>NC_088792.1:193707457-194985790 GCF_011386835.1 Chrysemys picta bellii
CCCTGCCTGTCGGGGGGTTGTTTGGAAGAGGCGATCGTATCTGCAGCCGAAGGATTAACAGCTAAACTTTTATTGCAGCCTCTGTGCTGTGTGTGTAAGTAAATGGGGGAAGTCTCCGCTCAAAGAGGGAACGTATCTTGTTTCCTTTTGACAGATGCAGTTGGTGGGGTGGGGAACAATGAACATTTTCTTTAGGACATAAAGTGAAGGAAGAAAAAACTCTCCTCTCCTCCCCCCCCCCTTCAAGAATCTACAGCATCCTCCTCCCCCCAGCCGTGAAATGAATGGAAGAATCTCCGGGATTTTCTTCTGCTCTTCCTCCTGGACTATAGGAGTGAGGGGATCTCTCTCTACGTACATCCATCTCTCTATCTCTCCATCCATCTCCGGGAGGATTTGAGGCGGTGCAATGTGCTTTCAGCCGCTTGCTGCTGCTGCCTGATACCATGCAACACGCAGAGAGAGGGTTTTGCAAAAATGGATTTGTTCGATTTTAAAGGATTTCTTCTCTAATAAGGATTGCATTGCCCACAAATATGACTAAATCTCCTGTCTGGTAAATCTTCCTGCCCCCTCCCCTTTGGGCTCCCTCCCTCCACCCCTTCAGAGGAGCAAGCCCAGGGAGCTGATGACGGACCCATTAATCCTTCCTTCAATGCATCAAAAGAACCCAAAGGTCTGGGAAACGTTGGGCTTGAAATCCTACAGGAAATGCTTCGACCGGCTTTTGGTTTTGTATGAAACTGGTGATTAGGGGTGGGGGGGTTGTGCGAGCGAACCCCCTACTCATTTGCCCCTGCCTCTTTCCTGGCCCCTTTTGATGTGCTCTTTGCCAGGTGCTTGTCCTCCGGTCTCTCTCTCTCTCTCTCTCTGGCCCGTCGCCGCCAGTTATGCAGACTCCCTGTCGTACTCAGCGCCTGCTGCTTTTGATATGATTCACAGATGAGGGTGTTGATGATGATCGCTCTGGTGTGATGGGGTTGAGACGCCGGTGATTGTTTGGAGGCGAGGAGGAGAGAAAGGAAGGGCTGCTACTGCTGCTACTACCCTTCGCTGTGTGTGTGGGCTTCAATTTTCCTACTCCATCCTCTCCCCACCACTGGAAGTCCTCCCGTATCTAAATGGAATTAGTGGAGATCGAAGCCCCTTGTGTAAGGAACAGACATGATCCATGGGCGCAGTTTGTTTCACAGTAAGTATCTTTCCTGAAGCTGCTCTGCTTCGCGGGGCAACTATTTTTCCTTCCTCCAACAGCACAGGTGGAGACATTGTAGGACGGTTAAAACTGGGAGGCTCACAGCTTCAAGGCGTGGGTTTAAACTTTCTCCCCCCCTCCGCCCTCAATGCAGTATAATTGAAAGAGGTGCAAGAAAGACGTAGATATAGCCTGGCGTTTGCAGTGACACATGCACTCGTTTATTGAGTTTGTGGTGATAATAGGGAGGACTGAGTATACCTGTAATTATATAGAGAGATAGTAGCTTTCAAAGTAACCAGTGGCCGTGCAAAACTAGCCAGTAAAGGGTGCTGTAGGGACTGATAGGTATTACAGGATATACCACCTGCCACTATTTCAGTCTTGATTGAGATCTCCTTGCGTGTGGGATTTTAACCAGGGTTAACCCCGAGGCTTGGGTTTGAACCCTCAAATGACAGACCCGAGGGATCTTCAAACACGGAGCTAAATTCTGCTCTCCTCCTAAATCACATCGGCGTTAATCCAGAATAGCTCCACTGATTTCAGTGGCAGTACTCCGGATTCTCGCCGGTGTCACAGAGATCTACGTTTGGCCCATGGTAATCAAAATAATTAAACACAAATGTGGAGGATTAAAGGATAGAGTTTCAGTCACAACTCGGAGTTTACTCCCCCCCCCCCCCCCCCCCATCAGACCCTTAAATGCGATTTTCAGTGTTAGGGACGGTTTATTCTGGATGCTAGTCTATGTTCTCTATTGATTTGGGAATCATCAATGGGAAGGAATCAAAAGCCCTGGTGACTTGCTCTTGGTTCTGAATCTCTTCTAACGCTGCAGCGTTCTCCATCCAAAATCTGCTAATCTTTAGCAGGAGAGCATGTTACTCTTGTAGAGCATCGTTACGTGAATGCTGTGAGTTGCGCACTGACAACGGTACGCGTTCCGTAATAATAACCTGTCCAGATAGGAATAGTGAGGGGCGCGAGGAGATGTACTCGCTAAACAGGACCTGTGTAAAACAAACAAAAGCCTCAGTATCGAGGCCATTTGAAACACGAGTTCTTGTGTGGAAAATATCAATGGGGCCTATTGCACAGTATGACTCTGGGTGGTCCGGAAAGTGTCATTTTTCTACCCTCCCCCCAAGATAAGAGAAGGTGTGAAGGGTTGGTGGTTTAAACTGAAGCCTCTGGAACAGTACTCTGAAACAATAGCCATTGCTAAGTCGTAAAATAGCAATAATATTTTTTAGAACTTGTTTTCAAAATCCTTTACTGGGTTAGAGCTTACATGTCAAGTTACATTCTCCAGCAACTGTTATGGCCAAATGATAAACCTCTTCAAATATTGATGTATAATGGAAATATGCACAGGTCCATAATCAGAGGAGCACTAATAAGCCTAATTACAATTAGACTAGATGATGAGGAATGGGGGAAGAGGGGAGATCAACAAGAAATTAGGTGAGATCCTGATTTTTAAAAATCCCCAAACCTACATGATTGCTGATATTGTTGTCTTCCTTTCAGCAAAACTCCCTGACTAGCAGTTTTGCCTGAGTAAAGATTGCAGGATCAGGCTCTTCTTTTGGCTTAAAAAAATATGGGAAATATTGTATTTGTCCTGCAATAAGAGGTGGGGAAAAGGGGAAGGAATCAGTTTATTGCAAAATATTGTGTTTGTAATCCAGTAAATTTAACCCATTGACAGATAAGCATATTCATCTTGAGAAGTTTCTCCACTGGTTAACATTCTTCTGCTTGACAGAAATATATTATTGAGTCTTTGCCTTGAAGTTTTAAGGGGTATGTTTCCATAATTCTTTAAGCACTGAAGAAAGAAGTGGGTTTTGTGGCAATCTAAGTATTTTTTGTGATGTTGGCTTTAAAGCCCCCAATCCAAATTACTCTACTAAAAGTAAAGGGAACAAGTATTTCACTTGAACAGTACAGCTGTGTTGGATACAGTATATCAGGATTAAGCAGAGTCTCCTTAAGTTTTTCTTGTTTTTTATTATATTTTATTCCAAGTTTATTCTTTACTGTTTATTGTCAATACCATCATGCCAAGTTGTAAGCATAGCTCTCCATTTTGGAGCAATGTAGGTAAGTGAATTAAAAAGCATTGTTTCTAGTGGTTAGAACTGAAAGCTGGGATTTAAGTGACCTGGGTTCTCCACTCATCTTTGCTACAACGTCACTGGGACCTGGGACCCTTCACCTGGCTTCTCTGTGCCTCAGTTCCTACATCTGTAGAGCGGGGATGTTAATATTTAAGTGTGTTGAGGTCCTCCAATAGAAGGTGCTATATAAGGATAAGGTGGTGTTTGTTAATTTTCTAATAAGCAGTGTCTTCTGAGAGAGCTAAAAGGTTTACTAGTTTAGGGGGTTGGGTGAAGAGCATACTCCCTCTCCATTGACTTATCAATGATTCCCATTCTCTTTGCAGAGCATAGGTCTTTCAAATGCTATTTTATTCACATTTAGAAAATGCGCAGCTCCAGAGTCTCAAAATATATACACTTAGAATTAAAATAGTAATAAATACATAACTTATAAACTGTCGCAGCAGAAAAGACATTTACACATGTGCCATTCAACCCTCACCCTCAGGCAATATGTGATCTTCGCTCCAGGAAAGCCAGGGGAAACAGGGACACCCTATAGCATGACCTGGACTTCACCAAATCTGGGTTCTGGCAGATAGAGGGAGGGAAATATTAAGGAGTTGGGTCCCCTCACATCAATACCCTGCTAGCAGATTCCTCCCATTTTATCCATGGACCTATTGGCTTGAGTACCTTAGATTGCAATTGCCATGGATTCATGAGGACAGAAAGAGCCTTTGCAGTTAGCTTCATATTGTAAGTCTAAACCAACATCTTACACTATCCATAAATTAGCTGGCAACCAATGGAGATGTGCTTCCTGCATGGAACACAGCTTTAGTGAATGAGCAGCTGCATTTCACACTAGCTTCACATTCTGAGGTGTTTGAACATGTAGTTCATGTACAACATGTTGCAGTAAGGCCATGGATGACTGGAGAGATCCATATCTGAAAAGCTGCAATTTTCTTGCTAAATTAAGAATGCTTTACACCATTTGCAACTTCTACCTGAATATCCAGTAGCAACTGGGGATCCAACAAGACAGTTGTACTGGATAAGTAATGGTGGATATGCCCCCAGTGCATTGTGTTTTTCATCAGTTCAGTCTTTCTTTGTTTGAGACTAAACTTTGCCACAAACCTCTGCAAGGCTCGGGTCGGAAGACCTAGAAATACAGGTCTGGGTGTCATCAGGATACTGAAAGCACCACAGACTATATTTTCTCTCCAACTGTCCTAATGGTTTCATTTACACATTGAGCACAAAATGTGACAAAACAGTGTGGAACTCTGTATAAAAGGGTTATTGATGTAGATGGCAATTTCCCAGTGTTATCAGGACAAAAAGGAAGGAAGCTATTCAAAAGCAATCTTATTTAGGTTTACTGTGACCCATGAATATATCAAAACATTCTCATGGTCAGCAGTATCAATGACAGCTGATAGATCTAAAATGATCAGGATGAATACTCAATCTTCATTAATAACCAGGAGACAAACCTGTGCAGTCTTTGTATGATGCCCAGGCTGAAAAAAGGGAAGAAGGAGAATCTGGGGAACTACAGACGGGTCAGCCTCACCTCAGTCCCTGGAAAAATCATGGAGCGGGTCCTCAAGGAATCCATTTTGAAGCACTTGGAGGAGAGGAAGGTGATCAGGAACAGTCAATGAGGATTCACCAGGGGCAAGTCATGCCTTACTAACCCAGTTGCCTTCTATGATGAGATGACTGGCTCTGTGGGTATGAGGAAAGTGGTGGACATGATATATCTTGACTTTAGCAAAGCTTTTGATATGGTCTTCCACAGTATTCTTGCCAGTAAGTTAAAGTATGGATTGGATAAATAGGCTAAAACATGGATAGAAAACTTGCTAGATCTTCGGGCTCAATGGGTAGTGATCAACGGCTTGATGTCTAGTTGGCTGCCACTATCAAGCGGAGTGCCACAGGGGTCTGTCCTGGGGCCAGTTGTGTTCAACATCTTCATTAATAATCTAGATGATGGGATGAATTGCACCCTCAGCAAGTTCACAGATGACACTAAGCTGGGGGAAGAGGTAGATTCGCTCCGGACCCTGTCCCTACACTCCAGTGTCCTAGACAAATTGGAGGATTGGGCCAAAAGAAATCTGATGAGGTTCAACAAGGAGAAGTGCAGAGTCCTGCACTTAGGATGGAAGAATTCCATGCAGTGCTAAAGTCTGGGGACTGAGTGGCTAAGTGATAGTTCTGCAGAAAAGGACCTGGGGATTACAGTGGATGAGAAGCTGGATATGTTGCCAAGAAGGCTAACGGCTTATTGGGCTGCATTAGTAGGAGCGTTTCCAGCAGATCGAGGGAAGTGATTATTCCCCTCTATTCCGCACTGGTGAGGACACATCTGGAGTATTGTCCAGTTTTGGGGCCCCCAACTACAGAAGGGATGTGGACAAATTGGAGAGAGTCCAGGAAAGGGCAACAGAAATGATTAGGGGGCTGGGGCACATGACTTATGAGGAAAGGCTGAGGGAACTGGGCTTATTTAGTCTGCAGAAGAGAACAGTGAGGGGGGATTTGATAGCAGCCTTCAACTATCTGAAGGGGGGTTCCAAGAAGGATGAGCTAGGCCAGGAATTGGCAACCTTTGGCATGTGGCCCGCCAGGGTAAACACTCTGGTGGGCCGGGCCAGTTTGTTTACCTGCCACGTCCGCAGGTTTGGCAGATTGCGGCTCCCACTGGCCAAGGTTCACCGCTCCAGGCTAATGGGGGCGGCGGGAAGCGGCGGCCAGCATAACCCTCGGCCTGCGCCATTTCTCGCCGCCCCCATCGGCCTGGGACGGTGACCCGTGGCCAGTGGGAGCTGCGATCAGCTGAACCTGTGGATGCAGCAGGTAAACAAACTGGCCTGGCCCTCCAGGGTGCTTATCCTGGCGAGCAGCGTGCCAAAGGTTGACGATCCCTGAGCTACGCTGTTCTCAGTGTTGGCAGATAACAGAACAAGGAGCAATAGTCTCAAGTTGCAGTTGGGGAAGTCTAGGTTGGATATTAGGAAAAACTATTTCACTAGGAGAGTGGGAAAGCACTGGAATGGGTTACCTGGGGAAGTGGTGGAATCTCTATTCTTCGAGGTGTTTAAGGCCAGGCTCAACAAAGCCCTGGCTGCGATGATTGATTTAGTTGGGATTGGTCCTGCTTTGAGCAGGGGGTTGGACTAGATGACCTCCTGAGGGCTCTTCCAACCCTAATCTTCTATGATTCTATGAATACCGAATGGACTAGGGTGGAAAAGACCTGAGCATAACAGGTACTGCTGAAGCTGTTCTCTACTCTGTTGTAGAGTCACGATCCCCCTCCACCCCCCCCCCCCCCCCCGATGATCCGAGACAAGGTGATAACTGTAGCAACGGTCAATATCAAGAGATGATTTCTTCAGCAAAGGTCTAACAATCACCTTTAAAGAAACTGTCCCCTTGCTTTTCTGAAGAGAGAAAGAGAGACAGTGTTTCTGATAATGGCCACAGTATCTCCTTACTAGCCTTCTCCAGTCTAAAGTGCCATGAATTTAACTCCTAGTCTGCAACTTCCAGAAACTCAGGAAGTATCAGCAGCTTGAACTGAAGCAAAAAAGACTTAGTTGGTTTTCACCAGATTTGATCCGCCACTATGGATGCAGATATTTTGGTCCAGATTCAGCTAATTGTATCAGCAAAAGAAGTTGCAAATTGTCACAGCAAGAAACAATTGCCTCAGTAAGAAAATTCAAATAAACCAGATCTACCATTTCCCCCCTCCCCCCTCCCCCCACACACACTCAGAACAGTTCCTGTAAGTGGGACTTACGGATGCTTTTGGTCGTGATGTGAAAAAAAGATTTCTGCTTCTTGCACAACCACATTAGTTTTCAAAAGTTCTTTATGCATGGCTGGCCTTAGGGAAAATGGCACGCAGTGGGACCTTGTCTTTTGGCATCCCCAGGCCCTGATACCTCCCCATTGCATTGAGCTCCCTTCCGTGGCCTCACACCCCAGGCTGCCCCATTCCTTGCCTCTTGACCACAGTGCCCCGGGCAGTCATCAATGTTGTCCACCGTTAGGCCAAACTTGTCTATGCCACAACAAAGCAGATTTGAAATGAGACTTGTGCAACAACCCTTTATAGCAGTCTTTCTTCTCACTGTGTTTGTAGCAGTCACTTGCCTTTTTATTGAATCGCAAAACATGAACATACAAAAAAAAGTAAATATTGGCAGTCCAGTGTCTTATTTGAAGATTGAAAAGGGAGGGTGGGGAGAAGGAGGGGGAACCCAAATGTTGGGAAATGTCTTTTAAACTACATATTTAATCTTTACCTAGACACTTTTATCAGGATAAATACACTTTTATACTTTTAAATTGCAAATAGACATATTATTAAAATAATGTTGTAATGCCACCACAAAACAGTCTGTTTTTGTACTGTGGATATCTTTAAATTGTATTATCTTGAGATAGATTGTTCCAGTTGCTTTAATTGCAGGCAGTAACCTCATGTTGTACCCAATATATTTTTGTCTTTCAGTTGTAGCAAGTCTAATCATCCTACATCTGTCTGGGGCAACAAAAAAAGGAACAGGTATGTTATGTTATTTATGGTGTATAGTCTCAATTTCTGGATACCTGTTTAGATATTTAAATATTTCATAGTGTACTCGTATGTATTTTTTGCATCAATAAAGTGAACTGATGAAAATTCAAATAAAAATTATTTTATAAATTTGCAGATTGCAAGAGCAGGCACAGGGTCATCTAATGCTATGGGAGGTTATTCTGAGTAAGGTCGATTAATCATAGTTAACTCACGCGATTAACTCAAAAAAATTTATCACAATTAAAAAAAATGTTTTTCTACATTTTTCAAATATTTTTATGCTGAATACAAAGTGTACCAGTACTCACTTTATGTTATCAGAGGGATAGCTGTGTTAGTCTGTATCCACAAAAACACAAATCAGACATCAGGAATAGTAACCTACAAAAGCAAGTAGGAGAACACTTCAATCTCCCTGGACTCTCAATAGCAGATTTAAAAGTAGCCATCCTTCAACAAAAAAACTTCAAAAACAGACTTCAAAGAGAAACTGCAGAGCTACAATTCATTTGCAAATTTAACACCATTAATTTGGGCTTGACTAGGGATTGGGAGTGGCTGGCTCTCACTACAAAAGCAATTTTCCCTCTTAGTATTGACACCTCCTCATCAATTATTGGGAGTGGACCACATCCATCCTGACTGAATTGGCCTTGTCAATACTGATTCTCCACTTGTAAGGTAACTCCCTTCTCTTCATGTGCCAGTGTATTTATGCCTGTATCTGTAATTTTCACTACATGCATCTGAAGAAGTGGGCTTTTTACCCACAAAAGCTTATGCCCAAATAAATCTGTTAGTCTTTAAGGTGCCACTTTATATTATGTTCATTACAAATATTTGCTCTGTAAAAATGATAAACAAAAGAAATAATATTTTTCAATTCATCTCATACAAATACTGTAGTGCAATCTCTTTATCATGAAAGTGCAATTTACAAAGGTAGATTTGTTTGTTTGTTACTGCACTCAAAAGCAAAAATATGTAAAACTTTAGAGCCTGCAAGTCCACTCGGTCCTACTTCTTGTTCAGCCAATTGCTCAGACAAACAAATTTGTTTACATTTTCAGGAGATAATTCTGCCCACTTCTTGTTTACAATCTCACCTGAAAATGAGAACAGATGTTTGCATGGCACTCTTATAGCAGGCATTGCAAGGTATTTACGTGCCAGATATGCTAAACTTTTGTATGCCTCTTCATGCTTTAGCCACCATTCCAGAGGACATGCTTCCATGCTGATAGTGCTTGTTTAAAAAAATTAATGTGTTAATTAAATTTGTGACTGTACTCCTTGAGGGAGAATTGTACGTCTCCTTCTCTGTGTTTTACCTACATTCTGCCATATATTTCATGTTATAGCAGTCTCGGATGATGACTCAGCACATGTTCATTTTAAGAACACTTTCACTGCAGATTTGACAAAACTCAAAGAAGGTACCAATGTGAGATTTCTAAAGATCTAAGAATCTGAAGTGTCTTCCAAAATCTGATCAGGATGGGGTGTGAAGCATGCTTTCAGAAGTCTTAAAAGAGCAACACTCCATTGCAGAAACTACAAAACCCAAACCACCAAAAAAGAAAATCAACCTTCTGCTGATGGCATCTGACTGAGATGATGGAAAATGAACATGCGTTGGTCTGCACTGCTTTGGATAGTTATTAAGCAGAACCCATCATCAGTATGGACACATGTCCTCTGGAATGGTGGTTGAAGTATGAAGGGACATGTGAATTGTTAGCGCATCTGGCATGGAAATATCTTGCAACACCAGCTACAACAGTGCCATGTGAACACCTGTTCTCATTTTCAGGAGACAGCAGAAACAAGAAGTGGGCAGCATTATCTAGGGTGACCAGATGTCCTGATTTTATAGGGACAGTTCTGATATTTGGGACTTTTTCTTATAAAGGCACCTATTACTCCCCCACCCCGTCCCGATTTTTCACATTTGCTATCTGGTCACCCTAGCATTATCTCCTGCAAATGTAATCAAACTTGTTTGTCTGAGTGATTGGCTGAACAAGAAGTAGGTCTGAGTGGACTTGTTGGCTCTAAAGTTTTACATTGTTTTATTTCTGAATGCAGTTATTTCTTGTACATAATTCTACATTCGTAAGTTCAACTTTCATGATAGAGATATTGCACTACTGTACTTGTATTAGATGAATTGAAAATACTATTTCTTTTATTTTTACAGTGCAAATATTTATAATAAAAAATAAAGTGATCACTGTACACTTTGCATTATGTGTTTGTAATTGAAATCAATATATTTGAAAATGTGGAAAACATCCAAAATATTTATATAAATAGTATTCTATTATTGTTTAAGAATGCAATTCATCATGATTAATTTTTTTAATTGTTTGACAGCCTAGTAAGGACTATCCATTCAAGCCCTGGAGCCCAACCCTGTTCCCACTGACGTCAATGGTCAAACTCCCATTGGCTTCAATGTAAGCAGGTTTAGGCCCTTAATAGGAACTTATTACCTTAAATAGTTTATAAGTGTACTAAATACTTTGTGTGATGTGATTCTCCCTCCCCCCCCCCCATTTTAAGCAGAAAAGCAAACCACTTCAGAAGGGCAGAAACCAGTGCAGTGTGGAACTTGGACAAAATATGCAGAAGGAGGCATCTTCACTTCTCCCAATTACCCCAACAAGTATCCTCCTGACAGAGAGTGCATCTACATTATAGAAGGTGACCAGCAAGTGACTCCCATTCTTCTGAGATTAACTGGGTTTTTCACAAATAATGTCTTTCATCTCATATATGTCTGGGAATTTGTGTGATAATTCTAAACATTGGAAAATATGTTTGATAGTTTAGTCAATTGGGAGAAAAGATTTAGAGAAGCAATTCCTTGACATCTTAAATGATTGCTTTGTGGGAAAGGTACTTGTAGTGCGCACAAGTGAAGTCTTGACTAAATCTGAAGCAACACACGGTTATCTATGGATAACTCACTAGCAAATAATGACTACAATGCAATTATGTAAACTCACTTGGGGAACTGACTGTATCTAAAATCAGTACCATAACATTAAAAGACACTAGAATAAAAAGAAATTAAAATCCTTTGACTCATCATGGAAGCTTCTTAAACATGCAATAACTGAATCATGGAAGGTATACATAAAAAGGGTAGCAAGAAGGCAAGATTCAAAACCAACCCAATGCAGCTGAACAAAAAAGTATGTGTGTGAAAGGAGCTTATTCAACCCAAACAGGTGCCTGTAATTAAAAAAGAATTAATAATAAAAGTAAAGTGATTCCAATAAAAAGGATTATACGCTATGGCAGGTAACATGGGATTTAGAAGAATGAATAGCCAAAGATATCAAAACAGCTAAGAAATTATGTAAGTTCATTACAAGCAGGAAGTTTCAAAGAAAGCAATTAAGGGCATTACACACAAGCTACATGAATTCTTTCCTTTGCAGCAAAGATACTTGAAAAGATGAGGTCTGGGGAAGGTAATAAAGATTGAGGTACTGTCCGTTTACAGGTGGGTGCAGGAACAAACTGATAAGTCATAAGGATCAGTTTCATGTAAGAATTGAGAAGGCAATCAAGATGCTACAGTCCTATGACTATCTAGATATATAGAAACATTAGATAAGAATGAAGTAACTGAGGGCCAGATATATAAATCTACTTAAATGCAGATAGGTATCTAATGGGATTTTGAAAACCACCTAGGATACCACTGATTTCAATGGGGTTAGGCACCTGTCTGCATATTTAGGCACCTACGTACTTTAAAAATTTTGGCCCAGAGATGCTAATAGTATGCTATCTTATAAAAATCTGCTACCATACTAGGAGACTGAAGGGCAGCAAATGTTGTATCAATCTTTTTATTTTTGAAAAATAAGTGAGACAAGGTGTGGGAGGTAATATCTTTTATTGGCCCAACTCCTGTTGGTGCAAGAGACAAGCTTTCATAGAACTCTTCTTAAACCAGGTGGTAGAGAGGATCTTGAGAGCGCCAGACTACTGAGCTTTACTTTACCAGGTAAATTTATTAAAACAAGAATTAGAGAGAATTATAAAATGCCAAGATGAATATGATATGGGGACAAACAAGCATGACGTCTATAAAGGAAAACTGGGCTTCTCGAATCAACTAGAATTCTTCCTGCTCAAGAATCTGTTAAGGAAACTAAGCAGTCATGAAGTAACAGGTTAAGTTCTGTCATAGATTAGAAATTGGCTAAGAGAAAAACAAAAGTAGGTCAGTTTTGAAAATGTAAAAGATTATTTCACTTCTTTCAGTTACTGTGATACTTATGCTCCTAGAATCTGAGCTTCTTGCATACATTAAGGTATGCATCCTCACAACATCCTTTTGAGGTTTCTTATCCCCATTGGACTGGAGATGAATGGAGGCACAGTGCCATTTCTCAAATTTACAGAGGAAGCTTGTGGAAGAGGTGAGACCAAAGCTCTCATCTGGTGCCTTACCACAAGACTATCTTTTCTCTGAACAATGGGGTACCCAAAGGATCGGCCATTATTATTTGAATATATTTACAAATTATCTGGAAAATGGGAGTGGACAGTACTGAGACAAAATATGCAGTTTACATAAAATGATTTAGGACAGTCAAAACTGCAGAAGCATGTGGAATTTGAGAAGCATGTAACTAAGATAGGCAAATAGGTTGCAAGATGCAGATGAAGTTCTATGTTGACAGATACAGTGCAATGTACAGTGTAAGGAATAATTTTGAATTCATACACATTACTGGGTTCTAAATTAGATGTAGCTAACTAACAAAACAAAGCACAAACCTAGGTGTCCTTGTATACAGCACACTTAAGTTATCTCCTTAATGCACAACTGCTGTTTGTTTGTTTAAAAACAAACAAAAAACCTGAATATTAGGATGTACATGGAACGAGATGGGGGGAAAAATTGCTGAGGCCTTCTGATGACATTATGGAATATGATAGTAAGCTCTCCCCTTCAATGCTGTGCTCAGTCCTGGTCTCGCTCTTTCTCTTGGTCTTAAAAATAAATAAAGAGGTAGGACAAGAACAAGTCAAATGGTGGGCACCACAATGAGTAGAGGAGTGGTAAGATTTCCATAATAAGAGAAACTGAAAAAAATTGTAATTGCTTAGAGAAGAGACAAATAAATGGGGACAGGATAGCACTCTATAAAATAATGGCACAGAAAAAGTAAATTGTGTTCCTTTTTTACTCTTTCTACAAGACATAAGCATGACAGTCAATGAAACTGAAAGAATACTTTTAAATATCATATTACTCCTTGTCACAAGATGTTGAGGGTTTTCAAAACAAAGATTAGACATTGATATGGATAAGAACATTTAAAGTTACATACAGTATATATTAGAGACAGGTGTGGGTGAGGTAATATCTTTTAATTTTGTCTTTCTAATATCCTGGGACCAATATGGTTACAAAAACACTGCATATAAGGGGGACGTGTTTTGTTTTAAATGAACGAATGGCTGGTAAATTTGGTAATGCCATTTAACCCACATCGTGCAGATGACACGGTCTATTCTGTGGAAATCTCTCTAAAGTTTACAAATAGGACGTAGTAATGTAGAATTCCCATACAAGATCCATCTAATTTGGTATCTTGTCTTCAACAGCAGCAACTACCAGAAACTTCAGACAACAGTGCTAGAATCCCTATAATGAATAGTAAGGAATAAAGTGCACGTAGGAGAAGGTTCAAGCTAATCTCTATCTCTGTGGATGATTTATGCCTTTGTATTCAAAGCCCTTATGTGCCTTATACATTGTTATCCTATCTGATGTAACTTGTGACAATGAGTTTCATAGAAAAATATTTTTAAAAGTATTCTTTCAATTCCAATATAATAATATAATAAAGAATACATAAAAATATAATAGGCCAATAAAAACAATAGCACAAATCCTGAAGTCTCTACTGAGGCAAAATTGCCACTGACTTTAATGGGACTGAGTAAAAGCTTCAGAATTTGTCCTGTTGTACTGAAATGGTATTTCATTTTGCTATAAAATAGAGTTTCAAAATACTGTAGCTCATCTTAAATGTATGCCACTCTTTTAGCATTTTAAAATTGCTTTGATAAAGAATAGGTGTCCACAATAGGTGCCAATAGTAACTAAATGGGGGAGGGAGGGGGAGTCTGTTAGACAGTTCTTTAATCTAGCCTTCAAAGATGTAACAACATCCAACAGCTGGAAGCTGAAGCCACACAAATTTAGACTCTTAAAATAATTACATCTTATTTCTAGTCAGGGTAATTAACCATTGGAACAACTAGGGATGTGGTGGTTTCTCCATCACTAGAAATCTTGATTTAAAGTTTGAATGTTTTCTAAAAGAGATTATGGGCTCGATGCAGGAATTTCTGCATGAAGTTCTATGACTTGTGTTAAATATATTCTGAGAATGACACAGCCAAACGTTATACAATATATTTCAACTTTTGTGCTAGAAGTGTAGAATATTACTTGTGTATTTAGATCACTTCAATAATTCTCTAATTAAATGTGTATTTATAAATATAAGGAGGAAGTGCCTGGAATCATTTTTATGAACTTGAGAAGAGTTGTCAATTAAATCTTCCAATATATATTTGGGTGTTAATATTGCCTGCATGTTTCATTTATTATCAATAGAAAATTAATGGTAGATCTGTTGGAGGCCATCCATGCTTTCCCAAAGATTATTAACTTTCTTGTATACTCTTTCTTTATATATAAATGGTGTAGGGCTGTCATATTTCACTATACTAAAAACAGTCTGCTTGAGTAACAACATAAGTGCATTTACATAGTATATTTCATGGAGCTTCATGTTTTCATAATTTAATTTCCAAAAAAAATAAAGGATCTGAACAACTGGAGATACCAAGGATTAAGCAAATCCATTAGTCCTGCAGCAATTCACATTTCTGAGGGGTAGATGTTTAGATCATTGTCTCATTTCCAGACAATCTGCTAAATTAAACAGATTTTTTTTCTTAACTTTAGTTGTCAGTTACACAGACTTACAGCTGCTCAGAATTAAAACCTTAATTGTGTGTGTTTTGCTGCAACTGTTAGAACTAGTTAGCAACCAATGTCTTTTTTTCCCCAGCAAATGTAAAATCTAAAGACAGCACTTGTGTACGCTAATTAAATTAAAGAGATGACAAGACATGCAAGCATTTTAAGCAGTCTTTCCATGGTATTAAAAGTCTCAGAAGAAAGATAATTAGAAGCTTAATAAAGAAGATTTTTAAGATTTGATGAGACACCAGCAGTGTTTTTACTCCCATCTTTTGCCTACACTGTAACTATAGGCAAAATTCCTATGGCCATCAGTGGACTTTACACATGACTGGGAATTCCAAGATTGACCCTTCCAGTAACTAGTACGTTTTCCTGTACATTGTGAGGGAAAGTATCATCTAATAGTTGTGATGGGTCTGTTTGAGAGCAGAAACTGTGTTGCTGTGCAGTAAGCTAGGGCACAGAAAGGGCTTCCTAGAAAACCTGCTTGCTATAAGCAAAAAGGAAGTTTTGTAGAAATCATACTCTTGTGTTTGCCCTTCAGTATTTAACCAGAAGTAATGATTTGAGCTGTGGCTTTTTCAATCATCCAGAGCTATTTTCAGGAACATTTGGATCACTTTGTTGTTCAGATGGGATGTAGTCAGCCTGAAACTTTGATCTTTAACTCTAAGCACAGTATCCAAAAAAGGCGATGCATTTAAAAGCAAAATATAATACGGTCTGAAACAGTTAAGGGCCAAATTGTTCTTGACCTTTGTGTGGCTGGACAGGAGAATGGGACCCCTTCCTAACTTGGCATACCCCCTGCAAGAATTAGGGATAATCAGAGTCCTTACAGTTTGGGGTCCACAATGTGCTGCATCCCAAATAGAGAAGGCGAGGGTGAAATCTCTGTCCTCCTCTGTACTGGGCTATCTCGTAGGCTGGGCATAATAGGAATAGTAGATGTTCCATCCTTACAGCAGCCAGTGCATGTTCTGTACACAGGAGAATTCAGCGTGAACACAATGCCTCCCTGAACAAGCCAGGAGGCAATGGGGCCCTGCGCAACCTCTATTCAGAGCTACATACTCAGATAGACAAAACAGTCTAGACTCGGTTTAAAAATAAATAGAAGGAGAGGAAAATAAACAGTAGCAATATTCAAATCCTAAAACCAATATTGATATAAGATTCAGAATGCTGTTGTACAGAGTGAACTAAATGTTGGACTCCTGAGTCAAGCAGAGCTCCCACTGACGCCACTGGGAGTTTTAAAGGAGTCAGGACTGCAGGTCTGATTCTCAGTTACCTTTTACACCACTTTGGCAGTGTAATTTACTTATCAATGACAAAGCGGTATAAAAAGGTCTTGGTGTAAGTCAGAATCCTCCCTGCAGTTTCTCTCACAATACGTTTAATAATCCTTGGAAATCAAACAATGTTTGGTCAAGCATTTGTTTGACTATGAATCATCACTGGCAAGATTTCTCGTAGGATGTATTGGCGTGATGGAGAAAGAGTTTTCTAACATAGGCAGTTTAATTAAAAACAAACAATACATGAAATTAATGTCATGCTCCCAGAAACAAAAGCGGAAGGCCCACATAGAGCCAGATCCTTGTCTTCGGGGGCACTGCCGATTAAGGAAATGTGGCCATGCATGCAGAAGCTCTGTGAAACATGAATAAAGGTGTCAGAACCTGGCCCTACCTGAACTAACAATTCATTGTCTGTTTTTTAAACAAGTTGCAAGAAGTTTAATAGAATTACATATGAATAACATGGATAAAAGATGTTGTTCGAGTTATCAGTGACCATTTTTATTGTGATTTAAAGGCACACCGTCAACTGAAAAATGCCAGGGCCTGATCCTGCAGTCCATAAATGAATTGAGAGTTGGTCTCTAAATATCTCCTTAAATCCAACATTAACATGTAAAATATGGTCCCAATTTTTCAAAGTGCTGATTCCTCTCAGCTGCTCTAGCATAACAGTTAGTTAACAAATATTGATATAAAACCTACCTTATGTGAAGTCAATGGTAAAAAAAGTCTAAACAAAATTAATCAATGATATTTTCAAGTTATTCTGTTCATCACTATAATTGAAAAGATCTTTGTCTTTGACCTTATTCATAATAGATTAATAAAACTTTCTTTACAAACAATAGATTAAAACATGATTTTGTTTCAATTTTATAGTCTTTGTCATATTCAGATTTTCATTCCCAGGATCTGTGAACGCGGTTCATTTCTAGGTAAAGATATAGGTCTGCTCCTGTTGTTTACTGCACAGGGGTAATAGGCTGAAAAAAGTGTGCGTGAGTGTATCTATAATTAATAGTTTCCTGATTGTAAATGTCAAATTTGAGGATAGGTAAGTTTTTTCAATTTTAAATAATTTCACAGTAAACATGAAGCACATTTTTAGATGAAAAATTTACGTTAGTATATTTCACCATAAAGAATATTTCTCCTTAAATAACTCTAACCTACATATGAACTTTTTTCTCAGATTCTCATATAATTAAGTTCTCATACATTGTGCTATATTTTTTCCTATAGCTGTGCCTCTCCTTTATGAATAGAATAATATCTCAAATCACAAGTGATTCTTATTGAATATTGTTCCTTAGTATGTAGTAATTGTAATTAGCCTGCTTTCTGAAGTGAGTAGTGAGTCTTTCTCAAAAGCTCTCCTTTTTAAATGACTAAAAAGTTGTGTGTTTTTTAGGTTTTGTTTGTGAAACTGTTTTCTAACATTTTCTTGTCACTCCACCATGAACCCGTCCCGTGGATAAAGGGGTGAAAGATACACCAGGATCAGAATCCTGTCTGTACACCTCTACCCCAGTATAACGCTGTCCTCAGGAGCCAAAAAATCTTACTGCGTTATAGGTGAAACCGTGTTATATCGTACTTGCTTTGATCCACTGGAGTGCGCAGCCCCGCCCCCCCAGAGTGCTGCTTTACTGCGTTATATCTGAATTCGTGTTATATTGGGTCGCGTTATATCGGGGTAGAGGTGTATTTAGTTTCCATACTCAAAATATGCACTAGGCCCAGAATTTGGCTCTAAAGTTCTGATTGTAAAAAGCATGCAAATATCCTTTGGACTTCAATGAGAGTTGTATGTGTAGAATCCAGGACATGACCTAATAAGAGGAACTTAATAAAATTGTCTCAGAAAATGTCTGATAGTAGAGGGTTCTCTAATCTAACAGAGGCATAGCAAGATCCAGTAGTTGGAAATCAAAGCTGGAGAAATTCAAATTGAAAACAAGGCACACATTTTTAACTGTAAGGGTAATTAACAATTGGGAAAACTCAACTAAATGGATTCTCCATTACTTGCAATCTTTGATTTTAAAAAGTCTTTCTAAGAGAGATGCTGTAGTTCAACCACAATCTATTGGACTTCATGTGCAAATTACTGGGTGAAATTCTCTTGTCTTTGTTTTACAGGAGGTCAGACTAGATCAGGAGTCGGCAACGTTTGGCACGCAGCTCACCAGGGTAAGCACCCTGCTGACGCGTCAGGTTCGGCCGATCGCGGCCCCCACTGGCCGCGGTTTGCTGTCCCGGGCCAATGAGGGAGTCGAGAAACCGCGGCCAGCATATCCCTCACCCGCGCCGCTTCTCGCCGCCCCCATTGGCCCGGGACGGCGAACCGCGGCGAGTGGGAGCCGCGATCGGCCGAACCTGCCCCATCAGCAGGTAAATAAACTGGCCCAGCCCACCAGGGTGCTTACCCTGGCAAGACGCACGCCAAACGTTGCTGACCCCTGGACTAGATGATCACAATGATCCGTACTGGCCATAAAAAGCTATGAATTTAGTATCTCTTTAATACTTTGATTAAGTGACCATTTTAAAGTATCTTCAAGGTTTCCAGTAGCATATTGTTTAAGGTAACTAATTTTCTTGCTCTTTGGGTGGTTTCATAAATGATGTTTCTCTGTATTTAAGGTTATGTTTCAAATAAGATGGTAAAATTATTTAAGGCCAAATTTTGTTGTAGGATTTATACACAGGCCTCTCATTGACTTCAGCGCATCTGGGGACAGAATTTGTCTTTAGTTTATACTCTAGTTCTGGAAAAGGAATTCCTCATCTTCATAAGCACTGAAAAAATAAGTAGATCTTCCTTAAGTTGTCTGAAGAGACATTTTCACCCATTAATTGAATTCCTTCAGAACTTCTCTGTGAACGAACTATTGCCAAGTCATAATTTGCTTTTCTACATAGATGGTTTTCTTAGCTTACTTAAGAAATAGTGTTGGAAATGCTTTTTCAAAGGAAAAGAATAGGCATGTAAATTAATGTTGTGAAATGTAGTTAGGCTATTGAAGATGTCATAATTTTCAGAAACTGACCAGAACCATTGATTTAGAAATAAAAAGGTAATAGTTTATAGAAAAACTAGAATGTATAAATTTATCAAAATTCTGAAAGTAAAAAATTAGCAATTTTTAACTGCACAAATTTTGTTTTCTTTCCCCCTCTAGCTGCCCCTCGACAATGTA
This sequence comes from Chrysemys picta bellii, assembly GCF_011386835.1. NCBI lineage: Eukaryota > Metazoa > Chordata > Testudines > Emydidae > Chrysemys > Chrysemys picta. The sequence goes on from NC_088792.1 coordinate 193,726,916, forward strand.
TTGAGCTACACTTTGATGAAAAATATTCTGTAGAGCCTTCTTGGGAGTGTAAATTTGATCACATTGAAGTGCGAGATGGACCTTTTGGCTTTTCCCCAATCATTGGACGTTTCTGTGGACAGCAAAATCCACCTATGATAAAATCTAGTGGCAGATTCCTGTGGATTAAATTTTTTGCTGATGGTGAGCTGGAATCTATGGGTTTTTCCGCTCGATATAATTTCACACCTGGTGAGTACAAAGCGTTACACTTTTGGCAAAAGGCTTGATTTTTACAGCTTGCTTTGGTGGTAATGTAGAATTGTGACACACTTCAATATTTTTAACGGGAATATATTTTAATTTCAAAGAAAATATATTTTTTTATTTAAACTCCTGATGCCCAGTTTGTTTATCCATCTTGCACAACACACCCAGCTTTTTTCACAAAGGTTATTTTTCAGTACATTTTTTATGATAGCTAGACATCTTGAGCAGAAGGACTTGTGTAATTGTAAAACACATTGTTTTCAACAGAATTCTATTATAGGAAATCATTTAAAATCCTTTATCAGGAAGTATACGGTTTATATTTGATTGTTACGCTGTTTTGTTTTTCCTTCGAAGTGATCAGCAATAAAAAGTATTTTAATTTAAAAAAAGGAATTCTCAGAAAATTACATCACTGCTTTTTTACTTTGCTTTATTGGAGAGGGACTACCCTATACCTCTGCTTATTAGGGGAGATAACTGGCAAACTGCTGCTTGCATTCCAGAAGGAAGTTTAAGATCCAAAGAATAATGTGTTCAGCTAAGTGTTCCAGCGAAAGATGTTTCCAAATCTCATTTGCAGTTGTACAATTACACTTTCTTTGTCAATTTGTCTGTTTAATTTATTAGAGTAAAATAAAGATTTCTAGTCATGCTTCCAGTTAAATGTTGCCTCAGATCATTACAATAAAAAAAATTATTTATTTTATTTTTGGCTTCAGTAGCACTGCACTGCAGTCTTTAGGATTTCATGGCATTCTATAGGGTTTCTGACATATGGAGCAATGACTCATATTTTAGTATAGTTTGATCAGAGAGGTTGTACTTGTAATTATTTATGTAATTTTGTCAATTATGTAACCAATGTTTCAGTTAAATTGTATTGGGTGCAGCAATATTCTTTTAGAACATGAGCAAAATCAGTCAGACACAAATCCTGCTTGCTTCCTTATTCCAGTGGTACCATAGAAGTTAATAGGACTACCTGTGTGTAACTAAAGCAAGCAGGAGTTAACCTCAAAGGGCTCTACACAGCTTTATTTATCTGAAACAAGTACAAGAGATAACATACAATTAACTGGGTTTCAACTACATATTAAGCGGAAGGATATTGTCTCTTGAAGGGGAAAATGTACCTACAGGACATGAATTTCACATACACAATAGAAGGACTACTTATTGATGTCTGTGGGAAATTCTTCAGTAAGCTGGTGGGCGTATATAGCCATTTGTTTGTTTTTCTATAAACAATTGTGAATGGACAGAACAATATTCCTTTGAAATTTTACTGAAGAGCCACATGTGCTTCTCTCTTAAAAATTGGATTAGCTGTGATCTGTCAGTAACAGAGGCTATGTGGACTTCTAGCATATTCCCTCACCTCCCTGCTTCAGAAAAAGTACTTAATTCTAGATCTCCATATCCCTCATCTTTCAAAGGAGCTATGGTGCTTTGGTTGAAAGGGATGGTGTTAGCACAATCCACAACTTATTCCATCTAAAAACTTCCCAACTGAAAAAAAAAAAAAAAAAAAACTATTTCAGGTACCATTCTATTCCTCATTCCTCTTCCACTGGTGTGAGTTTTTTTCTGACTAAAAATCAATGCCAGTAAATTGCTGTAGCAGCATAAATTACTCCAGACTTCAGGTGGAATAGCTCTTTTTTGATAGCCTTCTATATGAGCACTTGGAAAAAATAAGCGAGTCTAGGAATACAGGCCATAAATAAAAGTATAATTCATCTGGACACAATTCAGAATAGTGTTGTCGTCTTCCTTACCTTTGATTTGTGTATTTTGAAGGTCAGGGATAGTTAGATCCATAGTCAGTTATAACTTAAAAGAGTGGGATGTAGGGGTTCCCACTCCGGTCTTCCTAGATGAAGATGAAGCTACATCTTTGAATGTATATACTGTGTGTGTGTGTGTGTGTGTGTGTGTGTGTGTGTGTGTGTGTGTGTGTGTGTAAATCAGATCTACCTCATGTTTTTAGCTGGGGGACTGGGACTGAGGAGGGGAAGCAGAGAGAAGCTCATCAGCAACACAGGAGAAGTAGGGTTGAGGATTATAGGTCTTCTATTACCAACTTGGAGAGGTGATTAGGGTGTGATAATACTATGCAACAGGGCTGGCTTCCATGAAAGGTGATTTTTTTTCTCCTTTTCCCCACTTCCGATGTTTGTGTGTGAGGGATCAGAGCTGGATTTCTCAAGATCTGTAGCCTGAATGTGTGGGTGGGGCATAGGGAGAGGCAATTGGCAGCTCGGCCATAAAGACTGACAACCCTAGGGGGGTGTTAAAGAGGAGCAAAGGGAGGAGTGGCTGGCTCATGTGCCTCTGTAAATTGCACATCTGAGCCTCTAATGTCACTTAATTAATTGGCCTCTCAGAGTTGGTAAGACAACTCCCACCTGTTTATGCTCTCTGTATGTGTGTATATATATATATCCTCAATATATGTTCCATTCTATATGCATCCGAAGAAGTGGGCTGTAGTCCACGAAAGCTTATGCTCTAATAAATTTGTTAGTCTCTAAGGTGCCACAAGTACTCCTGTTCTTCTTTTTGCGGATACAGACTAACACGGCTGAAACCTGTCTAATGTCACTGAAATTATACTCTTCCTGTGCCATAACTGTCTCTGATAGTCACTTTTTTTTTTTTTTTACAAAGTAAGGATCAAGGGAAAACTGACAACAAGGCTTGCAAACAAATCAGCAGAAAACAAAGAGATTTAAACAGAGGGACACTTGGAAAACATTGATACATAAAGAGATGTCAGGATTATAATGGACAGCAAATGAGATTGGAGCTTGCATTGTGGTTTGGTGGAAAATGCAATAGATGCAATCAGAGCTTTCAGTGCAGAGGTTTCACGTGATAATGGGAGACTAAAATTCCTCTTTGCCTCTGGATTGCCTCAAGAATGCTGCATTCAGTGCTGGGCATCTCAGTACCAAAACAATGCAGACAAATTTGAGGGGCATTTAGAGAACTAAAACAAAGGTGATTATAATGTAGGGACTGATTTATAAAGAAAGATTGAAAGAAGGAAATGTGTTTAATTTGGCTAAATAATGAAAACACAACTGATTATAATTACTTGAAAGTTGTATGCATGAGGAGGGAGAGGAATTGTTTAGGTTGTCTAAAGGGTGTGTAACCAGGCCAAAAGGGATTAAGTTAAGAAAAGAGAAATAGGGCTGAATATCAGGACAAACAAACTTCCTAATGGTAAAATCTATTAGTCTGGGGAAATTATAGAAGCCCCATTAGTTGAGATATTTTAAATCTAGGTTGGATGAAGTACTAGAAAGGAAATGATATAGAACAATCCTGGCGGAGGAATGGATTAATAATTTACTAGTATTGGACCTTTTCTGTCTCCCACTTCTTTGATTCAAGAGAGAGAGAGCTGCCCAGGAGGTATTTGGAAACCTAAATTTTTGCACACAGACTCTGCTGTAGCTGTTTAATGTAAAGGTTCCAGTGCAAACTTCAGAGGACTCTTGTGGATTTTATTCATTAACAGTTTTTGCTTTTTTCTTCTTTTTTTTTGTGGGGAGAGGGTGGTCTGGCATCTTGTGACAAATGATACCATTGTCATACTATTTAAATGGAACTGTAGCTATTTTCTTCTAATTAGTACTCTGAAATTACAAGTATAATGTAAAGCTTTCAGCATGAATAAACTCAGAAATAAGCACACTGCAAATATGATGGTACACACAGACCTGCCTGTCTATTTCTCACTACTAACTGAGAGAACTCTTTCAAATTACTGCATTTTGCAAATAAATCTTTTCTAAGAAATAGTAGAAAAGCAAAATGTGGATTAATGAAGTCATATGTACAAACTCCTAGTTTATTTCTTTGTTTTTTACTTTTGAAATTTCAGATATTTGGGCTGAAAAAAAAGTTACACCGCTTTTCTGTTAAATGTTTTATGACTAAATACTTGAGATAACAGAATGCAAGGTGGTTATACAAATGTTGAAGCATTTTGAGACATGTAAGATATATATTTTTAAATAAATGTACTCATTGCCCACTCTTTCAATTTTATTTTTTAATTCTCTAGCTGTTTTAGTTTAGGCCTACATGGAGCTCTGTGAATCTGTGGAGTTCTTCCAAATTCACAAACCAGTGTTTTCACTCTTTTTTAATTTTTTTGTTTGTTTGTTTGCAAAATGTTCATGAAAACTGAATGATAAATGTTGTACTCAATTTTTAGAGCCCTGAGTATGTTGAAGCTGCTATTGTCTGGAAAGGTGTCTCAACTTGTGCATATGTTTTTGGTGTCTCAACTTGTGCATATGCAAGGGAGGGTCACCCTGTACAGACTACCCGCTGATTTCCTAAAGGGTGGTATTTTAACATGGTCAGACAATCACTGACTCCTCCCATCTATGGCTCCCGTTGTACCGTCAAAGCCTTTTCCTTCTTCCATATAGTGTACCTTTTCTGAAATTCTCTCTCATCTATCCTCTGTGTTTGGTTACATCACACAGACCCATTCTCCATCCCGACCTTGGAGCTGCTGTGGCTATGCACCAGGTGTGCACACATGCACTTCTTTGGACTCATCTTGTTTAGAAAACCTTATTACATTACATTAAGACACATTAATAGCATGATGTTAACTGACTTATCGTTGTCTACAAGGAACAATTAGTTAGCTAACATCTAACATTGTTATAAAACAATGCAATTTCCTAGTATAGACAAAGCCTCTATGAGATCTGCAGCCTTCCTGATGCTATAATATAGTTAATTTCACCAACCTAACCTTCCAACATCTCCGCAGTTTCTTGCCCAGCTCCTCTCCGCCTCCCCCACTCTCCCCCCCCCAAGTATGGAATTATGGTTCTCACACTGTTCTCTAGGCCAAGGCTAAATACATTGTGGCAGTGACTACAGCGCTAAGACAAGCTCCAGCAAATGTCAAGTTACAGCAAAGTAGTCGACCTCACTCCGTACCTTGGGTGAAATCCTGGTCCCATTGAAGTCAATGGCAAAACTCAATCTTCAGTAGAATTTCACCCTTGTGTGCAGCAGGGGCAGGATTTTCTCCACCACCTGTCACCACCATTGCACCTTCTATGCCATCTTAGGTAGTTACTCTATGTAGTCTTCCTCCATACTGATTTTCAAGTTTGTGTATGTGTATATTTCTTTCGGCTTTTTATTTTTAGTTTTCTCTCTCCGTATTTTAGATGTGCCTCTTTCCTTTCTGACTCTAAACCAACCAGGATATTTTTCAGTATGGCCACTGTGGAGTTTTGGGGTTTTTCACAAGGGAACTCAGTCAGGACTTTAGGAAGATCACAATATATAGTTTATATATATTCAGCTCAGCGACTCTGAGTATGGTGTTACTGCTTAGGTGGTTGTCTCAGAACTGCTCACAGCTCCCCCTAATATATCTGTTCAGCTAAGCTGGGTCTAGCTCTTAAAGGGAAATCTTGAGAGCCACTAATTCCAATCAGTTTCTGGAAAAATAAAGAACCATCACAAAGCCATGCAAACCTGGATGAAACTGTTCATCACCCAAAGGTTCACAATGAGTATGGAAATACGGAAAATGGGTTAAGTGGAACCCAAACATTTTTTTTTGAATGTCAGGGACTGCAAATTAGTTCTGATGGGGGGAAAAATGAGTGAATTTGTATTAATCTCATTTTGGAAAGATTTACAGTACTCGAATGCACAGAAATTCAAATGGTTATAAATAGCTTTTTCAGGTTATACATTTACAGAAGGACAATACACTACTTCAGTGCCATTTAAATCCTGTTTAGAGAGATTGAGGTGCATAGACCTTGTGATGGCTTTCCACAAGGGAGTGAATTTCACTTTGATGAATAAGGCATTTTGTATTTGCATGTTGTAATAAAAATCATGATTCACCTGCAGAGACTTTTCTCCAAGTTCTGTATGAATCACATATTATTCACTGTGTTCTGTAGTGTTGGCCCATATGGGGAGCAACTGCAGAATCAGGTCCTATATCACTGCTCAATGTAGATGATATGTATAGATACAGGGCCTGATCCTGAGAGGCCCTTACACAGCCTCATGGCAGCAGACAAAAGCCCACAGGAGAAGCCTCCCTTCTCCTTGTGTAAAAGGGCCTCTCAATACAGCAAGTCCCAGCAGTGGTTGAGTGGTGTTCCTGAAAGTTTAAAGGTCTGGAAGAACTATAAATTCTCCCTGACTTGAGCTGGGTTTAAAAATAAAAACATGGGCATGAAAGCCTCTGTTGCACTCAAACACTAATATAGTAAGTGTTTTAGAAATACCTAAATCAGATAAGGAAGGTCCTCTCATGGATCAGTAACTGGGTATAAGACAGGAAACAAAGGTTAGGAGTAAATAGCAGGGGTCCCCGAAGGATCTGTACTGAGACCAGGGCAATTCAATATATTTAGAAATGATCTGGAAAAAGGGGTAAACAGTGAGGTGGCAAAGTCTGCAGACAATACAAAATTACTCAAGATTGTTAAGTCTAGGGTGACCAGACAGTAAGTGTGAAAAATCAGGACGGGGGTGGGGGGTAATAGGAGCCTATATAAGAAAAAGACCCCAAAATTGGGACTGTCCCTATAAAATCGGGACATCTGGTCACCCTAGTTAGGTCCATAGCTTACTGCAAAGAGTTACAAAGGAATCTCACAAAACTGGGTGAATAGGAAACAAAATAGCAGGTGAAATTCAGTGTTCATTAGGAAAAGGATAGATAATAAGACAGAAAATATCATAATGCCTCTAAATAAATGCATGGTACACCTGCACCTTGAACACTGTGTGCAATTCCAGTTAACCTATCTGAAAAAGGATGTATTAGAATTGGAAAAGGTACAGAGAAAGGCAACAAGTATTATTGGGTTGAAAAATGAATTCTATTAGTTCATGGGGGATAAGGCTATCAATGGCTATGCTCTGGATGCCTCTAAGCCTCTGATTCCTGGATACTGGGACTGGACTGGAAGGGATGGATCATTCAGTAATTGCCTTGTTCTGATCATTCCCTCAGAAGCATCTTGCATCTGCCACTGTTGAAAGACAGGATAGTGGACTAGGTGGACCATTGGTCTAATTCAGTATGACCATTTTTCTGTTAAGATTCTTATGATACCCGACTTTTCCCAGAGTTAGGGAGTAGAGTAGAGTTTGGCCTAATATATGGAACCATACTACCATGTTGCTAAGTGCTACCTACAAAGGAATAGAATCCCCATTCCTCAGATCAGCAGTCTGACACTTCAAAAGAGAATAACTCTTGAATGAACTCAGAAATACGTCTGAAAACACATCTAGTATCTTTAAAAACATCCAATTTCTAGAATGAGCTGTGTGGGTACAGCAGTGTTCTGTCACTGTTTCAAAATATCATAATACTGCTCACCACATAACTGCTTCCCTCATTTTTGTGGGGGGGGGGGGAGGGGGAGAGATACAGGGGGAGGAAGTGGCATCACTTGCATCCTGCTGCACGAATGTCAGTCAAGTGCATAATAGCTAAGTACAGTTTCAAACTAGAGGTGGGCCTGAACCTAAACCCCAGATTTGAACAGCTCAGGGGCTTGTGGTAAGTTTGATTTGTAAATCTGGATACACAGCTTAATGTTGTGGGTTGCTCATCTCTGTTTTAAAACCATGTCTCTCCTGTGCTGTGTCTTCTCATTGACTCTCATTTTGCCCCAATTTTTAATAAGCAAGTAAGAATGGTTTAGCATCAACTGCATGGGAAGCCTGTGCAGTGTGTTTTTTCAGGCTTCTGAAAAAACCTAGTTCTTAATGAGTATTTTCAGAGGCTTAATGTGTATTAGCATAGTCACCCCTATTCTAGTTATTAGTTATCGTTCCTGACCTCTCCCCTTCCCCTTTTTAAAAGTTACTTTATTTCTTCTAAGACAATACTTTTAACCTAACATATATTTGGTTAATAGATTCTGAATACTTTTCAAAGTCACTTAGTTACAGTTCACATCACTCCCATATCTGGCAAGTTTTTCTTTTTTCTAATAACCCTTACCAGAACTACTCCAGGATGATTATGTTGTAGTTTCATCCTGGTACTGCTGTGGTGTATGGTAATTCTACACTTGGTGATGTGGATGTCTGCAATGATTCTGCTGGAACTCAGGCAGTTCTTTTTCCTTCCCCACTTATGACTTCTTTAAGAAGTTGAGTTTTCACTATGATGTCCTGTATCAACAGATATCCCAGATGTCGCAAAGACTGCAAGTAAGGCTTGACAGTTGCCCTTGTACTTCTGACAGTCTATTTTCTACACACATGATTGTGGCCCTTCTGCAGGAGCAAAGGAGGGTAATATCTCTTGCTCATTTTAAGCTGTTGCACTCAATTTTCTTATGGACTGGTTGTCAGGCTGTCCATTTAGAAGACAGTGGTTTTGTATGCCTGCCAAAGATAATTTTTTTTGTATCTCCTTATCTTTCTTCCAGTTATATTTGTAAATCTGGTATTTGCTTAGGTCTGAGTAGCTGAGGTCTTGTGGGACATAAAGACTTTGTTCATGTTTCCATTAGCGTCTGTTCCTCTGTTGATGTATGTGACAGACACATAATCTCCTGCAATATGCTACAAAGATCTTTTTGAATTAGGTTTAGGTATTATTGTGTCAGGATTGCACGTAACCTTTCAAGGTGGGAGATGTGATAGATGTGGAACCTGGGAGTTCAAAAGATTATACAGAAAATGTGCCAGACAGGTATGGACTTTTGGAACAATAAGTGTTAAGTGGATTTTTCTGGGGAATCCCTAGAGAGAGGTTAATGCAACTTCCCCAATTCTGGTTATGCAAGTACCCAGCCTTTTGAAACCATGCCCAGAGGAGTGGGTCATTGTCGGTTGATTACCCGTTACAGAAGGCCAAGATCAAAGCAGTGTAAAGAAATGGCTGATCTGACCACTCTAAGTTCTGGTTCTGGATTTAAGAGGGATGTAACTTGTAACCATAGAAAACACAGTTATGAGGGTTATGAAGGACTAAAACCTACCAGGTTGGAGTTGACGTGACCTCTGGTGAGATTTTTAGTATGCATGTAGGGTTTTTATTTTCTCTATAATTCTTTGTCTTAGAAATTAATGTACTTCCTTAGAAAGAGCTGTTTGGTAACTTAGAACTGGTCTTAGCCCTCAAAGAGAAAACAAAACACACGTGCTGGCCTTTTTTGGCAATCTGGCTTGCTGGGGTATCACAGCAAGGTGGGGAGCCATGGAGCTTTAAAGTCCCCAGTCAAAAGGGAGTGAGACGTGTGTCTCTGTCCAAGAGAAGAGACATCTGGGAGCCAGAAGCCTAAAGTGGGTGCCCTTGGTGGAACATTTTATCAAAATACCAGTGTGATTACCCTGAAACCATGACAGTTTTTAAGATCCAACAAGGATAGCTATGGCTCCTTACTGACGTGTTTAGCTTTCTTTGACAAATGTTTCACTTTGAGTAGCTATTTTGGAGTTCCTATTACTCCATGGTTATTTTGAGAAGGACGTGATGTGTGCAAACTGTGGTGAGACTTAGAAAATTTCTAAAACTCCACACCTGAGAATTGGAAGTCTTTTGCCAGCAGTCAAAATTTCTGATTTTCTACATCCTGTTTATAGTGACTTTTATAAAGATAATTGCCACTGCTAGTTGTTTGATAGTGTTGAAATGCCCATGAATTTAGTGTAGTAATCAATTAATAATGTTTGTCAAATTCAGATTTGTTTTCTAAACTTTGCTACATTTTCTCTGGGATTTCATGACCCTACAGTGTGCGTGATTTAAGAATATAGTTATGTGAGCGCTCATCCCAGGACATCTCTTGTCCTTTGCTTACATTTTTCAATATTTAGATAACTGCTAGTGAGCATTTTTGTTCAGCTTTCTCCTTTTATCAAAATATCGTCCTCACTAATTTATTCATTAAATTGCCTATGTTGGCTCAGTTACTGTCAATGTGACTTAGCTCTTTTGGGGATCCTTGCAAAAACCTTTCTGCAAAATGGTTCAATATGAAACACAACTAAATTTGGAAGCAGTAATAGGTATGTGCCTCATCACATGAATATCCTATTCATCAATCTCACTAATGATATTAGTGTGGCTCTGCCTACCAACCTGTTGAAGTAACAACTAAATGTAATTCTTTCAACTTCACTACTACATTTGAGTTCCCATGGTACTAAAGACAAAGACCCAAATCATATTCACAGAAACTTTTACATGGACTTCGGTAGCACCAGGATTTGCCCCAAACCATTTTTAAACAAACTTTTACCTGGCTGGTAGGAGATTTCGGGATATATCATATTTCGCTCTCTCTCATATCTACCCATTACCATAGTATATGAGCACCTCACAATCTTTAATATAGTTAACCACATAACTCATCTGTGAGGGTGGAAGTACAATTTATCCTTCCTCTTGCCAAGCCTTTTCTCTCCATAAATATATCCAACTATAAGTTACTGAGACGTACTCAAACCTAATATATATTAAGAACAGGGGGTTAAGGTTGAGAGTACATCTCAGTAACTTGAGGGTAAAAAAATATACAGGGATGTTACTGTCCCAAACACAGGTATTACTAACCAAGAAAATTCAAAGCTTTTAAGTTAAACTCAAAAGAGAGCCAAATGTAGGCTCGTAGACTTTAAGGCCAGAAGGGACCATCATGAGCATCTAGACCAGGGGTCGGCAACGTTTGGCATGCGGCTCACCAGGGTAAGCACCCTGGTGGGCCGAGCCAGTTTATTTACCTGCTGACGCAGCAGGTTCGGCCGATCGTGGCCCCCACTGGCCGCGGTTCGGCGTCCCGGGCCAATGGGGGCGGCGGGAAGTGGCGCGGGCGAGGGATGTGCTGGCCGCGGCTTCCCGCCATCCCCATTGGCCCTGGATGCCAAACTGCAGCCAGTGGGGGCCACAATCAGCCGAACCTGCCGCCTCAGCAGGTAAATAAACTGGCCCGGCCCACCAGGGTGCTTACCCTGGCTAGCCGCGTGCCAAACATTGCCGACCCCTGATCTAGACTGACCTGCACTTCACAGGCCACAGAACCTCACCCACCCACTCCTGTAATAGACCCATAACCTCTGGCTGAGTTTCTGAAGTCCTCAAATCTTGATTTAAAGACTTCAAGTCACAGAGAATCCACCATTTACTCTAATTCAAACCAGCAAGCAACCTGTACCCCATGCTGTAGAGGAAGGTGAAAACCTCCAAGGTTTCTGCCAATCTGACCTGGGGTAAAATTCCTTCCTGACCCCAAATATGGCACTCAATTAGACCCTGAGTTTGTGAGTGAGACTCACCAACCAAATGACTGGGAAAGAATTCTCTGTAGTAACTGAGTCCTTACCATCTAGTGTCCCATCTTTGGCAGTTGGAAATACTTGCTAATAATAGTTGCAGATGGACCATATGCCATTGTAGGAAATCATCCTACCATGCCCTCCATAAACTTATCAAGATCCGTTTTGAAACAAGTTAGATTTTGTTGATCTCATTACTCCCTTTGGAAGACTGTTTCAGAACTTCACTCCTCTGGTGGTTAGGAACCTTTGTCTACTTTTCAAACCTAAACTTATTGAGGGCAAGTTTATATTGGTTTGTTCTAGAGCCAACATTGGGCTTTAAACAATTCCTCTCCCTCCCTAGTGTTGATTAATCTTTTGTATTTATAGAGAGCAATCATATCTCCCCTCAACCTTTGGTGAGGCTAAACAAGCCAAGCTCCTTAAATCACCTCTTGAAAGGTAGGCTCTCCCTTCCTCTGATCATCCTAGTAGCCCTTCTCTGCACCTGTTCCAGTTTTAATTGATCTTTCTTAAACATGGGAGACCGTAATTGCCCACAATATTCCAGATGAAGTCTCACCAGTGCCGTGTATGTTGAGTATGGAAATGTATAGTTAAGGCATCCAGACAGCATTAAGTTTGCCCTGCTATGGTGCCATTAAACAAACATACCTTTGTGATGAATATGTTTCAGTGTTTGTGGTCCCAAACTAAGTTCAATTAAGTTTTAAGAATGCGTTCTCCCCCCAACCCTAGTGCCCTTTGTCCAGACACAGCTCTCTCAAACCCTGGTGTAGCTAGCAAGATCTATCTGCTAATATGACAGCAGTAATTCACTGCATTTTCATGCAAGAGTCAAGTACCAAATATCAGGATGACACTACAGACATCACCTCAGTACAGGGTCTTAGAGTCTGCCATCCTTTTATAATATGTCTTCCTAATGCCAGGCAATGTCATTTCCCACTGTTTCTTTTCAGTATTTATTGGCTATAGGTATCTTTGAATTTAAATTTGGCAGATCATTTTTTGTTCCTGTAAATATCTGAAGATCTTTTTAACATGCTGAGTGTTGGTATTTCAAAAATTGCTTTTCTTTAATCTGGGTTGTAAAATTAAGACTAGACATAGTCTGAAATTTTTTGACATTATGGCTTTTGATCAGAAAATTCTAATTCATCAAAACCAAAACTTTTTTGCAGGAAAAGGTCCTTTTCGATAAAACTTCTGTTGGGAAGATTTTCCAGGCCTAATATGTAATTTCTTGTCTGAGAGAGGCCCTGGCTCCCCAAAAAGTCAATAGCCTCGCCCTCAGTTGGGATGTCTTCAGGTCTATACTCCAAATCAAGCAGAGTAGGAACTTGAACTTAGGTGTATTACATCCCAGCTGAATACACTAACCACTGGGCTATTGCCTATTCTGGGATGGATGGCTTTCTCTCTCTGGTTTTTCACTAAAATTGCAAAAGGTCCCCGTTTTTCATCCCAATGTGGAACAGGAGACAAAATGAAATCTTGAAAATTTTGTCAGGAGAGGAAAACAGTTTCATAGCCAGCTCTATTTAAAACATCTTTGCTCAAATTACATTCAGTACAATGATTTTTTTAACTGTTAGTTTCTTTGGTGTCATTATTGTGCTCTCCGTAAAACTTGCCTAAATCCTGTGCCCTTTGAGGCCCATATAGCAAATCATATAATTTAACACACAGGCTAGAAAGGCTTTTTTTTTATATACCTGGGGTTAAATCCAAGGAGCATTCTCTTAAGCTTAAAACAATCAAGTCACTAATGTAGCAAGCACTTGAGCATGTGCTTAAAATTAGGCATGTGCCTAACTCCCACTGAAGTCACTGAGATTTAGCACATTGGTTTCAGTGCTTTGCTGTGCACTTCAGTGCACTGGAATGGGTTACCTAGGGAGGAGGTGGAATTTCCTTCCTTAGATGTTTTTAAGGTCAGGCTTGACAAAGCCCTGGGTGGGATGATTTAGTTGGGGATTGGTTCTGCTTTGAGCAGGGGGTTGCACTAGATGACCTCCTGAGGTACCTTCCAACCCTGATATTCTATGATTCTATGATTTGCTGAGGACAAATGACTCAATTAAGGCCCAAATTCTGAAAATATATTTCTGTTTCTGAGAACTTGGCTACCATTTCTTGAATGGTTTCCATCAGATAATTTGTTTTATGGCCTTATTCAAATCACATGGATTGATATATATCCATACCATATTTGCCTTTTCATTCACAACCATACATTAACAGCGTCTTGTTCTACTTAATCATTCAATCCCCAGCATTTCCATATTCTCATTTTCAGTTTATTCTGTGTATAAGAGGGCAAATAGAATTTTCTTGGTGGATGAATCACCAGAAGTTATTGATTTGTCTGTCTTCACGTGCTATCCTTCTTCTAGAAATCCTAGCCTTTGAAAGAGATCTCAGAAATGTCTCTGTTCTCTACATGCAAATAGGTGGCATTTACAGCAACTGTTTTTATAGCTAAATTCACTGCTAGGCTTAGTTGTTTATTTGTTTTAGTTTTTGTTTTTTTAATCCTAAACACAGTTAGTACATCAGCTTTTATTACAGTATTTGTAAAATTAAGTGATACTCATTACAGCAACAATTTGTGTTTATTTATTTGCCCGTCTGCTGGAATTTTGTGAACTGAATATAAAATAAGCTTTGCTGTAAACTTTTATATTCTTTCCCTTGCTATGGTATTTTTTGGAATAACATTGCATTGCCAATTAAGATATTTAAAACTGGAATGGATAAAGCACCCGAGTATATTGAACTGCAAGGAACAATCCTTCATTTAGAAGGAACTGGCCTAGATGACCTATTTTCTATCATTTATTTATTCATAATTTACTACATATTATGCATAGTTCTTGTGCTCAGCATTGTACAGACATCTAGGAAGACTTCCTTTCTCCAATTATTTTTCATCTATATCTTTGATGCATCTATGGTTGTGTACGTTTTTTTGTTTGTTTTTCATTTGAACCTTTTGGGAAAAAAACCCTGTTTTAAATATTAGTAATTACACATTCTAAAGTTTAAACAAAAATTCAAAGTAGAAATATAATTTTTTAAAGGCCAAAAATATACCCAGGTATTTAAAGCTAGCATCAAAACTGGGACTAGTGATTATTAGATCAGGCATGCAGATTTCTTCATGCCCTCTTAAAGCCTTCCTCCAGCTTTTCTGTAGCTAGTTCTTCTAATTAAAATCATGGTGTACAAGAACATTGCTGGAGCACTACAAATTCACTGGTTGCAAAGTGCCTTGTGCGGATTTCCAGACAGGCAGGTTGGCCAAATTCTTCTCTGATGTAAGTAAGTGCAAGTCCATTGACAGCAACTGAGTTGGACCTACTTTCAGTCAAGTTGAATTTGGCCCTGTATCTTTTACTGTTGACATACAATAGTTTGGCAAAATAATTTAAAAATAATTAATATGTTAATACAATCGTGAGTTTCATAAAGTTTCATGAATCATTGTGACAAAGTATAAAACTCACAACAATATATTCACTGCTTGCGTAGTGGGTACAACCCACTTGGCAATAATGGAATGGTTCCCATTTATGCCAGGTTTGAATTTGGCTCACAGGAAAGCTTTTCTTTAAAAACAAAAAGAACACGGACCCCGGAAGGGAAGGGATGGATGAATGAAAAAACTGTTTGTTCATCTACAAACCCATTTTATGTGCTTACTGCTCATCAATTGTTGTATGAGTGGTCCTTCCAATCTGACTAAAAAGTGAATTGACAATTGTATGTGTATAATACATTGCTATAGCTACTAATACTGAACCTTTCATTCAGAATATTCCAGTGGTACGCAAATAAAACCTGTAATATAACTGTCAACAGCATTAGTCCTTCCCTTAGAGAGCCATTTAATGTTAAAAATGCATAGCATAATCAATACAACAAATAATTTTGCTACCTCTTTAAATTGAGTGTCAGGCTCCGATGACTGGACTTAATTGTGTGAAATTTGCACTGTTTTCATGATCATGGTCTGCTATTCAAAGGGAAGGAGTGTCTT
The DNA here is from genome assembly GCF_011386835.1 of Chrysemys picta bellii. Taxonomy (NCBI): domain Eukaryota; kingdom Metazoa; phylum Chordata; order Testudines; family Emydidae; genus Chrysemys; species Chrysemys picta. The sequence continues at coordinate 193,742,535 of NC_088792.1, forward strand.
GCATATTTGTGCTGGAATTCATTTGTTGGTGAGAATTAAGCTGTAGTGAAATGTAGTGTACAAGCTAAAATATGTACTAGACTAGCAGAAATATTGCAATGTTTAGGTTAATAAAAGCTCTTGCTACTAAACAACTCAAAAAGCCATCCTAAGGGAATGCAATTCCTATAAAAATGCCAAAGATATAAGCAATTTACAAAATGTTCCTGACCGGCATTTTAAAAAGACTGCTTCAAAAGTCATTACACGTTAAAGATTTAGCAAGATTATGTGAATACATTGATAGTGAAAGACTAGATCTAATACCTAGTATGGCCTTGGCATTAACAGTTTTGAATTCCTGGACAAAATTATAAAAATTGTACTACCAAGGAATCTTAAAGAACTAATATTAAAAAAAAATCACCCTGGCACATCTATTATTAAAAATCCTTACTAACATGGCAAAAGCAGGCAGTGTAAAATGTGTTATTCTAGTCACATATCAGTCCCCTAGATGACACTGAAAAGCCAGAAGATGTTGTGTAACAGGACTTACAAACATCATTTGCCAGATGTTATCTAGTAGTTGAAGCTCCAGAGGCAATGTTATCAGATCTGCTGGTTGCAGTATGTGGATTAATAAAAGATTGTATGATACTATTACTACTTGGATCCCCCCCCCCCTCTTTCTTTACTGTAGTTGTTTTCTGTCTGATACATGAACATTTAAAAAAAAAGGGAATGGAGGACAATTTTCTGGAAAAGTTTTTTGTTCTAGAAGTCATATATAGATTTCATTATAGGGATTAGGCAAATTGTTATTACTGATACTGGCCATAAACTTCAGTATAAAGTAGTTTTGAAATAAGACATTGTAATTATAATGTATATGAAATGTGTACTAGGTGGAGGGTGGCTTAGAAGTTTAAATGCCAGGTTTGGCTGTTTAGAATCTCTGGATTCGTAGGTTCTAATACCATAATAATAACAATATTTAGCATTAACATAGCTTGCTGTGAGCTTGGTGGATATATCACAATGATGTTTTATGTATGGATCAAGAGTTTGTGACATGCTTTTAAATTAAATGTTTTATTTAAAAGTGAAATTATTATTGTAGTTTTAAATGAGACTTTTAGATCAAGCTAGGAAAAAATCCTATTGTTTGGCAGCCAAAATCCTGATCTGGTCGAGTGAAATTTAATTTATTGCCTTCCCACTGGATAAGCTGCTGACCTACACTTAAAACTCCTGAGTGCGCTGATGGGCTAGAATGTTTGACCTGATGCTGAAAATGAAAATGGATTTCCTTCCTCAGTTCCTTGTAAACACTACCAAAAAGCAGATAATTTGCCTGTCTAATCTGCTACTTTATTAAATACACCGCTATCCCTATATAATGCTGTCCTTGGGAGCCAAAAAATCTTACCGGGTTATAGGTGAAACCACATTATATTGAACTTGCTTTGATCCACCGGAGTGTGCAGCCCCGCCCCCCCAAGCACTGCTTTACCACGTTATATCCGAATTCATGTTATATCGGGTCACGTTATATCGGGGTAGAGGTCTATATCCTTTTTTGATGAATAGTACACAAACAAATTATGAATATTGTCATTTGGAAAAAAATGGCCTTGTCCTACAATTGCCATTTTATGGTGTTTGCAAATGGAACTCTTTTTTTGGGCAAGTCACAGCCCTCCCTGTGCCTCAGTTTCCCCATCTGTAAAATAGGGATAACAATAGTGACCTTGTAGATAGATTATCCATTCTAAGTTAATTATGAGTTCTCTCCAGACTATTCCCATGGATTTACAAGTGGCCAAAATGAGCATAAGTACAATCAACTCATAAAATCCTGGATAGCCACGTATCTGATCATAAGAACAGCCATACTGAGTCAGAACAAAGGTCCATCTAGTACAGTATCCTGTCTTCTGACATTCGCCAATGCCAGGTGCTTCAGAAGGAATGAACAGAAGAGGGCAATTATCAAGTGATCCATCCCCTGTCGCCCATTCCCAGCTTCCGGCAAAGAGAGACTAGGGACACGATCCCTAATAGCCATTGATGGCTCCATGAACAATATCTAGTTCTTTTTTGAATGGTGTTATAATTTTGGCTTTCACAACATCCTCTGGCAAAGAGTTCCACAGGTTGACTGTGTGTTGTGTGAAGAAATACTTCCTTTTATTTGTTTTTAAACCTGTTGCCTATTAATTTCATTTGGTGACCTCTAATTTCATTTGGTGACCTCTAATTTCATTTGGTGACCTTGTGTTCTGAGAAGGAGTAAATAAAACTTCCTTATTTACTTTCTTCACACCGTCATGATTTTATAGACCTCTATCATATTCTCCCTTAATCATCTCTTTTCCAAGCTGAAAAGTCCGAGTCTTATTAATCTCTCCTCATATAGAAGCTGTTTCATTCTCCTAATAATTTTTGTTGCCCTTTTCTGTACCTTTTCCAATTCCAATATATCCTTTTTTAGATGGGGCAACCAGATCTGAGTGCAGTATGTGGGTGTACCATGAATTTATATAGAGGCAATATGATATTTTCTATCTTATTATATATCCCTTTCTTAATGATTTCCAACATTCTGTTAGCTTTTTTGACTGCAGCTGCACATTGATTGGATGTTTTCACCTATATAAGAAAAAGACCCCAAAATCGGGACTGTCCGTATAAAATTGGGACATCTGGTCACCTTACTGGCAAGTAACCTGCACTCTCACACAGCAGAGGAAGGCAAAGAAGCCTTAAGATCCCTGCCAGTCTGAACTGGGGGGAAATTCCTTCCCGGCCCCACATATGGCGATCCGGGAGACCTTGCTCATGTGAGCAAGACCCAGACAGCCAAGTATCCTGAGAGAGAGAATGCGCGGTGCCACCTTAGAGCCATGGCCCACCTGTCCAATGTCTCATCTTAAGCTGTGGCCATCTCTGAGGTGATCTGTTTCATTTTGATAATTATGAAATATTTTCTTTTGATTATGACCTTTTTTCTTTTTAACCTATTGATTGTGTAAATTAAGTTACATTCCAAAATAAAAAGTAATTCTGAACCAAAATACCACAACTTTTTCATTTAGAAAATGTCTACATGAATTTGTAAACTTTCAATATTTTTTGGAGTCAGACAATTTGTTGAAAGGGACCCTTTCTTGCAAAGAGTTTGTTTTGACAAATTGGCATTTTTCGATGAAATGGCATTTTGTCAAAAAGAATTCCGGGCAGATCTCTCCCTTTATAGTTTATGGAAACCCTTCTGTGCTCTTCTTCTCTTGCTGGAGCTTTCTAAGCTTTGGGGAGATATGCAAGAGAACTGCTGCTACAGGGCCCTCTCAATCACCAAATGATTTAAAGAAGAAATTTATACAGTAGCAGAATGGGTAGTGACCAACGATAGGGGAGAGAGCCAATGAGAGCCTTGGCATGGCTTCTGAGAAAGCTGTACTGCCGGGGTACAGCAGGAACAGCAGTGCAGAGGGTCTGGGTTTCCCTGCAGATGTTTCTGGAGTCTATGAGAATGGGCTTCTTTTCCTCTGCAGATTCTTCAGTCCACAGCTTTTAAAGCTGCACTTGTAGCTCACTGTATGGGCTGGCTAAACCTTCCTCCCTCAACTTGCAAAGGGCACATGTGTTGAGAACTAGAAATGAACTCATCGAGTTGAATAACAGTTTGTCTCTTCCGCTAAGATATTGTGTTTGGGAGGAGAGAATTTACATCTCAGTGAAGTAGAATGACAGTCCAGAATTCTTCAGTGATGTGCATGTGCAGATTTCTATTCCTGATGGAGAGTAAACCTGCACGGCCTATGATGCTGGTTTTGGGGAGTATGAAATAACTTGGTTATAAGAGGGTTCTACTGTGCAGTATGTACTGTAACTTTTTAAAATCCAACCTTGTTACACACTGAAATAATTAACAAGTATTTTCTCGCCTATGAATATTCTTAGAGTGCCTTTGAGTCCAAAGGTCTGCAGGAGTTAGGGAGTCTTCACCACCTCTCTTGGTCCTACTTTCAGGAACAATACGTCTATTTTAATCAACTATGCTGTAAATTGTACTACCATAAGATGAGGCAAATATACATACCTTTCATGCAAATATTGTAATCGGGGTGGTTCATACACATTTGGGATCCCTTGCAGTGCTATTCAGTTGGACCCTTCACTTCAGATCAAATGTTCATTGTGAGCTGCTCTGCTATGCCTCCTAGGTGAGAAGTTGGGTTGAGAATAAGGGGACATTCTCCACAAATGCAGATACCAGCTTTGACTTAGGGGAATAGTGCATCAGTGTTCCTGTTAAAGTGTGGGAGGAAAACTGTGAGGTGCCCAACTCAAGCTGAGAAGCTAGGTGAAATCTCTCGATTCACCTTGAGGCTCCATTTTTACCACAGAGCTCGTAGTTGGTATGAAGCTGCTCTTATTCCACATGACATGGCACTGGCGCATGATCAGGAAACATCACACTGGCACCTCAGTTTGTCCCTTCTGGGATTGGGTCTCATTACAGGGTCAGCACCAGATTAGGCAGTGCTATTTGAACCCACCCAGATATTCGTAAATATAATTGGCTATTCTAAACTGTTAAAATGGGTTAATTATGTTCATATATAGACCTTCAAAGGAATTAGAGCATTGTGATGAATTTATGGTTTGTGCTGTTTATAGGTTCTCATTAATGTTTTCCAAAGTCTAAATCCTTCTCTGTAAAGCACAATTGGGAGAGCGCTTGCCTTTTCCTTCCAATAAAGTAACCAGGCAGAATCCACTCAACAACCTCAGTAATTTCCTTTGAGGCCATATGTAGCTCATGTGCCAAAGTGTGTCCCTGGCAGTTCGATCTACAGGCTAGGGCAAATGCCCAGCTGTCAGTCCAATTGACCTATGTACTGCTACCAGCAGTATATGCTAGACTTTAGCAGAACTCCTGGGCAAACTCATCCATCTTAGAGAAGCAATGCTTAGCAGATGGCTATGGCAGCCACCCTGTGCCATTTATCTCTGTACTGTAGGATGCCTGTTGTGCTGGATATGTAGGCATTAATGAACCACTATTCCCACCTCAACCATGCCACTTTTCTTAGGGAAGCCTAGAGTTTGTCCCTAAAAAGTGAATGAGCCAAATCCTGAGCCCTGTTGGTTTCGCGATATTAGAACAGCTGAAGTTACATAGTTCAGCCATACTCTATAATGTCTTCCATTCTGAAGGGTTAATGCCATTTAGGCTAGGTCTACACTACCCGCCTGAATCGGCAGGTAGAAATCGACCTCTCGGGGATCGATTTATCGCGTCCCATCGGGACGCGACAATCGATCCCCGAATTGGCGCTCTTACTCCACCAGCGGAGGTGGGAGTAAGCACCGCCGACAGAAAGCCGCAGAAGTCGATTTTGCCGCCGTCCTCACAGCGGGGTAAGTCGGCTGCGATACGTCGAATTCAGCTACGCTATTCACGTAGCTGAATTTGCGTATCTTAAATCGACTCCCCCCTGTAGTGTAGATGTACCCTTAGATATGGCTGTATACGGTCTTTCAGGTTGTCCAACATTCTCCCAGACCAGGTTCAGAGTCCATTACTCCAGGACACCTGACAAGTGGGATATTATCTTGAAGAGATACTCAGTATGTTCAGTGCCTCCCCAGTATTCACATGTGTGACTTGCTCCTCTGTTGATTGCCAGTCAGGGAGACAAAATGGGCTGTATAGTCCCAAGAGTGATCTACTGGCTCAGACCTGATCTACACCTAAAACTTTAGTTGACTTGCAACTTCACTCAGGACTGTGAAAAATGTCCAGATCCTGCGTAACATAGGATGACCAAACCCCACTGTAGACACAGCTAGGCCAACAGAAGAATTCTTCCTTTTATCTCCCTACACCACCCTACGTTGATGGAAAGCTCCCTTCTGTGTGTGTAGCAAGCATCTATGCTACAGAGGCACAGCTGCAGTGCCGTAGCTGTGCTGCTATAGTGTAGATGTACAGATTTTTGAAGTAGAACAGAGTCTTGGGCTCATTAAGGCTGACAGATAACACCGATCAGTAGATCAGAGGATGAAAGGGCACATGGCCCCACATTTTTCGGCATGGGGCCATCTTTCCATGTGTTTGAACAGTGGGTAGCATTAGAGGATCTGATCCCTGAACTGGGCCTTTGAGTGTTATGGTAATACAAGTTATTGTCATTGTTAAATATTTATATCTCCCAAGGGAGCCCCACCCAGGTAATATTTTTGGTCTTGATTTAATGTTGGGGACCCCAGACTTGGTCCCACTCTCTTCCCCTCAAGAGCCTTAGGGCATGATCTTACTGCCCCTGCAATCCACTCTGCACTTGGTCCCCATGGAATTGATTCAATGGCCTGAGTAGGTCAGCCTAATAATATAGCTGCATTAGGTGGTCAAATAAACAGAGCTGAGGAGTTGGCTAGAGGAAATAATTTTTTTTTCATACCATTCAAATTTTTCATTTAGAAACCTCAATATCAAAGGACCAAGAATAATAAAAAAACCCACCACCCTATATGTATATGACTGAATGCTGCCTGACGCAGTCTGTACAATCCCATTGAAGTCAGTGGAGTTGTACAAGATGTACGTCAGGGCACAATGCAATTCAGTTTTTGATGATGAAAGTGGGTCAAGATCAGGAAAGGTGAGACAAGGAAATCAAACTGAGGCCAACAATTTTATTTTGGAAGTTTAAAAGCTCCTTTTTAAATTGAAAGTTGGAGCTATTTTGACAATTTCATTAGAAATATGATGAAATAAATATATAAAAGCATTGGTTCAGTCTTTTTAAAATAACTGTTTCATATTTGTCATTCACAAGTAATGGGCTGTGTTTCTGTTAATGAAACTTAATTTGTCACATAACATATCAAATCATTTTCATTTCCACAGGACTTTGCAGCATTCATTTGTTATGCTTCCGATAAACAAAGAGAATCTTTGTACTCTCCGTTCAATGACACTTCAAACACCCCAAAAAGAAAGACAAAATTAAGATATCCCTGTGAAAGTGCGGGGCGTGTGTCTTTTTCCTTTAGCAAGATACATCTACTAGGCCAGCATACAACACGGATCTTAGACATGGTACACAGGAAACAAAGATTAAACACCAGCTTATGGTTATTACCAGCTGTAATTATTTTAGAAGTTTCCCAGGGTTTCTGTTGAAGAGAATCATAGAAATGTTGGGTTGGAAGAGATCTCGAAAGGTCATCAAGTACAGTGATTTTTTTATCCTTTCCTCTTAGGCCAAGTTTTCTAAACCTTTTAGCATTTTTGTTGCTCTCCTCTTGATTCTCTCTAATTAGTCCACATCTTTCCTAAATTGTGGCACCCAGAATTGGACCACAATACTCCAGCTAAAGCCTCACCAGTGGTGAGTAGAATGGGCCTGTTACATCCCATGTCTTACATAAAACTCTGCTGTTAATGTACCCCAGAATATTTGCCTTTTTTGCAACTGCATCACATTGTTGACTCATTTAGTTTATGATCCACTGTAATCCCCAGTTCCTTTTAAGCAGTAATACTACTTAACTAGTTATTCCCCATTTTGTGGTTGTGCATTTGATTTTTCCTTCTTAAGTGTAGCACTTTGCACTTGTCTTTATTGAATTTCATTTTGTTGAATTCAGACCAATGCTCTAATTTGTCAAGGTTGTTTTGAATTCTCACCCTCAGTCTTCCAAAGTGCTTGCAGCCACTCCCAGCTTGCTGTTGTGTGCACATTTTATTCGCATGCTTGTTGCTTCATTATCTAAATTGTTAATGAAAATATTGATAAGTACTAGACCCAGGATTGACCCCTGTGGGACCCCAGTAGATATGCCTTCCCAATTTGACCACAAAACATTGATAATTACCTTTTTTGAGTAGTGTTTTTCAATCATGCACTGTATAGTGATTCCATCTAGATCACATTTCCCTTGTTTGCTTATGAGAATGTAAGGTAGGACTATGTCAAAAGCCTTAGTAAAATCAAGGTATGTCATGTCTGCTGCTTCCCTGCATCCACTAGGTCAGTAACTTTGTCAAAGAAGAAAGTTAAGTCAGTTTGGCATGAATTGTTCTTGACAATTCCATACTGGCTATTCCTTATTACTCTATTATCCTCAAGATGCTCACCAATTGTTTGTGTGTTTTTAATAATTTGTTCCAGTATCTTTCAAAGTATCAATGTAGACTGACTGCTCTATAATTCCCCAGATGCTCTTTGTTCCCCATTTTAAAAATAGGTACTATATTTGCCATTCTCGAGTCCTCTGGGACCTCACCTGTCCCCCACGAGTTCTCAAAGACAACTGCCAATGGTTCTGAGATTGCTTCAGGTAATTCCATAAGGACTCTAGGATGAATTCTTAGTAAAAGCACAACATTCTTTCTTGTGAAGATTTCCTGGTACCTACACTAACATGCAGGGATATTTCTTGGAATTAAAGTATGACTGTACAACTGGAAAGAACCATACGAACAAATTCCCTTTAAAACATCCCACACCAACAACAGCTGGAATTTAGATTTCAGAAGGTGATGTTTTTAAATTAGTGGGTGGGCGGTTGCTTTACTTACAGGAGCTTTTTCTCTTTCTTATAGTACAGCTCAGTCCCCTTATTTGTACAATTCACAAAAGAGATGTTTTCTTTTCAGGGTTCTTCTGCTATATCTGAATTGCTTCTGAGATTGCTTTAACATGCTTTCAGTTGTCCCTTAAAATCTTCTGAATTTGTCATCAGTTTTACAGGCAATATTTGCTTTGTATCCTCAAATGCCAAGTGACAACAACATGAAATATCTTAAAATAATCCTACTATTCTATATTGAATTGCGCAAGCTCTGTGATTTTTACACAGGAGTATTATGATACTTCCACTGGAGAGTGTAGAACAGATTACTCTTAAAATTATTTCCAAACATTTAATCTCACTATGAGCATTTGTACGTAAGATCTGCTCTCTAAGTTCCATGATAGACAAGTACATGTAACTACTGGAATTTGTTACCAGCTGCTTGATATAAGCTAGAATACTTATTGCTTTTCAGTTTTTCAATCAGGGCAAAATTAAATGCTTATTTTTAGCTCATGATTTAATGAGTCAAATTGAATGGTTTCCTTATTTATCATTAGCAGCCTGCTGTTTTTTTACATGTAGAAACTAGATGATATGGTTTACTTATCTTTTAAAAATGAATAACAAATTGGTTCAATTTTTGTTTATATGCAAGAGACAACTCAACTAGCAACTTCAGTAAGTTACAGCTTTTCCTTGAGTAGTTTCCTTATGATTATGTGCCCTGCTGCGCCTTTGACCAGTGATTTTCAGTAGCAGTTGCCTGTTTGGCCTGCACATGCCCTCTCCACATCCTCATGGCCCATACTGAAGCTATATAGGGTAGGTCAGGAGAACCACCCTCAACCTTTAGCCTGAGATTTTCATAGCATTGTTTAGCTTAGTTTAGTTGCTATAGATGGCATTTGTTGGTGGTGTTTTCCCTTTGATTGTTCTTCTCTGTTTGAGGGGTTATTCTGGGCTTTTACTCTCTGGGGTAAGCTGGGATCCCCAGGCTTTAAACATTGTCTTTCCTGCTGGGAGGCTATTCCAGTGAGTCATGGACATTCTCGCTGTCTCCGAAGTTTGTGAGACATGCATATAGCAGCTAACTGTAAGATCTGCTCCTCATTCAAGAGCAGATCTTGTAAAACTAGGGAGATAAGGTTCAAGGTCTTAATGATGGAGCAAGCCCTATGACCAGCTTTTACCCAGGCTCCAAGAACCCTCCTGTAACATGGCTACTGAGCACGTTTAGTGTCCTTTCTATCTCTGGATCCCATTCACTGAGAGCCTCGAGGAACTCCGTAATTAGTATTTTATTTACTTCAGAGCCTTGGTCACCAAAAGCCTCGGGGAATGTGGCTTTGTCTGTGTCCCTGGTACTGAGAGCCCCACAAAAGTGGACAGGTACTGACAAGAAGAGCAGGAGTCACCAACTCCAAAGAAGGCTCCAGAAACCTCAGTTCCAAGGAAGTACTATTGAGGGTCCAAGTGATTCTGGTACTGGGATGTCATCTAAAGCTACTTCTATGAGTCATGCTTCTCCAAAGTGAGATTTGGTTCTGAGGACCACTTCTACTTTGAGTGCTCATGACCATAAAAGCGAGAACTACACCATGCACACCTAAGTACCTATGTCAGTACCCCAGACTTCTATAATGGAATCTGATTCTGGTTGGAAGCATTCGGTGCCCATAGCTTCAAAGCATTCCACATAGGTGCCTGTGTCGGTACCAAAGCCAGAGTCCACAGAATCACATTCAACTCCTGTCTATGCACCATTGGTATAGCAGGAATTTAGTATTCAAAAGATCTTGTGTTGAAGGAGCTGAGAGTCTCCATTATTTACTGGTACTGAAACACCTTTTTTCACCAAGGACTTCTGAGTCACCACCTCCACGTTTTTCATTCAGACCCACTACTTCACCAACTTCAACTATCCAGGGTGAATTGTGATCACCGCCCCTAGAATATGTTGAGGAAGACTCCTCTGACTCACATATTTTGGTTCAGGGATCTCTTGTCTACATTGTGGGAAATCACTCTCATACGTATTCTGAGAGAAGGGAGGGAAGACAACCTCATTTTCTGTCTATATAGTATGACCAGCAGTGGATGCCACCTCCTTTTCAGTGTGGGCCCCCCAGTAGCCTTATTGGGACTTCTGGGCCATGTAGTGTCAGCAATTTCTAAGGGACCCCAGTCATTTTCGCAGGGAGCATAGGCAGTCCCATTCTCCTCAGACTTCACTCCCACCTCACCTACCAGAATCAGTGGAGGAGCACTTTGAGGAGTAGGAGGAAAGAGCTGAAAAGGAAGCAACTCCTCAAACAGATATTTTTTATCACTGTCAGATGAGGCTGTAATGCCTCGACCATCTTCCATAGCCTTTAGACAATTCCAGGAGCTGATGAAGGGCATCAATGATATGCTGCAGATTCTTCTGGAGGAGGTCCAGGACTGTCATCATTAGCTCCTGACATTTTACATACTTCAGCTTCTGCACGTGTGGCCCTTCCTGTAAATGAAGCTTTACCAGAGCCTGCTAAAACCATCCTGCTATGGCACCTCCTACTTGTAAATGTGCCAACAAAATATATTATGTTCCGGCCAAGGACTCTGAGATTTTTTTTTTTTTAACACCTGACACCAAATTCTCTGGTTGTAGAAGTGGTTAATAAACACAGTGGATGCATAACACAATGTTTACCACTTAGATAAAGCCAATACTGCAGCCTAGTCCACTTCCACTATGACCATGATGCAGCAAGCATCCTGGCTTTAGTTGTCCAGTTTCCCTAGGGAGGTACAAGTACTGACAAGAATCTTCTTTCTGATGATCACAAGTTGTTTTGAGATTCTACGGACCACTTTCTTCATATCTTGAAGGATTTGATGTTCATGCCTAGATGCCTTAGGATTTATACACCTGCAAATAAAAGAATTTAGCAGGTCTCAAACAGCACAGAGATCTCACCTAGCTCATTTCTCTAGTTTCTATAGACCAACTGAACTATCATCTAAGAGACCACAATATTCAAAAAAAGGAAGCCAGCTTCTGTCACTACTACTTCATCTCAGCTATCCACATCATCTAAATGCTAGTTCTGATGGCTTGGTCAAGAGTCCAAACCATCCACTCTCCAGGAATCTACTGCTGCATCATTCCACTTTCCTTCCCCCTCTTTGGATACCATTTTTCCCATTTCCAACCTGCATGCAAGAGAATAACATCTGATAAATGGGGTTTGACAGTCATAACATCTGGTTATTCCATCCATTTCACTTCTATCCCTACCTGCCATCGCCCCTCTTTCCTGTCCCTTTTCAGGAACCCTTCTCATGATCGGTTGCTGACACAGGAAGTTGCATCTCTTCTACACTTAAGAGCCATAGAACCAGTTCCAGCCCAGTACAAGGGGAAGAGTTTCTGATCCAAGTACTTTCTGTTCCCCAAAAAAGAATGGGGAATGGAGACCAATGTTAGATCTTAGTCATCTAAACAATTATGTGGAACAACAGAAATTCAGGATGGTGACTCTTGCAGCTATATTTCCCTTTATGTAACTCTCAAACTTCAGGATGTATATTTTCATGTTGTGATTCACTCCTCTCATAAAGTTTCTTAATTTTATAGTTGACCATGACCATTCTAGTACCATGTGCCCCTGTTTGGCCTCTCCTTTGCCCCAAAGGTGTTCTCAAAGATCATGGTAGTTGTAGCTGCCCTCTAGGTCAACTAAGGATAATCATCTTCTCTTATCTCAACAATTGGCTACTTAGGAGTCAATCTTACCAAGAGGTCCTATTGGCAATACAAATTATAAGGTCTCTGTTCCATAATTTAGACCTTTGACTCCATCTTGAAAAGTCCGTTTTGACACCAGTACACCAGATAGATTTGTTCGGAGTTTCACTGGACAGTGTGACAGATTCACACCCCTAAAAATCCAATTTCAAGGATTCAGATAAGTACTCAAACCTCAGCAAGAAATTGTCTCCAACTATTCAGTCCTATGGCAGCTTGTACCTTCATAGCCTGAGATGATTGCATCACCGGTGCTGCTTTGTTAACAGCTTCAATTTATGAACCAAGAATCACAATCTGGACTAGCAACTGTCTGTTCCCTGTCAGGTTCTGGACTCACTCAATTGGTGAAAGACCCTTCCAAGGTTTGTGTGGTAGTCTCTTTCATAATGGCTCCTCCTATCATCATTATAATATTGGACACATACCTCTTAGGATGCGTGGTATATCTAGGATCACACACTATCTTGGGCAAATGGTCTCCACAAGAGTTTTGTCTTCACTTTTAGAACTGAGATCAGTCCAAAATTCTTGCACTCATTTCCTCCCTCTGATCAGAGCCAAGTCCATCAAGGTCATGAGAAACAATGTGGCCTGCAGGTTCTGCATCAAATGCTAGGGTGGCGCTTTGTGCTAAAGCAATAAAACTCTCTGGAATTGGTGTGTAGCCAACCAGATCGTCATCTCTGCTTCCTACTTCCTTGTAACGTGGCCAACTACCTCAGCAGACATTTCTCATAGAATTTCAAATGTGAGTTGGACTCATGGATCTTCAGCAACATATTTCAATCATAGGGGTTTCCCGAAGTGGACCTCTTTGCCACTGCCATCAACCCAAAGTGCATTTTTTCTCAAGATCGGACCCTCAATTATTGGAGGATGCTTTCCTTATTTTATGGACAAATGGTCTTCTTTACGCATATCCACCAATTCCATTACTCTTGAAAGTATTGAACAAGATCAAGCTGGACATTTGAATTTATTTCTCATCCACCAATGAAACTTCCAATCATTTGCCATTTGTTGTCTCAGCATGCCAGTCAGACACTTCATCCTAATCTGGAAGTTCTGTAAATTGATGATTGACACTTCCTGTTCAATAGAGGTGCAAGAGATGGTGGTAAAAAACAGTGTCTGAGACAATATCATCTTCTAAAGTGAATGAGATATCTTTGGTATACCAGCTGACACATTTCTCCTGTTCATTCTTCTCTTCCCACCATCATAAACTATTTGCTGACATTTAAAAAAAAATCAGGTCTGTTATCAGGTTCACTTGGCGGCTCTAACAGCCTTTCCTGCTCTTGTTGATGGCTTTTCCATTTTTACTCACCCCACAATATCAAGATTCCTCTGAGGATTGATAATCTTTTCCCACAGATTAGAGAACCTATTCCAATATGGGATTTGAATCTTATTCTTAGTTGCTTTATGAAACATCCTTTCAAGCCATTAGATGTGTGTGAATTGCTACATCTGTTTATGTTTATCTGCCTAGAAGATTGGACAACTGGGGGCTTTACAATGTTCTTCAAGGAAAAAATCTCATTATGACCATACCCTAAGTTTCTACCTAAAGTAGCTTCTCAATTTCATATTAACCAGACCATTCATCTGTGTTTACCACCCTCCTCCCCAACCACATCAGATAGGCAGGAAACTGTCTTCCATACCCTGATTATCAGAAGGGCGCTAGTCACTACCTGAACAGAACCAAACTGTTCACGCTGAAGTCAATGGGAGTGAAGGTCACTTGTCCCTAGAGTTTTACAAATAAGAGATGGTGAACCAGGTATTTCATAAGATGTCTGAGCAACACATTCTAATGCATGACCACACCATTTCAACTCCAAGCCATTGGCCTAGCTCATTGCTTACCCCTCCTTGTATTTAAATGTCATAGTTTCCAAGCATTTAAGAAGCCAGATATGTTGCTTTCTTGTTGGAAAGAATGTAGAAATAAAAGCAAGATAGATTCCATAATGCAGTTGCAAAATATTTCTACTTTCTCCCAACTTTTTCCCAACACATGCTCCAAATACATCATACATTAACATAAAGCATGCAGTTATACAAATTCCAGAATATATACCAAATGTTTGTTTTTGAATTTGGAAAGTCTGTGAAATCTGTGCTGTAATGTGAAATATGTTTGTTTTTCAAATTTGTATACAACATGGAATCTGGTGTTATGCTGCTTGTTGTCATGAGCGATGTCTCCTTTGTGGTGGTGTGTGTTATGTGAAACTTTGGTTTTAGTTCAGCACAGTGGAGAAACATCTACAGTAGGCATTGTGGAATCTGTGGTGTGTATCCATTGGAAAGTTATATTGGGCATATTTTGTACTTTTTTCCTCCAGAATGTTGAGTTGGTGCAGAATTATTTTGAACATGTTTTGGAGAGTTCGTTTTGCTTGCATATTATGACATTATAGTAATTGTACATTTTTGTTGCTGAATTTGCTACATATATGTTTAAATAATAAGTAAATAACAATGTTGTCCATCATGTCTTCTTGGTATAAGTATGTGAAGTTTGAAACTGTGTGAAGTTGCTAATTTTGAACACTCTTGTGAAGTGCTGTGGGTGCTTGGCATCTACTGAAGTCAGCGGGAGTTGAAAACACTCATCACCGCATGGGATTTGGCCCTAGATTTATTTTGTTATGAGTAAAAAAAAGTGAATCAGGCATTACTTCATAAGTTGTCTGACCAAAACATTAACTAGGCAGTTTAGTTATTGGCCAGGCTGCAGTGACCTGCTATGGGTGTGCATGTATGTGGCTATATAGCTGCATGGGAGGCTACAGTTTGCTTAAACTGTCTGGAAAAAATGATGATGTTGATTTACGTTTTTGAAGAATTAACTGACATGCCCACTATAGTGATCCTTGATAAGCTCCTGCCTGTGGAAATACCTTAAATGTTCTCCTCCCCTGTCTCCTATTGAGATCCACAGTGCTCTCATACACCTCTTATGTAAGAGTTGTAATCCATTTTTTACAAATTCCATAGATAACCCCCACCCTCTCTTTATGGATCCCGATGAACTCCCACACCTTTCTTGTTCTCCTGCAACCCACTGTAAACATCTCAAATCAGTCCTTTACTCTCTCATAAGAAGCCACAGCTGTACTTCTGCTCCTCAGTCTTTCTAGTGAGTATTATATGTATTTGATTTCTAGGAATTCCATTAATTGTGAAATGGGCTGCAACACCATTCACTTTAAAGGTGCCTTGACACCTCTCATTCCTTTCAGAGACCTTTGCTGCTCCTGTAAATACTCAATATGATCTTTTTTTTAAAAGCAAACCCAATATGCAACAAAACTTTCCGTTTATAGACTCAAATGCATTCCTGCACCCTGCCATGGAGATTCTTCATGCTTTTCTTGATGCTATCTTTATAGAGATTGCAAGACATCTGCCCCTCCAGAGACTTTCTGATGCATTCCAATTTCCCTTAAAGGTTCATAGAATCATAGAATATCACGGTTGGAAGGGACCTCAGGAGGTCACCTAGTCCAACCCCCTGCTCAAAGCAGGACCAATTCCCAACTAAATCAGCCCAGCCAGGGCTTTGTCAAGCCTGACCTTAAAAACCTCTAAGGAAGGAGATTCCACCACCTCCCTAGGTAACCCATTTCAGTGCTTCACCACCCTTCTAGTGAAATTTTTTTTCCTAATATCCAACCTGAATCCTAATATCCCCAACTGAAACTTGAGACCATTACTCCTTGGTCTGTCATCAGGTACCACTGAGAACAGTTTAGATCCATCCTCTTTGGAACCCCTTTTCAGGTAGTTGAAAGCAGCTATCAAATCCCCCCTCATTCTTCTCTTCTGCAGACTAAACAATCCCAGTTCCCTCAGCCTCTCCTCATAAGTCATGTGCTCCAGCCCCCAATCATTTTTGTTGCCCTCCACTGGACTCTTTCCAATTTTTCCACATCCTTCTTGTAGTGTGGGACCCAAAACTGGACACCGTACTCCAGATGAGGCCTCACCAATGTCGAATAGAGGGGAACGATCACATCCCTCGATCTGCTGGCAATGCCTCTACTTATACAGCCCAAAATGCTGTTAGCCTTCTTGGCAACAAGAGCACACTGTTGACTCATATCCAGCTTCTCATCCACTGTAACCCCTAGGTCCTTTTCTGCAGAACTGCTTCCTAGCCATTCGGTCCCTAGTCTGCAACAGTGCATGGGATTCTTCCGTCCTAAGTGCAGGACTCTGCACTTGTCTTTGTTGAACCTCATCAGGTTTCTTTTGGCCCAATCCTCTAATTTGTCTAGGTCCCTCTGTATCCTATACCTACCCTCCAGCGTATCTACCACTCTTCCCAGTTTAGTGTCATCTGAAAACTTGCTGAGAGTGCAGTCCATGCCATCCTCCAGATCATTAATGAAGATATTGAACAAAACCGGTCCCAGGACCGACCCCTGGGGCATTCCACTTGAAACTGACTGCCAGCTAGACATGGAGCTGTTGATCACTACCCATTGAGCCCAATGATCTAGCCAGCTTTCTATCCACCTTATAGTCCATTCATCCATCCCATACTTCTTTAACTTGGTGGCAAGAATACTGTGGGAGACCGTATCAAAAGCTTTGCTAAAGTCAAGGAATAACACATCCACTGCTTTCCCCTCATCCACAGAGTCAGTTATCTCCTCATAGAAGGCAATTAGGTTAGTCAGGCATGACTTGCCCTTGGTGAATCCATGCTGACTGTTCCTGATCACTTTCCTCTCCTCTAAGTGCTTCAGAATTGATTCCTTGAGGACCTGCTCAATGATTCCTCTGTCCTATCCTGTTTTGCTGCCTTGTAGATCCTCCTGGATTTTCCCATTGTTTCCTCCAGCTGCAAGCAACAGGATGTTTGTCACCAATCAGAAGGTTTGGCCACTCAGTATATAAATAACTTAACAAAGGTTCTGCTCTGCTTTACTCTGACTGAGCAGAACTAATAATAAAACAAGCACCATCTGTTTTATTAAATCATAAACAGCAGCCTCTAAAATAAGCCATTTAGTGTTATATTACTTCAAAAACAAATAATAAATCTACTAGCTATTTGTTATTCAAATAACAAACTGTTTGAACATGGTTCAAATTTCAGCCTCATCTATAATGTATAACTTCTATTCTAGGTTGTTGCTTTATTTATTTATTATGTATTTGTGTATCCAATATTTATATTTTATGGAGCCTATGTGGAGTAGCACTTGAGCACCTTAGTTTTTCTTTAATCTCAAAATCAAACCTCATTATTTTGCTACAGAAAAGCTTCAGAATAAAGCTTTCAAAAGTCCTGAGCAGCCACATCTCCTGTAGATGTCAATGGGAGCCACAGGTTTCCAGTGTCTCTGAAAATCAAGCCGAAGGAACTTCCACATGAGTTAATTAAAATCCTGTTGGAACAAGTGAGCCTGTACTCTGGCTTTGATTGGACTTGATACAAGAATTACTGGGTGAAATTACTGGGCCTGTGTTATGCAGCAGATCAGGCTAGATGATCATTATGGTCCCTTCTGGTCTTAAAATCTACAAGCCACTCGAAAGAAAGAACAAGTTACACAGGAGAAGGTCATCTAGTGAAATAGCATGTGGAGTGAGTTTTATATCAAGAAACTACAGAAGTGTCCCACTTTATCTTGATACATTTAGACCGGTGCTATTATCTTCCAGTTTAGAAGTTCAGTTGGGGCGGGGAGGAGGGTCGAGAAAAAAAAAAGAAAAAATGTTTTTTTTTTCCTTCCAGCTTGGAAATCTTCAAAGTACAAGAATTCTTCCAATTCTGCTTCCGTCAAAGGCTTACAGATTGAAACCTTTGTTTCCTAGTTCGTCAGAGTATATTTTCTATTCCTTCATTGAATACTTTATCCCTAGGAAACTATCACCACTTGCCACATTTCTGCCTCTTGCCACCTCTGTAAAAGTGTATGGAACTGTCAGAGACTCTGGGGAGGGGCAAGAGAGGCCTTGAAGGGCCTGTCCCCTATCCTCAGCAAACATAACATATGACCAAAATGACCCTCATTCTGGGAGCAGCTGTGGCAACCCTCAAGAAGGGTGTATGTGTGGGTATGGTGGTGCTCCCTGTTGCTAACTGAAGACAAGAAGTTGATGAGGCCTTGATGGACACTTGTACTGCCCCAACTTATTTAAATATTCTTATGAATATTCCAAATAACCCCCCCACTTGTAGATTAAAATGAATAAAACCGCTTGGACCTGAGTCTCCACTCCATTTGAGATAGGGTCCACGGGCAAGTTGTTGTTGCTCTATGATTCAGAGCCTCTCAGCCCTTAAGCAAAATGTGTGGGCATAGGGGCAGCCGTAACTTATGCCTACAAGGATTTGTGTAGCAGAGTTCGTCTTTGCCAGGCCCTCTCCCACCTACATCATGCTGCTCCCCTCCTTACGTTGTGAGGGGGCATCTGGAGCAGGAGGTGACAGAGTCACCTCTGCCACTCAAGAGTTAACTGGTACAGGAAGAATTCTCTACTGCCCTTCTCCTGGCACAGTGCACCACATAAGCAACACAAAGTGGCCTTAAAGTTGCCTCAGCAGACCTGAGAATCCAGCCCATGAAGATTTAAAACTATCTGTTAGAGAAAACTGAAATGTACATAGGACTCTGTGGTTTCGGATGTTAAGTTGAGTTTGTAGTTTAAGTAAATAGATTCCAGTTATACAAATGTCCTGCTTTCAGCTATAGGTACTGGTATCTAAATTCATTAACTGGTATGTTTAATTAAATTTAGGGTTGTTTTTTTTAAATGTCTTCTTAACAATTAATGCTGATTGTCTGCTCAGATATATCTGCAGTCCCTTTAGTTTATGGGCATGTAACTAAGACCTATATTCTGAAACAACAGCAGATCATTGCAAAGAACAGAAACACACACTAAAGTGTACAGAGACATGGTGTCACAAGGTGATTTTACACATTTAATTTTTAAAGCCAATATATCGTAACTGATCCAATATACTGAACATTCTTTCTTGTTCTTCTTCTCCTTGTATGGACTAGCCCTGGTTGAGATGGCATTGCAGAAATTGCAAAGCATTTCCATATTTCTGAAGACATTTTTTCATGCTTTTAAGCTTTTGATACAGTGATCTAATTCTGAGACAATAAAATAAAATCTATTGAATACATAGATTCAAACTCTATCATGGCTTATATCTTGAACTATTCCAATGAAGTCTGGGCAAAAGGTGGCTCAGAATTCTAAAAAGTCCAGGAGAAGTTGTGACAAAGTGTGTGTCATAAGTATTTGTCACCAATCTGGGGAAACCAAATCTTATGAATTTTGACAAAAATATCAAGACCCGCACCTTTTTTTTTTGCTTGTTTTCTTTCTCATGAAATAAAGAGACAGCCTATTGGAAGCTGGAATATGTATGTCAAGGAGAATGATGATGTGATACACTATGATTCTTGAACAATGACTAATCTGATCTCAAGAGATCATCCTCTCTTGAAATATTTTAGTCCTTTCACATTTCAGTTTTGGGCTTCTCTTGAACAGTGTCTTCGACTGTGCCAAACTTTGTGAAATGCTGATTTGTATAATGTGGACACTTGTCTACTAGGGCACAGGGCTGAGACCAATCTCGTTTTACGTAAATCATGCACTTGGCTATAAATAGGATACAAAGTTTCTCAGAGATTAAAGATAGTTGTGTGTGTATGCACTAAAACAGCAAGCTGCATTATATTCATTAACTTTGTTTACTCAATGTATCCCGTGGCAAACTGGTATTTATTTATTAACAGCCACAGGGCTGATTTTTGGCAAAGACAGTGGCTCAACTAGTGCACTATCAATTGGGGTCACAGATCATTCAGATATGTGAGTTCCTTTAGCTATGGTAACCATGCTGTGCAAGGGTTTGTGAAGTAGGCAAAGGGATCCGGTGTGCAATGTCTGGAAAGATAACCACTTGCATTAGATTGCTGCATCAAAACACCAAAGGGATGGCTGTCTGGTGCTCTTGCCCACTGATGTATCCTGAAAACATCTCTCGTGTTCAGTGATAAGAAATTGGGATGGAGACAAAGAAAATTATGCCTATAGCAGATTTTCATAATGGAAAATAAAAAGAGCTTAATAGTAAACTGGCAACACATTTTGCATTATCAATTGTTGCTGTGGTCTTTAAAAGTTTCTGGGAAATAAGTGTAGAGAGATTCTCCCACAATTGCTTGTAATATTCTAATGAAACTCAACAAAATGTTATAACCAAAATATTGAACAAGACTGATTTTCTCCTTTCTAAATTTTTAAGATCCGGACTTTAAGGACCTGGGAGTTTTGAAACCATTGCCAGGTTGGTATGCTAGATATTTCATAAAACTTGGAGGACTTTGCCTTCTGCTGTAGAAAATATTTTTTGCTTGCTGTTCAGGTTTCATTTTTGTGGTATTTTGTTATTCAGTTTGTGAGTTTGAGATGGGAGGACCTGAAGGAATTGTGGAATCTGTGCAAATTGTGAAGGAAGGAAAAGCTTCTGATACGGAGGCGGTTGACTGTAAATGGTACATCCGAGCACCACCACGATCCAAGGTCAGTCCTGCATCTGCTCACTGATTTGGCACTTAATTTAAGAATACGAATATGGTGTATATTTCTTTGTACACACGAGTCTTGCTTAGCAATTTCTAAGTGTTGAACTTTTAAACTGTTATTTTCCTTCAGCATTGGAAGGTAATTTGTCACCTCACTGTCACAGTAACCTTCATTTGCTATAAATAACAATGTGGGCAGCATAATGGGTAATTTTCTCCAACACGTCTTTACTCTGAGCTTTAAAGAATCAGGAGAGCTCGTTAACTGTGAGGTGATGTATCCCTTTATTTTCCATATTTTATATCCCATCTTTATGTTGACATTAAGATCATGTGGCCAGAATATGTAATGTTTAAAAAAACATTGCCAAATCCAATAGTATCATCTTCTGTTTGTCGTTCTAGAAATTAGTGAAAACAGAGCCACGGTAAATTCATATATCTTTAGTCTGAGCCCTATACTTCTGAGAATGAGCTACTGATGAATAGACTTCCCATTCTTACTTTTCCTCCACAGTTAACAATGTTTTTGTCATTGTTTCTCAAATAAAATATAGAAAAAGCATGTTCCCCCGTAATCCAGTGGGTCCCTTCTTTGGTTTTATTATAGTGTCTCATTTGTCCAGGCCCAACTCAGTAGAGCTGGACAATTTTTTTCAGATAAATAGTTGATTCACCCAGTTTGAGATCAACAAAAAATATTCAGAAATTTAGATTGAATTCAACTAATAGTTTTGATGACTTTTTTCAAAGTCAAGATGTTTCATTTTGATGTTTTTGAAATGAAACATCTTGACTTTTAGTTTCAAGCCAATGTTTCAATGTTTTGAAATTTAGCTAGTTTTAAAAAAGAAAATAAAAAAACAAAATGGTTAAAATGAAACAAAATAGTAATGAAACATTCAGTTAGGGTTTAACCGTAAACAATATTTTTTTTTGGTTTTATCTTTCAGCCACCATTACATTATTTTTGCAGCTTACTCATCAGTGAACACTTGGATTAATTACAGATGGATAGCACACCATTTCTCCTCTCTTCTGGAGTGGAATAACTTTGCGCTCATCACCTATTTTCATACACATCTTCTAAAGGCAGCACAGCAGTTGAGGTTCCAAAAATGTCTTTTACCAGTGATGTGAGGGCACTACCCCCTCAGCAGAACTGCCTCAGAGTCCAGGCTTTGCAAACTAGAGTCTATGTGCACACCAACTTTGGAAAGCTGAGAGATAAATCATTTTGTGTGTTATTACGGAACAGAATGAACACAATGTACCTATCTATTATAACATTTGGCATTCAGTACCCAAAATGAAAAGTTGCCCAAGAGTTACATAAAATTAGATGACAGATTCGTGGCAGCATTTCTCTATTCAACGAAAGTTTGGAGGAAATTTGGAATAGTTGTGTGGCAAAGGATGGAACAGGATTATTGCAGATACCCACTTTAAGCTCCTATTTATTAGGTTATTTTCATATAATTGCAATATAAATACAGGTTTTCCACTAAATAGACGGGATTCCCATTCTCTGCCAGAATAAAGAGCTATGACTGATATTGAATGTGTAGACTGAAAATGATTATTGCACCATACTGTGAAATTAGTTATTGATAGGTGTATCATAAAAAAAAGACATTTGTGCTTCACTAATTCTGGGCTGCTTCTGGAGCTGGCATAACCTGCAGAATAAGTTAGGGCAGCTCCCAATGCTGCTCTGATTTATAGCAGCTTTGCACCGATGCCTTTGTTTTGTTCCACAGTTCAGAATAGCCAGAATGCAAAGTGCTCCAGCCACTCACCCCTCCTCATCCTTGATACGCTCCTATTCCAGGAGCTGCACAGGAGAGTGGCATAGGCCCACCTACACCACCTAGACACCATGGGAATTAGCTGCAGCAGAGAGACAAGTGTACAGGATTTTGATGTCCGATCTAGACTGAAAGGAGCTTTTCTTTCACATACATTATTCTTGGCAGTTGAACAAATACTTTCTTTATTATGAGCTTTGTTTTGGTGCCTTATAAAGAACTGATTTTCTGCACACAAGTATTAAGGCAGTTATTCTGGGAAGTGGTTTGAAGCTTTTCCTAACCTGCATAATCAATCACATTGTCAGACCAAACCTTTGGTGAATGATTAAAAAAGAACTCATCAAAAGTGATTCACAATGAAGAGATTATAATCTGACTTTTTTACTGAAGTTATATATTATTCATAGTTTACAATCTCTCTTTTCCTTTAATATATTCAGTCAGGGCTTTCCGTTACTTTCAAAGCTAAATAAAAAACAGTACAATTTAGCCAACATTTCTTTTTTCATTATTATGATAAAAATACAAACTTAAAGGTGACAAGACAATTATTTAAACCATAATGCGATCAGGGGATATAAATTATATATGCCACAGCTGCAGTGAAGCTTTATCATTTTTGTTGCTAATAGCATTGGCATTTGCAGCGACATCTCAATGCTCTGTAAAAACTAATGCTCTAAAACTGTGCTGGTACATTTCTTCCCACCCTCCAATATAACATGGAATTGGTGGTTTGAAGAAAAGGGTTTCATTGACATTTTCTGACATAAATGTGGAAAAAGAAGATACAATGGTTATGTTTCTACTTTATAGCATATTGTGTTGTTAAGTAAGAAAAGACCTCATAATGCTTAATATGGTCATGTGCAAGTGCTTACTTAAAATACTAGCAACCTAGTTATTCCACATTGAAATCAATGGCAAAACTCCCAAACCTGAATGGAGGATAGAGCAGGCCTTACATTTATTTTAAAGGACTCCGTTAACTTTTGTGTGAAAGTTTCTTATGTTCTGGCATTACAAATAGCACTTAAAATCAGAATAAATGAGATTAGAAAAATAAGAAAAAAATTCTCATTTTCAGTTGGATCACTTTAAGCCTGACCCAAAGTTCAGTAAAAATCTTGCTGCTGACTGGGGTTTTCGATCATGAGCATTGTGAATTAGATAGCACAGTCAGTTTTACTCTTTCTTCCAGCATATTCAGTTTGCTAGTCAGCTTCCACTATTTGTGTGGGTGTTTCACACATCAGGTTAGAGAAATATAGAAATATATAATCATAAAACAACACAAATTGGTAGAGGCATGAAGGAGCAGGTCTAGTACCTGAGATTACTTTTAGCTCTTTTTTTTAGCTGACCAGATACCAAGTTGTCAGAGTCTTTTTAATTGGGATTCAATTTTTAGTCATGCACTGAATAATGTAGGTCTTTGATCTTGAGAAATACTGTGGGACTGATCCAAACCCAACTGAAGTCAAATGAACGGCCCTGATTGATTTCAATAAGCTTTGGATCAAGCCTTGGTTTCCTCATGTGAAGTTCTGAATGCACTCAACTCCTGTGATGGTCATTGAGAGTGGAAACTCACAGGACCAGGTCCTCCTTGGCTTTAATGTACAAATCTGCATTTTGTTTTTGGAGCTGCTCTTTCTTTTGCACAGTTGACATACAGTTTTAAGCTAATTATTTGAATCCAATGCATCAATGTTGATTTCTGACCAATCTATATTTACTATGCCAAACTGTGCTCCCAGATACACCGGTAATGCCAGAGCTGAAGTCCTGTGACTGAAAACAGAATTGAGACTAGGAAACAAATATATTTCATTTATGAAGTTCAGATTGTTGGCTTGTTTGTAAACAACAGGGAGGTGAAAATCCACATTACCGTGCTTTTTGTTCCTTGTCTGCTGCTATATTAACCTACTTTCAGAAACAGGCTACTTTTTTTTATAAGGCTAAAGGATGGTAGGCCACTGGAGGTCTTTAAAACAGAAGCCTGCAGAAATAGAGGAACACGTGAAGTGAATGCCTATAGTGAATGGATGAAGAAATTGCACTGAGTGTTACAACATATTGTGAGAATGGTAGTATGTAAAAGTGATGAAAATTGCCCCTGATTTTGTTGTTGGGAATAAAAGTTGTTACCCCTAAACTAGCCTTACTATGATTATTTAGCTTTTACAATAATGTATCTGTGTATTTTTTTGGAATGGGAGAGTAGTTGGTGTGAAAGATTCAGCCATACTTTCAAATGCTGTTTCCTGGTGGAGAGTGCAGTTGGGGTACAAATATAGTTATTAACTGCAATGATGTGATGAAGGCACTCTGGGGTTCCCTATCAGAGCTCCTTTACCATAACTTGTAGCCATAGTACCCGTCTAAGGTGGAGGAGCATAGGAAAGTAAGATAAACATTTACATCTCCATCCTGAGCAGGAGTTTATGCAGAACTACACCAGTGCAGGACGAGCACTGGTGGGGATTGTGCTTCAATTTCTGTTGTGCTTCTCCTTGTGCACAGGGGGCGAGCAATCTGCTCTATTCAGTAGCACGTGACAGATTGTTCTCCACAGTGTACGAGCCATCAGTACAGAAGTGGCATGACCCTGTCTATCCCACCCACCCCTTTTTTTCCAGAGTCTTACTTTGGCAGGGGCATATGCTTCCAGAGCACATGGGCTGCTACTGTTGAGAGGCCCTTCACAACCATGCAAGGAGGCTGAAGGATTCTTGTTTGCTTCTCCTTGCTCCACAGGAATGCCAGGAGCCACTCACAATCTGGCCTTTTAAAAGAAAAGTAGTTGCCCAGGATTCACAGTCATCTGCTGGTGGCCTGTAGAGATCTGACTGGGTGCTTGTTGGTGACTCTCTTGCTTGTTTAGAGCTCCTCTTATAGATATGCTGAGTCTTCCTAGCAAAGAGAAGCCTGGAGCTTGTAAAAGACTACTGGATACAAAGGCCTGCTCTACACTATGAGTTTTGATCGAATTTAGCAGCGTTAAATCAAATTAACCATGCACCCGTCCACACAACGAAGCCATTTTTGTTGACATAAAGGGCTCTTAAAATCGATTTCTGTACTCCTTCCCAACGAGGGGAGTAGCGCTGAAATCGACATTGCCGGTTTGAATTAGGGTTAGTGTGGACACAATTCGATGGTATTGGCCTCCGGGAGCTATCCCACAGTGCACCATTGTGACCACTCTGGACAGCAATCTGAACTTGGATGCACTGGCTCGGTAGACAGGAAAAGCCCCGCAAATTTTTGAATTTCATTTCCTGTTTGCCCAGCGTGGAGCGCTGATCAGCACAGGTGACCATGCAGAACTCATCGGCACAGGTGACCATGCAGTCCCAGAATCAAAACAGAGCTCCAGCATGGACCGTACAGGAGATACTAAATCTGATCTCTGTATGGGGAGATGAATCTGTTCTATCAGAACTCCGTTCCAAAAGACGAAATGCCAAAACATTTGAAAAAATCTCCAAGGCAATGATGGACAGGGGCCACAACAGGGACTCAACACAGTGCTGTATGAAACTTAAGGAGCTGAGACAAGTGTACCAGAAAGCCAAAGAATGAAATGGACGCTCATGGAGGGAGGGGCGACTGATGACTGTAGCTATCCCTCAGTTCCCGCACTCTCCGAAAACCATTTGAATTCTGGGTTGAGCTCCCAATGCCTGAAGGGTCAAAAACATTGTCGCAGGTGGTTCAAGGTATATGTCGTCAGCCACCACCACCACCACCCATGTAAGCAAAGGAGAAAAAATGGTTTCTCACCTTTTTTCACTGTCACTGTATGTCTACTGGATGCTGCTGGCAGAGGCGGTGCTGCAGCGCTACACAGCAGCATCCCCTTGCCTTGTCTTGCGGATGGAAGACGGTGCAGTATGACTGGTATCAGTCATCATCGTCCCATGGGTGCTCCTGGCTGGCCTCGGTGAGATTGGTCGGGGGTGCTTGGGCAGACATGGGTGCTCCTGGCTGGCCTTAGTGAGGTCGGTCGGGGGCTCCTGGACAAAAAAGGGAATGACTCCAGGTCATTCTCTTCTCTAAGTTTTGTGTAATGGAGATTCAGTCCTGCCTGGAATATCATGCCAGCTGGAGGCTTCTGCCTCAGGCTGCTCTTCCAGTTGACAGCACCACGCGGTCGCACCTACCCCTTGCTCCCAGGGTTCACAATCAGATACTTAGACCTCTACATTTTGCTGCAAATAAAAAAATAAAGCTGCCATTTAGAACTGTTCCCCAACATACATATCCTGGGACATTTTATATTTTACCAGTGTCGACCAAAGGCCCACACACAAATGGAGATTCAGTCCTGCCTGTCCTTCTATCCTAGTGCTTATCACAGATTCCCATTTTCAGCTATAGGCTAAGCAAGTGCAGAATGATGATTCACTCTACTTCGCTGTAAGCCAACCACCCTCCCTTCCCCCCTTTGATCTCTGATTGCAGAGGCAATAAAGTCAGTGTTGTTTCAAATTCATGAATTCTTTATTACTTCATCACACAAATGGGGGGATAACTGCCAAGGTAGCCTGGGAGGAGGGAAGCAATGGGTGGGGTTGTTGTAGGGGCACCCCCTAGAATGGCATGCAGCTCATCATTTCTGCGGGATGTCTGGGGCTCTGATCCGGAGCGGCCGTTTGCCTCTCTGGTCCTTTAGTAGGCTTGCCTGATAGTCTAGGCAGGACTGACTCTCCATTAGACAAAACTTAAAGAAGAGAATGACCTGGGGAGTCATTCCCATTTTTGTCCAGGCGCTCCTGACCGACCTCACCGAGGCCGGCCAGGAGCACCCATGACCCGCAGCAGACGGTACAGTATGACTGGTAACCATCTTTGCCAACTTGCAAAGCAACAGACAGTACAGTATGGCTGGTAACTGTCTTTGCCAACTTGCACGTCCGACGAAGTGGGCATTCACCCACGAAAGCTTATGCTCCAATACATCTGTTAGTCTTAAAGGTGCCACAGGACTCTCTGTTGCATTCTCTAAAGAGAGACTACTTGTCAGGCATAAAAAGTACCAATGGATTCCAATACAGTATCTAAAAAAATTAATAGGTGATTTGTAAATATACACTGTGAAGTGGGAGGCTGTTAAATAGTGCCCATTCATTCTAAGCAATAGGAGTTTTGAAACATGAGTGCCGTGACATCTAGATTCCTCCATGTTGTCTGGGAGGAGTTGTGCTTATATACTTGCTTGAAGCCACAAAACTAGAGAGATCGTGCTTCTCCCCTTCTGTCTTTTCATGGGAAGAACTGTTTGAAGTCGAGATTTTTTTTGTGCAGAAAGTTCATTGGAGAGAGAAGTAATGCTGATTGCTACTTCAGTCGGAGTGGTCCTTTTTGTTTGTTTTTGTTTCAAAATAAAGATGCAGCTTTGGAATACATTCAATCATTGGGTTCAAATACATGTATAGATTGATTTTTATTTTTATTTTTTTACTATTTCTGCTGTAATCTAGCTTTCTTCAATATTTTCCTAAGGTGTGCTAGTTATCCTGTATGGTCTAGTTGTATATCATGTGCCTGCCTAACCTCTGATTTACTTTCTGTAATACTGGTATGTTTGATTTTGCTTTAATTTATTAGGAAAGGCTCTCAAATCAGTAATATGGCTTCCTCTATTGGAGGTCATATAGATTTTAATTGAGAATAAGTTTTCCTTAAAATCAATAAACAAATTTACTGGATTCTTTAGGCAGGATGATTATTTTAGTTACATTTGATAAGATGGCTTAAAGTTCAGAAAAAGATATTCCTTTCTTATTAAAGCCTCATGGGGTTTTAGATTAATTTCTCTGGAACACTGTTGGTTTCATCCCTGTTGACTTAATGATAAGAGCTTTGTTGAAAAAGACCGAGATGGTGACCAGACTGCTTGAGGAAACATGAAAAGATTAATGTTTGGGTTCTGAATGGTTTCTAGATTCTCACTTCCTGAGTCAGTGGAGCTTAGCCATGTCACAAGGATGACACACATTGACTCTCTGGAGGGAGCTGCAAGTATTTGCCTTATTATTCTTCTTGCTGGGTGAGTAATTGAGCAATATTGTGTCAGTACAGGAAGAAGTTTCTGACCTGTCATCAGGCTGGATGATTAGAGGACACACTTGCTTCTCCTAAAAGGGATACATTTAGGAGTTTAAATTGGAAGCCGGGGGTCTCAGAATAGGCAAAAAAAGAAGCATTTGGACCTCCTCTGGACTAGACTTTAGAACAAGGCAAAATGTGATGAAGAATAAACAGTACTCAGTTACTGTATTAATGCAAAAATAATAAAAGTGGCCTGTGTTTTGTCACCTCTAATAACAAAAAGGTCGTGATCTGAATATAGTTCAAGTGTCTATTTTTCACCACAGGGAGAAGTGCTGTTTAATTGTTCTTGTTCCTATTTTGGTTTATACAGTTCTTTTTTGTTGTTGTTTTGTTCTTTTGTAGATCTATTTACGATTCTTGGACTATGAAATGCAGAATTCAAATGAATGCAAAAGGAATTTTGTGGCTGTCTATGATGGAAGTAGCTCGGTGGAGGATTTAAAAGCTAAATTTTGTAGCACTGTTGCTAATGATGTGATGCTGCGTACAGGTCTTGGGGTAATCCGTATGTGGGCAGACGAAGGCAGTCGAAACAGCCGATTCCAGATGCTCTTCACATCTTTCCAAGAACGTAAGACTCTAAGCACTCTATGTTTCAATATGTCAAATAATACAAGTCTCATAAACTGTTAATGACACTTTCTTCATACAGAGTAAGAACTGAAAGAAGTTCCTTAACAAACTATTAAAATCGCAAACCAGGTTTTTATTTCATATGTTACACTGTGTGATGATTAGTGAGACAGTGGTTAGACTACAGGACTGGGAAGCAGAACGTCTGGATATTAATTTTAAAACTCAGTTGTTCTATGACCTTGGGCAAGTCTCTTAACCTCTGGCTACCTCAGTTTTCATTTATTTAAGGCGAGGCTGATCAAACTGAACAGAGGTTTCTGTGCGGCCTAATCACTGACTGTTTACAAAGTGCTTTGATATATTAAGATGAAGAGAACTGCAATATAATTATTTTATCACTAGATGATGTGTATATATTAACAAGCAGGTACATCATCTCCTGTTAAGTAAGGGATGATGGTTTAAATCCTTTGATTTAATTTTTTAGTAACCATAGAAGTTATCCAGAAACTTTACATGAAGTTATGGTTTATAAAAGATACAAAAACTTAAATTTGAATAATATTCATTTTTGGCAGCTTCTTGTTGTTTAATTTGTAGAATAAAAACAGCAACAACTCTTGCACTCAAAGTAAGAGGAAAATAGAATCAACACTGCCAGCTACCAAAAATGATTAATTTAAACCAGTTGTGATAAGAGCATATGTTTTTGATTAATGAAAATAACATGGTTGTTTTTCAGGAAACTATATGTTTATTTATTTATTTATAAATGATGATTAATGCTATATTCAAAAATATAATCTTTAGTGCTTTGCATCTCACATCTGATGTACAGTACAGTGAAGTAAGTAATAAGTGTCCTGGGGAGGAAAGGGTAGGTAACACGAATATAGGCAATAGCAATAACATGAAGCCAGATAGCCAGAGTTCCACAAATAAAAAGATTTGGTTTACCAGAATGCAATCAGTGACTAGAATGTGTGCATAATCCCATCAAATACATTCTTCATCTGCATTCTGTATGTACCCTATGATGAAGCAATGAGACAGTAGTGGTGAGCCTTTGTAATTCCTTAATTTGACTCTGATTAAAAATTCCTGACGCTCTACTGACCTGCAACTGTGTTTGTCACAGTTCTCTCACATTGCAGCCTTAAAGGTAGTTTGTGTTTCTCTAGTCTATAAATCAAGCCTGTGTCTAAAATATAGAGAGAATCCTCTATTGAGATATTACCGCTTTTTGCTTTGTTTCCCTGGCTGGAGAAGTCTTGAATATTCAAGGTCTGATTCACTGGGAAAAAAAAGAAAAAAAAATCTTTCTCTGTTACCTTAGAAACAGAGAAATAGGCATTGAGGATTCACTGCTTCTAAAGAACCAAAGAGTAATGCATACGATCATCAATTTATGACCAAGATTTGAGCAAGTATATGTTTACAAGGCTTTAAAATTCAATCATAGCCATGGAAAACCATTTTTTAAAATTTGTATTCCATGAAACCTGGAAACAGTTCCGTAAACATTGCTCAGCCCTCTTCTCCCCAACCCCCCCCCCCCCCCCCCCAAAAAAAAACAACTGGTGAGTAGCCACTTTATAATAAACATCATCAGGTGTTAAACCATATTCTGGCAGGACAGTTTAAAATCTTTCCATGTCATATTAACTGGTCAATTTCCTCTAAACTGTCACTGACATGTTAAAATCTTAGGACACATTAAAGGCTAAATTCTGCCATCAGATACATGTACCACATCAGATGTCCAGAGATGGTTATGTACATAGAAGATTGTTGTGTCTGAGTTCAAAGTTAAAGCAGATATCTGATATGCCAACTATAAGACACAACATGTGGGGATGAAAAGTCTAAATCTTTTAGCAGCACATGGAAATGATGAGATCATCCACACACAGAGGATGAGATTTGCAGCTTTCATAGGCGCGCAACATAAAGATCAGGGAAAGGGAAGCCACAAGGATCAGAGGGGACACCTTGGTCAGCGCTGTCAGACTAACCGAGAAATAGCTGTTCTATTCACTCAGAGCCAAGAAGGAAGGGGAAAAAAGGCAATTCCTTAGCTGGGCAGGTGGCATTTCACTGTGCCATGGGTCTTCCTCATTGATCTCACTTTAGTAAGGGTTTCACATTATTATTAATTTCACATGTGCATAGACAAAATAAAATGATGAAAGAGTGGCAAAGTAGAATGTTCTTACATATTATGATAGGGGTCACCAAGTGGCACTGTGACACAAAGCCTTTCACGTTCCATTTCTTAGTGTGCAATGTTCACGCTTTGGACCATATAATGTGATAGTATTAAATTTATAGAGATATCCTATCTCCTAGAACTGGAAGGGACCTTGAAATGTCATCAAGTCCAGTCCCCTGCCTTCACTAGCAGGACTAAGTACTGATTTTGCCCCAGATCCCTAAGTGGCCCCCTCAAGGATTGAACTCACAACCCTGAGTTTAGTAGGCCAATGCTCAAACCACTGAGCTATCCCTCCAAATTGCATGTTTTTGTTATGCAAGGGTTTGTGTAATGGCAGTGGTCCTGATGGTTTGCAAGTAGCAGGAGAATTTGCTTTCTGCCTCAGTTTCTCATTAGAATCAATTATTTAGTCACAGTTGCTCCCTGGGAACTGGGCATTAATTCTAGGTAGAGAAATCTGAAAGAAGGCTTTGCCTGCATGCTGTTTAAGTACCTGTGTACCAGGACTGGCGTATACGTGTAACTAAAACAAGTTTATGCTTTAGAATATACACAAACTCTGCATCACTGGTTTCTCCTCCAGTAGGAAGCAGTCCTGCAAGACCCTGAACATTTGCTATTGTTCTGCAGAGGAATGACAGTAGTATCACAATTGGACACTAGTGTCTGAAGTAAGGGCATAAAAAGCGAGTCTAAATGGATTGTACCAACAGAACTGAGTGACTGATTCTAATATGACTCTTAACACGTCAGTATTAACTCAGTATTCAGTGAGTAGAATCATCAGCTGTATCAAATATTGAGTTTTGTCCATTTAAGCTCTGTCTGTTCAATTCATCTGGCTATGGTCCAATCCCATTTTGTATTCTTTCAAAATATGACTTCATTTTAAAATGCCCTTTTACCATGCCCCAGTAGTACTTAATAATTCCTAAATGTGATGGTCAGTGACTGCAGCATACTTTAAATATAAATTTTAATTTATATTTAAAACTGGAATAACAGGAGCGTAATGAAAGGGCAACAAAGTTTAAAAAAAAAAGATGTTTGTTTGCATGTTCAGGTGAGACTTGAAAAATTATTTTCCCCTGAACTATCCTTATAAATACTATAGGTGTTTTCTCCCCCACTGACTGACTGTTCACTTCACCTACCTTAACTCTGACAGTGATCTCCAGCCTGATTAATGACAGACATACTTTCTACAGACAGCTACAGCCCCTTCAGTGAGCTTTGCTTCTGAATAGCCACACCTACACTTTAACCTAAAAGCAGACTCTCAGAACCTGGATATATGGATAAGAGAAAATCCCTCTGTATGCACAACAGACAAGATGCTCATTCTATCACTTCTGACAGCTATTTATTAGTACCGCATCCCTCTATCCATAATCCTGAGTGCACTGGACATGCTTGCCAATAAGGGAATCTCCTTCATCCAACCCCCATCAGAAAATATCATTCTTTCACCTCCCTTTATCACCATCCTCAGTTTAAAAAGGGATTGCACTGAGCCTTTTAGAAGACCTATTATGTTTGGCTGTCTTAAAGGAGGCTCTACAATTCTTCCTAGTTTCCTTCTCTAAACCCAAACATATTCTGACAGTGGAATATAGGACCTGATTTACTTGTGCAGTGCTACCAGCCAAATCCGTCCTTCCGGCCAAACTAGCCTGCCCAAAAAGGATTGCCCAGTGTAAAGGCAATCCTCCAATGGGATAGAGACAGTGTAGGGACTTTATTGTTTATTATGTTAGTTCATAACCAAGTGTGTGTTAAGCACTGTAAAATGTACATAGTAAGAAAAAGTCTCTGCGCTGAAGAACTTAGTGGTAAATAGACAAAACTCCTGCTACTCTCACTCCTTCCCACTAGCATAGTAGGAGAAAGAGGGAATGTTTGGGACACCCTTTGCTAGACTGATCCTCAACTGATCTTTGTCCCTTTGGGGATAAATTAAGCCACCTTTGTATGCACTCTCTCGACCTACACTCTGTGCAAAACAATCAAACCCCAGGAGCTAGGTTATAACATCTAATTCTTCTGAAAAAAAAAATCAAATGTCATGATCTAGACATAGACTCTGTGTGTGTCAATATAAATAGTCCATATGCATGTGTGTATTACAATAAACATGTATGTAGATATGCAGTACATTTCTGAACCACATGTTTGTGTGCATGTATGGTAGTTGAGGCTGCACAGAGATTATTCTTCAGAAGCTCCCACCTTTCTGAAAAATTCTCCTCTTCCAAGCTGAAATTTTCCATATTTGGAGCATTTTAAGAAAGTTGAGCGAAATCTGTTCACCTATTTTTGAGTTATACAGATGGTGAAAAATAAAATATTCATTACATCCATCAGCTGGAGAAAATGGAAAGACAGTTTTTTCTCAGGCATGGCGCAAAAGAGAGAAACTTCTCATTTCTAGCCCAATTTATAAAACTAAACCAAAGATCAAATCAATAACACTGCTCTACAGCCAAAATGCTTCTGAAATAAATGTAGTCAAACTTTACTAATTCTGGGTCACTGAGAACGAAGATGATGCTTAAAATGGTTGATTGTCTCTAGTTTTCAAGAAATGCTATTGGGTCAGTATATATGACCCTTGACTTGGGAATGGCGGAGGATAAGTGAGTTATAAAGGGAAGGGATCTCAATTTAAACCAGAAATGACTAAAATACATCTTTGACTGGATCTATGAATAAATCTGACTGGGTTTGGACAGTACTTGCTTTTTAGGCAAAACAATGCATGATGCAATCTGAAGCTGGTATTGCATCATACATGATATGAATTGCATCATGTTATTCCTAGAAGTCATGGACGATGCAATCATAACGAAGCTTACATCACTCTGCTGAACAAATTGTCCTATATTAGCTCTAGAAATCATACAGTGTGGTGCTCTCTTATTTGTCAGTGTTTGATTTTGCAAAGGGACACATTTATGTTTAGCCAAAGTGAGCAGAGATGCGTGGTACTTGTGTGAACTGTGCAGATAACTTCTGTTATGTTTGTGGTGAAGTGACTTTTCAATCACAAAAGCGCAGTATAACCTCTATGGTTAAGAAAGTCTATCACCTTTATTTTGGCTGCAAAATTGGAGATCAGGACAAGAGGTGGGCCCCACACATATGCTGCAACACTTGTGCAACAAATCTTCGCCCGCCAGTGGTTGAACAGGAAAAGGAAATCTGTGCCTTTTGCAGTGCCAGTGATTTGGAGAGAGCCAACAGATCATACCAGCAATTGTTACTTCTGCATGGTGCCTCCAGTTGGGAAAGGTGTGTCAAAGAAGAGAAAGTGGACTGTGCTTTATCCAAACATTCCATCAGCTATACGCCCGGTACCCCACAGAGAAGGACTGCCGGTTCCTGATGCACCAGAATCATTCTCACTTGAGTCAGACGAGGAAGAGGAAGAGGATGAAACTTCTGGTCCTGAACCATCAATGTCACAGGACCCACATTTTCTCCCATCCTCCTCCTCTGAACCACACCTCATAACGCAGGGTGAACTGAATGACCTTGTCAGGGATTTGGAACTACCCAAGAGTAAGGAAGAGCTGTTGGGCTCCAGACTACAGCAGTGGAATCTCCTGGCAGGTGATGTTAGGGTTTCCATGTTCCGTGACCGTCAAAAGGATCTTGTCCCATTCTTCTTCATGGAAGGTGATCTTGTAGCCTGCAACAACATCGATGGTTGATGGCAGCCCTCAACATCTTTCACGACCCAGATGAGTGGAGACTGTTCATTGATTCATCGAAGACGAGTCTTAAAGCTGTTTTACTGCATAATGGCAATGTTTTGCCATCAATTCCAGTTGGTCATTCAGTCCATATGAAGGAAACCTAGGACAACATGAAACAACTTTGGAGGTGCATAAACTATGACCAACATCAGTGGCAGCTTTATGGCGATTTGAAGGTTGTTGCTTTCTTGCTTGATCTGCAGACTGGATACACAAAGTACTGCTGTTTTCTCTGCAAATAGTTTTGCAAGAGATTCCCACTACTTCAAGAAAGACTGGCCACTCTGACAGTCATTGGAGCCTGGGAGGAAAAGTGTTCAGCATCCACCACTTGTTGAATCAAGGAAGATTTTCTTACCACCCTTACACATCAAGCTGGGTCTGATGAAGTACTTTGTCAAGGCCATTGACAAAACACAAGCAGATTTCAAGTACCTCCATGGAAAATTTCCAAAGTTAAGTGAAGCTAAGATAAAGGAAGGTTTCTTTGTTGGTCCTCAGATTCGTGAACTTCTTCGAGATGATGCATTTGACCATGCACTGCGTGGCAAGGAAAAGACGGCATGGAAAGCCTTCCAGTTAGTGGCAATACATTTTCTCGGAAACAACAAGGCAGACAACTACAGGTTGTTGGTGGAAAACCTCCTCAAGGCATACAAAAGCCTTGGTTGCAACATATCACTAAAGATACATTTTTTGCACTCTCATCTAGATTTTTTTCCACCGAACTGTGGAGCAGTGAGCGACGAGCATGGCGAGTGATTTCACCAGGATATTGCAACAATGGAGAAACGCTATCAGGGCAAACGGAGCCCATCAGTGCTTGCAGACTATTGCTGGACAGTGACAAGAGATGCTCCATTTAATGAATACAAGAAACAAGCCTAGAAGTGCCGAGTAGACACTGAATAGGACTAAACTATGTACATAATAGTTTTTTGCCTTTTGTTTCATAATAAATTTTATTTATATAACCCTTTTGCTGATTTTTAAAGTGTTGCATAAACAGGACAGGTGAAATATTATCATGTAAAGCAACCATAAACACATGAAAAGACCTAGGTTTACAATTTATGATTAAAACTCTACTATCTACACAATATACATAGACATAAAATGTAAAAACATAAATATCTTAGAAACAGTAGCCAATCAGTTGTTTTAATTGTCATATTTGAATTCAGCACATCAAAATACATAATAAATAGCACATTTTATCTCTGAAGCAGACGACTTCTCAAAAATAGTAGACCAGTTTAATGGATGCTGAAGTGTTGACTCTGCACTGTGGGAGTACAGAGGAAGTGAGAGACGAGAGTCCAGGTTCTGCTGACAGTTACATTGATGCAACCCCCTTGACTTCAATGAGGTTTCACTCTCTTATCACATGTGGCTGCATTCCCTGTTGCAGTATTTTGGGTTACTAGTTATGCTATTAAACATATACTTTAATATACAATAGGCTCGATTCTGTCTTCCCAGTTGACTTCAATGAGAGAATCAGGGATGTATCTGAGGAGAATTTTGAAGTCTTATGGGCCATATTCTGCCCAGATTTACACTCTTGCAACACCATTGGCTTCAGTCAGGTTGCATGCACATAACTTAGGGCAGAGTTTGTCCTCTTAGGGTTTTCCATTTCCTTACTCAGGACATGATTCTGCTACCATAACCCACATTAAGTAGTATGCGGCACATAGTTCTATTGGTCTCCATGGGACTATTAATGGAATAAAGAATGGCTGTAGTGATAATTGGCCTATCCAACTCATGAGCCAGCTCTGGGAAAGTGGATTTATAAAGTGTCACAATACCCTATAACAATAAATGGTGGTGGGAAAAGGTGTAAAAGGGAGACAGACTGAATTAGTCTAAACAAAAAGGCCTACTGATATGATCTTAACATAGTCCTTGAATTATGCCTGATAAACAAGACAAACGTGGGACTGGAAGTCAATGAACGAAAATTGGTGTGTTAGAAAATAGGCCTAATTGGTGGACAAAATAAAGAAAGATGACCTATTCCACCCATCACTCCCTTTTGTGGTTCTCCAAAAAGGAGACTTTGGAAGAAACTTTGATGGAAGCGAATGCAACAATTGCTGACTGAAACAAGTGAAAAGATTGAGCTTCACCATCCTGGCTGCCATTTCTGCGATCTCCTGGGACCCCCAAGATACACTGTAACAATGTTGGACCTTCCTCAGCCTAATCCTGAGGGATGTTCTGACCAGAGAGTCAGATGACATCTCTAGCTCTTGCTAAATCCCAAACAGCATCTAGGATGTGAGACTTTGTTGCTCCCCCACCTCCATGTGTCCTTTTCCTTCCTTACCTAATTTCTTCTTTCCTATCTCTCGCCTTGTGCCTTCTGTCTAATAAGAGTCTGGCTTAGCCAGCCATGACTGTATATTTTGCAACATTTCTGGAAGCTTGTAAAGAAAAAGAGGTAGCTAAAAGCAATGCTCTAAATAGCCTGATGCTGGTACAAGTTTCCCAGGCCCTGGAGTGGCTCTTAAGGCTGAGTGCTGTGCCTCTGGCTTTCCAGTAGTAAGGTTGAAAATAGGTCAACACCAGAGACAAAAGCTGCATTTACTGTCTTTTCCCTTCCCTTTGTATTTGTTTTGTTTTGTCTTCTAGAAACTGGGACTGAACTTTAACAGCAGCATGAATAACAACATCTCCATCCCATCTCCAATAACTTCATCTCTCCTCCCACGCAAAAAAATAGTTATCACCTTTAACACCATCTCAAACTATTATAAGGATTTCCTTCTAAAATCTCTCCATAACAGGAGGGAAAGGGAATAAGGGGTGTTGTTAAAATGAAAACCTTAGTTAATACTTTACATTACAATGGTTTTAACTGTTTTTCCTTCTTTTTCAGTATCTTTATTAAAGGGTTAAAAGGATTTGTCATGATGTGTTTGCCATGGCACTAAGCAGGCTGAGGCCTTTGTATACCAAACCGTGATTCTTATTTAAAAGTGTTGGACAGAATCATGTTAACACCTTTGACTCTTTGGGCCTGTTTATGCCATCAAAGTTGATACCTGACCTATCATGTAAGAGTGCAGAATCTTGACCATAATCCACATTATTTAATGTTAATCAAACAGTTACAAATTAAATTAAATTTAAAAAAACCCTAAACACTGATGTATATCTACTGCTAACCCTTAGCAAAATTCCCTTTTACTTAAATTGTAAACTCTTTGGGGCAAACACAGTATTTCTGTCCTGTATTTGTACGTTACTTAGCATAATGGGGTCCTGGTCCCTGACTGGGGCTTTGAGTACTATAAAACCAATAATAAACTAATATGTAAACTGACTAAAGGTGCTTCAGGGTGGCCATAAACAAGACAGATTTGCATTAAGTAAAATATTGTTATTGACAAGTTCCTAAGGGCAATGAAGGTGTTGGGTTTTTTGTTTGTTTGTTTATTTGTTTTGGTAGTATGCTGTCATTAATGTTAGGAAAGGAAAGTACAGGTTATATCACCTTCATGATTAAAAACAAGTGTATTGTAGTGTGTGCTATTTTAACAATTTGAATGGCATAAATGAAGTGGAAGACGTATAGCATTTTTTCTCCGGAGTATGAAGGAAAAACCTTTACTCACTGTTTCAAGGATGGTGGAAAGAATACCTGAAATATTTTTCTTCTCATGATCTTGCAAAAAGAAAGTCGTCCTTCTCCAGTAAGGAGGAGTGGGGAATAAACAGCC
Organism: Chrysemys picta bellii; assembly: GCF_011386835.1. Taxonomy (NCBI): domain Eukaryota; kingdom Metazoa; phylum Chordata; order Testudines; family Emydidae; genus Chrysemys; species Chrysemys picta. The sequence continues at coordinate 193,781,707 of NC_088792.1, forward strand.
CCAATTGAGCTGTTGGTTAAATGTAAATATCTTGTGCACGGTGCTGTGACTTATTTGATGCTCAAGGGGGGGTTGTGTGAAATGTGAACTCACTTCAGGGGGAGGGATAGCTCAGGGGGTTGAGCATTGGCCTGCTAAATCCAGGGTTGTGAGTTCAATCCTTGAGGGGGCTAGTTAGGGTTCTGGGGCAAAAAATCTGTCTGGGGATTGGCCTTTTGAGCAGGGGGTTGGACTAGGTGACCTCCTGAGGTCCCTTCCAACCCTGATATTCCATGATTCCCAACACCCCCAATGCTATGTGCTGTAGTGGGGGATAGAGTCACTAGCTCAGCTTCTGGGCTTTCATCTTCACTGCAGAGATCACCCTGGTGACCAGCACCTTGGTTTGAGCACCTGTGTATAGGAATCCCATTGCAAAACCCTACCATTATTTCTACATTCAGCTGTGTCTCAGGGCGTATCTCATGGTTCTTTATGTTAAGACTTTGATTCTTTTCCAGTCAATTATCAGTTACAAGAGAACCAGTTGGTCTGTCCTTCAGGAGAATTATGTAAAAGTGCTGGAGGACAGTTGGCTCTTGAGTGGATTTAGCCTGCATCCTGACCACAAAGTGGCGGGTTCCAGCCTGAGTTTAAAGCAGAGCACAGATTCTAACCCACACCCCCAGCTGGCCCAGTATTAAAGCACCTCCAAACCTGAGTCAGAGGCTTTTCTGTGTGGATATTTAGGCGGGAGGTTTGGGCTAGAACACAGGTAAGAGTCTGGGTTAACTGTGCAGTGAAGAAATATCTTAGGAGAAGAGATATGGCAGGGGGAGGATGAGGCCGAGCTGCTCCATTGCTTTTCCTGAAGAGGGCAAGCCTCTGAGAATTCACTACCCATTCCATGGTAACTGAGCTCAGCTCGGTTGTGAAGCTCTGGCCTCCCCTGTTCAATGACAAGTCAGGATTTGACCTTGTACAAATATTTTGACACTGCTGTATAATAGTGTTTGTTTTTTAGAATAGTCATGTAAACTTAGAGAAATTTGGTGAAGGGAAGGTAAATAGTATATTTCACTCACATTCTACATAGACATCAAATATACTGCATATAAATGTGTGTGTATCATATACTCTTTGGGTTGTAGTACAGGTTTAGGCTATTCCTGAATCATAGTTGCTTGAATTATATATAAAATGTTTCTTTCTGAGAGGACTGTTTGCTTTACTTTACCTTATCTAGAGGTAAAAGCAGCAAATTAGGCTTTGAACAAATAAAAAAATACTGCTTTCATTTGTTTTGTATTATGTAAACGGGGCATATGGAATGACTCTCAATTAGAGCTGTGCAAAAAATTTTGGACGATTGGTTTATTTGCTGAAAAGTGTGGTTTGATGTTGACCAAAATATTTAATAATTTGACACAAATTTACTGAATAGTTTTTTGGGGAAAACAGAGTAGATTCACAAGGGGACTTAGGCTCCATTTACAAAACAGAAGGAGGTGGTGCCTGATTGGGAGCAGAGATTCGAACTTGGGTGTCCAACTTTGCAGATGAGTGCCCCCAAACACTAGGCCTTCAGGGGAGAGGCCATTTTGTACCTTTTATATATTGGGGTTTTAGTTATTGTCCCTAACGAGTGCTGTAAGAAGAAACAGTTTATTTTTTTCTTTCTTTCTGCGAGGTCACCCATTTACTTCATATGCTGAGTGTTGAATGTGTTTTTAGATCCTCTGGTATTAGTGCACCATCTTGTGTCCAACATTTTCAACAGCTGAGAGGATGTGAATCAAGCAGAAAGCAAAGATTCTCTGTGTTTGTAACATGGCATACACTGTAGCACTGCAGTGAAATAATGCTTAAATGACTGGGCAGCAATTCAAATGGCAGTTGGGAAAAGTATTGGTTTTAAAACTGCCTTTAACTAGTGCATTAGTTTGATATGGACTATTTAAAATTAGAGTTTTCTTATGTTTTGAATTAAAATTGTAAAGTTTTAAAGTTACAAAAGAAAAATAGAGCAAGTTAGCTAATATGATGGGTTGTGTTATAATTTGATCACTGTGCTAAATGAGTATACATTACGAACTTCTAGTCCAATCTCCTCTGGGATCTTTATTTAAGTCTTTTCTGGGATGCAGGGGAAAAATGAGTGTGGGTATGTCAGTCTACTATTCAAGTTTCATTTGGGAACTCATGAAATCACACCTAACTTGGAAGTCTGCTATGAGAGGTTCCAGTCTGGAATAGCAAGCATTTTGCAGGAGCATTTGCAGAGTTGTGTGGAGAAGCATGTGCTATGTTTTCTCACATTGCATTTAGCTGTAGCTAGTGATATAAAAAGCTACTTTTTGTGAGCAATAAAACTCTACCCCCGAATTTAAAATCTCCCCTAACATTAGTAACACACAACCTGAACTCTGATCTTTTTCACCGTCAATTTCTGAAACTTTCAGGCATCTCATCAAACCCTATGATCAACCATCTCACTCTACCTGATGCCATCTTCATTCTATCTTCTGTGCCATCTTCTTCAGGGGACCCTAATGACCAGCTAAATCTCTTCACTATATTCAGGGGATGCCATATCAGGCCCAGTCAGCCCTAGTCTTCTCTTTTACTTTCTGGAGTGACTGAGATGCCCACATTCTGGAGTAGTGAGGCTCAGAAACTCCTCTGCTGAGTTTCACTGCTCTGTCTCTTTAAAATGCAGAAGTCACTTTGGAGCAAATTCCCCTATGTACTGGGGGACTGATAAACCCTCAATGTTGCTAGATCTCATCCTTTGCTCCCAGAAGAACTGCTAATCAAAAAATCCCAAAGATTAATTGACTGTTTTACGCTTTTCCCAAAGTTCAGGGCATCATATTGAGAAGCTGACTACTTTAAACATCTAAAACATGGTGTATATTCTTATTTTTTAGATTTATGAATTTGTTACATTTGGGTTTCTGATTGCTGTTACTGTGTTCATCTTCATCTAGACTGGCTCTGAGGCTGTCCTTCTTTTCTACACATTTAACCCCATGACCTATCCTCCACCTGCTTCCTCCTTCCTCCATAGTTCCATCACTCAGCTGTTCTTTCTTTTATTCTCAACCTCTTACTCCTTTCTCTTTTCCTTAGTTTGATCTTGTTTCCTCTGCCTTTAAAAAACCCTTGTTCAGCTCCTCCTCCATTTCACTTTTAAGCTTCTTAACATACTGGTTCTTAATACACTAAAGTCCCACCCTCACTTTGAAAGCCTCTAACCTGTTCCTCACCCTTGCTGCTTTTCTGAAACTGCCATCAGTAGGGGCATCACTAATGATGTCCTTCCTGTCCAGTTTAAAGGTCTCTTCTACATACTCCTCCTAGATCTGTCTGTTACCTTGAACCCCATAGACTAACCCCTGTCCTGAAATTCTGTCCTGAAACACTGAGGCTTGTCTTTTCTATCCCTTGACAACTGTAACCTATTAATTTCTAACCTTCATGTTTCTCACCTCTTTTCGCTCTAGTTTATTTAAAATTCTGCTGCTAGAAATTATCTTCTGCTGCTTCTCTCACCATATTAAGAACAGGAGTACTTGTGGCACCTTAGAGACTAACAAATTTATTAGAGCATAAGCTTTCGTGGACTACAGCCCACTTCTTCGGATGCATATGAATCCGAAGAAGTGGGCTGTAGTCCACGAAAGCTTATGCTCTAATAAATTTGTTAGTCTCTAAGGTGCCACAAGTACTCCTGTTCTTTTTGCGGATACAGACTAACACGGCTGCTACTCTGAAACCTCTCACCATATTGTCTCCCATCCTTGAATTTCTTCAATGATTTCCTGTTTCATTCTATATAAAATTCTTGTCATCCCCTTTCCAGCCCTGCCTACATCTCAGTTGTCACTTCTGCCTAGCTTGTTTTCTGGTGTACCCCATGCTCTTCTCTCTCTCCTTAATGCTGCTTTTATGTCCTCCTTGCACTCTTTATCCCCCCCTCCATTCTCACACTTGGATCTGCCTCTATTTCTGTGCATTGTGACATCCTATTCTTCCCTCAAACCACTCCTCAAATTCCCCTTATTGGGATTGATTTTCCAACGTTAGTCTCCTCTCTGGTGCTTAGGACCACAGCAGCTAGGATTTACTAAGGCCAGAACAAGACATAGGCATCTAAGTGTCTCTACACTTTCAGGGACAGAATGCTGCTTCAGACCTTTCTCTCCATGCTCTGAGACTAGCTTTGCTGTTCTTTTCTCACCACAGGTTTTGATTATTCTAATTTGTTGTTTCAAACTTCTTACTGTCTCTCCTTTCCCTTCCTGTTTTCTTCTCTCCCAATCTATTCTTTTTTGGTCCCCTTCCCCTGTGTTCTACTTCCTCCTTGCCATATATCCACATACCTCAGCATGACTGGCTGTGTGAATTTTTTTTCCTTGGAGCATAAGCTCTTAGAATCAGGGACTGTCTTTGTATATATACAGTGTATAGCTCCCAGTACAATAGGGCTCCTTATTTTGATTGGGATCTCTGACTGATGCTATAATGTACAAATGCAATAATATCTCAGATGGAGGCAATTGTTTGACATAACATGGTGTCTCCACCAGCCCTCACCGCCAGGTGGCTCCACACAACGGTAGCAGCAGAGAGAGAGAGAGACTGCGGCAGTAGCACATATCTGCTGATAGGTGTGCATCCCTACCACAGTCTCTCACTCTTACTGCTCTCAAGCCTGATGATCAGCTATTGTGGTGTTTCTGTCTAATTTAGAATATCAACCTCCTTGTAACAAACTTAAAACTCAGCCTGGGGCCATGGCAAGGTTGGGAAGTTTTTCCCAGCCTTTTGAACAAACTGGACTAAGATTTTAGCAAAGCTGCTCTGGTCTGTTGGTTTTCTGTGGAAGCCAGGTGAAATCCAGCCATTTCAGCTTAGCTGAACTTTGGTTATGAAATGTGGTGTTTAAATTCCAAACTCAAATGGTCATGGGGGTGGAACCTTCAACGATTCAAACAGAAGAATAGATCCCCCAACCTCTGGAGTCCATGTAAGCCAAGTAGGGCAAGTTTTCACCCAGCTGTACTTTGACAAGTATTGTACATTTTACTGTACCAATTTATAGGGTTGGCTTTTTTTAAGAGCAACACGATGATGAAAACAAGCGGGGGGAGTGGGAGTCTGAGGGTAAGCATGAAAGACCTTTTAAAAACATTAAGGTGCTATCACAGAAATACATATTTATGATCAGACAGATACATATTTATGCTTTTTTAAAAGGCATATTATTTAGCTGATGGAGCATACCTGCTTTATTGGAGTCATTATAATCTGCTTGGCTAATTAAGTCGCTTTTGGTGTATGTGCTAAAATTGAAAATACAGATTATAGCTGTTATGTTCTATTGGGTGACTGTATTTTTTTGGGAAATGTACAAGTTTTGATAACATTTATTATTTGCTTAACAGACTGTAACAGCTCTGAAGAAGCCGTTACAGTCAATTATGGAAATCTGCAGTTAGGCACTTTTTAAAAAAGTGGATTTCTTTTTATGTGATATAGAAAGTCATGAAGTTCCACAGTATAAATCCTTTGTACTGTTCTTAGTCTGTAAATCTGCAACTGCTCTAAAATACGTCTGTCTCAATACCAAGCATGTCTGTGACCATAAATCCTACTTAAAAAAAGCATAGGACACATGCTCTCATGAGAACAGCAGTTGACTTCTAAAGTCCTTATTGTGACCATCACAATCCTTTCAGATTAATCAACATGATTAGATCATTTAACAACTTTCCGTTTTTTTAAGCAAATGCTTTCGGTGTTATATGACCACAAACGTTTGCTTAAACTAATGTGTTTATATTGGTTTTACTCTGATATAACTAAACAATTGCCATTAAAAATGCTAAAACATTCTTTGAATTTCTTCTTTTAATAAAAGAAATGTTACTGAAATGACATTTTATATATGTAGCATTAAATATTTTAATTTTACCCTTTTAAAGCATTTTGAAGGAGAATTCTTACCAGCCTAATACACGAGGACTTTCAGCAGTTGAACGGCATAGTTCATTTATAAGCATGTACAATTCCTGTTGATGGCACTGATTTTGCACGTGCAAACTGATAGTATATGGCCTTCAGAACAACTTTCATCTTGAGACTTTAGTAGTATTATTGACTTGATCCCACCAGCCTATGCACCTTAGGGGAACTATGCACTACCCCTGGCTCATAGAGCTTTATAATCTTTGTACATATGTTATCAGAAGGACGAATTTGCATTGTAGTTCTCCTTTCTTATCATTCAAAGTATTTTATCTCCTGTCGAATGGCTATGTTCAGATGCTGGTAATATAAGTCAAATAAGTACATAGGTAGATCAATCTCTTAAAGCATTAATATCAGTATTTTATCTAGAACTGAGTTTCTACACATTCTAAACTGAAATATTTATTAGAATAAAAAAAAAATTGGGCAGTAGTCCCATCCATCTTAAACATGAGAGAAATCCTGTGCCCCAGATTAGTATGCTGTGAATGATTTGAGAGTTGAGTGGTGCAACTAGTATAATAAAGAATTACTGCTTCTGAGGAACCTCTGTCATATAGTTAATTGCTGTTTAAGATTACGTCATTCCTAGGTGTTCTTAGTATTGAAAGGTGAGTGACTTACTGCTTAATATTGGTTTTCCTTCTTTTTGTTTTTAGCCCCCTGTGAAGCCAACTCATTTTTTTGCCATAGTAATATGTGTATTAATAATACATTGGTCTGCAATGGACTCCAGAACTGTGTGTATCCTTGGGATGAGAACCACTGTAAAGGTAATTTATAGGTATATAAAACTGGAATTGTCAAGATATTTAACTATGTAGGGAACAGCATGATTATACTCAGTGACTTATTAACCTATGTGCCAGACCTATGGGTTAAGGCTTCAAGCAAGGACAAATAGGGGGCAGTATACAGCAGACAACCAAGAAAAAGTAAAGGGATGAAAACACTGGTGAACCTGCATAAAATGTTGCCATTTTGCTTTGCTTTTAACTTGGTTATATAGGTTGTGACCCATTGGCTGTCTCTCATGTATATGTGAGGTTTAAAGTCTGTTGTTCAGCTTTGGAGTCCATGTCATAGATACCTTTACAGTAGTGGGGCAGGAGGTGGGGCATAAAGGTGTATTTGCTCTTTTATGAAGTGGGCTAGGAGGAGAAAGAAAGGTTTAAGCCAGGGGTCGGCGACGTTCGGCACGCGGCTCACTAGCGTAAGCACCCTAGAGGGCCAGGCCAGTTTATTTACCTGCTGACGCGGCAGGTTCGGCCGATCGTGGCCCCCACTGGCCGCAGTTCACCATCCCGGGCCAATGGGGGCGGCGGGAAGCTGCAGCCAGCACATTCCTCGGCCCACGCCGCTTCTCGCCGCCCCCATTGGCCAGGGACAGTGAACCGCGGCGAGTGGGGGCCGCGATCGGCCGAACCTGCCGCGTCAGCAGGTAAATAAACTGGCCCGGCCCGCTAGGGTGCTTACCCTGGCGAGCTGCATGCCGAACGTTGCTGATCCCTGGTTTAAACTATCACTAGCTACTTTGACATCAATGTGGACGGCTGGGGAAGTAGGGAAAAAGCATCCCTTATCATGTTTGAAATCAGTTTTTCCAGTTGTGATGCCTGTTGCTAATAACAGCAGCACTGAAACCCCAGGCGCAGCAGGAGTAATTCTGTATCAAGTAGCCAAATCCATGTATAATCTCACAGTCAAGTTGAAATGTAAAGAATAGATACAGGAAAGCAGGCATGATGTCTGTGTCATGGAGAGATATTGGCACTCCTGATCAGGTGGTGGCATTGATTTCCAGGTGGCCTATGTCAGATTCCCTTTACTTTTGAAAAATTCAGCATTTGTTTTCTTCAGAAAAAAATAATTTAACTAACTCTCCTTTGAGGCTGTGGACACCATTTGCTTATTCTGTCACTGCAGATTTGATCCTGGAAACATGGGATAAGCCAAATTTAGGAACCAATCAAGGGGAAAAAATGAGGGTGGCTTAACAGTCAGCTTATAAGTCCACTGAAGTCTGTAAAATCCTCTGACAAGCAAAGAAAGAAAATAAAATGTAAATGAACTCATACCGGCAATGAACACAATGAGGCACTTAAAATGAGTAATATTCCTTCCAGAAGCTAGGCTTACAGTTGAGGAAAAGCTATATCGCTTTTCTTTTTTCTTCATAAGTTAAAAACAAGAGGGGGGAGACCCACTCCTCCCTTTAATTTCTAGAATGAATCTCATCTCCCACTGTCTAAGTGCCATGCTGAAGCAGTACCGTTACCACTAATTCATGTTTTTATTTATTCCCCATTATATTTCTTACTACTAGAGAAGTAGATTTGCTGGATCCAGCAAACAAATAGGCTGATTGTGGTGCTTCTGCTTTTTGAATCTGGTGCTGCTGCCAGGTCTTCTTCACTTGGTTGGAGGACCCTGGAACCAATTTACAGTAGCAGTCCAATGGGGAGTGAAGCATCACTTTAAATACCATGAAGGCCACAAGAAAAGGTGCTTGCAGGCCAAGCAGTGGGTGTCGCTGATTTGTTGTGAATGCTTTTGATTTTGAAGTAACACCAATGCATGACAGTAGAAATGAGGCTGAATTAAAAGTTAAACCTTATTCACAATTTCCCACTGAAAGTCATGTACCTAAAGTTCCTGTTAGTGAGAGGTGCTGAACTCTTTCAACTCCCATTGAGCTCCATCATCAGCCCACCCAGGCACCTGTAAATTAGGAAGCAAACCACAGAGAAATACATAGAAAAGGGAGATGAAATTAAATTCCCTTTCTGAGAGTCCACTGAATGCTGGGACAGGTATTTTAGCAGGCAGGGAGAATTTCTCTTTCTTCCCTATAGTAACAATGGGCCAGATAGGCACTTGGCAGCCCATAGTAAGGTACAGATAGTGTGTAGGATCAACCTTTGAGCTGGGGCCAGTGGTGTTCTGAAGGCTCATACTCATTAAGCCGGTTATAGGAAATAAAATAAATAATGGCTGATAGAGGATTTTTCCTGGAAACCTTATTTTGATTAACTCCTCCATTTTCTCCTGATTCAGCTCAATCTTTGAATACCATCAGCTCAGCTCATTAATATTAGGAGTTCAGATGAGTTCCAAATGCAAATAAATATTTATTTTTAAATCCCCATAAACTGTTCCTGCTTTCATTGATCTCATTTCCCAATCTCCTATATCTAGTGAGGGGAGATGGAAGTAAAACAGAAGTGTTGTGTAGCAGACTCATGATTTGTTTTGGAATACAATGGGGATTTGGGGATGAAACTGAAGACAGTGTTTAAAAACGAAATTAGCCTTTCATATCTTTGAGTTTGGTTACATCCTGATTATCACTTGGCAAAGGGGAAAGGTTGTGGTATCTCTATATGATTGCTCTATCTTTTATTAAGACCACATTTTAATTGTTTTTACAAAATTGCTTCTGTAAACTCAAACACAGAATAGAAACAACGTTATGCTAAGCATCAAAACTGTGATGGCTGTGTTTCTTTTTAAATTGGATATTAATGCTGTGCTTTTCTTCTTTACACAGAAAAAAGAAAGGCTAACATTTTGGACCAACTTACCAATACCAGTGGGACTATAATTGGGGTGACCTCTTGCATTGTGATCATCCTCCTTGTTATCTCTGTTATAGTACAGATCAAACAACCTCGTAAAAAATTTGTCCAAAGGAAAACAGACTTTGATCAAACAGTATTCCAGGAGGTGTTTGAGCCTCCTCATTATGAGTTATGTACTCTTAGAGGGACAGGGGCTGCAGCTGACCTTGCAGATGTTGCAGATGACTTTGAAAATTATCATAAACTGCGGCGATCATCTTCAAAATGCATTCATGACCATCACTGTGGATCACAACTGTCTAGCACTAAGGGCAGCCGTAGTAACCTCAGCACAAGAGATGCTTCTATCTTGACAGAAATACAACCCCAGCCTGTAAAGCCCCTCATCCAGCCCATGAACAGGAGAAATATCCTTGTCATGAAGCATAGCTACTCACAAGATGCTGCAGATGCGTCTGAGATAGATGAAATTGAAGAGGTACCAACTACAAGTCACAGGCTGTCAAGACATGATAAATCTGTCCAGCGGTCAGTATCAATAGATTTTTGATGAAGACTATTGCATAAGGACTTGATTGCCCCTAAAATATTCTTGTTTTCCTCATTTTTTTATGTTTCTTTTTATTTGTAGGTTAGGCCATTATATTTTCTCCTCTCTCTCTCTCCTCTCTCTCTCTTCCCCCCCCCCCCTCTATCTCCACTTTCTCCCTTCCTGAAGCCCCTCACCCCTTTCTTTCTTTCTTTCTTTCTTTCTTTCTTTCTTTCTTTCTTTCTTTCTTTCTTTCTTTCTTTCTTTCACACACACACACACACACACCCTACCTCTCAACTAAGAGTGGGTACAATGTTTACTAAACCAAAGAAGTTTTTGATAAAATCTAGTTTTTTGAAAGAACTACATGCATGTGGTTTCCTTATAGCTAAGAGGTGGCCTTGAGTACTGTCCATAATCCAAGAGTAATATCCAAATGAGTAAAAAAGGGGAGTTTTGACCTATTTTGGTGCATGACAGACCAATGCAAAACACTCTTCAGAGAGAAGGAAACCCACTTTCTTATGAAACACTGTTTTCTACAAATTGAATGACAATATTTTGAAAAATTACAATACTTGTTCTGTTATTAACCAGGAGATTGCTGCTTGTCATATTAATATCTCTCTCTCACACACACTTAAAATTAGACATTTCAATGCTTATAGAATATTCTTATATATTTACATATAAAAATGTTGTTGAGAAGAGTCTTTCTAATCAATGAAAAAAAGCAAAGTCTGGCATTATTTAAATACAGAAGCTATTTTTACTGTGTATTGCATCTTGAATGCCTGTAAATAAGAATGATTAAAAGTTTACAAGTAAAGAAAAAGGAAATCAGAAACACTTATGAATGACTTATTTGGAAAAGAGTACTCAGAAACTTTTTATATGTATTTGTGTTTTGCCTTGCATACATTATTGTTGTGCTTTTGTGTTTTATATGCCCTACATGGTGTGTGTGTGTGTGTGTGTGTGTGTGTGTGTGTGTTTGCGTATGCACGTTTAAGCTATCTACGTCTCTTAAAAACTCATCCGTTACTTTAATCTAGTTGCATGCCAGTGTAAATCGCTTCACGCTATTGGTACAAATTGATGAAATTATCAAGATATATATTTTTTATTAAGTGTATATATGCATATATTTCTTTTTTTCTATGCAAACATTATTATGTTGAATGAAATAGCCATAACATTCCAGGTTCTGCCTCATTGGGTCTCTAAGCAAACATGAGTCTGAGTACAACACAACTAGGGTCTAAAAGACAAATTCAAGGTAAGTAAACATACATGAATGCCACGTGCACCATCTGTTGCATTCCATTATATATTGTTTTATTTGAAAAAGTTTGATAGTTTTTAAGATATATGCTAGCGAGGTAAAATCTTTGTATATAGAGAGTCAGTTTTTAATGTGTATATATAGAGAGAATTTAAAATTGCAGATGACTGCTTAATGATATAAGCTAAACATTAAATCTATTAAAATTCTTATACTTGATAGCTTTGTTACATCCCACTGCTAACTATGATCTGCATTTTAAGCACATTATAAAGACAGATGCTTTGCATGGATGTGGTGTTTCATGTTTCATTTATGAAAATTACATTTTAAAAGTCCTATCATGTGATACAGTATGTAAAATCTGGCAGCCTAACTTATTTTAGTTATGAAGATATGAAGCTACCTGTTGTCAATTCATTTGAATAATTCAACAGTCAAGTGTGGTGAGGCAGAGTTTTGTTAGTTTTGGGAGTCAGTGGTGTCATTTTAATATTTACCATTTGCAGATCATTTTACTTGTCATTTATTAGGCTGTTCATTGGAAATTAATTTATTACCACCACCATTTATCTGAATAAATATCATCTCAACTTTCATAATGAAGTTACAGCTAGATTATAGGCTATACACAATTGTTATATATACAATTATTATACAGATGTTTATAAGTGTAAATATCTATTTTGTAGGGAGAAAGTGTAAATGCTTTAATGTTTTTTACATAGATAAATATATTTGTGTACCTATGTTTTCCTTTATAGGGAGAAAATGTTTTAACTGTGTTTTGTTTTCAGAGAAGAACTATTTACACAAACATGGGGACTGTGAAAAGAAAAATCTATAGTGAATTATTTCAACTGTCTGGAAAAAAAGTGCATATATTTCTAAATTTCATTCCACTGCCTTTATCCAAACCTAAGAGTTATAGACGTTTCTTACTTCCTCAGCAAGATATTCCCATTGCATAATAACATGTTTCTTTTGTAATTTCGTTGCTGGCCACAAAGTGCTCCTTAGTTTTTAAATACATTTTGAGATTTACTGGAAACTTGAAGAAGAAATTAGTTCCTGGCTGAAACTATCCTAGTTTTACTTTTTATGTTAGTATTATTTCAGTTAATACATTTATGTCTTTATCAGCTTGTCTATTGTGTAATATGTGAAAGAAGAGGATTATACATTGAACTTTTGTTATATGTACATTGTTTTCATTACATAGACTGCTTGAGAATAGTGCACTCCTGAGTGATTTTGAACATGCTACAATGAAATGTGAAACTATGGACCATGGAAACACCAGCTAGAGGTTTTATGGACTCTCTGACCACCTTTTCTCATGATATCATGATATGATAAAGTTCAGCAAACTGTACTGAGTAAAATTATTAGATGGCAATAAGACTCTAAATATTATCATTATTAGTCATTTTTCTTTTTCTTTTTTTCCTCTCTTTAAATTTGATTACGAAGTAAGATACCCAATTTCAGGAACAATGTATTGAAATCAGGTATTTAGCCATTCATAATCACTTCAATAGAAATGTTTGTTGGATATGCATCTAGCAAAATGACTGAATTTGACCACTGAGAAAATAATCTGCATGTATGTTACTGAATATTTGAGTTGGCAAAAAAATCTCTTTTATTAGATACATTGTAAAAAGCATGCATTCACAATTACTGTTGTTACTGTTCCATTTCTTTGTGTCATATGCTTGCTACTTGTAACTTTTTATATAAAGATACATAAAACAATGTATAATAATTTCTTACCTTGAGTTTTAAGAAAATGTTTTCATTTACTGAAGCAAAACAACCTTACACAGAAATTTACCAACCTGTTTCAACAAGGTTATACTCAATATTCTGCTTTCAGGAACTAAAAATCAAAGCAAACAAATACTTTAGAATCACCCCTGCCCTCCAACATTTCACCCTTTATAATATATTAAACGGTTATATTATATACATGGAATATTAAATATAATATATAAATATGATATAGTATATTGAAATAAATATTTTCATATTATGTAAAAATGAAATGAAACATTTTGACATTGCCAAAACAAAAAGTTTCACCTTTTTCCCTTCAAAAGTTTCATCAAAATCAGTATATTCCCACAAAAACCTTTGATGTTTGACAAAACTGCCTATTTTTGACAGAAAACTTCTGTCTAAAACATTTCAACCAGCTGTATATAGAACATCCACAATACAAGTACAACACAAAGAACAGCAGTGAAAGATTGCCTATGCTTCTCTGCTAATACTTACAAGGGTGCTAAGTGTGGCACTGGAGATATTTATGAACTTGAAACTTGTCCTCTCAGAACTAGACTGAGGGCTGGACTATATTAATAAAGTTTCATCTGTTTGACTAAATTGAATTCAAACTGATCTAGTTAAAGTGGTGTAAAACCCTAATGTAGATGCACTTAAGCTGATTTAACTTCTGGGTAAATCAGTTTACTTAACTCTAGCTTACTGACGTAAGCTATACTGATATAAGCAAGAGTTAAACTGATTTATGTGTGTTTACATTTTAGGTTTGCACTAGTTTAATTAAATCAATTTAGTTAACTTGGTGCAATTTTTCTAATATAGACAAGATTTCAACCCAACTTGCTTATTTCTCATGGTGGTTTTTTTGTACCAAGTGGAATTACAATAGTGTTGAGGGGTTTTTGTTTTTGTTGGCTGTAGTGCTTTGTACTTCCTTTTAGGTGGTAGTGTCAACCAATCACCCCTTGTATTTCCCTGGTGCAAACAACATGTTCCAAGTCCACAGAATCTCAGCTTTCATTAAAATAAAATAAGTCACTATGAAAGAAGCAAGTTTCTAGGACTCATGGTTGCAATGTAAGCCATCCAAATAGAAGCAAGGTGTAAATGGATTCCATCTGATTCCCTGATTCTTCAGACAACTTAGTCACACTTCTCAGAGTGATTGTTTATCTCATCCTCCATGAATATCTTTGGGGTGTTATCTCTAGAGCCTAACAGTGATGTGTTAAATGTCAAAAATTATTATTTCAGTGCTGACTATTTTAGTGGGGTAGGAGTGAGAGTTGCCGGAGAAAAGGAAATGTAGAGGGAAGAAAGGTGGAGATATGGGGAACATGCAGAGTAACAATGAAGGGAGGATAGGCTGGGTAACTACTGTAGGGTGTTGGGAAGACGTGTAGGTGTCACTCACTTCCTGTAATAAGTTGGTTAACACATCAGTGACTGTGTTAAGATGCTGTCTAACCCTCCAGCACGAAGGAAACAAAACAAAATACTGAACATTTCAGAATTGTGTATAGATCTGCTTTTGTTGTGCTTTGCAGAATCACTGTCTTGCAAACAAGGATCAGGTCTTAGTTTTGTGTTTGCTTGGCCTCTCTCCCTCTTTACATAATAGGTCCCTGTTGACACCCAAGAACTTTCCAGTTAATGTAGCAAAAATGAAGAGTTTTCTGAGTTATCACGGATCTTATAAAATTGTGCAATTCCGAACTTTGTACAAAGAAATTTCCCATCTGACCCCAAGCCTATCTCCTCACCCTCACCTCCTCATACAACCTACAAACTGGGATCAGCTCTCCGGCCCACTCTCCACTGCTGCTATAGAATTCCCTTTCTGACCATTACCTTGTCTCCTTCAGCATTGCTCTCATTCCCACTCTTTCTTCCCTTGCTATCCAAGCCTTCATGACTTTGCCATCTTGCATCTTGACTACTGCTACCTCCTCCTTTCTTGACTCAGCAAATGCAATTTTGACCCTCTTGGGTCACTTCAAAATTCTGCTGCTCCACCTTACCCCGTGTATAAACTGCAATTTATTATCAAGCTGTTGCCCTGGCCTTATCTTCATTTGGCCCGTGATGCCAGTCTTCATCATCCATTAGACAAATATTTCCACAAGTGCCTTCATGCTTTCTCCCATACTGCACCTTGCACTTGGCAGTAGCTCCCCATAAAAGTCTGTAAAGCCAACATCTTAACCTCCTTCACACCCTTTCTTAAAACTCACCTCTAATGGGAAGCCTACAGAACAATTGAGAATGACTAGGGAATCGAGATGCTGTGACTGCTGTTTATTGTACTAAACATCACAATATCATGGTTAATTTTGCCCTGTTTCTGTTTCCACCTCTTGTTTCTCTATTATATGCTAAGACAGTAAGTTCTTTGAGGCACAGACTGTGTCTTTTTAATTACATGTGTTACTGCATCTACCAATTCATAACTGGGACCCACAGAGGCTACCACAATATATAATAATAAATGTAAACCCATTTGTTAACCCACTTTCCATTGGAGATTCTTGAGAAAAGCAGTTCCCATATCAGAAGCACTGGGTCAGTGGTTGGGGAAGCTGAAACTGCCTAACCTGTGTGATTGAGACCCAGGCTCTCAGTGGGAGCTGAAGCAGAGAAAGAGAGAAGTTGTTGCTGGGATAGGAGCCTGATGGACATGCCTAAACAATCAGCCTAACACCCAGAATAGCCTACATGAGGTAAAGAACATCCAAACCTGGGCAGCTAGCCCAAATCAGCACAGTGCTTGGGAGGGGAGAGGGGGAAGCAAGAGAGTCAGCTTCCAGCAGCAGAAGGAGATGCAGCCTCTCCCCCCAGTTCTCTCTGCAGGGGTAGGAGAGGGGGAAAACCCCACCATTTTGCTTCTCAGCAAGAGGAGCCCAGTTAACGTGAAGCACTCAGCTTCGTTAGGAGTGAACCCGTTTAGTTAACCTCAGCTACCAAAGTCATAGAGAAGCCAACTCTCTTCCCTCTCATGTCCAAACAATCATCACCAACAAATTGGAACCAGCAGCTGCAGAGGAAAGCCAACTTGCCCAAATCTGGGGAAAAAAGAGAGTGGGAAAGGAGTCCTCAGATTCCAGTTTGGGGGCGGGGAGCCCTAACTGCCACCCTCACCCAGTAGGCCTCCCTTGCACCAGAAATCAATCACGTCAGGGTTTAAACCACCCAAGGACCTGCTCTGCTCCAGAGGCTGGGACATCACAACTATGTATGCTGTCTGTGCTACACTTAAGTTGCTAGGAAAATCACTCAGGTGAGTTAAAAGACCTGGTGTGTGTGTGCACAGACAGCTCAAGGCTCAGATGTAATTGAAGATGTGTCAACAATACCACGCAGTCTGGCAATGTCCATGTCTGCAACACTTGCTTAAATATATTGTTTGTCAGACCTATTAAGCTCCCATACAAGGGAAAGTGCATATGCATGACTGTTTGTGGGGGCTTCCTCTGTCTGCTATAAATCAATGTTTAGATTTACTATTGTGATGTGAGTGAAAAGCAGCAGTATTGTTGCTGCCATTATTGTTGCAGGGGAAACTTTTTGTTTCCTTAACCCAAGAATCTTGGTGTAAACTGCACCGTCTGTTCTTTCCAATTTTTGCTCCAGCCCCTAAATTCTACTGTGTAAATGAAGAACAAATCTAACAGCTGCAATTGCACACAAAAAAACTTCCAAAACACTTCCAAACCATGACACGCCCTGGCACAAGAGTACCACAAAAACCCAGCTCTGGTCTCTGGATCCTGTGGTTTTGAGTTCAATGATATTTATAATGAAAAGAATGTTTGAGTTTGGACATAAAGAAATTAAACAAGTTAATGACTTTGTTTTGCTTCACTTGGTGTGGTGCAGAATATAATTTTATATTGGGGAGTGAGGAAGCATCATTGTTCTTTTGATTTCCTTGCTCCATACCGAAGGACTTTGAACTGTCACGGAAGGTATCACTGAGCTACTCTCTCCATTCACTTGTAAAACCACCAGTTCAGTGGTGTACTGGCATAGCCCCTGCTTAGCTATTCCCCTGAGAATGGGGAAGGAAGAGGACCAATACCAGAGGTAGCAGTAATCTTAAGGTGAGCATATTTTCTCATTGAGTGATACTGAATGCAGCAGTAAGATACGGAACAAATACTGATAACAATGGAAAGTTTTAGTTACTGCATAAAAGCCATATTCTACCCCAGATCTTTGTTTAAATATCTTATTGACATTAGAGGGGGTTCTGAGGTGGATTGAGGGAAGTACTCAGTCCTACAGTTACTTACACACACACACACACACACACACACACACACACACACACACACACACCATAGACCATACTTAAAAATGAAATTTGATGCTACACAGAACAAGAGGTTACCCTTACTGTTTAAGTATTTGAGCTCAAATGAAGTTCTCTGGCTGATTGGATTAATTTAATTTCTTTACTCTCAGAGCTAAGGCCACTGCATTGTGTGTGTTTCACGTGCCAAGGGAGACATTATTAGTTGCTCTCCCGCATTTTTGTTTTCATGTTCCTTTGTTCTGATGTTCCGCTAAAATCTCAATGAAACACACTAGTGGTGTGTTTTGTCTGATATTTCTTGGCATATTTGGCATCTAGGCAGTAATGAAACAATTCATATATTGAAGACTTGTCTGCAAGATAAATTTGTACCCAAAGCCTAATCTGATTGCTTTTATATAGATATGTACAACATTGGTCTAGGCCCTGATTCTATAAGCACTTCCATATGGTTTTACTCACAGAAATAGTCTTATTAGCTTTAGAGATGTTGCAGTATCCAAACTAGCACATACAACTATTACTTAATTTGAGTTAATTGGCAATCAGCTTAAAAACAACTCTATTATAGACAAGCCCTACAATGGATGCATCTTGACAATTGAGAAAGAATGTACAACATTGGTCTAGGCCCTGATTCTAAAGAAAGAAGGAAGTGAAGAAATTTCATCACATAGCAGAATGTAGCAGTAATTGTGGAGACCTTAAAATGATAGGTGCTAAAATTAAAAATTGTGATTTCATTCCCCGTGTTCAGTCAGCACTTTTAAATTTTATTTTATTTTAAGGAAGACTTCTGCTGTGTATATTTCTATAAGATAAATATCCCTTTTGCAAATCATTCTAGCAGCCTATGTCCCTTAGGCTCAGGAGGGGAATTAAAATGTTTGTTATGGGGCTACTCAGGGCAGGTCTACACTTTAAAATGCTGCATCAGTGCAGCTGTACTGATGCAGCTGTTCCGCTGTAGCACTTAAGTGAAGATGCTTCTATGCCGATGGGAGAGCTCCTCCCATCATCGTAGTTAAGCCACCTACCCTATGTTGACAGGAGAAGTGCTCTCACCAACACAGCGCTGTCTACATTGGGGGTTAGGGCAGTGTAACTACATTGCTCAGGGGTGTGCATTTTTCACACCCTTCAGTGACATAGTTATAGCAATATAAGTCTGTATGTGGATCTGGTCTCAGATAGTATGGAACCTAGGCAGAACAGAATAGAACTGTGAAAATGCCAAATATTTTTTCTCTCACTTAGAACCTTTTTATCTAATCAGCTTTGATGAAAAGATTGACAGAAACCTCAACAGGCGCTTCTTATAGATCTTATTTCAAGTTTTAAATATTTGTCTGTTTGGAGTGGCTTGAGGGAGTAGGGAGCAGGAATGTCTAGCAATTTTTTTAATGAATTGGGGAGATCCATAGTCTTTCAGTCTCTTAAAAATGGCCAGATGGTCTTTGTGTAGTTAACGTTCAGTGGAACCTGCCCTACTAACCCTTTCCAGTTGAGGAAAAAGCATGTTAAATTTCAGCCCTCAAATATTTTTTTAAAAACTTTTATGAGCAAGTGAAAATAGAGGGTCATACCAGAAATTGTTTAGCAGCTTTAACTATAGCATCACTAGCAGGTGGACACTAATAAAATGTAAAAGACCATAATGGCAAAATGCAAAGATTATTATCCCAACTTATTTCCCCTAAATTGAGGTACCCAACTTAAGCTGTTACTTACTAAAAATGAATCCAGTTCCCACTGAAGTAAACAGGAGACTTTCCATTGACTTCAGCTGACTTCAGCAGGCACAAGATCAGGCTCTTCTGTCCTAATGCAGTGAGCTGCTCAGCACCCTAAACTCCCACTGATGTCAGTGGAGTTGAAGGCCCTCAGAAAGTGCTTGGTATCTTCCAGGACCATTCCATTCACTAGTAACTCAAACCCAATTTGCACATGTGTGGGTGACTACACAATGGGTAGGGTAATGGAGAATCAGACCTGATCAGGCCTGGTCTTCCTAAGTCTATTAAGGGACATAGGCTAAGATATTAAAAATCAAGTTGGGTATCTCAAGATGGCTAACCCAGTTTGAACTCCTCTTACTATCTAATGTAGACACAGTTTAACATCTTTAAAGTCGCCTCATAGAATTTTCATTTACTTTTAAGAATACACAGAACCTCAGATATTCACAGTGGCCACAATGGCAAATAGTTAATTAACCCATCTAGTTTGGGCCCTACCTCTGACAGTGACAAGTGCTGGATGTGGCTGGAAGGTGTAAACCTTCATGTTGAATATTAATATATTAATAAGCTCCTTCCCAATATAGAAAATGGTCCAGCCAGGGCATTCACAATCTTAGCAACACAGCTAAAAATACTGAAGTTTAAACCTGCTAGACTTATTCTGTAGATGTATTTCTCCTGTGTGAAAACAACCCAGGCTACAGGAACAAAGTAGGAAGAGATAGTAGCACAACCTAAGAAAAGAATGAGGAAGAAAGGCACTGTATTGGCTTGGAACAAGAAAAAAAAGTAAAATGTGGTAAGTAATGAACACACTCTACAATATGTTGACACAAAGGAACTGCTTCTGAGCCTGTTGAAATCATTTCAAAACTCCTATTGAATTGGGAGAAATTTTGGGTCTAGATGGTGAGTTGGCTTCTAATCCCTCCAGTTAGATTTGTTAAACCCAATCCTGTGAGGTGGACTACACCTTCTGAAAGGTGCTGAGCATTCTAAAGTGTTCTCAGCACCTCACAGAAGCAGCCCCCTTACACCCATATAGCAAACAGATTCCTATAAACTTAGTTTAGATTGTAAGCACTTTAGGGCAGGGACCATCCATGTGTTCTGTGTTTGCACAGTGCCTAGCACAACAGGGTCATAGGCCATCACTGGGGCTCCTGGATGTGACCACAATGCCCACAATAATTAATATAATTTCAGAAGGGGGAAAGTCAGTTCTACCACCTTTCTATCTTTGGCATCCCCAAACACATAGTCTGTGAAGCTGGGCTGGTGGAAGGCAAGGCACACTGGTCATAGCCTGACCACATTTAAGCAGGAACACATGGACTGTGCGTACAATGATCTTGTAATTAGTGGGCTTGCATGTCATAGCTAGATGCACACTGCAGCTGACACCTGGGCCCTGCTCTGAGTGCACAGTGTGCTGAGCCATTTTGCACGTGCCATTGTGAGGCAGAGAGCAATTTTTATCTTTAAAAATAAGATTTTGTGTTCAAAACTAAAGTTTGAGCAAAGATCTCCAGATAGACCATTCATGTACTGGAAATATTGTGGACTCTAATGCACTTCAATCTGTAGAAATCTCTTTAAAAATTCTGGGGCATATGTTAGTGCTGTGGAACCTGTCAGCTTTCATGGCACATGTTCTGTTACATACTGTTTACAACCAGTGAAAGTATTATCCAGTGGAATTTTACAGAGACACACCAGTATTGGAGCCTGATATTCTGTCACTCACTATGCATGCCTCCAGGACACATGGGTTCCTTAATATGGATTTGCATTCACCAGAAAGCAATAAACTGTCAGCCGCTCACTGAAAACCTCAAGTGTTCCCAAGCCAGTGCTGCAAGTGATTGGATTGGTACTACTCGCAGAAGTTGGAACAGAGAGATGCAAAAGAAGGCTTTCATCCATTTCCAGGTATTTCACACTAGGCATTACAAAATGTATTTCATTTGCTGGGATAAAGACCATAACTTAAAAGGATTTACCAGTCCATTTGCTGAGGATATTGTTCACATTCCATTCAGACAAAAAACTTATCCAATTACAATGCAATAATATTCAGAAAACATTTGTTATACAAAACTGAGATTAAATACAATCAGCATTGATTTTCCTTTGTCATTGGGTTTGGTTTTTCTAACCCAATCCCACTTAATTATAAAAACTGTCACGCAAAGCTACCTAGCAGATGCCAATTGAGAATGGCTTCAAGAAGCATTTAAGTGGAGGGGGATTTTCTTGTTTGGGTGTGCAGAGTGAACTTGATATTAGAGACAGAGAGCACCAGTTGAAGTTCATAGGCTCTGTGGTTGTTCAGCACTTTTGAAAATCAGAGGCATCATACATATTGGGTGCTCAGACCCAAAAGGTAATTTTCAAAGCCAAATATGGGTGATGCTCAGCTCTGAAAATTTGCTCCAAGTGCTGGATGCCCAAAGCAATACTGGGACAAAAATGAGTGCTCAGGTGGCAATATTTTCCAACCCTCACTACTCCTGTAAAGCCATATCCCCCATTTAAGGTAGCTCCAAACACTGTGTCAGTTATGCCATTCCTAAGAAGTACAAACCCTTCACCAGCTCCAGATATAAGAGAGGAGCCCCTTAGTTAGGAAGGCTGATAGTGGGGTGGTAACACAGCACTGACCTGTGACAGTAGGTGTAGGCAGCACATATCCATTAAACTTAAATCACTGGGTCATGAGACTCATCACTTCAGAAATTACAAGAAGCAGTTTGAGAGGGACCAGGGAACCCCTGGGCATGTTACAGTTCTGTTGGGGAAGGGCAAATGAAGGTATCATAGAGGTGGCTCCTCTTGCTTGGAGAGGAGGAGTTAAGAACAGATGCTGGCAGTCAGTCTTTGGACAGTCTATACAGGACCCTGCAGGGTGGGAGGGTTCCAGAGCTCTGGCTCCAGCCTGATCCCAGACATCTACACAGGAATGAAACAGCCCCACAGCCTGAGCCCCGTGAGCCCTTGTCAGCTGGCATGGGCCGGTTGTGGGTTTTTCTCTGCTGTGTAGACATACCCTTTGTGGCTGGAGGGCCAGGAATTAGTGGTTTCTGTGGCATGTGAAAGGTTGATGGTCGATTGGCAGTGGGGATTGCAAGCACAATGAAATGGTCTCCCCTCTCTCGGTACAATTCTGCATGTGCTTCAAAAATGTCCTTGACTTAGCCCAGATCCTCAAAGCAAGGTGCTAATCACTTTGAGGCCCTGAGCCATTGAGTCTGAGCTTACCTCTTGCCAATAGGGAATCCCTACAGGTCTGGGTACGCCACTTGAACAGGGCAGCAACTGATCAAAACTCAGAAGTTCTGGCTCACAGGAAACAAATAATTTGAAAATCAAAATTAGGTTGAAGTGGAATGAAAAGAGATTTCCCAACTTTCCTCTGAATCAGAATTTCTGGAAAAAAAATGATTTTGATTAAAAAATCATTTTGAGATTCTAAATTCTTGTTTCAACATTTATTTTGTCTCCCCGCCCCCTCCCCCGATTTTATATTATTTTTATATTATTTCATAAGATGCCAGTAATAGAATAAGATCCATGATTACTACTGACATGTCATAATATGACCGAGTATAATAATTGAAATAGTGAATTCTTTTGAGTTTCACTTAGTCCTTATTAACTCTAGAGATTTGCTGTGGTTACAGGCATTGGTGACAAAACACAGGTACAGATGCATCCGTGCAAACTTGAGATAGGCAATGCCACTATAAACTGAGATATATACTGCTGAATAGAGCTGCGTGAATTGTTGATTTTTTTTTTGTTTGATTGACCAGCAAACCCATGCTCCCCTCACCCCTCAAATCAGAAAAAATATTCGGTTCAGAAAATATTTGGATTTTTTTGGCAAATTGGAGAAGTGTATATTCCCCTGTAACCTTTTGCCTAGATGTCAGGATATTTGCCTAGCATGTGGAAGACCCAGGTCTGAATCAAGCAGGGACTTGAACTCAGATCTTTCCCCTCTTAGGTGCATATCCTAAATGCCAGGCTACCAGCTGTTGTAGGTTCAGTTACACTCAGTCACTTCTGTTGAAGCCAAAGAGTATTTATACAACGTGAAAGAGAGTGAGAGCATCTGTATGGCCTTTGATTAAGGCACTCACCTGAAAATTGAAATTTGAATTTCCATCCCTTGCCTCCCAGGTGAGTGCCTTAATCACCAGGCTATAAATCACGCTCGTTCTCTCTCTTGGACCTAATTAATATGACTATACTTATGCAAAGCGGAAGAGCTTCAGCAGGAGAGATTGAGAACAAAATGTACACCGGGGTGGGGAGTTGAGGTCCAGTCCCTTCACTGGGGTGGAGATTCAACCATGCGGCTCTCTCACTTAACCACTGGGCTAAAGTGTGTGTGTGTGTGTGTGTGTGTGTGTGTGAGAGAGAGAGAGAGAGAGAGAGAGAGAGAGAGAGAGAGCAAAGCACTGCACATGCAACTACTTCTGGGGAGAGGATGAAAAATCAAATAACATGTGACAGATATGCCGCCACGTTGCTTAATGCATTACTAGAAGGTGCGCAGATACTACTGTGAGGCGCCTGGTACATTAAAGCCTATATAGAACAGAACAGATAGTCAATGATCCCTGCACCAGGATACAGCCCAGATACTGATTCTGCACAGTTTCATTTATTACCCCCATGATATTTATTCTGTACATTCCCTCATTTGAAATTTGTTTTGTAACCAGTTCTTAATCATCTACTGCTTTTTATCTTATTTGAAATGTCTATCATATGTATAAACTGGAAATCCAGGTTAATGGTATTGGAACATCAATGTCACCAGAGTAATTTTTTATATTATATAGTGTGATGTCTGTTATTTGCTAGAAAAGAGTTAAACTAAGTTGTGAAGTGGTTATTGTCTAGTTACCTTTTGCACATACAGGTCACTGCAATTTTAACTCAAAGAACCTCAGAAAATGTAAGCATTCAATTCAAATCTACCTATCTTCTGTAATAAATGTTTGAGGATATTGATGAAGAATTTCTCTTGTCATGTACTGATCCAAGAAATGGTTTGAAACCTGATAAAATGTGACCCAGAAATCTGTTGTATATCTAGTCATGTTAAATTAATTTGTCTTGCTCTGCTATGGGCAAGAAAAACAAACAAACAAAACGTTATGCTACCTTAGTGGTATAAACTGTAACAACTTGCATCATTTCATCCATCTACAATTCTAAGCTATATATTTTCATACCTAGAGTGAATATTACATGATAGCAATACCAGTTCTTTATAAGAATGTAATTACTGAATGCTTTCAAAGTACCTAATTATATTGCTGTATTTGAATTTGTTGTGGCCTTGTTCATTCACCTCTCTAGGTCCTTGGGAGACACTAATTACATTGCTCTACAGCCAAAATGCTTCTGAAATAAATGTAGTCAAACTTTACTAATCCTGGGTCACTGAGAATGAAAATGACGCTTAAAATTGTTGATTGGCTCTAGTTTTCAAGATATGCTATTAGGTCAGTATATACAACTCTTGACTTGGGAATGGCAGAGGATAAGTGAGTTATAAAGGGAAGGGATCTCAATTTAAACCAGAAATTGCTAAAATACATCTTTGACTGGATCTATGAATAAATCTATGACTGGGTTTGGACAGTACTTGCTTTTTAGGCAAAACAATGAATGATGCAATCTGAAGCTGGTATTGCATCATACATGATATGAATTGCATCATGTTATTCCTAGAAGTCATGGATGATGCAATCATAATGAAGCTTACATCACTCTGCTGAACAAATTGCCCTATATCAGCGCTAGAAATCATACAGTGTCATGCTCTCTTATTTGTCAGTGTTTGATTTTGCAAAGGGACACATTTCTGTTTAGCCAAAGTGAGCAGAGATGCCTCGTACTTGTGTGAACAGTGCATTCTGCTAGGTTTGTGGTGAAGTGACTTTTGCATCACAAAAATGCAGTATAAACTCTATGGTTAAGAAAGCCTATCACCTTTATTTTGGCTGCAAAATTGGAGATCAGGACAAGAGGTGGGCCCCACACATATGCTGCAACACTTGTGCAACAAATCTTCACCAGTGGTTGAACAGGAAAAGGAAATCTATACCTTTTGCAGTGCCAATGATTTGGAGAGAGCCAACAGATCATACCAGCAATTGTTACTTCTGCATGGTGCCTCCAGTTGGAAAAGGTGTGTCAAAGAAGAAAAAGTGGACTGTGCATTATCCAAACATTCCATCAGCTATACGCCCAGTACCCCACAGAGAAGGACTGCCGGTTCCTGATGCACCAGAATCATTCTCACTTGAGTCAGACGAGGAAGAGGATGAAACTTCTGGTCCTGAACCATCAATGTCACAGGACCCACATTTTCTCTCATCCTCCTCCTCTGAACCACATCTCATAACACAAGGTGAACTGAATGACCTTGTCAGGGATTTGGAACTACCCAAGAGTAAGGCAGAGCTGTTGGGCTCTGAACTACAGCAGTGGAATCTCCTGGCAGGTGATGTTAGGGTTTCCATGTTCCGTGACCGTCAAAAGGATCTTGTCCCATTCTTCTTCATGGAAGGTGATCTTGTAGCCTGCAACAACATCGATGGTGTGATGGCAGCCCTCAACATCGTTCACGATCCAGATAAGTGGAGATTGTTCATTGATTCATCGAAGACGAGTCTTAAAGCTGTTCTACTGCATAATGGCAATGTTTTGCCATCAATTCCAGTTGGTCATGCAGTCCATATGAAGGAAACCTATGACAACATGAAACAACTTTTGAGGTGCATAAACTATGACCAACATCAGTGGCAGCTTTGTGGCCATTTGAAGGTTGTTGCTCTCTTGCTTGATCTGCAGACTGGATACACAAAGTACTGCTGTTTTCTCTGCGAATGGGATAGTCGTGCAAGAGATTCCCACTACTTCAAGAAAGATTGGCCACTCCGACAGTCATTGGAGCCTGGGAGGAAAAGTGTTCAGCATCCACCACTTGTTGAATCAAGGAAGATTTTGTTACCACCCTTATACATCAATCTGGGTCTGATGAAGAACTTTGTCAAGGCCATGGACAAAACACAAGCCGCTTTCAAGAACCTCTGTGGAAAATTTCCAAGGTTAAGTGAAGCTGAGATAAAGGAAGGTGTCTTCGTTGGTCCTCAGATTCGTGAACTTCTTCGAGATGATGCATTTGACCATGCACTGCGTGGCAAGGAAAAGACGGCATGGAAAGCCTTCCAGTTAGTGGCAATAAATTTTCTCGTAAACAACAAGGCGGACAACTACAGGTTGTTGGTGGAAAACCTCCTCAAGGTATACAAAAGCCTTGGTTGCAACATGTCACTAAAGATACATTTTTTGCACTCTCATCTAGATTTTTTTCCACCGAACTGCGGAGCAGTGAGCGACGAGCACGGTGAGCGATTTCACCAGGACATTGCAACAATGTAGAAATGCTATCAGGGCAAATGGAGCCCATCAATGCTTGCAGACTATTGCTGGACAGTGACAAGAGATGCTCCATTGAATGAATACAAGAGACAAGCCAAGAAGCACCGAGTAGACACTGAATAGGACTAAACTATGTACATAATAGTTTTTTGCCTTTTGTTTCATAATAAATTTTATTTATATAACCCTTTTGCTGATTTTTAAAGTGTTACATAAACAGGACAGGTGAAATATTATCATGTAAAGCAACCATAAACACATGAAAAGACCTAGGTTTACAATTTATGATTAAAATTCTACTATCTACACAATATACATAGACATAAAATGTAAAAACTTAAATATCTTAGAAACAGTAGCCAATCAGTTGTTTTAATTGTCATATTTGAATTCAGCACATCAAAATACATAATAAATAGCACATTTTATCTCTGAAGCAGACGACTTCTCAAAAATTGTAGACCAGTGTTATTGCTCTGAAAGTGTAAAGTTTGTTATTAACATTGATATTTTTGAAATTAGCCTAAAATAACAGATTGAGACAGATCATCTACACTCATGGAGGCATTGGTCCTTCAGTATGATCCTTCAGGGATAATGCTCTAATTCAAATTAATTATGGCATGACAAGTATTTATAATCCTATGCTCCTAGTTTTCTTAACCTCTGCCACACCATCTAGTTCTCAAGCACAATGTGTCTGTGAAATCCTGCCAGCAGAACTGTTCCAGGTAGCTGACAGCTTGGTAAATTTTTACTGTTTCCATTTGGAAAAAATATTGGACTATTCTGATTGGGAGAAGTTTTCTATTTATTGTGCTACATGGATAAACCTGACTGGATTTGGACTGGACTGACTGAATTTAAAGCAGTGTCACAAATTGAGGTTCTAGATTTCTGGGGAACCTTGTGACATGGGAATTGGAATCTTACAATACTTGGCTAGTAGAAAGAAGTGGGGTTGGTAGACTAAGGTCTTCCAATAACTCTACATTATTTTACTAGTCATGCTAGATAGTCCTCAAGCAAACAGTTGTTAAATCCTTGCTCAATAAGCAGTCTCTTGAATCTACTGATCTCACCAATTGTTGCTATGTCCTTAACCTGTAAATTGAAAAAAAACCTGTAAGCAACAGCAAAGCAAATTAATGGCTTTTATTCAAGCAAATATACGGTATGTGAACCTGTATCTATTCAAGTGATCAGTATGCAAACTACATACAGCTCAGTCTTGTTTTCATCAGATCCAGATGGTGTGAGGTTTTTGTTTTCCCGCTGCTTTGCAGAAACTTGAACTGGGATGAGATAGAGATGGTGAGATCTTAATTCAGGCAAGAATGAGGTGATGATGGTATGTTAAGGGAAGGGTCTTAAAAAATGTTCCTACCCTTCATTTGTGCTGCAAAATTGCAGTTTGGTATTCTCATATACTACAGGAAGCTAAAATGGCATAAGTGACCAAAAATGCCTTTTTTCATATGCATATGATAAGACATATGGCCATGTGTCTCTGATCTGGGCCTCAAAACAGTTATTCATGCTTATGTGGCCTGTGGATTGAATTATGTGGTATACTCTGTGATGCTGGGTTTCAGCTGGTGCAGCATAAATCTGTGTGCCTGCTTGGACGAATTAGCCTCAGGAAGCACATTACAGCAATTTGTCACCATCTGCACGAGCGTGTGTATGTGGGAGGGCTGGTATTTTGCTTCTGGGAGCAAGATAACTTTGTAGCCTTCATATTTGCGTGTGTGCTCTCTCTCCACACACACACACACACACACACACACACACACACACACACACACACACCCCTACGTGAGAGAGAAATCTACAAAAGGTATCTTGAGCCAAAACCACTCCTGATTTATCCCAAAATATTCCCAAATGACAACAGATGCAAACTTTAATTAAAACAATGCCACACCCTTTTTTGTGTGTAACAACATAATATAAGATGTACATAAAAGTAATATAGTAACTCCTCACTTAAAGTCATCCTGGTTAATGTTGTTTCATTGTTACGTTGCTGATCAATTAGGGAACATACTCGTTTAAAGTTGTGTAATGCTCCCTTCTAATGTCGTTTGGCAGCCGCCTGCTTTGTCTACTGCTTGCAGGAAGAGCATCCCATTGGAGGTAGCTGGTGGGGGCTTGGAACCAGGGTGGATCAGCAGCCCCCTATCAACTCCCCGCTCCCCTAAGTTCCCTGTGCAGCAGCTGCCTGCAGTTCAGCTGTCCCCCTCCTCCCACTGCCATGTGCTGCTCCTGCCCTCTGCCTTGGAGCTGCTCCCCGAGACTCCTCCTTGCTGAGCAGGGCGGGGGGGGGGGGAGGGAAGGAAGAGGGGGGCTAATGTCAGGGTGTCTCCCTCCCCCCTGCTCCTGCACCCCACTTACCCCATCTTCCATAGAGCAGGGGGGACAGACCAGGACTCAGGAGGGAGGGAGCTTGCAGTAGCTGCATCTCAGCAAGCTAATCTAATTAACAAGGAAGTGTACTTAAGGGAAATGTGCATATCTCACTCCATTCCTGCTGCCTTGTGTAGAGAGAGAGTTAACCCTTGAGTTCTCAGCCAATTGCTAGTTCCTCATTTAGCAGTAAGGAAAATATCCCACCCTCTGACTCCTCCACCTCAACCAAGCTTCACAATCATCATCACTGTGTACAATTGTTGGCGTCACTAGGCATAGCTACCAGGTAACTCGGGGGGGTGGAAGGCCGTAAGTGCCAATGAAACCCCCCTGCTCTGGGTCTAAGTGAGCCACAGTAACTCCATCTTGTGAACTTTAACCAGCCTCCATGCTAATAGCCTAAATGCTGAAGCAGAATATGTAACGGTCAGCTTTTTTTAGCAGACAGCTGCAGTTTCGCTCACACTAGCAGAAGCAGTAGTGATAACGAGGGGGAAGGGGGAGGGAGAGGCCTACTACGTAGATCTTGCAAGGCCAAAGATAAACATGCGGACGAGAACTTTTCTAACACGCCACAATGTAATGCCTGCTGTAACTGCTGTTGGGAAGGGAGGTGTAGGGGGGGAACAGGACAAAAGCTTGCACACAGACAGCTTGGAATATAAAATGGGAAACTTGCTTGTATTTGCTGCGCTTGATTTGAGACATGCTGGTCTCCTAGTGCCTATTCAGAGCTCTTGAATAAATTTGGTTTGCTTCTCCACCCTGGTGTGTGTCTATTGGTGCGACGCACACCGGGCAACGAACCCTGTTGCCCCCTCGGGTCCTTTGGGCCGGCAACACCAGTATTAAATTGTTTGTTTAAAACTTATACTCTGTGTGTGTGTGTGTGTGTGTGTGTGTGTGTGTGTGTGTGTGTGTGTATATATATATAATATAGTCTTTTGTCTAGTGAAACAAATTTCCCTGGAACCTAACCCCCTCATTTACATTAATTCTTATGGGGAAATTGGATTCGCTTAACATCGTTTCGCTTAAATTTGTATTTTTCAGGAATATAACTACAACGTTAAGTGAGGAGTTACTGTACCATGTTTCTTTGTCAGATACCATTTTCTTCATAGTATTTTCTTTTAAAGGAAAAACACCCCAGTATAATTAAATATTCCATTGAGAGGAAAATTCATCTCTTCATCTATTGAACAAGATACATTTTGACAGCTTCTTAAGAGAACACCATTGGAAAAATCAGAACACCGGGGACTCCTGGGTACTGGCTGGCTGGTAAGAGGCTAATTACATAAAGTCTGATTTACAGGGAATGAAATGTCAAAATATTCTGATTTGGGGCTTTAAGGTAGCTCTCATCTGCACAGTTATAGCTAATTCAAATTACTGTTCAGCAAAAAAAAAAAAAAAAAAAAAAAAAAACAACACTAAATATTTGAAGCTGGAATGAAAAAAGTGTATTAATCTTGGCCCTATTGAAATCATTGGTAAAATTCCCATTGACTTTGACAGTGCCAGAATTT
The DNA here is from genome assembly GCF_011386835.1 of Chrysemys picta bellii. Taxonomy (NCBI): domain Eukaryota; kingdom Metazoa; phylum Chordata; order Testudines; family Emydidae; genus Chrysemys; species Chrysemys picta. The sequence goes on from NC_088792.1 coordinate 193,812,376, forward strand.
CACCCTAGATGAGTTACAATGACTGGCATTAGGTTATTTCCCATTAATAGTTCCTAGTATAATTGGTAACATGATTTTTAGAAATGCTCCAGTATTGAGTGACTTTCTGTTTGCAATAGGTATGATGAATGTCCACTGTGAAATAATGAGCATCAACAATTGAAAATGAAATGAGCAGTAAAGTACAGGTGATGGTCAATGATGAGTGGGTATAACCAAGGATATTGTAGGATAGCTGGTGTCTCTAGTTTTTAAGCCAAAAAAGGGGATGAAGAAACCTTTTACATTTACATTTTTCAAAGGAATGATAGTCAAGTGAAAAGACAGAACTTAGGCTGCCATTATAGGTTATATTTTACTTTTCTACGTAGTGCTGAGTAGAGATTCCATCTTCTAGTATAGAAAATTAGTACAATATAGTCTCTCCTTCTTCTTGAGCCAATTAAGTCCATCAATTTGGGTCAAGCTTAACAATGGTATGCAGTTCTAAAGCTTCAAGTAATATCTTCCTGCCAGTTCACATCATTTATGAATTTGTGTCACTTTGATATGAAAAGAAAACTGGCAATTGAAAAACTTTGAAAATCCATATATCTTGTCATGTAAACGTGTGAAGGATTGATATTTTAATTATTAATGAATACATGTTTTAATGCCCCAGTCCTGCAATCTGATTTGTGTGGTTGGACCTTACACCTAGCTGGAGTCCCATAAAAGTGAATTGCACTCTCTGTGGATGAAACGGTCCACTCACATACATCAATTACCAGGATCAGAGCCTAAATTCAGATTATGGAAGCATACATTGGGACGTAGATGTACCTTCTGTCTCTTTGTTGCTATTTTCTCTTCAGGGTTCCTGAGGCCAGTGACGGAAATGGAGGGGATGATTGAATTTCAATGCCTCTGGTTAGCCAAATACTGGGAAATAAGACTCAACTGGCACCAAAATGTCTTTATTTTTCATTTTTTTCCAAATTCAAACAGACAATAATGGAAAAAAAAAGAGCTTTCAGTTAGAGCTGCCTCCATTTTAAGTACTCCGGGCTATGGGAAAGGCAGCTGGGTTTAAAACAAGCTCTAATGAAGAGAATGGATTTAGGACCTAATCCAGAGCCAATTGGAAGTCTTTCCCTTGACTTCAGTGTGGTTTGTATCAGGCATTTACTTCCTAAAAATAATAGACTCCCTGCAAGTTCATCATAAACAAATGGCATCCTTTCCCCAGATATTACAAAATGTTGAAAACTAAATAGCTCCAACTTTCCATGTTGGATATAGCTAAATATTTAATTAATTGCTTAGGAGAAAATATCTGTATAAAATGGATGATCTTGACAACCAGGCTAGAATTGAAAATCTGAGAATGATGAATCCAGAAGCTGGATTTTTTTCTTGTACAATAGCTTTATAGATGGGAAAGAGAAATGGTGATGAATTTCTCTATCACTGCCTGGAGATTTCTGGGGAGAAAATCTGCTGAGCCTAAAATTCCTAGGAGTCTCCTTGGGATTCAGAAGCATGAATTATATTTGGGATGCTGCTATTGCAAGAGAGCACTGGTCTCCAACCCAGGTCCCCAGGAGTCCTCACATTGCAGCCATCACCTGATAGCTCACTGATATCCGCAAGGAGCATGGGCTGGTGGACTCCATCTCACTATAGCCCTGCCCATGAAACTCCAAACTGGAGGAGTTGGCTGGCCCCTCCAATAGGCTCAGACTCACTATTTAACCAGAAGGAGGCACAGGAAGTTGCTGAGCAACTAGATAAATCTGTATCTGGTTGTTGCAGTGGACCCTGCCTTCTCACCTGATTCCTGAGTCCTGCCTTCCTGTACTGTTTCTGGTTCCTCCTTTGTTCCTGCTTGTATGCCCCATCCCTTCTTATCAAGGGAAATTAAATGGAATGAAATGCTGTTTTCTGGACTCAGGAATATTATCTCTACATAAGAACTCAATGTTAAGGTAAAAACCTAAAAGGGATTTATTGGGAAGAGACAAGACAAATTTAACAGTATGACAGGAAAATAGTAAAACAGCTCATTGTTTGTTCCCACAGGCAATGAAGCCAAGGACCCACTATAAACCCTTAACAAACTGTGAGCTTCCTGACAGAACTTTATTTATAGGTAGATGATTTCTGGTGCACTGCTGGAGATGAACAGACAGCTGGACGTGTCTCAGATCTGCCACAGCTACCAGTCAAATCCGCACCTTCAACTGTGCTCTGGTGGGACACAGGAGGAACATGGATCTGGATATAGGAGATGGTCTTTTAGGTAAGTAACCGTGATAGATCTTGGCTCACAACGCGAGTGCAAATAAATGGGACATGGGCTGCCTCTCATAAAGAAATAAACCCTGCATAGACAATAAATAAACTTTACACCCTGGCTATTGACTCTGGCTCTGACCATTGGCTTGACTCCTGACTCTGGCTTTGGCTTTGATCCCCAGTTCCTGGCTGCTGACTCCTGACCTAACCACCACTGTTATGACCACTAGGACTGACCGTCTACATTCTGGTCTATGACAGGTATTGATTTTATATCGATTCAAAGATTCCAAGGCCGTAAAGGGCCATTGTTAACATCTAGTCTGACTTCCTGTATAACACAGGCCCAAAGAATGTGTCCAAAATAATTCCTAGGGTGTATCTCTTAGAAAACATATCCAATCTTAATTTTAAAATTGTCAGTGATTGAGAATCCCCCACAATCCTTGGTAAATTGTTCCAATGGTTAATTAACCTCACTGTTAAAAATGTACACCTTATTTACAGTCTGAATTTGTCTGGCTTCAACTTTGATCCATTGGACCATGTTATACCTTTCTCTGCTAGATTAAAGAGATGATTATCAAATATTTGTTCCTCATGCAGTTGCTTACAAACTGTAACTGAGTCACCCCTTAACCTTCTCTAAATAGATTGAGCCTATCAACTCTATTCTATAAGGCATGTTTATGAATCCTTTAATCATTCTCATGGCTCATCTGTGAATCTTCTTCAATTTATAAACATCTTTCTTGAATTGTGAACACAAGCACTGGACATAGTTTTCTAGCAGTAGTCGCACTCAGTGCCAAATATAGAGGGAAAATAACCTTTTTACTCCTACTTGAGATTCTCCTGTTTATGCAGCCAAGGATGAATTAGTTCTTTTGGCCATAGCATTGCACTAGGAATTCATGTTCAACTGATTATTCTCCATGACACCCAAATCTTTTTCAGAGTCACTGCTTCCCAGGATTGAACCTCTCCACTGTGTAAGTATGACCTACATGTTTTGTTCCTAGATATATACATATCCATTGAGCTGTATTAAAATGGTTATTATTTGCTAGCAAATGATCTGGATTGCTCCGTGTCAGTGACCTGTCCTCTTCATTGTTTACCACTCCCCCTATTTTTGTTTTATCTGCAAACTGTATCGGTTATGATTTCCTCCAGGTCATTGATACAAACGTTAAATAGCATAGAGCCAAGAACTGAGCTCTGCAGTACCCTGGATCACTTGATGATTACCTGTTCTGTTCATTCCCTCTGGGGCACCTGGCATTGACCACTGTCGGAAAACTGGATACTGGGCTAGGTGGACCTTTGGTCTGACCCAGTATGACCGTTTTTATTTTCTTATGACCCCACTAGAAAACACCCTCTTGATTTATGATTCCTCTCATGCTACAGTGATGGGTGGAAATATAAAATCCTTAGATTTTTCTATCATAAAGGGGAATAGTCCTTTGCATTTGCTAACTCTAAAAATGGGCTTTAGCTAGATCACAGCGGAGATGAAGTGTTCATTTTATTTACTAATAGTATGCATCACCATTGTATCTGTAGTATTATTGTAAACGCCACACAAGTGTCAAGTCTTCTGTGGTGCAAAAAATGCGGGACTACAGCTGGTCAAAATTTTGACAAAAAATGGTGTGGAAATTCATATATTTTTGACCAGTTTGGAATAGAGAATACAGTAGATGTTCTTAAATCCACAGCTTACACTGCAGGGGTATGTAGGTGGGCCCTGCTGGAGTGGGAGTCTAAATATGAATGGTACCTCATTATCCAGAATTCCTCTTGAGGAAAGGCCATGGTAATTCTCTTTCCTGTATTCTCCCATGAAAGGATGCAGCATGCTCCCCCTTTCGTAGCAGCCCATCGAACACCTCCCTTTCCTGGCATTTTTGGGGAAATTTATGGCAATGCTGCCTCTCCACAGAGCACAATGAGGAAGTAAAGGGTCCTTGTGCTTTCTGTGCCACCTGGGCTATTTAAACAGAGCTAGCCACAATCTGACCCATAAATTCACTGATATTTTAAAGCGAGAAATAACTGGCTAAACTGCAAGGTTATCATTAAATTTCCTTTTTGTCTTATTTTAGTTACCCACATAATCTCTTGTTAAGAGATATGGAATAATAATTTAATACTATTTTTAAAACATATGCAGTTGGTGAATGGAAATAATTAAATATTACTAAGAAAGTATGATTGTACAGAAGTTTTAGATCGATTTAAAACATTGAGACTTAAGTATTAAAAATTTTAAAGCATTCTGCACACCAGCCTTAAAATGAGTTAGTTTTAAACAGAAGCTAAGAGACCATATCTCATAAAATATATATCTTTCCATATTTGAAATAGCATTGAATAACAGATAATGAACACAGTAATGAATATTGGCTGTTGACAGTATATTTGTTTTATATTTCAGGTTGGGTAAAACATTATGTCGAAAAGTCAATGTGAAGTGTACATCTTCAAAGTAAACCCAGCCAAAACATGTCATAGGGAACTTAATGGCTTTAAAGGTTTGTCATTTGCTTCATTAAGATGTAAATATTCACGGGGATCAGAAGTACATGGAGAAGTGATTCAACGTCATCTATGAAGAAAGGGAACAAATAGAAACTGAAACCGAAGTTAATCATTTATTCAGCTATGACATCTGGCCGGTGTTGAACCAAGCTTAGCCAATGGGCAAACAGATTACTCAAATGCCTTTATATTGTGTGACAAAGTTCCTCCTCTATCTTGGTGGGTCCTGCGCTTATTGGCGGATTTTCTTGCCGCAGAGATTCACTATGTGGGTTGGGGAACAGCCCAGAGACCTTCTCTTCTGGAAGAACCCACAGTCCAGGTCAACTGGGAGGTTTGGGGGCAGGGCCGGCTCTAGGATTTTTGCCACCCCAAGTGAAAACAATTTTGGCCGCCCCCATCCCCATTTTTTTCTTACCCCACCCCCGGCCCTGCCTCAACTCCGCCCCTTGCCCAAATCCCCAGCCCTGCCTCCTCCCCCCAGGCTCTCAAGCCTAGGAGGGAGGGAGGGAGAGGGAGAAGCAGCGCAAGCACCGCGGCCACTCAGGGTCTCCCCCTCCCTCCCAGGATCTCAAACCCGGGAGGGAGGGGGAGCTCCCAAGCGGCCACGGCCCACGAAACAGCTGATTTGCGCGCCGCTGCTCCCCCTCCCTCCCAGGCTCTCAAACCCAGGAGGGAGGGGGAGATCCTGAGCGGCCACGGTGCGCGAATCAGCTGTTTCGCGCGCCGCGGCCGCTCGGGATCTCCCCTCCCTCCCGGGTTTGAGAGCCTGGGAGGGAGGGGGAGCAGCGGCGCGCGAGCGGCAGCAGTGGAGGTGAGTTAGGGCAGCCGGGGCACATTTTTAGGGGCGGCATGGTCTGCGCCAGAATGCCGCCCCTAAAAATGTGCCGCCCCAAGCATCAGCTTGTTTTGCTGGTGCCTAGAGCCGGCCCTGTTTGGGGGGAACCTGGGCCCGCCCTCTACTCCGGGTTCCAGCCCAGGGCCCTGTGGACTGCAGCTGTCTATAGTGCCTCCTGTAACAGCTGCATGACAGCTACAACTCCCTGGGCTACTTCTCCATGGCCTCCTCCAAACACCTTCCTTATTCTCACCACAGGACCTTCCTCCTGCTGTCTGATAACGCTTGTGCTCCTCAGTTCTCCAGCAGCACACCCTCTCACTCTCAGCTCCTTGCGCCTCTTGCTCCCAGCTCCTCACACTCACACCACAAACTGAAGTGAGCTCCTTTTAAAATCCAGGTGCCTTGATTAGCCTGCCTTAATTGATTCTAGCAACTTCTTAATTGGCTCCAGGTGTCCTAATTAGCCTGCCTGCCTGAATTGGTTCTAGCAGGTTCCTGATTATTCTAGTGCAGCCCCTTCTCTGGTCACTCAGGGAACAGAAAACTACTCATCCAGTGACCAGTATATTTGCCCTCTACCAGACTCCTGTACCCCACTGGTCTGGGTCTGTCACAATTGCAATGCAGTTACTTAGACTATAAAACTGTTACTGAATGAGTAGAGATGTCTTACATAAAGACCAGAAAATTCCACAATTCTCTTTGTACCCAAGGGACCTTTGTGTATTAGAGGAATTGCAGAATTTTGCAATGTCAGCCAAAGAGGTTACACCCTACCAAACAGAATAACTTCAAAACAGGGAGCTCCAACTGAACACAGGCTGAATTTGTTTATCAGTTGCTTAAACTTGTCAAAATTCCAGAGGTGAGATATTCCGAGAGGTTGACATGTGGAGATTTATAGATTGTGAAAGCTGGAAGTAAGACTCATGATAATTATAATCACTTAAAAATACAAAAGAAATACCCTGTATCTTCAATGGATTATGGAAAAAGTCAGATATAAAGGACAGCTTGTACTCTGGACCACATTAACTTTTCCTAGAAAGCTTATTTAGTCCATGCTGATTTAGTCTGTAACATCAGCATTCACATCTTATTCCCCGTCAGTACCCATCCCAGCTTGGGGAAGCTAATGATCCAACCAGAAGACCAAATTTGATGATGAATACTGGTCACTTGCCCCATTAGGCACATTGCACATATGCTAAGAAGAAGAAGTCCATAACCACTTTTCCAAAGGAGTCAGGGGGCCTTTCATCCAAACTGAATAAAAAATTGTCTGATGCCTTCAGCAAATGACTTCTCTCAAGTTGGAAACACCTGGGCCGGATACGAGATTGAGAACTGGATCTTTTGTCCAGCCAGAGAGGTCACCACCTACTGATAACTACAAAGAGTCGTCGTGATTAAACATTTTAATAACTCTTTTCTCTCAGTTCCTAAGGGCAGACTACAGTTAACCAGAATAAATCAGTAATACAACCTCAAACTGCATTTAAGTTTTTTCTTTGACCAACTGAGAAGTGAACTCTGAAATTGAGCTGAAGAATTTTATACAGCAAAAGTAGATGTGAATCCAAAAAGGCACAATTATATATTGTAGGTGCAAATTCTGATAATTTCCTGACTTCAGCATTTAAATTCTATTCCAACATTGCAGCTTTTTGTTGTTGTTTTAGGGATACTTTTTTTTTTTTTGTAAGGAGAATAATCATAGAACTGGAAGGGACCTTGAGAGGTCACCTAGTCAGGTTCCCTGCACTTGTGGCAGGACTAATTATCTAGACCATTCCTGACATTTTTTCAATCTTCTCTCATTGGTCATGTTTTCTAGACCTTTAATCATTTTTATTGTTCTTCTCTGGACAATCTCCAATTTGTCCACATCCTTCCTGAAATGTGGTGCTCAGAACTGGACAAGAATCAGGGGGTAGCCGTGTTAGTCTGTATCTACAAAAACAACAAGGAGTCTGGTGGCACCTTAAAGACTAACAGATTTATTTGGGCATAAGCTTTCGTGAGTTAAAACCTCACTTCTTCGGATGCATAGAGTGAAAGTTACAGATGCAGGCATTATATACTGACACATGGAGAGCAGGGAGTTACTTCACAAGTGGAGAACCAGTGTTGACAGGGCCAATTCAATCAGGGTGTCATTCTATTACAGATTTAAAAGTCACTATCATTGAACAAAAAAACTTCAGAAACAGACTTCAAAGAGAAACAGCAGAACTAAAATTCATTTGCAAATTCAACACCATTAATCTGGGCTTGAATAGGGACTGGGAGTGGCTGGCTCACTACAGAAGCAGCTTTTCCTCTCCTGGAATTGACACCTCCTCATCTATTATTGGGAGTGGACTACATCCACCCTGATTGAATTGGCCCTGTCAACACTGGTTCTCCACTTGTGAAGTAACTCCCTGCTCTCCATGTGTCAGTATATAATGCCTGCATCTGTAACTTTCACTCTATGCATCCGAAGAAGTGAGGTTTTAACTCACGAAAGCTTATGCCCAAATAAATCTGTTAGTCTTTAAGGTGCCACCAGACTCCTTGTTGTTTTTGTAGAACTGGACGCAATACTCCAGTTGAGAACTAATCAGCACGGAGTGGAGTGGAAAAATTACTTCCCGGGTCTTGCTTACAACACTCCTGCTAATACATTCCAGAATGATGTTCGCTTTTTTTGCAACAGCGTTACACTGTTGACTCATATTTAGCTTGTAGTCCACTATGACCCACAGATCCCTTTCTGCAGTACTCCTTCCTAGGCAGTGATTTCCCATTTTGTGTGTGCAACTGATTGTTCCTTCCTAAATAGAGTACTTTGCATTTGTCATTATTGAATTTCATCCTATTTACTTCAGCCCATTTCTCCAGTTTGTCCAGATCATTTTACAACCCCTCTCAGCTTGGTATCATCCGCAAACTTTATAAGTGTACTCTGTATGCCATTATCTAAATCATTGATGAAGATATTGAACAGAACCAGACCCAAAACTGATCCCTGCGGGACCCCACTCGTTATGCAACTTTCAGCGTGACTGTGAACCACTGATAACTACTCTGTGGAAATGGTTTTCCAAACAGTTTTGCACTCACCTTACAGTAGCTCCATCCAGGATGCATTTCGCTAGTTTATTTATGAGAAGGTCCTGAGGGACAGTATCAAAAGCTTTACTAAAATCCAGATATACCACGTCTACCGCTTCCCCCGATCCAGAAGGCTTGTTACCCTGTCAAAGAAACTATCAGGTTGGTTTGACATGATTTTGTTTTTGACAAATCCATGCTGACTGTTACTTATCACCTTATTATTTTCTAGATGTTTGCAAATTGATTGCTTAATTATTTGTTCCATTATCTTTCCGGGTACAGAAGTTACTTACTGCTCTGTAATTCCCTAGGTTGTTCTTATTTCCCTTTTTATAGATGGGCACTATACTTTTCCAGTCTTTTGGAATCTCTCCCATCTTCCATGACTTCTTAAAGATAATCACTAAAGGGCTCAGATATCTTCTTGGTCAGCTCCTTGAGTATTCTAGGATGCATTTCCTCAGGCCCTGGTGAAATCTACGAACCGTGATTTAGGCTGTGTTCCTTGGCTAACAAAGCTATTTGTGATGGTCTCATCACAAACTAGTTGAAATGTAGATTAATAATCTCTTTCTAGATAGTCTACAGCAACTCCATTTCAAGGGTTATTTTACCTTAAAATTTGAAAATTCAAGGGACTAAGGAGGGATATGTGTCAGACAAATTGTTTCAGTTTCCCTCTCTGTATATCACACTTTGAAAGTACAGTTTTATAAGGAGATATTTAAAAGTAAACTCAAATTATATAGTCCTGAAATGTGGTAACTATAAGTAAAGTAACTTTAAAAGCTTTTGTTCTCTGACATGTTTCCTTAAAAAAAAAAAATCGTAGTTTTTTTTTTTCTTGTCTTCTTTTCTATTTACTGTCTGATCAGCCCCGCTGACATTTGCAAACAAATATCAGTACTGAACATGTGACAGCTGCCATCTTGGCTGATACACTGGGGATTGAAATGGGGACCTTCAGAGCTAAAAGGATCAGCTGGCTAAAGCTTTATAGCTAGGGGTTGTAAGAGTCCCCTCCCCCCCCCCCCCAGGTACAACCTTGAACTGGGGTACTGCTGAGCCCACTGTTTTATCAATCTGGGTTCTCTCTCACACTGTGACATTGTGACAAGCTGCAAAGCCCTCCAAGCTTGCCCTCACACAAACATCCAGAGGCAGGGGCACACCCAGCTGTGTTCATGAATTCTATGCCAGCCACTGCATGAACCAACAATAGAGAGGCTCTAACCAAAATATGCCCAGCTCCCCACCTTCGGACCGCTGATCTGTACCATCCTGCTCTCATCAAAAGCCTGACTGGTAAAGTGGACATGCACTAAACTGATCTGAGGTTTTCCCCCAAAACACTTCACTCAAACCACACTGTTTTAGGTAAAACATATAAATAGATTTATTAACTATAGAAAGATAGATTTTAAGTGATTATAAGTAATAGCGTACAGATGAAAACATTACCTAATAAATAAGCAAAATCACAATTTACGTCTCATACACTAGACAGGATTTGAATCAAGCAGTGTCTCACCCGGTTAGATAGTACAAGTAGTTTCATACACACGCAGGTCTTCTTTCCTGCCTGCGACCAGCACTTTCCCCAGTTCAGTCTTTGTTCCTAAGGTGTTTCCAGGTGTTGAGTTGTAGAGGGAGTGAGATCCCTTTTATAGTTTTTTCCATAGGGCGGGAACCCCTTTGTCCAAGCCAAGTTTCCAGCCTAGTTTGTGGAAAAATACAGGTACCAAAATGGAGTTCAGTATCATGTGGTCTAGTCCCATGCCCTTGCATGCTTTGCTGATTCCTAGCAGGGGTCAATATTCATATTCTAGCTAGAACATCCTCAGGAAGGTCCATCAGGTGTGGATAGGCTTCTTCCATGATCCATTGTGAGGTAAGTGTTCTTTGATGGGCCATTCAACTTGAATAGTTCCTTCACAATGTGCTGGCTAGACTAGAAGTAAAGCTTTGTGGGTGTTACCCAGAGCAAGCACATTTGAAATACAGATGCATAGTCAATATTCATACTACTGATACCAAAATTATACATGCATACAAATAGGAGAATAATATTCAGCAAATCATAACTTTTCCGTTGACACCTTACATGACACATTTTGTACAATGTGCATCATAATTATGTCATAAGCATTTCATAATCATACCCCTATGGTGAATATGGGGTGCAGAGTGTCACAGGGGTATAATAAATTCACATCTTTTGTACACTGGACACAGAGGGGACTTTAACCCACTAGCAAGTGTGTGTTATATAAGTATGAACATCAATATAGTGCATTTTTCTTTCAGAAGCCCTACTGTGTGTGTGTGTATGAGAGAGAGAGCAGCATGGAAGATAAAAGATGTAACGTGCCAACGTGATTTTGCCAGGTAAATGTGTGTTTGTTGAGTAGCTGTTCATTTTGAACAGTCTTTTATAGTTTGACACTAGCATGTCAATAGTTTTCATTTGTTTCTTTTCCTTGAGAGGCCCAGTGAACATGCAACAGGATGCAGTTAATTTTGTATATTAATTATCAGAGCTTTAATATATAGGCATAAGTGTTTCTATTGGTGTAACAGAAAAAAATCATCTTTTTGGCCTGTGTATATCTTGGAAGTATTATGTTATTTCATGAACCCAGGTGGCTTCTAATTAGCATGGTAGTTGCTTGCAAGGACATTTTTCATCTCTGACAAACAAGTCCTATTTGCATGTACATGGCTCTGAGATCCTAACACTGTTATAACAGAGATAAAATTCTATACCTTTATTCTACACAACAAAAAGAAATAATAAAGCAGCTACTGATTTGTCTCCCATCTAGAAAATGAATGAACATTTGTCCCAATTCACATCTATATATGGCTTTGTACTATACACAATAGTTATTTAATACTGTAATCTCTTTATTATTTGGTCTCCACTACTCTGCATTTTGATTTTCCTCCATCTTTCAAACAAACCCTTAATCTGGAGACCTGAGAACTTGTGATAATTATATCCTACATTAGGCTTTTCCCAAGACTAAGAGTTTTTTTCACTGTGATATCCTGAATAACTTCCAAGTATTAAATCTATTGTACTGCATCTAAAAGTCTCCTTTGCAGTTTCAACAGGAAAAATTATTCTTCACTTTGTTTTGTAAAATCATGGGTATAGTATTGCAGAATGGCTACTGTATTTCACCTAAAAGTTGACTGAATTTGAAGTGATCCCTTTTTTGTCCAGGGTAGCTCCAAGAAATAGCATCTCGAGTGAATTTGGGCTCAAAGGCAGCAAGTTTAGGATGCTATGATACTTTAAATCCAAGATTGGCAAATGATATCTCTGAGGCACCGATCATTGAGCTATAAATGTGTGATTGGGGTATTTTATACTGGTGATCACTGGTAAACTGCAGCTTTGTATTTAGCATGGATGAGGTTGTCTCAAAGCTTCTGTTTCCAAATCTGGTATAAATGGCTAATTAGGTGCATTTGGTATCTGGCTTGTTTATGTAATAAAGGTAATTGTGCAGCAAACATGCATGAAAATTAGGCCACATATCTATAATATATGTTCAAATATAACCTCATAATCATTACAAATATTGTAGATTATTCAGTCTAAATTTAAACATTAACTAAAATAAAAACTGTCATTATAGACCAATCAGTGAAACTTAAAGGATGAGTAGAATGGCGACACTTAATTGATGGTCCCCTAATCTCATCTGATCACCTCTGTTAATCATGTCAGACCATTCATTTGTGTATCAACTCCATTGCTGGCCCAATGTAATTTGCAATCACTAGTAAACTGTGATTGTCTCTGTATAGTACCATAGCTGCTGGTTGCCTATATTGTGATGTACCTTACACTGAAAGTCATATGCATTGTAAATTGTATAATTTATTTTGTAAAATGTACATAGTCTTTTCTTCAAATCTCCTATATACAACAGGAATTCTGGCTTTAATTAAGTCAATGAGAGTTTTGCCATTAACTTCAGTAGGGCCCATATTTCACACCTGGTGTCTAAACCAGCTGCAGGCAGCAGCATATCTATTTATATTCGCAACTTGCACAATACTGAGTCTTGGTGTTTTTTTGGGGGTGAAGGGGGGTTTAAAGTTCTGCTCCTCATTCTGAGAGTAATAGATCCAAAATAAACTTTTAAATATATGGCCAAATTTTGCCCAGCGGCTCAGACAAAGAGCACGGGAGAGAAGGGTGCCAGAAGATTTTTCCCACAACTACTGCAAATTTGCAGTCATTGGGCACAATATGTTTCTAGTGCTCCCCAGGATGCAGGACTTGCTCCATTCTTGTAGCACTTTGAGAGCTGGCCATTTTAAAGTGAACTGTGTGTAGACAGGGCCATAGATCCACTCAGCTCAGGCATCAGTTAGCCAAGCTTGTTATACCAATAGAATAAAAACCAGCAGGATCTTATTAAGAGGGATAAGGCAAAGATGCCACATTTATTGTAAATATACTGATAAAGCAAAAGAGAAAAGTAAACAACGTTGTTTGATTACTTATTCCTATCACTACTTAGTCCTTACACACACACACACACACACACACAAACACACATATATATATTCATTTACACAATCGTTCATTTAAGTTCTGTATAGGTGTTATAGTTACCAGCCTAGAAGTTGCTCATGCCAAGTTACTGGCCAGGTATCTTGGTCATGAGGATGGAGCCTGAGTCTGTGTCAGGTGCACCTGATGCTCCTGGAGGCTGGCAGCAGAACCAGAGACTCAAAGTCATCAGTCTTTAGAGTCCATTCTTATAGGAATTAATTCTTATGTTAGTTGATGGGAACTGTTTCATCCTGCTGTTGCTGACTCAATCAGCAGATGGCACATTCCTGTCCAAATTGGCACATTCCTGGTGGCTCCACACTGTCTCATCCTTCCAGGTGATGGGGTGGATCCCAGTTTACCCTCAGGGGGTTGTCTGGTGGTCCTACTTGACACATTCTTCGGCTGATGGATACTCCCTTTCTAGGCTGGCACCTCCCTAACCATTCATGTACATCAAACATTCATCAACATACATTCCATATCTTAACCATATTTTAATTTACTGTCTCCACCACTTTCGGGGTGTCTGCTAATTCATTTGAGACTCCCGGCCCTTTAATCACAGAGGGTGGGGGTCTGTTCCTAGAAGCCGTTGCTGTTACAATGCAGTGAAAGTCACTTAACGGCTTATAGTGTTCATTTACATTGTATCAATTACTTCAAGAACAAAGTCAATTAACTTGTTTGTAAGTTTTACATAGTAATAAAGTATCTTTCACAGGACAGATACAATCAATGGTTTCTACAGACAGTAGCTTACAAGTTTTAACAGAAGACGCAAGAGATTTTTGTACTTGGTGAAACTGTTGGATTTTAAAGTGTGGGGGACAAATTATTGGGGGGTCACTGTCACTTGGGGGAATCACTGTTAGTACCTTCTTTAATATCGCCACAAGCTGGCCAGGCACACAGGGAGAAGTATGCTGTGCTGGCTGGCAGGGTGCCAAGAAACTCCTTGCACTGAGAGCATGTTGACTGAATGTGAAAGTTTACTTACTAAATAGGTTAATGAGATTGGTTTAGTTCCACAGAAAAATGATTACAAAAATAATAGCATGATGATTGCTTTCTGTGGTGAAGCTAATTACGTAGGTCAGCATTTGGGCCAGCTCCGTGTCTTGTCTTATTTGCTCTATAAAGGATCTAGCTTGTATTTGAGTACTGTCTAAATTGCTATATATATATATATATATATAATATTTATAAAGTGATGGTGATTGGTACCAATGAGATATGATTAAAGGAGGCAAAATCTTTTAGGTGGGTTTTGCTATTATTAAAAAGATAAGCAAATAAAAAATAGTTGACTGCAATTTTTAAAAGCGCTTCCAAGGAATATAATCCAAATAATTGATTTCTGAGAAAATCATTCTCTACTAGAATTATTTTTCTGTTTTTTCTTCCTCCCTTCTGACCATTCCTTTGCAGTCCAACATATCCTTATTATCCGCATGAATGCAATTTTGGAGAATGCCCCAATGGTTTTGCACTAAGCTTAGAAATATCATTTGCAGAACGCACTTTAGGAATTAGGTCTTATGGGCCAGTCATTATGGTCCTTTGCTGTGATATCGCTAAATATAGTGTACACTTCCCATTTCTTTTGACCCTCTTTGCATCCCTGCACTCACTTCCTCTTCTCTATGGTATCAAACATAAGTTACTTGTCATCACTTTCAAGGCCCTTCACAGCATGTCCCTCCCTATCTATCGTCTCTCATTCAGTTCTGAAAGGTTGACTCCCACCTTCCATCTGTCCATGATGCCACTTGTTAAACTTTCAAACAAGCACCTTTGCACTTTTTTCCCATGCTGCTCCTCACTTTTGGAGGTACTCCTCCTATATATCTGCAAAATCACTTCATTGCCTTCCTTCAAATCCCTCCTTAAAACTCTCCTTTGCCAAGAAGCATACAAAACTTAACAATGGTTAGGTAGCTGGTGTGCTGAGACCACTGCCTCTCATGCTGACCAGTACTGTCTCATTGTTTCCTTGTGCTTCCCTGTAGTTCTCTTTGAATGCATTTGTTGTCTTTTGTCTTATACTTAGATTGTAAGCTCTTTGGGCCAGGGACTGTCTCTTTGTTCTGTGATTGTGCAGAAGCTAGCACAACTGCGTCCTGTACATGACTGAGGACCTAGGGGCTGTGATGATACAGAAGTCTTTGTTAGTACATGTGATGCTCTCTCAGGGGACCCAGCACCATTAAGTTGCTGTGTTACCCCTTTGTTTCAGCAAGAGAGAGAGCTCTTCTAGAGCTTCAACTGTGTCTCAGCTCCCAGTCATGCCAGTCTGTCTGCCTCACCAGCAAACTCCTCAAGACCTCTATCCTGCTGCTTGTTCTGCAGTGTGCAGGCACCAAGCCCCTTATTCATCCTCTGGTAAATTTGCTTTCTTGATTGGCTTGATCACTTTGTTTATTTTAGATGCAAATGTACTTTCACTGTCCTATGCTTGTAATCAAGCCATGCTGTTTTCTTCTCTCCTTCCTTTTTAGCTTGATCGCTGCAGACCAGGTAAATTCATATTCCTTGATCTATGGCAGACTTTCTTTTAACAACTGCCTCCAAAACATTTTAAGAACATAGTTCCAGCACACATACATAACTCTTTATACACAACCCATACATATACCACACAATGATATCTGTGACCAGTGTACCACCATTTAGCCTCTGATACCTTACAAGACACTGTCTGGATAAATATTCTGACAGCAGTTTCTTGGGCATAGTGAGATTGCCTGGCATGTATTGTTACATAACAACAGTGTGCCCTTCTCCCTTTGGCATAAATGGACACTAGGGTCACAATACAGTATAAAGAAAGTAGAATGTACCTGCTCTAAGCATTTTAAAGTTTGCTAATTTTAAGTGAAACCAGTAAAGAAAAATCTTCTGCTGTCAGTTGCACTTATTCATTTCAAGTATGTAAGCTTTCACATCCACTAGATGGGTATACGGATGTTATTTAACCTGAAATCTGATTTGTTTGATAATCTGCTAGAATCTACACCTAAGGATCAGTTAGTGCTTTCTAATTTTCCACAATTTAATCTAACTAATGGATACAGCTACCATCTTTCCCTTACTGAAGGAAGAATTGTGTTGAGGATATGGGGGGGGGAGGAGGAGTATGAATAGTATGCAAATCAACCAAAGAGGAACCCACAGGTGATTCATTCATCTATTCAAGCGCCATTTACTTCTGGGAGATTTTTTTTCACCAAAACAATTACCATTTTATTTAATTAAAAAGCATACATCTTTTGATCTTGGAATCCTGTTTGCTAAATTTACAGCTCCTAACCAAACTGAAATAAGTTTTCTGCAGCTTTAAATAGTCAAATGTCTCCCATCAGAAATTAACCATTTTTTTTTGTAGCGGGTATAGCCACAAAATACCTTAATTATTTAAAGTGTTTTTTGTCATGGTTACTTACTGCTTTAGTGAGAAACAAACATAAAACTTAACATTTCAGTCCAGCAACGTGACCTGTAAATCCTGGAAAAAGGGTCAAGAAAAGTTACATATCAAATACACCAGACCCTCGCTAGAATGCGGGATTTGGGATCCATATGTGGTATCACGTTAACGCGGGGACCGCGTTAAAACGAATTGCAATTAAAGTAATTAAATTTGGGATCCATGGCTGTGACCTCGTTATATGCGAATTTGTGCTATATAGATGTGCGTTCTAGTGAGGGTCCAGTATATATATAGTATTTATGTATTTGGGGAATGGCGTTGATTTGGCCATATTGTCCAAAGGCAAGAGAAAATGGTCAAAGATGTGCTTAATGTTAGTCAAAAAAAATCATCCTTGCATATAGTAAAGTTCTTTTAAAGGAAAGGGACTGATCATGGCATTTTTGGACACTCCTGAGTAGAAGCTGGTGCTTATAAGGAAACAAGATCATAAAGACATAGTGATGCTTGGATGTCTTCATGCTCCTCCTAAAATGATAATGCTGTATTGCCAGAGTTTTAGTACGGGGCTCCATCCAACTTTTCTACCCTGTATGGCCATACTTTCTTTTTTTGTCATCCTTCCCCCAAATCCATTAATTCTATACCTTGCTTCCCCTTAGGTTTTAAACAATGGATCTACAAACACAGATCAAACCCACTGTGTGGTATATGCTTTTAAACATCATAAGCAGATTGGAAGTCACAATTAAAAACAATAACACTGCTCTTGTTATACTGAACAATTTTTCTGGATAACTAAGGAACTGTATAAAGAAACACAATCTAAGATGGTCATGTAAAAAGAGAAGTGCTACCAGTTAAAGGG
The DNA here is from genome assembly GCF_011386835.1 of Chrysemys picta bellii. Lineage (NCBI taxonomy): Eukaryota > Metazoa > Chordata > Testudines > Emydidae > Chrysemys > Chrysemys picta. The sequence continues at coordinate 193,830,020 of NC_088792.1, forward strand.
ATGGTACCAGGTCTAAATTTTCACTGGTGTGCAGAAAACATGATACTTATCAGCTAAAGCACTAGTCTTCCAAAGGGATGCACCTGCATGAACTCTTACACATGCAAAGAGTACAAAGAGAACAGTGGGACTCCAGGCAGATGGATTCTTCTGCAGAATTGTTAGCCTAAAACAGTTCAGTTGCTATGGCACAGTTGACTGGGTGACAGTTGAATTTAGCCTGATTGGCTTAGTTCCATAAAGCTCTACAAATAACAGCAGTGCCCTGACTGGTTTCCTTTTGTTGTTGTTTTGGTTTTGGATGTCATATGGTGAAAGGCTGTAATTTCAGTAACTGGCAATGGCATATTCTGGAAAAGTACTGGCTGGTCAGTTTTCCTACTGGAATGTAATTGGCAAACAGGGTAGAATGACAGGATTTGTGTTGAGGCGGTAGAATACAAAATATAATTCCCTGGCTGCGTCATGGGTTTTCATCATTGACTTGTCATATGTTTGGAAGCATGCTGTGTTTTCATGAATTACATATACCATAACAACTGCACTATGTTGAAAGCACTTTTGTTCTTTGGCCTCCTTAAGTCTATTTTGTTGTAAGAATTGTGTTTGCTAGCTCTCATAATCATAAAAGAAACAAATAAATCTAAGAACGAGGAGTACTTGTGGCACCTTAGAGACTAACAAATTTATTTGAACATAAGCTTTCGTGAGCTAAAACCCACTTCATCCGATGCATGCAGTGGAAAATACAATAGGACGATACATATACACAGAGGACATGAAAAAATGGGTGTTGCCATACTAACTTAAATTAGAGTAATCAGTTAAGGTGGGCTATTATCAGCAGGAGAAAAAAAACTTTTGTCATGATAATCAGAATGGCCCATTATGGGGTGGCCCATTATGATTATGACTACAAAAGTTTTTTTTTCTCCTGCTGATAATAGCACACCTTAACTGATTACTCTCGTTATAGTTAGTATAGCAATACCTATTTTTTCATGTCCTCTGTGTGTATATATATCTTCCTACTGTATTTTCCACTGCATGCATCTGATGAAGTGGGTTTTAGCCCATGAAAGCTTATGCTCAAATACATTTGTTAGTCTCTAAGGTGCCACAAGTACTCCTTGTTCTTTTTGCTGATACAGACTAACGCAGATAACACTCTGAAATAAATCTAAGGAGGAACTGTCTAAAATCTTTTCTGGTTTATTTTCTCCTTCTGTCCCTGGGATTCTTTTAGGGATCTATAGGCTCATCTCAATTCATTGTCAATGGAACTATGCATGTGTATAAAAAGATTTGAGCTCTTGGCCAGTAATGATCAAGATTTTGGAGTTCATAGCTATCAGTTATTGAAATGGATGAAGGCAGGAAACTGAAGACGTACTACATGAAATAAATGTAACCAAAGCTTCAGAAACAAATGTCTTGAGCCATAGATCTATTTCTGTGAAGTTTAAGATTTAGTTAGTGGGCCAAAGAGAAAAGTAGAGAGAAGGGTATAAATTAGACCACTCCTCAGAGGTATAAGAGAGGTTAATTGGGTGCAACATAATCCCCCACTTTAAAGTACACCTCTTTACGTCTTCTACCATCTGTTTGATTTACAAGTTACACTCACGTTGACAGAGAGAGTCTAAGGGTAGCTGAACTTAATGGGGTCTAATATAAGGGATCTAACATACATCATCTTATACAGCACTTCTAAATTACACCCAGTATCTTCAGTTTCAGTTGGAATGCACTATCTTAGTAACTTCAAAGTTACTTTGTTTCTGGCAATTCTGGCAGCAATTTTGATTCTAAGTGATCTGATCCTTTGATTTATACCTATACTATTGGGTTGGCTTCAGGGGGGTTGCAAAGGAATAACTGAGACCATAATTTAGCCATCTGTCTTCTGATTAGGGTTGTAATGAATGATGAATACTATAGCACAATGAGCCAAATCCAGTGCTGACTTATTCCTTGTGCATTTCCACTGAAATCTGCATAGGGTGAAACAACAGAATATAAACTTTCTATACTTTATTATTTCAAATTATACAACGAATGAAATATCAAGATTCTAGATATTTTTGATAAATGTTAAAAATAAATAATACAAATAAACACATGCAGCTACCTTTCCCCACCTACATGATCAGAATATGATTATTATTAATAATAATAAAAACATCCAACCCTCTTTATATTTTATCATAAGCAAGGACATTTTATAGATGATAATAGGCAAGAACAGAAACTAGAGAATTCTCAACAAGAAAAAAACAATGAAAACAAGCTCCCTAAACTATGCCTTTACCATGCAAAGGTTTATGAACATGCTTAAATGTGCATACTGTGAGTACTCCCATTGACTTAATCCTAGGATGTAAATGTAGGCATGTATCTCTGCAAGCTTATGGCCTATAATAATTTAAACCTAAAATGTTGTGCTGAAGGAAAAAAACAATTTTTGCAGTACAGATCTATTCCCATGTAATTCAGCACAAAAATTGGGGAAGTGGACAAGAAGTTAAAGTTTAGGTTGCACGGGCTTTTGGCTTCTTGCATGCCCCAACATGTCAATATACTTCCACATGTAATAATATGAGATAAATGACAGAGGCAGAATAAATCCCTGATCCTGCACATTCCGATGGCTAAGTTAGGGTTACCATACGTCCGGTTTTTCCCGGACATGTCCGGCTTTTCGGCAATCAAACCCCCGTCCGGGGGGAATTGCCAAAAAGCCGAACATATCCAGGAAAAATACCAGTTGGGCACTTCCTCTCCCGTGGCTGCTCTGCTCCTCCCCGGACTCAGACTTCGGCTCTGTTTAAGAGCCAAGCTGCCCGAGCCAGCGCTACGGGCTTCGGGCAGCCCCCGTGCCTCCGGACCCTGTGCCGCCGGAGCAGAGCAGCTGGAGCCGGGGAGGAGAAGTGCCCGGCCGGCGGCTGGGGTCCGGAGGCATGGGGGCTGCCCGAAGCCGGTAGCGCTGGCTCGGGCAGCTTGGCTCTTAAACCAGAGCCGAAGTCTGAGTCCAGGGAGGAGCAGAGCAGCTGGAGCCGGGGAGGAGAAGTGCCCAGCCAGGGGCGCAGGGTCCGGAGGCATAGGGGCTGCCCGAAGCCCGAGTGCTACTGGCTTCATGGTTTGCCGGGCAGCCTCCAGACCCTGCTCCCCCAGCTGGGCGCTTCCCCTCCTGGGCTCCAGCTGCGCTGGGGAAGCGCTGGCCAGGGGCGCAGGGTCTGGAGGCTGCCCAGCAAACCGTAAAGCCGGTAGTGCTCGGGCAGCCCTTTTCACGTGGCTGGGAGGGAGGAGGGGGAGTTAGGGCGGGGACTTTGGGGGAAGGGGCGGGGAATGCACGGAGCTGGGGCGGGGCCAGGGGTGGGAAAGGGGCGGGGCTAGGACCCGTGGAGTGTCCTCTTTTTTTATTTTTTAAATGTGGTAACCCTAGGCTAAGTTTAACTTTATTCATGCCCAGTGGTGCAAGTAGAAATCATTTCTTGCCAGTGCTGTAGTCATGGGAGGGACACAAAGGGCGGGGGGGGAGACATGTGACCTCCCCACGTGACCCTCCATGTGACTCCTCCCCATCCCCTCTGATACCCACATTTGTATACAAACATCTACGTGCTTAACTTTCCCCCCCAAATACGTAGTATTCAGTCTGTTTATATGAAATATAGGAGTTGGGTGAGGAGCCATTTCAGCATATGTATGACTTATTAAAAGACAAATTTTAAGTAGAACTGTATCCTAAACTGCTTTATGGTATGCATTTCAATGTAGGATTCAACTTTCTTTATAGAAACAGACTCCTGAAACTCTTACCAGTCCACAAAAGTGGTCCATAGTCATGCAAATAGTCCCATTGTCTTCAGTGAGATTGATCAAATGATTAAGGGTTTACAGAATTAGGTTCCAAGTTTGTAAATTGTTCTGGATGAAACTGACAATGCCTGAGCTGTCAGATCAGAAGGAGCTTAATACGAATAAAGGTGGACAGATGTGTGATAAGTCTTAGCTCCATTGCTAAGATGAGAAATATATTTTCAGTAAAGTTCTTGGCAGATTCCTGAGGCAACTAGTTCAAGGCCATCAGTGTCTGGCATTATAAGCTTCACTTACAGTTCTCTCTCCCACAAAGCTGGAAAATGAGGCATTTGTTGTCTTTGTTTTGCTGCTCCAGTTGCAGTTAACAAAATGCATGTTAGATTAGTTTGAGTGCAAAGAAGTATTCTGTGTTTAATTACACTGGAGACAACACCACTGATTTTTGTCAGGCTGCAGAACTGGGCTGACATCAGAATCCAAACATCCTCTGGTCAGTGCAAACAAAGGCTTTCCTCTAATGATTTGGACTTGATGTGATGCAGTATGAATGTCATGGATAATTCAGACCAATGGGGAGAAACAGAATAAAAAACACTGTTTTATTTAAACACCTTCCGTTCCCCCCATCCCTCCCCTCTTGAGGACTCCTGACCAATGCAAAACAGCACAATACATATGCTAACAAACTTAAACAAAAGCTTTGTTTAAGTTTGTTAGCATATGTACTGTGCTGTTAAAGCCATAAAGAATGAATGACTGCCTTCCCTAGACACTTTCTGATCCTTTAAGGATCAGAGCGCAGCACTGTCCCCCTATGTGCTCTGGCGGGGGAGGGAGGGGGGCTCGCCCCATGTCTTTCTGGCACCCCGTACCAGCTAGAAATCTCTTGCAGGTATGAGGTCCCGGAGGGTACTGCCCTATTTGCACTCCTGTCCATTCCAGGAATTAATAGGACTAATTGCTTGAGTAAAGTTAGGCATATGCTTGAGTGTTTGCAGGACTGGTGCCTAAATTATGAATAGTCTCAAGACAGAGCAAGCCTAAAACTTTAATAAATATTGTTTTTTCCAGAATATCTTTGTTATCAAGAAAAGATTTTAATAGCATTGCTATCTTTTGTATAGAGATATACTTCAGTGATGACAATTTCATCCCTATTGTCAGATTGTGCTATGTGTGGCAATTTCATGCCAAAAAAAATCCAACTAACCAAAAAAAACAAACCCCATCATTTTCTCTGTAAGATATTGTGGTAAGGATTAAAGGAGTGTGTCCCTGTTTGTGTACTGTAGGTATGAAATGGTTGCAGCTCAACGTGTGGGCCGGGGAGGGTGGGGTGGTTGAGCCTGCATTCCTCTGGCACATGTTTTTTTAAAATTCTGCACTTCTCTTATCATTCAAGAACAGCTGGCTGTTAAAAGTTGCATATTGTGTCGACAGAGCTCATTTATATTTTAAAGTGTGTTTATATCTGTCAGTACGGAGTTTTATAACTTCCCTCTTTTATTTTTACATCAACAGTATTAACTACAACTCATGTTGCTCATTTGCTTTAAAAGTAACAGATGGCATGTTAAGCTGTTCTTTTTCAACATAAAAATGCACTTGATTGACATTAAAGTGAGGTCTGGAAAGTGACTCTCTAAAATGCCTTTGAGTTCTATGTTTATTGTTTCTCAATGATTTTCAGCTCAAATCTGCTCTATTTATAAGTTAAAAGATGGCTTTTTAAACTGCCAATGCTTGCAAACTCAGTTTGATTTGTGGAAATCAAGCTGAGTTTTTATGGCTCCTGAATCGCTAAGAATAAGGACTTTGCAATCAGAACACAGTTAAAAATTCTGTTGATGTTATGTGAGCCAGATACAGAATCTAGCTCAATCCCCAAGATCTGTGTCATCCCTGCAGCACTTGCAAGGTTTAAAAAAAAATAAAAAACAAACAATTATTTTATTCAGGAAAATAGCAAGACGCGATTACAGGCTTCACCTTTCTCCTCTGGTCTCATGAGGGCCAGTCAGAAACAAGGGCAGAGAAAGAGGCAGCCTTCCCCTCCACAACCACCCATCCACTACCTGTATTACAGGATTAGTGGCATCCACAGTCACATGTGGCTGGATCCTTGGTGGATTTGACCACTGATGCCAATCAATAGTAAATTAGGAACCTATTAGATGTTTGGCGATATTTGCTTTGTGGGTAGTTGTTTAGGCGGGGAGCTGTTTTCGTGTGACAGGCTGGCAACTGTCCGCCATTGGCAACTGTGTTGCATGGTGTTCCAGTACCTCCCATGAACTGAAGGCAATGTGGACATCTTCAGTAACCAGTTGCTGTCCTGCACCACTGCTGTTTGCTAAGGCTTCTCATTACGTTGTGTAGTTCTGTGTATTCAAGTAGTCCAAACATTTTGATATGCCTGTGAAACAGGGGGTTGGAACAAAGCTCTGTATATGCTGCAATTACAATACTGTCTTTGTGTAGGATAGCAGGGGAAGTGACTATGTTGTAGTACAAGATGAAGCATAGTAATAGTTAAAGCAAAGAACTAGGAGTCAGGTGATCTGGATTCTGTTTTCTGCATGGTTTAAATAATGGTGTGTACCCTGAGACCATTTGGAGGATAAATGCTGTAGAAGTACAAAGAACTGTATTATCATTCCTATAGTGGGAGTCACTGTCATCCAACTCACTATGCTCAAAATGGTGCTGCCCACCAAGGGATGCTGTGGTCGCACTGATTTACAGTGGCACCAGGGTATTCTACTATGGATAGCCATCCATGTATCTATCAACCAGTAGTTGTTTTGATTAGTACTGTGATATCACTAATCAACATGCTTCCATGGTTCATACAAAGCTGAATTCTTATAAGCTCAGTAGCTGTTGTCACTGCATAGACACAAGCTCTGATTTTACCATCTTACTTTCTGCTTTGAACATACAATTTAGGCAACCTTGTACACTTTGCTGATACTACAGTGAGGACCACAATATAAGAACCTAAGCTGAACAGAACAGAATGGACTACAGCTTCTGCACAAGGACCATTGAACATAGACTTACAGACTCACACAAGGATGACTATGAGCCTCAGTATGATGCAGCCGTGAAAAAGTCTAATGCAATACCTAGGGTGCATCAGGCCAGGTATTTCCAGGAGAGAGAGAGAGAGAGAGAAGTGTTATTACCATTATACAAGGTACTGGGGATACCTCATCTGGAATACTGTAGGTAATGCTGGTTTTCCATGTTTAAGAAAGGTGAATTCAAACAGGTACAGAGAAGGGCTACTAGAATTAACAGAGGAATGGAGTACCTGCCTAATTAAAGGAGACTTCAGGAGCTTGGCTTGTTTTAGCCTAACAAAATGAAGGCTGGAGGGCAATATGGTTGCTATATATATATAGGATAAACACCAGGGAAGGACAGGAATTATTTAAATTATGGGCCAATGTGTATGAGTTCAAATTATTCCTTGTACTGTACATTGCACTGTATCTGTCAACATAGAACTTCATCTGCATCTTGCAACCTATTTGCCTATCTTAGTTATGTGCTTCTCAAATTCTGCACAGACTTCTGCAGTTTTGACTGTCCTAAATCATTTTACATAATATCATTTGCATATTTTGTCTCAGTACTGTTCACTCCCATTTTCCAGATCATTCATGAATATATTCAAATACATTGCCTATCAATAAATTTAAACTTGATGAAGGTTTATAACCATCATAAGGGTCAAGCAGTCAAACAGCCTTCTAAGGGTGGGAGCAAAACACCTAACTCATTTTAAGACTGAGCTTGATAAGTGTATGGAGGGGATGACATGATGAGGTTGCCTACAATGGCATATGACCCATTCACTACTGCTGTTAGCAAATATCTCCAACAGCCAGAGATGGCAAAGGCTCTTAGTTATTACAGAGAATTCTTTCCCTGCTGCTTGTGTGGCAGCTCTTGCCCAAGTGCCCAGGAAGGACTTTTCCCCTAGGTCAGATGGCAAAGACCCTGATGAGTTTTCACCTTCTTTGCAGCGTGGGGCATGGGTCACTTGCTGATTTGAACTAGAGTAAATGGTAATTTGAAGTCATTAAATCAAGATTTGAAGACTTCAGTACTGAAGACTTCAGAGGTTATGGGTTTATTACAAGGGAAGGGTGAAGTTCTGTGGCCTGCATTGTGCAAAAAAGTCAGATTAGAATGATCATGATGTTACGTTCTGGCCTTAAAGATTAAGTTTAAGACATGATATAATGAAAAACGTGGGGAGGGGTTCACTTAGAGTTGGCTTTTTGTTCAATTGCTTTCCTAAGCTCACATTTCCTGATCCTGTTATGATATATTGGGGCGGAGAAGGTATTTGGCAAGGGTTATTTGGCGGGCATTCTAGAAGAAGTGAATCTTTTAGAGAGATTTGAAAGAGAAAGGAGAGAATGTTTTGGTGGACTGTGATTGGGAGATCTTTCCATGCCTAGATGGCAGTATGGAGATACAAATGGGAGGAGTGAGAAGAAGAAAGGGTTGGAGAGCTAAATCAGAGCTGGTCAGAAAGTAGAATTTCCATACTGTGGGAAAGTCCAACATTTTGGAAAAAATGTTTATCTTTAATCAGTATGAAAAGTTAAAGTCTCAAAATATTTCTCAGAATGGGAATTCTGAAATATTTTGATTTGCGAACACTAAAATGACATTATCAAAATATTTCATTTTGATGCTGTTGAAATATTACAATATAAAATCATATGTATGTATGTATGTATAAACATAAAACATTAAATATATTAACATTAATTACAAGTTACAAGTTACAGTAGACATTAAAAACGGGCACAAAACACAAAACAAAATGAAAAAGTTGAAACTAAATACTCTATTTTTATTTCAATTCACTCTGTCCTCCAGCAGGGCTGTACAGACCCCAGACAGGAGACGCAGTTGTGTGGAAGGGCTGGGAGCGGGGCTGGGAGTGGTACAGCTGCGCCAGAGGAGCTGCCAGTGCATGGGAATGGTGGCCCCACATTCTGCTCCTTTTGCCGCTGTTCTTCCTGGGAGAGCCCTGCAGTTCAGTGGATACTGATTTCTATCTGTGGATATCTGCATCCGCAGGTATAAATTGTATCCACACAGGGCTCTACAATTCATTCTTGAAAATGTGTCTTTCCGGTATGGCGTACCAGCAATAAATGTCTTAATGGTACGGCGTACCTGACCATACTGGATTACTTGCACCACTAGGTCTACTCTACAAACGTAGGCTGACATAAGCCGCATTAGTGTGTCGATGCAACCCCTGCCAGTGAGGATGTACTCCACTGACACAATGAGAATAGTGGGGACATGCAAGATCGACTTGCTTAAATCGGAGGCTCGAAGTCGACTTACATGAAGTTGACTTAACTTTGTAGTGTAGACATGGCCTATGATTGTATGATTCTAAGAGCTCCACTTAAAATCGCAAGAGATCATTCCTCCAAACTACTTTTGTAAGGGAGGACAATGGCTCTAAGTAGAATTTTGTAAAAATTGAAAAATCATGTAATGACTCTGCTTTACAAAGTATAACAGAGACATCTAATGGCAAAGAATGGGAACTTTTTCTTTATATTTATAGGAAAGATCTATAGTCCTTTGAATAAAAATTCCTTTCCAAGAAATATCAGGCTAGATATTCTCTCATGGAGAGGATCTCATGTCAAATCCTGTTTCTGTTCGACTATCCTGTCGGAGTGTGATGTATTTGGATGTAGAAAGAATTTGCATATCCTCACTTCCCTACCACTTGGTCAGTGTTTAGTGACAATTAGTGACAGGTCTCTTTTCTTGTTCGTTCATATTCTCCTACTCCAGCTAGCTAATACTAACTTCCCAATTGCCTTTACTCATATGTACACACATCACCACAAGAGGGCTCAGATAATTTATAGCTGTGGGTGAACTAAATATTTCCTTCCCCTTTTGGACTGCTGTATCTCACATGGATTATTTCAGTATAATAAAGCCAACTGCATACCCCGTTAAGTCAAAACCAGAATCAACACATGGCAGCATTGAATGTGAAAGTCATTGATGTGATGGGTCACTTGCCAGTTTAAACTAGTCTAAATGGTGAATTCTTTATAAGTCTTTAAAACCTGATTTGAGGACTCCAGTAACTCAGTCAGAGGTTATGGGTCTATTACAAGAGTGGGTGGGTGAGATTCTGTGGCCTGTGATGTGCAGGAGGCCAGACTAGATGATCACAATGGTCCCTTCTGACATTAAAGTCTACAAGTCTGAGCCTATGAGTCTATGTGGTGATGTGCCCTGGCTCATTGTGCCATAATGGTATTTCCCAGGAAGCATTCATCCACCTCGCTGAACGTTCTCAAATTCCCTATAAAGGCTTTTGATACTGTCTCGCATGACCGTCTCATAAATAAACGAGGTAAATACAGCCTAGATGAAGCTACTGTAAAGTGAGTGCATAACTGGTTGGAAAACCATTCCCAGAGAGTAGTTATCAGTGGTTCACAGTCAAGCTGGAAGGGAAAATCAATTGGGGTCTTGCAGGGATCAGTTCTGGGTCTGGTACTGTTCAATATTTTCATCAATGATTTAGATAATGTCACAGAGAGTACACTTATAAAGTTTGTGGATGATACCAAAATGGAAGGGGTTGTAAGCGCTTTGGAGGATAGAATTAATATTCAAAATGATCTGGACAAACTGGAGAAATGGGCTAGAGGAAATAGAATGAAATTCAATAAGGACAAATGCAAAGTACTCCACTTAGAAAGGAACAATCAGTTACACAAATACAAAAGGGGAAATGACTGCCTAAGAAAGAGTATTCTAGAAAGGGATCTGGGGGTCATAGTGGATCACAAGCTAAATATGAGTCAACAGTGTAGTACTGTTGCAAAAAAAGCAAACATCATTCTGAGATGTATTAACAGGAGTGTTGTAGGTAAGACACAAGAAGTAATTTTTCCGATCTACTCCATGTTGAATAGTCCTCAATTGAAGTATTCTATCCAGTTGTGGGTGCCACATTTCAGGAAAGATGTGGAAAAATTGGGGAAAGTCCAGAGAAGAGCAACAAAAATGATTAAAGGTCTAGGAAACATGACCTATGAGGGAAGATTGAAAAAAATTGGGTTTAGTCTGGAAAAGAGAGAACTGAGTGGGGGACATGATAACAGTTTTGAATTACATTAAAGGTTGTTACAAGGAGGAGGGAGAAAAAATGTTCTCATTAACCTCTGAGGATAGGACGAGAATCAATGGGCTTAAATTGTAGCAAGGGCAGTTTAGATTGAACATTAGGAAAAACTTCCTAACTCAGAGTAGTTAAGCATGGGAATAAATTGCCTAGGGCGGTTGTGAAATCTCCATCATTGGAGATTTTTAAGAACAGGTTAGACAAACACGTGTCAAGGATGGTCTAGATAAAACTTAGTCCTGCCATGAGTGCCAGAGACTGGACTAGATGACCTCTTGAGGTCTCTTCCAGTCCTACGAGGCATTTTGACGGTAATTATCACACTGCTCACCCCATTTGGATCTTCAGTAGAGCGTTCTTTTTCCAAGTGATCATGCCAAGTGCTTAAGGCTGTTAGATGTCTCTTTTGACACTTCATTTGATGTTTGAAGCATGGATATGTTTTTTGTGTGTGTGGTCTTCCATGAAACATATGGGAGACAGATTGTACCTGTCACAAGATGCCAACCCACATTCTTGGGCTGTAGGAAGACCTATCCCTCAGGGAGCTTCACTGCTGTAAATCTAATAAAGATAGACATATGCCTTTAACATATTTAAAATAAACACTTTTACTTACGATCAGGACATTCCAGTGCTCAAACTGGGGGGAAGGAAAGGGATGGTAGAATACGTTCCAACTTCTTCTGAACCAGCATCAGTGAGAAATGTGGTCTTGGCATACTGCCTTCCAATTCAAGCATGGCACTCTACTCTTCTGGAACCAATAGTAACAGCACTGGTTCAATAGGTCATTACATGAGAGAGAACCTCTAGATATTGTCATGACATACTGTTACAATGTGGAGGTGAGATATTAAGGCAACTTTGCTTATGGGTTGAGAATGGAATGGGATAAAGATGTGCTAGCTACACCTTTTCTAAAAGGATCTATAGACTCTTCAAAAGGCTCCATTGTGAAGCACTGTGCTCCTGCACTGTAGTATAAGAGAGACCCTTTTGCTCATGGGCAAACTACCTACTTTGCTGGAACATGCATGGGGGAGAGCAGCAGATGTTGGGGAGCTACTGCCCCTATCACACAGGTCAGGAGGGAGAATCATAGGTCTTTCCCTTCACTGACGCAGCATGGATGCTGAAAACCAGATTGTGAAACAGTCTAGTTCCTGCCTTGCTCCTGGGACTATACAGCCATATATTGCCTAACTGGGGCTGGACTGTAGGTGAAAATTCAACCCAAAGTGACAATGCACACCAATTTATAGAACATTTAAAACAAACCTTAGAAATGTATAGCCAGGCTACAACTCTCTATCAATGTCTGTGCTTTTATAATAACTGCCCATGCCCACCAGTGGCTTCATTCAAAAATGGTCAATTTTGTTCGTTTTGGGTCCTCCCACCCTATTTTTCCTCTTCCGATTTTGTCATTCAAAAATGAAAGGGGAGGGATAGGAAGAGGTTAAAAAAAAAACAATAATAACCCCCCAAATGTGAATTTTTTGTGTTCCGTTGAAAAGAATGGAAAAACTTCAAAAACTTGAAATCTTCCATGAAAATTTCCTTTTTCAAAATAGGCCATTTTTTCATTAAAAAATAATATTTTTTTTCTATCAGCTCTAATCCCTACTATCTGTTATAATACTTTTCCAGAATAAAAATGTGGGTGTGCATAGTCCCTATCTTCCTACCCTCTTACATTTCCATATTTACTGATATTTATATTTTATGAAGAAAGTGGAGTTAGTTTAATGTCAAAAAAAAATGTTAAATAGAATATGGGTGGTGAGAGTCCTAACTCAGGAAATAGTAGGTGCAGTTTCCTGTATTTTACAAAATTTTATGATCTTTTTAAACAAAAATTAACCCTCCCACAAAAAAAACAAAACAAAAAATCCTTACTTTATTTATACTACAATATTTGTCCATTGGCAAGTAATGTCCTGTCATAGATCCTGTCATGGTTCACCAAAACCACTGGGTCCATATATATTTGCATGTTTCTCATCAGTCACTGGTACAAAAATATATCTATAATTGAATATATATATATTCAAATACCTAGTATTAATATTGTCAAAAATCCCTCATAAAATCTACCTCTGCTCCAACCCACTAACCAAAACAAAGCAGGGTATTTCTCTCCGTCTCTGCAGGAATGCTGGCATTCTATATGTGTCTTATGGGGTGTACAAACTCCACACTGGGCCTGAAGTAGTTAAAGAACAATACTAGTCCCAGGTACCCCTGCCCCTCCAGACCTGCAGAGCAAGCTCCAACTGGAGAAGCAGTTGAAAAGGGAGCAACTCCACTCAGGCTAGGTCTACACTACCCGCCTGAATCGGCGGGTAGAAATCGACCTCTCGGAGATCGATTTATCGCGTCCCGTCGGGACGCGACAATCGATCCCCGAATCGACGCTCTTACTCCACCAGCGGAGGTGGGAGTAAGCGCCATCGACAGGAGGCCGCAGAAGTCGATTTTGCCGCCGTCCTCACAGCGGGGTAAGTCGGCTGCGATACGTCGAATTCAGCTACGCTATTCACGTAGCTGAATTTGCGTATCTTAAATCGACTCCCCCCTGTAGTGTAGATGTACCCTCAGACGAGGGAAGGTTTGGGGGGAAGACAGACCTACCCTGAGGACTGCTGGACAAAAGCACTAAAGAAGCATTACTGAGAGGAATAAGATTGTACGCTGAGCCTAGTTGGGGCTGAAGGTTTAGTTATCTTTTCTTTTTCTTATTTCTTATTCTAGACTTGGTGCTGAGGGAGGGAAATAGATGGTCGGAAGTGACCCAAGGAGGGCTCAGAGGGCACAGTAGTATGTCAGACTCTGACCCTCTTAGGCCCTGGGTTGGAGCCTGGTGGAGTGGGAGGGCATGGGATCTCCTACCAACTGCCCCTGCTGCAGAAGGGGCATAAGCCTCATGCCTACCTCACTCTCTCTAAGGAGAGGGATTAGACTGAAAGACCTGCCCGTTGGGAGGCAGCACTAAATGTGCTACCACTAGGTCATGTAGCCTCCTGAGAGCTAGCATTCCATTCCATTGTGCCTTCTAGCTACATACAGGTGCACCAAGTCCTCAGGTTCCCGTTATCAATTTGAGATGTCTTGACACATCAGAACCAAAGCAGTGTTTTAGATACCGTTCTTTAGGCACAGCAAATATATACCTAGAGGCAGGTATGTACACTGGAGTTCAGATTCAATATCTCCAAAATCTCACAAGCTCTTTTTATTAGGGCTGTTGATTAATTGCAGTTAACTCAGGCGATTAACTGAAAAAAAAATCACAATTAAAATAATTAACCATGATTAATCACAGGTTTAATTGCACTGTTAAATAATACAATCCTAATTGAAATTTATTAAATATTTTTTGGATATTTTTCTACATTTTCAAATACATTGACTTCAATTACAACACAGAATACAAAGTGTACAGTACTTACTTTATATTATTATTTTTATTACCAATATTTGCACTATAAAAATGTTAAAAGAAATAGTATTTTTTCAGTTCACCTCATACAAGTACTGTAGTGCAATCTCTTTATCGTGAAAGTGCACCTTACAAATGTAGATTTTTTGGGGAGGCGGGGGGCTACATAACTGCACTCAAAAAACAAAACAATGTAAATCTTTAGAGCCTACAAGTCCACTCAGTCCTACTTCTTGTTCAGCCAACCACTAAGACAAACAAGTTTGTTTACATTTATGGGTGATAACGCTACCCGTTTCTTATTTACAATGTCACCTTAAAGTGAGAACAGACATTCGCATGGCACTTTTGTAACCAGCATTGCAAGGTATTTACATGCCAGATATGCTAAACATTCATATGCACCTTCATGCTTCAGCCACCATTCCAGAGGACATGCTTCTGTGTTGATGACACTTGTTAAAAAAATAATGTGTTAATTAAATTTGTGATTGAACACCTTGGGGGAGAATTGTATGTCTCCTGCTCTGTTTTACCCGCATTCTGCCATATATTTCATGTTATAGCCTTCTCGGATGATGACCCAGCTCGAATGATGACCCAGCACATGTTCATTTTAAGAGCACTTTCACTGCAGATTTGACACAAAGAATGTACCAATGTGAAATTTCTAAGGACAGAAACAGCACTTGATCCAAGGTTTAAGAATCTGAAGTGCCTTCCAAAATCTGATCAGGATGGGGTGTGGAGAATGCTTTCAGAAGTCTTAAAAGAGCAACACTCTGATGCCACATACAGAACCCAAACCACCAAAAAAGAAAATCAATCTTCTGCTGGTGGCTTCTGACTCAGATGATTAAAATGAAAATGCATTGGTCTGCACTGTTTTAAATCATTGTCGAGCAGAACCCATGGAAGCATGTCCTCTGGAATGGTGGTTGAAGCATGGAGGGACATATGAATCTTTAGCACATCTGTCACATAAATATCTTGCAACACCGGCTACAACAGTGCCTGTTCTCACTTTCAGGTGACAATGTAAACAAGAAGCAGGCAGCATTATCTCCTGCAAATGTAAACAAACTTGTTTGTCTGAGCAATTGGCTGAACAAGAAGTAGGACTGAGTGGACTTGAAGGCTCTAAAGTCTTACATTGTTTTATTTTTGAATGCAGATTTTTTTTTGTACATAAGTCTATATTTGTAAGTTTGACTTTCATGATAGAGATTGCACCACAGTACTTGCAATGGGGGAACTGAAAAAAAACTATTTATTTTGTTTTTTTACAGTGCAAATATTTGCAATCAAAAATAAAGTGAGCACTGTAAACTTTGTATTCTGTTTTGTAACTGAAATCAATATATTTGAAAATGTAGAAAACATAGAAAAATATTTAAATGGTATTCTATTATTGTTTAACAGCGCAATTAATCGTGATTAATTTTTTTTAATCGCTTGACAGACCTAGTTTTTATATGTACTGAGAAGAGAGGTAGTTTTTTGGTTGTTTCTGATAAGGTTACTTGTTTGTACAGTTGTTTCTGTATGAAGGAATGGGTTTTTAATTATATTGCATTTATTAACAGTATGTACACATTGTAATAGGTGTGGATGGTACTTTAGGCAACTTAAGAAGACAGGTACTTGCATTTCATTTATATCTTAATTGCTTTCAGTGCAATTGAGATACAATGACATACAATAAAAATACCTTAAAATATAGTCAAGCACTCAAAAGCACATTTAAGATGCAATAATAGTTTATAGCAGAGATGGTACAAGTGACAACATTAGAGTAACTGAATTAAAAATTCACAAATTTCAGTACAGATTAAGCTGGAATCCATATGAAACTTCAGATGCTAATGCAAAATTGATTTGAAACTCCAAACCTAGTTCTTCCATATCATCTTGCTCTGCAACATTCCCTCTCTTCCCTACATTTGACGGTCTGCAGAAAGCCATCTTTGACAGGTGATGATGATACTAGATGATTCTTTAGTGGAAGGTTGATTTCTGTGGAGGTCATTCTCTTCCCAGCAGGTGGTGCTCTTGATGGTGGTGGCTGAGAGACTCACTGTTCTGCTCTAGTCATAATAGCAACAGTTAGATGGGTTAGGACTCAGTAACCACTCTACTTGTCTTCTTCATTGTAGTTCCTTTCTCTGAGTCTGCCCCAATATTTACACCCTAGATGACATTTTCCCTCTGAAAACCCTGTGGAAATCACCTAAGTTGCAAAATTTTCAAAGTGTGGTGAGCCGTTGGGTGAAAATACACAGGCAGCCCCAGACTTCATGGAAGCATTTCACTACTCATGAGTAATGCAGTAAGCAGGCAGAGTTATAGGAAAGTGATCTTTATTAAGGATTCTGAGTGGCCAATGCTGTATACTGAGGTATTTATAATGTGAGGGGGAGAGTAGCTTCCCTCTCCCTGCTGGTTTTCTTGAGCCCCCTAGTGCCTCACTAAATGAGGTCTCTCTTGAAACCTGACCCAGTTTCTCCAAGTTCACGCCTCATACTTCGGGAAGGATGAATTTGAGCTGCAGTAAGGTTGTCCAGTTGTGGGTTTACTAGGCACAGTCACTCAGTTAAAACTACTGCTTCTGCCATCCTGGCTCTGGGTAGGGAGAGTGGACTGCTTGACCTTGCCCCAAACAGGACCTCCCTGAAAAATGATTGTGAGAGGTTTGGGGATAGTCCTATCCCACTCCCCGCCTTCTTGCCCCTCCCCCAAAATCCTTTTATGAGTGGGAAATGTTTTCCGTGGATACTTACCTGAGAACATGTTCATATTTGGAAAATGAGGCAAATGGTCACAGGGTTGCAGGGAAGAGACACTTACCAAGCCTTGTACAAAGGTCTATTTCTGATGAGGTGATGGTTCAACATTTGTATTTGTCCTTATTTCACCTAGATTGGTTCACTGACTCATCTCAATTTAGAATGGAGCAAATGGCTGCTTTCCTTACACCCTTTTAGAAAGGAATTAGCAATTTTGTACACAACGTATATCATATTTTGTGCATGTTATGTGTGTATATTGTAATGTAAGACAGGCATTAGTTCATATATGAGTTTAAGTAAGTACACTATGTATTATGCTAACAGCCACATAATGGGCCATATCCTCAACTAGTGTAAATTAGCATTAGATAACTCGGTGGTTTTGATATACTCTCTCACAGCAGCTGAGACTCTGGCCCATAAATTACATACATTTTTCTTCCATGTGGTAAGAAAATAGTTTTAAATGTTCAGTTGACTAGATTTATTGTCGTATGGTAGAACATCTTTCCATATCAATTCTTTATGAAACCTTAACCAAAAAACCATTTACATTTTAAAGACAAATCACTTTATTTAAAGAGAGAGGACATGTGCTGTTAGCAAACAGTAACATGATACTCAGAGTAGTGGTTGAGACTTTCATAACAATTTTGGACCACTGGAGGTCTCCATTGAGCTACAGTACTGTACATGTGAAAGTCTCTCAACTTGAAGAATTTTCATTTAACTCTAAAATTAACATTACTACCAACTCCATTAGAGCACTATTTTCTTATTGTTCCTGTGAGGAAATCACGTGTACTTACAGGAAAGGATGTTTCTGTTTTGTAACTGACCAGAGTATACCGTCATCCTAGTTTAGAGCTCTGGTATATGCATGGCATTGCTAGCACTACTCTCAGCCACTAACCGTGTATCAGATGGTTAAATAAATCGACTCTAACAAACAGTTGTCCCTACTGTTCTCCACTTCCTTCTCCTATTGAGGAAAAAGACTGACAAGTTTTGAATTTATTTCAGCCATAAATAGAGCTTCTATATTTCTGACCATCAGGGGTTCTCAGAAGTGATTTTTTTGTAAGTAAAACTTTGGAGAGCTTTGCTGAAGGCAGGCAGAGTTCAACAGAAGCTCATGCAGAGACCAAAAGTTCATGCAGCTCCAGCAGTTATTCATATTCTATAATTATTCAAAGAAGAGAATGTTCTTTTTTTTTGCTCCAGTTAAAATGATTTATGAAGCATGATCAAATGCATTGGTAGGAAAGTAATGATGTGATCTCATCAAAGATTGGCAAGATTCTTGCTTGCTTGTTTCTGCTCGTTTGCTGGACAGGCTGCAGTTTGATCTGAATCTTCAACTTCATCTCACTTTGTGGCTGAGCGGGTGTCAAACTGCGAAAAGATGAAGCCTCAAGGAAATTTACAATTGTCTTTTGTAGCAGAAAAATATTGTGTTAAAAGACAGTTAGATATGACAGCCCTTCAGATCTGGGTCACACAAAGCACTTTCTCCAGGAAAGAGGATTGCTGGTGATGAGAGATTAGCTGTTGTGAAAGAGTTCATTTCTCCTGCCAACAAACTAAGAATATATTGCTGAGTGGGGAATGATATGAAGTAAAAAGCAGGAGAGTATACAAATATCTAGAAGATACTAATCTTCCTGCTTCCCAGATAAATACTTTATAGTAGGAGAAAGGTTCTAAAATTTGAGCAAAAAGATGATCTTGTAGTTAAGATGCAGAATCCTGCCACAGACTTCCTATGTGACTTGGGGAAAGTCACTTCACTGATCCGTGCCTCAGTTTCCCTATCTGTGAAGTAGAGATGACAAATCCAGAAGATGCTAATATATCATGGTGACAGGTGACTATAAGGATCTGACTAGAGTGTTAAAAATACTAAACAAACTGTCATTAATACTGGACTGGTAAGAGGAAATGTAAGTATCTTATAGGACAAAGGACAAGGTAAAATATTTTTGAACACAGAACACTGTTCCTACATTAAATATCACAACCTCTTAGTGGATCTCGAAATACTTTTCCAGTATTAATAAAACCAGCTAACACTGCTATGAGGTGGGCATTGAATGAACAATCACCGTACCTGTATTTTACAAATGTGAAATGCTGGTTGTGAAATATGCAATTACACAAACTCAAATAATTTCTGCTTCTCCAGTCCTTGTGCTGTCAGAGTACGAGCCGTGACATTCTCAATATTGCCAGTAATAACCCTCCACTGACAAATGGAAAAGAATGAGAGCACATGTGCCCCCCCTCCCAGGTCTGATAATATATACCCTTCTGCCCTTCATAACATGACATGTGATGTGTGCTGTTTTTACATGCCCTTTTTATGAGCAAGTGCTTACGGGAGTTTATATAATGTTCTGCACGAATGGACAGGCACCAGGCTTCTTTGTTCCTACATGACAATCAAGTCAAATTGAAATTTGAAATGGATTATGCCTGTCATTCAAATTTTGCCTTCTTATAAAACTTTAATACATACTGTACATATATTCCTAGTTTATAATCCAGTTTATGGTCTCTGCAGAAAGAGCTGGATCGATGAGAAAGCAATTCTGCCAAAGTTATAGTCATAAATATCCAGCCATGCTTTTTGACCCAGAGAAAGGTGCAAATCTAGGCTGGGAGTTTTCCAAATGTCTTGTGCCCAATTACTAATATGATTTTCCTTGCGAGGACTTTCAGTGCATTGGAAGATGGGAATTTTCAATAGACAGAAGCACTTTGGCAAATATGAGGGCGTTCTGGCATTTCTGCTTCCAAACAAAAATCTGCTCATGTGGCTTTACTGTAATTTCTTTGCCCTACAAAATAGCTACTATTGTTGTCATGTTGTTTGATAGTTCTTCAGGGAGATGGCTTACCAGCAATGGTAACAATAACCCACCAGAGGGTGCCAATTACTTTCTCAACCAGGGTCTCTAATGAAATTCTGGAGAGAAATTCTGCTTTAGTTACAGCCTGAACATTTCCAAGAGGTTATTTTGGGGCATAGGTTAACCATCAGTCATCTAAAGATGATGATTCTGATGAGCATACACCGGTGCCCTTTCCAATGAACCAGAAGTATGCAGATAATATATGGTTGCAGACAGTGCAATGATAGTTCTGTGTTTCTGATTGCAGGGAGAATTTGAGCCATTTGTTTTGAATGAGTCTCTCTTTCTCTATGCATGTGAGTCGCCACACCTGAGTGTAATAGGTGAAATGATTAATGAGCTATAAAGTTGTATGACTGGGTTGGCAGTGTTCTCTCTCCTCAGTGCAGTGGTGAGAATTTTCAGAGTTAATTTCTGCAGTAAAATGTGTTAGGATTCTGTTTCACCTTAGTTTACTGTCAATCCATTGGTGTATTTCATCTCTGTGCTGACTCGTTCAAAAGGGGTTTGATAGCATAGGAAGTTTCCCTGTAGGAAGAAGAGGCAGATCAGGATTCTTTTCTTGCACTGTTCTACCTCTCTGCTTCCAGAAACCTGACTCCCTGCATGTAAGAATCCCTTTGCAAACTGCCTCTCTGCTGCTGCCAATCTCCAAACCAAGCATTAGGTTGAGAATGTGGAGGCAGGTTGGCTGGGAGTGTACATATATGTGAATTGAGGAGGGAACGGGCAATATGTAAGAATGGGGACATGGCTAAGTTTAGTTTGGAAGCCAGTTGCAAGGACACTGATTGCTTTATCAGGATCCGGAAGTATTCTAATGTGTGTGTGTGTGGGGAGGAGGGCTTGAAGGGATGACATAAAAGGGAGGGCTGTGGTATGTAGAAGGAGAGAGGGATAGACAGGGATTCTCAATGGCTAGTAATATACTTGTTTCACAGAAAGAGCAGTTGAGGCAGACAGGTTGTTACTTGTCCGAGGAAAATGATGGAGTCAATTTCAGAGGTGAGATTAGAACTCAAGGCTCCTTGAATATATATCACAGCCAACAAGGCCATTCTCTCAGGAACTTGCTAGTCAGTCACTATAAGGAGTCAATCTCAAACAGTACCTTTGTCTTTTATCAAGATGTATATTAATTTATGCATTTTTGCCATATTCTATGCTAAAGAGTTGTCTGATCTGGGGTAATGTTGCTGATATCTTGTCCACTTTCCAGAAATAAAGATTCCCCAGACATTAATAAATCAATTAATTGTCTGTGTGATTTAGTTATGCAAGTGCCAAGAGGATCTGCAAGTAAAAAAAAACATAAAATAAAAATCTGTGGAGAAAGGGAACTGAGCTCTTGGTCATTGCAACTACATGCTCATGCACCTTTGTCTATAAATCAATTCATTTTTGACATGACCAAAATACACCTATTGAGCATGTGCTGCTCATAAAGGCCCTCATCCAGCAAAGAACTTAAGTGTGTGCCTAAATGTAAGGTTATGTTTAGTCTCCTTGACTACAATGGGACTACTCGCCTGCTTAAAGTTAGGTACATGCTTAAGTATCTTGCTGAGCTGTTAGTCAAAATGAAGATCTAGAGGAAAATGTGCCACCGATTCATTTTTATTAAACTTTTCCTCCTCGTTCCATTTATGAAAAGGTGTTAGGGATTTCCATATAGCTGACTCCTTTCTGAATCGGTCAAGCACAGAGAAGAAATACATTAGAAACTAATTGTCCGTATGTGAGGAAATATTAACTCCTAAGCATCTTTAAAATTTTGTAAGTGTCCATTAGCGAGGAAGTGAAGGAGTCAGTTGCTCTCAGGGGGAATGCATCAGCATCCAGTATAGAGCTTGTATTTTAGCAAGGCTAATCTTGTAACTTGATCCCTCCCTAAATTCTTTAAGAATCAGTAGCAGATGTGGAATTGAGATGATCAGAAATGATGTGAAAATAAAGCACGTTGTCATCACAAAGGGGGAGTGTTCTCCTCATGCACTGTGCCCATGTGCCTTGCATAGAACAATGCGGTACTGATCTATGACTCGGGCTCCTAGATGTTACAATAATACAAATAAATAATAGGAATATTCAATAAATCCTTAATTAATGGCCTGATCCTGCAAGATTCTGAATACCTCCTGACATCATGGGTTGTTGAAGATGCACTTCACAGATCAAGCCCTGGGCCACAGATTCCATGATATTTTCCTGTTAGCAGAGAGTAATTAATATTATTTCTATTATGGTAGCATCTAGAGACCTCAAGCAATACAGCACACCTATTGCTCTAGGTGCTGTACAAACATGCAGTGAATTAAAATCCCTGCCCCACAGTCAAGACGAAACAAGTGGATGAAACAAACAAGCTGGTAAAGGTAGATGGAGAATGGAGTAAAATTAATAATGGGTTGTTCTAGCACAGGGGTCGGCAACCTATGGCATGCGTGCCAAAGACAGCACGCGTGCCAATTTTTAATGGCACGCTGCTGCCTGCCGGGGTCCTGCTCTGCCCGCTGCCGAACCCCGGCAGCGGGCTGAGCTGGACCCCGGCAGGCAGCAGAGTGCCATTAAAAATCCTGCCCAACCCAGCCCGCTCTTCTCCGCCCCCCGCCTACTGCTCTCTCTGGCGGCGGCAGAGGGCAGAAGCAAGCTTGGTCCTGCTGGCTGCTACTGTAGGGCAGGCTCCGCCGGCGGCCAAGCTTCCCCCTCCCCTGCCTCTTCCCCCAGTGTTCTGCGTGGAGCCCCGCCTCCTCTCCCTCCCTGCCGCCGATGGCTCTTGCGAGGGAGGGGAGAAGAGTAGCCCCAGCGCCCTCGCTCCTCAGACCAGTAAGGAAGCAGAGAAGAGGCAGGGGAAAGGGGGGTAGGAGTGGGGGGTATCCCTCCAGCCCCCTGCCGTGAGCCGCTCCGGGGGCTGGGAGTACACCCCTGATCCCAGCCCACCCCCCAAGCCCTCTGCCCTGACCCCTGCACCCCCTTGCACCCCAGTCTCCTGCATTCCCCCATGACCCCATCCCTGATTCCTGCACCCTCCACACATACCCAGCCCCCTCACACCCCATGCCCTGACTCCTGCACCCCCTCACATGCCCCCAATCCTCTGCTCTGATACTACCCTCCACACATACCCACCCCCAACCCCCTCTGCCCTGACTCCTGCACTCCCCACACATACCCAGCCCCCCACACCCCCTGCCCTGACTCCTGCACTCCCCACACATACCCAGCCCCCCACACCCCTTGCCCTGACTCTTGCACCCCCCACATCCCCTCCCCCGCCCTGAGCACCAGGTTGGCAGCGGGCTGAGTGGGACCGGTGGCTGGGACCCCAGCTGGCAAGGGGCTGGCAGCCAGAACCCCAGACTGGCAGCGGGCTGAGCAGGGCCAGCAGCCAGGACCCTGGCTGGCAGGAGCCAGCGGACAGAACCCCAGACCAGTAGTGGGCTGAGCCGCTCGGCCAACCGCCGGTCTGGGGTCCCGGCACCGCTCAGCCCGCTGCTGTTCTGGGGTTCTGGCTGCCAGCCCGGGGTTCTGGCTGTTGGCTCCTTGCCAGCTGGGGTCCCAGCCGCCGGCCCCGCTCAGCCCACTGCCAACCTGGGGTTCTGGCTGCTGGCCCCTTGCCAGCCAGGGTTCTGGCCTTAGGCCCCGCTCAGCCTGCTGCCAGCCTAGGTAAACAGAACCCCAGGCTGGCAGTGGGCTGAGCAGGCTGGCGGAGTAAGATCAGCATTTTAATTTAATTTTAAATGAAGCTTCTTAAACATTTTGAAAACCTTGTTTACTTTACATACAACAGTAGTTTAGTTATATTATATATAGACTTATAGAAAGAGACCTTCTAAAAAACGTTAAAATGTATTACCGGCACACGAAACCTTAAATTAAAGTGAATAAATGAAGACTCGGCATGCCACTTCTGAAAGGTTGCTGACCCCTGTTCTAGCAGAAACTAGCTGTGAGCACAATTCATACTTCTAGTTGTTTGAGAGTAATATTTCTAACAGGACCTTGAGCTAACCCTGCTCCCTGTGGAAACTTACTTTTAGGGGAATCATCTTACTTAATTCAACAAAAAATTCTTAGGATTCAAGATATGTAATACTTTAAAAGATATGCCTATGTATCCAACAAGGTATATAGGTATACACATTTGTACTTGGATAACATTTTACACATGGCATTAAGTTTTTATATATATACCTACTTACTTACTTACACTTACCTGTATAATGTTCTGTGTCTTATCGAAATAAATATCTACCTCTGTGTACTGGAGATGGTTGAACAATTTCAAACTTTTAGTAAAAAATCACTTTTTATCAAAAACTTCTGCAAAAGAAAAATTTGTTCATTTTTGACCAGATAAATAGTTCACATTTTGAGAGTTTTTTTCAATGAAGAGGGACAATATGTTTTAAAAAAATACACATGAAGAACATGTCTCATTTTTTTGACCAGTTCTAATGCTTACTAGTGTCACCAAATGTAATGGTGTAGTATTCCATGTATCCCAGTTGTACCAAGTAACACAAGGTGGCTGGAAAATGGAAATTTCTTCCTGCAGAAAATTTCAATTTGGAGAAAAAAATTTAAAGGGGGGAAGAGACTTGGAGGAAAATTGCATTTTGACGGAAGTGGAACAGGCCTTTTTGCTTGTTCCTCTTGCGTGCCTCGCTCCCCAGGCAGTTGCCTTCTAAGCCTATCTGTTCTTCAGGGAGCTGGAGGCCTGGGGAGTGAATCAGCCCCACAAAACAGCTGTCTATGGAGTTAGGGAACTGAGGGAGGCTGGGCTGGCAGTAAAGCTTTGACAGAATAGACACATTCCTGTGGAATGTGTCAATTCTGGTGAATCAGCATTATTTCTTTGGAAAACTTTCAACCAGCTCTCCAGATATCCTCTTTGCTTCATAGAAATATAAACATTTTTAATGATCGGTTGTGGACTCAGTAGTAGACTCATTTTCTATTAATGAAATGACTTACTTTATATGAGCTTGTATTGTCCAGGAAGGTACCAGACCGTACAAGATGCACATTTCTGGGGGGAAATTTTGGGACTGGGAATTTGCTGCTGTTGCTCTGAAGTGTAATTCAAAGGTGGCTGGCTGGCTGAAGCACTCTTGCAGTATAGCTAGTGGTAATTTACATGCTGGAGGCTGTGTGAGCACCGGCCAGGAGTGGTTGCTCTTACAGCGAAGCGTGTACAAGACACCCTAGGTTGTCTGCAGACTCTATTTGGAAGGTTTTGTATTATGAGGGCTAGAAATTTGCCACCTTAAAAACAAACTAAAAATCCAAAAAAAAAACCCCAAACAATAACAAAAACATAGATTTTGCAGAATATGCTATGTGTCCATATCAATACATCAAGTAAGTTTGGTATTCATCTGCCTTGCTATACCTGAGTAAAAAATTTTCCAAGTGGCCCCAAACCCTGCTCCCCAGCTGGAGTGCTGGAGCGGGACAAGCCCCAGAGGGTGTTCCCCAGTGGGAGCTCAAGGGCTGGATTAAAATGGCTGGCGAGCTGGATCCAGCCCGCGGGCCATAGTTTGCCCACTCCTGGTCTAAGGTGCACTGAAATTCAATGAGACTTTAGCTCACTTTTGAAAATGGGATTTAAACTCATAAATATCTGAAGCATTTTTTAATTACCCATCATAACATTTTATGTGTTCCTCAGGAGGTGCTAACATATTTCTGAGTAAAACATACTGAACTGGAATTTTGGGAATTGTACCTATGTTCAGATAATTATCTAAAAATAACATAATTGTTTTTTTCTAGGTAGCAAGATTATATGCTATTATTTGATGTATATTTTCTACAATATACTAAAAAAGACTCTTTTTATGCTTTAAAATGTAAATTATATTTAGAAACTATAATTTTCAAGGTGACAGTTTAATTTTCATTCTCTGCAAAATAAATAAAAAAATGAAATGGTAATGTTCTTAAAGCATTGAGGAGAGAATATTTTAAAGAGACAAACTCCAGAACCAAACTTTAACCCACATGTTCAAAATATAGCACAAAATGTAAATATATTTATGGAGCCCACCCATAAATTATTCAGTGTTCAGACACCAATCTAATTTTGCATTAAGCTGCATCAGTGTACCATTGCCTATATGATTCTAACATGTCGATTTATCTTTAGGACAATGTATACATGATGATGAATGGTCTTATTAATTTTCTCTTTTCACTTTAGGGGAACTCCAGCTTTTTGTGGGCAGGTGTAGAGAGGGGGGCATGAAAAGAGAGAAGAGAGGGTAATATGTTTCAGGGCCAGCCCTCCAAGAATTGGGGACAGGATCAATAATTGTTCACTAGAAGTGTTTCCTCCACTTCATTCTGCAGTCAGGGGATTGGGTAAAGGTACATCTCCTCAATTAGTCCATGGTTGTGTGTGACAGGGCACATAGGCACCACACTTGCAGTGAAGTGGTTAATAAAGGCCTGGAGTCATAACTGGCCTCACCTTTTGATGCCTGCAGTAGTTGTCAGGAATGGAGAGAGAGCTTAAAAGGAAGAGCTCAGTTGGGGCTGACCAGGAAAGAGAGCTGAGCTCTGCTTCTTCCTCAGTGAGGGAAGTCTAATTTCAGCCAAGAGCCTGAAACAGCTTGCTGGGTGAGCCTCCCAGTGGGTGGGATGACTGGGCCCAGGATGACTGATGAAAAGGACTAGCCCCACAGAGACAAGAGGTTATAGAAAGAATATATTAGGCTCAAGAGAAAGATGAAGAAAAATGTAGGTCCTCTACTTAGTGGGGAAGGAGAGCTAATAACGGATGACATCAAGAAGGCAGTGGTGTTTAATGCCTATTTTGCTTCAGTCTTCACTAATAAGGTAAATTGTGATCAGATACTTATTACAATTAATATTAACAAAAAGGGGGAAGGAATTCAAGCCAAAAAGGAGGTTAAAGAATATTTAGGTAAGTTAGATGTATTCAAGTCACCAGGGATTGATGAAATTCACTCTGGGGTACTTAAGGAACTAGTTGAAGCAATCTCTGAACTGACTGAGGATAGGTGAGGTCCCAGAGGACTAGAGAAGGGCAAGTGTAGTACCTATCTTTACAAAGGAGAATAAAGAGAACCCTGGAAAATATAGGCTAGTCAGGCTAACTTTGATATATGGAATAATAGTGGAACAAATTATTAAGCAATCAGTTTGAAATCATCTAGAGGATAACAGAGTTATAAGGAATAGCCAACAGGGATTTGTCCAGAACAAATCATGCCATAATAAAGTAATTTCCTTCTTTGGAAGAATTACTGGCCTGGTGGATGTAGGGGAAGCTGTAGCCATGAAGAATCTTGATTTTAGTAAAGCTATTGACACAGTCCTACATCACATTCTAATAAGCAACTGAGAGAAATGTGGTCTAGATGAAATTACTAATTACTGAAATTTGAAGAGTAGTTATCAATGGCTTGCTATCAAACTGGGAGGTTAATCTGGTGGGGTCCTATAGGGGTCTATTCTGAATCCTGTACTATACAATATTTTCATTAATGATTTGAATAGTTGAGTGGTGTGTGTGGCTATACAATTTGGGGATGATGCCACGCTTGGAGATGTTGCTAGCCATTTAGGAGGACAGGATTAGAATTCAAAATGATTTTGACAAATTTGAGAATCGGTTTGAATGCAACAAGATGAAATTCAAAAAAACAAAGTACTACATTTAGGATGGAAAAATGAAATGCACAGCTTCAAAATGGGGAATAACTATGCAGTAGTACTGCTAAAAAGGGTCTGGTGACTATAATGGATCACATTTTCAATATGAGTCAGCAATGTGATGCAGTTGTAAAAAAAAAAAAAAAAGGGCCTGAATCATTGGGGGTGTATTAATAGGAGTGTTGTATGCAAGACACCAGGGGTAATTGTCCCATTCTACTTGGCACTGCTGAGCATCAGCTGGAGAATTGTGTCCAGTCTTGGGAACATTGGACAGAGTCCAGAGGAGAGCAACAAAAATGATAAAACCCTGACCTATGAGAAAAGGTTAAATTGTGCATGTTTAGTCTTGAGAAAAGAAGACCTGATAAGTTTCAAATATGTTAAAAGCTGTTATAAAGAGGGTGGTGATAATATGTTCTCCATGTCCATTGAAGGTAAAACAAGAAGTAATGGGCTTAATCTGTGGCAAAGGGGATTTAAACTAGATATTAGGGAAAAAATTCTCTAACTATAAGGATAGTTAAGCACTGGAATAGTCTTCCAAGGGAGACTGTGGAATCCCCTTCATGGCAAGATTTTATGAACAGGTTAGACAAACACCTGTCAGGTCTGATCTATGTATACCTGGTCCTGCCTCAGCTCAGGGGGCTGGACTAAATGACCTCTTGAGGTCCCTTCCAAATATTTCTGTGATTTTATTATAAGTCTATTCAAGAAAGTGAGTGACATTTTTTTTTCTTAACAGACAAAAAGTCTAGAAAATTATAACATAACCTACCATTTTCAAAAGAGAAGGGCATAATAAAATCAAAGGTAATCAAGAAGAAAACTAAGTTATTAACACTATTTCCATCGTGTGTTATAAAATATAAAATGAAAACAACGAGGAGTGCCACCAGACTCCTCGTTGATTTTGTGGATACACAGCTACCCCTCTGATATCACTGCTCTACAGCCAAAATGCTTCTGAAATAAATGTAGTCAAACTGTACTAATTCTGGGTCACTGAGAACGAAGATGATGCTTAAAATTGTTGATTGGCTCTAGTTTTCAAGATATGCTATTGGGTCAGTATATGCGACCCTTGACTTGGGAATGGCGGAGGATAAGTGAGTTATAAAGGGAAGGGATCTCAATTTAAACCAGAAATTGCTAAAATACATCTTTGACTGGATCTATGAATAAATCTATGACTGGGTTTGGACAGTACTTGCTTTTTAGGCAAAACAATGCATGATGCAATCTGGAGCTGGTATTGCATCATACATGATATGAATTGCATCATGTTATTCCTAGAAGTCATGGATGATGCAATCATAACGAAGCTTACATCACTCTGCTGAACAAATTGCCCTATATCAGCTCTAGAAATCATACAGTGTCGTGCTCTCTTATTTGTCAGTGTTTGATTTTGCAAAGGGACACATTTCTGTTTAGCCAAAGTGAGCAGAGATGCGTGGTACTTGTGTGAACAGTGCAGATAACTTCTGCTATGTTTGTGGTGAAGTGCCTTTTGCATCACAAAAGCGCAGTATAACCACTATGGTTAAGAAAGCCTATCACCTTTATTTTGGCTGCAAAATTGGAGATCAGGACAAGAGGTGGGCCCCACACATATGCTGCAACACTTGTGCAACAAATCTTCGCCCGCCAGTGGTTGAACAGGAAAAAAAAATCTATGCCTTTTGCAGTGCCAATGATTTGGAGAGAGCCAACAGATCATACCAGCAATTGTTACTTCTGCATGGTGCATCCAGTTGGGAAAGGTGTGTCAAAGAAGAAAAAGTGGACTGTGCATTATCCAAACATTCCATCAGCTATACGCCCAGTACCCCACGGAGAAGGACTGCCGGTTCCTGATGCACCAGAATCATTCTCACTTGAGTCAGACGAGGAAGAGGATGAAACTTCTG
Source organism: Chrysemys picta bellii (assembly GCF_011386835.1). Classification (NCBI taxonomy): domain Eukaryota; kingdom Metazoa; phylum Chordata; order Testudines; family Emydidae; genus Chrysemys; species Chrysemys picta. The sequence goes on from NC_088792.1 coordinate 193,859,794, forward strand.
GTCCTGAATAATCAATGTCACAGGACCCACATTTTCTCCCATCCTCCTCCTCTGAACCACACCTCCTAACACAAGGTGAACTGAATGACCTTGTCAGGGATTTGGAACTACCCAAGAGTAAGGCAGAGCTGTTGGGCTCCAGACTACAGCAGTGGAATCTCCTGGCAGGTGATGTTAGGGTTTCCATGTTCCGTGACCGTCAAAAGGATCTTGTCCCATTCTTCTTCATGGAAGGTGATCTTGTAGCCTGCAACAACATCGATGGTGTGATGGCAGCCCTCAACATCGTTCACGATCCAGATGAGTGGAGACTGTTCATTGATTCATCGAAGACGAGTCTTAAAGCTGTTTTACTGCATAATGGCAATGTTTTGCCATCAATTCCAGTTGGTCATACAGTCCATATGAAGGAAACCTATGACAACATGAAACAACTTTGGAGGTGCATAAACTATGACCAACATCAGTGGCAGCTTTGTGGCGATTTGAAGGTTGTTGCTCTCTTGCTTGGTCTGCAGACTGGAGACACAAAGTACTGCTGTTTTCTCTGCAAATGGGATAGTCGTGCAAGAGATTCCCACTACTTCAAGAAAGACTGGCCACTCCGACAGTCATTGGAGCCTGGGAGGAAAAGTGTTCAGCATCCACCACTTGTTGAATCGAGGAAGATTTTGTTACCACCCTTACACATCAAGCTGGGTCTGATGAAGAACTTTGTCAAGGCCATTGACAAAACACAAGCAGCTTTCAAGTACCTCTGTGGAAAATTTCCAAGGTTAAGTGAAGCTAAGATAAAGGAAGGTGTCTTTGTTGGTCCTCAGATTCGTGAACTTCTTCGAGATGATGCATTTGACCATGCACTGTGTGGCAAGGAAAAGACGGCATGGAAAGCCTTCCAGTTAGTGGCAATAAATTTTCTCGGAAACAACAAGGCAGACAACTACAGGTTGTTGGTGGAAAACCTCCTCAAGGCATACAAAAGCCTTGGTTGCAACATGTCACTAAAGATACATTTTTTGCACTCTCATCTAGATTTTTTTCCACCGAACTGCGGAGCAGTGAGTGACGAGCACGGCAAGCGATTTCACCAGGACATTGCAACAATGGAGAAACGCTATCAGGGCAAATGGAGCCCATCAATGCTTGCAGACTATTGCTGGACAGTGACAAGAGATGCTCCATTGAATGAATACAAGAGACGAGCCAAGAAGCGCCGAGTAGACACTGAATAGGACTAAACTATGTACATAATAGTTTTTTGCCTTTTGTTTCATCATAAATTTTATTTATATAACCCTTTTGCTGATTTTTAAAGTGTTACATAAACAGGACAGGTGAAATATTATCATGTAAAGCAACCATAAACACATGAAAAGACCTAGGTTTACAATTTATGATTAAAACTCTACTATCTACACAATATACATAGACTTAAATTTCTTAGAAACAGTAGCCAATCAGTTGTTTTAATTGTCATATTTCAATTCAGCATATCAAAATACATAATAAATAGCACATTTTATCTCTTAAGCAGACGAATTCTCAAAAATTGTAGACCAGTGTTTTAATATAAAATTAAATGTTATAAGAGTTAATACACCTCATTTGTTTTTATGAACAATAGCTTGCTAATTCAAAAGTAACAGTTGACCAATCTTTCGGCCTTGTATATGAGAACTTATTTTTCTATGTGTTTATCGAAGGCGATTTATATGCTTTCTTGTATAGCTCTGATATCTATCTGTCAAGCAAAGTTTTAATATCTACCAGGACCTCAAATGAAACCATTGTGGTGGAGATGAGTTTCAAATCTCTGGATCAGAATTCATTCTTGTGGTTTCGGTTCCAGGAGAAAACCCAAACCAGAAGACACTTGTTTTTCTTGTCTACTCTGGATTTGGCTGAAATATTATGAGTAAGTATTTGTTTGTTTTAAAAGATGGTCAAAATGACATAAGAACAGCTGGGCTCATGAGATTTCAATCATTTTGGGCCAAAATCTCATAAAAACAGTTTTGTGAGACTTCAGCATCATTGGATCAAAATCTAAATGTTGTCCCTGAGTCAGCCTTAAAATTGAGTAATAACCTAATTGTATTCTGTATCCAAACACTACCTCTCCAGACATCTCTGCTGTCTCTCCTGATAGAAAACTTAGCTATGTTATTATTTTTTGAGTCTCTAACATTTTAATTAGAAATCAGTTATTCCTGTTATTCCAGTTGTTCTCCAAAGTGAGGTCCATGGGAGCCAAAATAACTGGAAATCTGAAACCCCTCAAAAGAAACCTAATCACAGGACGTTCTCTTTTACTCTTTTGTTGTTGTTTGTTTCTGACATATGTTCGATTGTGTCTTTAGAATTTAAAATTAGATTATCCAGAGTATTCCTGAAATTCTAGGACATCAGAGATGTCTCATTTGAAAAATAGAGAGAGAAGGTGGGTGAGGTAATCCCCCTTTTATTGGACCAATTTCTGTTGGTGAAAGAGACAAGCTTTCAAGCTTACACAGACCTGAAGAAGAGGTGTGTAAACTCAAAATCTTGTCTCGCTCACCAACAGGTGTTGGTCCAATGGAAGATATTACTTCACCCATCTTGTCTATCTAGTAACCCAGTACTGACATGGCTACAAACAGTGCTGCAAACAAAATGTATTTATTTATTTCAAAAATATTCTGTTTTAATATTCTAACCATTGTAGGACAAATCTGTAGATTTTGAAATTTGCAAAGTTAGTGAACTCTTCACCAGTGTGGCCAGATAGGAAAATGAACAAAATTGTTAGAATGAACGAGTTGCTTTCCACAGTCTTTTCTGCAGTTTCTATGCATTATAAATACCATTTTTGTCCACTGCCTTCCTTAGGAATTAATTATTTGTACCTGCAGGGCCTATTGTGCCACTGTATGAGCATTTAGTACGAGACTGTGCCTGGCCCAAATACTTCCAATCTAACTGGAGAAGAAAGAGAAAGGAAGGAGAGGAAATACAGCAGTGAAGTGACTTGCCTAAAGTCACACAGTAGATAAGTCACAGAGCTGGGACTAGAACTCTATTTTTCTGCGTACCACTCCAAAGTCCTCTCTACTGGACGGTGCTGACTACACAGCTGGAAGCGCCTTTTTATCCTTTCTCCATTTTAGTATAGAATACAACTTGCTCACCTATTTAAATATATCAAGAAAAAATAGCCAACTCTGAAGGCAACATATCTCCATTTTAGTATTCATTTGTCTGTTACTTTGGAAATTGCAGATGTTCAAACGATGAATAGATATTAAATTCTGAACTTCCCAAGAAGCATGGAAATCATTTTTTTTTAAATCAATGGGATGAGACAACAGACGTAAAGATGGTAGTCCTTGGTTAGTGATTAGAGTATAACAGAAATTCACACTGGTGAACGTACGGTGAGAAGTTCAAGGGGGAGTGAGGGACCCAACTCCCAGTGACTTTTAATGGGTTGTGGACGCCTCTGCTTAATTCCACTCTGCGCCTTTGAAAATTTCTCCACAAGTTAAAAAAACAAACCCATCAAAAACAACCACTTCAATTGGAACGCAAACTGTCTCATGTTGTGACAAAATATACTGCCAAATACCATCTGTGCAATAGTGAACACAGAAAAGCCAAAAAGGTCTGAAAACAACATTACTGAAGCTGTAGGAAAGTGCCTTAAAATTGTCTAACACTGGAACAGTCTTTGTGACACCATCATTAATTCTACTCCACACAGTTCTATTTCTTAAACACATATTGTATGCTCTATAGATTTTAGTACTCATTTAAAAACATCTGGTGTCTCAGAGAAAGGAGACAAATAGATCATTTAAAAAGCTAGTCATAACCAACTTTCTTTAATGAACCAGACCCCAGATTTCATGCTGAGAGCAGCCAAGTCTGCCCACTCTGCCACCCTGCCATAAAGAAAAAATAAAAAGCATTTTGACAATGGGGACTAGTTTTCTTCAGCTGAAGACTGTCTGTTATTTAAAGACCACAATCAGGGAAGCAAATGCACTCAAAGTGCTAACCAGAGTTCTTTCATTTACACTACATTTGTCTATTCTTGTTTCCCTTAACTATGTAAAATTCTGAGCTCTGATCTTGCAATCAGATCCACTTGCATATAGAACCTTATGCCACAAGGTGTCCCACTAAATTCTGTTGGCTCCATATGAGCGCAAGGGTCTGCCTGTGAAGGTCTGAATACCGTGGAAATGACAGATCCAATGAAAGAAGCCTAAAATTTCTTCTGAGAAAATGTAGGGGGGAAAAAACCAATAAAATCAGAGCCATACTTTAAGAAATATTCTGTCAGATGATCCACTTCTCAAGTGCATCTTCTTCTTTCATGGCATTTGAAAAGCAATGGGTTGGGGTTATAATTGAATCTTAAGATTCAAAAGCCATTCTAATGCTTCTGGGGTGGCTAGGTAGATTCTCCTTGGGCCACCATTGTAAGTATGAATGGGGCAGTTGTTCATGATGTCTCAGATGGTTTGTACCTCATCACAGTCACAATTTGGTGATTTTGATTTTTTTCCATTTGAGGAGGAAATATCCACACCTTCCATGCATTGTCCGAACATGGCTGAGTGCAGTCCTCTGCCTACAGGGCAGACAGAATCCCAAGACAACTTTCATTGGATGTTCAATCAGGTCTTTGTTTGAGACATCACAAGTGGCCCAGAGTCCAGACAAGTGCTAGCGACCTTTCTGTTGGCCTGCAGTATTAACACATGGATCCAGAAAGGCTTCCTGGATTTGACATGGGAGATTGGCAATGAATTGAGATTGTGATTTACTGGCAGGTCTGGAGCAGCCAGGACCTTATTGTACTCCCGGACCACAGCAGCGTCTCGCCTGATGTTGGCTGGCACGATGCCCACCAACACTAGGAGCAATTGTATTGGTGTTGATCTGAGAGAGCTGCTAACAGTCATCTTCAGTGGATGGTTTGGTTATACTGAATAAATAGAATCTGCACCTGCAGCAACTCTTGTAAGTTTCTGATTGGTATGAATCTAACTCAGTTAGTTATAAGAACAGATATGGTAGATATAAGCAATTGTGGTTTAGATTTAGACATCATGTTTTACATTTCCAGTGAGACAGCTGCCTTTGGCTTTGGTGTTAAATTTTATTTTAGATTAATATCCTATGATGAATATGGAGTTTTTTACACTCGCCAAGTTTCCTCTGCTTACTTATGAAATTATCATTCTAAAATTCATTGTATTTTTCTTCCATGAATAATCCCCGTCCCTTTTCTATGGCTGCAAAGGGAATTAAACAAACATCAAAAATCCAAGTATGGCATCTGCGCGGGAACAGAAGGAGCTAGCAAGAAGGGTGCAAAAGAACTGGGGAATGTATCTGGAGCCAGGGTGCACCCTAATGAGTATGAGAGTTCTGCAGGTGCTTTTAATTGGGAAAGGGAGAAAACCTGTAAAGTTTGGGATCTCCTATAGGGCTAAAGGAGTCACTGGGCCAGAGGAAGTTTGAGTCCAGTGGCCTGTGCTTGACTTTTTCTGAAAGTAACTCTGCTCTACATAGAACACAGTCTTGCATAGGTGAAGATTTTGATAGCTACTTCTATACGTGTAAGGGTGGGAAGATTCTCCCACCTAAAGGATGGTGGTGGTGATGAAGATTCTGCTGCCATGTGTTCCCCATATCCCTAACCCTCAAAGCAGGGAACAGAAGATACTACTACTATATGGCCCCTGTGTAGGGACCGGGGCCTGGGCAGTTAGGCCTAGTGGTCAGAACCAGAATCAGAAACAAGGAACCAAAGCATCAGAGTCAGGATCACGCCACACATCCGGGCTGGAGTTGGAATCTGGAGTTGCACCAAAAGTTGATCTGGAATCAATGTCAGGAGTCACACCAATGGTCAGGACTGAAGTTAGAATCAGACAGAAGTGCCAAGGGTCAAACCCGGTGTCAGGAACCAGGGAACAGAACAGGGGTCAAGCCAAAACCAGAGTCAAAAAGCAATATCCAGGATCAAACCAGAATTAGGAACAATCCCAGGGTCAAACCAGAGTTAGGGTCCAGATCAGGAATTCACTAAGTTGCTCAGACAACTTCTTGTGCCTCATTCTAGCTTATGTAATGTCTGGGCCAGCTGGTGGGATTGGATGTCTGCTCCAATCAGGAGTTTCATAGGCAGAGTTTCTGGTGGTCCAGAGTTCCACTGAGCCATTTCCCAGTTGGTTCTGAAGAACTGTTGGAGGGCGGTCATGGTCTGGGCCCCCAGGCCTCGGTTTGAGACCGCAATACCTCACAGGAGGAAAGATTAGGAAAGAAGTACAGTAACATCCATGGCTAATCAGGGCAAGACTGCCAACTGAAATTTCATTTACTCTTTCCCAGAATACAAAAAAAAAAAAGCTGTCACCCAATGAAATTAATAGGCAGCAAGTTTAATGCAAACAAGAAGAAATATTTTTTTCACACAACATATGGTGAACCAGTGGAACTCATTTTCATGCGATGTTGTGAAGGCCAAGACTATAACAGGGTTAAAAAAATAGATAAGTTCATGGAGGATACCTCCATCAATGGCTATTAGCAAAGGCAGTCAGGGATGCAACCCCATGCTTGGGGTAACTCTTCCCCTCCTGGCTTCTGGTAGTCAGAGGTTTAGACAGGATTGGATAACTCCAACTGTCCTGTTGTGTATGCTCCATCTGAAGCTCTGGTAATGGACACTATTGGAGTCCAGGATATTGAGCTAGGTGGACCTTTGGTCTGACCCAGTATGGCAGTTCTTATGTAAGACTGCTGCCTAGAGAAGGATGAGAACTGGACCTTCAAACTGAAGGGGATGGAGGTGTGGAAGAGGCTTTTTCTACACTCAAATATGGCATGGGGGTGGGGAGTAAAGGAGTTATTTCCTCTCTCTAATAATCTGTTGGGGAGGATCTATTCTATTTATATATACCTGTGGTTTCTCTCTTTAAGCAGGGTGCACTTAGTTCAAAACTCTGTATCAGAATACTGCAATTAGTTAATTTGGAGAAGACTAAAAGACATATTATATGTTTCCTAATTTAATATTATGGCTTGAACCAAATAATCTCTTAGGTAGATTCCTTCTGGAATAAGGATTATTTGTGGAAACCAGGAAGCTTGTGTACCAGCAGTGGTGGCAGCCCATATCAGCTGGACCAGGCCATAATTTGTTTTATTCCTTATAATATAGTTAATACATTCCTACTTCATAGACATCATTAACAGTCTATATTATACAGAATCTTAACATCTAGCTGCCTAAAGACCTATTATAGTTTATCCCATTATTAAAACCCTCGCCTTTCACAATCAAAATGAGTGTCTCTAAAATAGAAATATAAAGGAGGGTGCAACACATATGAATAATGATACTTTATAAAAAAAATCTGCTTTGTAATAAAGCTAAATATACAAGTTATAAAATTATATACAAAATCTTTAATTTACGCAATTACTTTTGAAGGCTGCTGGTCAGGATCAATGATTTTGGTTATGTAGTGCTATTTTCTGTTTAAATCTGCAGTGTCGGAGCTGCCATAACAAAAGACATAGTGTAGAAACTGAGCCATTTCTGTGCTGACCTGAATTTTCCCCAGGGGAAAAAAAAGGCATTATGATGATTCAAGCAGTTCCCATCTTCATTCCAGGATGGCATAGAAGATTCCTTTTCCCATTGTCTTTAGCTAACTTAGTATGTACATTGTCATTATCTTGAGTTCAAGTAGCTCTCAGTTACAAATTCTTAATGCAACATTTATAATCATTGTTGAACTGGGATTGGATATTAGAGGGGGAGGAATGGGGTGGAGAAGAAAAGGAAACAAATGGTTTATACAACAGAAGCTCTTGAAGTGTTTTATTAAATTAAGTTTCAGTGTGCCCCTAATACTTTCTGAATTCCAAAGTGGAAAGTAGAACAGTCCTCTTTAAAGGCATTATAATGACTGTATTTTAAGTTCCATAATGTACTTTCCATTCCAATATCTTTAAATTCCTGTAGCTCACTATAATATATAGTCTGTAAGCTTGATTGCTTAATGCTTCCTGTGATGGAAGGAGATGGAACCAACAACTAAAAATATTCTAAATAATATAGCCTGCCTTAAGTTTGAGATGCTTAGAAGCAAACCTCTGTGAACCTTTCCTAATAAAATATGTAGCTGAATCCCAAGCTTACTTTGTGCTAGGTTTCATTATGAAAGCAACACTTTGTGTGTGAGAGTCCAATCCAGCAACATGCAAACCATGTGTTGTGATGAGGGAATTTGCATCCTAAACTGCCATTGATGTCAAATCAATCTGAATTGGATAACTCCACAAACTTGTACTGTCACTAAGATGTTATGTTGCTTCAAATACGGGTATCAACATACTGGGTTTTCTCATTGGTTTCATCCTGACAGGGTAGTCCAACCTATTTATATTATTCTTCTATGTACTCTACAATGATGGTAATAATTCATAAGTTAGGGACTATGAACCCTCTGCCCTGGTTTGTGTGTGTGTGTGTGTGAAGCATTTTAAATTAATAATGTAAAAGTCTATTGATTTTATTTACGTGTTGCATTTAGTATATAGGAACATTTGTTGGTGCATTTATGGAATGGTAAAATAACACACAGAGGTAGATTGTAGTTTACAATCATAGCCTGCAGCAGCGAGAGCTTTGAATAGGGCTACTTTATAATGTTAGAGCCTAGGAACTTTGTACTCTGCGCTTGTTTACACACACAAGTAGCACCAGTTTAACTAAAGGTGCAGTGTTGCACCTGATTAGTTAAACCAGTTCAACTTTGGCCACATCTACACTACCATGTACTGCAGCATAACTTAGTTCACTCAGTGGTGTGAATAAGCCACCCCCCTGAGCAACGTAAGTTACTCTGACGTAAGTGCCAGAGTGGACAGCGCTATGTCAGCAGGAGAGCTTCTCCCACTGACATAACTACAGCCTCTTGCAGAGGTGAATTTATTATGCCAATGGGAGCTCTCTCTCTCTCTCTCGTCAGCACAGAGCATCTTCACCAGATGCAGCTGCGCTGATGTAGTGCTTCTAGCGTTGCGTAGGCTTTTATGTGTAGTCACTTTCTACAATGCTTTAAACCTGGCTTACAACCTACACATTACACAGCAGCAGTGTAGCCAATTGTTGCAATTTTACAAGACAGTGATATTAAGTATTTTTCTTAAAGCCCCCAAAATCCCTGCCAAAAGGTGACATTGGCCCTTTAAGAGGAAAGAGGCCAGTGCACCTGTGACTAGTCAGCTGATCCCAACTGGTCATAAAAGATGGCACCAAGGCCTTAGAGGAGAGAGATTGGCAGGTGAATACTGTAGGAGGTCAGTGGGGGAGTTCTCTATTATGGTTTCATGGGGGAAGACTGAAGGCAGGAGAGCAGCAGCAGGGCTTGTCAGCTGGAGGAGTGAAGAGGACTGAAGGCAGGAGAACTGCAGAAGGAGTGGCCTGCTGATTACCAAATCAGAAAGCTTGAATCGAGGCCAGAGAGAGCTGAAGGCAGGGGAGACAATGGAGGGATTTACTCACCAGCATCTCCCTGCTAGAGAGCTGGAAAAGGTTAATGGAACATGAGGAGTGATGGCTGCTCTCCAGTGAGGTTGAATTCCCAGTGGAGAGTCAAGTGAGAATGGGTACACTGCAAAATAAATCTCCAGCTACAGAATGGTGTGTAAGTAGCTGATAGATTATGCTAACTTGAGTTTTAACCTATGTTCCCTGACAGGCCAGACAACTTGAGTTAGAAGTGTCACCAAACTTGAGTTAAGAGGTTTTGTGTGTGGAATGGGACTCAGGCTATAGCTTGAATTAACTCTGCAATGAAGATGAGCCCACACATAGGGTCAGTTGTAAACTTTTGTGGGTTTGAAACAAATATATGCCATATACTCTACTGTTAATTATTATAATTAGCATCCATTTTAATGATTATCAATTATTCTTCATTATCTTTGATTCACCTTCTACCATGGTAGCAGATAGCAAAATGCAAGTGGAAGCAGAAGTTTGTTCTCTGGATTACAGTAGATAGCATGTGTTCTTCTAGCCACTCTGTTCTTCAACCTGAATACAACCAAAGAAATGCAGTACCAAGTATTGAAAGCACTTTGCTTTCAGGTACCAACCCAGGTAGGTGTGTGTGGTTTCTACTGGACACCTTGCTTTCTCAGTTCCTGTAGTAGGAATTGGACTGTTTACTATCTTCTGCACATCAGCTAAGATTCTCAGCCACTGAATGTCAATTTGCAGAAACTTTTACACACATAATAGAAATACAATGAACACAAATTAATTTATCTTTTTCAGATTTTAAATCTGCCTGTCATTCTTTTTGCATTTCAGACTTATAGCTGTTTTTGGAGGTACCCCCACTTCTTCTCAAACAGATTCTGAAACAATCTGCTTAGCTGAGCTGGAAAATGCAGTTCAAACATCATCATCTGTATGCTTAATATGGTACAGGCAGAACCTTTTGTGTAACAATCAAGCTTGTGTAGATGGACACACTTAAGCTAATTCGGTGATTTCTTAAAATTCATAAGCTAAAAATCTATTTCTAATTTCCTTTCTTTTTGCTAAATCACACAAGCTTTGAAAGCCATTTGGGTCTTGCAGTGACCTAAAATATTATTCAGCAGTATCTTGCAGCACCTACAGGAAGGAAGGATAAATGATAGCTTTAGACTTGTAGCAGACTGTCAGCTCCTCACTTTTAAGCAGAGTGTATGGATTGGCCAGGAGAGAAGTTGAAATGAATTCTCTGTTTCTCATCTACAACACTACATAGTCAAGGAGAGCATAATTCTGGCTTTTCACCTTGGAAGAGTAATGGAAGTGGGTATCAGATCAGTGGCAATTAAATAAAGTTCAAGCCATTGTGATTGTCTAGGACAGAAGCAGGAAGAAAGGCTGAGGCAGTAGGGGGTGGGGTAAGTGGAAGTGTGTTTATGAATAGAGCTGGTCAGGAGTTTTTCAATGAATTGTTTTTTTCATAGAAAAATGCAGATTCTTTGAAACCAAAACTGTTCCTGAAACAGGGCGGGGTTTGATGAATTTCTTAACTAAAAAAAGTCAAGAAAAAAGGATCAGAAATGTAGAAATAAAACATGTTGATGGTTTCAAAATGCAAATGCTGTTTTTTTTTTCCAGTTTGACATCAGTTTTTGTTTGAAAATTTAAGCTAATTAATTAGACAGAAAAAAAGTCACAAAAAAGAAAAAAAACATTTAAACTTATCTAAATGAAATATTTTGATTGACCCAAACTTTAAAAAAATGTTTTTTGGCTTGTGAGTATTTTCAAGATTTCAACTTTTTGTCCCAAATTTGAGATAGGGGGAAAAATTTGAATTCTCCAATATCTGTAGGACAGGAAATATGTTTCCCATTAGCTTTATTTAGCAGAAGGTAAGAACCAAGCAGCATGCACTCCCCCAGAATTGCTGTTGGATGCTAACAGGAATGCAAGAGAGTGTGAAGCCGTGTCCCTGACACAGTAGGATTGCTGCAGGTGCAACATCAAATGCCACCACATCCTATTATCATTATTGGCGGTCGTGGGACTGATTTTTGTCCTTTTCTATGAGCACTGTGGCAGTACAAAAGAGCTGTAAATGAGGCAAAGCACTCCTCTGCCTAAGGAATATCTATTTTGTAAAGGGATTTCCCCCACCAATGTAGGTCTGATGAAGCAGACCCAGAAGTAGCTTCCTGTATTGGAACATGCCAGAGGGCAGTTCTCAACTATTCTGCCATTCTGGGCTGTGGACTAAGGATTTATATGAACAATTGTCCCTTTAAAAACTTTAAGTATTGGAAACTAAGCATGAATAGTAGGTCTACATTTCACCTACAGCAGGGGTTGAGGGAATCTAAATATTCTAAATATCTGAAGCTAAAGTCAGTCAGTTAAGCTTGGGACTCTCAAGGAAACACTCTGCTGACCCACCACAAAATCCTTAGAATGGCCTAGTGCATAGTGGTGTGATTACTATAAAAAGGAGTTAGTTATATTGGAAAGGCAGATAGGTGAAAAATAGTTTTTCAGATCCACCTCAAAGTACCAGTGCTGGCTAGGTATACTATGGATCTTGGGATCTGATTGCCTTTTGATGTACTCCAGTTTATCTCATCTCTCAGATAATGCATCCTTCAATCAAGTGGGATTTATTTCTCTTACAAAGATTCAATGAACTGCAGTGCCTTTTGTTAAATACTCATGTGCTCTGCATTATATTTCTTATTTTATCTGTGCTCCATTCTTTTATCTCACATTTTATTCATCAGCCACTATACGTTGTTGTTATAGTTATTTATATTTTGTATTGCAGTAATGCTTGGGAGCCCAAGTCATGGACCAGGACCCCATTGTATTAGGTGCTATACAAACAAGTAAAGAATGTAATGAGTTCTTAATGGCATATTCCAGTTTATCTGGTCTTTTCTGACTTTTTGCCACACTAAGAGTATCTAAAAGCAAACACACAAACAATATTCCCCTCCTGATTACAATGCCCACTTCACTCACATTTTCCAGTTTGAATTTATTTAGCAATTAATTTGATCTGAATTTAATTTGAACTACATTTCTCCAGGACACACATTTATTGATTTCAGTTTGGTGTAAGAAGGTAATATGTGTCTCAATTCAGAGAGAGAATGCAAAACTTCCATTATTAATATTCATGGAATAGAATAATGCAGCGAAATAGTAAACTAATTGCCAATTTCCACCTTCTTTAGCCAGTTACGAAAATGTTTCTAATACACTTTGCACCTGGGAAAATTACTGAAGGATTTTGCTTCTTTAGGTACTGAAATGTATATTGACAGCTTATTTAATTATTAGGCAGGGCAACAGCCAAAGACCATCATGGAGAGAAGAAATCAAAATTCCAGGCTGCGGTATCTCTGTGGCTGTTTCAGGTGAAATGTTATCAAATAAAATATACACTATTGTTAAACAGGTAGCGAACTCCCTCAGTCTGTTAATTTAATTGGGAGGAGAAGGGAAACCTGACCTGTACTTTTCAACAACCTCCAGTCTCTGTGCATGTTCTTAATATTTTGTTAGACTTTGCTAATTGATACACTAATTGTAACAGGCTGGAAGGTTTGCCTTAAATATCCTCCTGGCAGCTGGTGGAGAATGTTAAATGGGTATTGGCAGTGGCTTTTTAGGATAGAATCATTCAGAATCTGGGTTGAACAATCCTGAGGTAGGAAGTCTAAGGGAAGCCAAATCTGGGGCAAAGATTGGAACGGAACATTGTTACGTTATCTTTGTCGATAGAGCAAAGCTGTAAAGTTGTTGATACAGCAAAGCTCCAGGATGCCACATAGTGTGTGGACTTTGAGGTAAAGCAGCTTAGGAAAGGTACTTGCTCACATACAGTATTTAGGTATAGCAGGAGCGCAACAATAAGGATAATGGCCTGGGTGTAATCTCTCTTTGTAGAATAGTTCTCTCTCTGTCTCTCAAGGGGGGCAACCCTCCTGTGTTTTAATCCTCAACTGGAATTTGTACATGAAGCAATTGTACATGTACAACTAGCAATCAGGACAACCCACATTTATAAGTCTCTGTATTTGGCCAAGTTGAGTTTTGGCATTCAATACTTATTAGGAAAATGATAAAAGAATACACTAATACTATATAGTAATCAAATGTGTTTGATTCCATTATTTATTGCTACTATAAGTAACTCCTACTTCACATTTTCTGAATTATTCAGTATAAATCAAAATCCAAACTTTATCTCCATGAGATACTACAGCAGCAGCAACTGAGCCTGGTAATTATTTTTTAAACTCATGGGTTATTTTTTACATAGAGAACAGTTTTTAGAAGATGCAAATACATATCACGTATATGTAATAACAAATTATATACTGAAATATTTTGGCCCAAGCAGTTGGCCAATATTTAGGTTAGAAGGAGAAAATGATGACGTGAGTCAAGTATTTCTTTGGGTAGTATTGTTTATTTACAAAAAAAATGTACACAAAGTCCTGTTTCCCCAAACATAGTATGTATTAAACAACAGAAGGCAGTTTCCTTGCTCAAAATCTCCAAACCTGCCTTTTGATCCAACTCTCTGCTCAAAAGAAGCTCTCTCTTGGTTTCCTCCCAGGGCCACAATATCAATGCTCCTCTGGCTTTCTTCTGCCTTTTCTGGCTGCTTTCTGCTTCTGACACACACAGGCATTCATGGCTGCAATCAAATGGATGTCCCAGCTCCTATATTTGCAATTAAATCTTTGGGGAGCCCCTTTTATTCTCTCTGTTTGCTCTTGCTCAGGCCTTCCACGTGAGTAGTGTTTTGGGTGATGGCTTCTATTGTTTTAACTATTTTACTCCAAAAAGGAGCTTAATTGTGTCTTCTGTTTCCCCAAAATAAAGGGTGGCTAGAGATGGGCAAAAACCAGAGTTACTGTTCTGCCAGAAATTTTGAGGTTTGGGGGGGATAAAATTATCCCAGTTTGAGATGAAAAGTAAAAACATTGACATTTTTCATGAGGTGGAAACTCCCCGAAGTTCCATTTTGGCAGCAACTGAAATGGAACCTTTTGGCTTGCCATCTGCCTGTGTGGAAGGGTCTTGTCAGTTTCACTATCTACCTGGAGCCTTAAGTGAAATTGACAAGAGTCATCCAGGAGGGCAGCCAGAGTGCTGTCACTTTCTTTGTTCTGACAGAAAGTCTATTTTGTAGAGGGGGGAAAAAGATTCCCACGGAAAATTTAAATTTTGCAAAAGGGAATTTTCTGTCAGAAATTCATTCCAACTGTAAATTCCTGACCAGCTGTAATGGCTATATCTATATCAGCTTTAGTGAGGTCTGTGATTGCTCATAGATCTGATATGCTTATTGGCAGCCACTAACACTCTCCAACATAACAATACATTTCTAAGAACCATAAAGGAAACACACACTTCAATAAGTAGTTTCTGAAAAAAACTGCCATTCCCTTGAATAGATTTTTGTAACTGAATAGATTTTGATTATTCAGTATAGCAGAAAACGTATTTAATAACAACTCAGAAAATTGTTTCTAGTATTTATTGAAATATTTTAAATAAGCCTCACCTTGGCACGCATGATTTTAAAACCTGCCATAGTATAAGAAATTGTGTTATATGTTACTCCATATTATACTGTTAAATTTTTATTACACAACTGGGATGACTAAATTGTATGCTGATACAAACAAACACACACACATACAAGCGCTATTAAATAGATGAATTGAAAAAAACCTTAATTTCTCTAACTACAGACTTTTTTGCCAAAAAAGATAATCCATTTTCAAACCATCCATTTGCCACTTTATGATAAGTATTTTCAAATTCAAGATTATGTACTTAGATTAGATTGTAATACATAATAGATCATTTATAATTTAGATTAATATTATTTATGTAGTTATAGATGTGTAACTGTAATTTTCTTTCTCTATGCAATTCTCTGCATTTGGGTTTCTTGTCCGTGTCTGAAATGTATTCTTCAACAATTGTACAGTATTTGAATCCCTTTACTCTGACAGCCACAGTGTATAGGTTGCATAACCTCAGTATATTTATGTCTCAACAACTGTATTGAAAACCTGTAAATCTCTTTATGCTGATTAGCCACTCTAATGTCTTGACACTGATTGTCTCATCTATTCTGAGTTCCAACTTGGCTGTAAGCAACGAAGATTCCCCCTCAGTTTTCCATTACCTTCACTTACTGAAAAATTTTGACATTTACATAGGAAAAAAGGCAAAAAAAAAAAAAAAATCCCTCACCCCCCAAAAAATAGCTATATAAGGGTGAAATTAACCTCTGTGTAAGCTTCTTTCTAAGGCCCATGCACTGTTTAAATCCAACTTAAATCCTACGTACTGTACTTGACAGTACAGAAGTATACATAGCAGTTATTCAGTTAGGATGAAATTTCTTCCTACGTAGAGTACCAGCACAAAGGGTTATACATAGTTTAAGTCCATCAAATGGAGCTCTAAAAATATATACTTATTCTTTTCTTAAATAAGACTCTGACCCAACTAAAGTCAAAGGGAGTATTTTCATTGACGTTAATGAGGCCAGAATTTCACCCTCAGATTAGAAAAATGTAGGACTTTTCAAATCTCACTGAAAACTTCTCTGCATAATGCAAACTATAGCATTTAAACTAAAGATTTAAAGTCTTGTGCTGATGGTATTCTGTGTCAAAAAAGCTAAGCAATAAACATAATCTCAGATCTCTGTGTTTCATGGACAAAAATATTGCTTTCAATCATCTTGTCTATTGATATTTTTGTCTAACAGACCAGAGTTTTTGCATGGGAATTCAGGATGCAGATAGATTGAGACATAGGCTAATTTTAGTATGTTCATGTGTTTCCTGAAGCAGAAAATATTTGCAGGTTTTCAATTTATACCTTTTCTTTGAAACCAGACCACTAGTTGACATTTATGAAGAACAGAAAGAAAAACTGGCAGAAGTAAATAAGAACAGTGTGGTGTCTTTTGGCACAGCTCTCTCTATATATTATTACATTTATCCATAAAATGCAGAAATAAAAAGATCTCACTATAATCACATTACTTTTTATTAGTCAAAATGCTTACATTAATATGTTCATAAAACAAAATGACTGTAATTGAGTAAAATATTTTTCGGCTGCAGTTATGCTTCTTAAAAACTTTTAGCACACATTTGTAAGAAAATGTATTTAATACACACTTATTTTACATATAAAAATAGAAAAAGAATTGCTTAAAAAAACAGTAAAAGTTGTTAGGTGACATTGCACTTACTATCACATCACTTACAAATCCCTAGCACTTAAAAAAAAGAAAACAAATTACATATACATACTTACATATAGAGTATAAGGAGGTGAAATGAGATAAAGATTTTAATGGCACAAGTTTTGGATGAGTTATATAGCTGTGTGCATTGGTTACCGTAAATCTAACTGTGCAACTCTCATGGAGAATCATACATTCTTTATATATATATATATGTGTGTGTGTGTGTGTGTATAGTGTGTGTGTAAAATGTCTTTTCTACATCTAGAATGTAACAATTTTAAAACCAACTGTCTATGAACCTATCAGGGCTAAAAGTGAGTGCCAAGTTCCATTGAGAAGCTGGGACCCTCTCCTGCCCTATCGTATAAATCTTGTGTATAGCAGAAAGACCCACATAGTATGAAATATATGTGAATTTAGGTCTTTAATGGAGAGTTTACCTCCCTAATACACTCCACTGCTTCTGTTCACTCATAATTTCTTCTTGTTCCATGGGCTATTATCAGTCCAGAACCAATACAATTGAATCAAATCTCACCCTTGTTTAGGATGACCAGATAGCAAATGTGAAAAATCGGGATGGGGGTGGGGGGTAATAGGAGCCTATATAAGAAAAAGACCCCAAAATCAGGATTGTCCCTATAAAATTGGGACATCTGGTCACCCTATCCTTGTTGGCCCTTTCCAAAAAAGTCTGCTAGAACAGCATTCTGAAAACTAGGCAGACATTAACTGAAAACAAAGCTCAAAGCTGTGATGATTTAATAGATCATGTCCCTTAAGCTTATTTGAAAACTTATCTGATAGGAAATTAAAACTAAGTGAACAAAGCCACAAAGACATGTTAGGAAATTTTGCTATTCCCAAGTGTGCCTTGAAAGCAACATTGAATGTACACTTGTGTTTGACTTTGAGGAGCAAGCCAACAGAATAGCTATAGAGTACCTCTATATAGTAATAGAATACAAGTGGCTTGATAAATGCTAGAATGCAAATCATGCAAAAGCAGAGAGAAATCTAAAGTAAATAAAGAAGTGTTATTTACCCCTTCACATATCACAAGAACTAGGGATCACCTGATGAAGTTAATAGGCAGCAGGTTTAAAACAAACAAAAGAAGTATTTCTTCACACAGTGCAGTCAACCTGTGGAACTCATGGCCATGGGAAGGCCAAAAGTATAAATTAGTTCAAACAAGCATTAGATAAGTTCATGGAGGACAGATCCATCAATAACTGTTAGCCAAGATGATTAGGGACACAACCCCATGCTCTGAGTGTCCGGAAACCTCTAATTGCCACTGTCAGTGACAGGATACTGGGCTAGATGGACCATTGGTCTGACCCAATATGGCTGTCCTTATGCTCTTAACATAGATTACTTTCAGGATATGAGAGGCAATAAATGCTGTTCGGCTGGAACACCAAGTTGTTACATTAAAAGCAAACTAGAGAAGCACATAATTGAAATACAAGTAGCCAGGAAGATATGACAAAAAGAATGAATGCGGCTAGGTGACTGAATTCAACTAACTAGAAAGTGCAGACTACATTGGGAGAAAAAGACCATAGCGTCTTTCTGATTGGATGGAGTAGCATATAAAATGATAGTGGAAGCAAAGGGCCAAAGCCTGAAGCCCACATCAGGCAATAGTGTCACTGCTCACTAGAGCAATTATACCTGCATAAAAAAACCATTTTAGAAGCTGAACAGTCAGAATCTGGCTCTACATGAAGTCGAGTAGGACGATAGATCAGTAATCAATGATAGGAATATTAATGTAGGCTCCAGGTCCTCAGCTGCAACTTGGGGCATCGGGTGTAAAGATAGATTGAAACTACCTTTGGGCTTCCTTGATATTGGTGTGCTCTGGTCTCAGATGCATATTTTTGTGAGCAGAATTTAGTCAAATAGTTTTAAAAAAAATGTGGACCTATGTGTCTTCCAATTTATATCATGATGAGTTAATATGAATATTAATTTTGGGGAGAAACACTATAATTAAAATATAATAACTATAAAACTATAACAATATAGTAGTCTTCTGATGTCTATAAAAGCATTTATTGTTATGGAAATTAATGACTCGTAAATAATTCCCTTTTTCTCTTTCCAGCTAGAATTTCATTTCCATCATATAAAACCAGTTGTCAGCTCCCTGTATGAGAAAACGTTTATCATCATAAATAGTGCCTGTCAAATCAATACAGTCTCTGATCTGGCTCAAACTGAATGCCTGACTTTGAGTCATGAATGAAAAAGAGAAGAAAATATTCATGTTATTCTATCCTGGTTTTCTCAGTTGAGGTGAAGTTCTCTTCACCCACATAACACCCAAGTAACAAGGCTCTAATGTGCGCGGAATGCAGAAGCTTAGGTGGTGAAATCAATTGCCCCCACCAACGTAGGGCCAGGACTGCCATTCAGCCACTCCTCCACATGTCCACTGCTCCACCTTAGGATGGGAGAAATGGCTGCAGCCTCACTGCACCACTCAATCATTAAATTTGCTCTTGTGCAGAGAGCCAGCATAGTGCAACACACTGCTTTAGCCTCATTTAAACCCCATTTCAGTGACTTACCCACAGTGTGTTGGGATCATCAGATGCATATTACATGGTCTGCTCTTCACTCCATCTTATATGGCATGGAGACTGGTGGGTGTAATAGGAACGCAGCTGCTCCATCCTGCCCCATGCACCGCCAATGTAGGCCTTCGATGGTGTGAAAAAGCCTTGTGCTGGCTGTCTTTCAGCAAATGAAGCTAATGGTAGCTGCAGTGCTTAGTGTCTCCACAAATCAGACCATTCAGGTTGAAATTTGGCACCTAAGATTGAAAATATTAGCCTGTTCTGCATATAAATTAGTATTGCCAATACGAATGTGGCTAACTTTTAACTTGAATCCTCTTGCCAATTGTTTGTGTTTTTACAAAGATTCATCCTAGCTCTTTAAAGGCTTTTGTTTCTTCTGTTTCTGCGTGAAAGACCCATAGAAACAGGGGAAACTGAGTATGGCTATGTCTACATGACAGCATGTGTAGAGTCCAGGCACTGCATGTGTACCTACATGGCACCGTGAAAGCGAGGGTGTATAGGTACTTGTCACTGTTATGTGCAGCAGAGGGGAAAGGCTGTGGCAGTGGGAGGCAATGGGGAAAGGCAGAGAGCTTCCAGAGCCTTTCCCTGCTGCCAGAGACTTTCTCCTCTGCATCCCCACTGCCAGAGCCTTTCACTGCAGTGGGGAAAGACTGAGGCAGCAGGGAGTCAGCAAGACACTACTCTGATAAAAATAACAGTGTAGATGTGCGAGGCACTGCTTGGGCATGTAGAGAGCCAGGTAAGGTGTATATATACTAGGGGTTCAGATTATACGGTACTCGCTTAAACCGTGTCTCACCATCTATTCTGTTATTGAATCCCATACTGGCTGAGAGTGCAGTCTCTATATGCTACACACTACCATCAGTGTAGACATAGTTTATGTGGCTAGGAAAAACTGAAATAGACTATTCAAAATGCTGTCAAGTGCACACATTTTAAAAAAAAAGAGATATTTTTCCTCTCATCTCTTTGGTCTACTTCGAATCATATGAGATAAAAAATCATACAGAAAGGGTGATTTTTAAATTGATAGTATCCTTTTCAGTGGCATCACTACTGGTACTCTTATATTTATGGTTGTGGCAATCTCTTTTCTTTATTCTTTTCTTTATGCAGCAGCTTCCTGACTGCCTGCTGTGTGAGTTTGCAAGTAGTTTGTCCCGATGAATGTTAAATCCACAATATTTCTGCAGAAGAAGTGTATTTTATGATTTTTTTTCATGTAATTAGAGTTCAGTATAAAAATTTGCCAAACCAGATCTGACCATTCGTCATCATACCCAGGATCCTGCCTGCAACAGTTGCAGATGCTACAGGCTTCAGAAGAAGGTAACCTCCCTGCTGCCTATGGTGTAGTGAAGCAAAGGTGCAATCTTATATGTGGGGAAGGGGAAAAATCCCTTTCCAGTGCATTTATGAATCATTTCACACCCTGGAGTCTGAAATGGCTTTATAGTTTCTATAACTACAAACATTATTATTAATGATAAAATTATTCAACCCCTTTAAAAAAGAAACCAAAACCAGACACAATACGTGCAGTGGGGATGAGGGTCATTAATGACCAGAAGTCTTGATTTAATCAAGTTAACAATATTCTCCAGCTGCTGAGTATCAAGCGGGGGGGGGAGGGAATTTCAATCAATCTATGTGCCTATATACAAATTACTTTGCTGCATTCCATTAAATTAGAGACTTGGTATTTCTTCAGCACATTAACCTATACCTGTAGCTGTACTTAGTATGTAAGTGAACTCAGTAGTTCTCACCATTTGCCCTTTTGCATGACATTTATTGGTCTAATTTTCTTACTCAGCTATAATGATCAAAAGATTTATGTTGCTCCGAACCAGCATTCAGCTTGCTCTGAGAACACCAAGCTTTTCACATATTGGAGTGCATGACAGTTGCTGCGTATGATTAATGCATGAATGGAAGGGATATGCGTGTGTATGCAATAATATGGATTCTGTCAATATTGCTGCATTCTCTAATGAGCAGTGCATAATATTTAGCACTGCTGGATTCAGTTCTGCTTGTCACTGATGAATACCAATCTGCTCTCTCTCTACTTAGATGATGATGAAAATTTATTGTATGTGGTCAGCCTTAGCACTTAGCGGGTGTCCATCGCCAGTAATGAGTAGTCATCATTTCACTTCTATATAACCAGATTTATTTGCTATGCTTACAAGCCCTCAGAAATAGATTGACCTTCTTTATTAATGTATACTGCCCGATAGGACTATATCTTAAGCTTATATACTGATATTGTCTTGTCTACTTTTCTCCATTTAGTCAAGGTAGTGGTTGTCTTGCAGTCATTGCACCTTTGAAAAGAAATATGGTATTCAATCATCATTCTTTATTAACTATTCATTGTTGCTTTAAAAAGGGAACTGTGACTCCCCCCTCCCCCCCGCCAATTTAATGTTGATCCATTCTCCATGCACAGTAATTATTTAGTGAGGTGGTTATCTTGGGGGCCTTGCTTCAATGAAGAGCTATTTCAATTTGGAAGGAATAACCTTCCCCTAAATAATACGTGGGATGGGAATAGGAGGGGTCAAATATATTCCCGTCATGCCAGACCAACCAGGATAAATAGTAGCAATGCTGTCTCTAGTTGAATGCTAGCCAGAACTGTCCTAGTAATAGTATAAGTAAATGCTTATTAATCATGGTAAAAGAATTAATCATTAATGGTTTCAGTCATACTAAGTTATTGGTTTTAAAATATATTGTACATTTCTTTGAAAAATATAGAGCTGCCTGAATTTCATAATGTAAAAGAAATATCAGATGTTCTTATCTCCTTTTTCTAAGATTCTGATCTTTCTGTGTCAAGTTGATTCAATAGAAAATTGGCTTTAATAATGTTAATTCCATTAGCAACTCAAAACTTGTTTGCAGATTAATGGTTATTGCTCTTTTGATAACTTTTATGTGACAAAGAATTACATACCGTTTGTATGTTTCCTCCAAGACTTCTTGTAGTTCTCACTATAGTAAAGGCTTCAGAATAGTTTAATATAACCTGTTGCTTTCCCATACTTATAATTTTGTAAAATCTTAGGGTGGAAATTTTTCACAAGGGCTGGTCATAAGTTTTTAACATTTGAAATTTTGATGGAAAATTTTCATTGACATTTTTAATTTTTATGAAAAAGGGATAAAAAAAAGTTATGAAACTATTTGCAAAAATCTTGCCTCATCTTCCAGCCAGCTATATAGATGGTTGAAAAAAATCAAAATTATGAAATTTCAATTGAAAATTTGAAAACAAAGGAGGTCAACATTTTTTCCAAAAAAATTGTTGATTTTAGAGCAGTGTTTTAGCCACTTCTATTTGCCATATTTCAGCTGTGCAAGATGGTGATTTTATACTTTTATTTCATGAAAGTTTCAGCAAAATTATCTATCATCTTTGATTTATATAGGAATAGGAAAACACTACACTTTTCTTTATAATACAGATTGAAAAAATTGTTTGTAAAATGTAACTTCGTCCTGTGGGAAGTTTTACCTTTTCCAAATTACAGTACATTAGGAATCAGAATGGAAAGTTGAAATATCAAAAACTTTCACTGAATGAAAATTGTGAAAGGTTTTGAGTCAGGAATGTTGAAAAAAATGTTCAACATTGTTAACTGAAACAAAATCAAAATTTTGAATCAACATTTTAACATGAAATTCTGTTTCATTTCAGTTTTTTTTTTCCTAAAAATCCAAATGAAATCACATTTTATGCAGAAAATAAATTAAATGTTTTCATTTCATTTTAAAGTGTCAGTTCGAAACAAACAAGAAGAACAGGTTTCTCAGGCAGGCCTAGGGATGGCTGTTAATGCAAATTGCACAGGGCAGACTGAAATTTGGAATTTTCAAAAGTGCTCACAGTTGGCCTAAGTCTGCTCTGATTGAAGTGCTTTTGAATTCTTGTGCCCTCCCCCAAAAAGTTTAATTGAAACACACACAGAAAATCCCTCAAAATCATTGCAAAAATCCTGCCTTATTACTGAAGACAAGAGAAAATCACAGGGGGAAAAATCAAGGGAAAAGTTCTTTGTAATTTTTCTTACTTTGTAAATATTCTGAACATTCTAAGATTTCTTTCTGTGCTTCTAATTGTGCCCTACTGGAACAGAAATAGCTGCAACAAAGCAAAGGCCACAACTTGATATGGAATGCCTTGCTGAGTGGTACAAAAGTTTACAGTGGCATGATGTTTCTCACCCTTAATGGGAGTGCAGTGGTGAAATCCTGTGCAATTATCTAAAAAGTTTAACACAGAGAATAGCCTGCTCTTAAATATCTGCATGATATAGGCCTTTAGGGCCCTAGTTTTGCAAGGGATTTGTTCACCCAGAGCAGCTTTCTGGAATGGGTGCAGTACTGTATACAACTGCTTCTTGACATTGTAGTCAATTTTTCCCCAAGGCTGCATGATTACGAAATTTCTCTGAATACATCAGGTGTCCTTGCAAATTGTCACACAAACTGTAACTCATTTCTTCTGTGAATAGCTGCATCCACCATTGCATTGGGAAATGAATGCACAAATATTATGCTAAGTCCTTCATGCCAGTGCAAAACTTATTGCTTTTCATATGGATAGGAAAACTGCAAGTGAGCCAAACAGTTTAAGTGTCTTTCAATGTCGTTAGTGCAAGGGAATAGAAGAGTGCCTGTTAAAAAATTCTGGTCTGAAATAGATTGCTGATACAGTACTGTACACAGTGGTGTTATTATGCTAATCTTCAGTTTACTGTTGTCTGCCGATTGCAAAATTACTTCTGATATACCGTAAGTTAATAAATAATTTATGTGCCGTTAATAGATCCAAAATCTGAAGTTCCTGTTGTAGAATTCTCTGATGATTTGTCACAATAGAAGTGCTATATTAAAAAAAAATGATGCTAAGTTAAAGTGCTTTGTGGTGTTTACTCAACGCGTCCTTGGGCAAGACATTTCAGGAGTCTGGTTCTTGATGAAGCCCATAGTTTCATAGTCACTTCATATATGACTATCCACACATAGCCTCATTTCACAAAATGCTTTTCCATATTTCTCAGACATACCGACAGAAGATATTTTACATTATACATGCATTATAGCATGCATGAGGGGAATAGTCTGGCACTGTTTCTCAGCTGTGTAAATTGCCAGAACTCCACTGCAATGATGATAGTTTACAACAGCTGAGGATCTCCTCCTTTGTAGTTAACTTTAAGTGCCAATTTCCATTTTAATTCCACTTTTTCAATTTTCCATAACTTTTTCAAGCAACTTGCTTTTGAACTAAAATTTCTCAGCTTTACAGATTGCAGAGACACTACCTGAATGTCACAATATACTAAATCACAGTCCTCCTTAAACAGAAGGCATTTAGGAACCAATTCAGCAAGGTTCTTAAGCATGTGTCTAACTTTACTATGGAACAATGGGATGACTCACGTAATTTAGGCATGTTAGGCATGTGTTTAAGTACCCTGCTGCACCCTATTAAAGAAAACAACTATAGCTACAGACAAAAACAGTCATCTATACAGCTTGAGTTCCATCTCTGTCTTTTATTTATTATGGGTCACACTATGTCCATACCCATTCAGCACATTTAATCTCTGATGGTGTGTCTACACTAGAACTCAAATATGTATATTCCAGCTCAAGGAAACATACCCAAGCTATCTCTCATCAAGCTAGTACACTAAAAGTAGAAGTGTACCCATGATACTGCAAGCATAGAACAGGCTAGCTGCCCCAAGTATATACCTATGGTTTTGGATGGGATTGTACTCAAGGCAGCTGACCTCTCTCACCATTCGCACCACTGTGGCTATGCTTCTATTTTTAGCACACTAGCTCCATCTTGTTACCTGGTGTCTCCTTGAGCTGAAATTTACAACTTCCAGCTCCAGTGTGTTGACATACATTTATTTGCAGTTATATTACTCAGGGTATGGTTACACTGAGTAGCTGCAGGCATGGAGTTAACATCTTGGAAAAACTCTCTTTCCCAACACACTTTGCAGGTATTTTGTGGAGTGGAGTCAGATGCAAAGTTAGGAGGTGGGAAGGAATAATATTAAGAAGTATGTCCTCTCCACCCAGAAGAACTGGACACCTTATGCAGCAATACATGAGGAACTGGATGAAAAAGGATAAAGTTGGAATTTTCAAAGGAGACTAAAGGACGTAGGCACCCAACTGCCATTTAATTTCAATGGGATATGGGCACCTAACTCCTAAAATCCCAGCCTAAAGTCAAATTGCTAATATACAATTCATACAATGGCTGGAGGGCTAAAATACCATCCTGTTTTAATCTCAATATTTCCTAGACATAGAGAAAAATACCTTAGATCCAGCATGTAAATGAAAAAGTAACAAATGTGACATAATGATCTGCACCAAGTGACTGTCTTTTAGCTCAAGTTTGCTGCATAAATCATGGATCTTGGCTTCTTTCCTCTAACCACTCTCCAATTCACTTTGTTATTCCTCCTGTACCCCCAAGAGACTTTATTTTCAAAATAGCTTTTATCTGTGATGCCATGTGAAATGTGCTTTAGAAATCTAAACAAAATAATGTCAACTGCATCCCTTTGTCACTCCGCTCTATTATCCTCAAAAAAGTCAAATAGATTTGTTAAACCAGAGCTGCCATTCGTGAATCCTTGCTGAGCTCATTTAATGAAATTTGCTCCCATAGAATAACTTCCCTAGCATAGAAGTAAAACTACATTATGGTCCACTTAGTTTTATCTCATCCAGCTATCCATCTCCATTCTATAAACAAAGAGAATGTTATGTGCTCTCTAGTCATGCTCTCTAAATTAAACTATTAGCAACAGTCAATCAGATGTCATTTTATTTCTTTTTTGAACGATAGGGAAAAAGTTTGTTCACTAGTTCTGGGGATAGGATTTCTTTCCACTTTAGAGCACCCTGTTCATTAGTTATCTGTCAAGTGTCAAATCCTTGCTCTCTGATCGTTTGATAAAAATAACCATCTGGAAGGAAAATGCTAAATCGAACACAATCTTCTGGTTCTTACTCCAATTCCCAGCGAAGTCAATGGCAGTTGTGCTTCAGCAAGGATTTCAGGATTCTATTAAAAATAAATACAGGTCAGAAAAAAAACCCACATTTATAAAGACCACAGCTAAACTCTGGCAAACTGTTTGATATGTTTCCATTCACCTCAATATACTATAATTTTTAATCAGCCAGGCGTGGCTTGTAGGGTCCCAAACAAGGTTGAAGCTCAGATATGCCAAACAGGATGATTGACCAGTGAGTTACCTCCTTTTCTGGTCATACTGGTAGGGGGTCTGGCAGTACCATATATAGATTACTTTGCATCTAATGCCTCTGAAGAGGAGGAAGGTAGGATTGGCTTGTAAGTCATATGGTCCATAGGCATGTTGGGCTCAAAAGAGTGGGTTATTTGCTTTGTTTACATTTTAATTCTGGTCCAGTAGTTATGGGAAAGGGACTATTTAAAAGTTACTGAGATTTTCATGTGATTTTTTTTTAAATGTTCTATTTTCTGCAGAAAAGGACCTGAGGATTACAGTGGACGAGAAGCTGAATGAGTCAACAGTGTGCCCTTGTTGCCAAGAAGGCTAACAGCATATTGGGCTGCATTAGTAGGAGCATTGCCAGCAGATGGAGGGAAGTGACTATTCCCCTTTATTTGGCACTGGTGAGACCACATCTGGAGTATTGCGTCCAGTTTTGGGCCCCCCACTGCAGAAAGGATGTGGACAAATTGGAGAGAGTCCGATGGAGGACAACGAAAATGATTAAGGGGGCTGGTGGGCACATGACTTATGAGGAGAGGCTGAGGGAACTGGGCTTGCTTAGTCAGCAGAAGGAAGAGTGAGGGGGGATTTGATAGCAGCCTTCAACTACCTGAAGCGGGGGTTCCAAAGAGAATGGAGTCAGGCTGTTCTCAGTGGTGGAGGATGACAGAACAAGGAGCAATGGTCCCAACTTGCAGTGGGGGAGGTCTAAATTAGGGAACACTATTTCACTAGGAGGGTGGCGAAGTACCTAGGGAGGTGATGGAATCTCCATCCTTAGAGGTTTTTAAGGCCTGGCTTGACAAAGCCCTGGCTGGGGTGATTTAGTTGGAATTGGTCCTGCTTTGAGCAGGGGCTTGGACTAGATGACCTCCTGAGGTCCCTTCCAACCCTAATATTCTATGATTCTATTGTTTTAAATAGACACCAATATGCACTGGAGCTGTTTGACAAATGTCAAAACTCAACATTGCAATGATGTTTTTCATTGTAATTTTGAATTTTAACGAAAATGAAGGGTCATAATGTTCACAAATGTTTTGTCCTGTTTTTTTGGAGTAGCTCTAGCATAAATCTATGCATGTGTTTAGGTTTTGAAATGAAATATTAGTTTTTTATACAGTTCCATAGGTGTGTATGACACTTATTATTGATGCTGGTCTCAGAAGGGAGGCTGAGCTGTGGAAATGGAGCTAATCTTCACTTATTTCTTCATACACTGAGCTTTGTTCTTCTGAGATTAAAAATGCCATTCATGAAAAAAGTTTATTATTATTAATTCATGGGTGAGATCCTCAGCTGATGTAAATCAACCTAGCTCAATTTAATGTGAGTGGAGTTATGCTGATTTATACCAGCAGAGATTGTATCCCAATAATAATAAATACGCTACATGTACATGGCTCTCTTCTCATTTATACCATTTAACACCATTATTTTCAATGGCCTTATTCCTGATTTACACCAGCGTAGTGAGTGCAGAATCAGATCCCAGAGTTGTGGCCTGTTCAGAACAGGCTAAGGACATGTTGGTGAGGCACTGTGCTGCTTATACTGCACGTTATTCCTTGTGTAAACAAAGGATTTATCTTTTCAACCCCTAGGGCTGTTATCCTGGCACTTTTTACAAGCATGAAATTCACTTACAAATTTGGGGTCATAGACTGCCCTCCATTCGCAGGGGAATTCCTGTTGATGGCCATGAAAATTGAAAGCACAGAGTGGGATCAGAATGTAGCTCATATAAAAGAAAAGGGTAGGGAAGAGGGAAGGAACAATTCCCAATCTGGCATTTGAAAGGCATATTTTCTTTCACTTATCTACCAGGACTGGAACTAAGAGTTTTGTTTTCCCTGGAACAGGTAATGAGATCACTAACACCTAAAGCAGTGCAGAAAGTGCCTCAACACAGCGTAGTGAAAAGAACATATCTATGTAACAAACAAAAAAACTCAGTCCTTTGGATTTCATCCTGAATTCTCATGTACCGGAAACTCCCATGGGAGTTTTGGATGCCAAAAATATGGGACCAGGTTTTGATAGCACTAGTACAGTGGATCTGCAAAAGGGCCTATGGATCTTTTAAACTCCAATTCAGCTCTGTTTCAAGGACCTTAAGTGGTACATGAAACTGTGTGCAGAACTACTTCCACCGCAAAGTGAATATCTGTTAAAGAAATAAACTAATTAAAAGCAAAAACATTGAAAGTCTCCAATAAGTCAGCATGATTTTTCATATTGCTCATCTTTGTACTTTTGGATGTTGAGAGCCCGAGTGTTACTTATCCTCTATCATGTAGGGGATGATGGGGAGAACAATAAAATAAAAATAAAAAAAACATTTCACTGCAATGAAGTTATTCGGCCAAAGGATCTACTGTTAAAGGACCATTTTCTTTTATCTGCAGTTCTAACTCATTTTAACTGCAGAACTTTTCTGCTTAAAGAAATACACTTAAGTAGTAAATACTTCGTAATAATTCCTTGTGGTGGATTCTCTTTGCGGGGAATGAATTGTGCTTTATGGTTCATTGGAGCCAAGTCTTTATCAATATAACTTCCAGAAAAGGAAAAGTGCCTGTGATAGCAGGGTGGCTGGACTTGATGACCTAGGCGGATCCTTCCAGTCCTATGTAAAAGTGTCTATATGAAGAGAATATACTCAGGGCCAAACGCTACCGCAGTGCACAGATTAGGTAGCTGGACTGTGTGTAAGGGCCCAACACAGAGAATTTGGATTCTTCCCTCATCAGGCACTCTTTTGCCACTATCTCAGGATTCCTCCACATGAGGAATAATGATTATAGGATCCATGTGGTGGTGGTGGATCCAGCTATCAGCACCCCTGGCCCACATAAAGAAGTGGCTTGTGTGTTGGGGTGAGGGTACATAGGAACTGGGCTCTGAAGCTCACAGGAGTCCTTGATATCTGCAGCAGTTCTGGGAATTCTGAAGTAGTAAAGCAGATCTAATGCATCCAAATGAGTCTAATTGAAGTGTGTAAAGGTTACATCTGCATCAGCTGAAGCATTATGGTGCTTAAGAAATGAAAATACTTGTTAAACCTGGAGTTGTGTGGTGTGTGATCCTTTGGGGGAAATGTTTTATGACTATAAAGAAGCTCAGTGCTCAGCCTGCAATGCTACCTACTGTCTCCATTACAGTGGGAAATATCTTTCAGATTCTAAATGCTCCTCTTCTCCCCACCCCACTTTTTTGTTTTAAATGCCATGCTCTATTGCCAGGAAAATGAGAGATCCAGTGCCCACAAACTCACTCTTCTGATCCACTGACAGAAGTAAGCTCACAGCTCCTGTCTCCATTGCTGACCACATTCATGTTACCATCTTTCATGATGGTGGTACTGAAACAAAATAGTAGCCAAAGTAATGCAAGTCAGTGATTTTTTTTTTCAATTAAACTTTTTTTCCCATTGAAAAATGCCATTTCATTGAAAATGTTTTGTGGAAACATATTTGTTTCGATGAAGAGCCAATAGACTGGTAGTTAGGATAGTCACCTGTTATGTGGAATAACCAGGTTCAAATGCCTATTCCGAATCAGTGCCTTAACCATTGGATATAAAGTTAGTCTCTCTCTCTCTCTCTCTCTCTCTGGACCAACCTATATATTAAGATTCCAGAATTGTTACACAGAGGACTATTTGTGTGAAGCAATGGAAGCTACTACATGCATGGTTGAGGGCTTGTTTTGTTCAGAATATTACCAGGCTGAATCGTCAATGGATTTCATGTTCTGTTACCATACTGTGATGGGTTTGGTCACAGAGACCCTCTTGGAATTGTCACCTGATGTGCTGAAACTACCTCTGAGCCCATTTTACCTGCCAGCTTGGGACTCCAGAATCCTGTCTTGTTGAGCCAGACTCCGCTGCAACACAGACCCAGGGTCTGACCCATGCCCCCAAAGCTTCAGACTTAACTGAAAACGGCTTAGCAAGTGCTCCTGTCTCTAGCACCCAGACACACAGCTCCCAATGGGATCCAAACCCCAAATAAATCTGTTTTACCCTGTATAAAGCTTATACAGGGTAAACTCATAAATTGTCCACCCTCTATAACACTGATAGAGAGATATGCACAGCTGTTTGCTCCCCCAGGTATTAATTACTTACTCTGGGTTAATTAATAAGCACAAGTGATTTTATTAAGTATAAAAAGTAGGATCTAAGTGGTTCCAAGTAATAACAGACAGAACAAAGTAAGTTACCAAGCAAAATAAAACAAAACATGCAAGTCTAAACCTAATACAGTAGGAAACTGAATACAGGTAAATCTCACCCTCAGAGATGGCCCAATAAGCTTCTTTCACAGAGTAGACTCCTTCCTAGTCTGGGCCCAATCCTTTTCAGACCAACGTTGTGGCTTATGGCCTGGGTCCAGCAATCACTCACACCCCCTTTAGACACAATCCTTTGTTCCAGTTTGTTTCAGGCATCTCTTTGGGGTGGAGAGGCCATCTCTTGAACCATCTGAAGACAAAATGGAGAGGCTTCCAGGGCCTTTTATATTCTCTCTGTTGTGGGTGTAAACCCCTTTGTTCTTCCATGCAAAGTCACAGCAACAAGACGGAGTTTGTAGCCACCTGGGCAAGTCACATGTCCATTAATGATTCAGCTTTTTGCAGGCCAACATCATTGTTTACATATTAGTTTGAATGTTCCCAGGAAAGCTCAGATGTGGATTGACATCTCCCAAAGTCCATTGTCAGTTAAGTGTTTCTTGACTGGGCACTTACTGAGAATATTCCTTTCTCAAGAAGCTGACCAAATGCTTCACTGAAGCTACTTAGAATCAAACACATTGAGATACAAGTACATAGCCAATATTCATAACTTCACGAACAAAAATGATACACACAGACAGCATAATCATAACCAGCAAATTACAACCTTTCTATAGACACCTTACTTGACCTCCTTTGTACAAGATTTGGTGCAACTATAGGACCTTGGTTGCAACAATGATATATACAGTCACAGTTCTTGTCAATAATGTCACACATACAATTCTTAAAGTCCTTAGTCATTTTGACTTTACAAATTATACCCATATGACAGCAAGGCATATATCTATGCCATGCCAAGAGTCTGATCTAGACCATTGTGATATCAGAGTGTGACCGGGTGTACCAGGTACTCTAGAAGGCCCTGCCATACCCTGCCCCAGAAAAAAAAGACAGTAGAGTGGGGACCTCCAACCAGCCTAGAGAGTCTGTTGGGGAGGCAACCAATCAGAGCCAACAGGCTTATATAAAAGAAGTTGCAAGACCTGGATAGCTGAGTTGCTGGCTGGAGCTGGAGGACGCTGTTCCTGGCTGGCTGGGGAGGCTGCAGCAGCAGCTGGCCAGAGAAGCCACTGGTTTGGACCAGAAGGTGTGGAGTCTGGGAGAATCCACAGGTACAGAGACTTGGAGAAACTCTGCCTAAGCAGGGATAGGACTGTGAAGCTCTCCAGGCACAGAGGCTTGGGAGAGAGAGCATTGACAAAAAGGGCCAGAGACTGATATAATCTCTCCAAATAAAGGAGCCTGTGAGAGAGAATCCTGAGAGGACAGGGCAGAGACTGTTGGTCTCCCTATGCAAGGAGGCCTGGGAAAGACTCTGCTTAAACAGGGAACAGTCTGCGGACCCCAGAAGCTGATGGGACAGAGTGGGAAGCAGCCCAGGGAATGCAGCAATAGATGCTAGTGAAGGAAGCATCAGGTGGCTGCAAGTCGTAGGGTCGCTGGGTTGGTACCCAGAGTAGTGTGTGGGCCTAGCCCCCCTCCCCACCACCCCACTGACCACAGGCAGAGGGGCCAAGGGCTGAGGAGATTTTGTTTGGAACCTGAGAAGGGGGCAAGTGCTTAAACAGGCCCAGAATGGGACTGAGGACCTCAAGGCAGGGCCAATGGTTTGTTGGACTGTTACCTGAGAAGGGGGTTGTTTTCTATTTGTTTCACATACAGACTGTGTGTGACTTAGCCAGAGAGTTGAGTCACTGAAAACCCATCTGAAAAGAGAATTTGCTGGCAAAGAGCACCATAGAAGCAGAGAGTGCAGGCATGCACTCAGCAGGAGGCACTTGCAAGAGACGAGTGGCTACACCCTTACACAGATCTAATCAATCACCACCCTTGCTCTACAGCTAACTTGTATGCAACAATTGCATTGGTTGTATGAGAGAGGTCGGACAGATGGTACATTATTTGGTCGAACCACAACACCCGTGCATCCAAGTACCACACAAAGCAACAAAAATCTCCTAGCACAACCTTGTCAGACACAAATCAACACAACAGTGCAGCCAGCATGCACTGTAACCCCAAACACACACAGCCCCTCATTACAGCATGTGTCCCTCATTCACCATCCATACAAATCTCCCCAACTCTCCCAGCACAAAACACACAAATTAACACAGCAACACAACCAGCACACGTGATAACCCCAAACTTCACTCTGAAGCATAGAATGTCTGTTGAATCTGTGTAAAGTTATGGAAACAGCTACAAGCATGGCTGAGAGTTTAGAATATCATCAAGTTTTGTTTAGAATATCACCAAGTTCTAACATTACTAGGATTTGTGGTCTGTTCCTGTCCAGTTTTTAAGGTCTCAGCTATTTTGACTTTCTGAATTACATCCATGCAACAGCATGGGCTTTCAGCTGCTAGCTAATATTTAATTATTTATACACTGTAGATTAGCTCCACCACGAATGCTTGAGAGAGAGTCCAATGGATTGAAGAGCTGAATGCTTGATTCCAATGGAGTTACTGTTCCCGTCAGCAGTGAATTTGGTTCGGTGTTCTAAATGCAGAAAGATACAATTAATAAAGAGAAAATGTGTGTAGACTTCTGCTTGCCATAGTCACTTTAGTTAGGCCAAACGCCCACTGAATTTGATAGGAGTTTTGTGGGACTAAGGAATGGGTATTTTGCCTTATGATAGGCTCAGTCTTTTAGTTTCCTTCTTCTAAAAGGACATTCCATACACCATAATGGAGTTATGGCCTGTAAAACATTCTAAACTTCGCGAAGTTCAGTTCCATAAGAATACCAACAGGAACATTTAATATCAGTGAGAATAGTTACCCTTTTATTCTCTATACCCTCATGAATCACTCTTCTTTTTATATAACATAGCAAATAGAACCAGTGAATGAATAGCAAGTCAGTTCATTAACACTAAAGCTTTAAGCCTCGCTCTTTTTCTAGACATGAGCATGATCCAGAAAATTTCAGAACTCTTCTGTTCACTCTTTCCTTTTTTCTTTCACACATACCTCTTCAAACTTGGCTTACAGAAAGGATTGAAACAGAAGCAGAAGTACCTGCTTATACTGTGAGAGAGCTGCTCTGATGTTATTTTTTTGGTTGAATCTCCAGCTGCCTGTACTGGAAAGAAAATTTTCCCTGTGTAAGATCTGAAAGCAAATATTGCAAGCTCAGGAAGTTTGGATATTTCAGTTAAACATCACCATGTTTTCCTTTTTTTTCTTTCTGCACAGAACTTTGCCAATTATGAATAAGAACATAAATATTACTAAGGGACTATGACATTTTGTTCAATGGGACAGATTATTGACCTCATTGCTGCTGCCCTGTAGTGCCACTCTGGTGATGTAAAAGGTCCATAAATCTGGCTTAATCATCCTCCTAAAGATTTCCCCAACACAGGGGGAATTCCAAGGTGGCATGGAGGCTGAATAGAGGTTGTTCTATGGACTTCCCTGACCACTGGGACACCTCCAGGACCAAGAAGCCACTAATATGACCTAAAGTCCTCTTTGCCAAGTGAAGCTCATCCAGGTTCCAGCCCAAAATCTTTACTATGATTTTATCATGCCAAATATTACTTATAAATAACCAGAACATAGTTTATTTCAAATTGGATGCATATGACAAAACGAAGCAGAATAATAAAGGAGCATGAATAAACACAGCAAGAAAAAATGGCCCAGTGGTTTTTAAAGTATTCAGTATTTCCCATCATATTAAATGGCCTTTTAATATTAAAAATGTATAAAGTTTGAGACATATTGTACCCTGGGTGATTCTTCACAAATAGACTGCAATACTGAAGTCCAAGTGGTGCACAACATATTTCTGGCCAAGTGTAAAACCTCTTTCTGGCTCCCCACACCCCAGGAGGTAGAGGGAAAAGAAGGGGCAGCCAGGCACAACAGACCATGCCAACAGTACCAGGGTTAAGGCCCCCATTACTGCTATCAGCTATGGTCACTCTGGCTGGTGCAACAGTCCTCATGGTCTATGGGCATTTGATAATGATGATGATTGATGATACATAGGCAATGGCCATACTGTAGAAATATAGCTTTTCCCAGTAGTTTGTGACCACACCAACAGTTGTTAAGATTCTTTGAAAGGAGACTGTGGGCAAAATTCTGCTTTGACCTTATGGAGTTGTGCAGGACAAAGGAGGGGAATGATTCTGGCCATCTGTCCCACAAGAGAGCGCTTGCAGGGTACAAGGCTCACGAGCTTCCATATTAGCTCATGTTTTTGAGTGCAATGTGGGTGTCAGTGAACTGGATGGTTAGACGTAACTCAGAGCCAGTAGGGACCTGATCCAGCAAAGCACTTAAGCAGAAGTAAAACTTTAAGCAAGTCATCCCTATTTAACTGAACATGGGCTAGTATTTAGCTTTATGCTTATAATCAAGGCCAATGGGACTTAAATAATTAACGTTAAGCATGTGCTTAAGTTCTTTGCTGAACTGGTACCTAGATCATGTTCTTTGCATTCATTATGTTGGGACTGGGCATTCTTCCCAGTGTGCTCTAACATACAGAAGAAGCTTCACCCTGCTGCTTCTGTGGGGGCAAACCGGCTCCCTCTTACAGTCTGTCTCCCAACACCAACACCACCACGCCGGCCAGCACATTGGCAGCACAGATAACAGGATCTAGTTCTAAATTAATTTCTGAAGGTTGCTGATTAAAGGATACATAGACCACTGATTTAGTGAGTGTTGGTCCTGCTTTGTGCAGGGGATTGAACTAGATGACCTCCCGACGTTTCTTCCAACCCTAATATTCTATGATTATATGCAAGTCAAAAATGACCTCGTTACAGCCTCAAAGTAATTTTGAATGCAGTTGTGTGTACATTTGATCACTTTTCAAAAAAGGCAGCATAACTTGCTTTGCTATCGTTTAATGTCACTTTTCACAGTGAGGAAAAAAAATTAAGAACCGCAGCTTTGGGATATTTTAAATGACATTTAAAGTTATCCACGGTAACTCACTAGGATGTGAATGCATCTTTAAAATGAGGAGAGGATGCAACCTGTCAGAATGGGACAGCTGGAGGTGAAATGCGGTTGGCAATAATTGTCTTTCTCATAAAGATGAGTACATAATGGAAAAAAGTTTCCACAAATATTTGTTCATATTTCAAAATGAATTTTGATTTGGCTATATTTTTGATGATTCCATATTTACTTTCCCATGAACATCTGATTCCTGGAGGACATTTTTAATCCCTAACAGATTTATTTGGGCATAAGCTTTCATGAGTAAAAACCTCACTTCTTCGGATGCAAGCTTATGCCCAAATAAATCTGTTAGTCTTTAAGGTGCCACCAGACTCCTTGTTGTTTTTGTAGATACAGACTAACACGGCTACCCCCTGATACTTGATTTTTTAATCCCAAATGTTTGTTGGAAGTGAATTTTAAACTTTTCTTTGATTTTTTTGGAATTTGCACTTCATGCTGTTTATCATTCAACCAGGAATAACCATGTTGTGTATATAATAGCCATCAGCTTGGATTGTGAGTGCTAACAATACACAGTTCATGAATGTTCTGTAGATCGAGAACTATTTGTTGAAAAATTAGGCATAATTTTGAATAACCAATGTATCAGGTTGTTTTTGCTGGTTTCCAATCAGTTTCCAGACAATTTTTTTTTCAATAAAAGAGAGGCAAAAAATATCATCTGTTTATTTATTGCAAATTGTTTGAGTTCTCGTTTTGGCCTTGCACAGCTCTGCGAGTGCGATTTAAAGGAGGAAACTGGAGACTTGGAAATGCCAACATCCTGCACAGCAATGCTGAAGTGATAGTCATCAAAGAGATGGTCTGGAGGTAAGATCTCAAAAGCGGGTAAGAAACAGATAAGCGGGAAAGTAACTGAGATAAACAGATTACATAAAACACACTGTACTTGGGATATATTATTATTGTTATTACATAAATAACTCGTCCAATAAAAGATATTACCTCACCCACGTTGCCTCTCTCATATCCTGGGACAACACCACTGCATGCTCTCATAATACTCAACTATCGAACCTTCATTGGAGAATGTCTCTGTTTTGGCAGCAGTGCCGAGGAAGCTGATTGTCTCTGTGCTGAGACATTGGGGTATCAAGAGTTCTTTACAGCACTAATGCCACAGTACCTGGGAGCTGAGGCAGCAGTGCTGGGGCAGTTCTTCAAGTGCTGATACCTCTTGGAGGGATCCCAGTGCTTCTTCAAGCCCCAGGTCCACCTGCACATACTCTCAACTTTCCTCTTCCCTAACACTTTCTGTTTTTATATATAATATATATATATATATAAATATAATATGAGAGAGAAGGTATAAAAGGGGATCGATAGCTTAAATGTATCCACCTTTGACTCGTGCTACATTTAAACAAAGGCATAAAAGGAATCAAAGAATTCTACTGTCTTGCAAAGTGACAATCAGAAAGAAGAATGCTGGCTTCTTGACAGTCATTACAAAACCCCTCTACAGAATGCCTTCTAACAGATGGCTCGGACACCTCTGGGATATGTCTATGACACAAAATAAATCTCCACAGACTAGCACTGAAATCTTTGTCACCACAGTCACTGAACATAACAAAGCAATAATGATAGTGTTGTCACTGCAAAGTCATGAAAGAAGTGCTGCTGCATGCTTTCAGTTCTATTTTTCAGAGTAAAGTCCCAATCCAGCAAAGATTTAGGCATTTGCATCATTTTAAGCCCATGGGTGGTTCCACTGAACTCAGTGAGACTACTCACATGCTTAAAGTTCACTATATGAGTGCAAAATCCCAGGGCCTTACATTTCATTTTTTTTCAGTACATCTCTTCCTAAAAATTTAAAGATGGTTGACCTGCAAAATACTGTCTGTTTTATCTAAACACAATCTTTGCTCCTGAGTTTAGTAAAATGTATATCAGAAGTATGACCTTTGCATCCTTCAACTTGAAGATGCTGAACATTAGTAAATAAAAGTTTGGGGGAGGGAAGGAATCATTCATGTTGTCAACTTTTATCTAGTAACTAGTTTTAGCCCCATGAAACTTGCGTTGAAAAGGCACAGATATGACCCTCCCCTCAAATCAGGTTAGTTTTAGTAATGGAAGCTCTAACTCCAACTTAAAGCACTACTCCCTATTATGAAATCCTGTAACACTATAGAAGCCTTCTTGCACTGAGTGTTTTGACAATTCCATAGAGAATAAGCTTCAATTTGATAGTTTCTGGTAAACTGCCATTCCTATCTTCCCTCTTCTCTCTGGCTGCCACAATCTTAACTATGCAGTCACATGCATCACCTGTGATAGGCCTGCAATATTTGGGGTGAGGACAAATCGGTATATGTGATCCATTCTCCACATAGAAGGCATTGCATGCATTGCTCTGCAATGAGAGTTTTACCTGAGGCACCACAGCATGATCGAGACACCAAGTGATTACACAATAATCATAGAGACATAGATTCTAAGGCCAGAAAGGTCCATTTTAATCATCCAGTCTGACCTCTTGTATAACACAGGCTGTAGAACTTCCCCAAAATAATTCCTAGAGCATAGCTTTTACAAAAAACATCCACGTTTGATTACAAAACTGTCAGTGATGGTGAATGACCTACCATAAATTGTTCTAATGGTTAATTATTCTCAGCATTAAAAATGTACACCTTATTTCCAGTCTGAATTTGTCTACATTCAATTTCCAGCCTTTTGGAACATGTTACACCTCTGTCTGCTAGATTGAAGAGCCCTTTATTAAATATTTGTTTCCCATGCAGATACTTGTAGATTGTAATCAAGTCCCACTCCCTGTACCTTCTCTTTGAGCTCCTTGAGTCTATCACTATAAGGCAGGTTTTCTAATCCTTTAATCCTCCTTGGGGCTCTCCTTTGAACCCTCTCCAATTTATCAACAGCCTTTTTTAACTGGGGGCCCCAGAACTGGACACAGTATACCAGCTGCAGTCACACTAGTGCCAAAGAGGTAAAACAATCTCTCTACTCCCACTCAAGATTCCCTTGTTTATGCATCCCAGGATCGCATTACATCTTTTAGTTTTTATACATAAAAGAATCCAGAAGTTATGCAGTAAAAAGTACAAAACCAGATTTTAAAATCCTGAAAAAGTGATAAAGAAAAAATGTCCAAAGACACTTTTCATCTTTGCATGTACTTCATACTTGCTTGAAGTGAATAGGAAATTTATAAAAAAAAAAAAAGAGAGAGAGAGAGGGAAAAAAACCCAAATATCCAACAATAGTTCAGTTCAGGATAGAAATGTCACTTCCTATTCTATCTCCAAGTGCTTTTCCTGTCAGCAAGCCACTCTCAGTAGATTATGCAGATCAGAGTATGATCATGTATGCTTTCTGGGCTCCTGGGCATGGGTCCAAATACACCCATAGGCTCTTCAGGGTTCCCTGTGCTTGGCTTTCCTTAGGTGATGCCCCATTGGGCTTCCTGAGTTTGGCTTCCCTTTGAGGGGGCTCATATTCCCCATCTGCTCTTCCAGGCTCCTTGGGTTTGAGTCCTTGATTGGTGGGTGGCAGTATTTCCCATGTGTACTCACTCACAGTGTGAAAACAGAGTTGTCGCTCACAGTAGATTGTGCAGATGTTCATAATACAATCCTCTCCTTTCTTAAGGCTTTGATGAACAGTGATCTGGTATCTGTGCCACATGTTTATATTTCTATAGGTCATTTTCAGAGATGTCAGATTCTTGCACATTAGTTAATAATAAATGTCAACATTGTTTTCACTGTTTTCTGACTTAGCACCCATTGAGATGAATAGGGCAGGGCACATTTCTCAGAGCTATTGTTTAAGGTCTGCGGACAGATGTCACTGCATTAGTTATTAGGTTTGTGGGTTTGAGGCTATCTCGGCGAGCCAGAGGGTGTTTTTTTTTTTTTTTTTTTTAAATTAATGAAGGGTTCTGTACTGGTCCACAACAGCTGTATCTGAGCCCTCAGTATAGGTGCTTTCCAAGGGGAAAAAGATTGGGGGCGGGGCCTGTGGCTGGAGCAGCGTGCAGAGATGCCTGGCAGCATCTCCGCATAGGAGCTGGATGGGGGACATGCTGCTGCTGCTTCTGGGAGCTGCTTGAAGTAAGCACTGCCTGG
Source organism: Chrysemys picta bellii (assembly GCF_011386835.1). Taxonomy (NCBI): domain Eukaryota; kingdom Metazoa; phylum Chordata; order Testudines; family Emydidae; genus Chrysemys; species Chrysemys picta. The sequence goes on from NC_088792.1 coordinate 193,899,956, forward strand.
AGCCTGCACCCCTGATCCCCTCCCAGGCCGCGACCCCCTCCTGGGCCCCAAATCTGGGCCCTAGCCCAGGCCCCAGCCCAGACCCCCTCCTGCCCTCCAAACCCCTCAGTCCCAGCCCAGATCCCCCTCCTGTACCCCAAACTCCTCATCCCCAGCGTACCCCAGAGTCTGCACCCCCAGCCAGAGTTGTCATACCCCCTCACAGGCCAACCCCCTGCCACAGCCCAGAGCCCCCTCCTGCATCACAAATCCCTCATCCACAGCCCCACATCAGAGCACTTAGGCCCTCCTGCACCCCAGCCCCCTGAGCCACCTCAGTGAAAGTGAGTGAGTGAGGGTGGGGAAAGTGAGCAATAGAGGGAGAGGGGATTGAGTGAGCGGGGGTGGGGCCTCAGAGAAGGGGCGGGGCATGGGCGGGGCCTCAGAGGAGGGGCATGTCAGGGGGTGGTGCAAGGGTATTTGGTTTTGTAGAAAGTTGGCAACCCTATGACCAGACCAGTGGACAGTACAGGTGATGTCAGAGAACTGGACCAGGAAGCTGCACATTGGAGCAGAACCTGGTGTTGCAAACATCACTTGACTGTTTCAGACAGGTGGAGGACAGCCAGCTCCGATATGCCCTGTCTGACTACTGAGTCTAATTGGACCTTGTGATATTTTGTGGTTCAATCCAGACCAGTAAAGGTTGTGTCAGTCCCTGCCCTGCAGCTCTGGGTGCCTTATGCTATGCTGCAGTGACTCACAGTCCTGACACCAACAGCTAGTAGATAAGCATGCAGGTCAAATCATGACTTCCACCACCCAGTTACTTTTTACAAAGTGACCCCAAACCTCCCCCGGTCCTGAATTTCCCCCAAACCATCTCTCTGCAGTGTCCAGCCCTCTCACTGAACACTTACTGAAGTTATTGTCTGTTGCTCCTTGAAAGAAACAATATCCTGCAATTCATTTGACAAACACTCTTATTTCAATAACAGCACTGTACTGGTAATAAAAGTAAAATAAGTTTATTTAACAAAAGGACATAGGTTTACATGATACCGAGTATAAGGAATAAAGATTGACAAGGTTACAAGCCAACAAAAGTAAAAAATACATTTCTAAGAATAAAACTTAATTTTAGCAAATTACCATCTTTGCCTAAACAGATTTGTCACCTAAACTTAATTCCCAGAGAGTTCAATCTCCTGTGTTGAACGATACAATGCTTTTTGATTTCCAGAGCTCTGACCCCTTTAATCCCTCAAATGATGGTTTCCAAAATGGTTTTCTGTTTCTGCTTATATCACCAAAGTTCATTGGTCCTGTTACAAGAGGGAGGAAGGCTTCATGCTGTTCTTCCCTTCCTGTTGACTTCCCTTCCCTCTGCTGATTTCATTGTACATAGGGCTTCCATGTTTTGATTCTATAATGCATAAGTTACATTGGAGATGGGGAGGTAGCTACCTTCCCTCCTGTCTGGGAGAAAATCTGTTTTCCCATGTGGTCACAGACTTTAAAGCATAATATCCGTGAGTATCCATAATTACTGACACAGTATTAATGCATGCATTTCATAATGCTATCAATCACCAGTGTGTCATAGGCTCGATACACTTTTATGATGCAGTAATATTGTATACAATCAGTTGATTCAATTGCTTATCATTTGAGGTTCAAATCCCCCATCTTAACAGCCCAGTAAACCTTTGAAATGTATTCTTCTGAAGTGTATCTCCAGTTTCTCTCTCCCACTAGGGTGTAGATGCCATGCTGTCTTCTCCTCTGCTTGTTAACTTGAGAGCTTTATTTACCTTATATGTAAATAGATCTTTATTGTCTCTGCCTGATAGCCAGACTGGTCAGACAAGCAAATACACATTTATTTGTTGAAGGCAGACTGTGTTTATGTTTTGCTTGCCAAACACATTTTAATAACATAATTCTAGTGCATATGTATAACTCTTTGTAAACTCCATACATACATCACACAAGAATATTAATGCTCAGTGAATTATTAGTTTTCCAATGACGTATTACATACCACCTTTTGGGTATATATCATGATAACAGTTTGTTAGGTGTAATGAGTGCAGGGCCAGTGCAACCACTAGGTGAACTAAGCGGGCGCCTAGAGGTTGAGGGCGCCTAAAAGCCCGCTCAGGCGAGGAGGTGGAGTGGAGGTGAGTTGGGGCGGGGGGGGCATGGGGAGGGCCGCCAGCAGTAATGGGGGGGGGGGCGCACGGGGGAACCACTCCCCACCCCAGATCACCTCCACTCTGCCTCCTCCGCTGAGCACACAGCCCCCGCTCTAATTCTCCTCCAATTGGTGCTGCAAGCCTGGGAGGGGAGGAGAATTAGAGTGGTGCCAGCGTGCTCAGCAGAGGAGGCGGAGCGGAGGTGAGCTGGGGCGGGCCCCCCAGGTGGGGTTAGCTTCCGTGGGGCAGGGTTAGCTGTTGTGGGGGTGGGGGGGGGTTGCGACAGTGGGCAGGGTTAGCTGCAGTGGAGGGGGGCTCCCCGGGCGGGGTTAGCTGCTGCGGGGGGGGGGAGGGGCTCCCCGGATGGGTGGGCAGGTGGGTTGGGTTAGCTGCCGCGGGGGGGGTTCCTCTGGTGTGTAGTTATCTGCAGCGGGGGGCAGGGGCGGGGTTAGCTGGGTGGGGGGGTGGCGCAAGTGGAAGTTTTGTCTAGGGCACGAAACTTCCTTACACCGGCCCTGAGTGAGTGTATGAGGCCTGACAAGAGTTGCTGATGCAGACCAGTGAACCACCAATAGGCCCGTGTCACAGACCTGTCTCAGGTGTCCTGGGGTCTCAGGTGGGTAGGACTGTTGTGGGACTAAGAGTGCTGGACCTTAATAAACTGGACAGTTAATATATTGGAACTGAAGGGTTGGACACACTGATTGGGTTTAGCTCACTTTGTATGTAATTACATACACGGTAACTGCATTTCCTTTCTTTCGCTTTTTTCCTCCCCCCCAAGTAAAAAGTATTTGTGGTTCCACATTCCCAAAGTGTTTGAGTGCTTGAGAGTGGGGGAGAGTCACCTGCAAAAGTGGCCAGAGAAGTTGTAATTTAATTTGCCAGAAATAGGAATGTGGCTCTGAGGGCCATAATTTCTTTTATTTTAGAAAATGACCTATAGAAATATAAAAAGGAAAGGACTCCAAAACAGATTGAACCAAGCTCTTGTTGCTGCAATTGATGGCTGGTAGATGGGTTACAGTTACGTACAATGGGACAAAGGTTTTCAGAAATGACTAGTGCTTTTCTATGTCTCAGTTTTTGGGTACCCAACCTGAGACAACTGAAAGGAGCCTGATTTCTGGAAAGTACTGAATAGCTGACTCTGAAAAACATGCCCCTTTAAGGTGTTTCAGGTTGGACACCCAAAAACCAAAGCAACAAAGCTTATACATATTACATATTAGTGTTGAATATACCTGAAAACAGTGAATCTTCCACTCCATTCATTCACAATTCAGGTCAGAGTTACAAGTTTCTGAAATGCTGAACATAAAACTGACAAACTGAAGTGTTAAGAATGTGACCTGGCATCTGTGACCTCTATTTATATTTCTATAGGTCATTTTCAGAGAGGTCAGATTCTTACAGGCTAACAAAGGTTCCACAGTTTTTTAAAAAAAAAAAAGTACAACACTGTCTTCCAGGCAGGGCTCAGGATAAAAAAAAGATGTGGAGTTTAACTCTAAAGTTCTTATTTTCTTTCAAACATAAATTCTTTGGCACAGCTGCTGGATAGTGGTGCTGTTTTAGACACACTGTAAGGGATGGTGACATTAGCAGGCTCACTATCGGATTTGACTGAACGAGCTGGAGAAGGCTGGCAATAAAAATGACGGCTGTGTCATCTTTCTACCGTATTTTAAGATCCAATTTTAAGATTCTGTCTTAAAAAATAAACAACCCCCCCACACATACAGGTTTTAGTTCAAAATTAATATAACATCACATAGCAAAATCCCATTGCTAACAAGCTAAGCAAACTAACACAATTCTAACAAAACCCAACCCACTCATTCATCATGGCTCTGATATAAAAATACAACCTACCATTTATATAATTAGGGCCCTACCAAATATACAGCCATGAAAAACACATCATGGACTGTGAAATCTGGTCTTCTGTGTGCTTTTACCCTATACTATACAGATTTCATAGGGGAGACCAGGGTTTCTCAAATTAGGAGTCCTGACCCAAAATTAATGGAGGGGGGGTGGGCGTGGTATTGCCACCCTTATTTCTGTACTGCCTTCAGAGCTGGATGGTCGGAGAGTGGCGGCTGTTGACTGAGGGCCCAGATCTGCAGGCAGCAGCACAGAAGTAAGGGTGGCAATACCATACCATGCCCAGTGGCAGTGGAATATTTTAATAGTGAGGGTGCTGAAAGCCAGCCCCTTACCCCTGTCTATGCCTCCCCCCCGACCCCGAACTGAGGGTGGGAGCGGGGCTGTGTCTCTGGGAGGGGGGGACCCAGATGGGGGTAAGGGTGCCGAAGCAATAGCTGGGGGTGGGAATGGGGCCAGGAGCAGAGCCCCAGGCAGCAGGGACCCCACATGTGGGGCCAAAAGCAGAGCCCCCAGCCACAGGGCTGGGTGCGAGGCCCCGGGAGTGGAGCCTTGGGAGCAGTGGGCCGGGCGCAGGGGCCCGGGAGCAGCAGCCTGAGAGTGTGGGGGGGGCAGGCCTGGGGCCAGCGAATGAGTCAGCAGCCAGGACCTGAGCCCCAGGTGAGGGGTGGAGAGCGGAGTGCAGGCAGAGGACTGGGAGCAGGGCATAGGCATGGAAAGCACCCCCAAAATTTATGTGCGGAGCCAGTGGCTGGGGATCAGGGCCTGGGGCTACCCCCTGGGGCCCAAGCTTGGGATTGGAGCCCTGGGTGCGGGGCCAGCAGCCCCGCATAAAACCTGGAGTGCTGCAGCCCTCCCCGCATCCCTACTTCCTGCACCTGTGATCATGCCATCCTTACTTCTGCTCTGCCTTCATAGCTGGCTGTCCAGAGAGTGGTGGCTGCTGACTGAGGGCCCAGCTCTGCACGCAGCAGCACAGAAGTAAGGGTGGTAATACCATACCAGGCCATCCTTACTTCTGCTATGCTGCTGGTGGCGGCAGCTCTGCCTTCAGAGCTGGGCTCCTGGCCAGCAGCCGCCGCTCTCCAGCTATCTAGCTCTGAAGGTAGCGCTGCCACCAGCAGCAGTGCAGAAGTAAGGGTAGCAGTATCGCAACCCCTCTACAATAACCTTGCAACCCTCCCACAACTCCTTTTTGGGTCACAACCCCTACAATTACAAAACTCTGAAATGTCAGCATTAAATAGCTGAAATCATTAAATTTATGATTTTTAAAATCCTATGACTGTGAAATTGACCAAAATGGACCGTGAATTTAGTAGGGCCCTATATATAATGCATCTTCAAAGGACGTTAGAAACATTGGCCCTGATCCTGGGGAGAAAGCAAAAAACTTACAACTTGCTTAGCTTTACGCATGTGAATAGTCACACTGGGGTAACTCACTGATGATATAATTATATATGTCAGTTAATTACCCCAATCGAGACTGAATTCAATGGGACAATGCAGATGCCTAAGCTTTTGCAGGATTAGGACCTTTGACTGAAGTATTTAGTATCAGAGAGTTGTATTTCCGTTGTGATGTTATATCTGTGAAAAAATAATGTTTTTGAAGTGATATAAGGTATTGGAAGTTGGTGATAATTGAAAGTGTGAAGGTAAAACTTATATTTAAGATGTGAACATGGACAATATTGGGCATTGGGTATAAATTATAGGAAGCAGTATTTATGCTGTTATGGAAGGCATCACCAGGTGGCACTGTTACACATAGTCTTCCAGTCTTTTTCTTAGTGTGCAAGCAAATATTCAGTCATTATAAAACATACTGTCTTATTGTTAGTTTTTGTTTATATGAGGTTCTGTTTAGAGGCAGTTGTTCTGTGAAAAGGGAACAGAAGCAGGAGATTTTGCTTTCTGCACTGGTCGCTGATTAGAGTCAGTTCTTGAGACAGAGTAGCTGTTTGGGATTGGTTTTGGGTGTTGGGCAGAGATTCTTAAAATAAGGGATTTCCTGCATGCTGTTTGACTATCTCTATTCCAGGATTGGAGTTTAGGTATAAATAGAAGAAATTGGAATATACTGAGAGTCTGTGTCACTGATTTCTCTTCCAATGGAAAGCTGATCTGCAAGGCCTTGGACAGCTGTTCCTCAGCCGAAGGATGATGCTGGTATGAGAATCGGATATTTGTGTTGGAAGGGGCAACAAATACAGTACCTTACATTTTAGAAATGCTTTACAAATTTAAATTTAATTAACTAATTTTCATAAACACTCCTGTAAGGATAAGGAAATACCATCTTGTTTTGGCAGATGAGGAAACTGAAGCCAAATGGTTGATATTTGCCAAAGGCTTCATAAGGAGTCAATATTAGACCCAGGATTAGAACACAGGAATTCTTTATTCCCAGTTGCAATCCATGTTGCATGTTGCAGTTCCATGTTGCAATCAGAATATACAATATCTAATTCAATAGTAGGCAAGACCTACTCTGTCTACGCAGGATCCTTCACAGAAAAGAATTCAAGACAATCATTTAAACTCCAGATAGGCCTTTCAGCTAATAAACTCAGCTATATTGATGACTTGGCTGAGCTAGCTCTCATAACAACCCTATAACCAAAATGAGCTCACTGTAATTAATCATGTCAGTCGGAAAAAAGAAAACACAAACCTCCACACAACTATACTAAAAAGTATTTATCCTGTATTTTCTTTTTCTCTAATTAGGGTGCATCTTTTGAGGGAAAATGTGCATGACTGTTTGTTTAATATACTATTTTAAATAAAATCAAAACCCTACTTTCTTTTCCCGTTAAAGTCTGGAATTCCTTAAAATATAAATAATACATCACAGGAAAATTATGAATGAGGACATACACACATTTTCTCAAGCTTTGCTCTCAGTTACCATGATACACATCAAGCTGTTGCAGTAAAATGTGCCACTGTAATAGTCTTAGTATATTAAATCCCCTCACAGCTGATCCTCAGCACTAATGCCTATGCTGTAGCAGAATATGGTGGTATCCCTTTGAAGTAATAACTAGTACATTATAGTTGCAATTTGTTCAAGATATCAGTTACAGTATGTGAGGGAGTAGCATAATAGTTAACAATAAGAATTCATTTAAATATCACAATAAAACCATATTCCATAGCTATGCTATCATTAGAGTATTTCATGTCTGTGGAATTTGAATGATGAAATGTACAAGAACAACTGAAAACACATTTTATAGCATTTGAACAAAAGAATTACCATAGGTAAGTTAACTAAAGGTAGGCTTGACAGAATTTTGATTTTTTTTATATAATTTTGACAGATAATATCTGTTTATTTTTAAGTATTTTTTCTATTTTTAATCAATTTAAGCTTCATAGTTGCATAAGATTATGGGTGTTAAAAAGATAAAAATATAAAAACTTAACTTTTCACAGCTGCAGGAAATTATGGGCTTTATAACCATCAAACCACAAATTGTTGACTTTGCATATCAAAATATAGAGTTAGTATTCATAAATCAAACTCTAATAAGTTTTCAAGCAGCATTTTTTTATATTGACTATCTGTAAATTTTTATTATCATCCATAGAAATATTTTTTCATCAGTCTGTGTGTGTACAGAGAAGTTGACCTTTGCTGACATTTACCAATAAAAATATAATCCTTCCAAGCCTAACTAAAGGCAACTGTAGGTTGTACTGTTGAGTGACCTCTGTAACAGTTTCACTACCCTGTAATGAACTCATGTGTGTGTATATATAAGAAATTTGGTCTTATTCAAGCACTTTTGAAGGTTAAGAGTCAAGACTGTATATAATGTTGATATCAAGGAATTCTGATGTTGTAACAGTAACCAAAAATGCCATTAAAATAGTATATGAGGTCATCAGGTATCTGAGATGTTTATATAACTTTATCATAGTTTTCCACTGTTGTTTTCTTTAAAGAAGGGTCCAAATGATGATCTCAGATTCATTAATTCACTATTGTATGGTGTATTTTTATTAATTACTTCCATTTAGGAGAACATTCGAGACTTTTTGGATTAAAAGACACTTTCAAGCTTCAAAACTGACCACCATCTTGGATTTGCATTGCAATTCTAAAAGCAGAGTCTCCCGATGAAGATTTTTAAAAAGGTTTCTTTTAATCAGCAAAAATCTTATTTAAGCATTTTTTTAAAATGATTAAGTGTGATTTTTTCCATGTGAAGACAAATCTTGAAATGATTTCATAAATGAGCATAACGTCTCAAGGAGGAAGTTTAAGTTTAACTTCAGGTTTGAAGCTTCAGAAAGAGCCATGATGATGTCCTCCACCTCAGAAGGAAATACAACATGCTAGGATTGCTGTGTGGGGCACTGGGAGTCAGGAAGCCAGATAAAGTGAGTGCTTTCTAACAGTAATTTATCCGGAAAAAAGGTTTGTTATTTACATGTTGAAAAAGCTAAATATAGGTACAGTATTACATTATCAGGGAACTACATATTTGCTTCTTATAAACATATACCTTTCCTTAGATATGATGCAGGCTGTTCATCCTAACTGGCAGTGATTTTGTTTTTCTTTTCTGTAACTACTAACCTGCCCGGATGGACAGATATTGCATCTCTGAGGCATGAGCCTGGTACCTTTTACTTACATGAATAGCCTTAGTGAAGTTAATGGCTGAATATTCACATGTAAAGCAGGGAAGATTAGATCCCAGTTGATTGAAGTGTGGCTCACGGAATGTGAATTTCTCTTTAGAGATAATAGTGACATCACCATGCTTCCTTTATCAATACCAACAGATCGGATTTCACTGTTGTGCTTCTAAAGAGAAAGGGGTCAATTATGCTGTTAGTGTAATTCCTTTTGCTCCTGATTTACACCAGCGTGACCAGATTCAGGATTGAATGCTCCTCAAAAGTCTATGTAATCCACTAAGTTTCCGTATGTAGCAATCTAACAATAGCCAGTTTAACAAAGAATATGACAGTCTTCCACACCATGGACAACCAGAAAAGTGCTTCTGCATCCTTGCCACAAGCTTTTCCCAATGTTTGGGGAGAGGGATTCACCTGAAAGGGACTTTTTTATTATTTATTTCCTATGGTTGCTGTGTCTGTCCCACTCCTGTAACACCAAAACTTTACATTTAAATTACTAAAATAATTTCAAAAATTGATATTTATGTTTCTAATTTATTTTCTGTTGGCAGTTAGTGGCACATTTTGTTATGAGTTAATGCAAGGGAAACATTTTGGAGTTATTGATTAAGAACTCTTACAACTTGAAGACTGTATGATTCAGCAGATAAGGTGAGAAGCCTTTTACCTTTAAATCACTGGTTTAAATCAGGTTGGTATTGACTTAAAAAATGACCCCAAAGAAATGAGCTGGTGGTCTCTGTTCAATTTCTAATAGACACTTACCCACATCATAAAAACCACCAACACACCTGGAGCTGACTGCTTTGCTGGAAGTCTTAGCAGAATGGCCAACTAGTTAAGAGTGGGTATTAACTCTGTTCTCCTTAAAGGGGGACCCTCCAGACCAGGGAAGAGACATGTTGACAGAAAAGGTTTGAGGAAATGTACAAGGCTGCTCTCAGTGCTCTACCTGTTCTGTGCATAGGGAGAGGGCTGAAGTTTCTAGGGTTGTCAATTTGGCACCTTTCATGAACAACAATTTTTCATTGCTTTTCATGAGCAACAAATTGGGGGTGGGAAGGGGGGCAGGCTGAGAGTCCTAAAATTAAACCTATCAATTTTATTTTGTATTTATTTATTTTAAAGAACATTTTCTGCTGCTCCCCCCCCCCACCCCCCGTAATTCAGTGAACTACATTTACTTTGGTCTCTTCATTTCAAATTTTAAAAGTTCAGCATTACCACCTACAAAAGAAAGAAATTGGAAAAGTGGTGATGTCAGCCACTGATCTCCATGCAGACTGCATGTTCATCTCAGTCAACATAACATTGCCATATTGGGAGCCCTGTTTCCTAGTGATTACCTCCAAAATTATATAATTAAATATCTGGCCAAAAAGAAAACTTGTTTTTATTCTTCTATTCTTCATTCACTTTGATGCTGGGAGAGCATCTACTGGTCATGTTATAACTAGAGATGGTTAATGGTACTGACCTGATTTGTAAAGTACTTTGAAATCTATTGATAAAAAGTGCTATGTAAGAGCTAGGTATTATTATTAACTATTTTTAAAATGAGGGAATTCAGCTAGGAACCATAGATCAGATTGTGCACCCGCACAAGGACAGCTACAGTGGAAAAAAGAGGGCATCAGGAGTCTCTCGCCTTTATGCCCACATGCTGTAGATGCCTGCATGGGGGGGGGGGAGAGGGGGCAGAGTAGCGAGAACAGTGACATGGTACTGATCCCCAATTTAGGAAGTAATCAACATAGATTGTAAGGTCCTTAGGACAGAGACTGTCTTTTGGTTCTGTGTTTGTACAGCGTACAAGGAAGTCCTAGTCTATGACTGGGGTCCGAGGCATATACATACTAGCTGCCCACCAAAAGTAGGCCAACATGTGGTGGGTGGGGGTGATTTAGGAGGGCATCCCTGGAAGAATTTCAGTGCCATGGACCTTCCCACACTCTCCTACAACATTGGATAATTCCTTAAAGCCACAATCGGGCCCTTGCTTTGGGTTGCTTTAATTTGCTAATGCTGTATATTTTCAGCTTCCTCGTTTCGTTGCCTCTATCCACAAGAGGAAGACTATCCAATAAAATAATTTTATACAAATCTGAAATTAAATGTTCCTTTATGATACCAATCTATATGTTTGGAATTCCTGGCACATTGCGTAGCTGTGATTTTTTTTTTTTAGGGCAAAATTAATTTCTGGATGCAAACCATCACATAGACACCCATAAAAACTCCCTACATGTGGTTAAATGAGTATATTGAAGCGGAATACTTAGTTCCCATTCATTTCTGAGAGGAGAATTTTGCCATTGATATATAACTGTAAATTTTGCCCTACGGGGGAGCATTAGGCACTCATCAGTTACTAATTAGTGACTTATGTAAAGTTTTCTGATATTTTATTTTCCTATGCTGAAAGCTGAGTAGTGGGATCTTAGGAAAATGTCAAGCTGTAACTAAAAAATACTTTGGGAAAAAATGGTATTTTAAAATGTTGCTTTAACAAGAGGGTTCATCTTTAAAGCTTTCCTTCGTTCTGCCTAGTTTCAGCCATAACCACCTAGCAGCAGCACTGAGATGTGCAAATATTTTGCAGCCGGTAATCACCGATGCTAACTTTGACTGCCAAGTATCAGGGGGTAGCCGTGTTAGTCTGTAGCTACAAAAACAACAAGGAGTCTGGTGGCACCTTAAAGACTAACAGATTTCTTTGGGCATAAGCTTTCGTGAGTAAAAACCTCACTTCTTCGGATGCATCTTTGACTGCAACATTCATCATCATGGCAGTGTTGGCTTTGTAAAGCAGTAAGGCTCTGCGAGCCTCCCAGATCGCACTGGGGGGGGGAAGGGGAGGAGAGAACTTAATTTAAGGGTTAGGGCTCTGCCCTGTTTTTCTTTTTCCCTCCCCGAATTCCCGAGCTGCTGCTGCTCTTTCTAACGCAAAAAGCCCCCCTCCTGATACCCACAGGAACGCATCCCATCGCCAAGGCGACGCTAGGTGGCACTCTGCAACCGCGGTTGGCATGCGGGGCAGCCTATTGCCAGAGACAGCTGCACGGGGTGTGTGTGTGACTGTCCATGGGATGCTGGGGCGCAGGGATAAGCACTGTAATAAATGAGGAGCTGGTGCCTAAGCGAAGAGCGGGCTTTAAAGGGACAGAGACAGGAACCCGGGGGTCTCGCCCTGCTTCAGGCTGCGCCCAGGGCTGAAACTGGAGTGCTCTCAGCAATGTGATATGCACTAGGAATGGATTTCACGCTGGTGGCTGCCTCCCTCCCCATTTTGCAGTTACAACTGAACCGGGGCGTGGGCTCTAAAAGCAAATAAGGAATCATCGGGATGCCCCCATCTGTCTCTGGGGCGGGCCTTTAAACGCGTCCAGCTGGTTTCTCCTGGGGGAGAGTTTATCCCGTTTTGCGTTTCCTCTGGGATGGCTCTGGTGTAAACCCGGCTCGCTGCCGCTGCAGAGCGTTAGCAGGGGCTGCTCTGACCCTTGCCAGGACACTCCAGCTGGGACGATCTATCCAGGGCAGGGCTGCGAGGTGTGAGCCTGCGAGGTGGGGTGTCTTGCCGGCGTGGTCTACAGCCCCTATGCCTGGTGTGTGAGGCAGTGACGGGTGTCAGTGTGCGTGTGAAAGAGAGGGAGGGAGGGAGTTGGGGGGGGGGGGTTGTTGGCAATGGGCGGGAGAGAATGAGGCGAGTCCTGCTTCCTTTTCTTTCTGCCAGCACCATCTCAGCTCATTTTCTCTAAGCAATACAACTTCACGGACAGCTACCTAGCCAGCCCTACGCTCCCATCATGGACCTACCAGGTAACCAAAAATATCCCGGCGCTAGCTGGTCCACTTAAAATATGCATCGGCCATGGGAAGGAGGGGTTGGGGTAGAGTCTCGGGAGAGGGGGATACATCTCGGAGATTTTAATTTGTGTTGAAGACGGAGGGTAACTGAAATGCAACTTCCCAGAAAGAATCTAAATGCGATTTGGTTTCCTAGGATAGGGAGGGGGGATTTCTTAGTCTCTCTTTCCCCTCCCAAGAGGTTAATGAACCGGTAAGTTTCAAACGGGCACCCTACAGATCACAGCTCAGCTGCCTGTGGAATAGATTAAAAGTATGAATTGGTGCCCGTGCCTAAAGTCTCCGTAATTCAGAAGAAAGTGTTTGCCGCAAACGGGGCTTGGAAAGAGAGCTCCGCAATGACGGGAATATGCCAGCGCTTGGCTTTGCAGTAGGAAAGGGTTTATTTTATCTTTTTTATTAATGCTTATGAAATCGCGTGGCTAACATTAGCGAAGCAGCCGCAAGCGCGCAGAGCGCATTGTCTGTGAAGCTCTTCGGGCGCCTGGCGCTTGGAGAGAACCGGCGTGGATCGCACCTTAGCAGCTGTGACAAAAAGTCAGGCTGTGGGCGCTTCGGTGGTGGTTAAACACCCGCCTTCTGCAAGGGGGATTAAAGGCTAGTTGGGGATCTGTCAGTAGGGTTTAGCTGGCTTGATTTCGAGGCTAAAAGTGTGGGGAGTGAGGAAAAAATACAACTACCGCGCACTTTCCCTTCCCATCTCAAACTGCGGGGGGGATATGGCAGCACCCCCACCCACCCCGGGGGAGTATGTATGCCGGGAGAGGAGACATCTGGCACGGCACTTAGGCATCTCCTGAACCTGTTGTGCCCACTTAGTGACACCCTGCCAGGGAGGGAGAGAGGCGGGTGCGCGCTTGCCGGGCGGTGCTGGGCTCGCCGGGGGCTAGTGCTGTGTGTGTGTCTCTGTTCTCCCTGGATCGGTGGCTGATTGCTCTCTTTGCCGTTCCCAGGCTGTGTGCCGCCCGTCCTGTGAGGACGCCTCCTTACCCTGCCCGGAGGAGGAGGACTCGGATCTAGTCCCAAGCCAGCTGCCCCGGAGAGAGAGCGGGGGAGGAAATAGGCGCAGCCTCCCCTCCCTACCCTCTTGCGCCCTGATGCCGGCGCCTAGCGGGAGCAGTTGCTGGCCCCTGCCGAAGATGCCGGGGCTAGGGCGGCGGGGGGCGCTGCCGGAGCCCGCGGGCTGCTGCTACTGCCTGGCGGCGGCGCTGGCCCTGCTGCTGCTGCTGCTGCCCGCCGGCTGCCCGGTGCGTGCGCAGAACGACACAGAGCCCATCGTGCTGGAGGGCAAGTGCCTGGTGGTTTGCGACTCCAGCCCGTCGGCGGACGGGGCCATCACCTCCTCCTTGGGGATCTCGGTGCGCTCGGGCAGCGCCAAGGTGGCCTTCTCGGCCACCAGGAGCACCAACCACGAGCCATCGGAGATGAGCAACCGCACCATGACCATCTACTTCGACCAGGTCAGCCAGCTCCTGCTCTAGCCTGCCCTCTCCCCGGGGGCTGCTGCACCTCCACCCCCCATCGCTAGCCCCCCAGACCCTCCCCACTTACTGACCCCCCCGCACACACACACACCTGCTGTGGTCCCCTCGCCTGCATCCCAGCCACTGCATGGAGTTTGCAGAAAGCATCGGCCCGGCTGAGCAACTTCATCCTCCCTAGGAAGCGTTTGCATTTTCATTATTAATGATACATAATGTAGGCTTCTGCTTCGCATTTCTATGGCGCCTTCCAGGCAAGGATCCCAAAGCTCCCAGCAAATCTTTTCTGATGGGAGTTAAAGGGGGCGAGGGCGTGCAGACCTCAAGACAGCAGGTCATTCAGTATAGCAACCCCCGTGCTCACGGGGAGTCAGTGAATCTGCCGATTCCGAGTGTATTTGGCAATATTACCGCGTCTGTCTTGGGTGAAGGGGTTTCCCATCCTGTGTTGTCAAAGTAGCCAAACGATGCGTAGCGAAAGAGTAGGTTCATTTTGCACGATTTATATACAGTGCAGAATGGTGATACTGTCTTAGAAGGCACCCTGAGCTCATTCTGTTTTCATCGTATCTTTCCTGTGTGGATCCCCCCCTACCATTTCGTAGGATTACCCGATTTGTGTGTGTTGTTCTGATTAACGAATGGGTTGATTTTTGGTCTGCAACGTTATTTATTCTGTTGCATATGGATCTAGAACTCGTTAGTATCTTAAACAAAAACAAACAAACAAAAAACTCTACCCCTCTAAATCTTAATCAGTTACAGCTTAACTAAGGAGTCTCGACCATGCCCTTTGATATCGAGAGAGAGATTTCTGTACGTCGTTTATTGTATATATTTGGCTCTCATCAGTTTGTTCATGTAACTTCATCTCCATGTTTCCACAGTAATTAAGCTATTTTCTTTTTCCTCATGGTGTTCATTTTTTCTTTAGTTCATTGGGGAAAATGATGGAGGTTAGGGTTTTAATTTGTTTAGGGGTGTTGCTTTTTAATTTTATCCATAATTTCAGTTCAGAAAAAAGGTAAAACAAGGATTGCAGCCTGTAAATCTAATAGTCTGACAGAAAATATTGAAAAGAGAGAGAACTGGTGTTTGAGATACCTACTGGCCAGACCCTTCTTCCTCCTCCCCTTCATCATCTCAACCCCTCAAATACAAAACTGGGACTGGGATCACCAGTCATCTGAGCAGTAGGTTGAGAAATAAAGGGAAATGTGAAGAAAGAAAGGAAGAAGGGCTTATCAGGACTCTAGGACTCTGAATGTCCCCCCCCCCTTTCCTCCTTTTAGTGACTCTCTTATGTTAACAAGCACAGGGAATGGTAATCCATAGAATATTGTGAGAGAGTGGATAGAGCCAGGGTGGGGATGAAGAATAAGAAGGACATTCAGAAATCCCTTTTGAAACATTCAGCCAGGTTCACAGTTGTGTTTTGCTTTGGGTTGTCTAATCTGTCTGGGTTTTATTGTTTTTTAAACGGCTTCTCTTAACTGAATTTGGAAAGATTGAATTTTACTACTTGCCTAGTTATAGATAACGAAATGTGGGCACATTCACTATATAGTGTGGGTTTTATCCGTGTTCATTTAAAACACCCAAACAGTTTGTAAGTAGATTTCTGAGAGAGGAGACTGGGCAGAAGAACTGGGGGCCCAATCTTGATCCCATTGACTTCAATGCAAGTTTCATCATTAACTTCAGTGGAAGCAGGAGTGGGCCTCTCTTGCAATGGCTGAGTAGATGTTGATATTTTGTGAATGTGATTTCCTCTTAATTGTAAATATGGCAAATTGGGGAGTATTCTGGAGAAAAACAAAACAAAAAAACAGTAACAAACCCTGAACAGTTTCTTCCCATAGATTCTCTCCTGCCCCTTTCCACTTGGTAAAGTGGTTTGGCTGATTAACTTGGCATAGAAGGTCACCTTACTTCATTCTAATTGTATGAGTGCACTCCCATGCAACAGTCTTCACTATTCCTTACTCCGGGTTCTGAGATGGCCAGAGCTTCTTCCTGTGGTTATAATGCATCCCACTTATTTATTCAAGTCCGTTATAATTGGTACCAACCCTCCAGAGGAAGAGAAAGAGAGGAGTGAATTGGCAGAAATGATATATAATTCCTCCATCCCTCCACTCAGCTACAACATGTTTAAGTCCTATTTTGTTATGTATTTGTTTAACACGTTAAATTTAGGGCATAATTAGTTCCAAAAGTGCCATATAAAAATCCATTGCACATTTACTTGACAGTTACTGTTCCCTTCTCTTTGTCTGTCAGTGATAATATGCCTTCCCCTCCTTTACTTCACTGTGGCTGTGGTGTTTTCACTCAGTCTAACAGGTTTGGGTTCATCACTGTGTTAATAAATCACTTTATGAACTACAATACTTTTTAAAATGCCTTGGAAATTGACTCCTTCCCCCTGCAGTACAGTTTAATTGTATTGCAATTACCATTTCCAATAGGCTTTATATAGGTCATGGAGCTGATACAGATTTTTTTTTGGCACTTAATTGATTTGACTTTGTTTGTTTGCTTTCCAGGTATTAGTTAATATTGGCAACCATTTTGATCTTGCTTCCAGTATATTTGTAGCACCAAGAAAAGGGATTTATAGTTTCAGTTTCCACGTGGTCAAGGTCTATAACAGACAAACTATCCAGGTGGGTAGTAATTTAAACACTTCATTGAAGATTCTTCATTCCTGTACTCTCTTTGCTTTTAAAATTTGGACCTATAAGCACTAGTTAGTATATAAAAAACACAATAAGTGAAGAATTTATACATTTACTGTTTATTAAAGTGAACATTTTGTCTGCTGTATAAAATGATGGAATGAAATAAGAATAATAATTGATTACTTTTAGATTACTTCAAACCTGTTGCTTTTGAGTGTGAAAGGTTAATGAAGTGCATAAATAAAAATTACTTAATATTGAGAAAACTCAGATTCTGTCTCTTTGCATTTTAGGTAAGTTTAATGCAAAACGGCTACCCAGTGATTTCAGCTTTTGCAGGGGATCAGGATGTCACCAGAGAAGCAGCCAGCAATGGAGTCTTGCTCCACATGGAGAGAGAAGATAAAGTGCATCTCAAACTGGAAAGGGGTAACCTCATGGGAGGGTGGAAATACTCAACCTTTTCTGGCTTCTTAGTCTTTCCACTATAAAGGAAGACCAAATAGGAGCCAGATTCTTGAGCTAGAACAAGGATTGAGTCGTTAATGACACCCTGAACTTGGCAGAACATGATGATATTTCCAACCACGCAGTCAGACTGTCATGGTAGAAGAATGATAACCTTCTAAACTCCAATATTTGCTTTGAATATTGACAATTCCTCGGGAAACCTGCGCCTCTAATTAGTTTTAGACGACAGTGATCTTTAGGAGAAATGAAATTATCGACCTGAGCAATTTGTACCTGTGATTGTAAAGTCAATTTCGGATTTTATTGTTGGGATCATTGACTTTTTTTCTTTCTTTCTGTTGTTGTTGTTGTCCTGATGAGACAATTAACTCGGACCACACAATCACTTGTCAAAGGCTCACTCCGGAGCCAGAAGAATCCACCACCTGATGAAGTGTTCTTTCAATGATTTTTTTTCTTTGTGTTGTATAGCCTTAAGAAAAAAAAAGAGAAAAAAATGGCTTCAGTCTCAGTCCTGTATTTTCTGGGGGAGGGGGAATTCTGGACATTATTGTGTCAAGAAGTGCTTTATCCAGTGAAGCAAAATTTGCACGATTGGAACCTATTTTGTTTTGTGGTGTTTATATTTTTCATCAACAACTTATTTTTGTGTTCTGATTTTTTGTGCTAAAAATTGTAAGCTAAATTAATCAATAAGACAAAACAAAGCACATATATACTTTGTAGCTCCAAGTAAAATTAACCAATGAACAATTCTATGTGCACTTTTCAAATGATCTTTACAGATGCATTTAGAGAGGGAGCTATGTGATTCTTGAGTTATAACCTCAAATCCATAAAGAAACTGACATTTCTGAATTATCCTGACATTTCTAGAAGAAACAGTAGAGGCTTTGAATATCTTATCTGACCATACCCTAAAATATATCATTTCTTTGCATTACTGAGTGTATTTTGGTGCTTTTATCTGATATGTATTTATTCTATGTGTTTATTAATGCTTAAATACAGTTTGTGGGAGCACTGAAAGATGACAGACCAAACTTCTTCCTCTCCAAGTTAAATAAAAGAAGATTCCTGTTTTCCCCCACCGGGATCAGGTATATCACCAGTTACCACTAGTATTTCTGAAAGCATATGGTAGTAGGTTGTCAGAGGCCTGAGGCTGTGAAACTGGTTGAAAGTTTATATAGCATCAGTGAATGCACCACAAATTATATGATTTTTTAAATTTATGTATTGTCTGTATATGCTTCTCCTCTTAGCACACAGGGTCCAAAGAGATCTGGGTGCAGACTCCGTCCAGTACTGTATGCCAGGAAAAGTCATTGATTCCAAATGATAAAAGACGAAACCTCAGGTTGAATTCAAATTCATCCTTTTTCCGTCAATGTAACCAAAATGCTGACTAACTTAAGATTCAGAATAAATGGGTTTGATGTCCATCTTGCTTTTTCACTTCTATATATAAGGGTCAGAGTATTAAATTGTGCACTTAGGAGATACTGCAGTTCTTGCTCATTGAGCTCATTAGAGGAATTTTATTTTATTTTATTTGTCTTGCTATTAAGTCTGTAAGTAATTTGAGTATTTAATTTTTATATTTTGTCAGGTCCCGTCCCCCCACTACAAACATAATGCAAGGACATTTGCAGAATGTTAATGGTGGACATAGTGCATTTCAATATTATGATGGCCATGTTGTTTTCATTGTAAATTTATCATTAAAGGACATTGCCCATTTAAAAAAAACACATATTCTTTAAAAAAGAAACAAACCTTATCTGTGTTTGCTCTAATACCTCAGATTATTAAAACTGAAATAATTTTAAAAATCTACTGTATTTTCACTATGTATGCTGTTTGTTTACTTTTGGCACTTTACTTAGCTTGGCTAAGGAAAAAAAGACTGGTCAGTTTTAGTTTTTGTTTTTAGTCAGTTACACTTTCTGGTTCTCATGCACTGGTGCACTGCTGCAATTATTCGGTTACAAACTCTTCAGGGGTATGTTTAAATCAAGGGGGAAAACTATTTCAATTTGAATAAAAAGAAATAATGAAAACAATTTTATAAAAATTAGTGCAAACCCACTTGTTTCTTTTATCTAATTTTGGGGTATAAAAGACCTGACAGACTCCTTTGAACAAGTAGACACTAAAGTGGGAGCAAGTTACTGAGTTTAGAGTTTCTGAGAGAGTCTCTCAGATTTGTTTTCAAATCTTGTTTACCGTAATCAAATATGAGGTCCCATTGACCTCACTGTGGTTATTCATGTGAATAGGTGAGTCTGATCAAGCCCTGATTCTTACCTCAGCCAAGAGATTCCAATTAAGAGGAGGACTCCTTCCCAAAACTAGAGATATTCTAGCAAGTTACTTAGGCCACTGTGAGTGCAGAATATGCAGTAGAATCTCCTTTTTCCTTTCAAGTGCATCACCTCTATCTCGACCATTTATTTAAAAATAATGGATAGATCATGCTTTCAATCTGTCTCTGAGGTGGAGGAAGGCCTCTGATTTATTGTTCATTTCCGTATTGTTTCATTCCAAGTCATGTGTTGTGGTACCAAGGGAGGGAGTTAGAAAACTTGTATAAAATGCTAAATTAAAGGCAAACTGAATAGCATGTTCTTATTCTGCACTAGCTATACTGAGAATAGTTTTTTTTTCTTCCCAGAGAATTCTCTTCAACTGTTAGCTTTCTCCCCACTCTGTTTTACTAAAGTAGTTTCTAAGACTGTAGAGGGCCCAGTCTGGCTTTCATTGAAGTCATTGGGTGCATCAATGGTAAATGTAATATTTCAATATCTGTATCAGAGAGATGAGACATACACTGTAGAACTCAACAAAAAACAAACAAAAAGACAAACAGACTTGCTAAAGAGAGCCTAATACAGTAGTCATGGACAGTAAATTTAATTTAATAGTGATTGATGAAAGTAACTTTATTTCATTGGATGCAATTTAATGTTGGCCTAAATGACGTTGTAAATTTCATGCTGGTAAGCAGTGTGAGAGTTAGTAAATGTAAACATACTTCCTAAGGGAGCAGAAGACTGGGATCATAACATGAATAGCGACCAACATGAGAATCTAAGAAAGGTGAGACAGGACAGGCTCCCTGCAGCTCTAGTAGGAAAGCTTTAGCTCCCTGTTGTTGTTTTTTTTACAGTGGTGCCCTTTGGATGGTGGAAGCCAGGAGCTGCATTAGGAAAAGAGAAATATTGTCAGTGTACCTTGTTCAGTTCCTCTAGCACTGTGACAAGTACAAACAGAGTTTGAACTTGACCCTTGAAGGCGCTGTGTGCCCTCAACTCCTATTGAAAGCAGTGGGAGTTAAGCATTTCTCAGAAGTGGTCAGCACCTTGCAGCATTGACCTGGGTATGCAGAAACTGTCCTCCCAACCAACCAATCAAAAAAAACCACACATCAAGGAAACGCTCATGAGTTACATTGTGTTTGTCTGTTTTATCTTTTCTGCTTTTAAACAGGAACATCCAGTTTCTATTGGAGAAGCTTCTATTTACACTTGACCAAATTGGCAAACTATATGATAGACTTAAAAAATCCAGCATCATTAATGAGCTAGTTATATCATTTTCATGGGCAATGATTTGTCAGTATAAAGCCTATGAAAATAATATTTACTATAAATAATATTAAAAATACAGTGCATGTCCATGGGACAATTTGCATTTTTAGGCAGTGGGACCACTTGCAGACCTAGTATATAGTAGTGTGACTCCCATTGACTCTAGTGTTGTATTTGGCCTAATAAGTAAAGGTCTTTGTTTAATGAATGAATGTGACTGATAAACACATAATTTTGATCGACCAGACTCTTACTTTGGTTATGAAGTTTCATGAATCAGAATGATTGAAATATTGCTTTATGATCATTGACTACCTGTTAAAAAGATCTTCGTACACTGTTATAAACTCCTGGGGTTAAGGTGGGTGAGGTAATATCTTTTATTGAACCAACTTCTGTTGGTGAGAGAGACAAGTACATCGCAACCACAATTATACACAGAAAGGCTGGTTGGACTTAACACAGGGAATCCTTTGATTTAATAATCAAGTATCAGCAAAATGAAATGCTGCTTTCTTAGCAAAATAAATAAATTACTTTCTGAATGAAAAGGCCAGTCTTGCTTTCCTTACTCATATGAGTAATTCTGTTGATATAAATGGGACTATTTGCATGAATAAGGTGAGCAATATTGGGCCTGAATTGGGGAAGTGTAGACTTTTGTCAGAGTCTGATCCTGCTTACTTTTAAAATCGATGGCAATAATCCTTTTGACTTCAGTGGGAACCCTACCCGCTGCAGGCAACAATCTGCAATTTAAAAGTGTTACAGTATTGATCATAATCCTCCCGATGCAACCCAAGTACTAGAGAAACTCCTTTAACTCATTGTGTTATAAATCCATCTTCAAAATGAGCATCTTTCTGGTTTTATACAACTTTATAAACAATATAGCTGCTTTTTTTCCCTGTTAGACCTTATTGGTGCCACCCAAAATGAAATTGTTATGTTTATATCATGCCTTGCTGAACTTTACCATGAAAATATGTGGCATATGTGGAGTTCACATAACATTTCATACTTCTCCCCATGACAAAATAAACGAAATTAATTCAGTGAATTCCAAGCACTCTTCAGCAATAAAATAATAAAGATGACAAACTCATGTGTCTACGTTAACCCTAAATGTATTTTGTTTCATTATGCTGATTTTCTTCTAAGTTCAAATATGTAAGAAATAGTAATTGGCTCATAATTAAAATTTACATTACATATTTTAATTTTCTGACAAATCTACAGATCAAATGCTGCAAATAATGTAAATAGTAGCCTAGTGAGATATTGCAATATCATTAATATGAACTCCAAGTACAATAAATAGAAAAAATCTGCCTCAGTAGAAAGGTGGCAGAGTTAAGCACTAACGAATAGGAAATGCCAAAATTAAGGTAGCAGCATTGATGATGTGATTGCTGCCACTTCCACTATAATAATGATCAATGTAATCTTTAAATATGGGAATGTTAAAGAAGTTGCATTGAAATATCTTGTGATCTATTCTTTATTGAAAGGATCTCATTCAGTGTGCTTATTACAATGACTTTGCAGAAATAGAACCTCTCATATATATAACTGCTATCACTACACTAGGCGTAATGGAGTTGACTGTCATTAGTTCTAATGGATTCTTTTGGCTCTGTGTGCACAGTATATTGCGAGAGCGAGAGAGAGACGGGGTGTAAGGGGATTGTACAAATAGATAGCATTTTCTTATGTACCTTGTCCTTCATTTCACCTAAATATTACCTAAAAATATTTTCTCCCATTTTAGCAATAGGTACTGTAAAGCGATAGATACTATATATTAATATCTATAACTGAAGATACATTGAGAAATATAATTACAAATAATTTTATAAATATAAGTTCAGAGAGCTACCACTGTTTAAGTAGTGTTTAAGATGAAGTGAAGCACAGAATTAATAATAAAAAGCTTCTGTGGTTTCAAGAAGCTCCAGTTCTGTTAAAGCTCTTGTGATGTATGAACTCCTCTGAGCTGAGTAATGCATCCCGAGAACTGCTGTAAAACACCAGACAGTGGAACTATCACAAATTGGCAATTCTTTCTGTCCTTAATCGATTGGCATTGGTTGGAAAGTAGGTGGTACACATCAATGTTAAAACTGTAAGGGAAAATTCATCCCTCTTGTTTAGCGGCTGCAATATTCCCCTGCTATCTTCCTTTTTTCCCTCTGTACATTTTCGACATAGCGATGCACCTTGTATGTCACATGTCCAAAACAAGACTATGGAATCCTACTGTGCATTCATGGGGGACAGGATCAGAGGGATCACCCTCTTCCCTCACCCCTTCTCTCCCCATCACCCTCCATACACACACTCTTGATTTTTATCTTCACTAGAAAAAGGGTCAACACTGCAGCATTCATTTCTAAGTACATGCAGTAAGTATAGGATTTGGTGCATGACAAACTATATAAGAGAGAATCTTTCTACTCCCTAGCAAATTATTTATCCTTAAGTGCTTTATTAGATTTCTTTTTTTTTTTTTTTTTTTACAGTGGTTTCTAACACATCTGCCTGGGAACCACCAGCAAGAAACAGTTTCTCTGTCCCGTCTCCTCTAACCTGACCTTGCTGGAGATTCTTGTATTAATCATCATAATCTTGCTCAGTATAATAACTGTGCCCTTTATCTTGACTCTCTAGTCAAAATGAGCTTCCATAATAACTTTATTTTGATATAAAAACATAGATTTTCCTTCCTCTTTCCAAAGGTTTCCACTACTTCCTAGCTCTATAACACAGCAATACATTAACACCATTCTCTTACCAAGAACTTCTCATCACTGAGACCTGTAACCTTTCGCTGTATCGTTTGGAGGGAAATTCCTAATTTTTGATTCATTTTAATGCAGACTTTATAAAATATCTTATTCTTGTGATGGAGCATTTTTAACAATGTTTTCCAGTGAAACATTTAACCTCTCACTCATAATTTTTTGAAATCTTGTCCATTCAAATGATCATAGCTTCAGAGTCCTATCTATTAGACACATGAGCCTGCAGTTCTGCACCCAAAGTACCCATTGAACTGAGCCCTAACTGGTTAATAAGGGACAGAAAACAAAGACAATTAAAATAGAATGTACATGAATAGTGAGTTCTGATAAATATTTTGATCCTGTTAAATCTATTTCCCAGAGGGGAGAATTTGCATATTAGAGGTGACCCTCCAGTGTTTGATCCTCTTAGTCCTTTTAAAACATCCTATGGCCAGAGATACTAGAAAACTTTCTACATCCTCACAGAGCCTTTTCAGGTAATATAAACCTTGGAGTGCAAGTGTTAGGAGGCAGGAAAAGAAAAGGAGAATGTGAAAGACAGTTTTTGAGTAGATGCACCTATGTATTCCATTAAGATGTGCACATGAAGCTGGGGAACTTTGCCTAGCAATACCCCTTGGGGCTGTGCTTGCACCCTGTGGCCCTAGCCTCTCCCCTGGCTATATAAAAGTGTCACCAGCCCAACCCCCCTCAGTTCCTTCTTGCCACCTGCAGCTAGAGTCGGCGCCTGGCATGGGCAGCATGTGACTTCCACATCTGAGGAGGCTGGGTGTGAACACCAGAAGCCTCCTCCCCTGAGGCCCTGCCCACGCTCCACCCCAGGTCCGGCCTGGAACTCGGAGGAGGGGATGGAGAGGTGCAAGTGGTGGGTGGGGGGCTCCTCAGGGGAAGAGGCGGAATGGGGACAGGAAGAGGAGCAGCACCGGCGAGGCTACAGGGGAAGAGGACGAATGGGAGTGGGGCCTGAGGGCAGAGTGCAGGCGGGCTACGACCCAGGTGCCCTTTTGGTGGTGGCGCTCCAAAGACAGTGGGCTGGTGTGCTTCCAAAGAGATTTGCACCGCATCCTGTTCGGAGTGGCTTAGCCTTCCCTGGCCTCTTATACCCGCTGCCCATGGAGCTTGGTGTGGTGTTTTCACCTCACATTTTCACTCCATTTTTGAGTCTTTTTTTTCTTTTCTTTTTCTTCTAGATAATAGCTAGTTAGTAATACCGTAGGTTTAGTTTAGTGTTAGAATAGTTGGCTGCCCTGTGTGATGTTCACACCAGGGTTTAAGCATTGTTCACTGTGTGGGGTGCCACCCCCAAATAGTGATCCCCCCCATGCGGTGCTTGTAGTGTCTTGGTGAGTGACACATTCTGTAAGTAATTCAAGTAACTCAGTCTGTAAGTAATTCAAGAAGAGGATTCATCTGGCAAGAGATTTTTCAGCTGAAGCAGCACCTTCTGGAGCAGGCCACGAGGCCTACTTCTGCACCAAAGCCCTCATCTGATTGGCAGTCACCTTTGAATACCACTCCATATTCAGACCCTACTGATTCCCCCAAGAGGAAGAAGAGTAATTTCCCCTCCTCTGGTATGGCAAGGAAGAGGTCCCATAATATTAATCAGGACTACTCCAGGGCTCAAGGAGACTCTCCCTCATCTTATAAGATGAATGCTGACCAGCACCATACTCCTTCCGACATGCAGGATGGAGCAGGTCTCTCTAACTGATCCCCCGTATGGCACTGAGATCAGCGAGAGTCTGTACCATCAACTCCAGTTCTAGCCATGGGACATCTGTTGAGTTTGGTACTGATGATGTTGGTATCAGTGCCTATGGTCTCCATGCAGGTAGCACATCAGGCAGTTTCAGATCTGATTTGCCTCTCTGTGCCTGACTCTAGTTCAGGAGTTTTCCAGTGCCATAGTTTCTACCACTTCATCCTCTGTCATGCCCTGGGAACCTTCTGGCTGGGTCACAGAGTTGCCATGTTCCTCAGTATCCCAGCTCGCACCACCAACATCACAGGGTGTGGAATTGAGTCTGATGCCATCCCTGACAATGAAGGCCCACAGCAGCTGCACTCTTCAGCTTCATCATTGCGATGGTAGCAGATCCCATCATTGATCTTGGTACAGTCCTTGGTCTTGGTGCTGGCGCCTTCTATGGTACTGGGTGGAAGTGTCTCTCACATGGAATTGTGTGCCAATTCCCTATTCCCCTTCTGCATCAATACCATCCCTATTCAGATTAATTGGATGCGTCCGAATGTTTGTTCACCCTGGCAGGACTGGCTCCCCCGTTGTCACCAAAGAATCTCTGGGACTCATCAAGATCCAGGTTGGGGTCATCCTCCCCTTCACCTTTTCCCGATAGGCACCAGAGACCACCTTCAGAACAACATTGGAACCAAAATCAGTGTTGTTCCTACAGTCAGGACATGGGCTCTTGTCCTAGTATCTACTGGATCTTGTGGTTCAAGAACAGGATCCATTATTGGCACAGCAAACTGCTTCTTTGTACTCTCTGGATGACTCTTGTGTGCTGGGCTTCTCCTGTCTGATGTCTGAGGACTTTAAGGCATATCAGGACATCCTTACGCATATGGCCACTACATTAGGCATCCAGGCTGAATTTCTGAAGGAGAAAATGCCTAAGCTGCTGGATGTCCTCCAACCATCAGCCCTCCATCTTCTCTCCATCAGAGGCTCTACTTTTGATGTTCAATATGAAAGAACTGAGAGGGATAGGAGCGGCATAGCCGTTATATAGCCAGCAGAGGGGCTAAGGCCGCAGGGTTTTCAAACAACTGAGTGATCCTTCATCATGAACAGCAGTGAGGTAAAGAGGCTAGAATGTAGGAACAGCAGATGGGTTCCTTAAAAAACATGAAGATCACGTGTCTGTTATTTGCACCTGTATCAACCCCGAATATATACATTATGGCTGTACATGTATCCAGTATGATGCAGTTTTTTAGATCCTCCTAGAGGTCTGTGGCAAAAGCCTCATAATCTCTAGGGTGATTTCTTTCTGACTGTCTGGTCTCCCATTCTCCCATCTCCTGGAGAGTGCAGTCAATCAAAGCTTGCTGTGCTCAGTGAGGGAGCAGTCTCCTACCTCACTGAATGTAGCAGCCAGCATTACCCTCCCCTTTCCAGGGCCAGTGCTACCATTAAGGCAAAATAGGTGGTTGCCTAGGGCGCCAAGATTTGGGGGCGCCAAAAAGCGGTGCCCCCAATTTTTTTACAGCGTTCCTATGCCCCCTCCCTGAGCGCGCAGTCGCCACTCCACTTCTCCCGCCTCCCAGGGTTCCAGCGCCAATCAGCTGTTTGGCGCTGCAAGCCTGGGATAGGAGGAGAATTAGAGCAAGGGCAGCATGCTCGGGGAGGAGGCGGAGCAGAGGTGAGCTGGGGTGGGGAGCTGCCGTGGGGGGGGCGCCTCAGGGCGGGAGGGGAGCTATCGCGGGGGGGGGCGCCTCAAGACGGAGGGGGGCAGGGAGCTACCGCACCACTGGAGGGGGGGGGGTGCGCCAGGTGGAAGTTTCACCTAGGGCGCGAAACTTCCTTGCACCGGCCCTGCCCCTTTCCAATCCCACCTGTTGTGTAAACAAAGGGCTCGGAGTTGATATGGCTTTAGAGATTGCTGCTTTTGCAGGCCCTAGGGTATCAGGATACTGGTTATGCACTCCCCCATCTTTGAGTGGCGCCATGAGAGGGACTTATCTACAAATATTCTGCCCAGAAGATAGAATGCTGCCAGAAGTCTCCTCAAGCCTCCAAGTAAGATAGAGCTGAGGAGATTCCCCTAAAGGTATGGTGAGGAAGATGGAGGGTAAAATTCTAGGGTGAGGGGTGAAGGTACATAGAATGAAATACTGGGAAAGTAGGACAGAATGAAATGGGGGCACAGCGGGAAAGGGGTGAAGTGACCGAAACAAATAGGGGTTCAGGGACTGAATGAAATGCTGCCAAGGGGGGAAAGAGACCATTATGTGGTGAGGCTAGGACAGAAGACACAACATAGGAGTGGGGCTAAAGGGACAGAGAATGAAATGTTTGGGGTAAGAAAGAGGGAATTTAAGAATGAGTGGCTTTGGAGCAAGAGATGGAATGAAGCTGAGAGGGAAAAACAAAGGTAAATATGGAATCAGTGGAAGGTGCCAAAGACATAACTGGGAAGTGGGGAGCTATTCTGAAATTAGTCAGGCTGGATGAAGGAGGAAAGAGAGGTAAAATGTGAAACCAGCCAGTGGTGGGTAGAGATTGATCTGGAGGGTGAGGGGGAAGAGTGTTGGAAGTGGTGAGTATATTTGCAGGGGGAAGGGGTTTTTGTGTGTGTGTGTGGGAGGGATAGGGTGAGGAATAGGGAATGATTTTTTGTAGCAAGCAAGAGATTAGACAGCATTTGGAGGCAGTCTCAAAGTTTCAGAGTGAGGGAAGAGGAAGAAATTCATTCATAAAGAACTTTGGAAGAGCAGTTCTGTGTGACTTGTTCATTTGTTTTTGTCTTTAGAATGCACCAGATTCCTCTAAATAGTAGGATTTTGCAAACATGCAGTTGTAACTCCCTCCCTTCTGGCTGCTCCCTTCCAGGGTCTTATTCCTCCTCTTCTACAAACGCTCCCCCTACACTGGTTCACTTCAGTGTCTGCAAATTATTCATCATCCCTGCCAAATGTTGAGTACATGGAGAGCTTGAGTATCATCAACTCCTATTAAGGTCCTTGGGAACTGAGAGACTTCCATCACCTTGTAGGATAGGCCCCTGTTCTGTAGCCTGGTTAAAAGATATTGCCTGGGTTGTTTTGCACCTGCAGGTATGACCCTTGTCATTTGTATCTCTGAAAATGTTTCCTATCCTCTTTGTGAGAGCTCCATTGTGCCAGGTTCGGTAGGTCAATAAATGAACAATAAGGCTAGTTGCAGTTCTTGGAATTTCAAAATGGTGATGAAAAATAGGGAGGGGTCAGGGAAGAAAAGATAATCAACAAATGTATTGAATGGCTGTTGCAGTTGCCATTTTTAGTATTGGTAGAAATATTTCAAATTTAGAAATTTTGACTAAAAAGTAGATTTTTTAAAAAGAAAATTTCATGCATGTTTTCTCCACTTTTCAACTAGCTCTCATGACCAGTAATTATAGTATGTGATTTAAGTGACCAACCATATACCTTATACAGAAATTTACAAATATTGTACGTTCAAAGAAGTGTTCATTATGATCAGTTCGCAAACATCTGGCCCCAAATGGTTGTAAAAGCTTCTTGTTGAACTGTTATGAATAATGCACATACTTCTAAAAATCGTGATCTGTTCATGGACAGTTCAGAACCAGAAAAAAGGCCAAATTCACTAAATAAACTGGTCATATAATGAATATTTCAACCAGCTCTACTGTATCATCTTCTCCCCTTCACCACTAACTCTTGGTCTACTCCTCATATTTTATTTCTTCTATCCTATTGCAGGCAATTTTTTTCCAGAGCAAAGAAATCACAGCTCGTGTCCCTGAGAGGGAGTTTGAAAAATGTTGGGAATAATTAGACCATCTGGTGCTGTAAATCCATCAGAAAGATGTGTTCAGTGGATCATGGCCTAATCTATTCTATAACTACAGCATTGGAGTTACTTCAGCACAAAAGAATTACAAGGGAATGTGATATCATGGAACCATCACATATCCCTGGTCATCAGTAGGCACTAGGCATACAAAAAACTGGCAGTTATCCGAGAGGCAGTATCATATCATGATAATCAGCCCTTTTCAGTTGCTCTACTATTTAGAATTTTTTTTATCTAGGAATAAATGGATTCTATCAGCTAGTGTGAAATCATTTTTTCTTTTGCAGTTCACATGGATTCATTTACAGTTTATAACGGATTGAACTACAGTATTTGAAGGGTTTGCTTAAACCAATGATTGATTAGTACTTGGGCCTACTTGTTTGATTTTGAGACCAATCCCGCTCTCATTTAAGTTAACTGGATAAAGGATCAGGTGCTGTGTAGCAATGAATACATATTCATGCATACTCTTTAAGTAATAGGAATGAAATACCATTTCTATTAATAGATTCATAGTTTTTAAGGTTATAATGGACCATTAGATCATCTCATCTGACCCCCTGTATAACACAGACCATGGAATTTCACCTAGTTACCCCTGTGTTGAGCCTAGTAACTTGTGTTTGACTAAAGCATATCTTCCAGAAATGCCTATTATAGTGATCTTTTCAATAGATGGCACTGCTGGGACTAAAACTGTTGCTTGACTAAGATGCAGATTAGTATTTGAAAAGGACTGCTGGGATTTAGAGAGAGAGAATGGCTTTACGGGATGGGGGTGGGGATTATTATCTTTAAACAGGGGGTTCTGTTTTGTGAGTAATTTGGAAATTGTGGGAAGGACTGTTTGTGTTACCTCTGAGGGTGTTGAAAAGTCGGTCAAGTACCACAGGTACAGTGAGATAGTTTGCTCAGGAGAGTGACTTAGATGATGCAGGTATGAACAAGCTATAGCTACACCAAATGAATATTAAAGACCCTAAGGCAATTGTGCAATAAAAGTCTGACTCTCTGACTGAATCCACCTCAGTTTATTCTCTTTAACTATAGCTACTCCATGGGCTGGACTAGATTATAAGTGCAAAACCTCAAGTGTTTGTAAATTTTCAGTAAATTAATTTCATCAGAATCCTTGGGATATTGTTATTATCACAAAGAACTTCTCTCAATATGACACCATGATGAACTCTGCTACTGGGGACTTGTGATTTCATGATCCATTCCTTAAGTTAGGAGAAGGAGCATGTCTCCCCAAGGATCTATCACAGAAGTCAGGAAGCTCTGCACCCTGAAAAGAGCTAGCATGGGTTCATGTCCCTATGTGTATTTTCTACAAGCAGAGTTATTCCTTAGTACAGGGATCGACAACCTTTCAGAAGTGGTGTGCTGAGTCTTCATTTATTCACTCTAATTTAAGGGTTCGCGTGCCAGTAATATTAACATTTTTAGAAGGTCTCTTTCTATAAGTCTATAATATATAACTAAACTATTGTTATATGTAAAGTAAATAAGGTTTTAAAATGTTTAAGAAGCTTCATTTAAAATTAAATTAAAATGCAGAACCCCCTGGACCGGTGGCCAGGACCGGGCAGTGTGAGTGCCACTGAAAATTAGCTTGCGTGCCACCTTCGGCACACATGCCATAGGTTGCCTACCCCTGCCTTAGTATATACTCTGAAACAGAAAGCTCAACAGAATACTTTCTCTGGTGGCAGAGTATCATTAGTTAGGTGAATATCACGGAGATATACTCCAGGTTACTGAATAAACAGAAATAATCTGCCCCATCCTGAGGGTTTGAGATAGAATGAGGGGCTCTCCTGGGTTAGAACTGTACCATACATGTATATATAACAGACTACAAAGGATAGTTTATTATAGCAATTAAAATATAGGGCTAGAGGGATAGCACTCTCCATCTCCTTTGTATCGTGGGCTGGGCAGAAATTTCACACCAGCATTCAGTTCAGTCCCAGTTACTGTATTCTAACTCATAGAAATGTGGATAATTAATAATGACTCTTAGGACCTGACCATTATCACTATGCTGCACACCTTGTTGGCACAGAACTTAATGCAGGCAATGGGGACAGAACTCAGATATTCTTCTCCTGAAGTACAGTCTCCTTTTTCTTTCAGATAAAAAAGAATATTGTGTTGCTTGTTAGTAGTTCAGGGTCTATAAAAATGAGTAGTTTATATGCCATCAGGTAGAGCACAGTAGTACACATTAAATAGTAGAAAAACTAATTTTCTAATATTTTTGCAAATAAGAGTTCTCTAAGTTCAGCTTTTTAAGATTCATATAGTTCATGATAACAGTTAATACAACATAGGAGTTTATTCATGAAAATATGTGCCTTTCTTTCCATTGAAAAGAACTGAAATGCAAACAGCTCTATTAGTGAGTATTGTTACAACCACCACTGTTCGTAAAAATGTTTGGAACCCCAAAAGTTGAACGTATTTCAGCAAAACACATTATTCAACAAAATATTTGAACCAAGATATCAATGGATAGAAGGATGTCACTCTTTACCTAGTTTGCATGGAAGGGAGAAAGTTCACATCGCCATGCAAGTCAGTCCCAGTTACTGTATTCTAACTCTCATAGTAATGCTTAAAATTAATAATAAATCCATGGACTCTTGTGACCTCATAGTTTTCACTATGCTGCACTCCACGTTGACTCCGAATTTCATGGAGGCAATGGGGATAGTCTTAGTTCATGACTGGGGCTCCTAGGCATTACCACAATACAAATAAATAATAATAATAATTATGTATTTAACAATTATTCAATACAAATATGTATTATTCTTTCATTTAAAATGTTCCGGCCATTCAATCAGGCAGCAGAAACAATACTGTGTGACTTTGGCAACTGACCGCACAACAGAAATAATAAACAGTAAAGCAATAAAGTGAATAGCTCACAAACTACCCATGGTCTGAGATTTATTTATCCACCAAATTATTCAGTAAATACTTTTACTAATAAATACATTTTGCAGAAGTGAGTTTGTGAATGTTTCAGACAAAATAAGGTGCTACATTTGTAAGGAATATTACTGGTACCCACTATTGGTACTGACCAGCACTACGATACAAACAGCTTAGCCGGTTCTTTACAACATTCATTCTTACTAGTGGGCTAGATTCTGAGCTGTTCTAAGCTAATATAGTTCAGTTTCAATTGATTTATTCTAGTTCGGAATCTGCCCCACTGTATATAGACCAAGACTTAAACATTTTTAACTAAACTTCCCAGTGACCCTGTGGGTAAGAACATTTCACAATTAGTAAATTGAGGTACAGAAAGTTTATATGATTTGTCCAGGGTCACAAAGTAGCAGTATGTAATAGAACCCAGGAATCCTGTACAAGGAGGGCTTGTCCACATGGGGAACTAACGCAGAATAGCTATTGCTTTGGAAGTGGATTAAGTTAACACTTGACTGCATTCCCTCCTTATGTGACAATCAATATTTATCTAACTAAAAAGAATTCCTGAATGTTGTAATATAATGTCATAACTAAGCTCAGTATAGGGAGACTGATCCTCCACTGTTTTGCACCGTGTGTAGTCACGTAAGCAGTCAGAATGGTAGGACTTCACTATTGCTGGTCCAATCAATGGAGGCTTGAACTTCTCCTTAGAAAGCATGCACCATCTTTATTAATTGTTATTATTTAATTTTATTAAGACACAAGAGATTTCATTGTTTGAAGTTGAGAAGTGTCACTTCAGTAAAAAAATCTTTTGGAGATTGAAAAAATAGCCACCTAATCCTGTTTGAAAAATTGGGGGCGGGGGATGGGAATCCATGTAGCTCAAATAATTTCCTTCAGCTGGAATAGGGTTTTTGTCTTCTAGGTATTTACAGTTATCTCGGATCTGTGGGATAAGAGCCATCTGTCTACTGCTGCAGCAGCAAATCTGAAATTTTATTAAAAGTGGGACAAATCCTACAGTCTCACCTGTGGAAAAACCTAGTGTTCTTCAAGCTGCCGAATTTTTAACTGCACCATACAGTCAGTGGGTAAGGTTTGCCTACTGGCAAACTTGGTGGAGAGTATGGACCTCTTAATTAATGATTGACCTGAGGGTTGCAGGAATAATCTTTTGAGGAGCAGATAACTGTTTGGCGGTACAGAGTCTCTGCAGCACTCCCTAAGTATAGGTCCCCTCTGGCAGCTCTGTGCCTCAGAAACCATTTTGTCATGATATTCCTGCCCCGAGTCCCTTCCTAGGGTTGTATTTGAGACACGGAGCAGGAGTCTGTGTAACTGAATGCTGACAGTGTCAGCATTAATTTACTTGTAAAATTCCTGTGGATTTCCAGGGGTGATGCTTATCATTAATTATGATTCCATGCTATTATTTATTTATATAGCAATAAACATATAGGTGCTTTATAGACAAGGGCCCCTGTTTTTTGTTTATGCGGTTTAAAATCTTTTCATTCTTCATAAGCTCATCTCACTGGGAAGAGATGCCATGAAAGATGTTAAAGTTTGGTGAGATTGGTAAAGCATTATAATGCAAGTGTAAGGGGAGATAATACTGCATAAGGTACTCCCAGGTGTCCCATCCTTCTTCCAGACCCTACGAGTTCCAATCCATTTGATTTTGGGGCAGAGGTGCTTTTGCAGGATTGTGGTGTGTGGGGATAGAATATATCATACCATGGAACTGGGCTGACATGGGGAGAGGGACTCAGGGAGTATTGCAGAGGCACTGGGACTCTGTGAAGATGCACCGGCCCACTACACATGCCCACAGATCTGCAGGATGTTCCGGTGTATCCTGGGATGTGGATTCTCTGGGTTTTTCATCTTTCCAAGGGCTAACCCCTAGTGTCTGTTGGAATGATCTGGCTCCTTCAGTTGAACATGGGATGGAAGCAAGTGAAGGATGATATCACAAGGTTGCTGTTTCCCTTCTCCACAAGGCCTCGGTCTCATTTGTACAAAACTTAGGTGTGCAATATGGACAAGAATTACATAGATCGCTACACTAAAACAAAGCCATTGATATTTGTTTCTATGCCAATTTCAAATACATTCTAAAATAAGAAAAACAACATATTTACCCCTTCTATTTGGGAGAGCCTTGGAGTAGAGCCCCTCTGGATCGAGAGGAGCCAGCTGAGGTGGTTCAGGGATTTGATAAGAATGCACCTTGGAAGGCTTCCATTGGAACTGTACCAGGCACGTCCCACTGGGTGAAGGCCCTCAGGCTGACCCAGGACATGCTGGAGGGATTATGTCTCCCAAATGGCCTGGGAACGCCGGGGAATCCCCCATGAGGAGCTGGAATCTGTTGCAGCAGAAAAGAAGGTCTGGTCCTCACTGGTCATGCTGCTGCCACGGCCCTGACCACGAAAAGCATCATAAAGGAAGAAGAAGAAGACATATTTACTTCCTGATGCTTGATTTGGTATATTCACAGGGTACAATTGTATTGTTGTAGTGTGCCTTTTACTGCCAACTGACCGTATAGTTTTCCAGGCTTTTCAATCAATTTAATTTTATAAAATGATTTAAAAACATCATGGATGGCCAAAATGCCTAATCTGGGAGCAAGAAGTTGTGCTAGGTGATGAAGCATGTCAGCTAGCTAACAGAGTATAATTCAAGGGTAGGGAAAATGAGATGCTTCTTAATCTCAATGTTTTCACTGGTGTAACATCTTAAATGAACAAACTACAGTTGTCTTGAATTGTTCATTTTCAAGTAGTATCTACAACAGGTGAATTTGGTTGTCTCTCTTACAACTAAATAACCATTTAGAACTAAAACATAACATTGAATCTGCTTCAGTGAAACATTAATCTGCCTCATCAAAGATAATTTTCATGCTTGAGATGCTTATTTGTGGTGGTGGTTCCTGAAGTTAGCTCTGAAATTTAGGAAAATATGTGAGCTATTTGTAACAGGGTATATATTTTCCTGTGAAATTTTAAGCCCGTAGTAAATACTGCAAAAGGCAATTGAAGCATAATTTACAGGGAGACTTGGAAGAAAACATACAGAACAGCTAGGTGATAATATATGACTATTTATAAGAACAAACTTGAGTTTTTGTGACATATAGTAAACTGAATAAATCAGAGAACTTACTCCCCTTCATTATGTAATATATCAGCCTCTCAAAGTCTGTTATGCAAACAGTTGGTGGTAGACTAGATGCTAGTACAAGGAGCCTAATTTCAGAAATGATTCACACAGATGTTTAGGGAGAAAATACATAAATGGTATCTTGTAAAAACTAATAGTTAACCATAATGGTACAAAAAGCTCCAGGACAAAGTGGTTAAAACCGTGGAAGAAAATGTTCCTTTTTCTGACTGGCTGCCTACAATAATTTCTAAGTATCACATATGAATGATGGGTGGACACTTTATGAATCTATTATTATTATTATTATTATTACGTTAGCACCTGGGAGTGCTAGTAATGGACCGCATTGTGCAAAGTGCTGTGCAGATAGTTAAGTAACATACTCAAAGTACATGGCAATAGTTCTCAGGCAGTTCTGCTTATCTGCTCATTTATAATAGGAATTCCTGTTAGTCTTTGCAGGTATTAGTGAAAAAGTAAAAATATAGTTATGGAGCAACTATTGCTTCTACTTTACTTTTTTTTTCTGGAGGAAGCAAGAAAATTAAGAAGAAAATGCTAAGGACAACATTTTCATTTCTGGGTTCCTAAAATATGAAGCCTTTGTGACTAGGACACCATTGAGCCCAGCTCAGCGTCTTTCAATATAAAAAGTGCACAGGTATTTGATATTGTATAGGAAAAATTAACTTTGGGGCATATTGATTTTGCATATGTGCACTTGTTATTACTTTATTTTCTTGTATTATAGTGTAAGGCCTTGGCTACAATGGCACTGTACAGCGCTGCAACTTGCTGCGCTCAGGAGTGTGAAAACGCCCCCCCCCCCCCCCGAGCGCAGCGAGTGCAGCACTGTAAAGCACCAGTGTAAGCAGCGCTGTGCATTCTTAAGTGTAGCCAAGGCCTAGGTGTCAAAACAAATTCACATTAAAATCAAAGCCATATTATTAGAGTTGGGTATATGCATCAAAATGTAGTTTTACAAGGGTTATGTGTTACAACATCCTAGAATCTGCTTGTATTTTCCTGAATGCTGCCTGTGCTTCAGAAGGCCATTAAAATGCTCTACACTCAAATCAAGAGGTTTTAATAATAAAATAAAGTGTTGTCAGCAGCTATAGTTCCCCGCTCCCCCCCCCCCGATTTGATTGATATACACTACTATGTAGCACATTGCCCTGATATGAATAGTATGTACAGCACAGGCATCCTAAGACAAAATACCCAGGTTTGTTACTAAAAAAAACTGCACAGTCTCAAGACTGATTACATGCATTTATTATGATAGTATTCAAATACCTATCCTGAGCACCAGCAGGCAAAGAGTTAAATCCATACTCAGCTACCCTCCAGGTGTAGGGTAGGTAATGAAGCAGAAGACCCACTTGGGAAGTCAGAAGAAAGCTGGGGAACTCTATAAAAATAGTTCCCTAGTAGCCAGCAGGAGAAGAGAGATTGCTGATAAAGTGTTGGGAGAAAGCTGTTTAGGGAAGTGTTATTGTAATAATATCATCAAGTAGGTCTCTCCACCACGCTGTGATTATGATTGGATGACATTGAAGGCATAAGTGCTGTTGAAGGTAGGACTTGCAGAATTTTTAATGGTAGATTTTAACTTGAGTGCTGTTTTTGCTGTCTAATTTACTATCTGGATAATTCAAACCTTAAAAAGGGCAGAGCAGGTATACATCATAATACTCCAGTTAGGCATCTCTGCCTGTTTTTGTCTTCTAGTATGGCTAACCTAAGTGCACTAAAATAACTAGCTAGGTTCCAAAAAAATCATAAGATTTTTTTAATTTGTGTTTTTTTTAAACTTCTTTCTTGTTTTTGAATCTTTAGGATTAATATCTTCAAGCCTTTTTTTTTTCTCTGCAGTCATGAGGGCTAGAAACTTACTCTAACAATAATAATATAAATAATGAAAGAAAGCTGAGCTTTCTTATCTACATATGTGACTCTGGGGCCTCAAGAAAAACACCAAATATCACAAGACTCTTAATTAAAATCTTTTTCACAAGTGTTAATTTGTCATGTCTAACTCTAAGCCCTCCTCTTTTCGGAGGTAGGAATAGCTAGCACATGTTTGAAATACAGCTTGTTCCATCTACATTAAAGTGCAATATATATTTAGTTAAAACATGCTAACACATACTATAAACACACTTTTTATCTTATTCCAGACAAGGTCCAGATGGTTCTGTGGAACCCTAGGAGATGACTGGGGCAACATAATCCACATGCTGGGACAGCCTATCACTTCCCATAGAGTTTTCCCATAGTTCTCACAAACCTTCCATACATCAGATACATATTTGCATGTCTGGTTACCTTTAGGTATAAGGGATTATTTTCAGGGCTTATGGCCCTGGGTGTAACTTTTTTCCCTACTCTGGCAGTAAGCCCTGGGTTTTTCAGAAAGTATAGTATCAGCCCCATGGATGTAAAAGTAGTTTAGAGCAGAAAAGGAATAATAAAGGAAATAAATTTCCAAGAAAGGCATTAAAGGCTATTACTGATATTCTATCATTGCTAGTGGGAGAAACTAATAGTAATATGGATCGATACAGATATAAAAGGTGGGCTGATTATTGTTGGGGGTTGCTATAGACTAATGGATCAGATTCCACAGGAAATAACTTTCAGTATTCATGATTACCATGCAGTATATGCAATTTTGATATAACAGCCCTAATATACAGAACCTTCTGCAGACAGAGTCCATCATATACTAAGGAAAGCTTAAAGGTGACTTTTTGAATAAGAATCAACCATTCAGTGAATTAGATAGTGGGGGAGGCTGTTTCAGAAAAATGGGGCATCACACATGAAAGAGTGACTCCCAATTGCAGAGAGTCAAGAGAAATGAGGCGCAGCCTGCAAGGTAAGCATGAGCAAATAAAATAATAGGTAACTATGGTCAGAAGTGGAGTGGAGTGAATCTACGGATGTTTTTGGAAACCAAGGGATGGTGAGTGAGGATGATAGAAGCTGGGGCTGATATGATCTATTTTCCTGAAGTGAGAATAATTTGACAATAAATGTGAATGAAGGGAATATGGGAATCTTCTACAAGGAATGAAAAGGAATCAATTTAAGAGGAAGGATTGCAGCTCCGGATAGGACAGTGACGATAGCCCATCTGTAATTGTACATCAGATGACCCTCTTTTTTTTTTTTTTAATGTAGAAAAGTGGGTTTTGCATGAATGCCTGTTATGGCGTCCTCACAGGGACAATGGAAAACCGTTTTATGCAGTGTTATTAAAAATTATTTAAATTACAAGCTGTAACTTTAGGTTTTAAGAGGTTTTCTGGTTCTGCTTGCAGGGGTAGGCAGCTCTTCAGGTAAGTGTGCAATCTGGGTCTTCACCTGTCAATCTGCAAAGAGCCAGTCTAAGGCTGGGCAAAGTGGGTTCAGTTGTGCCTCTCTGCTGTAGGGAGAGTACTGCTTTTTCTCTGTTTTTGGTTGTTGTATGGTAGCGTTCTGGATTCTATGTGATTAAGTAGTGTTATGCTCCAGCAAGAGTATTATGTTTCTCTAACTTCACTGTGTATGCTGTGAACATAAGTTTGCATCTTCCTTATACACAGCCAACAAGTACAGTCCTTCGGGTAGCCCTGCTGCAATGATACAGAATAGGGATACAGAACAGTCCCAGTGAGAATCTGCTTCAGGGCAGAAGGGAGTGCGGCCAGATCTGCCACTCCCTTCTCTGGCCCGCTACTAGTCTACCCCAGACTGCTCCTGGGGTTACCGTGGCAGCATCATAGGGTTGGCGGAACTGGCTCTGCAATAGGTGTAGGTGCCCTTGCCCCCTGAACAGTGACTATTCCCCAGGAAGTGTGGGTCATGCCTGCCTGTGCCCCCTTGTGCCATCTTTGTTGATAGAATGGGATCAATTCTGAATAGGATCCATCATGTCTTTCTCCAGTTTTGGCTCTGAACATATAAGCAATGGATGTTTCTAACATAAAATCAAATATTTTACAGCTAAGTGTGTTTGCCCAATAAGGCCTGTAATCCCAGTTTGGATAAGCTGTGCCCTCCAGTGCCATCATCAATGAACCTATAGAGGAAAGTTGCGTAAGAATAGTTAGTACATGTAGTCATGAAACCTACCTTTTTACGTATTCTCTTGTACAGAATTTAGCGTCCATTTTGTTCTGTGTGCTGATGCAGCCTGTAACCGCTGGGGCACACACAGTGCTCTCCCATGGGCACTTTATTTTTATTCCTATTTTCCTAAGCTAAAATAAATTTACTTCAGACTGAAGGTACATATTTGCTGTTGGTAGATAAGAGGATAAATTTTAGGTCATTCACTATCCTTTAAGAGATTCAAGTTGACAAGTTAACCCTGTTACAGGAATGTCTAACTATTGCATTTCTCTTGGGCTTCCTAAGAATCCAAATGCAAGTGTAGGATTTTGCAGTTGTAATGAGACTACATGCACTCATCTGTTTATGAGAATTTTTGAGCATTCGGCCCTACATAGTCCTTAGTTTAAAGCACCTATCGTCTACCTCAAAACATAACTGAAGGTACATAGTTAACTTGGAAAACTGATTACTTTGCCTTTTCTCTAGCCTGTTGCCTGGCCTCCAGTTGGCTTTCTCCTCCACTGTGGCTTCACCTGGGATGGATTGTGACTTCTATTTGGTCCTTCTAGCAATATAGTTCTTATAGCTTCCCTCCCTTCAATCTGCCTCATGCTTAACAAGAGGTGCCACCATCTCTTTGGTCACTTTAGAATCAAAGGAAGGTTTCTTATTCCTCTTGTTCCCCTTCTCCCTTTAGAAACTTCCTATCTACGTCTCCTCTATGTGTTTGTTGGTACAGCTGGACTGACAGCTCTTCACACAGACTGCAGGCAGAGACAGTTACTAGAAAATATTTATTTACAGGCATTCAGAAGTTAGAATAGATTTTTATAATGCTAGTCATGCATTGTTTATTTTAGGAAAATACACTGGATTCAGGACTATCATTTACTATATACATTTGTATGGCACCTAGCACAATGAGGCCCAACCACCTGACCTGGAACATAGAAGGAGTTCAAGTGACTATATTTAAATGCCCCAAAAGTCCATGCCTCTTAGCACAATGTGCTAAGTGGGTTTCCTGGGAAGTGATTGAATGTAAATTCCATAGCCCCTGCTATGCAAATACCCAGTTTTTTTAAGCTACACACTGAGAAGGCCATTGACTGGTGCTTACTTCTTCCCAGAAGCGGGATATCAAAGGACTGAGCTGGATAAAGAAACAGCTGAACTGTCCAGTCGGGGTTCTGGTTCCTGATCAAAAAATTACATGAACTTGCAATCATGGGAGTAAATTCAGTTGAGGGATTGGAAAGGCTTTCACCTACTGGAGCCCAGTATTGGAGTTGGGGGTGACTTCTGGTAAACTTTTAGCTTCTGTGTAGGTCTTTTTATTGTTTGGTATGCTTTCTCTGTGATGGTTCTTACCTTAAGAATAAATGTGCTTGCTTTTAGAAAGAACTGTGAGAACTTTATAACTGATGGCAACATAGAGCTCATGACTCTCAAAGAAAGCAAAGCACAGACATTGGTCATGGCTTGCTGAGGATATCAGTAGAAGGCAGGGAGCTGTGCAACCTTGTCCCACTCCCTCTTGCCTTGTGGGAAAGGGGGCTAAAGGTCTCCTACCCCAGTGGCTCTCAACCTTTCCAGACTACTGTACCCTTTTCAGGAGTCTGGTTTGTCTTGCGTATCCCCAAGTTACACCTCACTTAAACAACTTGCTTACAACACTACACCTACAAATACCAGTGTCACAGCACACTTACTGAAAAATAGCTTGCTTTCTCATTTTTACCATATAATTATCAATTAATTGGAATATAAATATCGTACTTACATTTCAGTGTATAGTATATAGAGCAGTATAAACAAGTCACCATCTATATGAAATTTTAGTTTGTACTGACTTTGCTAGTGCTTTTTATGTAGCCTGTTGTAAAATTAGGCAAACATCTAGAGGAGTTGATGTACCCCCTGGAAGACCTCTGCATACCTCCCCGGTTAAGAACCACTGCTAACCAGAGACCGGGCAGGAGAATGCGACCTGACTGGGAACTCCTGGAGTGGATCAGGGAGGTGGGGAATACAGGTGTAGTTAACCTGAAACTGTGATGGCGCCTAGTGCAATGATGCCTTTCAGTGCTAGCACAATATATATGCCTCAAATACTCTTCATAATTTTTTTTTCAAAAGTGCACTGAAAAGGAAAATGGCTTAAAAATCTACAGCTAAATAGATTTAGGAATATGTTAGAAAAGCAAGCTATAAATTCTTCACTTTATGAGCATTACAAAGTACTTCACATTTGAAACTTAACTCTCGAGGAAAAAAACAAAATCTTGCAAGACAAGACTTTTGGGCTTTAATGGAACACCCAAGGTAAAAATATCTCATGTTATTTCCAGGAGTTTGATGTACTGCAGAGTTTCCCATCCATTTAATTCTGTTCCCAAGCCAGTATCTGAGTACTGCATATGTAATAAAATGTCCCAAGACATCAGATAGTAGTAATATTTTTACTATCTTCATATAATTCTATGTCAAGCATTTGGTCATCATCAGTCCAGCTGGAACATGAAGCTGAGTGTTCTGAAGGTACGTGTATAAACAAGGCAGAAGGTGTAATAGAAAGCACTATGGATACAATATGAATTGTCAATCAGTTATGCAGTTGAGATAGCATTTTCATATATTTGGGGTGGGAGGCAGGAATGCATAAGTCCCAAGTAACGAGTAATATGTTTATAGATTATTTTCTTGATTCTTATCCATGACTACCACTCCTGTACATATTTGATTACTTTGTATAGAAATTTACTACACACAAGCACAAACCTCACCTGCAGTGTCTGAATTAGAATTTAGCAGGTTTATAGCTTTGTTTGGCCCTAGGCACAAGTAATAAAATCCTAGCTTCAAGTACCATTGGGGTTTATGGTATGAAGACATCTGCATTATTATATTAAAATGTTCCTTGGTGTAATAAATATAACTGACAGTAGTGCATGACTTTCTTTATGAAAAATACATTGATAGCAATATAGTCTTTAAATACTGAAGAAACTGACAATTAAAATTTTATGTTTCCAGTTACCAGCTAAATGCTGAACAGATGTCCATATTACCCATTTATTGCTGGGTTTACCTAATAAAACTCTTAGTTAAAATTAAATTTAAAAGTACTGATGAAAAGACAGTATTAACCTTCCACTAATATTAATAATGTTGCTGAACATTTAATATTCTAATTCTGCAATAAGATATTTATTGTCTCTTAGGGCACTACATTGGATTATAAATTGTGTTCTTTGCTTCCTCCATTAAGATCATAGAGCACATTGGATTTTCAGGCTGGTGATCAAATGCAAGCTGAGACCATACAAAAGCATTTGTCTTCTTTCAGAAGTGGATGAACTATTTTATACGGACCAGATGGATTATATTACTGATCTATTCACTCTGCTTCCATTTACTTTCTGCCAGTTATTTATTATTCAGATTATTCAAATGTACTAATTAAGACTTTATCCAAAACAAGCTAAAACATTTCCAAAATTACTGTTTTTTTTCATTAGGAGCTAAATTAGCTAAATTAACTCCTAATAATTGGCTTGAAAAATAATCAATCTGATCTCAGCAAGATAATTCATTCTACTTAGATATCAAGATTTCCAATCTCATTCCACAGAATATTTAAAAATTTTTTTTTCATACTTTCTAATCAGTTTTACCATTGATAACATTTTCCAACAGTAT
Organism: Chrysemys picta bellii; assembly: GCF_011386835.1. NCBI lineage: Eukaryota > Metazoa > Chordata > Testudines > Emydidae > Chrysemys > Chrysemys picta. The sequence continues at coordinate 193,943,074 of NC_088792.1, forward strand.
TAGTTAGGGAGGAGAACAGTTAAATTAGCATAATTAACACTAGTATCACCCAACATATTCTTACTCATTATAAGTTGTCAATGTCAAAATCTTGACAAAATTATAACTTTGGAAGAAAAATCAGAAAAATTCAACATGGTTTGCAATTTTTATCCCACTTTTCAGGCCAATAATACAGCTGGTTGAATTTGTTTCAACTTTGAAATTTCAATTTGAAACTTATTTTTCCAAATTTGGAATTAAAAATTAAGGCAGAAAAAAAAACTTGTGCAATTCTTTTCTACCATTTCCAAGGCCTCATCTTCATTAGATCACACTTTTTTTTTTCTTCTTACTTTGTATTAACCGACACAAGGGAATTACAGCAAAATCCTGATGAAGACAAAGCAGTTTGTAGTTTTTACACATGTTAAAAATGGTCATGATAAATAGTAGAGGGGAATTGAAGGTTTATGTAGACCTGTTAAGACATGTGAAAGCAACAACCTGCCTTATCTTCAGTAGGTTTTATCATGTTTTAGCTAAAACTTTGCTTACAAGAATGTTCAGATAGCATTCACAACCCCTTTTATTTTTGTGAAGTGAATTTGAATCTTCTTTGACCACCAGTGAATTGTCCTACAACATTCACCCAGTTTACTCTCCAACCAGGTACTCGCTGACTTCCTAACTAGAATTAATTGGCTATCCAGCGGCTCTTTTCTCTCTTCTGTTTTTCTCCTTATGTTCCTGCTTGTTCTTGTACTGCTCCTCTCCTTCCCTGCTTGGCCCATCTTCATTTCACTCCACACATCCATTCACATTCTTCTCACTTCACCTGTCCCCTTCTCTAGTTTTCCTCCCTCTTTCTCTCACTCTTTTTCAGCTTGTTCCTGTCTTCCTTATTTCCTAGATCCTTTACTAGCTCCTCTGCCTCCTTTTGCTGCTCTCCTGGCATTATCTCCCAGTACCATTGCTGATGTTGCAGCACTGCTTATCCAGCACACAACTAGCCTCCCTTTCACTGATGCTGATCAGCAGGTTCTCCTTTGACAGAATGACACAGATTAGCACTCTACTCATTACTCTTCACAAGATGAAGCCATGAAAAGCAGACCAGCTGGATGTGCAAAATACTCACATATCGATGTAGTACAAAGAATTCAAAGAGAGGCTTAAATACAAAGAGTAGGCCAGTTTAAAAAAAAAATCCTCCTCCTAAAATCAGAGGAGATGGCAACTTTAGACTTAAGGATAGTGGAAACAAAAGGAAAAAGAAGTTAAGTCAAACAATTAAACCCTCATTCAATATTTAGAAGCCTTTCATCCCAGAGGATCTTAAAGGGATCTTGTGGTACCAGTAAATTATTTTTACTCATGACAAATCATGCCCACATCATTGCTGTCCCTGATTCCCTACCACAAAGTACATATATGCTGCATTTCCCAATGGAAAAAAATTGTTCATATTAGAATTTACTCCTGTTGATTGTCAATTGCAACATCTAGGCAAGGGTGTGTGTGTATACACATAGACTTTTGAAAGGTATTTGACTTAGTACCACCTATTATGTTGATTAAAAAACTAGAATAATAGAAAATTAACATGAGACACATTAAATGGGTTAACTGATAGGCCTCGAAATGTAACTATAAATGGGGAAACCTCACTGAGCAGGTATGTGGAGTTCCACAGGGGCCAGTTCTTAGCCCTATTCTATTTGACACTTTTATTGATGACCTGGAAGACAACATAAAACCATCACTAATTTTTTCAGATGGCCCAGAAATATGGGGCGTGGTAAATAATGAAGAGGACAGGTCACAGATTCAGAGTGATTTGGATTGCTTGATAAACTGGGTGCAAGCAAACTGTTTTAAATACAGATAAATGTAAATGTATATGTCTAGGAACAAAGAATGCAGATCATACTTACAGGACGGGAACTCTGTCCTGGGAATCAGTGACTCTGAAAAAAATTTGGGGGTTGGGATTCAGCCAAACATGAGCTCCCAAAATGATTCAGTGGCTAAAAGAGCTAATGTAGAAACAGGGGCATCTGGAGAAGGAGTTGAGGTTATTTTACCTCTATATTAGGCACTACTGTGACCACTGCTGGAATATGGTGTCCATTTCTGGTGCTCACAATTTAAAAAGGATGTTGATAAATTGGAAAGGGTTCAGAAAAGAGCCCCAAGAATGATTAAAGGATTAGAAAACATTCCTTATAGTGATAGACTCAAAGAGCTCAATGTAGTTAGCTTAACCAAGAGAAAGTTGAAGTGTGACTTGATTACACTAAATAAGTATCTACCTGGGGATCAAATTCTTAATAAGGGGCTCTTCAGTCTAGCAGAGAAAGATATAACACAATCCGATTCTGGAAGATGAAGCTAGACAAATTCACACTGGAAATAAGGCATAAATTTATAACTGTGAGAGTAATTAACCACTGAAACACCTTACCAAGAGTCATGATGAATTCTACATCACTGACAATATTTAAATCAAGATTGAACATCCTTTCTAAGAGAGATGCTGTAGGAGCTATTGTGGGGAAGTTCTATGTCCTGTATTATACAGGAGGTCAGATAGGTTATTATAATGGTTCCTCCTAGCCTTGGAATCTATGAATAAATATGGTCTAACTAGGACAAGCTAAGCTTGTTCAAATAAAATAGAAGTTCTACATCTATGCTAAAAAGGTGACAACAAGAAGGCAGTTTTCTTAGATTTAACAGATGTATAGCCAGACTAGGATGTCCCCAAATCCTGACTTCCTGCATCAGATATCCTACTGCTTTCTGTGTGATGGGACAATCATGATAGATTCATGGCACAATCAAGGTTACTGCCTGAAACCCTGAGGGTCCTTTAAATAAACTTTTCAACAGTGATGCTTTAAAAGAATGTCTGAGTAATACTTTGCCTTTTTACAATACCCTTTATTAAATAATATCAAAATGAATTACAACCATTACAACCATAAGCTCCAGCTGTGGTAGCTATTAGTACTACCATTTTTAAGATGGAACTGAAGGAAGTAGTGGTTAAATGATTTTCCCAAGGTCATGCAGCAGGTGAGTGTCAGAGCTGGAAGTAGACTACAGCAGTTCCAAACAGATTCTCTCTCTAATCAGTAGACTCCCTTCCTCAAATATGAGAAGTTATTGTTTACAGTTCAAGGGTTATTATTAGGCAACCAGTGAAAAAAGGCAGTTTAAATTTCATGATCAGATACTGAGAAAATTCTATAGTGTCTTTCATTAGAGAATTTCATGAAAGATTAATGAAAGAATAAAATTAACTGTCCTAATTCTCTCTTGGCTCTAAATTTAATGAAGTCTCAGAATAATGATGCCAGATGTACTGGTCAGACGCACACAACTAGGGATGAAAATATTCAACACTGATTGAAGATTCCAACCAATCAAATACTCTGGCAGCCATTGAGATTTCTTGGTGCCAACAAAGCATTATCAGTAGTTGCCAAAGCAGCCAACCCTCTGCAGGAGAGGAGGGGGAGGCATTAAGGCAGGGGCTAGTAAAAGACTGTAGCTGAAACAAAGATCGGTAGGACAGGAGGGCTAATAGCACAGAGACACAGAGCCCCACCAGCTTTTTTCCTTTGTTAGATTCATTATAAAGAATAAAGGGAATAAATCTTTGTGTGTATCCATGTAAAATATAAGAAGTAACCTGTGGCTGAACTGAAATGAGAATGGAAACATGTGTCATGTGTAGTTTGTGGTCTACGCAGTCAGGCATTTTTATGTTCCTCATCAGTGTCATTTTTCAGCACCTCCAGAGTATATATAGATTTATCCTCTCAACACCCTTGTTAGACAGGGAAGTGTTGTTATCCCAGATTTACAGGTGGGGAATCAATTTCCTGACTTTAAAAAGTGATCAGCACACGTAACTGCAAATGAAGTCAATGGGAGCTGTTTTCTCAGCACTGTTGATAATCAGACCCGGCCTAAGTGATTTGTCCAAAATAACAGAAGAAGTCTGTGGTAGAGCCAGTAATTGAACCCATCTCTCTTGAATGCAGTGCTTGAGTCATAATACCACCTGCCTCCCTGGTGAATATGGTGACCATGGTTCATCAGCTACAGGAATGCAACCTTCAGGGGAAAAAACATCCAAAAGACAACTTAAGGTTTCCTCTACCAAAAACAAGTAAATATTGTCATCTGAAGAGTTAGTGTGATAAATCTGTAGACTAATTTTAACCATTAAAGTATGAAATAGGATTTTTAACCTTGCTTTATGTGCAAATCTCATTGCAAAGACAACTACAGAGTTGCTTCCATTGCCTCCAAAATAAATAAATACATTCTTGTCTTCAAATAGCAGTTTAAAGTTTAATAAATAAATAAATAAAATCCTGGGTACATGGCAGTGCTACCCCAATATATTTTATGCCATGTATTGTAACTTTTATTTGTTTACCATTAATCACATATTTTATTTATTTTATAGGCCTTTATCACTTCTGATATGAGCTCACCCAGGATTTAGCCTATCAATACCAATTACGTAAGTTTTTTTTTTTTTTAAGTTGCTAAAAGTTTAGTATGGACTTTCCCACAGCCATAGGGAATTCTCATGTTGCTATATCCTGCATTATTGAGTCCATCAAGGAACAGGTGTTCATTGTGAAGTCCGTAACATTCAACTTGTTGTGTTGCCTCTTGTAATTCAAATTACTTGATCCTGCCTAAACACACGATCTCCCACCTATATAAAGGTCTTTAGAAACCAAGGTATCAGTACTTAATCTTCAAGACCTGCTGCTTTAAACCAACAGTCAAAAAAGAGATTTTTTTTCAAGATGTATAACTCTTCAGGTAAATATGGGCCAAATTCATCCCTGTTGTTCCTCTAATGAAGTAACTAGGGAGGAAGCTGGTCCATGTGTCCATGTGATGTCTGAACTTCAGAGGATTTGATTCAGGTCCCACCCTCCTCCTAAAATTCAATTGTTTTAAATCATCTGAATTTTTCTCCCTCTCTTTCCTCACTTTAGCCACCCAGATGTCAGCCTTTTCCCAAGTAAGCCAATTCTCTTTCTCTAACACTCTTTGCCTTTGCCCTAGTTCCATCTGCCTGACCCTTGAGTATCTCCCTTCACTTGCCCAGAATATCAGTTATTTTTCTAGCTGGTTACATGATCCTGAAACCAGTGGCTTCCATTCCCTCTACAGCTAATACACCTTTCCTAGAATTTGGGCCTATTGCTGTCTTCAATCCTTGTGTGATCTGATGCTTCAAGATAAAGGTGTAGTGAATGCTTTGTTTTTTTCCCCCCAAGGAACCCCAGATCATGAAATATGTCAAGAGTGCATTCAGACCAGCAAAACTGTAACATTTATTAAGATGCGATGATAGATTTTGCCAGAGTATGGCTGGATCCTTTTCATGATAGAAGAGTTTGGATCAGGTTAAGGGATCTGTAGTCAAACCAAACTTTCCAAAGTTTCAGGCCAGTATTTGGGTTGAAGTTTACTTGATTCTTAACTTCCCAAATGGTGAACCTACCCCACCTACCGATAAATTATTTGCATCTTCTTAATAATCAGTTGGCTCAGATCTAAAGTGGCAATAAATGATGCATATTGCAAAAACAAAATATTAACTTTAAGAAATGACTTTCAATTCAATATGAAAGACGAGATGCCATCAATTACCATTCATTTATTCTATGGAATGCAGGACTTTGCATTATATGCGGGTGTACAGAAGTGGGGCGGGGGGGGGGGGGCGGGAATCTGAGAATGTATGTGTCAGTGTATATTCAAAAAATAGTAAGATAAACAATGTTAGCAGAAGTTTGTTATGAGCTCCTACCTTGTAAATGTTTCAACTGGGAGCTATTTGCTGCTGAATTTCTGAGTTATTGCATGCAGTAACTAGTGCACTTTGACATATTGGTCACTTTGTGCTCAATTTACAAAAAGCTATGCACCACTTATGCAGTTTTTTTTTCTTAAGTCTTTCTTTCTGAGTAAGGTATTTTAGAAGGAAAGTATGAAACTACAGGAGAATGAGAAAAAGTAGCCAACTCCACTGCATGATCAAGGGGGTGCAGGATGAAAAGGGAATTTGCTATGACCCTGCACACTGTGCATCTATTCATTAGAGAAATAAACAAGTTGGCAGACAAGGTAGATGGTAAAAATAAATTGCCTAGTGGACATTTCCACTTCTGTATGTCATTTGACTAATGTGTTTCTCAGTAGGAAAAAATCTCCTGAAAGCAGGCACCATCTTATTATGTTGTATTTGTACAGTGCCTAGCAAAAGGGGGTCTAATCTATGATTGGGGTCTCTAGGCACTACCGCAATACTATAATACTGCTGCAGTCTTACACCATGTCTTGAGTATTAGAAGGGTTACAAGCGCATAGGTCCTGATCCAGCAAAGCACTTGAGTATGTGTTTAATTTAGGCCTTGTCTGCACTACAGAGTTTTGTCGACACTCAAAAGGCGCTATAATAAAAATCTGTATTGCATGTTCGCGCTCACTCCCTCTGTTGGCAGTGCCCCAACTATGGATGTGCTCTATCATTGACAGTGTGAGCAATGCACTGTGGGTACCTATCCCACAGTCCTGTTTCACACCTTCTGTCTCTAGGTCTTGTGGGAAGGCAGAGCGGATTGCGGCACATCTTGGGACAGCTCATTCCCTGGGCTTCTGGCTTTCTTTCATGGCATTTTTCAATGGCCCTTGTTTGCTCTGCACCCAGGCATCTTTGTGAGAAGGGATGGATCCTGGACTCCTCTCATATGCTCTGATAACTGCAATTAAGACATCACAGATGGCAGTGAAGTTAACTATGAAGTTTCCACCTGAAGAAGACTCCCAGTTGCCTGACATGTTGTGTCATATGGATAGGAGCAACTTTAGATTACTTTTGGCATTCACGGAACAGCTGCAGATGGTGGACCATCGCTTTTGGGCTCAGGAAACAAGCACTAAATGGTGGGATCATATCATCATGCAGGTATGGGATGACGGGCAGTGGCTACAGAACTTTTGGATCATAGAAGACTATGGTTGGAAGATACCTCAGGAGTTCATATAGTCCAATCCCCTGCTCAAAGTGGGACCAACCCCAACTAAAACAGGAAAGTCTCCTCCCTGGAACTGTGTGCGAAGCTCGCCCCAGACCTGTGGCGCAAAGACGCATGAATGAGAGCTGCACAATCAGTAGAAAAGCATGTGGCAATCACTGTGTGGAAGCTGGTAATTCCAGACTGCTATCAGTCGGTTGCAAATCAATTTGGAGTCAGGAAGTTGACTGTTGGGACTGCGTTAATACAAGTGTGCAGGGCAATTACTCGCATCCTGCTATGAAGGACCATGACTTTGGGAAATGTGTGTGAAATCGTGGACGGCTTTTGCAGAAATGGGTTTCCCTAACTCTGTGTATGTGTGTGTGTGTGGGGGGGTAATAGATGCCGCACACATTCCAATTTTGGCACCAGACCACCTTGCGATGGAGTACATCAATAGGAAGGGGTACTTCTCCATGGTGTTGCAGGCACTTGTCAGTGAAATGCCCAAGGTGATCTGGAAAGGTGCATGACATATGCATCTTCAGGAACCCCAGCCTGTATACAAAGCTACAAGTGGGGACTTTTTTCCAGGCCATAAGATTACAGTCTGAGATATTGAAATGTCCATAGTGATCCTGGGAGACCCGGCATACTCCTTACAGCCATGACTCATGAAACCTTACACAGGAAATCTGGACAGCAGTAAGGAGCGGTTCAACAACAGGCTGAGTAAGTGCTGGATGACAGTGGAATATGCCTTTGGTAGATTAAAGGTGCGCTGGTGATGCCTTTATGGTAGGTTAGACCTCAATGAGGATAATATTCCCATGGTCATACCTGCATGTTGTACATTGCATAATCTTTGTGAAATCAAGGGTGAAAGGCTTGCACGAGGGTAGAGTGCTGAGGTGCTTGGCTGCTGATTTTGAGCGGCCAGATAGCAGGGCTATGAGAAGGGCTCAGAGGGGGACAATTCAAATCAGGGAGGCTTTGAGGCAACACTTTGAAAATAAGAACCTGTACTGTATATCTCTGTGATTGGTGCTGCAATGTTACGTTACATGTAGTTTTCCTAGGAAGAAATGGTGAAGTTTGGGGCCTTACATTCCCGTACACAAATGATCACACTACCTGTATATGTATTGGTAGTACTTGCTATCTCAATTTGTAGGAAACAAATAAAGATGAGTTACCATTCAGAAACTTTGCTTTTATTGCACAAGAAACCACACACACATGCACAAAGATGTTTGCTGGGAAAGGAGGTACCAGGGAAGGGCAGACTTTCAGAGATGTGTGTAGGTCCAGCTATTATGAAAGTTTTATGAAGGGGTGGAGTGAAGGGGAAACCAAGAAGTCCCGGAAAGTGGAAAGGACTGTGCGGGCAAAGGTTTTGGGGGGATGGGATATGGAAAAGCGCTCAGTAGGGTCCTTAAACTCCTGATTTTCCTGTCTGTCCTGCCTTTCGGCTTCCCTCCACTCTTTGCATTCCATTTTCTCTGCATTGGAGAAGTGCAGTACCTCCTAGAACATGTCTTATTTACTCTGTCTTGGGTGCGTTCTTATCTGGCAGAGATGCTCGGCCACTGTGTGGGGTATTCCTCAAGGCAGGGCCGGCTCCAGGCACCAGCTTGCCAAGCAGGTGCTTGGGGTGGCCACTCTGGAGAGGAGCGGCATGTCCAGCTATTCGGCGGCAATTCGGCGGACGGTCCCTCACTCCCACTTGGAGCGAAGGACTTTCCGCCGAATTGCCTCCGCAGATCGCGATTGTGATCGTGGCTTTTTTTTTTTTTTTTTTTTTTTTTTTTTTTTTGCTGCTTGGGGCGGCAAAAACCCTGGAGCCGGCCCTGGCTCAAGGCCACATCTGCTAAAGCACAAGGAACAATGCACAGAAGCATGATTAAGTTCACGCACAATATTGAAACATTTCAGTGAAATACACCTCTTGTAACATAACAATCACTTTCTCATTGACCCTTGGCAAGCACAGATCTTGGCGATCACCCAAAGCATGTTGGTCAGGGGAAGGGGTGCTCTACATGGGAGGAAAAGAGCACCCTGCAAGGATTGCGGTGCAGCCCGACTAGGGAAATAAATCTAAAATTCTCCCATACTTTTCCACAGGCAGGGATCATTGTAGATATCTCATTGCTGAGGGTAAGCAGGGAAGCGAGGGTACATCTACTACATGCTTGTGGCTTCCACCCTGGTCCTTATGCTGCTCATCTATGTGCCACTTTGGTCCTTGCATAAGTGATTGCCGAATGGCACTGGAAAGTTTCCTATCATGGGGGAAGGAACAAAGCAGCTCTTCCAAGGAACCTTCGGCAGATGATTGCCGAGTACCTCCAGGAAACTTTCCTAGAGATCTCTCTGGAGGATTCCTGTGAAATCTCGGCATGCATCAACACTCTCTTCTGCCATATTGAATAGCTGCACAGGGAAATGTCCAGCACACAGAAACACAGGCAGACTGCTATATTTCTATACCCTGAACCCACTTCTGTACTACACAAACCACAGCCACTTACCAGGAGTCTCCTCTTCTGCTTCTTGCTTGTCGGTAAGCAACTACTGAGACTGGCTAGACACCTCCGGAGTGGTAAACAGTTCCTGGCTGCCTGCCCCACTGGGTGACCCCGCAGGGAGCTCCACATCTTCATCACTGACTTCATCCTCCAGGTTAGGTCCTCTTTCTGATGCTTCCATTCCCCCCGAAGTATCCATGGGACTCTTGGCGGACACCAAGTGGAGTCGCCACTGATAGTGTCCAGCTCCTTCAAGAACTGGCAGGTCTTATGTGCAGCACCAGAGCGATGGTTTGCCTCCCTCGCCTTATGGTATGCCTGCCTCAGCTCCTTTATCTGCGCTCTGCACTGCAATATATCCCAATCATAACCCTTTTTGCACAAACCTCGAGAAATCTGCCTGTAGGTATCAAAATTCCTACAGCTCAAGCACAGCTGGGACTGCACAACATCCTCTCCCCATATACTGAGCAGATCCGCTTGAGAGTGTTTGCTACGATAAGATGCCATAGTCAACTGGGAAGATGCAATGAGACCTCTCCATGCTGAGCCAACAGGAAATGGAATTTCATAACTTCCCAGGGCCTGTAAGGGGAAGGGGCAGATGGTTACTTACCTGGCTGCAGATCAGTGGAGTTCAAACTGCTGACCAGAGCAGTCAGGATGGGCATTGTGGGACACCTTCTGGAGGCCAATTAAAGCAATAAAATCAAGTGTTGTGTCTACACTGGCACTTTGTTGACAAAAAATTTATCCCAAAAAGCCTTATGTCTCTCGTCGGGATGGTTCTATTTTGTCACCAAAACAGGGAATTTTTTCCAGCAAAAGTTGCATTGCCGTGTGTACACATTCACTATTTTGTTGACAAAAGCTGCCTTTTGTTAACACAGCTCTGTAGTGTAGATAAGACCTTAAAGTATGTGATTAGTCCCATTGCGTTCAAGTTAGGTGTAGCTAGTTAAGCATATACTTAAGTGTGTTGCTCATTCAGGGTGTTCACTTCATTCATTAAGTGCATTGCTCGTTCAGGGTGTTCACTTCATTCATTAAGAGGAGTAAATATTATCCCTATTTTCTAGATGGAGAAGGTGAGGCACCAAGTCATAAGCAAGTTAGCTGCAGGGAAGAGAAATGAGGGCTCTGATTCAGGGAGGCTTTCCAGTCCATTTATGCTGCTCCTGAGGCATAAAGGAGCTGGAATTTCCTCACCCAGTAATTCCCCGATGTGGTTTCCTAGGCAGTTCAAGGCTGGCATAGGCTCACACCTGGCCTTCTCCTATGCCAAGGGCTTCTCTTATGTGTAGGAGGGGGCATGCTGGAGTCCTTCAAGCCCATTACAGCCCAGGTATAAATTGGAGAAGCTCCTGGGACTATTCTAGTTTGTTTAACTGTCTCCAGCAGTCCCACAATCTCAGAGGTGCAAAGGGAGCAGAAAGCCACTTTTGTCCCTTCTCTTTCTGGAGTGTGTCTCCAGAAAGTCAGAGCTCAGAATTGGAATCCAGGTCTCCTGGTGCCCAGTTCACTCTTTAAATACTTATATGACATTACTGATTCTAAGTACTGCTGTTAACCCACAAATAGTGCTGATTTACAAAAGTTCATAATGTTTCCAAAGAGAAGTCTGTTCCACAGGGCAGTACTTTCTCAGAATACTACGTTTTCATTTACATAAAGCATACATGTTCTATACATTTTTATATAGTTACTTTTTAGCAGATTAAAAGGGAAATGGTTATACTCTGAGTAGAAAAGCAATGTTTGTTAGTAACTGGAGTGTACTTAATAAATGCCATTCCTCCTCCATTCCAATCCACCATTTTGCTGCTCCTTCCTTTCTATCTTGATTATTTTCAAATGATATCAGATGATTGGCTGCTTAACAGCAATCCTGTTACTAGTTTTGAATTGAATGGAGCAATCATTTTCAGTAGAGTGTTCTTTGCACACTCTAGCCTCCTCCTTGTAGGGTGGACACACTATTAAAGGAGAATTCTCCTCCTAAATTGCTGTAGCAAACTCATGGTCATTAGTTTATCTCAACAAGATGAATTACACAGATGATGGAAGAAGAAAACATTAAGCTTATTTAAAAAATGTTTGATATAGAGAGTGTACATGCATAACCAATATCACTGTTGAACTGTCTTGTATGTTTAACAATGGTGAAATAACTGCAAAATATGAAGATCAGTCAGCCTGGCTTATTAACTGCATAGATACATATTTCAGGTTTATCACTGATCAAGTAACTATTCACAAATGTGGATGAAAGGGCGACAGGTCCTTGCTATTTAGAGACAAGGACATGGTACATAGAATCCATTCAACTCTTTCACACACGGACACAAACCTACAAACATTTCCTACCAAGCAGTGTTTGCCTCCCTGAATTAGTCTCACAGGATTCACTAGGTCTTGCAGTAAGTGTTTGCAAGTTCAGGCCCTCTACACAGTACTGTAGAAAAAAATAGACATTGCTAGTTCCTACTTACCACTGAATGTGATTCTTATCACTGAAAAATGTTTGTAATGTGGTCTTTTATATTTTCATTTCCAAACTTCTTTATTGCCAGAGCATCCCATACTTTTACAAACATTTAATTGCCGGGGATCAAACATTAACTTGATCATTTTGTCTCCTCTTAACTTTACTTACCCATTCTATGAACTGTGACCAATACTTGAACTTTACCTTTATAGCTCCTTTATTGAGAACATAATCTGGAAATGTGTGAATTCTAAAATTATATTGGAATATTTTGCACACAGTTAGGCCCAGGTTGTGATTTAAAGACAGTGCGGGAGGGTGACAGTTAAGGAGGAGAGGCATTGCTGCAGCAGTATCCCCTCAATCAGCTTCTTTCTGGCACTTTCTGCTACTTTGGGGGGGTTCAGTATACAGGACCGGCTCTAGGTACCAGCGTTCCAAGCATGTGCTTGGAGTAGCATTTTGTTTGCTTTGGCAGTGGCACTCCGGCTTTCTTTTTTTTTTTTTGCTTGGGGCGGCTAAAAACCTGGAGCCAGCCCTGTCAGTATACACTCTGCTACTGTACCAGCCCAACTTCTTTGGCTGGTGTGAGGGAGCAAGACTAAGGCCCTAACCTTCCTCTGTCACTCCTGAATCAATAAATGCAGGCTCAAGCTCCAGTGCTGCTGTTGTTAGTTAAGTATCGGGGATCTTAGGGCTGAGTACCAAATACACAAATAGAGCTGGTCAAGATTTTTCAAAGAAAACCTTTTTTTCAGTTGAAGAAAAGCCATGTTGTTTAAATGAAAATTTGCACAAAAACTTGTTGATTTTACATTTTTTAATGAAAATGTTATTGAAAAATCTAATTAAACGGTACTGAAATTTTTGATTTACCGAAAACCAAATTTTGATAGATGGAAAAATTGACAATATTTTTGATAAATTGGGTCAGTTTCCAACCCTGCAAAATGGAAAGGAATTCAGTTTTCTTGCAAATTATTTTTCTTTCTGACTTTTTCAAGCTTAATATCAGCTTGGCATGACAGTCATCAATTTCACTGCAATACTGTGACCTGAGTGCAAAATATAGGTTCTTGTGGCTGGTTAGAAACGGATCACGTAATGGGCCCTTTCAAGGTAGAGAGAGAAATAGCTTTATATTAAGTAAATGTTTAATTCTAGATTCTACTACACTTCAGTTCTTCCTCATGCAATTGTTCCATTTAGACAATGGAACTACTCATATGAATACACAATATGAGTAAAGATTGCAAAATCAGGCACCTATAGCGTGACTATCAAATGTGTGATAAGTCACTTCATTAGGAGAGGTAGCTAGAAAATTCGGCCTAAAAATCATCCCTCAAATAACTCCATTGAAACTAATGGAGTTATACTAGTAGAAATGTGGCCCATCATAATTTATTTTGAACCTTGTACATAATATACCTTTAAACAGAGGGCCTGATCAGATCTCCTAAACTAGCAGGCAGGGGCACTCTATACAAATATCTCCCCCTTCTTCTCTTGGAAATGGAATCTGCCATCTGCACAGATATATCCTTCCTCTGGATCTTGCATAGGGCACCACATGGGTTCTGTGATTCCACATGGAGAGTAGCGTGATTCATGTGGAGAAAGAGTACATATTGTCACCCTACCGACCCTACACAGTTCAAGTCAGAGAGAAAATAGCCTTATGCTTTATTCTCCTGCCCCACACTCTGTGGTAGGGATCCCTATTAATGGGAGCTCCCCAAAGCAGCTGTCAACTGTTGGACTTTCATCTGTGAGAACACATTGAAAGCATACTGGTGGGGCATAGATGATCCAGGGCCATTGCAGGGGCATCTAACCTCTATATTTGTGCTGCTGGCCTCATTCTGGTATCTTGGGATCCATGTGGATGATCTCAGCCTCCTCTCAACAGAAGAATTAAGACAATTCAGAAGAAAAAATTGAAGAGATTTTTCTCTCCTGTGGGAGGGATGAATTAGACCCAAGGCATTAAAAATGGTGTCATTTACTGAAGGTGTTGCGGCATTCACTTCTTTATTGCAAAATGGGTAATCACTTTAAAGAAATGCAAGCCTAAATTAGCACAGTATACAGACAAGGGATAAAGAAATACATAAAATAACCCCCTCAAGTGTTCTGTAAAATGTTCCATAAAAGTCTACAGCTTTCACAGGGCAAAGACAAAATGTCTTTATATAAGAAAACTGCTAAATCAGAGCCTGCAGCTGCTGCTACTTTTTGGCTTGTTAGAGCTCAAGGCAGGTTGCTGTCTTCATACTGTTACTGCTTGAGAAACTGATGCGAAAGGTCAGTACACTTTGAGTTTCTGTTTGGGCCTAGAGCTTTGGAGGACAATCTTGCTAAAAAGAACAGGGACTGCAAGTGGGACCTATGGCAACTTTAATGCAAGTGGAAAGCTGCTAGAAGGTAGTAAAAATAAATAAACTGAAAATGGAAAAGAGTTCTTGTGGAAACCTTCAAACAATTGTTTTTATACCAGTGGAGTGTTAGGATCAAGGAAGCTAAAGACAACCTGTCCTTCAGTTGCTTTTTCTCAAAAACCAACCAACCATTGTAAACCCCTAGATTATCAAAAGGAGTTTAATAAACTAGGAGGAGTGGTAGATAAACTGGAGGGTAGGGATAGGATACAGAGGGACCTAGACAAATTAGAGGATTGGGCCAAAAAAAATAAATGAGGTTCAACAAGGACAAGTGCAGAATCCTGCACTTAGGAAGGAAGAATCCCATGCACTACTACAGACTAGGGACTGAGTGGCTAGGCAGCAGTTCTGCAGAAAAGGACCTAGAGGTTACAGTGGACGAGAAGCTGGATATGAGTCAACAGTGTGCCCTTGTTGCCAAGAAGGCTAACAGCATTTTGGGCTGTATAACTAGGGGCATCACCAGAAGATCGAGGGACGTGATCATTCCCCTCTATTTGGCATTGGAGAGGCCTCATCTGGAGTATAGTGTCCAGTTTTGGGCCCCACATTACAAGAAGGATGTGGAAAAATTTGAAAGAGTCCAGCGGAGGGCAACAAAAATTATTAGGGGGATGGAGCACATGACTTATAAGGAGAGGCTGAGGGAACTGGGATTGTTTAGTCTGCAGAAGAGAAGAATGAGGGGTGATTTGATAGATGCTGTCAACTACCTGAAAGGGGGTTCCAAAGAGGATGGATCTAGACTGTTCTCAGTGGTACCAGATGATAGAACAAGGAGTAATGGTCTCAAGTTGCAGTGGGGGAGGTTTAGGTTGGATATTAGGAAAAACTTTTTCACTAGGAGGGTGGTGAAGCACTGGAATGGGTTACCTAGGGAGGTGGTGGGATCTCCTTCCTTAGAGGTTTTTAAGGTCAGGCTTGACAAGGCTGGGATGATTTATTTGGGGTTGGTCCTGCTTTGAGCAGGGGGTTGGACTAGATGACCTCCTGAGGTCCCTTCCAACCCTCATATTCTATGACTTGCTGAACACAATATTTTCCCAAAATTGTCACATTGCAAAAAGGCCAAAGATAGTTTAAATGCTATGCTAGGCCCTCCAGCAAGTCAAGTTTTCTGTCTCAGAAAGTCAGTTTCCAGCATTATGTGACTTGGCACATTAATGTAACTGAATTCAAAGGTACCTCCCAAACATTTTTTTTTCTGCTCTACTTTCACTTACATGTAGTCATTCCACCACTATCTTGTGGGATGGTATGGCCTAGACATCATACAATATTTGTCTGCTGTAGCGACCACCTTTCTGTCCCGGGTGCTTGCTAGAACCAATATCTGTCCTGGCTTCTCCCCTTTCCTAGTGCGGATTGGGTTTGGGATTCTTTTCTGGCACCTGATTTCTCATTGTGTTATATACTCAGGGGTTCTGTCCCTTGGGGAAAATCAATGATAATGGTACTAGCTGGCAAGTACGGTGTATCCCAGTACATGGGGACAATAAAGTAAATAAAACAAACTCACCAAAAGAATGGCACACCAATCTTAATAGCATAACAAATGATGGACTTTATTGGAAACAGGAAAATAGGATCTGGGGAAGGAAGGGATTATGGTTACGTAATATGGAATAAACAATAATAAATAAACCAATTCCCTGTCTTCCAACACTAAAAAACTCCTTCAAACACCTCCCGCCGAAGTACCTTCCCAAGGCAGATGGGAGGTTGAAGTATAGTGTTCAGAGGCAGCGTTTTACAACACTGTGCTGTTGACTGGCTTAAACAAAAGTCCCCTTACTTCATCTTCACCCCTGGAGGAGGCAGGGTCCTGACTTCAATCCGGCTCGCTGGTCTGGAATTCTCCTGGGGTCTTTGACTCTTAATAGCCCATGCTGGGCCAGATCTTTCTCTCTTGCTGCTGATCACTGCCGCACTGAAGCTCCCTTGTGCGAAAGTCTTGCAGGAACTCCCTGAACTCTGCTGTTTCTCTCTCAGCTTTCAAACCAAAACTGAAACTTTCTCTCTCTCTCCCTCTTTTCTTAAGTCAGGCTCTCCCTGGCTGCGGGAGCTGTGTACTGTTGGCTTGTCATTGGTCCAGTGGACGTCTTGTTCAGATGACCCCATGCAGAAGTCTCCCTATTGGCCTCAGCAGGAGGTTCTAGCTCCTTCCATCCCTACTTAACTCCAAGTATTCTTGGAAGTGAGATCAGAGGGCTATGGTAGCCATTACAGTTGTACTCCTTTTGGCAGGGCCTGTAGAGGTTCAGTCCTGCTCTAGGCTCCAGTAGCTGGCCAACTCCAAGAAAGGGGTCACACTTACACATCTGATCCACAGCCATCAACTCCGTGGGTGCTGTAGTGCTCAAACCCCCTCCTATCCCCTGTGGCCCTACCTGCCACTCCACCCCAAGGCCCTGGACCCACTCAGCCTCTCCCACCCTCCAAGGCTCCACCCCCACTCTGCCTCTTCTCCATGAGGGCCCACCTTTCACTCACAGAAAAGTGAGAGGGTGGAGAGACGCTCTTACCGGCAAAAACAACAACCATCACCTCTGGTCTGATCTAGCTGTCTATCCCGAACTCTCTGGGTGAGGAGGGGGAGTTGTAGCAGATACAACCTGTCATATCCAGACTTAATTTTTTTTAATGAAAAGAAAATAGTGTTGTGACGAGTTGGATCACAGAAATATCCTTGGGGCTGCCAACTGAGGTGCCAAGACTACTTCTGCCCATGCTTTCCCTGCTAGCTTGGTTCTCTAGGACCCTGCCTGGTTGTGCCAGACATACTTGCCGGCTACAAACACAGATGCAGGTCTGAACCACGTCCCACAAACTGCAGGCTTAACTGAAAGCAGCTTAAAAAGTGTTCCTATCTTTAACACTCAGATGCCCAACTCCCAAATAAATCCATTTTATCCTGTATAAAGCTTATGCAGGGTAAACTCATAAATTGTTCACCCTCTATAACACTGATAGAAAGATATGCACAACTGTTTGCCACCCCCCTACATACTCTGGGTTAATTAATAAGTAAAAAGTGATTTTATTAAAGATAAAAAATTGGGTTTAAGTGGTTCCAAGTGATGACAGACAGAACAGAATTACCAAGCAAAATAAAATAAAATACCCAAGCCTATGCCGAATACAGCAAGAAAACTGAATACAGATAAAACCTCACCCTCAGAGGTGTTCCAGTAAGCTTCCTTTTACAGACTAGTCTCCTTCTAGTCTGGGTCCAGCAATCACTCACACCCCCTGTAGTTACTGTCTTTTGTCCCAGTTTCTTCAGGTATCCTTTGGGGTGGAGAGGCTATCTCTTGAGCCAGCTGAAGACAAAATGGAGGGGTCTCCCAGGGGTTTAAATAGACTTTCTCTTGTGAGTGGACATCCCTCCCTCCCCCTGTGTAGAATCCCAGCTACAAGTTTTGGAGTCACATGGGCAAGTCACATGTCCATGCATGCCTCAGAACTTACAGGTAGCAACAGGGCCAGCTCCAGGTTTTTTGCTGCCCCAAGCGCAAAAAAAAAAAAGGCCGGAGTGCCACCCCTTGAAAAGTACCGCCTGCAAAGGGCCAGAATGCCGCCCCTTGAAAAGGGCCGCCCCAAGCACATGCTTGGAACACTGGTGCCTAGAGCCGGCCCTGGGTAGCAGCCATGGTTCATATGCTATCTTGAACGTCCTTAAGTAGACTTTCTATGTGTATTGGAGCCTTCCAAGATCCATTGTCCACTAAGTGTTTCTTGATTGGGCACTTAACTTGCACATTCCTTTCTCAAGAAGATGACCAAATGCTTTACTAAGGCTACTTAAACTCAAGCAAATTCACAGCCAATATTTATAAGTTTGAATACAAAAATGATACATGCATACAAATAGGAGGAATAGATTCAGTAGATCATAACCTTTACAGAAATATGTTACATAGTATATGTAGCATAAAACATATTCCAGTTATGTCATATATACACTCATAAGCATATTTCCATAAAGCCTTATGGGGTGCAAAGTCACAAGTGTATTTCTCTGTTTGTAGTATGGTAGTACCAGAAGCTCCAACTGAGATTTAGCCCCCATTGTGGGATCCACTGAACATGTATATAACAAAGACAGTCCCTATCCCAAAGAGCTTATCTAAAAACACAAAACAGAGATAGAGTGATTGAAAGAAATATATTATCCCTGATACTGCAGATGGGCAACTGATTAAATATTCACATAAGGTCACACAGGAAGACTCTGAAAGAACCACGAACTGAACGTCTGAGTCCTCATCCAGATAGAAGCTTCTTTCTTCTGTGAAAGTTGGCTTTCCAGTTCAGGTGTAAAGTGTGAGGCATCACAGAATGAAATTTGTTTGATTTATTCTTTGTACTTCTGTATTTTCCCCCCACAGAGTATCTATGCTGTCAATGTGTTCAAATAGCCTTGTACATTTTAAAACGATTTACTGTTAATCCTGATAAGGTGTTGTCACTGAATCTTTTGCCATGTGTCACTGACACTTTTTTTTAGTTTTGATTCAGAAGTAGATCTGTCACCCCTAGAGTTCATCTTTCAGATTTTTGCCATGTATTTCCCTCACTCACACTCAAGCATCTGTCATCCTTTCTTCACTTCTACTAAGAGATGTTCATGGCATCCCCCCATGGGTGATAAGATTAACTTTATCCTGAAAAGTGTGAGAATTTTTTATGCAGTCTCCTCTCTTTCTAACTTTCCCCAAGGAAGGAACAATATTCCTTAACAATCTGTGTTTCACAATCCATGCTTGGACAGTTTATAACAATCCATAGTCCGCAAATGTCTTACACGAAATTCTAAAGAGATTTAGTTTAACTGTAAAAAAATTGATAAACTTCAGTTGTCTCTAACAGGACACTCCTTTGATAATGAGCATCTAGAATCTTCCTATAAATATCTTAGTCCTAGCCAGTTTTACCTGGAAATCCCTTTTTTTTTTTTACTTGATGGCTTTTTGAAGGATATTACTATTCATCAGTCATGTTTTATAAGATGGGTGATTTTTTATAACTACCTGTAGCTGTTGGAGGCTGCAGTGGGCAGCAAAACGAGAAACAAAAGAGAAGAGAACTAGGAGCATTCCTAGACTGCTAGCAAGTGGGCAAGCATAGAATCGGACATTGGTATGGTAAAGCCCTCCTAGCTCATGTATTCCCTTCCCCTGCCAGTGGAGGATTGTTCCCAACAGTATTTTGTTTATAGTGCTTTCTCCAGCTCAATGGGGAGGAGAGATGGATTTGAAAATTCCTGAATCCAATAAAGGTGAGAAAGGAGGGAGCATAAACCAGGTTGACTGTTTCAGCAGTGAATAAATTTACATGTTTTCTCTGGGGATTCTCTTTGGGTCCCAGAGTTATTGATCAGATGAACACACCCCAAAAAGATTCTCTGTATGGTGGCATGTTCTTAAGTCTCAGCTGGGTGCTTTCTGCTAAGTTTATCTAACCATTGCACTGGTTCCTGCATTCCGAAGCATCTTTCCAAATTTCAGTTCACCAGAGCTCTCAAAATGGCTATAGACTTCAACCCTAATCCTTCAAAGATTTATGAATGTACTTAATTTTACATATTGTGAATAATCCCTTTGACAAGTGAAGCATAATTCTAAGTTTTTGCAGAATCAGAGTCTTTGAGATTTGACACTCTAAGCATATTTATTCTTTAGAATGACCAGCCCTTTTTATTCATTTCTAAAACTATCCTAGAGATATTCATCTCATCTCACATTTAGCATCTTTGTAAAATGTATCTATCCATCTAGAAATATAAATAATTCAGAATCCCTTTTGGAACTAGACTGATCCATTTTTAATTCAACAAATTAATTTTTATAATGGGCTAAATCCTTTGTACCTCACTTCAGGAAATAGTCTTGTTGAAGCTCAAAGATGATTCATTAAAGACCTAAAATGATTCCTGTAGCAGGAGACAATGAGATTTGGATGAGTATTTGTATGAGCAAGTCCTTATCGATTGACTAACATGTCTAAATCTCTTCCTTGGTGAAGGAAGAGGAAGTGATGATAAACAATTGGGATGAAACAATACATTTTGTTTTTGCATTGAATTTCATGTTTTTTTAAAAAAGAGAAACACCAGTGATGCTCTAAATTATTTGTAGTGGAACTCTTTAAGTGAGCTCTCTTGAACCCAGGTTGTCCTTGACCAAGGCTTCCAAAATCCTGCCACCACAGCCCGAGACTTGGTCTACACCTAAAACTTATGTAAAGGCAGTGAAAAATTTCATATTCTGTATAATGTAATTTGGGAGACCTAACCCCCACTGTTGACAGAATTCTTCCATTGAACTAGCCACCGCACCTTGAGGGGGTGGATTTACTACAGTGACAGAAAAAAACCCTTTAGCTAAGTCCATACACAGGTTTTTTTTTCTACTTAAAATCTATTTGTTTTGTTAAACTGGTGCAATTGTGTATATAGGCCATATGTATGTATTTACATATATGTTTCCAGCTCAAAAAGGTTTGAAAGTGATAGTCTGAATAAAGTTTAGCGAAGTATCTGAACTTCTGAGTATTTATCTGAACATGAACTTCTCACCTTTTCAAGTTTGTGCATCATTGGTTCCTGGAAGGAATGCGAGACTGGAGGCTCACTTTCTCATACACAATAACTTATTAAATCTCACAAGGCCAGCTGTCCAAAGTGGTGACACTTTTGCTGGTTGAGACATTAGTGTAATTCATTGATGAGCCCTAGGAAGCATGAAGCACACATCTGTAAACTGGGTTTGGCAAACTAATAGTGGAGATCTTCTATTAGCACATATGTGTGTTGCTAAGAAGTTAGCATTACTGCTGTGACTTCCTTAATAGCAATTAGCACTCATACTATTACCCAAAAAATGACGTTACTTGTAAAACTATTACTTTGGTAGTCAACCTAACCTAATTAAATATTTATGTATTGAGTCTTTATTACCAAGTAATTAGCCCAGAATGTAATATTAAATTCATCTAAAAGACTAGCCATGTGATCTTATAAATGGAACATAAGAAAAAAACCCTGGATACACTAGAAAAAAATGTATTACATGCAATCACAGAAACAGTTTAAACTGTACGCCTTTGTGAATTTTTAATGAGAGGCTTGATTTGTTCATCTAGGAATACAATTGGCATTTCATTATCCAAAGGAAATATATTTTTGTTTCCTATAGAGGATAACACAAATCCTGTGAACCTCATTTGGCTAGGAACCAAATTTGGGACTCAGTGACACTGGAATAATTCTGTTGACTTTGATATTATATTTACGTAAAATAACAGAATCTGAGCCATGAAATATGATATATGAGCATGCACACTTGGAAACTAGCATGAATCTAATATTATTCCATACTAGTGTTATGATTTTGTATATCATCTTAAGATATATTAAAGTCAAACTCTTGTGATTACATGGGTTGCTTTTATGAATATTTACTTTGTAGAAAGTAATAGTGTTTGAACTACCTAAACAACTTACTGAGTTCTTCCTTTTTACATCTAAGACAATATTCTGCTATCAAGCTGTACATGAATACGGAACAATGGTAGTACATGGCCCCTAACCATAGGGAAGATGATAAAATCATCATATATTCAAGTTAGTCTTCCGTCTTATGGATCAAAGAAGAAGGTGCTCACTAACGCCGGTGACTGTTGGAGATGTAGGTCTCAATGTTATGTGGCAGCGGTAGAACTCCAGAGAAAGTCAATGTTTTATTGCAATGTGTTGAGTTGACAGTATGCAGCAATAGGAAGAGGACAGTGATTGTAATGATGTGCTAGGGAAAACCTCCAGAGACCAGAGATGAGGATGTGTTTTATGAAAATGTGTGTGTCAAAAGAGGAAATGTTAAGTGTTTTAACATACCAGTAATTAAAATGTAAATTCTAGTGATACTGACTAAATAGAATAGAAAATGATGCTACTACCGCCTTCTATTTAAGAGTTAGGATCGCCTCTTCCGAAGGTGACAGGCTGACCAACTTCTTTGCCCCAATATTGACTGAGAACTTCTCACCAAATTTAGTTTGGACCTGGCTGTCTTTGCAATCCAGAACTGAAAATCTTTTACACAGTCAGAGCCACGTTACAAGAGCTTTACACTAGGACATCACACACTTCCTAGCTTCTGCAGGCTGAGCAAAATGCATCCATCAGGGGCTCCTTGAATTCCTTCACTCCCCCTCCCCCACCCTCATGCTCCTTGTGTGCCCCACTCCCATGCCCCTCTATTTCAAGAACTCCCTGCAGCTCCCCCCATGTTCCCCTGTGCTAGATTCTAGGGACTCTGTCCTTTGTTGTTCCCTCACCCATACCTCTGTCCCCTGTTGTCCCTATAGGGAAGGGGGGTTGTGTACTTCTTTCCCAACATGACTTCCCATTTCCCCCCTTCCCTCCAAGGACAGGATCTGTGTGTTCCTCTATTCCCCCATCTTATCTTCATTCTCTTGTCCCTAGGGTGCCTGATCACCACCACCATCATACCCCTTTCCTGCTTCAGTATTTCCAAGTCTCACAATTTTATCACAAGTGTCAGGATTTCAGAGAGTTCTGGAGAACATTTCACAATGACACAAACTCCAACCTCCTAATAAACTTCAGCCCTGTTGGAAGCTGGAAGGGTCTCCACCCTCTGCCTGCAGTGTTTTCACAGGATGAAGCAAAAAGCCCAGCCCAAGAAGGAGCAGAGGACAAGAAGAGCTGCCCCTCCTCTAACTAACCTGGTCTACACTGGGGGGGATCAATCTAAGTTACGCAACTTCAGCTACGTGAATAACGTAGCTGAAGTCGACATACTTAGATCAACTTACCGTGGTGCCTTCACCGCAGTGAGTCGACTGCTGCCACTCCCCCATCGACTCTGCCTGCGTCTCTCATGGCAGTGGAGTGCAGGAATTCACTGGAGAGCACTCAGGGGTCGATTGATCAAGTCTAGACTAGATGCGATAAATTGACCCCCGCTGGATCGATCGCTGCCTGCCAATCTGGTGGGTAGTGTAGACATACCCTTAGGAAGGGAGTTGGGGGATTACACTGCAGCCCCCAGATATGGGAGAGGGGGCGAAGAACCATAGGACGAGCAGAGATTGCGGGGATGGGACTGAGCTGATGGTGGGGATAGAGGAGTGCTGCTGGGTTTAGGGATGGGGAGAATCCCTGGTGGCATATGGGTGGGAAAAATAAATAAAATGATTATTTTAACTATTTGGACAATTGATATTTAAATATATATGTAATTGGCAGATAATATATTAATTTATGTAATTATCAAAATTATAGAAAAGATTGATTTAAAATTATTTTAAATACTTAATATGACTTAGTTGATTATTATAAAATTAGGGATTATAAATATAATTAATATAGTGACATAAAAAGCTCTGAAAAGTGGTTGATGTAAAGCATGTAAAAATATTCACAGCTCACATAAATCTTTATTGAAAAATATTTGGAAAACCTGATACAGCATGCTTTGTGTTTTTTGGATGTTCATTGTTGACTTTATTGGCCTTGTACAGTACTGAAAGTGTAATTTAGATTTTTGCATCATATTTTAACTTTATCACACAATAGAATTTGTCACTGAGTACTCAATGTAAGCACTCACCCTCTTTCCCCACCAACATGGTTGCCTTCCTTCTACCCCATCTCTCTATTTTTTGAAGGGATACATTTGAGGGGACATCATCCTAAAATCATCCCACACACATTGCCAGAAGAGAAGAGGTTTTAAAAGTCAAAAGACAGACTTAAAAACATCCAATTTTTTGTTTATTTGTTTACATCTCATGGTTTATGGGGGCAATCTAGTGACTTTTGTTTTGGAGATTGGCAACATGGTTGCTTCCACTCACCTAGTTCCTCCATCCAGGTCCCTGCTTCCCTCATCACTCCCTGGCTCCCCATTCATAGGTTGGTCACTTCTTCACACATCACCAAGTCGGCTCCACCCCCATGTCCCCTCACTGTCTTTGCTTTCTCCTCCCACCATCACCCAGCCTCAGTCTTTTCCAGGTTCTGGCTTCCACCTCCCACCATCACCCTTGGCCCCTCTGGGTCTTAATTCATCCCCCACACTCTGTTTCCCTAGCTTCCCCCTTACAAAACTTTCCTGTGAGGCACTTTTTTTTTCTTGTCTGTATCCTGAACTCTCTCTCTCTCCATGCAGCAAGTTAAGCCGCTGTTACCTCTGATGTGTAGGCAGAAATAGGGAGTGGCACAGACATTCCTCTGCCTACAGCACCAGTCTAGTGGTATGTTCACAGCACACACACACGTACACAGGGAGAAATTAGATAAATACTTTTGCTGGAAGGATGTGATGTAACACTGCTTTATTACTTAGAATCCAGAACCCTAACACACACACATCCAACCACAGAGAGAAAACAGCCTACTCCTTAAGGCAGGGAGGCACAACTCCCACCTTGCTTTAAGCTCACCTTTTACAGACAAATAGAAATATCAGTGAGTTGAGTGTTAGACCTCACTTTGGTCGGCCAATGAAGAACCATAATTGTGAAAGGAGAGAATTTATTTGTGTGTGTATTCATTTGTCTTGATGTCACCCAGGGGTGCCCCAAAATTAGAAAGGCATGTGTGGATTCACTAGGGGATAGGATGATTTCTTTTGAAATGTTATAATTTAGTAGCAAAAATGTTTTTAAATGAACAGTTTCTATCTGGATTGCTCAACTGGAATGTTTAAAAAAAAATCAGATGATTTTTCTGTATTATGTAGATATATCACTAGAAGTTAGTCCAAGGCTACTTCAGTTGCTATATCCAAACAAAATATTTTCTTGCTCTCTTTCCTGACTCTTACTACCACTTAACTTCATTTTTGCTGTTATAAAATGTATGGTTTGAAACCCACACACATTTATATTAGTTATAAACAAAACTCCTTGCTCGGGGCATCATGCTTTTCATTCATCTGCGGAGTCATCCATCTACAGAGTCAATCTAGTTATACCATAGGTGCACACTTACTTTAATGTTAAATTCTTAAATGTAGCTTAGGTATTTCTCATGTGATACTACTGAGTGAAATGTGAAACTGTCTAGATTGGGGAGTAGCCTCTACAAGCTTAGGATCCCAGAAGGCCTATGGACAGAAGACTGCCTACATTTAGGAAACCAGGATTAAGGTATTTAAGGTATCTAATAGCAGTATATGCCATTAGAAAATAGGGGTGAAATCTTGGTCCCACTAAAGTCAATGGGAGACTCCCATAAGATCAGTATTTTACTGAGGATGTCTTACTATACTACAGTATTTTCCCTCACCATTGTATTTGCAGAATTTCCTTTGCTTAAAAACGGAAATACTGCAAACATTGTGGTATATATATTTGATCATTTTGAGTGGCAAGTGTTCAGTTGTTAATGATGTGCTCTGAAGTGTTGCCATTCTTGAAAGTTTGCTTTAATTTACTCAGACCCACAAGAAGTCAAATTCTCTTGAAGAAAGGAAGAAAGAAAGAAAAAGTCTTTCTTAAAAATATGACTGCAAGGATCAGCATTGTTGCATGGTAGGCACTAGTTAAATACCAGTGGTATAAATTTGGGGGTCCAGAGGTGGGAGGATAACAAGATACTATTTTCAAAGCAGAAAACACACAAACGGACCAGTCCCTGAGTGACAAGTGCACTTAGCCAAATAGCTTCCAATTACAACTGCCAAAACACTCTATTAGCTGCTCATGAATATTTGCAACTGCCTCCCTTTTATTTTTAATGCAATCATCTCCAAAACCTCCTGGTATTCTTCATTTCAAAATCTTGGCAACCCTAAACACTGTGTGATATGGTCATGTAGATATTAGCTTCCAATGTCCCTTAGACTTTTATACTAAGTCATTCTTTGCATGTCACCCTTGGTTGAAAAGTGAGTTGCATGGGATGGATTTGAGTATGTAAACATGACTAAAAATAGTTAGGAAGTGGCAGGCATTTCTTTATGGCATTAATCTTGGAAAAACAGAAGGACTAGTGGAGATTGGGGACTTGACCACAGGGCATCAGGCTCAAGGATTTTATCTTGCAATGCAGGTAAGAAGATACATTTTCAAATGTAAAAACTATTATTTTTCTTTTTAAAAAAGTCAGGAATGACTAACTTTCAAGGAAAATATGCTTGTATCTACTATACTGGAGACCTTATTGAAGAATAGTGTATCCTAGTGAAAATATTTGCTGTGTGATGCTGTCAAGCTAAATAAACTTGGAGTGTATATACTGGGTAAATGTTGGTCTCACACTTGAATGCATGACTTTTCAGAAGACAGTCTAGAATGTTTTTGAATTAACATTTGTTGCTCATTGTTATCATAACTGTACATAGTATCAACTGATATTTTATTCAAGGCAATAAAAGTTCCTCTTTACCCAAGTAAAACATTTGTATTGGTTTTGACGTATCTCAAACTGGTGTATTGTAAAATAAAATCTTTAAAACTGTATTACCAGACAAGATGTTGGTTTCAGATCATTCTACCAGGTGGCTACAAAGCATGAGAAATATGATGGAACTCCAGCCCAGGACTGCATGCTGCTATTTTCATAGAGATTTTCAACAGCCCATATATGCATCTATATTTTTGAAAGCTTGATCTTAAATATATGCAGACAAGGCTTAGGCACCCAAAATTGGTTCCTTGAGCACTCACAAGTGGGACTTTAGAGAAGGTGTATGTGTTTCTATACCTCATAGCTACAATTTCCCAATTAATACAAATACAGTAACCCTTTACAGCAAGGGACGAGGGACCTATGCAGATTCTGGACATGGTTTAATATTAAATTGCCTTTCAGTGTTTGGAAGATAAAATATTGCAAAGCTGGAATGTGTTTAGAGCAAGAGCTAAGTTTGCTAGTATGGCATTTTTTTCCACACATCTCTTGGTTTCTCACAATGGAATGGAGGCTTACTTTCTGGAAGAGATCTACCTTATATATTTCAGTTTTCCTGTGAGGAGGTTACCTTAAAGTGTGTGGTAATGTGCAACTTACCTCTGTGCATTCTTTTTGACATGATTCTTGCAAGGAGAACAGGAAGGAGGACGGGTTGTCAGTGGTAATGCATCTACACTATTCAGCTCTCAGTGAACTTTCTCTTTGCTATGTCAGCAGAACTGCCTGAGACACTCAGGGAGTCACTGAATATCCCACAAGTGTGCTTCTCTACACTCTGGCTAATGGGTGCCCTGGAGTCACTCAGGTGTATAGTGAGCTCTGAGCTCATAGACATTTGATATGGAGCTGTATGTTATCAGGGGGCAGGACTGCCTATATTCCATTTAGGTGCCAGATTAGTTGCATTTGAAACCATTAGGTGACTAAAATGACTTTAATGCCTTAATACTGGCTACCATGCTTATCAAGTTTCACTGTACATTCCTGTTGAAAGCTATATAGCTTTAACTTTAGATATGAAAGTTGTTAAAAAAGATAAATATCTCAAGCAACTCAAGTTTTGAGGAAAAATTTGCCTCTTTCCGCTTGAACTATTTTCAGTGTCTATCAAAACTGAGATAGGCAAACCCTGGGCTATTTCATTTACCAAGGTTGGCTACTCTTGTGTTAATACTTATCAATGGTCCACTAGGTGTGCTAGTAGACTTGCTGACTAGTAGATTACAGTGCAGATACTCCAAACTGAATAACACTATGGAAATAGCTATGGGAAGAGAAGACAGGAAATCTCAATGTGGCGATGTCCAAAGCTTGACTGGAAATCTTGACAGAAATAAAATATTACAACTAAAATGAAAAGCTTCCTAGAAATAACTGATGAGGTAATGCTGACCTAGAAATACCAATGAAATATATTTGCTCTTTAGCCCAGGTCACAACAGAAATGAATGCACATGAGTATTACAATGTGGTGATTTTTTTTCAGTGTATATATTGCAGTGACACGTATATTGTTGAGAACTGGCTTTCAACGACTTTCTGATCTCCAGCTCTGATAGAAGCAAGTTTTCCTGATAGTGACACATGAGACTAACCCAACATTAACTGAACAGGAATTAAGTTGGCCATCAGTAATCCATCATTCCTAAATAATCTATTATTCCTAAATATATATGGCATGTTGTCATTTTTATCATCTTTGAAAACGTTTACTCACCAGGACATATGATATTGGAATTCAAGATTCGATGAGAAATCACTGGAAAATACATTTAAGGAACATTCCTGTAGAACACTGTCAAAAATGAGGTAAACAAACATAAGCTAGTTTTGATAGAACAGAATCTCAGAACTCTGGATGTGTCTCTATGGGATATTTTTTCCTCAAAATGTACCACCAGAGGTACCATTGGTGCAGCTCCATTTGGATTGCATATGGGATCACTACTGCTTCCTCAGCCAACTTAGTCAGGCCCAAAGACAGTGTCCTGAACATCTGCTTATTTCTTATATGCAACATTAAGAAATCCAGACTGGGCTCTGAAAACTTATTCACCACCTTCAGCAGCAAGAAGGCTTGATCCTGCTTCCATAGAAGTGAATGGTAAAACTCCCCAGGTGTGAAGAGAAACCAGCCTGCGTCCTGATGTTTAAATTTTGATGGAATATATGAGCCTAAAGAATCAAAGGTGTTAACTTGACTGTCTCACTGTCCAATATAAAACAGTGTTAAACAAAGTTCGGAGTTTGATATACCGAGACCTCATCCTGCTTTCTACTACAGCAAACACATCATTAAACATTATTTTATTAAAGACACAGAAAGGAAGGAAAAACAATTAAATCATTTGAGATGTAAAACATTAGGTTTGAATAGACTTTTAAGGCCAGAAGGGTCCATCATGATCATCTAGTGTGACCTCCTGCACATTGCAGCCCATAGAACCTCACCCACCCACTCCTGTAATAGACCCAGAACTTCTGGCTGAGTTACTGAAGTCATCAAATCATGATTTAAAGACTTCAGGTTACAGAGACTCCACCATTTACACTAGATTAAACCTGCAAGTAACCTGTGCCCCATGCTGCAGAGGAAGGTGAAAAACCCCTAAGATCTCTGCCAATCTGACCTGGGGGAAAATTCCTTCCCAACCCCAAATATGGTGATCAGTTGGACCTTGAGCATTTCAGCAAGACCCACCACCCGACACCTGGGAAAGAATAACTCAAAGTCCTTCCCATCTAGCAAATCATCACTATTCATTGGGGATACTTACTTCTAGCAAGCACAGATCAGCTACATGCCATTGAGGCAGTTTCATCATACCATCACCTTCATAAACTTATCAAGCTCAGTCTTGAAGCCAGTTAAATTTTTTGCATACACTGCTCCCTTGGAAAGCTGTTCCAGAACTTCACTCCTCTGATGGTTAGAAACTTCATCATTTCAAGCCTAAACATGTTGATGGCCAGTTTATACACATTTGTTCTTGTGTCAACATTGAAGCTCACTCTTTCCTCTTCTTTTTCTGGCAAGGCAGTGTTAATATCTGTCCATGTTCCCCTAACCCCGATCTTTCTTATTTTAAAAAAATTCCAAAGGGGAGTGTAGCAGGATGGACACCTGCCTGGAAGGGCCTGAGATAGCCCAGGGAGCAGGCAGCGTGAAGGTTGAACTGATCGGGGAAAGTGGCTGCAGCTGGGGCCATGCCCCAATCAGGCCTCAGCTGGCTCTCTATATAAAGAGGCTGGGAGCCAGGCACTCAAGAATCTCTCTCTGCATTCAGGGAGAGAAGGGCCTGGCTGCAGGGAGCTAGACATAGGGTACCTGTAGTGGAGCAGGGCTGGGGAAAGGCTGAGGAGCTGGGGAGCTCCAGCCTGGAAAGCCCCAGGCTGCGGCCTAGTATTAGGCCAAGGGATACTCGGGGTTGCAGAGGGCAGCCCAGGGCTAGGCCAAGGCAGCAGGTCCAACCCCCCCTTGCCAGTGATGAGTGACCTATACTGCAGTCTGCCCCAGGGAGCGGGGGTTAGTTGCTGACTGGCAGTGGCCTAGTACTGAGGCAAGGTGGGGATAGTGGGAGGGGGTTCCCCAGGGAGGGGAGACCCAGATCTGTGGGGTACTGCCAGGGGGCAGCATCCCAGTAATAGGGGCGCCGGGTCCTGGGAGGGACACAGGGGCCAGGAGTAGGGGCAAGGCGGATCACTGGCCTGCAGAGGGCGCTTCAGACGCTGGAAGAGCTGATTTCCCAAAGCAACCAGTAGGGGGTGCCGTGGGGGTGAGTCCGTACCCTTACAGGGAGTTATAGGTGGAATAGCCCACCCCCCTCATTACTTTGGCTACCAATGAGACCTAATTTTTGACACACTAATTTTGGGTTATTAATTTCCAATCCCACATTTTTCTTGTTTACCAGACATGATCCTAACGCAGTCCTTGAATTTTATCAGTAGGCATCTTGATTTACACTAATTCAATATTTCTACCTCCCTTTTGTACCTTTTCCCATCAACATTTATTGTTATAGGTTATTGTGACATTACTCACTCACTTTTTACAGTTGAACTCACAATTAGAGTAAATTTGGTCCAATTATCACAACAGTCCTTAGCTAGTAATCACGTTTTAATTACTATTAAAGGGCCAAATACTACTTACATATTCACATTCCCTTCAATGGGACCATTTAGGTGAGCAAGGCAAAAGGAATTTAGCTAATGTTTCTTAAACAAAACAGGAACACAGAAAACAGTTCTGTTGAGTTATTTGTGTGACATAAGGAGCAGGAGGTTTTGGAAGTGAGAACCACATGGTGACTATGGAAGCTGTAACCAGAAAGATTGACTTCAGTGCAGTAGGGCTTAGAAACATTTTGGGACACAAGTACTCTCATTTGGAATAGAACCTGTCAAGTAGCATTTTTTTACACAAACCAAATTAATAGATTCATAAGACTGGGACTGTTACATTTAAACAGTAATTACAACATATCATAATAGTCATATTGAGGGTAACTAGACCCATTAAAATGTCAGAGTTTTGTAACTGCTTGAGTCCTGGTAATCCATATTACTGCTATGTTAACAAAAATGCTGTTTGTTGCTAGATTCATTCACTGCATATGACCTTCTCTACACTAGGATTTTACTTTGGTACTTTTGTCTCTCAGGGATGTGAAAAATCCACACCCCGCAGAGACGTAGTTATACCGTCCTAAGCCCCAGTGCAAATAACAGTAGGTTAATGAAAGAATTCTTCTATTAATTAGTTACCACATCTTAGAGAGGTGGATTCCATACACTGATGGGAGAACCGCTTCTGTCGGTGCAGGTAGTATCTACACTGAAGTGCTGCAGATGTACAGCTGCGTAGCTGTAGGGCATGGCTACACTTGCAGATGTAGAGCACTGTGAGTTAAACCAGCCCTTGGAAAGCGCTGCAGTGTGTTCACACTGTCATCTGCAAGCACACTGGTGTGGCCACATTTGTGGCACTTGCAGCAGCATTGGGAGCGGTGCATTATGGGCAGCTTTCCCACAAAGTGCCTTTTCCCATTCTGGCACGGTGGCTTGCGGGAAGGGGGTGGGAAGGTGCGGGGCATTCTGGGTCCTGTCCCAATGCCCCGTGATGCATCACTTTGCATCCCAGCAATCCCTGTGCTTCCGTCCACATTTGGCTCCATCTTTCAATATTTTTTTGTACTGCACGCTCTGTCTTCCCTTTCGGTCTGCGGGAATGGATCCCAAACTGCTGAGGAATATGCTGATGGGTCTTGCCAGCACATCACGAATGGCAGCCGAGTTACTCCTTAAGCTACAAACTGACAGTGAGGAGTCCGACAATGATGTCAATTCTCATAATGCTTACGACACAAGATTGCTTGTGGCATTCACGGACATGTTCACTGCAGTGGAACGCCGCTTTTGGGCTCGGGAAATAAGCACTGAGTGGTGGGATCCCATCATCATGCAAGTCTGGGATGACGAGCAGCGGCTGCAGAACTTTCGCATGAGAAAAGCCACTTTCATGGAACTGTGTGATGAGCTCGCCCCCACCCTGCAGCACAAGAACACGAGATTGAGAGCTGCCCTGCCGATGGAGAAGTGGGTGGCTATTGCAATCTGGAAGCTGACAACTCCAGAAAGCTACCCATCGGTAGCTAACCAGTTTGGAGTGGGAAAGTCAACAACTGGAATCGTGTTGATCCAAGTTTGCAGGGCCATTAATCGCATCCTGCTCAGAAGAACCGTGACTCTGGGTAACATGCATGACATTGTGGCTGGCTTTGCACAAATGGGTTTCCCTAAATGCGGAGGGTCAATAGATGAAACGCATATTCAAATTCTGGCACCAGCCCACGTAGCCTCTGAGTACATAAATCAGAATGGGTATTTCTCTAAGGTTCTCCAGGCGCTTGTGGATCACCATGGGCGTTTCATTGACATTAACGCAGGCTGGCCCCGAAAGGTGCATGACACACACATCTTTAGGAACAGTGGCCTGTTCAGGAAGCTGCAAGCTGGGACTTTTTTCCCAGACCAGAAGATCACCTTAGGGGAAGTCAAAATGCCCATTGTGATCCTTGGAGATCCCGTTTACCCTTTAATGCCGTGGCTCATGAAACCCTACACAGGGAGCCTTGACAGAAGCAAGGAGCAGTTCAACAACAGTCTGAGTAGGTGCAGAATGACTGTGAAGTGTGCTTTTGGCCATTTAAAGGGCCACTGGCGCTTTCTGTATGGGAAGCTGGACCTGGCCGATGACAGCATCCCCGTGGTTATATCCGTGTGCTGTGCCCTCCACACTTTTGTGAAGGAAAGGGTGAAAGATTCACTCAGGCATGGAACTTGGAGGTTCAATACCTGGAAGCTGAATTTAAACAGCCAGAGAGCAGGGCTATTATAGGGACCCAGAGCAGGGCTTCAAGGGTTAGGGATGCCTTGAGGGAGCAATTTGAGGCTGAAAGCAACCAGTAATGTCTGGTGCCCTGCATGGGAGTGAAGTGTAGTGGTTCCAATGTTAATAGGAATCTGTGTTTGCTATGTATGATACACTGATTTGAAGTGCCTGTTGCTTTCCTGAGCTAAGGTATCTTTTACTTAATGCAATAATAAAGAATCATTTCAAAGCCAAAAAATCATTTATTGAAAAGAAACACAACTGCTTGGGAAACGAGCAAGGGGGTGGAGTGGGGAATAGTACAATCACATATTTGCATATGTCCTGTTATCGTACTCAACCTTCCTGTCTGGAGTGCTGTGCAATGAGTGCTGCACTTCAGGCTGGCTAAAATGCATGGTGATAGGGGTTGAGTGCAGTGGGAAAGGGTCATAGATTTCAGGGCTGGGTGGTGAAGCTACAGGTGTTGGAAGCAGCTAGTGGTGATAAGAACCCGGATGTTGGGGAAAGTGAGTTGGAGGTGACATGGGAGCACAAGGGAAAGAGTTTTGGGACAAGGGCTGCAAGGGGGGGGAGAAAAGGGAGGGTGTGGAAGTGCTCCGCCTGCATTGCTACGAGTGCCTGTATCGAGTCCACTTGGCACTCCACGATGCTTAGCAGCTCTGTGCTTTAGTTCCGGCGATCCGCATTGTGCTGGAGGACCCTCCTTTCACTCTCCTGCCACTCCTGTGCTTTTTGATTTTCATTAAGGGACTGCTGCATTACTTCATGCAGCATGTCCTCTTTGCTTCTAAGTGGCCACTTCCTGATTCTTTGGAGTCTTTCGGTTGCTGATAACAAGGACGGCTGGGATCTCAAGGTTGCATCTATAAAGCCAAATTGCAACACTTAATAGAGGCAGCATTGTTCACACCAGACAGAACAATGATTCAGCGTACTTAGACAAGCACAATCTACACAATAACAGAAATGGCCCATCCCAAAGTGAGCACACATAACCCACAGGAGCCCCAAAAGGGTGAGTAAGCACAGGGGCAAGGGGGACTGATTGTTTTACGGCTGTACTGTCCTCTGGGGTTCTATGCCTTGGAGGGCGAACAGCTGCAGGGGGCACATGTACTGAACACTGTCCCCACATTTTCCACACGATGAGTTCGTCCTGGAAGATATCTCACTGCTGAGGGTGATCTGGGAAGCAAGGGAGGATCTTCTACTACAATGCGGCTTCCGTTCTGGCCCATATGCAACTTGTCTGTGTGCAGCAATGGTCCCCCCACCCGTCATGGCACAGTGGCATGGACATGTTAGCCTTACTGGGACAAGGACCCACAGTAGCTTTGCCAAAGAATGTGCGGAAGCGGATTGCCCAGCTTCTGCATGAGACCTTTGAAGAGATCATTGAGGCCGATTACTGTGATGTGAGAGAGCACATCAACGCCTTATTCCTCAACTAGGCATGCATGCAGCCCTAACCCTCCTCGGCCCAAGAGCCCGCACTGAACAACTTCCTTCCCAAAATTAAAGCTGCTTACCGTGCACCTCCTCTGGTGTTTGTTCTTCCACAAGCACCGTCCGCTGCAACTGGCAACCTTCCTCCTGGCTTGAAAACAGCTCCTGGCTGCATGTATCTAGGGATGCCAGGCTGTCTCCCTCCTCCACAGCACCCTTGCTTCCACTTTCCTCCTCCTCCTTCCTTGTTGAACTGGGCTCTGAAGTGTCCATGGTGGTCTTCAGAGTGGAGGTGGGGTCGCCCCCAAGTATTGCATCCAGCTCTTTGTAGAAACTGCAGGTCGCGGGGGCAGCACTGGAGCGGTGGTTTGCTCGTGGGTTTTGTGGTAGGCATTCTGCAGCGCCTTCACTTTAACCCTGCATTGTAGTGTGTCCCAGTCGTAATATCTGCCCGAAGGTATCATAATTCCTACGTCTGGAGCGCAGCTGGGACTGTACAGCTTCCTCCCCCCAAACACTGATGAGGTCCAGCACCTCGCCATTGCTCCATTCTGGGGATCACGTGGCGCATGGAGGCATGGTCAACTGAAAAGATTCATTGAGAGCACTCCACGCCTTGCTGAGCAAACAGAAATTCCCAGAGAATTTAAAGGGCTGGTCTGACGGTTGGTCACCTGTCGGCAGGGCAGCAGAGTTCAAAGTGATGACCAGAGTGGCTAGAACAGGCATTGTGGAACACTTCTGGAGGCTGATAAGAGCACATTAATAGACCAGAGTGTCCACACTGGTGCCGCGGTACTCCAGCTGGGGCGCAGCAAGAGTTATGCTTCTCATTGAGTGGATTACCAGGAGTGCTCCAGCCGCAGAGTCCGGGTGCAATATGTGCCTTGCCAGCAGGGCCGACTCCAGGCACCAGCTGAGCAAGCTGGTGCTTGGGGTGGCAGATTGCTGGAGGCGGCATTCTGCCCAATTCTAGGGCGGCACGGCCGCTTTTTGTTGTTGTTGTTGTTCTTGTTCCACTCCGGCCGCCCTGTAGGGCGCGGCAGCACGGAGAACCAAAGCGCTCTGCAGGGCAGTCCTCTTCCTTCCCTCCCCGCCGACTGGAGCGGAGCCCTCGCGGCAGGCGGCAGGAGGCGGCGCAGTGGGAGGGGCCACGTGGCAGCACCCCTGCAGTAGCCCTGGCCTCCCCCTCTCCTCCACCCCCAGCCAGTCCCCCTGCACCCGCGCTCCGGCCGCACTGCAGGTTTTTTTTATGTTTTTTTGCTTTGCCATTCTGGCTGCCCCATTTTGGGGGGTTTTGTTTTGTTTTGTTTTGTTTTTGCTTGGGGCGGCCAAAAAGCCAGAGACGGCCCTGCTTGCCAGTGTGTACGCGTCATGAGTTAGGGCACCCGGGGCTGCTTTAATGCACTCTAACTCACAAGTGTAGCCAAGCCCGTAGTGTTTTAAGTGTGGAAAAGCCCTATGTGTGTCAAAAGGGTTATGTTTGCAGCTAGAGAACTAATTCCTCTGGACGTGCGAATCACATACAACATAAGAAATTCTTGACCCCATGAGTCTTGTATCACTCTAGAAAGCAGGTGGAGTAGCAGTTAGAACATTTCGAACACAAAATAAACTCTGGGCACTGCTGGAAGAATGGGGAAAAACAAAGTAAAGGTTAAGCAGGAGAGAAATAACAGTGCTAGTTCTCTGGAGATCTGATTCTGCAAACACTTTTATCTATGGCAAACCTTACTCCCGTGAGTTGTCCCATTGACCTAAAATGAGTAAAATTAACTTTCATGCTTAAGGGTTTGCAGAATTAGACCCTAAAATAGCTCTTTCTGTTCCTTGTCTTTATCTCACTATCAGTTAGGAGGTTGAG
This sequence comes from Chrysemys picta bellii, assembly GCF_011386835.1. Lineage (NCBI taxonomy): Eukaryota > Metazoa > Chordata > Testudines > Emydidae > Chrysemys > Chrysemys picta. The sequence continues at coordinate 193,979,738 of NC_088792.1, forward strand.
CCTTTTTCCCAGTTTCCAGTGTAATAAAGCGAACTGTGCCTCCCCTCTACAGTCACTGCTGATTAATGAGTTTCTGTGACCTAAAGCCTGTGATTTCTTATATCATACTGGATTTATACATAAAAATGAATTAATATTTTTAACAAATGTAGTTGGCCATATGTCACAGGTTGTGTTTACGTACAAATATCTTATAGGCATATGTGTGATGTATTGAGAGACTGAAATAATTGGGAACCACTGATGGAGCTGATTTTTGTATATGACAAGCCATTGTTAAGTGACCTCTATTTATATGGTATCATAAATTTACCCTGGGACATGAACATGTTCAGAGACAACATCACAGTCTCAGAAAGCTTACAATCTGGTTTCCTAACTGTGAGTGATTTGTTTTAACTGAAGCACCTACAGTAATAACTGTCTATGAACAAACATTATTTCTACAGGACTTATGTAAAAGGGAAAACTGGCCAGCAATCAGAATCTTTCCCCCTTTTTCATGAGGACAACTGACTGAGATAGTGCCTTTGAATTGTACTGCAGAAATATATGGATATTATTATTAGACACACCAGGACTGCCGTGTATGCACAGGACAATGGACTGATGAGCACTTCAAAACAAATGTGCCTGAAGACCTTGAAAACAGAACAGTGCCTGTGTGTCCAGATGATGCATACCAACTGTCAACAAGGATAGCATTTGCCTAACAGGGGCACTATTCAAATTGCCAGCTATTGCTAAATCCCTCTAATAATGCTAATATAGGCACTACACTAAAACATATCAAATTTTAAAAATCCACAAGTGATCCTTCAGAATTTTAAAACCCTTCACTTTGAGTACATCAATTTAGGGTTTTGGGGGGTCTGAGGGTAGGTTGTTTTAATTAATACAGTATCATAGGATAGTGCTGGCTGGAATATTAATACAAATAGTGAAAGTAAACGATGGAGAACATTCACAGAAAATGAATTTTGCATTTGTAAACTTAACATTGCTATTTATTTAAGATGAGCTCACCGATCACAGAAAAACACTTATCTTATGACCCAAGTGTCCAGTCAAAAGAGCTTATATATTAACTACCTCCAACATTTTATTTATTTATTTATTTATTTTTACAAATTAGCCATAGACAGAGACCTGTTTGGGGAATAGTTAATATATTTTTTTTATAAATAGTGATATTTTTCTCAAAAAAACTAATCAACAGAAAAAAAGGCCTAAATATTTCTTGTTCTTACATTTTAGACTTTTTCGTAGTAAAATTGTTGTCTTTGTGCATTACTTTGTGCAACTATGCACTTGTCCTCTTTTGTGTCATATTATATGGCGTCAGAGTGCCCTAAGCAATGGGCATTCATTAGCAACAGTGGTGAGCTACAAACAAAACAAGCTGATCAAGCCTTATTGTCCCGTTGAAGTCAATGGGAGTCCTTTCATTGACTTTAGTGGAAGCTAGAGTAGGCCAATTGCCTGTGACAACAGCTCGTTTTCATTAACAGTGAGCTCGAGTTAGTACATTGAACTTGAGCTAGCCCAGCTTGAGTTGGGGTATGTCTATACAGCAGCTGGGCAGGTGCTTCCCAGCATGGGTAGACGGGCATCCTAGCTCTGTTTGAGTTAGCATGCTAAAAATAGTGGTCTGGCAGTGGTGGCACAGTCAGTGGCTTGTGCTAGCCACCCAAGTGTGTACCTAGGGGGTTGGGCAGGATTGTACTCGGGCAGCTAGCCCATGCTACCATGACCTCACTGCCTTTTAAAACATGCTAGTTTGAGCAGAGCAGACACATCTGTCTACCCACAGTGGGAAGCCTCTCCCAGATGCTCTGTAGGTATACCCTGACAGTGACCACTTTGCAAAACATTGGAGTTACACAGAGTGATTTGATTAGAAACCCAGAAAGATTGGATTAGCACAGTGATAGGATTAGCTGCTGTTACATCTCCACTGCATTAGTGCACCCTAGATATATTCCTAGAATCATAGGACTGGAAGGGACCTCGAGAAGTCATCTTGTCCAGTCTCCTGCACTTATGGCAGGACTCAGTATTATCTAGACCATTCCTGACAGGTGTTTGTCTAACCTTCTCTTAAAAACCTCCAATGATGGTGATTCCACAAACTTCCTAGGCAATTCATTCCAGTGCTTCACCACCATGACATTTAGGAAATTTTTCCTAATGTCCAACCTAAACCTCCCTTACTGCAATTTAAGCCCATTGCTTCGTGTCCTATCCTCAAAGGTTAAGAAGAACAATTCTTCTACCTCCTACTTGTAACAACCTTTTATGTACTTGAAAACTGTTACCATGTCCCCCCTCAGTATTCTCTTTTCCAAGCTAAACAAATCCATTATTTTCAATCTTCCCTCATAAGTCATATTTTCTAGACCTTTAATCATTTTTGTTGCTCCTCTCTGGACTTTCTCCAATTTGTCCACATCTTTTCTGAAATGTGGTACCCAGAACTGGACCCAGTATTCCAGTTGAGGCCTAATCAGCATGGAGTAGAGCGGAATAATTACTTTTTGTGTCTTGTTTACAACACTCCTGCTAATACAGCCTAGAATGATTGCTTTTTTTGAAACAGTGTTACACAGTGTAGCGGGGTGATTATACCGCTCCTGCAGAGGGGTTTAAAACAGCCCTGGCAGAGGGCTGGGGCAAAGGGAAAAGCTACTGGGCTGATTGGGGAAGTAGCCACAGATGGGCCATGCCTCAATCAGGCCCCAGCTGGCCTGTATAAGAAGGCTGGGAGCCAGGCGCTCAAGAGTCTCTCTCTGCCTTCAGAGAGAGAAGGGCCTGGCTGCAGGGAGCTAGATAGGATACCTGTAGTGGAGCAGGGCTGGGGAAAGGCTGAGGGGCTGGGGAGCTCCAGCCTGGATAGCCCCAGGCTGCAGCCTGGGGCTAGGCCAAGGGGTACTGGGGGTTGCAGAGGGCAGCCCAGGGCTAGGCCAAGGCAGCAGGTCCAAACCCTCCTTGCCAGTGATGAGTGGCCTATACTGCAGTCTGCCCCAGGGAGTGGGGGCTAGTTGGTGACTGGCAGTGGCCTAGTGCTGAGGCAAGGTGGGGATAGTTGGTGGGGGTTCCCCTGGGAGGGGAGACCTAGTGTGTGGGTACTGCCAGGGGGCAGCACCCAGAGCAAGGGGCACCGGGGTTCTGGGAGGGACACGGGAGCCTGAGGAAGAGGACAGGCGGATCACCGGCCTGCAGAGGGCGCTCCAGAGGCTGGAGAGCTAATTCCCTGGACAACCAGCAGGAGGAGCCACAGGGATGAGTCTGGACATCTTTACACACAGTTAATTCATGTTTAGGTTGTGATCCACTATGATCCCTTGATCCCTTTCCGCAGTACTCCTTCCTAGGCAGTTATTTCCCATTTTGTATGTATGCAACTGATTGTTCCTTAAGTGGAGTACTTTGCATTTGTCCTTATTGAGTTTCATCCTATTTACTTCAGACCATTTCTCCAGTTGTCCAGATCATTTTGAATTATAATTCTATCCTCCAAACCACTTGCAACCCCTATCAGCTTGGTATTGTCCATACACTTTATAAATGTATTAGATTAGTCCTTTGTTCTTCACCTGTGAATACTGCTCAGCCTCCCATCTCTTCACCTTTTCCTACTAATTTCTTCTATTGGGGTCCCCAGGATCTCTTCATTAGCATTTGATGCAATATTCATGATTTTACTTGAGTTTTGTGCTGATGGGAGTTGTTTATATACAACATAAAAGTTACAACTTGAGCTAACTGCTGTGAAGACACACCCAGAGACTACCTATTATCAAAATTGTGATTGAATTGTTCATCAACCTCTTTTGTTTCCAGATTTCTATATTTACAGAATTATGTATGCAGGGAGGAGTGGTCTGTCAGTTTGCCAGGTTCCAGGCAATTCAGAGTTTAAAAATCAAAAACAACACCTTAAATTGCAGCCCAAAATGAACAGGGTGGCAGTGCGAAGACCTGAGCATAAATGTCATTGCCATACCATCCTGGAGCACTCAGAAGCAGGCAGTAATTCTCTGGGAGTGTGTATTGCCATCAGTTGTACCAACTGCCCACAGCCTTTCTCTTGGTATTTAGTAAAGCTAATTGAAATTTTTTAAACACAATGTTTAAGATGGAAAAATGGTCTCTTCAAAAAAACATTTTTTTCCAAAAGCATTTTGATTGTTTTGCCTTTTTGTCTTCTATAACCAGCTTTGATTGGTGGATTAGTCACATTAGGATTTGTTCCCCTCCCCCCCCCCCCCCCAAATAAACCAATTTAGATTCCAAAATGGAAAAACTTCAAATTTGAGAAGTCTGATTTTGAAAACATGAACTTCCATGGATTTTTGTAATGGGTCTATTCCATAATTTGCACAACTAAACAATCTTTGAAATCTGAGTGAATTTTTAAAAGATTTTTGACCAGCTCTAATAGCTAATATACAACGAATAGATCATTTAGGATACAGATTTCTCACTAAGTAGTATTTTAGTTTAATTCTCATCCTCCCCCAATCCTACTCCCCCAATCCTAATCTTGTCTATTAACTGCTCTATTGTGGGGCTAACCCCTATTACACTATTTAATCTAAGTTCAGATGGAGGAAGACCCTTTTAAAATGCAACATAGGCCAAGACTAACATATTTTAAAGAAGTATAGATATAACAACTAATGGCTAAAATCAGCAATATTTATACAACTGGTGAAAATAGTACTGTGTACTATTACAACCTTTTTTCTCTCCCTTAGAATAAACCATGATGGGGAAAAAATTTGATTATCCATTTGGACCCTAGAATTTAGCATGAACATAACTCTGCTTATCAGTTGCACTTCATGAATCACTGCTCACCTTAACACACACAGCACTTGAATATGTTTATAGTGAAAAAAGAATATATTTATTTAACAAAGAATAGAGATTTGAGAGAAAGCAAGTAGGATTAATGGAAATTAAGGGTTACAAATAAAACAAAATCATACCATGCATTCTAGATCTAAACATAACTAAGACGACACCCTCTTGTCAAATAAAGTACTGCTTACCGAAAGTACTTTTCATAGCGTTTTCAACCAGGATGGCTGAGACCCTACTTTTAATGAGACCAAGTTCGCTGGCAGCTTTTCTCCACAGGTGAAGGAAGCCAGGGCATCTTTCTGCACCCCTAGATATATTAGACTAGTTTTTTGTTCTTTATCTTTGAATGCCCCTCTCTGTCCCAGCTGTTCACCTCTCTGCCTGTTAATATTTTTAAGATGGGAGGGAGGCTTTAAGAATATAATTTCCAAAATATATTCATAGCTCCTTATATATTATCCACACATGTGTTTCACAAAGACTATGATGACCACTGTGACAGAGGCTTTCAGTAGAAACTTTACATGACTCTCTTTGGTGAACTAGAATGAAAATACCAGACCTAGGCAATCCCGGAAACCCTTATGCCCCTGTGCCCTCTGCCAGCTGTCATCAAGTGGTCCTTGGGTAATACCATTTGAAGAGTATCATTTAATTTTCAGGTACAAATATTTCTAGGGAACTTGCTGTATACTTTTAGGCCAAATCAACCAAACACACTTAAATCTAGTCCCAGGTATGGGGGGAAATATTGATTGAATGCTGATCATGGTACCAATCCTGCTGTGAAATCTTGCTATTGTGATTCCTTTAGCCATTTGTTGCAATGGCACTCCAAGAAAGTATCTATTATCTGTGCTTGCAGATCCTATTGCAGGATCCCTGCCAAAGTCTTTCTAGAGTGTGGCTCAGGAAACCATTATTCATCCAGTATAATCTGCTAGGTTACCCTCAGACTAATTACAGGACTGACTATTTTCATTTTAACCTATGTTTTCTTCATAGGCTGCCATCATTTTCTAAAAAGTCTGGCCCAACAATGTGGAACAAATTCCCATGAAAACTAAGGGCCATCACAAATCTCAGGTACAAAGCATGTACATGGTATTTAAAAATTAACAAAAAACCCACTACACTGCACACACTATTCACACCTTGGGGAGAGAAGAAGAAAATGAACCACATGTGACAGTCATGTTGCTTAATGTGTTATTGGAAAGTTAGGATGGCAATACGATATGGTTTCTTTTCAAGTGAGAGAGAAATCAATGTAAAGTTTATGGGGCCAAATTCTTTTGTAGGATACAGAGGATTAATTCTGTGAGATGGTATGAATTTGACAAGGATAACATTTGACAAGCAAATCTGACAAGAATAACATTTTCTAGATTCTAGCATCTAAGAGTGTGCTTCAGTGAGTAAGGTTTTGGTCATCTTGAGTCTGCTGCTCAGAAAATGCTTTCTTTGCAGCCTCTTACTCAGATCAGAAAGATAGATAAAGTGATGATCACAGAGAAAAATAGAAAACCGATGAAAGAGAATACCAAAAAATAGAAGAAGGAGCTGGGGAAGGAGGGTCATCTTGGGGTCTATTCTCCATTGCGGCATGGTGGAATTATGCAAAGAACTCCTTTTATCATTAATAGATGTTCCCTGCATATATCCTCTATATTCTGATCAGAGAAAAGGTACTTAAAACTGTAAATGTACAAACTAAGAAATGTTAATTATTTCTGCCTTTCAGAGGAAATCAAATTTGCAGAGTTATGGGTAATGTACAAATGTAAGTACCCTCAGCATGTAGATTGCATTATGATTTTTGGTGTTTTAGACAAGTCCCTTTGTTGAGGTCACCCTAGGATTAATTATTTTGGGCTTTGATTTCTTAAGAATAGGAAAACTGTTCAATCTAGCTGGTAGAGTGGATCACCATTTACTCCGCCTTTCACTGCTTCTTTCTTTGTTCAAAGTTAACATATTAAAGTTCTCTCAAACTTCTCAATTTTAGTGTAACTCTGGCTTTCCCTTTCTATTGGAACAATGAAATACTACAATAAAATACATTTTGGAGGCTCTGTTAAAGACTGTGATGGGGTGTTCACCCCACACCAACTCTGAAAAGGCTACGGAAGCTAAGAAGTAGCCAATTAGGTTGATAGGCTACACATGAGGAGCTTAGGCTGGAGAAGCAACCCCTGACTGGAAAATGGAGCTCAGCTGAGCAGATATGGGCTGGGCTAGTATAAAGCCAGGAAGCTGGTAGTGAGGAAATCTGCAGCTATCCTCCTTGCATTAGAGAGGGAAGGAGGAGAGTCCAGGGAAGGAGTAGAATCCCTGGGAGCCCGGCCATAAGCAAAGGGTGTACCCAGAAGGGTGAAGAAAAGATCCTGTGGCAGGTGAGCAGGAAGCAGCTTTGCTTGAGAACAGCAAGACTGGGGATTAAGCCAACCTTGGCTGCATTTTGTAGTGTCCCTGGGCTGGAACCTGGCTTACTATGCAGGCCTGGGTTCCCCTACCAGCCACTGATGGAGTGCAATTGCCTGGACAGTCACCTGGCTGCTGGTGTGAGTCACGGGAAGGAAGCTGCAGCCCCTGGAATGAGAGAGGGGGTTGAAAGACTGCAAGGGGGTATGTTGGACCTGGAAGAGGACTATTCCCCAGAGTAGCCAGGAGGAGGTGCCACCCACAGTGAGTGAGTACCCCATCATAGGGACTAACAGAATGATTAAAATAATTGCAGTTCAGAACCTATCCTTCAAGCTTGGCACTTACTACACATTGAAGTCAACTGAAGTTTTGCCTGAGTAAGAAGTTCATATTGGAGCCTCCTGGTCTTTCCTGTCATATAGAGCTGAGTGTATCAATGATTAACATATGCATTGTTGTTGTAGCTGTATTGGTCCAAGGATATTAGAGAGACAAGATGGGCAATGTAATCTTTTATTGGACCAACTTCTGTTGCTTCAATACAGGGGGGGAAACCCTGTAATTGCACACCTCTAGCTGTCACCTACCACCCCACACTGGAACCCATACAGGGTATTATTAAACAATTACAACCCATACTCAATGGAGACCCTATCCTGAAAGATCTTTCCTCTTCTGGCTTTCAACAACCCTCCAATCTCTCAATTCTTTTAATCAGAAGCAAGCTCCCCACAGACCAACTCAAATTGGCACCAGATTCTGCCAGAATAGATGCAAAACCTCCACTGCTAAAATGATCAATACCCACTGAGAACACACCTTTAAGGATCCATGGGTCCATGCCTACCACAACATTTGGTGTACTTAACCCAGTGTATTAAATGTCCAAATAGCAACTATGTGAGTGAAAGCAGACAATCACTATGCTTTTCAATGAACTCATACAGGAAAATTATAAAACACAATAACGCCACATCAGGTGTGGGTGAACAGTTTTCACAAAGTGATCACTCTATATAAGATCTATCAGGCCTCAGCGCCAAAGGAAACCTGCAACAACGCTTTCAAAAGATGAGCCGAGGAGCTTAAATTCATAACTTTATTAGACACTAAAAATCATGAACTGAATAGAGACACTGGATTTATGGCTTCTTACAGCAAACTGTAACCCACTAACACCCCCTTCCCAGCTCCTTCTCCACTCTTACCCTATCTTCCTCCCTATGACTGGAGGGGTGTTATCGGGCCACTCTACCTTGAATAGTCCCTTGAAATGTATTAACTAATTCTAAACAATCTGTTCCAACTTGTATTTAGCTGTGACAGTCTGATTAAATGTCCATTGTCCCAGAGCAGAAGAAGAGCTCTGTGCAGCTCCAAAGCTTGTCTCTCTCCCCAGGAGAAGTCCTTCCAATAAAAGAGATGACTTCCCTCACCTCGTCTTTCTAATGATTAACATATCAGTTATGACACTTTTTATACTTGCCGCTGAAGTCTGTCAAAACTGTGTATTCTCCATTTACTTGTGTGTCTTCCATAGGTAACTGCTAACATCTGCCTTATCTATGATAGATTAGCTATTCAGTGAATATGGTTTAGAGATTCCAGTGCCAGCAGGGACCACGGTGATCATCTTCTTTGACTTCCTGTACAACACAGGCCATAGAACTTCCCTGACATGATTCCTAGAGCATAGTTTTTAGGAAAATATATGATCTTGACTGAAAAATTGACTGTGATAAAGAACTCATCACGACCCTTGGTAAAATATTCTAATAGTTAACTACCCTCACTGTAAAAACATGCACCTTATTTCCAATGTGAATTTATCTAGTTCCAACTTCCAGCCATTGGATCATGTTATACCTTTTCTGATAGATTGAAGAGCCCATTGTCAAATATTTGTTTCCCCGTGTAGGTACTTATAAACTGTAATCACATCATCCATAAACTTTTTTTGTTAAGATAAATAGATAGAACCAAGGAGCTCAATCACTATAAGGCACGTTTCCTAATACTTTAATCAATCTCATGGCTCTTTTCTGAACCCTGCCCAATTCATTATCATCATTCTTCTTGTAATTGTGGACACCAAAACTGGCCGCAGTATTCTAATAGTGGTTGCACCTGGGCTAAATACAGAATCAAATATCCTCTGTATTCCTAGTCGAGATTCCCCTGTTTATGCATCCAATAATTGCATTAACCCTTTCGGCCACAGAGTCATGCTGGGAGCTTGTGTTCAGCATGGTAGGCAATATTAGGCTAAGGGTCTCTGCAAACCTGACAAAGAAAAAAAGTACAATTAATCTGCAGGCTATCACTTTTTCTAATATGTATAGGCTTGACAGAATTCCATTTTTATTTTTTTTAGAATGTCTCTGGATAATATTGATTGTTTTTTTTTAAGCATTTTTATTTTCACAATTTTGAGTTTGAAGGATATTTTCTATTTATCAACTTAATTTTTTTCACAGCTGCAGGAAATTATAGAGGTCAGACATTTGGGAGGAGGTCAGAAAATTATTATTTATGACAGTAGCCATTGAGATTCAAAAAGTTAATGGTTATGAACTTTAAAAGACAAATTGTTAATATCACATATCAAAATATATAAAGTAAATATACATAAACTAATACATTCTCAAGCAGAATTTTTTTTATTTGCTTATCTGTAAATTTTGATGATCATTGATGGAAATTCTTTTTGTGAGATTGTGTATGTACTGTGAAGTTGACATTTGCCAATCAAAATCTAATCCTTCCAAGTCTAAACATATATTTTGAGATGGGCTGAACAATGTCATTGAGCAGCTTTTCTCTCTGATATATTAAACTATTATTAACTAATGAAGTACAGGTAGGTAACAAGAACCCCAGCTGAAAATCCCCTAGAAATTTCAGAGAACTTGGATCCAGAGCCACACTTTATAGCTCAGGCCCAACTGTATAACTGGTCTGAGCATTCACTAAAGTGAGGAAAGTTTTAATCCAAATCCAGACACCTTAGCTCAGACTTCATTAATCTGATCTGTGATCTCTTAATGGACTGTGTACAAAATATAACTGTTACCCAGTACTGTCCAAAGAAGTAGTATTCTAACTCCATACATTGCCACCATTCATTACACGCATGTAGTAGAGTTGGACATATTATGCTAACATATAGGCAAACCTGAAGCCTAGTCTCAATCCTATGGTATCAGTCCTGGCACTACACATGCACTGAGGGCAGAGTCAGGAATTTTTCCCTCAGAGCCGCAAAGTGGCTGTGGAGCCAGCTTGGGATGGTGCGATCTCCAGGGCTCCTCACATATCTCCTCTGTTTGGTGGGGAAAGAATGAGAGGATACTGCTAAGGTGGATCTCCTGCCCCATTGGCCCCCCTGTACTCTGCCATGTGGGGTAAAACTATGAAGAGAAAAGTGATTCCGTTTTGTGGAGGATTTCACTATTTCGAAATGTTGATAAAACCGAAAACCTTCAAAATTCTGTGTGAATGGGGTCCCTGGCTTCAAGGCAGCCTGGCTGCTATGATCCCTGGAAGACTTGCTGTGTCTGACTTGGGAGCAGCTGACAGGCTGGCTGCCATGGTCCCTGAGACTCCTGGGACCCGCAGCTCTACATGGCTGGCTATCATTGAGCTGAAGATTAGTAAGCCCTGGGAGCCTGGACTGCCAAGGATCTATGGCCCTGGGAATTCAGAAAGCAGGTTGTCCATCAGCCCACCTTGCAAAGTGTGGAGGAACCAGGATCCCTGAGAGCCCTGCTCTGTGGCAACCAGCCAGATGAGCTATGGAAGAGTAGAGAACCCTGAGGGTTTGGGTTTCCGGAGCTTCCATACTCTCAGCAGCCTGCCAGACAGGCTACTGAAGAGCCTGGAGTAGAAGCAGATGTAGCCACCCAATTCTGTGGGTGCACAATGCCGACAACTTGCAGAAGCACCCTCTCTCCCAGCACTGCAACCCTAATCCCAGCCTGGTGTGGAGGGGAATCCCTGTGGAGTGAACCTGCCCCTCACTCACCCTGCATTGGGGGTTCCTATCCTATGGCTATTACCAGAGCCACTCAGGTTTGGCATGGCTGCCCTTCCAGCATGATGGTGTGACCAGACCAAAGCTGAGTGGTTCTGTGACCCTGTGTGCCAGGTCACAACACCCCTCACTCAAATTTGGGGCAGCTGCGTCTCTGTCATAACAGAGGTGTGGCCTGGCCATACCTGCGATGGGGACTGTGTACAAATGCACCCAGTGCACTTTGGTTAACCCGGGCCTAATTTCTGTAGATGCAACTGCACCTATGGTCCTGAGCTAAAGCTGCCACTGGCCTGAAGCCTAAAAATCCAACTCCCCAGAAGCTTGCAAGGCTGGCTACCAAGGAGCTGGAGAGGTGAGTTGGCAGGAAAACTCACCTGAGTTGGCCCTTAGAGGAGAGTAAGGTGATCAGGAACAATCAGCATGGATTCACCAAGGGCAAGTATTCTTGCCAGCAAGTTAAAGTATGGACTGGATGAATGGACTATAAGGTGGATAGAAATCTGGCTAGATTGTTGGGCTCAGCAGGTAGTGACCAACGTCTCGCTGTCTAATTGGCAGCCGGTATCAAGCAGAGTGCCCCAGGGGTCGGTCCTGGGCTGGTTTTGTTCAATATCTTTATTAATGACCTGGATGATGGGATGGATTGCACTGGAGGGTAGGGATAGGGTCCAGTGTGACCTAGATAAATTGGAGGATTGGGCCAAAAGAAATCTGAAGAAATTCAACAAGGACAAGTGCAGAGTCCTGCATTTAGGAAGGAAGAATCCCATGCACTGCTACAGACTAGGGACCGAGTGGCTAGGCAGCAGTTCTGCAGAAAAGGATCTAGAGGTTAGAATGGATGAGAAGCTGGATATGAGTCAACAGTGTACCCTTGATGCCAAGAAGGCTAACAGCATTTGGGGCTGTATAAGTAGAGGCATTGCCAGCAGATCGAGGGACGTGATCATTCCCCTCCATTTGACATTGGTGAGGCCTCATCTGGAGTACTATGTCCAGTTTTGGGCCCCACATTACAAGAAGGATGTGGAAAAATTGGAAAGAGTCCAGCGGAGGGCAATGAAAATGATTAGGGGGATGGGGCACATGACTTACAAGGAGCGGCTGAGGGAACTGGGGTTATTTAGTCTGCAGAAGAGAAGAGTGAGGGGGGGATTTGATAGCAGCCTTCAACTACCTAAAGGAGGATTTCAAAGAGGATGGAGCTAGGCTGTTCTCAGTGGTGGCAGATGACAAAACAAGTAGCAATAGTCTCAAGTTGCAGTGTCAAGAACATCTTGACTTTAACAAATCAGCATTCTCTGTTGGAGAAAACATTCTGCTGGAGAATTTGAGCCATTTGGAGCCCTGATGGAGCAGCAGCACGTCTTTGCACTACAGGGAGTTGTGCACTTATGACTCTTGCATCCATTTCTTTCCCTTCTCCGTATTGGGCACAGACACCATACTGGATACAGTCTGGGGAGCTTCTGTGGTCATAAACGCAGGGCATAGAAAATGCCACCTTTATGTTTGTAGGATAAAAACTAGATTTAAAAAAAAAAAACAAATAACCTGAAGTAGAGAGAGAAGAACTAGATGCTATGTGCTAAAGAACAGAAGGAAATGCTTTTAACCTTCTGGGTGACATAGCAAGTGAAATGCTGATAAAGCAAGCATTGTTATGTCCCCCCTTTAAATGATTTCTTCACCCAAAGAGGCTTTCACCACATCCTAATCTTAACTAATGCCATGTCAAGCCAAAGGGAAATTCTTCCCTCAATGCTCCCTGTTCAGTGATGCTCAACTGCTCTACAAATGATTCCTAATCATGAGCAGAGATAAAAGAAGACTAGATGGACATGCAACAAAATGTCTGTCAATTGCAGTTTCCTTGTTCTACTTCCCTGTTCTAATTTGTTTTTAAAGAGGGTTCCCTCCCATTAAATAGGGACACAAAAATACTGTAAGTCAGTGAAAGAGCAACTGATTCTACATTTGTATATAAGTCAGGCCAAAGAAATAAGCATACTAAATTCCAATAAACGTTGATACAAGTCCTTTCTCATGTGAACATGCTGAATATACGTGCATTGTTATTTTAATGTCTAGTTTTATGCATGTCTATCTCTCAATTTCCTTTTATATTTTTGTTCCTAAAAATCATACTGATACTTCAAATATTTTTCATTATTCACCTCATTGTAATATCAGGAAAAAAACCCATGAAGTATGAAGTTCCCCAGAATATTTATTTTCTGTATTTTGTTACCAACAAAAAAGTAAGTATATTGTAATATAACAAAAATGTGTTTGGAGACACGACTGCCTATAGCCAGAAAATAATGTTGGATGCTGATAATTGCATTGGTCTTTGGATTAATTGTACATTCATGATCTCCAAATCAGTGAAATGATTTTAAAGCAGCGGTTCTCAAACTGTGGCTCAGGACCTCAAAGTAGATCGCGACCCCATTTTAATGGGGTTGCCAGAGCTAGGGTTAGACTTGCTGGGGCCGAGGGCCAAAGCCAAAGCTTGAGCCCCACAGGCCAGGGCCATGGGGCTCAGGTTACAGGTCTCCCAACTGGGGCTGAGACCCTTGGGCTTCAGCTTTGCCACCCCCCTCCCCTCCATGGGGGAAGCAGGGCAGCAGAGCTTGGGTGGGCTCAGGCTTTGTTCCCTCCTCCTGGGGTCATGTAGTAATTTTTGTTGTTAGAAGGGGGTCGCAGTGCAGTGAAGTTTGAGAACCCCTGTTTTAAAGCATTCTCTGTATATGACTATTGTTCTGATCTGAAATGCACGTGTACCATATTTCATATTTCTTGCAGATCTTTTATAAAAGATAAAGTTATCAGTTGGTCCTTTCAGGATGCTTTGAGGTACAACCAAAGAAACAACACTTGAGAGCATACAGTATTCCATGATGTTCACCAATTGTTTTCTATTTATCAGACAGTGTAGCCAGACATATCTGTTTTGTAGCCTATTCAGAAAACCCAAGATTAAATAATTTTCTCTGAAGAATGGAATGAGACACCAGCTCAAGTACATTTCAAAGATATTAATGAAAATTTCACAAGTTATTTCACCTCTGGCTATTAGATTTGTGTCATTTGATGTGTTTTGGATGGTGGCTTTTGTTGAATGTATTGGCTTACAATTCACATGGTACAGTTTGTCAATCACTTTTAATTTTGCAGAATTTTATCCGTTTGCTTATAAAGTATTTCCCTAAAATATTGTCAGGATATTAGAAGGCAGAACAAGACTTTCTATTTTTTTTAATTGTTAAGTAGTTTGGGTTTTTTCAGACTTCCTTGCAAGTGCAAGTTCTGTATAGAGATGTAATTTGTACATTATTCTAAACTGAAACTTGAGCCTGTCATTACACTACACTAGAAAGAGTTTCCCTACATCAGAGAGTTCACTGCAAAATGATTCCAAAGCAGGGGGTATAGAAAGAAACATCTGTAATTTTTTTTAATGGGTTCAACTAGCAATTGTTTGTTTCCACACAGTGAATAGTTTATTGCAGATAAGGGAATATTGTTATTGACCCAAAAGATGAAGGCAGTGCCTTAATCACTACAAGTCTGACAAAGATCTCCTCAAAGCTGAACTGAGACATAATAGTTTTTGGCAGATTCAGCCGTATTGGTAAAGTCTGTGGGGAGATAGGTTTACTCTAATAGTGTCATCCTTTCCTTAACCCAAACTGATTAAACAAAGTGATTTTCAAGACAAACAGGTTTCAGAGTAGCAGCCGTGTTAGTCTGTATCCGCAAAAAGAAGAGCAGGAGTACTTGTGGCACTCCTGTTCTTCTTTTTGCGGATACAGACTAACATGGCTGCTACTCTGAAACCTGTCATTATGCAAGGCACTGCATTTAGCCGTATGGAGTGGAAATCCATCAACCTCATGAAAAAACTCGTATTTTTGTTAGTCTCTAAGGTGCCACAAGTTGTCTTTTCTCAAGACAAACAGTTTTATCCTGGTGGGTAGGAGTTAGGGTGACCAGACAGCAAGTGTGAAAAATCGGGACAGGATGTGGGGGTAATTGGGGCTTTTTTTTATATGGGCTCCTAATATCAGGACTGTCCCTATAAAATCAGGACATCTGGTCACCCTAGTAGGAGTAGAGAGAAATATAGGCATCGATGTGTAACGAGAAGAGACTAGTTTTTAAATGTTACATGTAAATACACAATATGCCAGGGATGGCCAACCTGAGCCTGAGAAGGAGCCAGAATTTACCCATGTACATTGCCAAAGAGCCACAGTAATATGTGCAGTCCCCCATCAGCTCCCCCTCCCCGTTCCCAGCACCTCCCACCCACCGGCAGCCCTGCCAATCAGCACCTCCCCCTCCCTCCCCACACCTCCCAATCAGCTGTTTCCTAGCATGCAGGAGGCTGGGGGGGAGGGGTAGCAAGGTCACTGCAGGCTTAGGGGAGGGGGGAGGAAGGGGTGGAGTGGGGGCAAGGCCTGTGGCAGAGCCAGGGGTTGAGCAGTGAGCACTCCCCGCCACATTGGAAAGTTGGCGCCTGTAGCTCCAGCCCCGGAGTTGGTGCCTATACAAGGAGCCGCATATTAACTTCTGAAGAGCCACATGTAGCTCCGGAGCCACAGGTTGGCCACCCCTGCAATATGCACTAAGTTGCATTTATCTCATACCTTTTGTCACTTCACAAGTAGGTCCCAAATATTATCCCACAAAATTGTGACTTTATGTACCACAGATTTTTTTTAGAAACTTCTAAATATTCTTAACCCTCCAAAGTGTGCATAGCTGTACTCATGATACTTGAACCTGGCTTTACAGGAGGAGGGAATTGAAAAAAGTACATTTTAACTCACTAAAATTTTGCTAATAAATTTTCTGGAAAATATGTGCCACAGTATATCTGCTGGCATAGTTTGTATATCTCCTATGGCTTATCAGAATTCATTTTCAGTGACCTACAAAACTGATATGAGCCTTCACCATTCATCCTCAACTTTGCTCTACATTACGTGTATTTTTTCCTGTTATTACCTCCCCTCATACCTCCACAAAAATCATGTGAGCTTACACACAGACACACACACACAGCAGGACTTTAGTTGAGGAGATTCAGCTGGAACATAAACACTAACAGTTCTTACTGAACTCTGATCCAATACTTTCTATCTCATAAGTGGGGAGCTCTATTCTAGGCAGTGTGAACAAAGCAGAGGAGAGGTGCATATTCACTGGAACTGGTCAAAACATGTTCCCAAAAAACGCACCCTTTTTTTTATCAAAGTGAAAATTCAGAAAATTTTGACCATCTCTAATATTTATTAAGCTGAAAACTATTGTCATCCTCAAAACATCCTTCTGTTCTTAATGAATCAAAAAGAGGCTTGTATGTGCACATCATCTGTGAACATGTCTACACTGCAGCATGTACTACTGGCAGCAGCATGTAGAGTATGTGTAGCTACACATCACAATGGAAAGCAAGTTGTGTCCACACTGATGTGTAATTACATTGGTAGCGATAGGCTCTGGCAGGGGAGTGGCAGTGGGGAAAGGCTCTGGTAGCATCTGTGTCAGGGAAAGTCTTCCCGCTACCAGAGCCTTTTCCTGTGATGGGGAAAGAGTCCAGCCCTGGGGAGGCAACAGATCACTACTAAACATGGCAATATAGATGGGGAAGGTACTGACTGGGCGTGTAGAGAGATGTGTAAGGTTCTGGTGTGTCTTTGCTCTACTCATCTAAGCAGTTCCTTACCATCCACACTGCTCTTTATAGCCATGGGAGATATGCACTGTGTACTCTTCACAGTGCTATATCTAGTGTGCAGTGTAGACATACCCTATATGTATTTTAGCAACCCTTGCACTGTGCATTTATGAAACACATCTCATGCCCATTTTAAAGTTCAAAAACATTTTTCATTGTGGGAAGGATATTTTTTTCTGCAGTTTATGTTGTAGCTTGTGAGGATGACTGTTCCATGACTCAGTTTTGCTCTTTCTGAAATACTGCTTCAAGTTCATACACTACATATGGCTGCACATCTTAGTGGTTTTCCAGAAGCTACGAATCCTAACAGATGCATGTCCCTATTACCTTCCTAAAGGCCACTCCACAATGCTTGTCCTATATGATCCCAAGGATTCTGGCACTCAAATAATGTCATTCCAGCTTGCACAATTGAATTCCCTTTCTGCCACATCAGTGGGTACTCTTTCATTACATCATCAGAGATCTTACTGTGGATAATCATGACATCTCAGGAATTAGTGTGTGCCTATTTAGTCATGGACAAGATTGTATTTAGTCATGGACAAGATGTCAGGGCTTCTGTTTTTGCAGGTTTAGTGATTACTGCATTCTTAGATAATATATGGCCAACATACATTAGAGATGAAGGCACTAGAATGTCAGTACTTGCCTCTGACTTGAAGGGTTGGGGAGGGAGATTTATGGCATGGCCAGAAGTACTCCACACACCAAAGGGGTGTGTGACTAGGCAGATGGACTAAAGGGCTTTCACTTCACTAATCTCCAGTGGTTACATCTGTGGCAGTGCATAATTAGAAAGGTGGTACCCAGATCCAATCTCAGAAAGATATTGGCTTATTTATTCCATTGCACCAACCAGGATAGGCATGATGCGAATACAGAGCTGGATGCCATCACCATACTGCAAACATTACATTCTATAACTCTTTACTAATCTTTCCAGTAGGTTTATACCCACTGCACTGGAGGGGTATCCAATAGAAGGGATCCAGTTGGTTAGAAGAACAATGGCCTCATGCTGCAATTCTGAAACCCTTTCAGAGAGAGAATGGAGCCAATCAAACTGACCTGTGCACATCACTCCACAGTGCCACAGAGGTGTCAATGGAATAGCATTTCATGGTCAATGATATCAAGTGTTAGTGACAGATCCAATAGAATGGGCAAAGGCATTTGCTCTCTGTTCATTACAAGAAGGGGAGTGTTTTGATTCCCAAAAAGAAGATTGTGTTATGATTATGTATAGGAACTTGGTGAGCTCTATTTTCACGAAGAACATTTAATGTTTAATGAGAGAGAACAGCATAGGTGAAGGTAGGAATAAAGCCTGAATATTGTATTCTCTTGGCACTCTCTCATTTTATGTTTGAACATTGTATCAGAAGTGAATTGACTCCTGCAGGTGTATGAAATCAGAAACTAATACAATTGAAAAGATAATAAATAAATAAAAAGAACCCCTTAACTCCTCCCTCCCAAAAGAGATGCATATTCATGTCAGCATACTAGATTCCTGCCCCAAGCGGTTGGACATTAAAGGGGATGTGTTTAGCAATTAGGCCACTGCAAAGTATTACACTTAGGAAGGAAAAATCAAATGCATGAATACAAAATGGGGAATTACTGGCGAGGTGGTAGTACTGCTGAAAAGGAGCTAGGGGTTATAATGGATCATTAATTGAGTATGAACCAACAATGAGGAAAAAAACAGGTTAAAGAATATTTTGATAAGTTGGATGTATTCAAGTAGGCAGGGCATGATGAAATTCATCCTAGGCCTCTTACGGAAGTAGGTAAAGCAATTATCTTTGAGAACTCATGGAGGACAAGTGAGGTCTCAGAGGACTGGAGAAGGGCAAACATAAAACTTATCTTTAAAAGAAGAACAAAGAGGACCTGGGGAATTATAGACCAGTTAGCTTAACTTCAATACCTGGAAAGATACTGGAACAAATTATTAACAAACAATTTGTAAGCATTTAGAGTATAATAGGATTATAAGGAATGGCCAACATGGAATTGTCAAGAACAAATCATATCTAATCAATCTAATTTCCTTTGATAGAGTTACTGGCTTAGTGGATAGGGAAAAGCTGTAGATGTGATATATCTTGATTTTTAATAAGGTTTTTTTCCACAGTTCCACATGGCATTCTCATAAGCAAGATAGGGAAATGCAGTCTAGATGAAATTACTATAAGGTAGGTATACAATTAGTTGAAAAACAATACTCAAAAATAGTTATCAATAGTTCTCTGTTGAAATGGGAGGGTGTACCTAATGGGGTCCTACAGGGCTCAATCCTGCATCCAGTACTAGTCAATGAGCCGGATAATGTATGGTTAGAAAATTTGCAGATGGCACTAAGTTGGGAGGGGTTGCAAGCACTTTAGATACAGAATTAGAATGCAAAATGACCGTGACAAATTGGAGCATTGGTCTGAATTCTACAAGATGATATTCAATAATGACAAGTGCAAAGTACTACATTTAGGAAGGAAAAATCAAATTGGGGAATAATTGACTTGGTGGTGGTAGTGCTGTCGGAAAAAGGTTATGGGGGTTATAGAGGATCACAAATACAATATGAGTCAACAATGTGATGTATCTGTGAAAAAGACTAATATCATTCTGGGGTGCGTTAACAGGAGTGTTGTATGTAAGACACAGGATGTAATTGTCCTGCTCTACTTGACACGGATAAGGCCTCAGTACTGTGGCCAATTCTGGGTGCCACACTTCAGGAATGGACAAATTGTAGGGAGTCCAGAGGAGAACAACAAAAATGATGAAAGGTTTAAAAATCTGACCTATGAGGAAAGGTTAAAAAACTGGGCTTGTTTAGTCTTGAGACTGGGGGTGGGGAAAACTGGACTAGATGAGCCTTCAACTGTGTTAAGGGCTGTTATAAAGAGGATGGTAATACATTGTTTTCTATAACCTCTAAATGTAGAACAAGAAGTAATTGGCTTCATCTTCAACAAGGGCAGTTTAGGTTAGATATTAGAAAAACTTTTCTAACTATCAGAATAGTTAAGTATTTGAATAGGTTTCTACAAGAGGTCGTGGAATCACCATTGGAGTTTTTAAGAACAGATAGACAAATATCTGTCAGGGATGGCCCAGGTATACTTGATCCTGTCTCAATGTACGAGGCTGGAATAAATGAGTTTTTGAGGTCCTTTCCACCCCTACATGTCTGTGAGTCTATGGGAAAACCACCATTTCAACAACAACAACAAAAAGAAATGAAAAAAGAAAAAAAAAAGAAACACCTACACTTTTATCTTTAATGGGCAAAGGCTGGCACCTACTCCAAAAGCATTTAGATATGTCAGCAGCAGAGTAGGAGGATCCATGTAAAATCGTAGAGGTGCTCTGAAAGCCTTTTTAACTTCTAAATTTTTTATAGATGAATGGCATCTTTTCAAAAATTGCAATCAAGAATCTAGAAATACAATAGTTCAGTATATAATAGCGGACTCACACAATTATCAAACTTTAAAAGATGAACTAATGTGTGATTGATTACTAATAGGTAAGAAAAATGCAGGAGCTTGCATGACAATGCTCAGAGAGGCCACACTAACTACCAAAAGCCATAAACATGCAAAGTTAGTAAACAAGCTCACATCTAAATGCAGAGCATAAGTGGAGCAGACACTGGGGAATTTCACCAAATAGCCCAGGGAAGGCATGAACACACAAGGGAAAATATGACAAAAATTGTGCAAAAACAAATGCACAAATACAAAGCAGCAAATAAATAAAATGCAAAGAAAGACTACTGGGGGGGGGGGGAGGGACCATGGACCCATATGCAATAATGGTGGCAAGAGAAATTATTGTGCCCAAACTTGCAGAAAAGAAAGACAAAAAAAATTGCACCACATTGAGGAAGCACCCCATTGACTCAAAGGGGAGATTTTGCATGTGTATATGACATTAATGCAATGCAAAAGAGTGAAAATATATGGTTTGTAAAGCTGAGACTAACACCAGATGGAAGACAAGGCAGCATCACACAAACAAACAGGAAATTGAATTCCCAATTGATAGTGGGGCATCAGTAATGTGCTAGGCTACAAAGACTTTCTCAGTGTTATGCAAGAGAAGTCAGTAAAACTACAACCAAAGCCAAATAAAAATGTTACAGTGGAACAATCACTGTAAATGTAAATTATAAACAGAATACAAATTGAAATTTCAGGTATTACAGACCACGCAGAAGTCACTGTTTTTAGCTAAAGCAAGCAAATGCATGAACCTACTGACACTAAACCTGGAACAAACGATTCATACAAAAGATACACAAGAAAAATGAAAAACACATCCAAAGCAGACAATACATTGTGGCATTCTCTGCAGCAGAGCTGCTAAAAGATTATCATGATGATTTTGGAGGACTGAGATATCTTCCAGAGACCTGGATATAGATAAAAAGATTCTGCTGGTATAGCACCTATTATTGATTACCCATTGCATTAAGAAAAATACAGTTAGAACAATACAGCAAATGGGGGGAATAAAGCATCATTACAAAAGTCACAGAGCCCACAAATTTGATAAGCAACATGATAGCCATTGGGGAGCCAGAGAAGCTTTGCATTTGGATAGACCAAGACAACTTAAACAAAGCACTAAAAAAGCTCACTACTAAATGTCTAAAACTAAAGAAATATTACTTGAAGTGGCAAAAGCAAAAATATTCCAGCACTTGATGACAAAGATAGATATTGGCAAATACTACTAAATAAGAAAAGTAACTGCCTCACCACCAGGTAGATATAGATGATTGAGAATGTCATTTGGGATCAGACCATCAGTGAAAGAATATCAGCACCATCAGTAAGACATATGAATAGGACTCAAGGGATCAGTGTCCTAGCTGATATAATTCTGAATCCAGAAGTGGAGGGAGTATGGCTGAATCTGTGGCAGATCATGACCCTAACCTCATCTTAGAAATGATGGGAGTTGCCTTACCAAGCGGGGGGTCAGTGCTAACGAGGCCAATTCAGTTAAGGTGGAAGTGGCCTATTCTCAACAGTTGACAAGAAGGGGTGACTATCAAGAGAGGGAAAATTATTTTTGTAGTGTTAAGAGAGCAATGCAATCAAGGTGGACATCGGCCATTTCCAACAGTTGATAAGAAGGTGTGAGTATCAGCAGAGGGAAAATTATTTTTTGTAGTGACCCATCCACTCCCAGTCTTTATTCAGGACTAATTTGATGGTGTCCAGTTTGCAAATTAGTTCCAGTTCTGCAGTTTCTTGTTGAAGTCTGTTTTTGAAGGTTTTTTTCCTTGAAGAATTGCCACTTTTAAGTTTGTTATTGAGTGTCCAGGGAGATTGAAGTACTCTCCTACTGGTTTTTGAATGTTACAATTCTTGATGTCTGATTTGTGTCCATTTATTCTTTTGTGTAGAGACTGTCCAGTTTGGCCAATGTACATGGCAGAGGGGCATTGCTGGCACAAGATGGTATATATCACATTGTTAGATGTGCAGGTGAACAAGCCCCTGATATTGTGGCTGATGTGGTTAGGTCCTATGAATAGGCCACTTCCACCTTAACTGAACTGGCCTCGTTAGCACTGACCCCCAACTTGGTAAGGCAACTCCTATCTTTTCATGTGCGCTGTGTGTGTGTGTGTATATAAATATATGGCTTACTGTATCTTCACTCCATGCATCTGATAAAGTGGGTTTTAGCCCACAAAAGCTTATGCCCAAATAAATTTGTTATTCTCTAAGGTGCCACAAGGACTCCTCATTGTTTTTGCTGATACAGAGTAACACGGTTACCACTCTGAAATCTGTAATTTGAGTTTTTCATATTTCTCTTGTTTTGTTTTGTTTTTCCACGTTTTGGATACCTCTCTGGAAAGAACTGCAGACAGAATAGGAACAAAAATTATTACATTTCCTATAAGGCCTGACACTAGTTCTTTGTGTGTTTCCTGTTGATGGCTGTCAGCAGGAGTAGTGGATCCTTTTAAGGGTATATGAACACTGTGGCTGGGAGTGAGTCTTACAGAGTCATTCTCACAGGGCTTGAGCTAGCATGCTAAAAATAGCAGTGTGGACACTTGAGCCAGCATGCTAAAAATAGCAGTGTGGACAGGGCTCTCAAACACACCTGATCCAGTAAGCTTCAGCCTGAACTGGAATGTTCACAGTGCTATTTCTAATGCTCTAGTTCAAGCTCCAGTAGCATTAATTTATCTCCCTGGCTGGGAGGTTTGTTCTCAGCTGCAGTGTAGACATACTGATCTGTTCAGAAGCTTGATGGGGCCTGATAGAAGACAGGAGTTTCCTTTTAAAGGGCCAGAAAGAAACAGGGAGAGGAAGTTCAGGGAACTGCAGAGACTGAGGAAGAATCCTGCAGGGAAGACCCTGACATCAGGGGAGTTTGGAAGACAGATCCAGAAGGCTGGGCTCCAGCCAGGTAAAGTATGGGAGTAGCAGTTGAATCAGATGAGGGAAGACAGACCCCTCCCCTCCCACCCAGGAAGGAGGGGTTGGGCTAGGGTAGGCCCGGACCAGATTAAAAAACCTTGTGTTCATTTTGAACTACCTTGGGGGACAGATCATTGACTTCTGTTTGGCTGGCAACAAAGTATGTTACAATGTGGAACTGATGAAAGGCAAATGAAAGGGACCAGTGAGAAGAATAGCCCAAGACCCAGACTGAGGTCTGTGGGTTCCCTTAGTCAAAAGAGTAGAATTTTGGGCCTAGAGGGCCACTGGAGACTGTGTATAAGATTAAATAAACTGTGGTGTCTTGTCCCTTAAATGTTTGGGCATTCTATACTCCTCCATCCCCAGTAAAAGCCTCACGTTGGTTTCAGTTTTGCTGCCAGCTGTGTGTAAATCTGGTTCTCTGCTGGCCCCAAATATAACATTGGTGACAAGTACCTTCTATTCAACAAGTGTCCAGTGGTTCCACTGCCTGAATGAAGAAGCAAATAAAAAAGAAGCAAGTTCACCTAGAAACTCAATACTGAGCAGCCAGAAACAGAGCAGTGGGGAGAGACAGCCTTTAGCCTGCCCTGAGACTCTATGGACAGCAGACAGTTAAGGCAAAGGAGTGTTTTGAGCAATTTATAACCTGCTATTCTATTCCTCTCAGGTGAGTTTCAACCTTACTGACAGTGATGTCTCTTAAGGCATATGGACTGCTGTCTGACCTATTATCTCCAACTGTGCCTGGAACTGCCAGGTACACTGCAATTAGAGCAACCAAAGGAACACTTTTATCTGAAGCTAAGCTATGCAAATTGACTGATTGACATGAGACTCATCATTGCTCTTTTGAAGTTGGAGACTTAGTGTAGACATGCAACTATGGTTGTGGAGTGAAATGGGTACCTGTAGAACTTTTAAAATTCATGCACTTGTTTTGTGTGTGATTAAACTATCCCATGGTATTTATTGGAAATGACATATGGATCGGTTACTGACTCAGCAAGTACTGAAGGCTGGATGTATTCCTGTAGGACTTTTTTGCTTTTCCCATCAAACCTCCTTCTGTTACAACTTCTAATTTTGAAGATTTGTTGGTAGCATATCCAACTGATTCCTTACCAGCTCTAATTGACTCTACCCGTGATTATTCCTGTTGCTCAGAACACTGTCACACCGCCTTCACCACGGTAGCCGAAGAGAGTGAGAAAACCAGTGGTGTGCCTAGACTTCTAAATTGTTTAGCTAATGAGTTGCTATTCCAGGGCAGAATAATCCCTTGCAATTTATTAATCTGCAATAGTCCACCCCCAATTTTTAGTTAGGCTATATAATGTGTATTGCTAGCCATGTGAATGATGATGTGTGTGTATATATTTGGTAAATTTTTTAAGTAAGATAGAGGAATGTGGTGTCCTGTCCCTTTAAATGTTTGGATGTTCTGCACTCCTCTCTCCCACCTCACTTTGATTTCAGTTTTGCTTCCGGAACATTCATCGCCACAGCAAGTGTGTGTAAATCTGCTCCCCTGGTGTGTCTCCTTCTCTTATGGGTCCAAATATAACACCTATCCAGAAGGCAGAGTGCCACAGGGCATGGGGGAGAGGAAGTGCATGGGAAGTTGTTGGCCTTGTTACAATGGCCATACAAAATTGATTCATAAGGGACCAAATGTTGACTGGATTCTTTGGCACTAACCATGTTATTTTCTTAGAAACAAAAGCTTTTATTGGAAAGATAAAAGTGAACTTTTAGCAAGAGCTCAAAATGAGAGAAAAATGTTTTCAATTTAAAATAAAATTGCTTTCCCAGTCAGAGCTTTAAATAACATTAAATATATTATAACACATGATAAGAATGCCAGTCGTTTATTTCTCTAAATAAAATACCATAATTTGTATAATTTAATTTTACAAAATGCCCTTCCATTGTGTCATCTTGTGCTTAATCCATGCTTTTAAAATTCTAGGCTTGTCTTGATGGGATTAAAATTATACTACAAAGAGTATGGAACAATATTATTAGTTTTAATATATTGTCACTTTAAATCAGTCAACATAATGTTTTCTGTAAGCACCCAAAACAAGAAAGATAAACTTTATAATGACTCAGAGTGGAAAACTGTGAAATTCCCAATTTGCATGTCAACACTAAGTCTCCTACTTGAAAAGGACAATGATTAATCTCACCTCATCTATCTATTTGCGTAGTTTGGGATTTGGCTACATGTCAGAACATCAGAACATGGCAGATCCCAACAGGTATGCAAAGATTGCTTCAAAAAAAAAGAGTTGCGGGTGATAAAAGGGGCTCTATCATAGACGACTTCATGAATGAGGCCAACCAACAACTCTGACACCACCTACTACAAAGAACTCAAAGAAGAGCCCACACCACAGTTTACCCAGGAATGTAAGGATATTGTCAAATCCTCCCACAAACACCTCCAAGAGAAACTTTACAAACTCATCCCCCATGAATGCACCCCAGGGACTTTCTACCTACTTCCAAGGTACACAAACAAAGGAACCCAGGCAGACCTATCATATCTGACTGTTATACTCTTACTGAGGGAATATTGGAACTCATTGAAACCATCCTCAAACCACTCACTCCACAAAGGGATAGCTTCCTCTGGGACACAACTGACTTTCTCCACAAACTCTGCAATATTAACAACTTCCCTTAGAACACCATTCTTGCCACCATGGATATCACTTCCTTATATATCAACATCCCTAACAATGATGGCATAGCTGCCTGTATCAAATATTTACAAGATAATGGACAACGTTCAAATACCCACCCCAAACATATTGTTAAACTCATCGTCACTCATAGCAATTTTACATTCAACATTTTGTCCAAACCATGGGAACAACCATGGGTATAAGGCTGGCTCCTCGATATGTCAACCTCTTCTTTGCCAACCTTGAAGAAAAATTTCTGGACAAAAACACTATGAAACCAATGATATACCTGAGATACAGCGATTATATTTTCATCTTCTGAATGGATAACTTAAACTCCCTCAAAGATTTCCACCACAACTTCCACCTGTCCGTTAAAGTCTCTCTAGAACACTCCCACAGTAGCATCAACTTCCTGGACACCACGGGCAGTTTCAGCAATGTAACTCTACAGACAACGTCATACAAGAAACCCACAGATCACCACTCTATCTTCAGAGATCCGGTAACCACCCAAAACATACTGAGAAATCTCTTATCTAAAGCCATGGACTCAGATTCCAGAGAATATGCTCTGAGGAGAAAGATATACACCTTAACACACTCAAATCCACCTTCACCAAACAAAAACACTCCACCAGAGAACTATTAATAATAATTATAATAATAATTATAATACCCACAACTATTTCACATTTGGGGACAATATATACCTTCAAGTCAGCGGCACTGCTATGGGTACCCGCATGGCCCCACAATATGCCAACATTTTTATGGCTGACTTAGAACAACGCTTCCTTAGCTCTCGTCCCCTAACGCCCCTACTCTACTTGCGCTACATTGATGACATCTTCATCATCTGGACCCATGGAAAAGAAGCCCTTGAGGAATTTCACCATGATTTCAATAATTTCCATCCCACCATCAACCTCAGCCTAGATCAATCCACACAAGCGGTCCATTTCCTGGACACTACTGTGCTAATAAGCGATGGTCACATAAATACCACCCTATACCGGAAACCTACTGACCGCTACACTTACCTACATGCCTCCAGCTTCTATCCAGGACACACCACACAATCCATTGTCTACAGCCAAGCTCTAAGATATAACCGCATTTGCTCCAATCCCTCGGATAGAGACAAGCACCTACAAGATCTCTATCAAGCATTCTTAAAACTACAATACCCACCTGCTGAAGTGAAAAAACAGATTGACAGAGCCAGACGAGTACCCAGAAGTCACCTCCTACAAGACAGGCCCAACAAAGAAAATAACAGAACACCACTAGCTGTCACCTTCAGCCCCCAACTAAAACCTCTCCAGCGCATCATCAGAGATCTACAAACTATCCTGAAAGATGATCCTTTACTCTCACAGATCTTGGGAGACAGACCTGTCCTCGCTTACAGACAACCCCCCAACCTAAAGCAAATACTCACCAGCAACCACACATCACTGAACAAAACCACTAACCCAGGAACCTATCCTTGTAACAAACCCCGATGCCAACTCTGTCCACATATCTATTCAAGTGACATCATCATAGGACCTAATCACATCAGCCATACCATCAGGGGCTTGTTCACCTGCACATCTACCAATGTGATATATGCCATCATGTGCCAGCAATGCCCCTCTGCCATGTACATTGGCCAAACCGGACAGTCTCTACGCAAAAGAATTAATGGACACAAATCTGACATCAGGAATCAAAATACTCAAAAACCAGTGGGAGAACACTTTAACCTGTCTGGTCATTCAGTGACAGACCTGCGGGTGGCTATATTACAACAGAAAAACTTCAAAAACAGACTCCAACGAGAGACTGCTGAGCTAGAATTGATATGCAAACTAGACACAATCAACTCCGGTTTGAATAAGGACTGGGAATGGCTGAGCCATTACAAACATTGAATCTATCTCCCCTTGTAAGTATTCTCACACTTCTTATCAAACTGTCTGTACTGGGCTAGCTTGATTATCACTTCAAAAGTTTTTTTTCTCTTAATTAATTGGCCTCTCAGAGTTGGTAAGACAACTCCCACCTGTTTATGCTCTCTGTATGTGTGTATATATCTCTCCTCAATATATGTTCCATTCTATATGCATCCGAAGAAGTGGGCTGTAGTCCACGAAAGCTTATGCTCTAATAAATGTGTTAGTCTCTAAGGTGCCACAAGTACTCCTGTTCTTCTTTCCACCAGAGAAGGAGATCA
The DNA here is from genome assembly GCF_011386835.1 of Chrysemys picta bellii. NCBI lineage: Eukaryota > Metazoa > Chordata > Testudines > Emydidae > Chrysemys > Chrysemys picta. The sequence goes on from NC_088792.1 coordinate 194,008,203, forward strand.
CATCATGGAACAGGCTAGCTAAATACCTTGAGAGAACCTGCTTCAATACAGAAATAAACCCCCCTCTAATAGCACACCCCTAGTTGTCACCTACCACCCCACACTCGGACCTAATGGGGTATCATCAAACAACTACAACTCATATTAAATGGGGACCCCATCCTAAAATAAATTTTTACCAAACCCCCTCTTCTGGCCTTCAAACAACCCCCAACTTCTCCAAACTCATGGGAAGCTCCCCATAGATCAGGACACACCAACTCAAAGCCAGACCTTGCCAGAGCAACAGATACAAAACTTTCAGATATTACTCCACAGTGACAATGATCAACACCCCCAAACACACCTTTCAAGATCTATGGGTCCTAGACATGCCTATCTCAACATGTGGTGTAACTAATCCAGTACATTAAATGCCCCAATAGCAACTATATGGGTGAAACTGGACAATCACTATTATCTTAAAGGAACCCACAGGAAAATGATAAAAGATAAAAACACCACATCACCAGGCTGTGGGTGAACACTTTTCATAGGTCAGATATAGAGTAATCAGTCTCAGAGTAGCAGCCGTGTTAGTCTGTATCCGCAAAAAGAAGAACAGGAGGACTTGTGGCACCTTAGAGACTAACAAATTTATTAGAGCATAAGCTATCAGTCCGCATCCTCAAAGGAAACCTGCACAACTTTCAAAAAGGAATTTAAATTCATAAATTTGCTAGACACTAAAAATCATGGTCTTAATAAAGACACTGGATGTATGGCTTATTAAAACAACCTTCTATCCCCAATGGCCATTTTTTTTGTCCTATGACTGAAGGGGTGTTAACAGGCCACTTCACCTTCAATGGTGCCTTAGAATATGTGCTAACTATTTATGCTGAACTATCTGTTTGATCCTGTATTTAACTGTGACACTCCAAGTACCTTTTCCAGACCTAAGGAGAGCTCCAAGAAGTTTGATAGCTCTAATCAACATAAATTGATCCAATAATAGATATTACCTCATCCACCTTCTCTTGATAATTATAAGTTATTTTGAAATTGATTACTGAGAAGTAAATTTAAAACACACAGACACTTTTTTGTAGATTCCTGTACATAATATTTAATCAAATTTATTCAGAGAATTTTCTGCCACCAGAACTGAATTGATTTGAAATAACACAAAATTCCTACAAATAATGCTTAGTGTTTGTCTTATTTGTGAGGTGTTCATTTGCAAGGCGTTTACTCTCAATATTTGAGATATTTTGACAGGGGACATTGACCATATACTATGTCTCTGATCCCTCACTAGATACAAATAGTTTTGAATGAGATCTACACTGCTTGTGATTACAAATTAAGGTCCCAGTCCTTATAAACTGTTAAGCACACATACAATTTTGCTTGTCTTAGTGTTTCCTTTTAAATCAATGGGATTTGTCCTATAAGGTCACACATAACTGTAAGTGTATGTAAGCAAACTAACTGCTCATTTAGCTATTTTATTCAAAAATTTCTCTCTCCATGCTCCTTTTTTTTTTTTTTTTTTTTTAAGAGCAGTCTCTAGGCAATCTGAATGTGAACCCAAGAACTCATAGACTCATAGACTTTAAGGTCAGAAGGGACCATTATGATCATCTGGTCTGACCCCCTGCATGCTGCAGGCCACAAAACCGTCCCTACCCTTTCCTTGACTCTGCTGATAAAGTCCCCAAATCCTGTGTCTTAGTGACTTCAATTGGCAGAGAACCCTCCTGCTAGAGATCCCTGCCCCATGCTGCGGAGGAAGGCAAAAAACCTCCAGGGCCTCAGCCAATCTACCCTGGAGGAAAATTCCTTCCCGACCCCAAATATGGCGATCAGTAAGACCCCGAGCATGTAGGCAAGAGTCTCCAGCCTGACCCTTGTTAGCCATTATACTGTTTACCTACCATTGCTTGGTATTCCTCAGCTAATATGTTTTACCATTAAACCATTCCCTCCATAAACTTGTCTAACTTAATCTTAAAACCAGACAGGTCCCTCGCCCCCACCGTTTCCCTCGGAAGGCCGTTCCAATATTTCACCCCTCTGACGGTCAGAAACCTTCGTCTAATTTCAAGCCTAAACTTCCCCACGGCCAGTTTATATCCATTCGTTCTCGTGTCCACATTAGTACTAAGCTGGAATAATTCCTCTCCCTCCCTTGTATTTATCCCTCTGATATATTTAAAGAGAGCAATCATATCCCCCCTCAACCTTCGTTTTGTCAGACTAAACAACCCGAGCTCCTCCAGTCTCCTTTCATACGACAGGTTTTCCATTCCTCTGATCATCCTAGTGGCCCTTCTCTGCACCCGTTCCAATTTAAGTTCATCTTTTTTAAACATGGGAGACCAGAACTGCACACAGTACTCCAAATGAGGTCTCACCAGCGCCTAATACAACGGAAGCAGCACTTCCTTATCCCTACTAGATATACCTCGCCTAATGCATCCCATGACCGCATTGGCTTTTTTCACCGCCGCGTCACATTGTCGACTCATAGTCATCCTGCGGTCTACAAGAACCCCTAGGTCCTTCTCCTCTTCCGTTACTTCTAACCAATGCGTCCCCAGCTTGTAGCTAAAATTGTTGTTAGTCATCCCTAAATGCATCACCTTACACTTTTCACTATTAAATTTCATCCTATTTCTGATACTCCAATTCACAAGCTCATTCAAGTCTCCCTGCAGAATATCCCTATCCTCCTCTGAATTGGCAACGCCTCCCACCTTCGTATCATCCGCAAACCTTATCAGTCCACTCCTGCAATCGGTTCCGAGGTCAGTTATAAATAGATTAAATAAAATGGGTCCCAAAACCGATCCCTGAGGAACTCCATTGGTAACCTCCCTCCAACTTGACAGTTCACCCTTCAATACCAACCGCTGCATTCTCCCCATTAACCAATTCCTTATCCACCTCTGAATTTTCATATGGATCCCCATCTTTTCCAGTTTAGCCAATAATTCCTCATGGGGTACAGTATCAAATGCTTTACTGAAATCAAGGTATATTAGGTCCACTGCATTTCCCTTATCTAATAAGTCCGTTACTTTCTCGAAGAAGGAGATCAGATTAGTTTGGCACGATCTGCCATTCGTAAAACCATGTTGTAATTTATCGCACTTGCCATTAACCTCGAGGTCCTCAACTACTTTCTCTTTCAGTATTTTCTCCAGCACCTTGCACACTACAGATGTTAAACTAACAGGCCTGTAGTTACCCGGATCACTTTTTTTCCCTTTCTTGAAAATAGGAACCACATTAGCTATTCTCCAGTCTAACGGAACCACCCCTGAACAGTGGAATTCATGTAGAAGTAGGATCTACGGAAGTGCTCAGTAATGCCTAACTCTTCTCCTATGGAAGGCAGTGGGAGTTCTCAATGGGACCAGAATTAGGACAACACTGAGCACTTTTGGAAATCCCACCCATGATGTTTGAGTCAGTTCAAAATGTAGCACTGTGATGTTGCCCAACCTTAGCAACAAATAATATGTTGCAATGTTAATTAGAGCCTTAGGACTTTTGACTAATGGAGGCCAGGAAACTATGCAAGATATTGAGTTTTGGTTTATTTAATGTGCAGTGTAAGTGTTCATTAAGAAAGAGGGCATAGATTAACACTGACAAATTGTGTCCTCAAAATCAATATGCCATTGATTAGGTTTTCTTGCGTAGAAACCAGTGTAAATATGTTTTAAATATTTAGGTTATCTATCTGCAAATTAAGCAATAATGACCTATAATTTAAACTGTTGTATTTTATGGACTTTTAGGGACGTCTGCAAAAACTGTATACAAAGTATGTCCATTTCCAGTCCAATAGCAATAAACCTCTCTAATTGCTCTGAACACATAATAACTCAGCTTTGAGGAACATTTCCTTTTCTTCAGCCATGGTCTGCTTGCCCTCCACTTATTTTCCAACAAAACTACAATTTACAGTAAATGCCAGGACCCATGTTCTCTAGTGTGTTTTCCTTTGTTAATATTAACTGATTTATTCAGTTAAGAAAATACTCTATTAACCCCTTGTTGAACTCCCTTTCATGTCAATGGGAAACTTGTACAAAGAGTGAGTGTGATCATTGGCCTCTCTTACTAGAGTTTTGTTAGATGGATATTGAACACTCTCATTCACTAGGTACTAACTAATATTTTAAGTGCTAACTAGAATTTTAAGAAAACCAAAAACATTTTTATGTATAATTTTTCAAAAAAGGATATAATGCATATTTTTTTTTAAAATTAAGCTAGTTTACTAAACTATTCAAAAATGTGTATGTAAGTAAACAATTATTATCAACATGACATTTTGAGTATTCCATGATAGCTATGGTAACTTAATTGAGTTCTATCTTTTGTACTGTAACTTGAGATACACTGCACAATCTCCTCTTCTCCTGTTTTGAAACAGGAACCCTGCATGAAATAGCGACTGCACTAAAGTCAATGGCAAAGCTCCCATTTATTTCAATGATGGGCCAGAATTTTGCATTGTGTTTTCATAAATATTTGTTCAGTGCTTAGCCCAGTTTTATCCTGATCCCAACTTAGTCCATTGTGAAATATCTTAGAGGCTAAACAGCAAAACCTGCTGCTGCAGGACCCTACAATTATAGGATGGTCCTAAAATGTTCTTAAAAATCCCTATCCATGTATTAAGATACTTTGAATACTGAGGAACCCTAATTATGGATCCTGGGACGGCATTATATAGAAACGAGGTGTGTGACATGGTCCCTTCTTACTCCGCCATAACCTATTTTATATGCATAAGAAAGTACTAACCCTGTGAGCCATTGGTCCCAAGCTTTTGGCACTGTGTGAAACTTACTAGCTATTCCCTGTAGCTGTTCCACTTTGTTGCCAGCTTTGCCTCCCAGAGGAAATGATGCAGCAGAATGGAAGTCATCCAGGAGCCGTGGATCTCTTAAAGTGAATCCTCCCCTTCTGTTTATGTCCAACTGGGGAAGACATGGAGCTTGACACAATGGGCTCCTGAAGTAAAGAAAAGTGTTTCCTCTATCTGGATTTCATTTTCATATTTCCCATCAGACTATCTTTGCCTATACACCAGTGACTCCACTGGTCCTTATTTTGCCTTTCTGTCAGCTGAATTTTGGGTTGACTATTTGAAATATGGTTGAACTTACATCTGGACCTAACTGTCAAATCAATCTTTATGTTTTTTTTAGGAGGGAACTGAAGTTGGCCTCTTAGAAACATTGCTGTTTTTTCCAATCTCAGGCATGTTAGTTATTTCTGTTTCTGAATTTTTATATATGAGGTGGGTGAAACAGACTGAGTACAGTTTCCAATCCACTTATATATTCCCTTGACTGATCGTATTTCACTTTGTAGTATAAGAAGTATGTCCCCTTTGAGTCATTATTCTTGTCTTATGCTTCAGCCCCTATCCTCACTTTTAACAATGTTGTGCTCTTTTAAGTGTTTAAATATTAACCTGCTTAAATTTAGTGGAAAGCACTAAGAGAAAGAATATGATAAGAAATAGTTAGATACCCACTAAAAGCAGAAGACACCTCAGAATGAATACATTATGGACAAAGATTAATCTTCACAGCCTGACAGTCATTTTATTTTGCTTACCTGCTTAGAGGGAGTGCACCTCTGGCATGGTGGCAGCAGTGCTCTTCTGATGTCCATTTCCAGGTTCCCAAATGTAGAACTAGGGTTAGATACTTATTACTTTGAGTTAACTTTTACTTTTCTTCCCATCCTAGGTCTATTTACCAGTCTTGGATTCTTTGCTATTTATTTCATAGAAATCATAGAATATCAGGATTGGAAGAGACCTCAGCAGGACATCTAGTCCAACCTCCTGCTTAAAGCAGGACCAATACCCAGACAGATTTTTGCCTCAGCTCCCTAAATGGCCCCCTCAAGGATTGAACTCCCAACCCTGGGTTTAGCAGACCAATGCTCAAACCATTGAGCTATCCCTCTCCCATATTTAAAACATCTGCTACTGCAGGGCCCCCTTGAGAATGTTTTTGAATTCTCTTGCCAAAGTATATTATGATTACAATCATAGGGAATCCTCAGTGGGGATCCTGGAAGGTGTATTCCCTGCAACATTAGTTCATAGATTTTTATTTTAAGGCCAAAAGGGACCTTTGTGATCAACCAATCAGCTGTACATTCAGCATCATTTCACCCAGTAATTCCTGTATCAAGTACAAATTTCAGGTTGAACTAGATTATATATTTTAGAAAGAAGGCAGAATTGGGAAGAGCTATTTTTATAGAGTATAGGGAGCTGATGCTGATGCATCAATGCAATCAGCCTCAATGGAGAGCAGTTAAATCACCTTAGATTCGCGAACAATATTGTGTTGATTGCCAAAAACACGATCAAACTACAGAAAATGCTGCGAGAACTTGACACAAAAAGCAGCCAAGTCAGACTGAAAATGAACCATTCTAAAACAAACTGTATGCAGTCTGATGCCTTGCCAAAAGCCTAAATAATAGTCAAGGGAGAACAAATACAAGTTAATCAATACATCTCTTTGAGCCAAGAAATTAACATGTGCCATGATCAGGAAGGTGAACTCTTGCAAAGAAGGAAAGCTGGTTGTCACACATTCAATTCTATGAAGGATGTCCTCCAAGGAAAAATCAACAAGGCAACACACACCAACCTCTTCAACTCAACAGTACTGCCAACAATGTTGTAATTCAGCGAAACATGGGCGCTGATGAAGAGGAGGAACAACAGTCCATCATGGAGAGGGCAATGGAAAGAAGAATTCTGGGGATTTCAATTGACAACCAAGTCCCCAGTGAAGAAATCAGACAGCAAAGTGGAGTGCAGGACGTTGTTGAAAGCAGGTACAGTAAAATGCGATGGATCAGGCATATAGCGAGGCTCACTGACAATCGATGGACTGCAGCTGTCGCCAAGTGGTACCATGGGAATTGAAATGACCACTTGGCCAACCTCCAAAGAGATGGGAAGATTTTTATTGTGAAAAATCGGCAGTGTGCGTCATCGTCTGTATTGCACCACAGCTGCACAAAAGGCTGTCACAAAATCCCCAGTGATACTGGTTAGCTGCACAGAGACCTTGCCCGGTCTGGAACCTGTTCAACGTTGGTGATAGGGCAGGTCAAAACCAGGTGGGCAAATTGTAGGGTCAAAGGGAAAGGACTGGTTGGGGATTATAACAGATATTCATTCCTCTCGCCAGAGTTTTTCCACCCTAACATCCTGGCATGGTGGTTGAGACCATAATGGGTGACGTGGTGGCAAACGTACAGCTGGTGGCTTAAAAAGGTCATTGTGCAGTGGCAGGCTTGAGTTGACGCATACTTTCTCCAGTAACTTGCCAATGGCAACCTCTCATCTGATAGAAGGAGGAGCAATATTGCTCAGAACTGGGAGCCATGGGAGTGGAGTTGAACACAGGATGCCGGAGATGATATGCATGGCAGAAATTGAAGGAAATAAGTAGGAGTTACAGATTTGGCTCCATAAAAGCAACAATAAAAACAAATAAAACTCCAATCATTTCTTTATCCAAACAATACAAATGAAGATCTCAATTTTATGTTTTAGGAGGCACAGCCATTCTGGGAGAGGTAAGAGGGTGAACTGGTGTGGTCATTACTTCCACTGGCACAGCTATCTCTGCTAATTTGCAATGAATGGGGGAAAGGCAATGTCTCACTCTTGCCTCATCCAACCATGGGATTGCTAGTGCTGCTGGAATACAAGATGGTCCTCCACTGCATTGCCCATGGTTGCCTCCACTGAGATCTATAATGGAAGGGGTAGTTTATGAGCTCTCCCTCCCTTTAACATACCTATTCAGTGAAGTTATATTAAGGTCCATAATTATCATACAAAGTTGCCTGTCTTCAGTTATCACTACAGGACTGTGGCAAACATGCCAGTATTCAGCACTCAGAATTCATATTGCTATATAACTCCCTTCTCTGCTTCTGCAAACAACATTTGCTGTAATGACTGTCAGGAAGAGGAAGGATGGTTTAGTGCAGTGGTTCTCAACCAGGGATACACATACCGCTGGGGGTACTCAGAGGTCTTCCAGGGGGTACATCAATTCATCTAGCTATTCGGCTAGTTTTACAACAGGCTACATAAAAAGCACTAGCAAAATCAGTACAAAGTAAAATTTCATAGAGACAATGACTTGTTTATACTGCTCTGTATACTATACACTGAAATGTAAGCACAATATTTATATTCCAATTGATTTATTGTATAACTATATGGTAAAAATGAGAAAGTAAGCAATTTTTCAGTAATAGTGGCACTTTTGTATTTTTATGTCTGATTTTGTAAGCGAGTAGTTTTTAAGTGAGGTGAAAGTTGGGGTACACAAGACAAATCAGACTCCTGAAAGGGGTACAGTAGTTTGGAAAGGTTGAGAGCCACTGACTCTGGAGCACTGCGTTCCTTTCCTGGTCCTGCCACAGGCTTCCTCTGTGACCCTGGACAGTCACTTAAACCTATTTTGCCTCAGTTAGCCATATGTAAAATGGTATAATACTTTTCTACCACTTGGGGTCTTGTGAAGACAAATTCAGTAATGTGTGAGAGATTCAGCTATTATGGTGATGAGTGCCCTAGAAAAATCTATTGATGGATGAAATACTGAACATATAACACACCCCATTATTTGACTATTGATGTTTGGTATTTCCTATATTTAGCAAAGAAAATACAGAGAAGTCTAATGCTGAAGTACAAAAAATATTGCCTACTCAGTGGTGATCTTTGCTGTTCGATATCTAAGGTCCCTTATTTGTAGCAGAATATGAGATGCAAATTTAGCACCTTTAATACACAAAGTGCAAAACTGGAGGCAGGATGAAAGTTTGGCTCTGTATAGTCTGTTTCTATTAAAGCAGTAAAACACTGGTGGCTGATGTGCGATGTGCTGACTCTAGTTGAAGCATGAAATTCATTAAATACCTTTTCTTGCTGTAGAAGAGAACTCCACTGAGGCCAGCATAATAATAAATGATAATGCTCTAAAGAACAATAATAATACTTTGAGCTTATACAGCACCTTTAGTTACAGGATTTCAAGCCATTTTATATACAGCAATTAACTGAGCTTCACAACCTGCTTGTGTGAGACAGCAAGTAATCTATGATACTTTACACATAGATGAAATGATGCACTGAGAAGTTAAGTGCCCCCCCCCCCCCAAAAAAAACCTCACCCTACAAGCTCACAAAATATTCTGGGGGCAGATCAAGAATTGAACCCATGAGTTCTAAATCTGTCTCTTGCTTTAACTACTATTAATATTTCCATAGGCGGCATAAGCCACCAAACTGAAAAGTCAGAGTGTGGAAGGTACATTTAGTTATAGAAAAATACCCCCCCCCAATCAATAAACAAAGGCAGATCTTACTTGTGGGCTGGGTCTGAACTGATATTTGTAGGACTATTTACTCAGCTATAGAATAAAAAATAGTTTCCATAGCAACCACTGCACCTTCTGAAATGCTGAGCATCTTTACAATAAACAATAATATAACATGGAATTTCTTTAACATATTTATGCAGTGTTATTTTTAAGAAGTTGAAGACACTTTCCCCATACATTAGTATTCCTTTAACTTGCCATTGTATATATTCTTCCTAGACTTTTAAAATGTTGAGGGTTGGGGTTTTTTAAATATTTGTCATTGATGGTGGTCATCTTAGAAGGTGCTGAGTCCTCTCTGGTATTCTCAGCATCTTGTATGATTAGTCTTACTGTCAGAAGGGGACTGATGGGTACAAAGGATAATTTTCTTCAGGTGCACCATCTTCCTGACATCCTCCTCCCCATGTAATCTGTAGTTCACGAGGATAAAATAGTTTCCAGGAGTTCAGTCCAGCGAGGTACTGAGAAGTTTGGAGCTGATCCAAAAGCACTGAAGCCTAGGCTTGATTTTTAAGTTTAGCATATGCTTAAGTGTATTTCTAGACTGAGACGAAGCACTTTGCAGGATCAAGCCTTCAATGGATGCATGATTTGGCCCCTTTGGTTTCTTCTTAACCAGACCATAGGAAACACATTGTGAATGCTGCATAGAGAAGCCTCAGCAAGAGGCTGCAATATCTAGTAATTATGTTAATATGTAAAGTTTACATACATTAATGAATAATCTTTGGAGTGTGAAAAAAAATAAGTGGAATGGATATAAACACTCTCCAATGAATTTGAGGTCCAAAATGGATTTTTGAATTGTATCCTGAAGGATGAGGTGCTCTGCAGTGTAAACGGGGTTTAAAATAAATTAAATGTTAAAATTATTGAATTTAAGGAGAAAAATAAGACTACAATATTCAAAAAGTTGCAAGGGAACTTAGTGATTAAGGGGCCACAACCATGCACATTTTTGTATGTGTCTATAACACCATAGTACACGAGATAATATTCTACTGGTGTGTGATATTTCATTATCATTTGACTTTCCCACCCACACTCTGCACACCAATCCACCTCCCTGGGATGCATTCTAGTATCTAGACTCCAGGTCAGATGGAGCTTGTGCTTATTTAAGGGTCATGTTTCTTCTTTTATGTATTTATTTCATTTGTTTGCTTATCTTTTACAGATGAGAAGTCGCTGAGGTAAGATCAGTACCTAGAAGTGTGCCTGCAGTGGGGAGATCCATTTTGCAGCCTGTCTTGAAGGTTTTCAGTTGGGTACTCAGCTGTGACCCTCTGATTCCACTTGGCTGAAGAAGTGGAAAAGTGTTACTGGAAATATGGAGACCACAAATGGTTTTATTGCAAGGTTCAGGAGAGAAGGCAGGAAATAAACCTGATATCAACCAAAAATTGAGATGTTTAGTCTAGATTTCATTACAACAAGGCTCTTCTGGTCTTTGGTTCATCCTAATTTATGGTGGTTCCTTGTTTGTAAAGGATCTGTAGGCCTTGATCAAGCACATGGCTTCTGGATTTGCATGTGTTTCTCAAAGTAGTTAGGAAAACACTGCAGGGCTAGGTATTCAGTTGGTGTTTGTGTATGCGTGTGTTTTCCCCGGCTAGTTATTTTCTCAGGTGGGGAGGAAACATTTTTGGGTACTAGTCTGAGAGAGTATGTTCTGTGGGTTTTTTATTTTATTTTATTTTATTTTTGTTAGGTGTCCAGTGCCCTGGATAGTTACTTTTAAATATAATGTATAAACCTAAATATAGAAATAAATGTGTGGCATATGCAAAATATAAGAGAGAATGTCATGGCATGAAGGTTCTATTGGCACTCAGGCAGAGAGCTGCTTAGACATATTTGATTAAACATTTTTTTGTCAGAATTTGCTGATTAATTTAAACGTTTTTCAGAGCGAGTTCAATTTTGATTAAATTCTTCCAGAAATCTGGCCAGAGATCTCATGGACTTCCAGGGTCTGCAGCTCCAGGTGAATTGTTTCTGGGTCAGGGCACCTTTACCAGAGAACATTTAAATTTTGGGGGTTGTACTGAATCAAAACAAAACTAAATTTTGAAATATTATAATGCTCCAAGAAACAGAATTATCGTTCTACACAGAGCTCTACTCAAGAATAATATGATCAGGTAAGGACATAATGAGAGAACCTTTATAATAATGCACCACCATGTGTTTTTTTTTCTCTCACACTCCCTGTATGTGTTTAAATATAACTGTATGTGATGCAAAAGACCAATTACTCATGCTTTTAGAAGAATACTTGTTACATTGCTGTAGACCATGCTAAAATATACTTTCACGGTTAAGAAAATAGTTTTGGTTTCTGAATCATCCCTATTAAACTTTATATAAAGCCTTTACGTCATTATTAACAAAATGTCTCTAGCAAATTATGTGCTGAGGGAGTAAAAAGTTATCTGGTGCAAAATCAGTGCGATAGAGATGGTAATTTTCTGCAGCATCCTTGAAAAACTTTATTGAATTAAGTTTAAGTATCTTTGGAGTTCATTGTATTAAAGGCAAAAGTTATGTATTATTGTGGGCCAGGACTGTATATAATCTCTCAATGTGGGAGATGTGTTGTGAACCCTGGGAAGTGATACAAACTTGAGAGGACTATACTGAACAGTGTGCGAGACACGAATGGATTTTTGGGACAAGTAGTATCAAGTGGTTTGACTGGAGAATCTCAAGGGGGAGAACATAAGAATGGCCATACTGGCTCAGACCAAAAGTCCATCTAGCTCAACAGCCTGTTTTCTGACAATGGCCAATGCCAGGTGCCCCAGAGGGAATGAATAAAACAGGTAATCATAAAGTGATCCATTCCCTGCCACTCATTCCCAGCTTCTGGCACACAGAGATTAGGGACACCATCCCTGCCCATCCTGGCTAATAGCCATTGATGGACCTATCCTCCGTGAATTTATCTAGCTCTATTTTGAACCCTGTTATGGTCTTGGCCTGCACAACATCCTCTGTCAAAGAGTTCCACAGGTTGACTGTGCGTTGTGTAAAGAAATACTTCCATTTGTTTTAAACCTGCTGCCTTTTAATTTTATTTGGTGACCCCAATTCAAATTCCTTACTTCTGGTTATGCAAACACCCAGCATTTTGAAGTCACACCGGAGGATAGCACCATTATCTACTCATTACCCATTCCCAGAGTCTCAAGATTAAAGGCTCTTGTATTCAGAAAAGACGAGCCTATTCATGGTGATGCTACTTCTTAGCTGAGGGGCTGTTAGGAATTTGTAACCATAGAAAAACTCCTTTGTGTGGTTTGAAGGATTGACTCCTACCAGAACTCTTGTTGGAGGTAGGGGATAGTCTCTGCTAATGTTATTATCAGGCATATAGTTTCTTTTATTTTTTTTAGTATGTTTTCTCTGTAGTTCTTTCATTTAAGAATAAATGTGCTTCCTTATAAAGGTCTGTCTTGTAACTTGGAACTGCTGGCAATTACAGCTATCCATAGCCTTTGGAGGGAAAGCAAAGTTCAGATGCTGTCCTGTTTAAGCAGTCTGGCTTGCTGGGTATATCATGGTGTGGGCACAGAACTATGCAGCCTGAAAAAAACACAGTCAGGAGGGAGAGAGAGACAGATCTCTGCCCAGGAGAGGTGACAGCTGAGGAGGTAGAAGCCTAGAATGAATGCCATTGATCGACCAACCATGGAGAGGGAACGCAGGCGCATTTGCCTTAAACTGTGACAATAAGAACACCACTTCGTTTTTGTCCCTCATTTTGGAGAAGATCTGTGTTCTTAAATGTGGATTTTGGGTTAGATTCTAGGTAAATCAGGGGGAAAAGGTGTCTTCATGATACTTATGCATCCTTATGCTGTGCTACTGCAAGGGCTGAAAAGGCACCTGGCATAATTCTAGGCAGCCTGAGGTCTGCTCGAAGTTATGTCTGCTTCCCCCATCCTGTCTACTGTTTGAAGCATAAGCCAGAACTGCTGCAGTGGCTTGTGCTATGGCCCTGCCCCTCCAGCCTATGGATCCATCTTGGGGGGTTGCAAGGGGCAATGGAGGGCTGCTTAGGGTAGTCTAACATAGTATCTGTGTAACCCACATTATTAAAGCTTGGCTCTGTCCTCCTCTAGTTCCTAATTCACCTGTAGAGGTTTATGTGACTTCTCTAGTGTTTGAGCCTGAGTTTTTAAACTTGGTTAGTAGAGGTTCACTGCTGATGACTAGAGCAAAGCAAAATTTGCAATTTCTGTAACAAGGGAAACTCCAACATCTCAACATGTAATTTCATCCCAAATTGGGATAAAAAAATTGAGATTAGATTTTTCATGGAACGGAAATTCTGAATTTTAATTTCACATTTTTGATCCAAATGACTAATTTCACTGTTTCAAAAATTAAAATATTTCATTTCAGTTTGTTGAAAAGTCCCTTTCACGTCGGTTGAACATTAAACTGCATTTTTCTGTGGTCGCATCATTGCCTTATAGAAGTTGTAGTTTGTGGCCCTAAAGCACTCATTCTTCCCTATGCGCTAAGCTATTTGGCTGCATTACATCTTTGGTACCCAGAGACATGACTCCCATGATGAACCACATAGAACTTTGTCAGAGGAAATGTGCTCTTTGGAGAGAATGGAGTCCTAACCTACAACTTTCATAAGGGAATGCACTGATAGGGAAAAGTAGTTTAATGTTTTATTTAACTGATTCCAAACAAAATGTTTCAAGTCTGTTAAATAACAAAATATTCTGATTTGGGTCAAAGTGACCCAAAATGGAATATTTAATTTTGATTTTCTGCAAAATCATTTTTTTTTCCATTAAAAAAATATTTTTTTCAGAAACTGCATTTTCTGTCAGAAAACCATTCTGACAGAAAGCTCTCAACCAGTTCTACCCATCAGTCATCTGGGCGCATTGCATAACACCTGTGCTACATGAGTTTTCTCTTGCTCCATTGCAAGCTCTTTATAGCCCCATTATGTTGCCAGAGCAGCATTTAGGGAATGGAGAAATCTCTCCAATATATTTTCATATGATCTACAACGGCATTACAAGTATTCTTCAGATAGTCTGAGTAATGGGCCCTTTTGTATCCAATGATGAAATTTTACTTTCTAACTTTACCTTTTAATATGTATTTATCATTGTACTGATGTTTTTACAGGCTGAAGTTGAATCAATACAGTTCACTTGTTGATGCTTTTATTAGAGAGTTACAGAATCACATCACAGCACTGTGCATTTCAGAATATACTCAAATGTCCCAAACAGGATACTTATTCATCATTGTTAATAACAAAGCATGAAAAAATGGGGAAAAATAGAAACAAAATACAATGTATCTATTAAAATTCTCCTCAATTTCTAGTAAAATAAAGTTTTCTTCTATGTTTAGTCACATTAAACTGGATCAGGAGATGCTAAAAATATTAACCAGAATAACAGATATTTTCAGTGTCATTTGGTATAAACTTAGTAACAAATTGAGATGTTTTAAAATAGTATCCTGATTTCTGAAAATGCAGTACTTAAAATATGTCAATAAAATATTTTGTAGAACTTTCTGGAGGAGAATGAGCAATTTAAAAGAGGAAAATACAAAAACCATAACATTCATTTTTGATAATAATAATTTAATTTGCAAAAATATATTAAAAATACATAAACTTTTACTAATAGCTGTGTTGTAAATCACCTGCCAAAAGTCCTTCATAACAAAATAACACACCTCATCACAGCCAAAACAAAATAACATTTTTACTTTTAGTTTATGTTACTTTTTATTTTATCCAGTACAAAAATAAAGGAGGTAATCTATTTTTAAAACATTGGCAAGATTTTCTGTAGCAATCAACATAAATATATTCTATAAATATATCCAATAAATATCTATATCTCTATGATCTCAGTGGCCATTTAACAGGTTTCCTTAAGGGCTTTGGAAGCAGAATTAAAAACAAACAAACAAAAAACTTTACTTTTTGCATGTGCATTTAACAGATTGTATAAACTGTGAATGTATGTGAAAATTTACCTACCTTCCTTTAATTCATATCAATATTTTTGAATGCATTGGTTTGATTTTGTTTCTTTTATATTCCTAGTGCAGTATACATATATAATAGCAACTTCAATTTAAATTTAACCAAGTGGTGTATGTGCATCTATGCATGATTCATTCAGGCACAAAACACTGCAGGAAATTATGGCCCTGTTCCTGCAATTCAATCTGTACAGACGCCTGTGCCTGTGCAGCGTTTGATTAGTGGAACCCCACATGGATGCAGGGGGTCCACCCTACTGGATCCCAGTGCAGGATGAGGTTCTCTATCATCTTTAAAGGGGATCAGATTGTGAGGATAAAATTACTTGACGTTGAGTAAAGCTTTCAAAAGTGCCTAAGTGACTTAGGCATCTAGAAGCTGAGGTCACTTTTGAAAGGAGTATTGAGATGCCTAAGTCACTGAGGCATGCTTGAAAATCACACCCATTACTCCTTTTTCTTTACAAAATGTGAAGGGCCCAATTCTACCACCTTTACTCATGTTAAGAAGTAACTTACTCCACGAGCAGTTCCATTGAATTCAATAGATTTAGCCATCAAGTATGGTACGGCTCAACCTGAATCAGATTCTGTCTTAATATTTTTCCCTTTGCAATTCCATTTGAAGCAGCACCCAGAAATATTTCTGATGAACATCTTTTCTTTAATACCTGCAGACAGATGTGCACTTAATTAAATAAAGTAAGTTAAACCTTGCTTGGAAAAGTTCCATAGTGTATCTTTCCAATATACCCATCTTTTCTCCTTTATGTTCAAAGGAGTTATCCAGGGATGCTTTGTGAGTTTTACTTCAGGCTGCCTTTGCCACAATTTGCAGTTCATTGCTGCACTCTCTGATAATCCTACTACACTGACTGGCTGCAGTTATTACCCTTTATATGAAGGATCTATGCTGAAAGCCCGTTATGAGTTTCTGTCCCTGTGGATCATATGATGAAGTTGAAGCAGGCTGTCATCCAAAGCTGTATAATAGCCTCAGCTGGGAAATACAAAAGTGCCATGGATTATTGATAGAGTCATATCTGCAGTTCTGCTGACAAATTTGATGCCTCTTTTGCTAGGTTTCTAATATTAAGAAATATCTCTGTTAGTATGTTCCTCCCGTGTGTTCCTTTTGGGTTTGGATTATGGTTTGGCTGTCTTCCTTTTATTCTGGTGATAAATGGACTTATTCTTAGTGACCTTAATGCTACAAGGAGAAATGATGAACTTACAAAAGTGCTAATGATCTTCATTTAGAAAAATACACTAGGACTAAGGATAAAAATGATCATTTTAAAATTATCCTTAGACTTTTTTCTGTTTTTTTTCCCCCCCAAAGTCCTTTTTTAAGTCATAAAAGGCATTTTCAGTATCTTGAATCTCTGTTTCAGGAAACAAAAGGCATGGTATAGGGATGATTATTTTTGCAGGATGACATGCTGGCGAAATAAATCTTCCAAACACTGATCAAAATTGCATGCGGGTTGCCATCAAAATCTTCTGCCACCCTCATGTCATCATATGACATACCTAATGTGGGGGGAAAAAGTAGAATTTTTTAAAGATCAAGCTTGACAAATCCACAAAAAATGTTTGATATTTTATTCATTGTCCTAAAATGGCTACCATTGTTTCCTCATTGTAGCAGCTTCGTTTGTTTGTATCCTATTATAGCTACACTCCTACAGAAATGATTATAGTAAATGAAGGAAATGATGGAAGAAGCTTTCTGAGTAACTGAGCAGATGCTGCATGGGCTACTTCTCCCCCGCCCCCAGAACCCAGTCAACTCAGGGGGAGAGGATGGGGGAAGGAAAGGAATTCTATATTAAGCTGGAATTTTGTGTCCTGACCAGAAACATTGTAATGCACCATAATTTTGATAAATCTAAACCCTGGGGAGGTCTGAGTCTGCCTCTGGTTCTTTTACTTTAAAGAAAAATGGAGAAGAGAGAGAAATGCAAATAGCTGCAAATAAAAGATCTTTCACCGTTTTCTGTGAAATGTCAGCAGGTCTCTTAAAGAAGGGAGGGGGCATTAGGAAATATTTTTAGAAGCAAATCCTGGCTTACGTGGAGGAGGATCTTGGATCTCATCGTGAAAAATGCACTAAAATCTCAGCACTTACAAATATTTTGAATTTATATATTTCTTTTGCAAAACAGCAGCTGGGGGTAACTCTTTGTCCGTCTGCACTTTGCTTCTTCACCATTGTGTCTAATCCTTTGATTTACAGCAGTGCTTCCATTACTGAAGGTGAACAGAAATAATTAACCAATAATGCATATAACAATCTGTTTTAGATCCTGAAAATACTGTCAGGGTATATGTGTAGACTTAAATTACAAATAATTTCCTTTTAAATCAGAATTTTATCTTTCCTCCTTTTCCTGCCAGGGTCCATGTTTTCATTGTCAAAGAGGTAATGTTTTCTCTACAGCAGTCCAAGGCATCTCTACCACATAGCACTGTTCAAAGAGGTGTGTTAGGGGGTGCTGTTAGCAACTATAAATAGACCCCCTTCTGGGAGCCAGCACCCTAGTTAGTTAGAACAGGCAGGGCACTGGTTACTTAGAGTAGGAGAGAGTTAGGTAGTCTGATTTGGGTTGAAAAGTTAGTGGAAATCAGGTGCCCCTGTAGGGAGTCTGATGAGCTAATGAAGTAATTAGCTCACCAGCTGGATATCTGAGAAAAGAAAGCAAACAATACAAAAGGCTGAGCCAGGTGGTAGGAAGTTTGCCCCTTTTATCTGCTGCTACATTGTGTATGCATAAGGCAAGAAGTAATAATAATTAATACACTTGGTGAAGGTACCCTCATGTGTGTGTTCTGTTCAATCTCCAGGAGGGTTTACTAGCCAGGGATGGAGGGAGAACCTGCTTACAAGGTGGCATAATGCTACTAGCCATGGAAGGAGAAACAGAGAAATTGAAAGGAATGAATGTAGGTCTTAGCAGATTTAAAAGCTTACAATTCACCTTTTAAATGAAAAATCATAGCTGCTGTTGTATGTAATTAACCTGATGATCACTGTTACAGAGTTCAACATTCAGCCAGTACAGGGCTTTATAATCCCTTCAATTCAGGGGTTCAACTGATTGTAACACTCTGTCTTTCTATATACATAATGGTTTCCAATCCAGCCCCTGCTGAAGTTAATGGAGAGACTCCCATTGACTTCAGTGAGAGCTAGATCAGGTTTTAGGACCCATTATCAGCTATCATTAAAACTGGCCCAGATCCTCCCTTTTTCTATCAGAGTCCAGCTGAGGTCTTCTGGGTTGTCTTTGAAGAAATTTAAAGCTGTCAAAATCCATCTAGTCTCTCTCTCCAGTCCCCTCTCCAAAGGGATTTTGCCAGTGGAAACAAGGCTTCTGAAAGGAAACTAAAAAAATAGTAAAATGTTTCAGTCTGCATCTCTTGGCATTTATTTTCTTTTTGTAGAGAGAGAGAGAATATGGTATCTGACCAAATCTTCAGTTCTTACTGAGGCAAAAAGTCAGTGGGAGTTTAGGTTGAATAAGGATTGTCAGATCAAGCCCTGCGTGGCATAAGTTTTGAGAAAAGTTTCACTGTTGACAACGATGTTCCACAAGGCACTCCCATTACTCTCTGAAAGGAAGATTAGCTAGTAATAACTGCTATTGGGAATGCCTCCATTTGTAGCCTGGTATCCATATTTCAAAGGACTTCAAAATGTGTTCTCCAGAGTTTATGTATTGTATAATGTCCCTTTCTTTCACTCTTTAAACTAAACCTAATTATATTATGGTGCCACAATTACTTTGATTATTTTGACAAATTACAAGCATTCAGGTAGATGATATTGAAACTGTTGATATTTTTTTAATTCCCTTAAAATCCCCCAGAAGCATTAACTTGTATCTCTGACTTTTAAAGATTACAATCTTCATCAATTAAGGGAATAGTTTCCTTAAATAAATAATTACAGATAGGAGAATTATCATGAAACTTCACATTTTTGAGACTGAAGTCAATGAAATTATCAAGGTCAAAGATTTATTATCTCCAGGGATGGCTCTGGCTTCTTGGCCACCCCAAGGAAAAAAAAAAAAAACGGGGCGGCCAGAACGGCAAAGCAAAAAAAACAACAAAAAAGTTATCTGTGCACTGGAGCGCGGGTGCAGGGGGACCGGCTAGCGGGGGAGGAGGAGGAGGCGGAGGGCAGGCGGGAGAGAGAGAGAAGGGGGCATCCAGGGCTACAGCGGGGCATTGTCACGTGGCGCCTCGTACCGCGCCGTCTGCCGTTTGCCGCCTGCCGGGAGGGCGCCGCTCCAGTTGGCGGGGAGGGAAGGACGAGGACTGCCCTGCCGGACTGCAGTGCACTCCCGTTCTCCACGCCGCCACCCCCCCACAGGGCGGCTGGAGCAGAAAAAAACAAACAAACAAAAAAAAAGCGGCCGTTCCGTCCTGGGATTGGGCAGAATGCCGCCCCGTTCAATCTGCCGCCCCAAGCACCAGCTTGATCGGCTGGTGCCTGGAGCCGGCCCTGATTATCTCTTTAGGGAGTGCACTGTGATTTCATTAATGCTAATGGGAATTTCATGAGTATATTGTCCCTTGTCATGTCTGTCTTTGTAGCTAATCTATCATATAGGTTCTGATTATAGTGCCCATGGTATCTGAGCACCTAGGGAATCACAGATGTCTTGTAACCAGGTCTTGCAGTTTTTACACATCACTGAATTCACATGGAAAGTTGTACTTGCACAAAGGCTATAGTGCAGGGCCTTTTATGATGAACAGGTATATTTTTCAGGTTGATCTTTTGGGGATATACATAGGCACTATCGGGTAAATATTTATTTCCAGTCCACAGCCCTATATCTCAAATCAACTGTGTGGTAATATAGTGTGTTGCTGCTATGAACGGTACTGCTATTGATATAAATAGTTATTCTATTCATAGAACAAGTGCAGAATAGGTAGCACAGATCAGTGAAGGGAATCTTGCATTCTAATTTGTTAGGCAAAGTAATAGGAATATACCACCTGGAGGTAGCAATTTATTAATATTCATTACTATTATACTTCCTTTAAGGTTAATTGCTCATGAACTAATCATTACTTTCTTTCAGTGTGTTCATTATTTATTAGCAGTTTCTGACAAAAATAGACTTTTGAGACTATTGGTTATTCACATACTGTTTACTTAAAATGTTTGTTTTTGTGGTGGTAAGTCATGCTGTAGTGTTTTTACTCTCTGAATGAATAGATGAAGCATTTTAAACAAATGAATATCAAAGAGCAAATAATGAATAATGTATTTCTGGTGCAAATTTTGTAGCAATAATCCATTCACCTGAAAATATATGAAACTTTCTGCATTCACAAACACGTTCATTAATGCCTGGCAGTTGTTTGAATAATGCCAAATAATGACTCGATGTTCATAAATCATAGTGAACTGACCTTGACAATTTTGTGAGTCCTTCCCATCCCCCCCATCTGCCAACATACTAACATCTAGCTCTGACATCAATGAAATGGCATATGTTCTCCTGCTACGCAATTGTAACTTGTTGACTTCACTCAGAGTTTTCTGTGTCCCTTGTGTCAGAATTTGGTTTATTCTGAAGAGATCTATGGCAATAGGGATGAAGCATCAGTATGGATGTTAACTGTGCAGTTCTCTGACAAATCCTTTCCTATTGCCAGAACTGAGCATTAGTCATCAGGAAAATGAATCTGAAAGAATATGGGTAGGAGTTAGATAAACTCATATTCTAGTGCAGTTGTTTCTGAGGTCTGAAGCTTTATAGTCTATTGAGACTGTTCATTGTCAACTTCTCCTTTTAAAGGGCCGCCAGAATAATCAGTTTCAGTTTTGGAAAAGGGAGAGACATGGTGGGTAATTAATAGGTGAACTGGAATTAAGAAATGTGTTATTTGTTAGTGGGAAGGGCAAACAGTAGGTGCTGCCTGTGTGCTCCCTGCCAGTGAGAGTAAAAATGTTAAGATCCCACCTGACTTTTTTTTCCCCCCCTGCAGTGAGCTGGAGAGGGGAGTGATCTCTCCGTGGCCACAGGGAGAAGATCTGAAGCCAGGCATACATATGTTAGAGCACCAGAAAGTCCAAGATGTGGTTGCATAACATTTGTGAAAATTTGCCTATGAATGTACATACATTTGCTTAATCATGGCACAGAGGGAAATTAATACTATGAGCTTGATCCAGAAATTATTAGGTCAGAAATTCCCTGACCTATATTATGCAGGAAATCAAGTCCCATCATAGGGGTCCCTTCTGGCCTTAAAATCTATCGACATGCTTATTGTTAGGAGCAGGTAGACACATTCCACTTTTGGCATCTTCAGGGGCACTTCCTTCTCTTACTATGAGGCTTCCAGTTCCTTTTGGTTATGTGGTTACCAACTGTCTTTGTGTACTTAGTGCAGAGATGGATTTTAGTTTGGTTCATGCAATTGATACAAGGGAATTGAGATATAAGTGAAAATAACATATCTCCTCTTGTAAAAGAGAGATATCCTTACTATATGTCAGGCCAAATATGAAATAAGACCATTTTCAAAGGAATTACAGAAGGTAATAAATGTACATGATTTCTACTATCTGATCTGCTCCATATGACCCATACCAGTGCAGTTTGTATGAAAACAAAAATACAGCAGCCTGAAAAAAAATGGTCTTTCTAGGTAAAGGGGGGGGGAGAGGAGACGGGACACAAAAAGGCATAAATTAAATATAAGCAAAGCACTGCTAGTTCATAGATGCAATTTGAATTTGAACTCTAACCAGAGCTGATTTTTCCAAGAAAATTCTAAGAAAATTTTTGTGGTTTTCTAACAGCACTAACACTAACCACACTGATTAACAAGAAAAGTGAGTCTTGTTAAAGTTTCTATAATGAATTTCTCTGGCGGTTCATTGCTGAAAATGCATAGTAGGTTTACAGAGACCTTTTTAAAATCCTGACTTGGGAATTTCAGCTAGGGGAGTAAAACATTTTAAAATGGTTCCATATCCCATTGACCTAATTAAATGCCATAAACAAACTGCACATAAAACACACTTTCCAAATTGCTACATTTTAAAATCTGCACCGTTTCAAAGTCTAAATGATGGGCACAATTATTTCCAGTTTAAAAATGACTGTAAACTGGCATTTGATCTGTGTAATTTTTAGAAAAGCAAGAAAAATATATTCATATGTGCATCCAATTTAGGCTGAGATAGCATATTTTGATCTTTTATTACTTGATAGCTGAATATTAAAATGTATAGTTATAGGGTGTAATTCTGCAGTTAGATATTTTGTAATTGAAGTCGAGAGCTTTATTTGAGTAAGGACTCGGACAGCGGCGAGGACAGATGGAGAGAACTGTATATATTTGTTTAGGATTGACCATGTGAGGATAAAGAAACATGGCTAGTATAATTTAATAATAAAGTTTAAAATACCTTATTACTCAATCATGCGTTCACGTGAGCACACAAACATATACAATAGTGATGATATACTTATACATTCATATTACGTTTAAAGTACAGTGAAAAATGTTCAGGATGCTTTTTGTGTTGTGTTCTCCATAAAACCTCCAGGCTGGTCTGTAACAAAGTAAACAAGCAAAAGAAAAGGAAAGGAAAGAAAAAAAGAGAGTACTGCCTTTTGAGACACCTCACTGTTCAGTTGATAGATGCAGTTAAAAAGAGCATCTGTGCAGTATTTCTTTCCCTTTAATTAATGGTTTTCACCAGTAATGCATCTATGACACATGCAAACATGTTTGATATGCATTTTATCAAAGCTGACAAATAAAGGTTTAATAAGGCATACATTATTTAAAAAAAATCAAGTTTGGACACGCTTTTCTGTAGAATGCAGAGATGCATCTTGGCAGCATTTTCCAATCAATACATTGGAGTTGAGTTTCTTATTGATTCCCTTAGTAAAATGAGTTTCTCTCTCCCTCTTCCCCCACCCTGCGCCCCGGTAATATAGTGAAGTATTAAAAAAGCAGGATAAGTACATTTACAGCCTTCTTACTGCTGCCCGCAGGGTGCTATAAATGCACAAACTGGATATAATTGAAGCACATATTAACTTACCTTCTGTTGTACAGGAAGAACATAAGCAGGCTGTTAATGTTCACTGTGTTGAAACTCTTAACTTGGGGGTTGTGAATTAGCTTGCAGTAGTAATTTGGTAAGCACCTGGGAAAATTGCAAGCTTCGTTTCCTGCAACGTGGAATATGATTAAAAACAGAATATATTATCATCATGGGTACCATTTAAAAATGTGTAGACAGCATTCTGTGATGTTAAAATGGAAATTGGAAGTTGTATTCAAATGTTGAAGATGCTGCATGTTAATTATTGTCTACCACAGTGCATTGAAAGTGCAATTCAATTATTTGCTTTGTCAAGCAATATTTTGATTAACTTGAACTTTAATTTTGTACATCTGGTGTTTTTCACACTGTGATAAAAACAGTGTTGAAGTATGCTGCTCTGCCAACAGTACTCTTAAACAACAGAGAGAACATATGCAAAGCAACAGTGAGCCATATTAAAGACTGGAAAGACAGTCTTTTCAAAATAAAAAAAGAAACGTCTTTAAGGGTATGCAATCAAAGGAATGAATCTAATGGGGTATTTATGGATACAAAGCCTGAGGATATGTTTAGCCCTTAGACTCTCACAAACATTAGCTTTAATTAGGATAATTACATTAGTATAATTACTATACTAAGTTATGATACACCCTTAGGTTTTAATTCACAAAGCAAAACACATTTGCAGATCCAGGCCAGCAATGAGGGAAATATGCCAAACTAATGGTGAAATAGGATATCTTGATTTTTACATTGGGGGGCAGTTGGACTGTTTTCTATTTCTTAAGCTTGTACACAAGGATTGGGGCTGATGGCAATACACATCCCAGTTAATTCTTTGAATTATGGGGGGGAGGCTTTTTGAAATGTACTCCTAGGTTTATCATTTGCCTGTGTTCCATCCAGAGTGCAGGATTTTTATGTGACAATCAAGGACAGATTGTGCCTGGCGCTGTGGGGGTGGTCAGGGTGGTGGTAAGGTGCATGGAGCCTTCTTCTCCTAAATAAAATCCATCAGCATGTTTGTGGAACAGAGGCAACATTCCATGAAGTACTAGCTTCCCCAAAGGAGAAGACGTGAGGTGAGAAGGCAGGAGGGGGGACATGGAGATTCTTAAATGAAAAATCCTATAATTCAAAAAGTATTATTAAATTAAATATGGAGTGGTAATAAGTCCCTGTCATGGTCTCTGAAGTACTGTATCTAGAAGGTGATGATTTGTGAAGTTTATAACAGAGTGAAATATTCAGTGTGAAAGTTAAAACACTCTAAATTTTCTACTTGTCAGGTTGGTTGAATTTGCAGGAAATAGTGGTTTATGCAACATTTTCCATATGTGCTCGCAATTAAAAAAAAGTGTTATTAGAATGAGGAGTTTATTTTCTGGATGCCCAAAGAGATCTTCAGGCATTTGATTATGATGCATTATCAAGTTTGGAATTGGGCTGTTTGAAGATTGACATGTAATTTAAGTCACATGATCTTGTTTCTTGGTACTAGTTTCTTGGTGACTGAGCCTACCCTGTTTTCTCAAGAAGTTGATCAGAAGCCATTGTAGCTGAGAGGTAGCATTTTTTCATTGTAGATTTTCTTCAGCAAAAAAGTATCTTTTTCACAAAGTGAAAGATTTCTTGCAAAAATTCTGTTTGATGAAAAATTGAAAAACTAAAAACTCACACTGAAAAAAATTCTGTTTATAAGTTGTTTTCCTATTTTTTTTTAACAAATTAAAAAAAATGGAAGAAAATTCTTGCAAATTGATGTTGGAAACTAAGATATGTTTTTGACGACTTATACTAGAAAGAGATCTGTTAGTCTACAGCACCTCTGAGACACATTTGTTTCTCTTCCACCACCTCTCTCATTATCATCCACCCAAACCACACATCATTTTCTGGGAGTGTGCTGACTATGAATAAGGCAATATTTGATCTACCCCAACAAGTCATATTTGGATAATTAAAGTGGGGAACTTCAAGTGGGTGCTCAGGAAATTATTTCTTTTTGTCTCCCTGAGAAAAGGAGGGCAGTGAGCATTTCTGTTCTATCTCATCCCAGCTCATCAGCAATGTGTTTAATAATTCAGAAATTCACCAGGAATTGGTGTATTGCTTAAATGCTTGTAAGCTTTAGAAGATGAACATAGAGAATGAACTATTAAAGTAAGGTGAATATTAATTGTACTTCTACTTCTATGCATGCTTACAGAATCACAACAGTAGCCTGTTGTCATACTTTTGAAGGTTAGTTCTTATGATTTTTGTATACTTTTTTCTTTCAGAGGAAAGTAATATGACTGATCACCCTGTCTTTTGGAATAAAGTAAAGCCTTGAGCTTAAAGCTGTCTAGACTCTCTTTTCAGTTTGTTTTCTGACCTTTTCCTGTAATGCAGCAGGTGAACATCTGACAAAACCTTTAATTTTGGCAGGTTAGGCTACATGTTGTTGTTTGGAAGGGAAATGCAACTATAAAGATAAACCCTTTCAAACTTTAATGTCACCATGTTTCACAATTCAACCTAACTTCAGTATTCCTTTGTTTTTTTTTCAAAAAATAAATAAAATAAAAATATTTTTCTGACACCAGAATTCTTTTGATGGAATGGTTATGGAAGCTGCAATACTATTTACTTTGAGCACAGACAGCAAAAAGGCAAAATTTTGCTGATTCTTTCTTATTTTAGTTCTTTGAATAGCTTGACCTATTTTCAGTACCTTTATTGCTCCTTTGCCTATTGGATTTTTATAGCAGTCTCCAAATGTTATATAAGCTTATCTGGTTTTATTTAGCTGACATTTTTTAAGTGTGAAAGGAAGGGAACACCTATTATACCATTCACATTGAATAATGGGGATGTCATAAATATTCTGGAGCGTTTTTCTATAGTGAAAACCATGAACATTTAATTTTGCTTTTCTGTGTCAGGTTGTGAAAATGAATATACACAGAGATGCATATATTTCATGCAAATAAACCTATATTAAGATTGTAAACTTGGGGCATGAAATTTAGTAAATGTTAGAATTAAGGTTTCTGGTGCAATCTGTATTTGGCTCCTTGGTGCGCATGTATTATGATAGACATTAACTACGTGATCACTTACTTTCCCCATGGATTCTGCTTCAGTTAGTGCATAGGATGGATTACAAATAAGGCAGGTGCAGTGAATGAGGCTGTCATCTGGAGGGCCCCTGCCCCATTTACCGTAGAGTTTGGAAAGTATGGATGGATATAGTAGGTGAACACATGACTTTGTGTGTAAGATGCTGAACTGACTTATATAAATGGATTCTGTAACTTGCTCCGCCACTGGCTTCCTAGGTGATGTTGGCAGAGTCATTTAAATCAGGATGGTCCCCTGTCTGTTCCTCATTTTCCAGCTGCCCAACCAGACATAAAAGACTTGATTTACATAAGTGCTGAGTACCTTCAGCTCCAGTTGAAGTAAATTGAAGCTACAGGTGCTCAGTACCTCTAAAAATGCAAGGTTGTGTATATAGTTCCCTAGGCTTTTAAAAAAGACAACTATAAAAACAGAAATGTCGTTTTGTAGAACCATATGGCATACCACACAATCCCTTTTGTCTGATCACCAGTGGAGTTTTATATATTTCGAAAAATAAAAGTTCCTCAGGACACCAGAAATCAAGGATCAATTCATTTCCTCCTTGATGGACCAAAGATTATTTTTTGCATTAAATTCCCAAGAGTGACTCTCAGTTCTATTGTGCGATATAGTGCTTTGTGGTTTACTTTTGACAGATTTAATGCTTCATTTGAATTAACTCCACTAGGAGGCCAGGCTTGGTTAACCTTTCTCTGAATGCACTTTATTTATTATTTGTGTTATTTTAATGCAAATCTTACCTCATCCTAAGCAAATACTGCTCTGTGGCCTTTGAAACTTAACCTTTCTAATAGTATTTGTGGCATATTTTGTAAATATATAGTATTTGCAAAAATGTGGAGCTGTCCTAGTAATCAAAGTAGCCTATGAATCTATTCTCTAGGAATGTTACAGTTCAGCTGGAATTTTATGATGAATTCTCTCAGGTACATTTAAGTGTTCAGTATTTGAATATTTAACATTGTGTGTGGCGGGGGGGGGGGAGAGGGAGAGGAGGAGGAGGAGGAGGAGGGGTTTTTTTCCAGCTATTCAACAGAATTCCCTGGCTCTGTTTGTCTGTCATAGCATCATCATAAATGCTGCAGAAATGAAAAGCAGGAGGAAATGAAGGAAATGTCTAGAATGGATGTTTATGAATGGCTACAGTTAGACTGTATATGGAATGCTATGATTGTTTTCAGACTGCATATCTGATGGTGTAGATCTGTGCCTGATACCTTCTTGAATAATGCATCTCATTTGCAGCTCTTCATTGGAATCCTTGCTCCCTTTTGCTCCCCTCTACCCCACCCCAAAAAAAGCAGATTGCACCAACATTAAATGTAGTTTGATAAAAAAGCTATTTTACAGTATTCCAATAATCAGCTCCACCATTTTGGAATGTTTTACACTGAAAGAAATGAGTCTGGTCTGAATAGGGAGAGTAATGTGCAAAAGTTTGCTGAATGATTCACAGAAACATATGCCTGTGATACAATAGAGTCTTTCTTTATTTGATCTTCATAGCATCTGTGAGCAAGAATTGGTGGATTTCACTGTGTTCAGATGTTGACATGTAGATTGCTTAAAAAAGAACAACTTGACTTATTGATAAAGACAAGATCAAATATTTTGATGTGTTCAAGTTTTGACTTGTGAGCATGTGAGTGCAGTTCATGACCACAAATCAGTCACCTTAATCCAATCCTTATGAGTAGACATAGTGACCAAGTCTTGGTGGCTTAGAATGTTCAACCCATCTAGATTGCAAGAAGCTTTCTGTCTGTGCGTTGTAGTGATCAGGGCCGGCTCTAGGTTTTTTGCTGCCCCAAGCAAAAAAAATTTTGGCTGCCCCCCCGTCTCAGCCCTGGGCTCCTTGCCACCCCCTCCACCCGCCACCCCGCCACCCAAACCCTGGGCTCTCACCCCCCCACCCGCACCCCCTGCCGTCCCAGCCCTGGGCTCCTCCTACCCCCCTCTATTGCCCGTCACACAACTCCTGCCGCCCCAGCCCTGGACTCTCCCCCCCCCACCTGCATCCTCCTTCCGCCGCAGCCCTGGGTCACTGGTAACTCGCTCCCAGGGCAGGTCATTCAGCAGGAATTTTGGATGTGCACAGAACACAGACAGGATTGGTTCCCATATGGTTACAGAACTGCAGTAAAGTGGAACAATTTTCAGCTTGTGTGATTGGAGGATATCTGGATGCATATTATAAGACTGTCCTCCATAAATGAGGAAAAGTTGAGGTGCCTTTATTATTCTTTTGTTCCACTCTTCCTTTCTATGGGGAATTTGCCAATGTGATATCACTGTCTTCCTTTTAAGCAAACAAACAAACAAACAAACAAACAAAAAAGGCAATGGCTGTTGAAAATAGCAATTCTAGTCCTAATAACCACTGGGAAGCATTTCTTGCTCAATTTTATCCTACTTTTTTTACTGCAAGTTACAGTGGATCAGTGTATTTGATTTGGGAGAAATGAAGTAACTGAGCTTGAGCACTCCTGAATTTTGAAGTGTTCAAATCTGGAAGGCAGGTGCTGGGGGGAGGGGACCTGTGGCTCCGCAGGGGAGCATGGCAGCATGTATGCAGCAGCGTGTCTGGCGCTGCGCGAAGCCAGACATGCTGGTCTGAGTGGCACGGTAAGGGGGTTGGGAGGTTGGAGAAGGGGTAGGGAGTTCTGGGGGGGCAGTCAAGGGACAGGGAGCAGGGGGGGTTGGATGGGGCGGAGGTTCGGGGGGGCAGTCAGGGGCAGGGAGAAGGGGGGTAGATGGGTCAAGGGTTCAGGGGGGCACTTAGGGGACAGGCAGCAGTTGGATAGGCATGGGAGTCCCAGGGGTTTGTCACGGGACAGGTAGGGGGTAGGGTCCTAGGGGAGAACTTAGGGGGGTGTCTCAGGAGGGGGCAGTTGGGGACAAGGAGAAGGGAGGCTTTGATAGGGGGTGGGGTCTCAGGAGGGGGCAATCATGGGAGAAGGACCAGTGGGGCTTAGATAGGGGGTGAGGTCCTGGGGGGCAGTTGGGGCAGGGGTCCCAGGAGGGGGTGATCAGCCGCCCCTGGTAGTGATGTCCAGTGCTGTGTGCTAAGGAAGTATGCAAGAGTGTGGAATCTTTTATTATGTTTCTGGAGCTTTGCTGTCATAATGCAATTCAGGCTAGGTTATGTCTGATGAGGGAAAACCTCAGAAGTATCTTTGATTTCAACACATGGGCATGCTGGGCCAGGCAATGAAATGTCCTTAAAGATAGAAAAAGCTGGGTGGAATGGATAGCTTATATTAGAGTATGAAGCTTTTCACTTCTAAACTGTAAGATTTTGTCTGGCCAGTATCAATAGTGCACTCTATAGCTGTAGCACTAGTGTAGACAGTACAGCCACAGAAGGGGTTCTCCCATCACCGTAGTAAATCTACATCCTCGGTGAGAGGTGGTGGCTAGGTTGAGAGAATTTTTCCATTAACCTACCAGTTTCTATACTGGGGTTTACATCAGCTTAATTCATTGCACAGGGTGTGAAATTTTTCACAGCCCTGAGTGATATAGTTAAGCTGACCTAATGTTGCAGTGTAGACCAGCCCTGAATTATCTTCTGACCCATAGTAGTGATCCCTTTGCTTTAAGATAGCAATAAATTAGCGGCGTCGGGATCTTGTAGTACTCCTACTACTTGTGTTTTACCAGTTTTGTGGATTGAGGACTTCGATGTTTCTGGAGCTTAAACTGGTAACTTTAAGCAATACTAAAATTAATTTTAAAGAGTTTTTAAAAATAAAACTAACTAACACGCCTTGCCTGGCTATTTACTTACAAGTTTGAAATAGGAGAGACTTGTTTAGAAAGATGTGGAGAACCTGGATTGATGTCTGGTCCCTCTCAGTCCCGAGAAGGAACACACTCCCAAAACAAAGAACACAAACAAAAGCCTTCCCCCCCAAGATTTGAAAGTATCTTGTCCCCTTATTGGTCCTTTAGGTCAGATGCCAGCCAGGTTACCTGAGCTTCTTAACCCTTTACAGGGAAAAGGATTTTGGAGTCTCTGGCCAGGAGGGATTTTATAGTACTGTACACAGGACAGCTCTTACCCTTCCCTTTATAGTTATGACACGCCCCCCAAATCACAGATAGTGTTGGACGTTCGGTTCCACACTGGCTGTGATTTCTTCCTGGAGTTCTAGGAGAAAACAGAGTTAATAAGACACATGTACCTTTAGACATACTACTGATTATATAAAAAACTAACAATATGTTTCATTCCAAGAACAATTGTTAACCAGTTAACTCTGGGAAACTTTCCCGGGAGAGTGCATCAGCCACTTTGTTAGAAGCTCCCGAAATGTGTTGTATTTCAAAATCAAAATCTTGGAGAGCTAAACTCCACCGAAGAAGTTTTTTGTTATTTCCCTTGGCGGTATGAAGCCACTGTAGCGCAGCATGGTCTGTTTGTAGTTGGAAACGCCGTCCCCAAACATATGGGCGTAGCTTTTCCAGCGCGTACACAATGGCATAGCATTCCTTTTCGCTGATTGACCAATGGCTTTCCCTCTCAGACAGTTTCTTACTGAGAAACACGACAGGATGGAATTCTTGATCCGGTCCTTCCTGCATTAAAACTGCTCCCACGCCTCGCTCGGACGCATCTGTGGTTACTAGGAACGGTTTGTCAAAGTCTGGGGCCCTTAGCACAGGGTCAGACATGAGTGTTGCCTTAAGCTGGTTAAAGGCCTTTTGACACTCATCAGTCCACTGAACTGCATTTGGCTGTTTCTTTCTGGTTAGGTCTGTCAGCGGGGCGGCAATTTGGCTGTAGTGGGGTACAAATCGCCTATAATATCCAGCCAAGCCTAAGAAGGATTGGACCTGTTTCTTAGACTTTGGAACCTGCCACTTTTGGATAGCATCCACTTTGACCTGTAGGGGATTTATAGTTCCTTGACCCACCTGGTGCCCCAGGTAAGTCACTCTGTTTTGGCCTATTTGACACTTTTTAGCCTTAACAGTTAGTCCTGCCTGCTGGATGCGCTCGAAAACTTTTTCCAGGTGCTCCATGTGCTCTGCCCATGAATCAGAAAAAATGCCACATCATCGAGGTAGGCAACTGCAGATTCTCCCAATCCGGCTAGGAGACCATGTACAAGTCTTTGGAAGGTGGCGGGTGCATTTCGCAACCCGAAAGGGAGTACATTGAATTCATACACCCCTGCCTGGGTGACGAAAGCTGACCTTTCCTTAGCGGGTTCATCTAGTGGTACTTGCCAGTACCCCTTGGTTAAGTCCAAAGTAGAGATGAATTGGGCATGTCCCAATTTCTCCAATAGCTCATCTGTGCGTGGCATTGGATAGTTGTCAGGACGAGTTACAGCATTTAGCTTACGGTAGTCCACGCAAAAGCGTATTTCCCCATCTGGTTTGGGAACTAGAACCACTGGAGATGCCCATGCACTCTTAGAGGGGCGGATTATACCCATCTGTAGCATGTCCTGGATCTCCTTTTGTATAGCAGTTTTGGCATGAGGTGACTCCCGGTAGGGTGGGGTTCTAATAGGGTGAGCATTACCTGTGTCAATGGAGTGGTATGCCCGTTCGGTCCGTCCTGGAGTGGCTGAGAAAATTGGTGCAAAGCTTGTGCACAGCTCCTTGATCTGCTGTCGCTGCAGACGTCCAAGGGTCGTGGAGAGGTTCACCTCTTCCACACCACCATCCTTTTTTCCTTCGTAGTAGACACCTTCAGGCCACTCCGCGTCATCTGTTTCCTGGGCTGTAAACTGGCAAACGTTTAATTCTCTGGAATAAAAGGGCTTAAGAGAATTAACATGGTATACCTTAGGCTTTATGTTGGAGGTGAGGGAGGCTATGAGATAGTTAACAGTTCCTAGGCGCTCCTGGACCGTGAATGGTCCTTCCCACGACACTTCCATTTTATGGGCCTGGAGCGCCTTTAAGACCATGACTTGGTCTCCTACTTTGAAGGACCGTTCTCTGGAATGTTTATCATACCAGGCCTTTTGCTCTTCCTGAGCATCCTTTAGGTTTTCTTTAGCAAGGGCTAAAGAATGTCAGAGGGTGTTTTGTAGGTTGCTTACAAAGTCTAGAATGTTAGTTCCTGGAGAAGGCATAAACCCCTCCCATTGCTGCTTCACCAACTGTAATGGCCCCTTAACCTCACGGCCATACACAAGTTCAAATGGTGAAAACCCTAAACTGGGATGTGGTACAGCCCTGTAGGCAAAAAGCAACTGCTGCAACACTAGGTCCCAATCATTGGAGTGTTCATTTACAAATTTACGTATCATGGCCCCCAAAGTTCCATTAAACCTCTCCACCAGGCCATTGGTTTCATGGTGGTAAGGGGTGGCAACCAAGTGATTCACCCCATGAGCTTCCCACAGGTTTTCCATGGTCCCTGCCAGGAAATTAGTTCCCAAATCTGTAAGGATGTCGGAGGGCCAACCTACCCTGGCAAAAATGTCTGTTAATGCCTGGCACACACTTTTAGCCCTGGTGTTGCTTAAGGGTACTGCTTCCGGCCATCGGGTAGCAAAATCCATGAAAGTCAGTACGTACTGCTTTCCTCTGGGTGTCTTCTTTGGGAAAGGACCCAAAATATCCACAGCTACGCGCTGAAATGGGACCTCAATTATGGGTAGTGGCTGGAGAGGGGCTTTAACCTGGTCTTGGGGCTTTCCCACTCGTTGGCACACCTCATAAGACCGGACATATTTAGCAACGTCCTTGCCCATTCCCTCCCAGTGGAAGGACTTCCCCAACCGGTCTTTGGTTCTGTTCACCCCAGAATGGCCACTGGGATGATCATGGGCTAAGCTCAAGAGCTTTACCCGATACTTAGTGGGAACTACCAACTGTCTTTGAGGATGCCAGTCTTCCTGGTGCCCACCAGAAAGAGTCTCCTTGTATAAAAGTCCTGGTTCTACAACAAACCGGGATCGGTTAGAAGAGCTGAGAGGCGGTGGGGCGCTCCGCGCCGCCGCCCAAGCTTTCTGAAGGCTGTCATCTGCTTCCTGCTCAGCCTGGAACTGTTCCCTTGATGCTGGAGACATCAGTTCCTCCTTGGACTGTGGACTGGGGCTTGGTCCCTCTGGAAGCGATGCAGGTGCTGGGGCTGTTTCCATTGACCATGAACCGCTGTCCGCTGGTGCACTATGTGGTATCTCAGGCTCTGGCTGAGCCTCTTGGGTAGGGTTATCTCTGCTTCTGCCAGGTCAGGCTCGCTGGTGCCCTCTGGCATTGGAGTTGTAGACGGGTTTGCAAGCGCTGGACTCAGGGCTCGCAATGGTTCTAGTGCTGGTTGCGTTGCCAGTTCCGGTTCTGGGACTGGCTTTGGCTGGGTCTCTGGGATTGGATCCACTACGGCTGTTGCAGTCGTTGGCAGGGGATCCAGTTCCACCACCTTTGTCTGGGTCTCCGGTAACACAGACGGGGCCCTGGTGGACGGCTCAGGAACAGGGATGGGGGTGAAAGCTTGCTTAGCCTGGCTGCGGGTGACTATTCCCACCCTCTTGGCTAGCTTCACATGGTTGGCCAAATCTTCCCCCAGTAGCATGGGAATGGGATAATTGTCATA
The DNA here is from genome assembly GCF_011386835.1 of Chrysemys picta bellii. NCBI lineage: Eukaryota > Metazoa > Chordata > Testudines > Emydidae > Chrysemys > Chrysemys picta. The sequence continues at coordinate 194,042,486 of NC_088792.1, forward strand.
GACTGCAAAACTCCACATTCCTGACCAGCCCTTGAACTGGACATGCAACGTGGCTGTAGGCAAGGTTACAGACTGTGATACGAAGGGTTGAATTGTCACTGTAGCCTCCGGGTTGATGAGTTTAGGGTCCACTAGGGATTGGCGGATAGTTGACACTTGAGCCCCAGTGTCCCTCCAAGCGGTAACCTTCTTTCCGCCCACTCTCAAGGTTTCCCTTCGCTCTGAGGGTATGAGAGAGGCATCTGGGTTTGGGGATCTTTTGGGGTGTAATGAACTGTAATCGGTTGGGGTTCTTGGGGCAGTGAGCTTTTATATGTCCCAGTTCATTACATTTAAAACATCGCCCTGCTAAGGTATCACCGGGACGATGTTGGTTGGTGGAGACTGGTGTGGTGGGGTGAGAAGGCGTCTGGGGTTTCCCTTGGGATGTGGGTGGGGCCTTGGGTTGTCCCCGGTGGTAAGGTTTTGTTTCGGCTTGCCCCTTCTGATATTCGCTCCAACTGCTACTAGTTTTTTTCTTTTCTGCCACCTCCACCCATTGGGCTCCAATCTCCCCCGCCTCAGTTACAGTTTTGGGCTTCCTATCTAGGATGTACCTTTCTATTTCCTCAGGAACACCCTCTAAAAACTGCTCCATTTTTACTAGGCAAAGCAGATCTTCCAGAGATTTAACATTTGCTCCTGATACCCAGGCATCACAATTTTTGTCAATGTGGTAGGCATGACGGGTAAATGACACATCGGGTTTCCACTTTAGGGCTCTGAACCGCCGACGGGCATGCACACCGACGGGTGTTAGCCCCATTCTGAGTCTGGCCTTGTTTTTAAAAAGTTCATAACTGTTCATGTGTTCCTTAGGCATTTCAGCCACCACCTCTGCTAAGGGTCCACTGAGCTGCGGCCTCAGCTCTACCATGTACTGGTCTGGAATGATGCTGTATCCAAGGCAGGCCCTTTCAAAATTTTCTAAGAAGGCCTCAGTATCATCGCCTGCCTTGTAGGTGGGGAATTTTCTGGGATAGGAAGTGGTACCTGGAGGGGGGTTGTTAGCATTGGCTGGTGCATCCTGCTTAGCCTTTGCTACTTCCAGTTCATGCTTCCTTTCTTTTTCTCTCTCCTCCATCTCTTTTTCTTTCAGCTCCATCTCTTTTTCTTTCAGCTCCATCTCTCTCTTGTGGGCCTTCTCTTTGGCTTTTTCTTCTCTTTCTTTTAGCTCCATCTCTCTCTTGTGGGCCCCCTCTTTGGCTTTTTCTTCTCTTTCTTTTAGCTCCATCTCTCTCTTGTGGGCCCCCTCTTTGGCTTTCTCTTCTCTGTCTCTCAGCTCTATCTCTTTTTCTTTCAGCTCCATAGCTCTCTTGTGGGCCTCCTCTTTGGCTTTTTCTTCTTTTGTAGTCATTTTCCTGTTTTCTTGTGCTGGGTCACCCCCTCTGCAGTTGACTGAAACTGGGAAGCTCTCAGCTCTGGCTGCTGCTGAGTTAACAGAGACTTTCTAACTAGCTATTCCCGAGGATGTAAAAAGAAAAAAAAAAACAATTCAGCTTGTAAATTCCTTTTACCAGTCAAGTTTGCTCATTTGAACACTTCTCCTAACAAAGGACCTGTTAAAAAAAACTTAACACCTCTGCCTTCAGGCAAGGAGAGATAAGATATGCATCTATCTACCTCCAGCTCAGCTTTCCAAGCAGCTAGAAGGAAAAAAAAAATCTCACTGGCTTTTGGGTTTAAAATGATCCCACCGCTCTACCACCATGTTAAGGCTGGATCCCCACTTTGAACTTTAGGGTGCAAATGTAGGGGCCTGCATGAAAACTTCTAAGCTTAACTACCAACTTAGCCCTGGTCCGCTGCCACCATTTCCAATGGATTCCCACCCTGGGAAGCCTTGAAAAACCTTCACCAATTCCCTGGTGAATACAGATCCAAACCCCTTGGATCTTAAAACAAGGAGAAATTAACCATCCCCCCTCCTTCCTCCCACCAACTCCTGGTGAACACAGATCCAACCCCCTTGGATCTAAAACAAGGAGAAATTAACCATTCCCCCTCCTTCCTCTTACCAACTCCTGGTGAATCAAGATCCAAACCCCTTGGATCTTAAAACAAGGAGAAATTAACCATCCCCCCTCCTTCCTCCCACCAACTCCTGGTGAACACAGATCCAACCCCCTTGGATCTAAAACAAGGAGAAATTAACCATTCCTCCTCCTTCCTCTCACCAACTCCTGGTGAATCAAGATCCAAACCCCTTGGATCTTAAAACAAGGAAAAATCAATCAGGTTCTTAAAAAGAAGGCTTTTAATTAAAGAAAAAAAAGGTAAAAATCATCTCTGTAAAATTAGTATGGAAATTAACCTTACAGGGTAATCAACTTAAAGAGCTCAGAGGACTCCCCTCTAGTCTCAGGTTCAAAGTACAGCAAACAAAGATAAACACTCTAGTAAAAGGTACATTTACAAGTTGAGAAAACAAAGGAAAACTGACACGCCTTGCCTGGTTATTTACTTACAAGTTTGAAATAGGAGAGACTTGTTTAGAAAGATGTGGAGAACCTGGATTGATGTCTGGTCCCTCTCAGTCCCGAGAAGGAACACACTCCCAAAACAAAGAACACAAACAAAAGCCTTCCCCCCCAAGATTTGAAAGTATCTTGTCCCCTTATTGGTCCTTTAGGTCAGATGCCAGCCAGGTTACCTGAGCTTCTTAACCCTTTACAGGGAAAAGGATTTTGGAGTCTCTGGCCAGGAGGGATTTTATAGTACTGTACACAGGACAGCTGTTACCCTTCCCTTTATAGTTATGACAGCCCCATTTACCAGAATGCATTTCTTCTAGATGTTTCTAATATATGGATTTGTTTAAAAATCAGCACAATGCAAAATATTGATAGTCAAGTTGTCTAGAGCAGAGAAGCAGCTTGAAACTGTGCTTCCTTGTGGAAAATGTATGCTAAGAGCCAACAGCTCACACCTTGAAAACTCTTCTGCTCAGATAACAACAGATGCCCTATTTAAATGCACAGGATATGCCATTTATCCATTATTCAGAGTCACTGAAATGAATTGCTCTGAATGTTATCTAGTAATATTTTCTGTTTTACATTTATTTATGAAGAAATCTATAGAGGAGCCCATTTTCCTGCCATTAAGAGACACATAACCATCAAAACCCTTTCAAATTAATAATGTGACACTGTGCCTTGAAGCCTGCCACACTCTGGCTCAGATGGAGCAGTTCCAGAGGTCTCCAATGAGATTTTCCCACTGCTGGTAATGGAAAGTTCTAATCACAGCACTGCCAGATAGCATGGCATGAGCTGAAGAGGGAGGCAGTATGTAAAGGGCCTGGGACATATGTCTTAAATTTATATGGCTAGTAACTTATCCTTGTGGAACTACATGTGGAAACCAGTGCAAATGACAGGACGCTGATCTGGATTCGCTGCATCTTATAGACTCATAGATTCATAGACTTTAAGGTCAGAAGGGACCATTATGATCATCTGGTCTGACCCCCTGCATGCTGCAGGCCACAAAGCCGTCCCTACCCCTTCCCTTGACTCTGCTGTTGAAGTCCCCAAGTCCTGAGGCTCGGTGACTTCAATTGCCAGAGAACCCTCCTGCTAGAGATCCCTGCCCCATGCTGCGGAGGAAGGCGAAAAACCTCCAGGGCCTCTGCCAATCTACCCTGGAGGAAAATTCCTTCCCGACCCCAAATATGGCGATCAGTAAAACCCCGAGCATGTAGGCAAGAGTCTCCAGCCTGACCCTCGTTAGCCATTATACTATTTACCTGCCATGGCTCAGTATTCCTTGGCTAAATCATGTTTTTCCATTAAACCATTCCCTCCATAAAATTATCTAACTTGATCTTAAAACCAGTCAAGTCCTTCGCCCCCACCGTTTCCCTCGGAAGGCCATTCCAATATTTCACCCCTCTGACGGTCAGAAACCTTCGTCTAATTTCAAGCCTAAACTTCCCCACGGCCAGTTTATATCCATTCGTTCTCGTGTCCACATTAGTACTAAGCTGGAATAATTCCTCTCCCTCCCTTGTATTTATCCCTCTGATATATTTAAAGAGAGCAATCATATCCCCCCTCAGCCTTCGTTTTGTCAGACTAAACAACCCGAGCTCCTCTAGTCTCCTTTCATACGACAGGTTTTCCATTCCTCTGATCATCCTAGTGTCCCTTCTCTGTACCCTTTCCAGTTTGAGTTCGTCTTCTGAGTTCTTCTCAAGGGTAGCCCAATATGAAGTGCATTGCAATAAATCCACCCCTCAGGCTATGTAAACATGGATCACTGATACAATATCTGTATCAAAAAGGAATAGTCTTTGACTTTGGGCCAATTGTAAATGGTGGGAAGAAAGAACTCCTTGCCAGAGCTACTGCATGGAAATCCAGGTCCTGCGGTGAATCCAAAATAAATCTAGGACTGCAAAACCTGTTGTCTAATGTCAGATAAATGCCTCTGTTAGTCACTTTAGCCCACCCCCCCCCCGTTTTTTTTATGACTCCCCATACCTGTCAGCATCACTTCTATTTTTCGAGACTGATCCCTAGACACTTCTGCCAGGCACCGATGAATCACAGTATCCAAATTAGACAAAAAGGAGATGTACAACTCAATGTCGTCAGCATACTGGTGTCAGTCTGCCCAGTAGCTGAACAAACACAGTGGATAGGAGGGCTTTTTAAATTGTTCTACTTAAGCAGGTAGGCCACTTATTATGAGTCAGTTCAGTGAGTACAAATGTGTTGTATGTTAGAGCTGACCAAAGGACAACAATTTTATTGCACAGCAACTTTTGAGGTTTCAAAATTTGTTTTTGTTTTGCATTGGAATGAAAACAAAACCTGCTGAATGTGTTCACAAAAATGGAATAATGTTGAAATGTACATCTTCAACTTGAACCCTGAGCTTTCTGATGTGGGTAGGAAGAAAAGTATATGGGAGTGATTAGCCTAGAGTGTGAGAGACCCAGGTTCAAGTCCTTGCTGTGCCTGTTTCAGAACAGAGGTTTTTCATCCCAGATCACTCCAAATCAGGCAGAATAGGGACTTGAACCTGTGTCTCACATCCCAGGCCAGTGACCTCAATGAGTCTCTTCCCGCCCCCAGATAAAAACACTGCTGAAAAAGATATCTCCCTAAAATGTCTGGTTTTGATTAAACCAGCATATTTCAGCAAAATTTAATTTAGTCAACAATATTCCAACTAGCTCTACTATATATTTATATTGCTTGCTAACAATAGTGACTTCGTTTCAACAGCTGTAATATATTCATTATCCTGGAGACATACATCATAAGAAAAAAGCAGAAATAAAAAATTTTAAAAAGATGAAAAGCCTGAAATATAGGGGTTTGGTTGTTCTGGTCAGCTGGTTCTGAAAATGCTGTTCACTCTGACTCTCCAGGTACCAGTTTTGCTGGCATTACCTGCTACCCAAGAAATTATTTCCAGTGGTGATTATGATACAGGCAATATTATTTCACAAAAAGAACAGGAGTACTTGTGGCACCTTAGAGACTAACAAATTTATTAGAGCATAAGCTTTCGTGGACTACAACCCACTTCTTCGGATGCATATAGAGTGGAATAAATATTGAGGAGAGGCCAATTAAGTAAGAGAAAAAAAACTTTTGAAGTGATAATCAAGATAGCCCAGTACAGACAGTTTGATAAGAAATGTGAGAATACTTACAAGGGGAGATAGATTCAATGTTTGTAATGGCTCAGCCATTCCCAGTCCTTATTCAATCCTGAGTTGATTGTGTCTAGTTTGCATATCAATTCCAGCTCAGCAGTCTCTCGTTGGAGTCTGTTTTTGAAGTTTTTCTCTTGTAAGATAGCCACCCACAGGTCTGTCATTGAATGGCCAGACAGGTTAAAGTGTTTTCCCACTGGTTTTTGAGTATTATGATTCCTGATGTCAGATTTGTGTCCATTAATTCTTTTGCGTAGAGACTGTCCGGTTTGGCCAATGTACATGGCAGAGGGGCATTGCTGGCACATGATGGCATATATCACATTGGTAGATGTGCAGGTGAACGAGCCCCTGATGGTATGGCTGATGAATCATAGGACCTAATCTTGATTATCACTTCAAAAGTTTTTTTTCTCTTACTTAATTGGCCTCTCAGAGTTGGTAAGACAACTCCCACCTGTTTATGCTCTCTGTATGTGTGTATATATATCTCCTCAATATTTATTCCACTCTATATGCATCCGAAGAAGTGGGCTGTAGTCCACGAAAGCTTATGCTCTAATAAATTTGTTAGTCTCTAAGGTGCCACAAGTACTCCTGTTCTTTTTGCAGATACAGACTAACACGGCTGCTACTCTGAAACCTAATATTATTTCAGTTTTAGAAGCCTTCACACTTATCAGTGTTCAGAATTGGCCTCAAGGATCTTCTGTCTATTTGTTTTGTTTCATCAAAACAGAACTTCTAAGGAATGTGTTTTTTAAGTGGAGAAGGCTGATAAAAAACAAGTGCAGTGGCTTAGAGGCTGTGGGAAAAAAATATAAACAGACATGGTTCAGATCCATTCCAAGGTAAGTGGGACATGTCAGGTATGAAATTCAAGGTAGAATAAAATTAAAAATAAGTCAGGTTTTGTTTCCAGTTGAGCTATGAGCAAGAAGCAACTATTATTGACTCAGGGGAAAATATTCATTTTAACACAACCATGATATTTGCCTTTATAAAATACTTTGTGTGGGAAAAGTACAGAATATTGTTAATATAAGACATTGTAAACCACAACCAATACTGAAAAAGCAGGAGAGCTAAACAATAAGGACTGGAAACTAGTGAGATAAAAATTGGAAGTCAATTCCATTTTCTAAAGAGAGAGGAACTTCAGCTGATAGGCCTTGTGGTCTAACTATGGGTAAAGTTGTTCCCTGTCCCCTAAGGGGAACAACTTTACCCATAGTTAGACCACAAGGCCTATCAGCTGAAGTTCCTCTCTCTTTAGAAAATGGAATTGACTTCCAACTTTCAGATTCCCTTGTCCCTTGTTCCAGATTCCCTTGTCCCTAGATTGTGTCCCCTTGTGATGGAGGTTATAAACCTCACACTGGTGCAGCCACAAAGGCGTTAATGTGCAGAACAGTTACTTTCCCGGCTGTGACTAAGTGGCTGACCAGCAACACTGATAAAACATTGCTGGTCCTAGATACAGAAGCCTAAGTTGGAGGAGCACTCCTAGGAAAGGGAACTTAGAGATCTCTCAGATAGTTGGAGGAGGCCCAGCCTGTGAAAGGCTGCACACTTCCAGAAAGTCTGAGAGGATTTTGGATCTTCCTGAAGCTAGGAAAGGATGTTTATCCAGGGAAACAGCAAAAAGTCTGTAGAAACAGACCCTAGCTGCTTAATACAGGATCCTTGGGCCAGAACCCAGAGAAGAGGGAGAGCCTGGATTCCCCTACAGACTTCCAAGGAAGAGGAGGTGTAAAAAAGATTGGCACAAAGGACTGTCAAGCCCAGGGGTGGGTCTGAAGGCCTGGAACAGGGTCATTCAACTTCTGTTTTATTGGACTCTTTAGTACCCTGTCTGGGTGGGGGGGAGGAGGAGTGGACAATGAGCGATCTGGTCAGAGTGTATAGGAAGATTTTGGCAAACCAGTAAAGTGCCTGAAACCACTATTGCGTATTGCTAAAAGCAGCCAAGTCAGCAGGCCATAAAGTGGAGGGGAGGGGTTTTTGGGTGCCACAGAAAGGGCAGCTTGACCCCGCATCCTTCCTGTTAAGAATTGTGTTGAAATTGCTGATACATGCATTTTAGAAGAGCAGGAGGTGCCCTCAGGAATGTGTCTAACAGGGTCTCAAGGCTGCAAACTCTGGGGGGAAAAAAACACACCTGGTTAATTAATAATCAGAAGAAAACCTCTCCCCATAAACATGCTGCTGGCAGTCCTTTAATGGCAGGTAAGTTAGCAGAACTCTGTTATGTAGCTGCCTCATGTCAGGAAGGCAAAAGAGCCCTTTGCCTACTCCAGTCACCATTTTACCTTGTTTACATTTCCTCTTTCAAGGATAAATTGTCAATGTAAGCTACAAAATTAAATATTCAAACACATACCCTATTTCTATAGCTTTCCAAAATGTTTTTCTCTGTCTGTTCTCTCCCCCACCCCATAATATGTCTATCATTCATGAATAGAACTGGTCAAATTATGAACATTTTGCAAATAGTAGTGAAACATTGAATTTGTTTCCACTTTTTCAAAGTGGTAGGAGTTTTCTTACAGTTTTTTTCCCCCTGAAATTCTTATTAACATGTATTTGAAATTTTCTGAATTTTATGTTTTCCATATTCCTCCCCCCACACAATTTTTTTAGTATGAAAACACAATTTTTGATAAAAATATTTCTAAAACAATTTTACATACTTTTTTATTGAAATCATCATGGAAAATTGTGAATAATTAAAAAAAATAAGTCAACACATTTTCACCCACACTTTGTGTGTGTGTTTGAAAAAGCCATTTATCTATGAAAAAACCCTCACTTCTTATCAATTCTCCATCAATTAAGTTGTGAATGACAAGGTACCTGAAAACCCAGAGCATCTGAGCCTCACTGCTTGACACTATGTAATCAACCAATGTGACCTGCAGCATGGGACCCTGTGTCACCAAGTCAACTGATGGCAGCCCCACCACTTGGACATGTCTGCAACTCCTGCTGATGTTTGCAGTGAAATTCCACTTGTGTGACAGGTGTGTAGACCCTGAATGTGTCTGGAGTGAACCACACTTTATACTTTTGGCTTGTACGTTGTATGAGGGAAGTTCAATTGCCATTGGGTTTGATTTTAAAAGGACATTCTTTACATTTTTTTCTGTTGAATGACGCGCACAACAAAGATGTTTAAGCTCCACTTTAGCCTGAGTATAAATCCAATTCCAGGTATTCTTAGGAGCCCAGGTGTTCCCATCAGATCCTTTGTGACCTACCACCATCATAGGGAAAATAGGTGCCAAGGAGCACTCCCTCTGTTATCTTACTGCCCTTTATGCAGTGGGAAAGAAGCAGTAAGGAGGTTCCAGATGGGAGAATAGAGGAGCAGGATAGTTGACGGGAAGTTCCGTCTGTAGCATGTAGGAAGGAAAGTAGCTTGAAGCAACTTTGAGTTTCCTTCCATTCGTCTTCTTGCTCATCACCAGCCCTGTTCCTACAGTGGCCCCTGGAATTATTTGAAGATGTAGATGATGTCACCTGCCTCCATAAGAACAGCCATACTGGGTCAGACCAAAGGTCCATCTAGCCCAGTATCCTGTCTTCCGACAGTGGCCAATTCTAGGTGCCCCAGAGGGAATGAACAGAACAGGTAATCATCAAGTGATCCATCCCTGTGCTCATTCCCAGCTTCTGGCAACAGCCTCCTTTGCCAGCTACCACACATTGTGGGAAGTATCCAAGGACACTGGGTAAGATAAGACCTCCTTACCAATACTGGTTATGCTGAAGGACAAAGGAACTAGAGATTTCAGGGAAGCAGAACCACAGGTTCTTACGGCATGGGTTGGAGTGGACTACTTGGGTAGGTGATGTTGTCAAAATGATGACTTTCCTTGCATTTGCCATTTGTTTAGAAGGAAAATGTCCATTAGAAAATGAAGGCATTCACTTTATCAAATATTACTGTATTTAGTTATCCTGCAACCGTTTTTAACTTACCAGTATATCAACTTTATTTTGTGTCTTTGGTGGTTAGTTGCTTTATCTTGAATGACTTGACTTTACAAACTTCTATTTAAAATATATTTTTTAAATTATTTAATCATTACTTCAGGTACTGCTAAGGCTATATTGAGTATATTGATTGAAGAGCCAGCAATAAAAATATCTCAGAAGATGAGTTGAAACAACAGTCACTTCCAAGCTCTTTATATTTTGTCTCCCACTTCTGGGCTCTGCTCTGATAATGTCTTCTGTGCTGTGTCACTGCAGGAAAAAAAGTCTAGATTAATTTGAGGTGCCCTTTTGCAGCTCAAACTGCTGCGGGTCATATTAAAATAAAACAAATAATGTTGTTAATGACTCTTGAGGCATAGAGGTTCATTTATTACAAATCAAGACAGATGTTTGATTCTTGCATTTAATAAACCTCCAGTAGAAACTTTTGGGGAGGGAATGTTTGAAACGTAATTAAAATGAAATTCACACCATGAAAATACTACCACTCCTTCGGGTTAATCTATATTCCTCTATTTCTTGTAGGAGGAATACAGATTAACTCAAGGCAGTGCTCTGTTTTCTTCAGTGTTGATAAACAATGAATTGAAAGTGAAGGACAATGAGATTTGGGCTCCTTCACATATGTCTACTCTGCAGCTAAGAGATGTGATTGCCAGCGTGGGTAGACAGACTCATGCTAGCTCAGCTCAAGCTAGTATGCTAATAGCAGTGTGACATTGTCACATGGATGGTAGCTTGAGTTACCCGCCCAAGTTTAGACCCAGGAAGTTGGGCAGGCTTGGACTCAGGTGGCTAGTCCAAGTCCATGTTGCAACTTCCACACTTCTATTTTTAGAATGTTGGCTTGAGCTGAGCTAGTGAGAGTTTATCAATCTGCACCGGGAATCACACTTCCCAGCTGCAGTGTAAACATCCCCTCAGAGTCCTAAGTGCTCTTGAAAATTTTACCCTTTGTAAGTAACTTACCTCACCTTTATATACAATATTTTGAATTCAACAAATATACCTAGTATGTAGAGCAAAATGCAATTCAAGTAGTGCTTCTGGTACCAGGTGTGTAGATTTGAAGTGCTGCCATTCCATTGCATAGAGAAGCAGCACTGTTACCAAGACTTATTCTACATGACTGAGTATCCATAGCTGAATAAAGGTTCGGTTCTTAAAGCAAATGAACAAAAACGATGTTCTGACAGAAGGTAGATGAAGGAGAAATAGGGCTGGGAAACAAATCTGATCTTGTCCTGATTCCTATTTACGCCAGCACAAAGCCACCATGTCAAATAGCACTGTAGCAGGGTGGTTACCCTGCTCCTGCCCTGAAGGGCTTAAAACAGCTCTGGGAGAGGGCAGTGGCAGGGGAAAAGCTGGGCTGATTGGGAAATCAGCCACAGCTGTAGCCAGTGCAATCAGGGCCCAGGTGGCCCTTATAAGAGGGTGGTGGCCAGAAGGAGAGGAACACACTCTCTCCAGCCTCTTGAAAGAGAAGGACCTGGCTGCCTGGGAAGTTGAGGAGGGTACCTAGGGTGAAGCAGTGCTGGGGAAGTGCAGAGGGAGCTGGGGAGCTCCAGCCTAGCAAAGCCCCAGACTGCAGGCCGAATTAAGGGCCCACAAAAAGGGTACTAGGGCTGCAGGGGGGCAGCCCAGGAATAGGCAGAGGCAGCTGGTCCAACCCCCCTTGCTGATGATGAGTGGTTTACAGACTGCCGTCTGCCCCAGGGAGCGGGGGTTAGATGATGACTGGCAGTAGCCACTAAGGCAAGGTGGGGATAGAAGGTTAGGGATTCCCCTGGGAGGGGAGACCCAGAGACTGCGGGGGTACTGTGGTGGGCAGAAACCCTGGGCAAAGGGCACCGGGGTCTGGGAAGGACACAGGGCCAGTGGCAGGCGAGACACCAGCCTACAGAGGGTGCTCCAGGCTGGAAGAGCTAATTCCCGAGACAACCAGCAGGAGGCGCTGCACCGGTGAGTCTTTGCCCCGCCACAAGCACCAATTGACAAAGTGGGTAAAAAAGAGGTGCAGTATTTCAATAAGGAAGGCGTGCTGAAAGTAAGGGCTGAGATGTATTAGTAGAACTCTGTAGGGAAGCGTGAGCAATAGCTATCAATGTTGTGCTTTCTCCAGTATGTGTATGATTTCTTTACTTCCTTGAGCACTGAAATTGATTCTTTTGTTTTCCAGAGGAGCATTAAATATTGATTTGAATAAGTGGGTAGAATTTTATACTGCACTTGAATATAAAGCAGGTATTTAAAAACATATTCAAACACTTTTCACTTATTTTAATGAAAATATTAAAACAGATAAAACAAAATCAGTGCCCTGACTCGGGGTCACCTAAGGAATCAGTCTTTCAGCCTGTATGAAGGTCAACTCCCCCAACTATGTTTTACATATTGTCATTTCTGAAGATTCTTGCTTCCTTCATCTCAGAAGACCCAAGATTATATGAAGATGGCGCAAAGCAGAAAAATAGGATAAATATTACAATGGAAGATTGTTCAATAAATAATAAATTGGAGTCCTAGCAGGAATACTTTTCACAGTTTCAAAAAATAACCCTATTAATCATCATACTCAGTTGAGAAGAACAAGGTATAACATTCAATAAACTTCTACCACAAAGGGATTAGGGCCATTCAAAATCAAAGCCACATCAAAAGAAGTATTTATCATGAAAAAATGGTCATATTTTGGAAATAAAAATGAAGGAACAGATCTGCTAGCTTAATATACTATGCATGCATATGTGTGAGGAATTCATTTTTATTATTAGTGTGTGTACTTAAAGAACATAAATGACTATAATCATTAAATGAGAGCATCATCTAAAGAATAACTCAAAGGAAATACTTTTCTGTTGAAATGAAAAAGGTAAAATAGACTATAGCTCATATTACAATAGATTTAACCTTCCACATAACATATCTCCCTCTTTGATTCCATTGTGACTGATGTGTACAAACAGTCTCAAATCTGATTATTAATAATACTAAAGAATTTTTCAAATTAATTGGTGAGAAAACAATATAATTAGGGCAAAACTCAAAAGAAAATCAATAAGAAAATCAATACCATACTAAAATGATGAGAACTTACATTCTAGCACTATCTGACCTGAATAAGTCTTTAAAATAAAAAAGAAAAGTACTATAGCTAATGAGTGAATCTTTCAAAAAATGTAGTGTTAAATAATATCTCCAGCAATGAAAAGCGTGGAGTCCTACACAGAATAATGCATTAAGAGTCAAAAGTTATAAGAAGAGAAAAGTGTTTAATCTTCAGTAATAAGCAGAAAACCTAGAATTCTAATGCCTGAGAAATATTTAGTCAATAACCTGAAGACCCCTGGAAGAACTAAAGAAGTATTTAAACTAAGAATGTGCAACATACAAAAGAAGAAAGCACATGATCTATTTCTTGGAACAAGACTCCAGGGACATTTCATTACTAACTGCCTAATGTCTACTGTGCACCTAGAAGACAAGACTTCCTCAGTATATTTTATTAGTCCCTCTGATCATCTTGTTTTAGGTTTTATACATTATTTCAATATCTATTGATGTGATTATACCAGTTGAGGTAGAGTGCTATAGCAGCTAAGTCCTGAACTCTATCTTAATCCACCTCTTGTAGTTGCTCAGAACTTTTCAAATGGGTTACTTTTTCACCTGAAATGTTCCATGCTTGGTTTTCCCCTGTGGAAACTTGAGTAGACATGATTTCAGGAATTTTCTGAGTTATGAAAACAGCAACCTATCTATTTATCTCACAGATGTTACCATTGGAGTATTTGCAACAACATAACTTCCACAGGAAAAAATAAAACTAGAAACTTCAATTGTATATTATTTCGCATGTCTAATTGAAAAACAAATCACCATTTGAGTATATCTGAAAAAAAAAGTCTTGCTAACACTCTTAATGAAGAAGAAAATATTAACTTTTTTTTTTAGTTTCATTTAAAAATTTGAAGCTGAAACTAGACAAAGTCAGGTTAGAAAGAACGCACAAAATTTTTGTAGTGGGGATAATTAAACATTTGAACAGCGACCCAAGGATGTGGTGGCATTTCCATCATGCAAAGTCTTTAAAACACAACCAGATGATTTTCTAAAAAGTATGCTATAGCTCAAACAGAAGTTATGGGCTTACTGCAGAAATTGCAGGGTGAGATTTTATGGTCTATGTTGTATAGGTCAGACAAGATGATGACAGTGTCCCTTATGACTTCAAAATAACTGAATCTTTGAATAAAATGTGTCCTGGAAAATACTTACAATTTCCCATACTCCAGTAATTCCTAGTTTTCCTGATGCAGCAAGGTACTCAAACATATGAATAATTCTAGTATGTTCAGTACTCATATGTTTAAAGTTAAATAGATGCTTTGCCAAATTAGGATCAATTTTCTTAACTCTGCTCCTGTTAAATTGAATGGGAGGGTCAATGATAAAACTCCTTTTGACTTCAGTGACCTCTTTGAGTGCTTTTGGAAATCCTATCCTTAGTCATTTACATTCATATTCATTAGAATTTTCATATATTTATCTGTTTTTAAGGATATGTCTTTAAGTATGCCACAGTTAGGGCCTAATCATGCACATCTTACTAAGATGATGTCCCTAGTCCTATAATGACCACACTATATGGATCCAGTAATCAAACCAAATGTGTACATTGGGGTATGTGTACCAATGCTATTTCCACAGGGTGGGAAGGGGTGGGGAGAGTAGGAGGTTCACAGCAACTGTGCTGGTGCTCCATACTTGACATGAACACATCTATCTTGACCATCCTAAGCCAAAGTCCTGCAGAGATGCCCTGTGGAAACGTATTTACTCAGGCTTATTCATAGTGTGAGGATTAGGTCTAGGGAACTTGCCTTTACCCCACCTCTTTCTCTGAAACATGTAGTATAGGGCAGGCCTCAAAGGTAGCATATGGGACTAGAGAGATCACTGTTTTTCCCCCAATATGGCAATGCCTATGTAACACATGAGTATTAAGCACAAAAATGATGGCAGTAGGGGAACTGCAGTAGTGGTACTACCTATATTAAAGACAAAGCAGGACTGAAAGGCATTTCCTGTCAGAAAGCAATGGAAACGTGTAAGCTTCAAAGTTCTTGTAAGGTAAGTTCTGTACTGTATCTGGAGAAGATGTGTTTGTTTACTTACAAGTGATTACAGCAACTTTTAAATCAACCCCAACATTAAAAATTATGGAGTTTACTTGACAAGAACTCTATTCCAGTTTCCAGTAGGTTAAGAAAAAGGTTGTGTTGCAGTGACTCATCCTTTCTGCTGCTTACTTCAAACACTTTCTTAAAAGTGCTGCTATCTGCCAAAGAAGGGTGGCAACACAGAAAAGCAGGTGAATTGTATAAGATAGGCCTAAAATGGAAGAGAGAAAGGAGGATAGAAAAAAAATCCAGCTTGTCATACTTGCTTTTCCTCTCACCCTTAGAAAGTATATACAATTACTTTCAGATTGGTTGAAGCAAATTTTTATTTAGATGTTGGATAATTCATTACATTTTGTGTGTTTGTGTCCATTTCTCCTAAAGATACATATTAATGGTCTGCAACTAGAAAAACAGCAGCTTTGTTTCCCTCACACTCTGGTCTTCAGATTAAAAAACAATCTGCTTTTAATACTCACTGGGAAACATTTTCAATATATTGAAATATTGAATATTCAGTAGAGCTCTTCCGGGATGTGAGGTACCTCCATTAAACAGATACTTTAAGGATATTTTTAGAAGAATCTCCAGAAGAGCACATCTCACTGCCATGCTTAAAAGAGGAATGAAGTGAAATGATTATCCTGGCTCCCATCCATCCTTCAATTTCCTATGTTCCTTCAATAGTCCTTGCTTGCACTAGAGAGCTGTGATTATTTCATTTTGTAGCCTCCCCTTCCTTTAATGCTACTGTATAGGACTCCATTTATCCCTACTGTACCTTTTAGTAGACCTGTCATGTGTGTGATGAAAAGATATTTATGACTCAGTCTTTGTCCCATCAGATATAAAAATGAAATGTTTTTTCTGTCTTATATGTTGTCTTCCAGTAATTTTTTAAGCAGTTTGAGCAGGATTCTGACATCATTTATACCAGAGTATAGGTTAATATATTGTTAAGACCAAAAGAGACCATTGGAACACCAAGTCTGACCTACTGCATTATAGAAGGTAGAGAATTTCACACAGTTACAGATAGCCTTGCTTTGTGTCTGACTAAAGCATAACTTCCAGAAAGACTTCAAGAGATGGAGAATTCACACTTCCTGTGATGGTTTGTTTTTATGGTTATCCACCCTCACTGTTAAAAAGTTGTGCTTCATTTTTAACTTGCATTTGTCTGGTTTCACCTTCCAGCCATTAGAATCATACAATCCTAGAATATCAGGATTGGAAGGGACCTCAGGAGGTCATCTAGTCCAACCCCCTGCTCAAAGCAGGACCAATCCCCAAATAAATCATCCCAGCAGGGCTTTGTCAAACCTGACCTTAAAAACCTCTAAGGAAGGAGATTCCACCACCTCCCTAGGTAACCCATTCCAGTGCTTCACTATCCTTTTAGTGAAAAAGTTTTTTCTAATATCCAACCTAAACCTCCCCCACTGCAACTTGAGACCATTACTCCTTGTTCTGTCATCTGCTACCACTGAGAACAGTCTAGATCCATCCTCTTTGGAACCCCCTTTCAGGTAGTTGAAAGCAGCTATCAAATCCCCCCTCATTCTTCTCTTCTGCAGACTAAACAATCCCATTTCTCTCAGTCTCTCCTTATAAGTCATGTGCTCCAGCACCCTAATCATTTTTGTTGCTCTCTGTTGGACTCTTTCCAATTTTTCCACATCCTTCTTGTAGTGTGGGGGCCAAAACTGGACACAGTACTCCATATGAGGCCTCACCAATATCGAATAGAGGGGAATGATCACGTCCCTCGATCTGCTGGCAATGCCCCTACTTATACAGCCCAAAATGCCGTTAGCCTTCTTGGCAACAAGGGCACACTGTCGACTCATATCCAGCCTCTTGTTCACTGTAACCCCTAGGTCCTTTTCTGCAGAACTGCTGCCTAGCTATTCGGTCCCTAGTCTGTTGAAGTGCACGGGATTCTTCTGTCCTAAGTGCAGAACTCTGCACTTGTCCTTGTTGAATCTAATCAGATTTCTTTTGGCCCAATCCTCTAATTTGTCTATGTCCCTCTGTATCCTATCCCTACCCTCCAGCATATCTATCACTCCTGCCAGTTTGTCATCTGCAAACTTGCTAAAGGTGAGTCCACGCCATCCTCCAGATCATTAATGAAGATATTGAACAAAAACGGCCCCAGGACCCACTCCACTTGATACCAGCTGCCAACTAGACATGAAACCATTGATCACTACCCATTGAGCCCGATGATCTAGCCAGCTTTCTATCCACCTTATAGTCCATTCATCCTGCCCATACTTCTTTAACTTGCCGGCAAGAATACTGTGGGAGACCATATCAAAAGTTTTGCTAAAGTCAAGGAATAATATGTCCACTGTTTTCCTCTCATCCACAGATCCAGTTATCTCCTCATAGAAGGCAATTAGGTTAGTCAGGCATGACTTGCCCTTGATGAATCCATGCTGACTGTTCCTGATCACTTTCCTCTCCTCTAAGTGCTTCAAAATTAATTCATTGAGGACCTGCTCCATGATTTTTCCAGGGACTGACGTGAGGCTGACTGGCCTATAGTTCTCCAGATCCTCCTTCTTTAGTTCTTGTTATGCCTTTCTCCACTGATTAGAGTCCTTTAGTTCCTGTGCTCTTCTTGCCATGAAGGTATTTATACCCCATAATCGAGTCACATCTCAATCTTCTTTTGATAAACTAAACAGATTGAGATTCAAGTGTGTAGGGATATTAAAGAAGGTACTAACAGTGATTCCCCCAAGTGACAGTGACCCCCTCATAATTTGTCCCCCACACTTTAAAATCCAACAGTTTCACCTAGTACAAAAATCTCTTGGGTCTTCTGTTAAAACTTGTAAGCTACTGTCTGTAGAAACCATTGATTGTATCTATCCCGTGAAAGATACTTTATTACTATGTAAAACTTACAAACAAGTTAATTGACTTTGTTCTTGAAGTAATTGATACAATGTAAACAAACACTATAAGCTGTTAAGTGACTTTCACCTCATTGTAACAGCAAGGGCTTCTAGGAACAGACCCCCACCCTCTGTGATTAAAGGGCCGGGAGTCTCAAATGAATTAGCACACACCCCGAAAGTGGTGGAGTCAGTAAATTAAAATATGGTTAAGATATGGAATGTATGTTGATGAATGCTTGATGTACATGAATGGTTAGGGAGGTGCCAGCCGAGAAAGGGAGTATCCATCGGCCGAAGAATGTGTCAAGAAGGACCACCAGACAACCCCCTGAGGGTAAACTGGATCCACCCCATCACCTGGAAGGATGAGACAGTGTGGAGCCACCAGGAATGTGCCACTTTGGACAGGAATGTGCCATCTGACAGCAGGATGAAACAGCTCCCATAGACTAACATAGGAATTAATTCCTATAAGAATGGACTCTAAAGACTGATGACTTTGAGTCTCTGGTTCTTCTGCCAGCCTCCAGGAGCATCAGGTGCACCTGACATGGACATGGCTCCATCCTCATGACCAAGATACCTGGCCAGTAACTTGGCATGAGCAACTTCTAGGCTGGTAACTATAACACCTATACAGAACTTGAATGAATGATTGTGTGAATGAATATATGTGTGTGTGTGTGTGTGTGTGTGTGTGTGTATAAGGAATAAGTAGTGATAGGAATAAGTAGCCAAACAACATTGTTTACTTTTATCTTTTGCTTTACCATTATATTTACAATAAATGTGGCATATTTGCCGTATCCCTCTTAATTAAAAACCAGCAGGATCTTTTCTATTGCTATAACAAGTGTCTCACTGTAAGACATGTTGTCCAGCCCTCGAATCATCGTGATTCTTATCTGCATCTTCTCCAAATTTTCAGCATCCTTGTAGAAATGTGGACACCAGTTAGATAATATTGACTTATCAATAAGTTTTGCATTTTCTTTTTAAGCACTTTGGACCCTGTCTGCCTCTGTGGTTGTACAGTTCCTAGCACAACATGGTCCCAGTCTTGATTGAGGAGTCTGGGTGCTACCATAGTATAAATATGACATAAGTAAGGGCTTGATCCTTCCAAGGTGTGAGCAAAATGCTTGAGCTAATCCAATTAAAAATGCATAAGTGCTTAACTTCCAGCATGAGAGTAGTCTGATTGCCTTCAATGCTTTCAACATATGATTGAGCTTTGCTGGGGTCAGAGTACTTACACTAACAACCTGATTATGGTGCTATATAGCTGTAGTGATAGGCACACTTTTAAAGGTGAAAATAAATAAAAAATGAAGGTCACATTAGCAATTTCATTGAAAGGTTATGATCCTGCAAACCCTTACTCACATAAGCAGTCACACTGCAGTTAGTAAGATCTTCTTGCATGACTACAGGTTTGCAGGATTGGGCCATAAATCCCTATTTTGAGGGGTTTATTATCCAGTCAAAAACAGTTTTTGAGACTGTAACTTCATATCAGTGAGGTTTTATTAACAGTTTAAATTTCAGTTGAAAGAATGCAAGTATCAACAATAATAAGAAAAGGAAACAGAGAATGATGATTAAACCATAAGAAACTTGATATTGTAAACAGGCAGTATTTATTTCCTTCAATGAATTGCATAATTTTGTCAAGCATTAAAATGCAGTATCCATAGAGAGGAGCCACGTTGGCACAACTTCACTGTAATTGCTCTAAAGTAACATAAATAGATCATGAAGGCTTTTAAAGATGTTATGATCTGCTGGCTCAGTGATCTGCATTTGATAAAATTCCTCAGGGGCTTTAGAATACTAGATTTGTTTGTGTTAAGCCATCTCAAATCAGTGTTCAATCAGGTAACCTAATGTTTTTGTGCATAATAATAATGTATTAGAGCTTGAATCAGAATGTTATTTTTCAGTTCCTTTCTAGTATTCTCTCCTTGGTATCTCTCAATTATTCATTGTGCAGATTACCACTAAAGCAATGATTAAAACATTAAATTAAAATTAAAAGCTTTGTGATATTACCTTTTATTAATGTTCTTCAACTGATTCACTGGTTGGGATAATCCTATGGGTAGTTCAAATACAAACCAAGTAGCGTAAAACTAGTGGCACATACTAGCAGGTCAGGTATTAGGGTATTAGCTGTGGTGAAATCACACAGCTATTATCTTCCTCCTCACATTTCCAAAGGGGTGTCTTTAAGATTTAGCTGAACTCTACTACTTTATAGTATATTATACTGCTTTATAGTGGGGGGATAGGAAAGATTATTTTTTTATAAAGAATTATTTTTTGGTGTATAACATATCAGGACAGTATATCTTCATCCCACTACTTGATACCAAGTATTTCATTAAAATATCCTCAGTGCTATTAGCTCACAAAACAAGTACACTCCTGGTATAGGGATTGTCATACTTTCTCCTCAATCAGCTTATTAGGAGAAACTGTGCAGGAGAGACCATGCTATGGGGGCACTAGGACCCAGGTCGGCCATCCCTCACCATTCCCCTGTGACCAGCAGCTCCAGCCTGTAAGAGCAGCTGCTAAAGCAGCCAAAGCAGGAACTTTTGGACTGTCGAGAGCTTTCTACAATTTTGACTGGGGTTTTTCTCTCCTGTGCTGATTGGCTGTTTGCTCCAACACACTCCCTCCAACCCCTCACATTCTCTTCACCTTAGCTTCACTCTACACCTGCCCCTTTTATCCTCTTTTGTCCTGTCCTGTACCCCTGACCTCCTTCCCTTTACTTTCCATTTCTTTTTATTCCCTCCTATTGGGGCTCCTAATTATGCCCCCTAAATCATGGAAATAATATGCCAATCATATTGGTTACTCTACTTATGTGTCCTACCCTTTCCCTAGCCTGTGTTTCTCTTATATATTTAGGGATTCCACATGAACAATTAGAAGATGGCAAACAGGGTTGTGAAATTACTCCACATTAGCTTGCTGCAGTCTAACTGCCTATATGCACCCTGCTGACATACATTAACAGTTCCTTGGAGCACATGGAGTCCTCTTAGAAATGGGACTAAATCAGCGTTCATTAATGAACTGTTAATGCATGTCAACAGGTTGCATGTGGATAGATAGACTGGCAGACTAATGAGGAGTAATTTCACACCCCATCTTACTAGGGTCTAATTGTTCATATAGACTAGTCCTTAGACTGTAAGCTTTTTGGGTCAGGGAGCATCTGCTACTCTGTGTGTGTTTGCTACCTAAAAATTGGGAGCCCCATTTTTGGTTGTCCCTTAGGTACTACTGTAATAAATATGATAATTTAAAAAAAGATTCTAAATATTGACATTTAACTTCTGTAATCCGGTGGAGGTGTTGAATGTGTGACATTCTTACTAATAAAATTCTAGTCCAAATGGCCCAAAATAATGAATTCTTCATCTCAGATATCTGCCTTATGCAGGCATCCTGAAGTTACAGGAAAAAATGGTGCATGAGGGTTAATTGGTGCCAGTGAAATAAAGGTAAGGAATGTGTATTGAACATTTAACAGCTTGTATCTTTCTTTTCTTGAGTTGTGTTAGCTTTGTTCTAAAAGCTAACACAATTCAAGACAAAGATGGGAACAGTCTTACAGAAGAAAGGGACATCATCAATACATGGGCAAAGTACTGCTCTGATCTATACAGCCACCAGACAAATGGAGATCCTAGTGTCCTAGACAGCCCAGATTCAACAGAGGAGGATGACCTTCCAATACAGCTGTGAAATCACTCAAGAACGGAAAAACTACAGGTATTGACAATATCTCAGCCGAACTGATGAAATTCAGAGGAGAAATCGTAATAGATGTACTCACCAAGATCTGCAACAAGATCTGGCAGACTGGTGAGTGGCCCTCCATGTGGACACAGTCACTAATCATCACTCTGCCAAGGAAAGGGAACCTGCAATTGTGTCAAAATTACCAGACCGTAAGCTTAATTAGCTATCCCAGCCAAGTGATGTTGAAAGTCATACTGAAAAGATTGAAGCCACAAACAGAGAATATCATTGCTGAAGAACAGGCTGGGTTTCATGCTAGAAGAAGTACCACAGAACAATTTTTTAACCTTCGTGTTCTAAGTGAGAAGTACATACAACACCAGCAGAACATCTACCATGTCTTTGTTGACTTCAAGAAGGCGTTTGACAGAATATGGCACAAAGCTCTCTGGAAAACCATGAAGAAGTACAATGTTGGTTGTAAGCTTATTCTTACCATTAAACAACTGTATGCCAAGGCCAGCAGTGCAGTTCTCGTCAATGGTACAATAGGAACATGGTTTCGCACCACTGTTGGAGTCCGGCAAGGCTGCCTTCTTTCACCCACACTGCTCAACATCTACTTGGAGCGCATAATGACTGATGCCCTAGAAGATCACATATGCACAGTCAATATTGGGGGTGAACAATCTCAAATCTTGGTTCACTGATGACATTGACGGCCTGGCAGGCAGCAGACATGAACTTGCCAACCTTGTGAAATGATTGGATGAAACCTCTGCAAAATACAGCATGGAAATCAGTGCATAGAAAACCAACCTGATGATAAACAAACATGATGGGATCAGCTCAGTGTCAGTGGAGAAGAGCTGGAGACAGTGAAACAGTTCAAGTGTTTGGAGGCAATCATCACTGATGAAGGATCAAAGGCAGAAATTCTGGCAAGAACTGAGCAAACAGCAGCAGTGGCAAAGCTAAAGCCAATTTGGAGGAATAAGAACATCTCCCTGGAATTGAAACTGCTGCACGCATTGGTCATCTCCAATTTTCTGTATGCGTGCGAGACATGGACCCTTACGGCAGAACTTGAACGGCAAATACAAGTAGTAGAGATGAGATATTTCTGTAAAATCCTGGGCATCTTCTACTCTGACCATGTCACTAATGAAGAGGTCTGCAACATCATCACCTAATGCTCTGGGTCATATGAAGACCTCCTGATGACCGTGAAGAAGAAAGATCATCTGGCCTATCCAAGATCATCTGGCCTATCCAAGATCATCCTCCAAGAGACAGTACAGGGGAAGAGAAAAAGAGGTAGACAGAAGAAGAGATGGATTAACAATGTAAGAGTGGACAGGAATGGACTTTGCGGAGACTCAAGCACTGACACACAATCATCAGGGGTGGAGACAATTGGTTGATTGGTCGTTGGAGCACCATCATTGATGGGCAATGTGGTTATGGGAGTGATGATGATGATGATGATGATGATCTTTCTTTTCTAGTTACAGAGGGGTAGCCGTGTTAGTCTGTATCAGCAAAAACAATGAGGAGTCCTTGTGGCACCTTAGAGATTAACAAATTTATTTGGGCATAAGCTTTCATGGACTATACCCCACTCCATCAGATGCATGGAGTGGAAAATACAGTAGGCAGGTATAAATATAAAGCAAATGAAAACATGGGAGTTGCGTTACGGAGTGGAGGATCAGTGCTAACAAGGCCAATTCAATTAGGGTGGATGTGGCCCATTTCCAACAGTTGACAAGAAGGGGTGAATATCAACAGAGGGAAAATTACTTTTTGTAGGGCTAACAAATAAATGTGTTAGTCTCTAAGGTGCCACAAGGACTCCTCGTTGTCTTTTCTATTTAGGTTCTTAAACCATCGCAATTTGACTGATTCATCAGAAATTATAGCATTAGAAATGTTGAATTGATTAGCTGCTAGTATTTTACAGCTTTGGTGTACATTGTAGTTTACTTGAGTTTATTCAGAAGGAAATATAAATTCAGATCAGCTCAAATGAGTGCAGTGAACCCTTTGTTGCACAGTATGCAATTGTATATTCTCTATACGTATGTTTGTAATGCTCTGAATATAATAATGCCTACCTGTGGCACAAGAATATAAAAAGGCAACCAAACTAGGTTCCAATATTAGCAGTAGTTTTTGAAACTTTTGCTAACCTGGTAAGTTTATTTCTTTTTTTCCTTGTTAAAATATGTATTTTGGAGATTGAATCGAGGCAAAAACGTCTATATATGGAAACATTCATAGAGTGGTTACTGTTTGCATGGTTCCTCTTTCCCAACTGTAACTAAATGCTTGCTTTTTGCAAAATATTTGTCTCGCTTGAGATCACCAAATTAATTTGGACTGAACCCTGTCACTTCCATTTATCTGAGAACTAACAGAATGACACATTGTAGTGTAATGTCAGGAAATATAGTGGGTCATTGGATTGCATTATGGCATTTGAAGCAAAGAAGTATCACACTGAGTGGTGTGCTTAATGTTCCAACATCTCAGAAATTAAAAATGAAATTTGTTTTTTTAAACAATGAGAATATTTGAAATAACTATTTATGGTTGAATTCCTATTTTGCATAAGAGGACTTAGAGAATACAGTCCAGTCAAAATATAGCTACTCTCACTGCCAAACACCCACATAGCACAATGCCATGATTGATCTAAAATTATATATTTCTTTTCCATGCACAGGAAAGTATTTGCATGATGTATTGAGGCAATGAATATTATGTGCACTTGAAGATTTTAGGTTAAAGGCCCACTTAATAATTAAAGAGCTATTTACATAAATGAAGGCGATATCCGTTTAACATACATATATTACCATTATTATTAAACCCGGTACTCAGCAAGAAACTTTCAGAGATGGGTGCCCGCAGCCCCCATTGGCCTGGAGTGGCGAACCGTGGCCAGTGGGAGCCGCAATCGGCAAACCTGCGGATGCAGCAGGTAAACAAACCAGCCCAGCCCACCAGGGGCTTTCCCTGAACAAGCGGCGGACTGGCTTTGGGAACCACTGGTCTAGAGAAACAAGAAATGGAAGGCCAAATCTCAACTGTCTCTTAATGCCAATTCAGAAATGTGGCTCCCCACTAGTTTAGTCACGTGGTTCTTTGCCTTGCCTTAGGGGACTCCATGATTAAGACAAGCCAAATAAGTGCAATTATAAACTGACTCTTTTAATTAAAAAAGAGAAATTCAACATAAAACAAAACACAACATAAGCAATAAATAATGGTTACTTCAGTTACCATCTCTTCTGTCTGTCTCTTTGTGGAGAGCTTTCAATAGAGGTTACACCTCAAAAGTGGGTCTCCTTTAGTGAGGACGTTCTTCTATAGGTAAACTAAATCCAAAGTATATAATTCCCCAAATCAACACTGAGTCATGTTTTTAGTGTATCCTAGATAACCCAAACAGTTTATAGATAGGCAAGTGAATTTCATTTAAGGATTGGTGAATCCTGTTTCTATTATCCATGATAAATCAAACAGTTTATAAATGGGCAGAGATAAATGATCTTAACTAAACCTTATGAAACTGAAAGGTGGTTTTTGTTTGTGTTTGTTTTAACTCAGTTACTTAAAATAAATTGTTCAAGAAGTAGTCCTGAGACATACACATTAATGAACATTAAGAATCTTAACTTCAAATTAAATCCCACTATTTATCTTTGTTGACCAAGTCTAGCTTATGTTTCCTTTCTAGGAACACATAGTCCAAACAATCAAGGGTTTAAAAGCAGAAGCTATTAATACCTTAAATTACAATATCCTTTCAAAATCATTACACGAAAAAGTTAAATTTAATTCTTTAGCAGTGCTTTAGCAAATTCCGTCCCACTAATTATGTTGAAGTCTGTGATGTCATCATACTGCAGAAATGGGGCTGAATGGAAACATGGCTGTTAGCTTGTATTCTTGCTGCCTTGCTGCTGCTTGCTTGTAGAGATGAGATGATCCAACAGGGCTTACATAAGTGCTGAGTGTATTAAACTGCATCAGGGTAAGAGGATAACCATATGAGTGTAATAATAGTGTGAGCCAGTATAAGGGTGTGAGAGTAATAAAGTATACATGAGTGTATTTCAGTTCAGAGGAATTTAACTCACCTAGTAGTTGCTGGCACCCCCCAGTGGCAGTTTCCAGTGTGGTTAAAAGGCTAAAAGGAACCCTTCCCCTGAATTAAAAGTCCTGGGATTTTGCTGATGGGCCTTGTGCTCATGGGATAAAGGGAGAATTTGTGGCCTCTGATGGCTGAGTTTCCCCCTGTTTAGTACCTGTTGTCCCCCTTGTGGGGGGCAGAGGTGATAGGATTCAGACGAGAAAACTGAGGCATAGGTGTAGGCTATGGGTTCTATGGTAAGACTTTTATAACCCCCAGTAAAATGATGTAAAATTTGTGGTAGATGAGCGCATTGGTGATAAGGCAGACAGCACCTCTCCCCTGTGTTAAATGTAATACAATTAAAATCCATCCTTGTGTCTGCCCTTATTTGCCGACATGTCCAGATCAGTTTGTACCCTTATTTTTTCCATAGTTCCACTGGAGAAGGAAGGCATACTTCTTTCAGGACTTGGCTGGATTTAAATATCAGCTGCTGTCGCCATTAATTGGTGAACAGCTTTGTGGGTTGGTCTTGTTAGACTCTTTAGCTCATGAATATACAGTCTGCTAGTATGTATGCAGCAGGGTTGTAATTGCTTTTGTCCTTGAAGAAGGAAAACATCTGTAAGGTTAGAGTTGTAATGCTTTCTTATGCTCAGTCCATTTTGTGAGATATCACTTTAGTTCCTTCTAGGTTTAATAGGAGTTGAAGTTCTGTTTCAAACAAGTCCTAACACTCCTATTTCCTATATGAAGTTCTTTCAGCTCTCAAAATAGTATTTTAAACTAAAAAAATTGTTAAAAAGTGATTTGAAACTTAAATATTCATCAGAGAAGGAATTGTCCTTTCTTCATACCAATCCTTGGAAAGGTTCTTCTTGTCTTTTGGGGTTGGTAAGAAAGTTGCTTAAGCATTGCCAGATAACTAATTAATTCCCTAATTCTTATACATATTTTATATGCAAATAACTTCTTACATTAGGTAACCAGCTATACCACAAAATGACCCTGCTCTATGTGTACATTACTATTGCTATATTTTTACGTCAGTACTTACTATTTACAAAACAATGGTATCAGGCCATTAGTATATGAAAGCTTGCATTTAGATGCAAAATATTTCCAAATACAAATCTCAAAAGAAGCTTTTACCATCTCAAGCATCTGTGGGACAAAAAAGATTTTCACCTTTTAAGTGAAAACATAAGCTACAATTAATCAATATCTTCTATAAAACCTTTCCAACCATGTATGTTCTCCCTTAAATTTAAAGACTGTAGATGTTAGTGTGTTTTTAAAAAAATGAGTTTCAATAAGGATATTTCTAGACCTTTTTGGTGGGGCTTTAATTAATGTTTTCCTCTTTGCAATGAAGAGGGGTAAACGAAGCCCACTTTTATAATTTAGGTCATAGCTCTGTTGTGTGTTTGAGTTCAATAATGATTGGAAATTGTCAAATGGGCACAGATGGAATTATTTAATCAAAGATTATCAATCAGAAATTAGTATACCACTGTACAGAAAGAATAGACACGTTACCACCCTTGTTGTAAGTGAAAGAGCTGGCCTCTGTGTCTCTTTCCTCTGCAGTTGATGGGATGCTGGAAGTTTTGCACTCCCCACCTAATTCCTCAAACCTCTGTCTTCTTACAGGGTACAAGGCAAAGAAATCCATTATTTTGGAGAAAAATATTTTCCATGATTAATTTCACCATGTGTTATGTTCTAACATTTTTGTTTTACCTCATTACTTATGGAATTTCCTTTAATGCAATATTAGGTTACATGATTTATTAAACTGAAAGGGAATTCTAATCCGGTCATTCTTACTATGCCTGATTGTATATTGATCATAGTACTGATTAAGTTTCCCCAGTTAGCACTTTGAAATTTGGTAGGTTCTTGTCCAAAGGTCAGGCCCAGTATTATCAGAATTACTGTTCAGTTTGGAGCCGTGATGTGCATGGTTGCAACATTCGCTCTTGGGAAATCAGATTATATTTATAATAGTTTTAGTAACGAATTCACAAACATTCCAACCCAGCAAGGCAGGTAGAGATAATACAGAATAAGCTAATCATCCATATACTTACACCATCCCTTGCAAAACAACCTGAAGTGGTAGTTACTATCTTCCTCATCTTCCCCGCTCACCATCATCACCACCACCAATAGTCATCATCCTGGCATTTCCCAAGAGCTACATCTTTCCCTCCCAAGGCACGCAGGCTGGAATACAACTTTTATAATGTGCTGATGTCACTATGTCTAATGCATATTCAGTAGGAGTTTCTCTCCTTTTTCTTATTTGTATTTCCTCACCCTATTAATGTTGGGGTGCCCTTCTCCCATAGTTTATTAATCCTTTTAATCTCAAATTTATTAGCATATATGCCAATTAGTTAGCATGGCATTCTTGTGGTCAGACATCTGTTGATGTCCCTGACTAAAAACATCCCAAGCTGGTATAAAACGAGCATCTTTTGATTACCTACTACCAGTTCAGTTATTACAACATTCTATCTTGTGATATCTTATGACCTAGGGTTAGTTGTTAATGCCAAGGCTTTTTCGGCCTTATCACTTAATTAATTTAGCTAAGCTATTGTCTAACAGGCCTTGAGGTTTGTAGGCTCATTGCATTATTACCTTGACTTATACCTGTGCCTCACCAAGGAAATACCTATGCCTATAGGTTCTACAGATGGGACAAGTGGCAGTTCCCAAAAACAACTTTTAATGGATCCCCATTTCATTATTACAGAGAACATCTGCAATAACAAATGTCACTTATCAATCACCCAGTCCTCTGTAGACACTTTTAGTAGTTTGAGGGTATCTCTTTCCTGGACATCTTTTTTTCTCAGACTTGGAGGCATCAACCATAATGAATATAGTCCAGTACTCACTCATATAGAACTCTTGAATATAGGTCACTCACAGCTTATAAACCAACATTCTGGCCTTTGAATTCAAACACACTCTTTGCTAATACCATAGAGAGATTTTTGGAGAATAATTAATATGTGAATGAAGTTAAGATACAAAAAGGAAAAGATCACTAAAAGGCTTAATATTTACTAACAGGTCTGATAACCCATCCCTAAGCATCACTCCTTTTTGACCCTGAATAGATTGCATCCTTACATTCTTATAAAGCCTGTTTTCTTGAAATAGAGATAATCTCTAAATCAGACTGGTGTCTTCAAAAAGGGAATATTTCTGAGTCTTTGATAAGAAAATCTTATGGTGGTTTGCCTTTCTGACCAAATGGTTTCTAGGTTTGCAGTCTACCATTTGCAGTAAATTTAAATTTGCAATTAAAGACTCCTGTCAAATATTCTATAGAAAGCATGAATCATAATAACTAAGCTTATATACATCTTCCAAAACATAATATAAAATAAAATTAATGTAGAATGTTAATCGAAAATAAATTATAAAGCTGCATTCCTGTGTCTGTGTAATCATATATGAAGGTAACAAACATGGTTTTATCTTTCTTGACAGTAAGGGGCTTGTCATGTTGACAGAAAGCAGAGACCTCCCAGGAATTCCCTTAATTAGCTTGAATACTTCATATAATTAAATAAGCAACTGAAATTTAAGTATGTATGCTATCATATTGTCCAAGCATTATGTGTATGAAAAAAAATAATTGTATCTCCTAAAAATTCAGTAAAGGCAACTTCAAGTTTGAAATAATCCTAATAATAAATTATAATAATTTTATCCGTGTTCCCATGCTTAGGTACATACTTAAGTATTCCGAATCACTCTGCATACTTGTACTGACGTACTTTAAATATTCTGTACTCAGTATTGTATTTGAGTGCATTTTAAAGGTACCTTTAAAACATCAAGCTATTTTGTTGCAGAGGAAAGATAAGAAGAGTCACAGGAGGCCAATGTGGCTGCACAAGGAGCTTTAAAGGATGGGCATGTCACCCAGGAACTATACATGGGAATTGCTTGAGCATGTAGAGACAAAATCAGGAAAGCCAAAGCAAAGAATGATTTACAGCTGGCAAGGAATGTTAGAGACAACAAGAAGAGGTTATTCAAATATGTCAGGCAAAAAAGAGAGATCAAGGACGATGTGGGCCTGCTGCTCAATGGGGAAGGTGAGCTGATGAGAAGATGCAGGAAGGCAGAGCTGCTCATACTTGTACTTATAAATACTTCTGTAATGGTGGACTTGACACTTACATTTGTCCTTTTTATCAGTACTTATGGCAACACTGAAATTTATTAATAACACATTTAGCATGTATACTGAGGCTTATCTCCCTCCATTTATATGCATCAAAAACTGTCAGGTTTTTTGCAGAATAGTTTTGATCATGGAGAACAGGAGCCTGAGTCTGGTTGAGGGGAGCTTCACAAAAGTATTGTTCGAGATCCATGCCAAAACATTAAGGCTCAGAGTCATTGGAAGGTCCTAGAAAAAGTATGGCTCAAAAGTCCCTGAGAGAGAACATTTAAAAAAAAATGTTCCAGTTTGGGAATGGGTAGTGGAATGCAGTTAAAGACATGTTCTATTGTATTCAGGATAAGCCTGGAAATCAAGAGCCCCTGAGTTCTAATTCTGTCTCTGTCTCTGTCTCTGCATTAGCTCCACTGAGCAGTAGTGCGAATTAATTAGATAATACTTGTAGAGTGCTTTGAACATGAAAGCATTCTGTAAGTTCGAGGTCAGGGGTCGGCATGCGGTAAGCACCCTGGCGGGCCGGGCCAGTTTTATTTACCTGCTGACGTGTCAGGTTCGGCCGATTGCGGCCCCCACTGGCCGCAGTTCGCCATCCCGGGCCAATGGGGGCGGCGAGAAGTGGCGCGGGCGAGCGATGTGTTGGCTGCGGCTTCTCGACGCTCCCATTGGCCTGGGACGGCAAACCACGGCCAGTGGGGGCTGCGATCGGCCGAACCTGCCGCGTCAGCAGGTAAATAAAACTGGCCCGGCCCACCAGGGTGCTTACCCTGGCGCGCTGCGTGCCGAACATTGCCGACCCCTGTTCTAGGTATTATTATTCGTCTTGTCCTGTAATAAGGATAATGCTCACGGTGTTGAAAGTATACTTGTATTAAATGGCTGCTCTGATTATCAACCACGTCAGGTTTGCTTTGGCTTTTAATCACTTGTGAAAGCCATTTATTGCAAAAATACTCTGATGCCATACAAATTATCCCTTAATTAATTCCAGTGCTTGCAACAATACTCAGTCAGCTATTTTTTGTTTTCAGTTTTACCATTAATAATTATAAATAACCATGGTGGTACCACATAGTTTGTAACTATGATGGAAGTGTTACCAAATAGTTAGAACAGGGGACTGGAATTCATGCTTCAGCATTCTGTTTCCAGGACAAATGTTTAGCCAGGCCTCTACCAAGCCTCCACTTGTGTCTATGAAAAAATATGTATCCACATTCCACATACATTTTGCACACACTTGCATGAACCCCTGAACAGTTCTTACATCTATGTGAGTGTACAAGGCGTATGTGTGTGCAATCTATAACACTAGTAGTGCTTGAAAGCATTAGAATTATTGAAAGGGACATATGAGTCTGCAATTGAAAAGCTCAGGCATGTGTGTCAAAAACTTCAGGCACATGTATGTGGAGAATGTGGGCTGAAAATCAGGTGTTAATCTGTCTAACTCAGTTTTCCCTTTGGAAAAATGTGTGTGGAGGGGTGCGTGTGTGTGTGTGTGGGGGGGGTGGAATACCTTTTTTCACAGGGAAGTGTTGTGAGGTTAAAGACACAGCTGATTATAAATCAATGCAGCTTTGTTGAAGTCAATGGAACTAAGCCAATTTACACTAGCTGTGGCTCTGCCCCATACAATTTTGAAAAACACTTTAAATAGAAGGCGATAATCTTGAAGTGAATAACCTAATTTCTGCTACTAATTATTGGGTGGTAAGAAACTAATGACAGCCTTTGAAGCTAGGGGAGCCAAATGTGAACAGATTTTAGGGGAGAGTTCAGAGTGGAAGACTGTTTTTGTTGGGGGTGGTGGTAGAGGTTTGTTTTTTGTAATTCTTGCTTGGAGAATGGGGTGGGGGAGAAGACGAGAAAATATTAATTAAAAAAACTACCTCCCACTGCCACCCCAAGCAGGTTTTGGTGACTGTTACATCTGGATGCTCTGATATTCCATTCTGATGTTGACAGGTTGTGGTTGTGGTGGTGGTGTTTGATTACTAATACAGCACCAAGAGCTAAGCTAAGCATTTCACAGACCAGAATGAAGTCAATGTCCTTATTTCAAAGAGTTATTAATCTAAATAAACAGCTGACAGATGTGAAAATGGATGCAATGAGTGATTGAGTTCAGTACATAGCAGCTAGTGTCACAAAATTTGTTTGTAATTTGTGAAATCTTCTGTTTATTTTGTGCATGCTTCTCTGAAAGAAGGATTAGGGTCAATAAAGTAAATATTACAAGGGGCTTTAGAGATAATATGGGAATTCAGTGTATTTAAGGCTTAACATACAACAGTGAATGCTGACAGACAATGAGATAAGGATGTGTGAATATGTGCACCTATATATAATCAGTTGCTTTGTTGTTAACAACAAGCACAGACAACAAGGCGCTGACCAATATGACATGTTTATGCAAATTCCTAACAGGGCAGTTTGTGATTAACCTTCACTGCCTGTGAAAGCCTTGATATAAACACTGTGACAATTGAGTTGATTTATCTGCTTCTACTCTAGTGTTAACAAAGAGCCTGATCCAAAGCCTAAGGGAGTCAATAGAATGACTACCATTGACATCCTTGGACTTGGAAACAAGCCCAGGAGAGGGCAGTGCTTGAGTACCTTCAAGTTTGTTTCTCATCAGGTCACCTTATCATTAATTCTCACAGGTCTTAAACAATAATTTTGTTTGTTTCCAAAGAGAGATGCAAAGGTCTCATTTTTCACATAAAACAGAGTGATTATTCAAATTGGATACTGCAGCACTTTATTGCAGACCCTGATTATCTTTCATCTCATTAAAAAGCTGTTGAAAAACAATTTATGGTTTAGTTTCTAACAGATGATGAAAAATTCATTTGAGTTAATGGCAGAATCAGATTATATTTTATTGCTCAATTTTTATTGGTCTTGATAAAGGGGCAGTAGATTAATTATATTTCCCTTTCACCATCTCAGTAACATGAAGAACTATCACTTCTGGGAAGGGAATTTATTTAGTTCAGAAAAGATTCTGTTCTGTTTTAATTACATTTATTTCAGGGAATAAAAGAGTAGACATGGCCACTCTGTGTCTTGAGCGATTCATTTAGGAAAGCATGTCCAAGCTGGCTATGGAGAGAGGACTTCGTGAAAGAGGTGTTTTAAAGGTTAGGGTAGAACCTTGCAGCACTATTTGTTATTTCCTGTGCTCAGAAATGTTTAGAGAGAGAGAAGGAAAGAAGATCTAATGTAATTATCAGGTCATTACAATAATCTGGGGCTGAATTATTTGTTCAACTGTAAATAAGAGGGGTTTTGTGGAGACTAAAATAGTTCATTGCACTGCAAAAAGTAGTTGTTTTGCCCCCACTTCCTTCTTTCCTGTTTTTTTAAGTGAAAGTTAGTGCTGGTGAAAGAAGTCAGACTGACACAGCACTGGAAACTAAAGGCTTAATTATCCACAGAAGAGGTACAGCATGTTGGAGTTCCTTACACAGCCTGGACTGCGTCACCAATGCAAGTTCCTTTTCACTGAACCACCTGCTTTATCCTCTGATCTGGACTGAGCACCTCCAGGGATTAGAGGGTAGTTTAATCTCTGTACCTATTCAATCCTTGGCCTTTCTGGAGAAACTGCCATATATATATATATATGCACACACTGTATAATATGCACACACAATACAATGCACAAAATATTTATATATGTTCAGGAACAGAGAGTTGGCAGATAATTTGCTAGCTTCTCAGTTTGGTTGCTTAGAAAAGGGAGATTAGATGCTGTTTGGTAGTTTACAAAGTCACTAGCATAAAATGGAAGTTTCTTCTGAATCGAATACTGCATGTAGAATGTGTGGTAGATTCCCCTCATCAGAAGATATGTGGACAATGTCTGATACTAAGGGTATGTCTACACTATGGAATTAGGTCAATTTTATAGAAATCAATTTTATACAGTTGATTGTGTATGTCCACACTAAGCACATTAAGTCAGCGGAGTGAGTCCTCACTACTGTGGCTAGCATCGACTTAAGGAGTGTGCACTGTGGGTAGCTATCCCACAGTTCCTGCAGTCTCGGCCACCCAATGGAATTCTGGGTTAAGTTCCCAATGCCTGATGGGGCAAAAACATTGTCGCGGGTGGTTTTGGGTACATGTCATCAGTTGCCCCTCCCTCTGTGAAAGCAACGTCAGACAATCGTTTTGCGCCTTTTTTCCTGGGTTACCCGTGCAGACGCCATACCACGGCAAGCATGGAGCCCACTCAGCTCACCATCACCACTGCAGTTGTGGGCAAGTCTACTGCGGGGGCTGCTATGATCCAAGTATCAAGGGTAGTGACTCTGGGAAATGTGTGGGCCTTTTTAGATTTTAGGTGCATCATATTCCTGTCCTTTGTCGCTGGTGAAGAAGTCTTGCAGCTGTACATTCCAGGCTTCGGTGTGACAGTTATGTGTGTTTCTTCTTGATGCAAACCCTCCCCCTTTGTTGATTTTAATTCCCTGTAAGCCAATCACCCTCCCTCCCACCTTTGAAATAAAGTAACTATTTTTTTTAAAACCATGCATTCTTTATTTATTAATTTTTTAAAAATGAGATAACGGACAAGGTAGCTCGGGTGGGGTGGGAGAGGAGGGAAGGACAAGGCCACATTGCTTATTGTAGCCACACTAAAAATCAAACTGTTTGAATGACAGCCTTCTGTTGCTTGGACCATCCTCTGGAGTGAAATAGCTGGGTGCCTGGAGCCTCCATTCCTCTCTTCCCCCCCACCCCCCCCGTGTTTTTGGGTGTGTGGGTTAGAAGGCTATGGAACATGGGGAGGAGGGTAGTCGGTTATACAGTGGATACAGCGGGGGTCTGTGCTCTTGTTGGCTTTCCTGTAGCTCCAACAGATGCTTCATCATGTCCGTTTGCTCCCCCATTAGCCTCAGCATTGCATTCTGCCTCCGCTCTTCACGCTCACTTAGTTCTTTCCTGGCCTTTGCCACTGAATACTTCCATGCATTAAGCTGTGCCCTACCAGTGCGGGAGGACTACATGAGCTTGGAAAACATGTCATCGCGAGTGTGTTTTTTTCCACCTTCTAATCTGTGATAACCTCGGGGACGGAGATGATAGAGGGAGCATAGAAACATTCTACAATTCTGGGGGGACTGCATGGTCACCTGTGCTGCTGAGTGCTGCTGAGTTCGCCACGCTGACCAAACAGGAAATTAAATGCAAAAGTTCCAGGGGCTTTTCTTGTGTACCTGGCTAGTTCATCGAAGTTCAAAGTGCTGTCCAGAACCGTCACAATGGAGCACTCTGGGATAGCTCCCGGAGGCCAATACCGGCGATTTGCATCTGCACTACCCCAAATTCAATCCAGCAAGGTCAATTTTAGTGCTACTCCCCTCATCGGGGAGGAGTACAGAAGTCAATTTTAAGAGCCCGTAGGTCGACGGAATGGGGTTGGTTGTGTGGATGCAGTCATTTTTAAATCGACCTAATGTGGCTAAATTCGACCTAACCCCGTAGCGTAGACCGGGCCTAGGATTCCCATATACTCTACTCTCTTATCATTGTGGGAAGGACAATGGGTCGGAGCTACTCAGTGGTTCTATTTGTATGAATGATCCAAATATTTGGAAGGAGGGAGGTTGTGTTTCTGGCTGTGTGGTTACCTTGGATTTCTTGGAGTGCTGTGAGATGTAGGCACCCCATAGCAAGAGGCCCTGGGCTCTATAGTTGAGTTCAAGCAGTCAGGATATATTAAGTAGTTTATAGTATGGAAAATTTCTACGAGGTGTGACTATGTTGTTTCTATGACAGAGGAGAGTTAAGCTCTTTGTGGCTCCTCTATGAAAAGGAAAGAAAAAATTGCAAATTCCTTGTATCAGAATCTGTATCATGGATAACATTTTTCATCATCACACTTGAATTTTCTTCCTTCCCACTATTTCATTTCAGGTCATCTGAAAACCATGTAGATCAGTGGAATTGAATAGGGCACTTTTGTGGCAGTGTACCTAAGGCACTAGTCAGATTGTGTTACTTCACTAATGCTTCTACTCCTTGGATTTTTGGTTAAGTAGAGTAAATTAAATACATTTTGTTTGTTTGATCCATTCACACAGAGCTCGGTACAGGACTGGGACCTTAATCTCTAGTGCCCTTATTCAGAGACATATTTAAGCATATGATTAGCCTTAAGAATGAGAATTGTCTTAGTGAAACCAAGGAAACTTAAGATTTAAAATTAAGCATGTACCCAAGTTCTTTGCTGAATTAAGGCCAAACATTTTATTTGTCTTTAAACTAAAATTATCCCTTCAAAGTCTAACAGGATTGAGTATTACCCTCTGTCCTTCACATTGTGACCTCTTCTTTCACACTCTGAGGATGATTCTTCAGAGTGCACCATCTGAAATGTCACAGAGAACAGATTCATATAGCTGACTGGAGGAGAAAATGTGACTTAACCATACTCTAGGAACAAGTAAAGCATCAAGAAGGCGGCTAAAGATTAGCATCATTAACTGTGCCTTGGTTACCATCATTAAAATAAATAGAACCAAATCACAAATGATGACCAAGTTCATTTGGCTAGGAAAATGCATTAAGCTGAGCAAATGGAGAAAAATAACTGATAGCTCACTGCACATAGACAACTAAGATTGTTTAGGAAAGCAAGTTAGCTCTGCTGAAGCTATGTGTCAGTTGAACAAGCTGTTGATTCGTAAGGAAAGCCTAATAGAATTCCCAAAAGAGTAATGAAAGAAGGAAGAAAAAATACAAGCTGGATAAGAAAAAAAATCACAATTTCATGTTAATGTTGAAAATTAATAATCACAGAAGTCTTTAGCAGCAAATAATTATATTTTCAGTTGTGCAATAAAAAAGGAACAAATATCGTTGCTCTTTTTCAAGAATAATTTAGAGTTTCTTGGAAACACTGAGTGACCTGACACGGGTCACAAAGCTGCAGGTCTGTGTAGTGCTATATGATTAACTTCAGGGGGGTCAACTGGAAAATGACAAGGACTTACGGGAGGGCCGTGGTGATTCATTTGTGTGTGTGTGGGCAAGCTGGGTTGGAGATATAGCATGTGATTGAAAAGAGAGAAAAAAAAATATTTTGCACTAGAGTATGCTGACCTGGCAGCAGGGTTTGGAAAACACACCATGAGAAATCGTATGGTGAACTGGAAGTTCATGAGTAAAATCTGAACTCCAGTGAGAATGAATAGCCAGAATTCTGGCCAGAGAGCTGGCAGTGGAGAGAGTTTGACATCTATGATAAAATTCCAACACAATAAAACCCCAAATCAGCGGATTGGATATCATCACCATTCTTCAGCCATGTAAGTGCAAGTCAACACTTGCACTCACAGGAATTCATTGGCTTTAGTGAAAAACCTAGGATAAGGGAAGAATTGCATGGAGCTCAAGCAAGAGAGTTTGGCTATTATGAAGTCCTGAGTAGTAACATGAAGTGGCACACATCTTTCAAAGGCATTACCAGTGGAAAA
Organism: Chrysemys picta bellii; assembly: GCF_011386835.1. Taxonomy (NCBI): domain Eukaryota; kingdom Metazoa; phylum Chordata; order Testudines; family Emydidae; genus Chrysemys; species Chrysemys picta. Next base: position 194,079,908 of record NC_088792.1, read on the forward strand.
CCTGCTTTTTGTTAATCAGGTACAGAGGACACCAATAGAGAAAAAAGTAGCTTTTGACAGTGGTTTACCCATCAGAAGCATTTATTTTGCACATCAGAAAGCATGAAAAATAAGCAGCAGTGTTAAAAAATAAAACTGATGACATTGCTCTGACTTACAGATCCTAAAAATATATTATGTACAATAAGCACATTCTAGTGCCAGGCCATTTGGAATGTGAATTTGTGTCCATGAAAAGGACTTAGTTGGCACAAGAATGTATGATTTATGCGGCTGCCTCCATACCCCATCATTAGTGAATCTTGACCCCAGTTTTCTATGGAGGAAGATTTGTAGGTTACTTAGTAGGAGATCAATAGATGTCTTTACAACTCTTGGATTTCTTTGGCATGTTGGATGGCTTATTGGAAGATTTAAAAAATAAACTGGAAATATTAACTCTTGTATTTAAATATCTACTGAATTATTTTTAGTTCAAACAAACCCAGTTTATGCCATTTGATTGCTTCTGTTTTTTATTTTGTTTTCTCAGCAGACTGACATTACATTCTACTGTCTTTCACTCACTATGGAAAAGATGAGATTTCAGCCAAGAGTAAGGATCAACACAATACCACCATTGTTTCCCAAATCAAGACTGGACAAAGAGAAGGGCGATGGGTTGGCAAATGGAGGAGAAACACATTTTCCATGAATCTATGGGAGAAAGCTGATCAGATATAGCTAAATAGCTAGCTAAATGACTTGAATAATAGTTTTCAGTTAAATTATTTAACAATTTTAATACTACTCTCATATCACTAATGTGCAATTATCTCACTATGGCATCGGTGGAAGATGCTCACTTCATGAGACCTGTGAAGTTTTCTGTTTTAATTAGTATATATAGTTCAGAGGCTTTTCAAGGTGAGTCTGATGTCATCATCCATAGTGTGTGGTGGGGAGTCATGCTGACACAGGGGTTGTTGATCTGAACTGGTCAGGACATCATAGAACCTAAGGGGGAAAGAGAGTGAGGTTTAAATAGAGCTGTCTGGAAGACTCCATTTCATGCCAAATTTCAAACACTGGAATGGAAAGGGGAAAAAAAAACATTTAGAAGATTTTTTTTTTACAAAAATTGAATTGTGTTGAAATGATTGTTTATAGATAGAAACCTAAGCTTCTCGATGTCTCTGGTCAGAAGTGACTCAAAAACATTCTTGAAAAAAACATCATCCAAACTGATATGCCTTCATGAAACATTTCATCTCTGACACAATAAAATTCCATCTGAAATGTTCTGACCAGCTCTAAGTAGAGGTCAGTTACCCCAATAGATGGCATTTACTCCATGGAGAATGTAGGTTTTCTGCAAAAACAGAACAGCTTTCACCTCTAATTGAGGTACTAGCGGGGGAGGCTCCTTGGTGGACGCTCACTGCAAGATGTGCTGAAACAATGATGCATCTGGCCATGCTGTCCCCTCCATGTTATGGCTCTGAGGCTCCTAGGCCTCGGTTCCTGTGCTCTCAGCCCAGGTGGAACTTTTGCTGCTGAATGGCATCAAGCTGGGTTCCAGCAGATTGTGCTGGCAGAACTCAGAGAGGTGAATCTAGATGTGCTGAATAGCCAGGCTACAAAGAGTCTGAAACTGCTCAGTCACTCCCATATTGCTCAAGTTATGAGAATTGTAATAATTCTCGTGGCCAATCACCATCTCATTCTTTACCTAACTAAATATGTTTTGGAGTCTGGATTGTGCTTATCTATTTCATTCAGAATGAAGTTAAAGAAGTGGTTAGGTGTAGATTCAGGATAGAAATCAGCTTCCGCCTTCTCTTTACTGCTCTTACTATTACTCAAAAAAGGGAATATATATCATGGATGGATAGTTGATATTTAAATATTTTTTCTAGGAGGAGAAAAGGAAGAGACCAGAAGCACCAGAGAGGTTTACTGCTCTTGACTGAATGTAAGTAAGGTTTGCTGATTCTTCATTTGCAACACCTCCACTTATTCCAGTTTGAGTAATGAAACAGTGTGGAATTTTCTTGGCAGTGACACCTCTGGGAAATGTATTTGCCTGAAGTGCAAAGTAGCAGAGCATCTTGGGTGAGTGATTCTGAATATTTACAGTCAACTGAAATATTGACTAAATGGGAGAGAAATTCCTATATAAGGCAACTGAAGAAACATTTAACTGATAATGCAGGAAGACACCAGAAAGGGCAGAATATTGAGTTAGAAATAAAAAATACCTGGTTGAACATCCAGAATGTAACAAAGATACTTATTATTGGAAAGATGGGATGAATGAGAACCACAATATGAATAAGTGTCAGAAATACTACTTGATGTCATGCTCCTCTACTCACAGGACTCTGTTCATCCAATGAAGGCATGAATCATTCCTACTGAAGTCAATTACAGTACACATATTTGGAACTACTTGTGTTCTGTTTTAAGAGAACTGCAGTAACAGGGCAATAAGGGAGGTGAAGGGATAAAGAGTAAAACAGGTGATTGTGGTACAATTAGTGTGGTTTGTAGTAGACACTGATTCTTGCATGATTGGCTGCCTCCATGGAGAAACAAGGGTAAATCCTACCACAAGAGGGTAAGTTGTTGTTATGGTTTAAAAAAAGTATCAGATTGTCCTCAGGCCAAGCTGAATGAAAGTATCTGTTGCTTGGTAGCCCTTGAAAGGGCAACTGGATGAGGCTAAAGAGGTTTCAGGGTGTAAACTGATAATTAAAATGACTTGCCATCTGCTGAGAAGGAAAAAAAAATAAAGCTCTATCAAAATACACAAATACCCTCCGAAGAGATAGCATAGATGTAACTGGCTGGTAATTTGTCCCAGTATTATTATCTCATTAGTTTTGAGACTAAAATGATTCCTTTAGTAGGAGAGAGAGAGAGAAGCACAACACTTGGGGATAGCAAACTCACAGCCCACGCAGATGGCTGAGTGAAATTATATCTCACAGCAGAAAAAAACAATTATATTTCATGTGAGTTTTAGTTGGAGACATAATCATATATTTTCTACCTTTGTTTAACCACCATACTGGTGTAAAATATTCATACCTAGAACAAAAAACAAGTGGAACTTGTCTAGTTTGAATTTCCGTTACATACTTGAAACTCGGGCCAGCTTGGCCAAAGTTCACAACCCTTTCAGCAAACCTGACCTGATTTTTACAGTTCAACTTGGAAACCATGTGAAATTTACTAGTTTTTGCAGGGTTTAAAATGCAAGGGCCTGAGTATTTTACACCAGTTTTAAGCCTGAGTGACTCCACTAAGTGTGAAATAAAATCAATGGAACTACATTGAGAATCAGGCCTCCAAAGTGTGAAATTTAGACTGCATTGTGTTTTTAAGTTTTTGCAGAAATCCAAAGCAAAACCCTTTCAGGTGCAGACTGAAGCTGAAGAAAAGTTCTAAGAAATCCCCAGGAAAATAAAGCCTCTGAATGTTGGGCAATTCTATTAGCTGACTTTCCTTTTCATACACAGCCCCATTGGTACAAAACATCATTGTATCCATAGTCAAAAATAAATAAGGGCCAGTAAATCTTCCTGGTTTTGAAGTGAGAGATCTGGGATTGTAAGATATTAGACAGCAAAATAATGGGTTGAGGAGTAAATGAGTATCCTTCTGCTACATATTCTCGTTCTTGAAAATATCTGTTTCTTGGATGGAGTGTGGACTATGGAGAAGAGTGGGGCTTGCATCTGTTCATATTGTGTTTAAATTGCCTTGTGGTAATTTATAATGTGACAAGTTATTAGCTAAATTTGACACACTGTACTATTGCAGAACGCATTATAGGCAATGTAATGCAATGTGATACATCATTAATGTAGTAAGCCAGGTTAGAAAATTAAAAAAAAGAAGAAAAAAAAAAAACAGAAAAACCTCACAACAGACACTCATTCCTTTATTGATTATGTAATCTTTGGAAAATGGCTATTGCAAATTATCCACAAATATTTTACCACTTGTACGTGTTAAAAGCAAAAATTAATGATTTTGGCTCTTGACCATCTGTTTTACAAGTACAGTCGCAGAAGAGAATTGTACCTGCTGCCCATTACTAATGTGGGTTGTGGAAAAAACCCCAGTTTTAAGAACAATTTCCTTTCCATCTACTTTAAAAAAGTACTTTTCAAAGCTAGGACCATGTCTTTATATGTGTAGATAGCACAATAAGGCCCCAGTATTGATCAAGGCATCTGATATTTACATGTTAAATAATAATTATAGAGGTGTTGTTAGAAGTTAAATCTGTGTCAGCAATTCCATTTTTACACGTTTTCATGTCCATAAGAATCTACTCCAACCCAAATCTTGGTTAACAGAATCTGGGCCTCCATTTACCCTCTCTTACCTTAATAAGTGCAATCTTCAGGCAGGTATAGAAGAGTACTCTTTCCTTCCTCTGCTCTGAAGAAAAGCAGAGAACTTTTCCATTCATGAGTGGTAGAAATTCCCTTTGCTGAATTTGAAATGGGTGGTACACCTAAGCTATGTATGTTCTTTAAGAACTTTCCAACACTCCTTTCTAGAACCTGGGCTGTTTGGTTGCTCTCCCCCTCCCCCCCCCCCCCACACACACACTTTGAATCAAGGTCTTGTGAGAATTTGATAGGTATTGCAACAAATAGTCACATAATACCCTTCCTTGGGCTCTCTAAACCTTCTTGTGGTAGGGGTTTTTGTTGTTTGTTTTGTTTGTTTTTTAATTCTGTTTCATGGTTCTTCAGTGTTTTCGTTCCAGGAATGTTTTCAGTGTTCAGTACTGGGAAATCTGATAAACTTCTATTCCTTTTGAAAGAAGAGGGAGTGTGGGGGGAGAGGGAGGTAGGGAGGGAAGAGAAGAGTTGGTGGTCCTGGCATTTGTATCTCCTAGTTTTCCCAAGAAACTTACTCTCTTTCCTTCCTGTAAATTCTGGTCAATGTTAAATCAAACTGCATTCCATAAGATTTGTTTAAAAATATTAAATTAAAAATCCATATTCCACCAACTGAATTTTTCCACTGTTCATAGCCTATTCATCCATCTGCCCACTTCCCATATATGTTTAGTTTCCTTATTGCTTTAGGATCAAATTCTTCTCTCAGCCCCACTGGTATAAATCCAGAATAACTCTGCTGAATTCAACAGACTCTGGATTCATCCTACTGTGATTGAGGGAGAATTTACCCATAAACTTTTCTCTTTTTTAGTTCTCACAGGTACAATGTATGGTTTTTTGGGTGTTTTTTAGTTCAGATATTTAAATATTAGATATTTACCATCTTCATCCCTGCCAGTCATTCAAGTGCTTAATCAATTATCAAAACTTCAGCTATAAATTTGTCTTTTCCCCCAAAATTATACATTCCCAAGACAAAATCATGCTTTTTCTGCTGCTGATAGCATGGGCTTCCGTTTTCACCAGCTTATTAACCCAAAGGCTGTTTCTCTTTCCCCACATTAGATCTCTTCCACTACACAACACAGATTAATTTCTGTTGCTAACTTGTGTACATTTATTGGCTTTAGTTTTATTTATTCATATATTTTTGTCTTGGAATGCTTATGAATTATTCCAACAGCCTGATTTAATAGCTTTGAATTGTAGGATTATAACAACTGGGTTATGCCATATTGAGTTTCAGAGAACTTTTTCTTTGTCTTGGGGAGGAGGACGGAAGAACGCGACTAGATAAGTATAACTGAGGACTGAATTTGTTCCCAAATATTTGTATGTATAACAGGATGACCTGCCTCTTTAATTGCGGGACACCCATGACTGGCCAACCCTGTTTAATTAGCCCCACCTCACCCCCAGGCCATACCTGTATTGGGTGTAGGACTTTAAAAACGGATGAAGCCCAGCAGTTTAGTGCTGGTTGTGGAGGACAGCAATTGGGCTGGGTTGTGGCTAGAGACCTGAGCCACAGGAATGGAGCTAAATCCTGTGGAGGGCCAAAAGCAAGGGACCAGGCTCCAGGAAGGCAGTCCTGGGGCCAATGTTCCACAAGGAACAGGGAGCTGAAGTGGAGCCTAAGAGGGATGAGAAGCTCAAGCTCAATGAGGGGGTGATAGATGCTTCAATTGTGTCCTGTTTGTAGCTCTGAGCAATGTTCTACGGAGGGGCCTCAGGGAGAAGTCATGGGACCTGCTACTCTGGAAAGGAGAATGTGATGATTTCATTGAGTTCTGTGGGACTTTGCTACTGGCTTGGTGGAGAGCTGGGTGAAGGGACTTTGAAGAGGCTAGCTTAGAGAAGTTAACTTGGTTCCTGACCAGTTACAGCTGAATTTGAATACCCTGGAAGAAAATTGAACTTTTAAGTGACCTTGCCAGATGATTAGGCTACCAAAGATGCAGACAGAGGTGACCAACAGGAGGTGACAAAGGGGAAAGCCCAGCAATCCCTGCACCCAGACATAATAGAATGATGCCCAGTGAGTCACTTCTGTGCACTTGGGGCTTGCTCTGGGCTGGGATATTGTAACAGTATGCAAATAGAGTCTCTTCCCTTTGAATAATCAGCGGGTGGGGGATGGGAGTCTGAAAACTCTATGAGGTACATTTTACAGAGCTTTCAGCTAATTCTCCTCTGTAGTGAGAATAATGTAGTGGGCTATGGAGCGTGCAAAGCATCCAATCCCACAAGATCCAATGAGGAAGGATCATGGAAACTGGAGTCATTCTATGTGAAGGTTTACCCTCTTGCACAGCTTTGATGACCACTCCTCCTACTGACATTATGCCTAAGGTTACTCAGCAGCAACTGTGGAAGGGACTTCACATCAGTTAATACTCGCACTACAAGCAGCATTAACACTCTTGATCAGCTTTTTGCCTATTGGTTCACTTGCAGACACCCAATCCATACCCACAATCTCCCTTTGATGCACACATGTCTCTCCTTCCACTGAGGTTATTCTGCCCTTAAGGAGAATTTGATCAGACCCTTCATCTAATTCTTTTAATTCTTTGATGAGATACTCTTTTTAAATGTGATAAAAGAACACTAGAGAAAGCACTGTAGAGCAGCCCCTGGGTCAGTAACAGTATATTTTAAAACACCTCTGGATAGATCACTGCAGAGTCAATAATTAATAATTCACAACAAATCATTTATATTGAAAACTTAAACACATTGTTTGCATTAAATTGTCCTTGAACAGCTTGCATTTAAATTTATTTGTTGTTTGAAAATTTGCCTAAAATTCTTTGATAGATTATTTCTCCAAATAATTTCTGGTTTGTTGCTTGTTTGTGATCAGACCATTACAAGTGTCCAGCATCTCAAAATTCAAGTACTGGCTGGACAAAAGTCACATGGTATAATTCTGCTCCCTGATTGAAAGATATTTTCTGCTTAAAATATGATGTTTCTGTCATCTTTCGTGACTATAATCTGGTCCTTTAGCATATTGTCTGAAAGCAAACTTGGAGAGTATGTACTCAATTATATCAAATTTGTTTAAAAAATGGAATGACTATTCTAGTAAAATTTTTTGAAGTGTTTGCCCACCTCTACTAGTAAATATGTTAATTATGCAAATACATGTAATTACCAAGGGAATGTTTTATCAGCATTTTGTTTCATTACCATATCTCATTGTTCAAATGTGAATCAACTTGTATTTAAAGGGATACTGGTAAGTGAGTAAGGCACAAAATCTAGGTTTTTGTGTAAAGAGGGGAATTTACTAATTTATCTCTAATATTTAAATAGCACTAAGATGAGATTTTTCCCTCCAGAAATGAAACTATTTTTTCTTACCTCTTTTGACCTAAGTGATTAGCCAATATTTGGAATCTTGCAGGTTGTTTCCATTAGGAGAAGAAATTGAAGATGGCTATTTCTTTGCATGCATGCAGTCCTGGTTCATTATGAAGAACGGACACAGAATCCTGTTTCCCTTTACACAGTAGGAATTAAACAGTAGACAGTTTCTTTAATCAGTATACCAAGCCTTTTCCCCCTCTCTGCCCCTCCACCCCCCCACCAGCTTTCTTCCCAAAAGCTCTCTTAACTTTTTCTCAGGCGATATTTCAAGTGCTTCTCTATCTGTCCTTGGCTTTCTACAGCCTCCTATGTTTGCTTCTGTGGTGTTTCTGGCTGCATATGCTCTTTCTCTCACACAGTTCCACCAAAGCAACACTCAGGGCTTGGCTATACTTGCGAGTTACAGCGCATTGAAGCAGCCCCAGGCGCACTAGCTCATTCCCCGTCCACACTGGCAAGGCACATAGAGCGCTCTGACTCCGTGGCTACAGCACTGCTGGTACTCCACCTCGGTGAGTGGAATAACGTTTACTGTGCCCCCGCTGGAGTGCCGCAGCGCCAGTGTGGACGAGGTGTTGCATTACTGAGCTCCGATCAGCCTCCGGAAACATCCCATAAACCCCTTAAGCCAAGTGGCCACTCTTCTCATTGTTTTGAACTTGCTGTTGGAATGCGGATATGTCGTTTCAAAGTTCTGTTTCTAACAGTGGGCTGCTTATCTGCTCCGAGACAGATAAGTGTGCTCCGAGACAGATTAGTGTGGAATGCTGTGTGTGACAGAGAGAGAGGCGAGGGGGAGGGGGAGCCTGCTGCTGTCTGAACTTACAAGAGGACATGCTGACATGCTCTTAGCCCCCCCAAAATTCCACTCTCTCTCCCCCCACATACACACTCCCTGTCACACTCCTCCCACCCCATTTGAAAAGTGCATTTCAGTCACTTGCATGCTGGGATAGCTGCCCATAATGCACTGTTCCCAATGCCGCTGTAAGTGCTGCAAAAGTGGGCACGCCAGTGCGCAAGCAGCTGTCATTGTGGACAGACTGCAGTGCTTTCCCTACTGCGCTCTCCGAAGGTGGGTTTAACTCACAGCGCTCTACATCTGCAAATGTAGCCAGGCCCTCAGACCTCTGTGTTTGCATTCAGCCCCCAGCAAAACCCCTCTGCCTCATATTGGTCAGTGCCTCAATGGCTTTGCAAAGGGTCTGTGTTTTGGGTGGCTCCTATTGTTTTAGCTGATTTCCGACAAAAAGGAGCTTAATTGCTTCTTATATTTAACATGTATGAAGGAGGCTATAGTGTCAACAACCTTCAACAAAGTTTCACTCTATAATGCTATTTATCAATTAAGTGAAGCTGACATTTGTTGTCATTGCCCAAGCTGAGTGAAATGCAGAAAGTAAACACACATTATAAATAGTGAAAAGTATAGTAGCTTTCTAAAGTTCTTTCAGTTATAATAATGCAACACATGGGAGGAGTTTCAATATATATGATTTTTACCCTCTCTCTCTTTGTGAACAATCTACTAATGATTAGTTGTTTTATTCCTCTTTCCTGCAAACTCCAACGTCTTAGTTTGAGCAGTGGTTTAAAAAACGGACACTTCAGATTATGAGGAAGTGAGGGAGGAAACAGTATATGGCGTATTTTCCAGAAAATTATTTATTTTATTATTTACTCATAGGACTTTCTATGTTGCTCATCGTCAACAGTATACAAGAAGCTCACAAACATTCATGAATTTAGTCTCCCAACACTTTTGTGAGGAAGCGAAGTATTATTATCCCCACTTTACTGATAAGAAACTGAGGCGCTGAGAAATTAAATGAGTTTACTGGACCACCAGGAAGTTTGTGATGGAACTAGGAGTAGACGTGTGATATCCTGAGACCCAGCTGAACGCTTCCACCACAAATCTATCTTCCCTTTACTAATGTGAGCACTGTAGTCTCTCCTGACCCTAACATCAATGATATAGTGCATGCTCTCAGGGTACGTCTATACCCAGCCGCTAGTTCGGCGTCTGGCAATTGAACTTCTGGGTTCGACTTATCGCGTCTTGTCTGGACGCAATAAGTCGAACCCGGAAGTGCTCGCCGTCGACTGCGGTACTCCAGCTCGGCGAGAGGAGTACCGCGGAGTCGACGGGGGAGCCTGCCTGCCGCGTGTGGACCGAGGTAAGTTCGAACTAAGGTACTTTGAACTTCAGCTACGTTATTCACGTAGCTGAAGTTGCGTACCTTAGTTCGATTTGGGGGTTTAGTGTAGACCAAGCCTCAGTCACTTTTCTTCCCCAGTCACTCCAATCATCACATTTCCCTGAAACATACAGTGAGGAGCTGAGCTGTGATCAGGGAAGAGTACCTCACTTTGCTTAACATGTGCTATTACAGCTGCTTTGATCAGTTCTCTGTTTCAGTCAGCCTTGGGAGAGATGTTGACTAGTGACTGAGGGAGACGAACCTACATGTGGTGATCTCTTCTACATCACCAAGATTGAGATGGAGGGAGATAAGCAAAATGGAGGGACGGGAAAGACAAAACAAAAACAAGGGATGAAGCAAAGCAAGAGATAAAAGGAATAAGAATGGATAAAGGAGGGGAAAACTCCCAAATATCTCTGAAGCTTGTGGGTACAACATGGCAGCTATCTGCATGTGATGTGTGAAGGCTGTACACCCATAGAGTACTCAGGCAGTTAAACTTGCAAATCTAAATGCTTTGTTCATATAACATGCTTTTATTCCACCCATAACTCTTCTTGAATTAGAAAGGCCAATGCACAAAACGAGATTAAGCTAGCTAGAGACATAAAGGATAACAAGAAAACATTCTGCAAATACATTAGAAGCAAGAGGAAGACCAAGGACAGGGTAGGCCAGTTACTCAATGAGGAAGGAAAAACAATAACAGAAAATGTGGAAATGGCAGAAGTGCTAAATGACTTTTTTGTTTGTTTTTCACAAAAAAGGTTAGTAGCAATTGGTTGTCTAACATAGTGAATGCTAGTGAAAATGAGGTAGAATCAGAGGCTAATGTAGGGAAAGAAAAAGTTAAAAATTACTTAGACAAGTTAGATGTCTTCAAGTCACCAGGGCCTGATGAAATACATCTTGAATACTCAAGGAGCTGACTGAGGAGATATCTGGGCCATTAGTGATTTATCTTTGAAAAGTCATGGAAGAAGGAGGAGATTCCATGGACTGGAAAAGGGCAAACACAGTGCAAATCTATAAAAAGGGAAATAAGGACAACCAACCTGGGGAATTACAGACCAGTCAGCTTAACTTCAGTATGCGGAAAGATAATTAAGCAATCAATTTGCAAACACCTAGAAGATAATGATGTGATAAGTAACCATCAGCATGGATTTGTGAAGAGCAAATTGTGTCAAAGCAACCTAATAGCTTTCTTTGACAGGGAAAATGGTAGATGTGGTATATCTTGACTTTAGTAAGGCTTTTGATACTGTCTCACATGACCTTCTCATAAACAAAATAGGGAAATAAAACCTAGATGGAGCTACTATAAGGTGGGTACATAACTGGTTGTAAAACTGTTCCTAGACAGTAGTTATCAGTGCTTCACAGTCAAGCTGGAGGGACATATCAAGTGGGATCACACAGGCATCAGTTATGGGTCCAGTTCTGTTCAATATCTTCATCAATGATTTAAATAATGGCATAGAGAGTACACTTATAAAGTTTGCGGACAATGCCAAACTGGGGTGGAGGGATGTTGCAACTACTTTGGACAATAGGATTAAAATGAGCTGGACAAACTGGAGAAATGGTTGGAAGTAAATAGGATGAAATTCAATAAGAACAAATGTAAAATATTCCACTTAGGAAGGAACCATCAGTTGTACACGTACAAAATAGAAAATGACGGCCTAGAAAGGAATATTTCAGAAAGGGATTTGGGGAGCATAGTGGATCACAAGCTAAATATGAGTAAAGAGTGTAACACTGTTGTGAAAAAAGCAACCATCATTCTGGGATGTATTAGCAGGAGTGTTGTAAACAAAACATGAGAGAGAATTCCTCCACTCTACTCTGTGCTGATTAGGCCTCAACTGGAATATTGTGTCCTATTCTGGTGCCACATTTCAGGAAAGATGTGGACAAATTGGAGAGAGCCCAGAGAAAAGCAACAAAAATGATTAAAGGTCTAGAAAACGTGACCTATGAGAGAAGATTGAAACAATTGGGTTTGTTTAGTCTGGAGAAGAGAAGACTGACAGGGGACGTGATACCTGTTTTCAAGTACATAAAAGGTTGTTGCAAAGTACAGGGAGAAAAATTGTTCTTGTTAACCTCTAAGGATAGGGCAAGAAACAGTGGGCTTAAATTGTAGCAAGGGCAGTTTAGGTTGGATATTAGAAAAAACTTACTAACTGTCAGTGTGGTTATACACTAGAATAAATTGCCTAGGGAAACTGCGGAATCTCCATCATTGGAAATTTTAAATATCAGGTTAGACAAACCCCTGTCAGGGATGGTCTAATACTTAGTCCTGCCTTGAGTGCAGGGGCCTGGACTAGAAGACCTCTTTAGGTCCATTTCAGTCATATGATTCTATGAAGTATTTTTTCACACAATGTACAGTCAACTTGTTGAACTCCTTGCCAGAGGATGGTGTGAAGGCCAAGACTATAACAGAGTTCAAAAAAGAACTAGATAAATTCATGGAGGATAGGTCCATTAATGGGCAGTGATGGTTTCCCTAGCCTCTGTTTGCCAGAAGCTGGGAATAGGTGACAGGGGATGGATGACTTGATGATTACCTGTTCTGTTCGTTCCCTCTGAAGCACCTGGCATTGTCCACTGTAGGAAGACAGGATACTGGGTTTTGGTTTGATCCAGTATGGCTGTTCTTATGATTTTTGTCCTTCATTTGGAAACCATCCTTATTTTGATGTAGACTCTGTTTTGACACGTGAGATCAGAAAAGCCTTAGCTTAAGTGCCCAGGGATAATTTAGTTTTTCCTCATCTTATGCTCATCTGAATTATGTCACACTTGACAGTTTTGCTTTCCATGATTTATACCTGTCTTTTAGGCTTTTTATTAAACAGCTGTGTGGGATTAGTGACACAGACCAGCTAAATGGGTTTCATACAGCTTTTGCTTTTGGAAATCTATTCTATTTTTTCCTTCCTTTTTGTCACCAGTGACCAAACCTCATCGTCTCATTTTATAGCCAAGGAAACAGGCAGCTCAAGCATCAGAGCTGCCACCCTCCTTTTCCCTCATCCCCACCTTCAAACTATGACTGTTGTAGAGGAACATAATTATGGGTAGCTGCTCTGGTAGAAATGTGTGAGCTTTTTTTTATTCCCATTATTTTTCAATGTGTGTGCTTAAATTTCATTTTCTATAAGGAGAAGGACAATTCATTTCACTCATGCTGCTTTTTACACCAAAGAATAGAAAATGCATGAACCTGTTAACATCACATGTCAAAATATACAAACAAAATATCCTTAAATCAACAAGTCATACCGGTTTCCATTGTTAATTCGCAAGTTCATTTGTAACAAGGCTAATTCAAAAGTCTAAATCCATGGATTTTGATTATAATAACTTCTCCATCAGCATTTTGCTTACTTTGCTTATCTGTAAATTTTTATTATCATTGATGGAAATGTGTTTTCATTGGTTTGTGTATGGTGAAAATGACATTTAACAACACTTACCAATAAAAAATCAGTCCTTTCAAATCTACTCATGGTGCATTGTGCATACAGCAGGGGCTGAAGGAATGATCATAGCTGTGGCTGGGAGTTCTACTATTGCCCTGCTACTGATTAGTCTTAAGCAAGTTTCTTCACCTCTCTACCTTAGATTCCCTATCTATGAAAAGGAGATAAATGCACTTAACTCAGTTTCTCAGGTGTTGTGATTCATTAATTTTTATACAGCCCTTTGTATATATTCAATACTAAATATTATTTTCACATAATTTGAATCATGATTTGAATTAGGTTTTTTTCCTTTATCAGATTTAGTGCTCAGTCGTGTAAGATATTGAAGTATGATGGATGCTGAGGGCCCTTAGTCTTTCACAGGTTCGGGCTCCTCACTGGGATATTTTGCCTAGAGCAACCTATCCTTGCATTACATGGAGAAGGGGAAACAGGTGCACACATTGTTTGGGTATATGCCATGGAGTACAGGACAGGTGACAACCACAGCCAGATAAAAATCAATCGTTTCATTTTGTAGGGTTTGCCTCTTTTCATTCATTTGGAATCCTACCCTTTGAATTTCGATGAAAGATTTGCAAACCTCAACAAATATTTCAGGGAATGTGGCCTAGTTTCAGGGATGTAACAAAACTCACAATCAGATAAGTTTCCCCTGGTATCCTTGTGAAACTTTCCTAGTGCTCCAATAGCTGTCCTATTTCAAGTTATGCCTGTTTCACCTCTTTATACCTTTACAGCCACACAAACGTAGTTTTATCCCCCTTTTTCCGTGGCACTGCACCTATCCATCTGTGTGATATTTTCTAAAAATTTACTCTGCACTAATCAGGGGTAGTGGGCAGATCTCTTGCTAGATGTGTATTTGCTCCTGTAAAGCCTCTCTCCCACACCCACCCCTATGGTCAGAGGTAAGGAGAAGACCCAGCAGCATACTGGCAAAACAGAGAGTGCACTCAGCAGCAGTGCTAGTGTAATGCTACTCCACTCCACCCTTATTCCTGTGTTGGAAATCTAAATATCAGTAATACAAGTTGTGATACCTAAGGCATTTATGAACTAAAATAATAGTTCATACATGCCAACTTACACTCTCACATGTAATAGATTCCTAGACACTGCTGGTGGAAGCAAATGGAAGAAGTGTATGGGTATGTTTACACTGAGGTTGGGAAGTGTGGTGGCATCTAGCTAGATCAAAGCTGGCTCAAGTAACAATAGCAAGGAATCTGTGGTAGTCTAGGTGGCTGCTACGGTCACTTTCCATGACCCTGAGTAATACTCAAGTGGCTGCTGCCCATGTTGCCCTGGCTTCAACCCCCTGATTTCAGTGTAGACGTACCCTAAGACAGCTTCTGTGATGGCCATATAGAAGAGGTTCTAGAAGAGGATGAGAGTGACTCTTGTTAGTTGAGGGAGGCCCAGTGCTGTGTCTGACTCTCTCAGCAGAAAAGCAGTAAATGCTGTTAACTGAGCAGCATGTCAGTCACAGTCTGTTCTGTGGACAGCCTGTATATGTCTGGTCTATTTTTTAGACTGGCCTGTCTTAAACTGTTCTATGAACAGTGGGTTAGATCCTCACACAGTGTAAATCAATGAAGCTATGACAGTTTATACCAGCCGAGAATATGGCTCAGTGTGTCAAATTAATCTCAGTGAGAACAAAGAAGTTGTGCCTCATAGACTCATAGACTTTAAGGTCAGAAGGGACCATTATGATCATCTGGTCTGACCCCCTGCACGCTGCAGGCCATAAAACCATCCCTGCCCCGTGCCTCTGTTCTGTTGTGCATGGTAAGCTCGTATTTCTTAAGTTTTATATCTGAAGAGTTTTTTGTTTGTGGGCAGAGGCAGTGTAAATCTATTAATTCAGGTACTTAATCTGGTCAGAGCTAATATATTTGGTAGATGGTCTGTGTTAGATCTAAATTCTTGTAATTATTTCGAGCAGTGTAACTCATTGTGGGCAGTGTTTGTAATTCATGGAGTTAATCTGGTTACAGCTCTCTGTGCAGTTTATACAAATCACACATCATATCATTTTAATTACATTGCCACTCTGCATAGCAATCAACCTGTGAAAATCCCAAGGTTATTTAACTGTTAATTAAACTACAGACCTTTTTTATTTACACCTGGACACAGGAAATACAGGCTCCACTAATAAGTCAGGAAATCTTTTGCAAATTAAATGGAGCACTTTGATTAGGAAATGGCCCTGCCAAACTTTAGCAGCCACATGAATCAAGTCTATGTAGACATGTTGCCCTCTCCCATATACAAATGACTATAATCTCATGTGACAACATGTTTCGATACAGGAAGTCTTTAGTTGAGCCAGAAATTGAACCTGCATCACTTGAGTACCAGCCCAGAGCCCTATTTGCTAACCTAATGTTTTTCAGCTGGTGGGTTGTGACCTGAGGTGGGGAAGGTGTAACAAAAGGCAATCAGGGCAGCTGTGAGCATTGAAAATGTTATTATTGTTTCTCTGCCCACTCTTACCCTTCCATATCAAGTATTATTTGTCAGCCTCTATAATCACACCCACACACAATACAAGCTTATCACTGTTATCGTTGCTATGTTTTTACTCTTTAATAATAAGAGTGTAATGAAGTCTTTTTACTTTGAGTAAGGGGTTGCCAGCCTGAAAAGTTAGAGAAACTCTGTACCCAGGCCATCCTTCCTTGTTCTAACTACAGCTGTTTTTCTTTCCATACTGTTCAATTTACAGTGAGAGATTGTTGGTCTGTTTATAATTTCAATTTGTAAACATTCCCCAAACCTTGCCGATAGTGGGCACGATAGCAGGAGACTGACCATATCCAAGTGGAGACCTTATGCCTCTTACTGACTAGGGAGTGTCATTCTGTACTCCATGGCAGCACAACTCCACTGAAGCTGCCCTATTAGGGACTACCCTGGATGTTGCTGCCCCTAGAATCCCTCTGAAATAAAGGGTCTCCCTCTGTAAAGGGGCTCAGTGTAAGAGTTAATGTTGATCACAACCTTTCGGAGAACCCTCCATGGAGATATGTGGGGCAGTGCTGTGTTGGTAGCTAGCTCCGAATCCCCAGCTACAAAGGGAAAGAGAGAGCTGAATGCAGGAGGGCCTCCTCCAGGATTATATCACTGGGGCACAATCTGTCCCTTCTCTCTTGGAGAAAGGAGACTGTGCATCATGAAGGGTCCTTGGCTGTGGGGCATCATGGAAGATGTCTGGCCAAGGAACTGGCCCACAGAGAAGAATGGGGACATAAGGTATCCAACATTAAATTACCAGGAGACACTGCAACAACCAAATCATTTTAGGCATTTGATTTTTTTTTTTGTCAAAAACTGCAATTTTGAGCAGAAAGACTCTTTTTTTGGGGGGAAAAGAGTTATTTTCATTAAACCCCAATTTTCTATCAAAACCGTTCCAATGGAAAATGAGGCAATTGGGCTCAAGAGTTATTTAGGATGGAAGAGACTAAAATGTGCTTGTATTCTGAGATTCTCTCTCTTTTTCCTGCTGTTTCAGAACTGCAAGTACAGTGTTATGCAAGAATCTTCCTTCATAATGAATGGTAGTTATTTAGCTTCAGTTGCTGTTCTATGTGATTCTACTAAACTATTAAATGATTGGTTAGCCTTTCAGATACCTTGGTAATGGCAATCCCTCTATAAAAACAAAACAATAGTTCACAAAAATAAAAATAACACAATTTTTCAGCGTGGCCGGCATTTACTGTACGTTTTTTCACATTGTTTTTCTCCATTAAGCATTCCTTGACTCAAACACTGTAGCATAAGTAACGAACAACAACTTAGCTTGAGATGTGCAAAACATTTGTGACAGACCCAGACCAGGGTGGTACAGGAGTCTGGTAGAGGACAAATATACTGGTCACTGGATGAGTAGTTTTCTGTTCCCTGAGTGACCAGAGAAGGGGCTGCACTAGAGTAATCAGGAACCTGCTAGAACCAGTTAAGGCAGGCTAATTAGGACACCTGGAGCCAATTAAGAAGAAGCTGCTAGAATCAATTAAGGCAGGCTAATCAGGGCACCTGGGTTTTAAAAGGAGCTCACTTCAGTTTATGATGTGAGTGTGAGGAGCTGGGAGCAAGAGGCGCAAGGAGCTGAGTGGGTGTGGGTGTGCTGCTGGAGAACTGAGGAGCACAAGCGTTATCAGACAGCAGGAGGAAAGTCCTGTGGTGAGAATAAGGAAGGTGTTTGAAGGAGGCCATGGAGAAGTAGCCCAGGGAGTTGTAGCTGTCATGCAGCTGTTACAGGAGGCACTATAGACAGCTGCAGTCCACAGGGCCCTGGGCTGGAACCTGGAGTAGAGGGTGGGCCTGGGTTCCCCCAAACTTCCCAATTGACCTGGACTGTGGGTTCTTCCAGAGGGGAAGGTCTCTGGGCTGTTCCCCAACCCACATGGTGAATCACTGAGGCAAGAAAATCCGCCAATAAGCACAGGACCCACCAAGATAGAGGAGGAACTTTGTCACACATTACAGAAGTCTAGTGTCTTTAAACCTCATCCACTGTAGCAGAAAGATGCAAGACAATTGTTAGTGTTAAAAAATGAGGTATGATTTTGTAAATCCATTGCTGTGAATCCTATAATGTTAGCTGTCAGACACGATGGCTTGTTATTTGTAACTTATATTCAAATTAATAGGTGCAATGCCACTAGTCAACAATGATGATTGCTCAGAGCATGTTTTATGATCTGATCTTTTGAGAGGGCACTCAAGTTTTTAAGTTGGGTTTTAAGTGCCTCTGAAGGATGCGTGGTTGAGGGAGACAGTTCTCTTGACTTAAGTATTCTTTACACAAAGATCTACTCAGGAGAAGGCCTTTTTGCAATATACTAATGTAACTTACAAAAAAAAAATCAGAAGAGAAGAAATATAATTTGGACTGTTCACATGGCCTACTAGAAGCCAGCCATATAACCAGAAAATAAAAGCTTTGTTACTGATAAATATCACAACTATTGTTACTTTAAGGACAATGATGGATTATAGGTGCATAGAAAATTTATCCTTTCCTAGCTGATTTGACCTAAAGATCTCCTGAAGCACTTTGCCTGTCTATATTGCATATAGCACTATAAAAGTTTTGAGATTCCTTCTAGGTTCAAAAGGGAAATCCAATCTATTTCTTGATTATTCTTCACAGTTGACTAAGTCTGACATTATTTGCTTGTACACTCTTTTATATGTCCCCACTAAGAAATGTACTCTTCTTTTTCTTATCACAAAAAGTAGCTTTTTAATAATTTATTTTTTCTTTGTTTAAAATAGGATATCCTGTTAAGAATACATAGAAATTATATTCAATCTAATATATCTTAGATTTATGGAGAAGTTGTGTGAGTAGCAATTATTTTTCTTCATCCCATCACTAGCAATTCAGATCTTTAACAAGAACAGAGAGTTAAGGACTTAGGAAGATGACAGCTGTGGCTAACATATTCAATAATTTTGAACAATGACATAGCGAAAGTTAAACTAATGATTTTAAAGTGCCTTGTACAACCATGTCCCAAGTGGGTCTCCTGTGAACCGCATTAATCATTTACAGATCTTCCACACCAAAATACTTAGTTGCTAAACTTCACATTAATTTATTTATAGGTGTTACTCTGGTTCCATCTCCATATTATCTAGGTGTCTCACATTTCTTATGCCTTCAAATGGAAAGGCCACCGTTTTGAAAATTGTGCCCTTAATACAGAACGTAAGCTGATCAGCAGTGAGAAGTAAATTGATGGTAGCACTATAAGTGACAAAGCACTCTTGAAAGATTGAGTAGGAGCAATGTATACATTAAGAGAAGAGATGAGAATTTTGAAGTAAACAGAAAGTGCACTGGTAGAAGTTAAAGGATAATACAGGTAGTCTACAAAGATAATACAGGTAGTCTATACAAATATCCCCTCCCCTGATGTTATCAAAATAGATAGATCTAGTGCTCAGATGTATAACTCCACAATTTAAATATACATTTAAATCTTCTGTGTGCTCACGTTACCCATGTTGTATAAACATTTCTTCTGATATTGTACTTGCAAAAATGACATGTTTACTTATGCATATAAATGCACTGTTTATACACACAATCTGCATTTGCAAGGGCAATTTGGTATTTACATCAACAAATCAGGTAACTGTAATGTAATGGATTGTTAGATGTTCGTTCATTCATTCATTTCTAGAGCTGATTTAAAATTTCTGTGTAGTGTTTTTTTACAAAAGTTTAAAGCTTTTCCATTGTTGCCTGTCTCTATTCATTATCAAATTTGCATCTGTAATATTTATCTGTGTGTGCAGATGCAGGGTTTGCATACCCAAATATGATTTGGAGATGATTTGAAAACTCAACCCTAAGAATTTTAGGATATTTGTAGAAAAGGATCAATGTTCTGGGCACCCCAAACACCCCAATCCCAAATCTTTTTTTTATTTTAGCACTTATGGTCCACCCAGAAACTTTTATTGAGCATCAAAGATTACATTACAGCAGTTAAGAGACTGGCTTGTAATGAATGTATGACAGGGAGTCCCCCCGCCCCCCTCCAGCATACCAGAGCTGTGATTTTTAACACTCTCCTTTTTTTTTTTCAGCTAATTAGGAGTAAGTGGATGTACCCATAGTGTACATTGGTATCTTGTCTTTTAGAGTGGTCTTGAATGTCCTCTTTTTAAAGAGGACAGTCCACAGGACTATACATAGGACACTCTGCACCATGTGAAACCAGTGCAGTTGCAATCAGTGGAGGTACTCAATTTGGTTTTCCCTCCCTTACACACTCTTCCACCCATTTTCCCCCCATGTAACTAGGAGAGGGCTTTTGACAGGATAATTTTCATTAAGGGTCCTTTACTCAGGAATGTCCTTCCTTGTACAGTCCACCAGGGACCCTATTCACATGAGTAAGAGATCATCATCATGCATAAGTGTTGAATAACTAGGTCGTCTATTTAGCATTTAGGGAATTTCTCTCAAATGGTTTTTGTTAAAATGTGGAGAGGAAGGTTCTAAGTTTCCCTCTTTAAAGATCTCAAATGGGCCTCTAGTTTTGAACTGCCCCAAATCACTAAGCATAAATTTGCAGACAAATATTTTATAGCATAGACATCTGAATAGCTTCAATCAGGTGTTTAGCATGCCTCAGAATCTCTCCTGAAAAACTATAGGAACACAATTGGAGACTACAATTTGAAAACGAGACTCCAAATCCGTAAGCACTCTATTCAACTCCTCTACTGCAAAATAAAAGGCAAATAAGTGTTTTGTTGCCATATGCTCTACTTTTGGTCTTTTCAAAGCTGTATGTTTTCAGTTTTCCTGTCTGAAGAAATCTCGTATTTGGGGAAACTCTTCTCCGGAGATTTGAACAGTCACATTACTATTCTGTCTGGAGTTGAGTATTAAAAATGATCCTTTCAATGTTTTTACAATAGGGATTTAGTATTTGTATAACACACACAAAGGTAAAATTGAAAGAGCACTTCTGATGATCAGTACATATGGTGTGATAAACCCTGATGGACCTACTGACTTGAAGGAGTATAGAGATGAAAGGAGCATAACTTCCTCTCGGTGTTAGCACTTAGCTGAGTTTATGGATCCACTAGTCACCCATGTGATGCATTAGATTCACAGGGTATTAAGGCTAAGACTGTTACCTGGCTTATATTTATGGAGATAGTAGATATTAGTCATATAGTATTGAGTTTGAGTGTGGGTGGCCACATTTTTGTCAATATAATAAAAAGATGTGCCTGGACTTCTTTTTGACACTTAATATACCTTCCTACTCCCCCAAATGTATACATCTTTCTGGCATAATTCATGAAACACAGACAGTTGTGACTTTAAAATAGGAAAATCAGACAATGTGAAGTTGGCACTTGACATCATCTACTAGCGACAACTATGCAACTTCATAAATCTTTTATTCACATTGTGAGTGCTGAGTTGTGGGACTAGTAAATTTAATGACTGCATATTTCCAGCTCATGAATTCATAACTAGTTATTTGCAACTTGCAAATCTTATTTAAGAACTATGACCTTAATGTGTAAAGACTTCATGTACTCTAACAATGACAAATACTTTAGCTGATTACCACAGGGTCTAACCTACTGTACATGTCTCAGAATGCACCAAGTGCTCTTTGACTAGAACTCTGGATCTGGGTAAATGTGTGTCCACTCATTTCCTCTCTGGGGAGAAAGGGATTAAAACCAGCTCTGGGAAAGGAGGAGGAGCTAAACAGGTGAAGGCAGGTAGCAGCCAATCCAGGCCTGGTAGGGCTGGCATAAAAAGAGCTGTGAGCTAGGGGACAGGCAGTCTCAGTCCAGCCTTGGGGTGGGAAGGACTGGGCTGCCTGGAAGCACAGGCTACCTTCAACATTGCAGTGATTGGGAAGGGGCAGGCTGAGCTGGGGAGCTCAGGCTTGGTGTGACCTCCCAGGCTGAAGCCTGACAGGAAGGCCTAAGGAGGTACCATCCCCAGTAGAAGGAATACTAAGGCATCTGGAACAAAGGGTTCAGGACCCCCTGGGGGCCCGGAGCTGTCAACCATTCACTAGGGACATTGGTCTTCTGGTTCACCGCTTTCTTCACCGCCCCAGAAGGGGATAGACTACTGTTGACCGAGCCAGCTGAAGTCATAACAGAAACTAGATGATGATATGGGGTAAACTGACTCAGCCCAACACCCACTGCAGCCATCGGAGGGCACTAATGACTGAAGGCAGCCCTGGACATCCTTCTACCTGCTCTAAGGAAGGGATTTGAACTTAAGTTCCCACATTCCCCACTGGACTATGGGATATTCTGATAGGGGAACAGGGTGTTTCCTTCAGTCTCTCCTGTTGAAACTGTTCCACTTTGTATAGATAATTGAATAGCCATTGGTGCAGGGACTTGGGTCTCCTACATGCCCAGATGAGTACCCTAACCACCAAGCTATAGTCATTCTTACTCTTTATTCCTTATCTGAATGACTATTCCTTGTCATTAATAGTGGCAATTGATAGGCATTCATGATAGCCATTTTGTGACTGTAGTCTGAAAAATTGAAATGTTTTAGTAATGTCAAACCATTTCAACATTACCAAAACATTTCAATTTTTCCGTTTGGTCAAAACTATTCAGTGAATTCAACACAAATTCATGAATAGTTTTGAGTGGACCAAAATTGCATTTTTCATTAAATCTATTTGCTGAAAAAAAATTCATCCTGCTGTAACCTGTTAATAATATTGGCTTCAACATAGCTACAGTAGCTGTTAACACCTTCTCGATGTTCCTTTTTTTTTTTTAAATAGCATTATTTCTTTATCAGCTTGATACAACGGTATTATCCGTGTAGCTACAGATGTGTTCTCATTTCCATAAAGAGCCCTACTTTTGGTAATCTAAGTCAGAGAGGCTGTTTACTGTAGAGTTATGCAAGCAGGGTTCAAATAAAATAACCGACAAACTTCTTTGACCCAAACTTGAATCGAACCCAAACTCTTTCTGTTGTTTGAATACATTTACGTTAAGAGTGACTGCTCTAGGAGCATTTCTGAACTGAAGCAGGCAGTACCTGAAATATTATGTGAGCCTTTCATCAGAAGATTTCTATGCAAATTTTGCAGAGCCAAGGTGTTGAGTTTAGACAAGGATCTATGAGCTGATCCTTCTACCTTTGAAGTCAGTAGCAAAATTCCCTTGCAGGAACTAAGCTACTAAACAGAAAATCTGTGTGTATTTTTCTCTATAGAGGTAATTGCTTCTAATTTATCTGGATGAAATAACTACCTACAACCTTTAAGGGTAAAGAGACTTGACATCCATAAAAAAGTGTCTGTCTGTCTGTCTAAGTACAATTAAATTAAGCTTTTTAAGTAGGAAGGCAGCCCAGGTTTAAAAGAGAATGGGAAAAGAACATGTTATTGAGCATGAGGTGCATCAAAATCTTTTGACTTTCCCTAGTACAATACATTCAACTATTGACTGAAAATGATTGCTACTGTTGTTGGGCAAAACTGAGATTGTTAGATATCTTCTTTTACCTGACAAGAGATACAATATCAACAGCATGACAGGGTGATTTTCAATGCAGTTTTTAGGATGGTTGTTTACTGCTATAGAATTTCTTTGGGGGGGAGGGGAGGAAAGCCAGTGTATAGCCTGGAATAATGTGAAGCAATTGTGCTGTATTGTACTCCCCTTCAGAATTCCCTCAGTCTCTCAGTAGTTGGTTTTAGAAAAGAAAATAATCTTTGAACAAGTGAATTCTGCGCAGACAATTAAAAAAAAAAAAAAAGAGATTGAAGCAAGAGATTCTGATTCTTTTTAAAAAAAGAACAGGAGTACTTGTGGCACCTTAGAGACTAACAAATTTATTAGAGCATAAGCTTTCGTGGACTACAGCCCACTTGAAAGCTTATGCTCTAATAAATTTGTTAGTCTCTAAGGTGCCACAAGTACTCCTGTTCTTCTTTTTGCAGATACAGACTAACACGGCTGTTACTCTGAAACCTGATTCTTTTTAGTATTATAACACTGCTTACTCTTCCATGGGTTAATATTAAAAATCATTGCATATTTATAAATCTAGTTTATAAAAGTTTGCTGCCATCTGACTCACTTAAAAGAATGTCTGAGAAATAAACCTCTTAAAATAATATATTTTCTGTTATCCTAAAATGTACTGAATAATTCATGTGAGCCTCTAAAATAAACACAATAAAGAATGAAGTAGTTAAACAAATACATTTTTCTGAGCTCCGAGGTTATGTAATTAACTCTTTATTCTGTATGTAGCACTTGGTCGGCAGTATCACAATACGAGAGGCTGGGTGGAAAAGTACATATAAGTACTTTGCTATATGTTTACAATAACACAATTGATATTTAAACATGCAATTAGGGATAAAACTGCCTTTGAAAGAGCTATGAAAACCATAGAAAGAAGTTGTTGACTGGAAAATTTATAAATGAATGGTGTGGTAAGTGTGTATGGTGATCTCACCTATATAGCATGCTATCAGGGGAAAGGTACCTTATATGTCAGATCATTTCATGACTGGCCTATGTCAGCCATAATGCCTCCACAGATACATAGATAAGTGCTGTGAACAGTGATATTTGCCACATCTGTACATTGCGTTCCCAGCACAGCTTAACATATAGCTGTGGCCTGGCCACTGTCTGCTCACCATCCCCTCTAGTGGCCTGGTTCAAGCCATTGAATTCAGTGGGCTTTGGGATCAGGCCCTGGATCAGGACGCGCTGTAGGTGGCATTAGCTTATAAGAAATGGCTTTTTGCATTCATGCCCCTGGGAGGGGCTGGTGGAAAGGATTCCCGGTGCCCACTCCCTTACAGTGCACCTAGGAAGAAGCAGCCAGAATCCAACCCTTGGATTTATCATGTATGCCAAAAGCTTATATTATTTCCAGTGTGATATAATGCTTTCTTTTCCTTACCTTTCAGTATGTAACTGTTGTTTCATTTCTGAACTAGAGTGAGCCAGTAAGACTTGATGCTTTTGCCTGTCACTCTAACTTACTAGTGGGAGGAACAAAGGCTTTGTTTTGAGTCGTCTACTAGAAATATAAGAATATTACCATTCTTATCAGTTCCCAGGTTATCCCAAGTATTATCACTGAAAAGCTTTCATAAGTTGTTTTATTTATGCTAATATCTCTTCAGTGTTTAAATATTCACATTGTTGTTCTTATGCTCTTTCAGATATAGTGACTTAAAACACAAAATAGTGATTTTTAAGACTGAGTATAGAGGTTTTTTAGTAGCAATGTCATAATGATATTTGTACAGCACTTTGAATATTTAACACCAGATCAGATGATGAAAATCACCACAGCTCCGTTAAGTCAATTTGAGGTATGTTGAACACATCTCCTGAAGATCTGGTCCTAAAAGTGTTATATTGTACTTAATAATTTTATGAGTAAAATATTTAATACGTGTAACCCTTCTGCCAGGTGGAGCTGGCAGCAATCAGGGTCGAGTTCAATATTTAAGGGTTCCTTTTCAACAATACAACACAGAACTGGCTCAAGCCCCCACCTAGTAACCTGGGAAAATTACACACCACCCCTGGGCACCTCTGAGAGGCAATACTTCCTCTTTCGCAAACACAGAGTCGAAGTGTAGAAAATAAACTTTTAATGAAAGGAGGGAAGTCATCTGATATTAATTAGGGAAAATACCACAAGCAGGATTCATAATCATAAAACTGTGAACGGGACACTCACCCCCAGAGTGCGTGGGGCAGTGCATTCTGCCTCATGTTCTTGAGTTCTACAACCAAAAATTCCTTTACTGTGCCCCTTTCTGTGAAGAGGTGCATCTTTGTGAGTTCGCCTCCTACTTGGGAAGAAGGTACCTTACTTGAGCTTGTTCTGGCTGTCCACCCTGCCAGCCATTGTGCCTCGCAGCCTTGCTAGTCGCTCGTTGCCTCGCTTGCCTCTCCAGCAGCTTGTTCACTGTCTGACTGTCAGTCACCTTCTGCTGCTACCTTCCTCTCTGATGTGACCTCTGCACATCAATCTCTTCAGGCTGGGCAGAAACAGTACCCCCTCTCAAGTGATTTTTGCTCTCATTTGAGCATTTTAACATAACAAAGAGGTGCCTAATGAAGCCTATTTAGCTCTTTCTTTGAACAGTGCCTGTCCTGGCATCCTGCTGCATGTGCCCCAGAAGCAGTCAGCAAGTCTGGGGCCTAGGCGGGGGTCTAGGAGGTTCCATGTGCCACTCTCACCCACAGGCACTGCAACTCAGCTCCCCCGGAGGGGGGGGGGGGAAGGAACAGTGCATGGAGCCCCATGGCCCCCTGCCTAGGAGCTGAACTTACTGGCCACTTCTGGGGAGCAGTTTGGTGCCAGCCAGGATAGGTAGGGACAATATCCTCCCAATTACCTCATTAGCCCAGTAATTGCCACCTAGGAGCTCATAATCCCTGAATAGAAAGGTTAACTGCCTTCAGCTTGGCCTACCATCTTCTTCGGGCTGCAGCAACATCAGTGACAAGGGTGCTACTAATAGTGTCCTGTCACAAACCTGGAGTGGGTGTTTCTCAGGGTACATCTACACTACAGGGGGGAGTCGATTTAAGATACGCAAATTCAGCTACGTGAATAGCATAGCTGAATTCGACGTATCACAGCCGACTTACCCCGTTGTGAGGACGGCGGCAAAATCGACTTCTGCGGCTTTTTGTCGGCGGCGCTTACTACCACCTCCGCTGGTGGAGTTAGAGCGCCGATTCGGGGATCGATTGTCGCGTCCCGTTGGGACGCGATAAATCGATCCCCGAGAGGTCGATTTCTACCCGCCGATTCAGGCGGGTAGTATAGACCAGACCTCAGTAGGCTCTGCAGCTTTGGCGTTTATTCCTTTTAGCCCTGGTCTACACTACAAACTTATGTTAGTATAACTACGTCACTCAGGGGTGTGGAAAATCCATACCCTTGAGCGATGCAGTTATACCGACCTAACTGCCAGTGTTGACAGTGCTCTGTTGATGGGAGGGCTTCTCCTGTCGATGTAGCTACTGCCTCTCAGGGAGTGGAATAACTATTATGACAGGAGAAGCTCTCCCATCCGCCTAGCATCTTCACTAAGCGCTAGAGCGGAACAGTTGCAGAGCTGTAAGTGTAGACAAGCCCTTAGTTGTCTTCCAGAGCCCAAGTCTAGCAATGTACAACACACTTCAGGCCACAATGTACAACACATTTATTTTGCTTAGTTTTTGATTGAAATGTAAAATTTTCAAATGTCATTTCTAGCTTGTGATTTAATCTTCGTAATTCATCTACAGTGGTAATTGATGCTACAGAAATTGGCAAATTTATAGTGTAACGTTAGACTCTTTGAATGATACATGATGTACCCTATAATCTTTTCCTTCTTCAAGAATTATATTTCAGTTTTTTACCCTTGACACTTACAAATTATGACTTCTTCCTTTTATGTGTGTTCTCTAAGAGAGCCTGAAAATTATAGCTTTGCAGTCTCAGAAAATAATGCATAAAAACTCCAGGAAAGAAATCCCATGGGTGATGTTAGTTCACTTTTTGACATCTGGCAGCCATTTTTGTTTAATACTAGGTTACTTTGGAAACTATTGCTTCAGTGGAAGACCATGACCACGGGGAGAAAAACACACATTTCATTTTAAAGCAGGTAATGAATTTTTCACAGTCAGCACCCGACAACCACTCCTAATGTTATTTAGAAGGCTGTAATCTAACCTAATTAATACGTATCTATCCATTTGCTTGTAATGTAGAATTTGTATTAGGAATGGAGTAGCCAGGTTAGCCAGGGCCCAGGAAGTAGGAATGACAAAGTAGGAATTGCCAATGCTTGACTATACCCAAGGGCAGTCTAATCCACTATCTCGTCTCCAACAGCAGCCAGCATCAAATGCTTCAGAGAAAGGCGTTAGACCCCAAAGCACACAGAAGTAGGATAATCTGCTCCCACATTACATCTCATCCTACTCTCTTAAGAACCAGTTGTTATATTTCCTGGACAACTGATTCCATCATGAAACAGCCTTTTTTGTGAGATTTTGTACACCTCAAGATGTCTGGATGAGTATCTCTGAAATGAATACTCAGATGAACTCCCAAACCTTTTGAGATTTTATTTCTGATTATTATTGTGTGCTGGAACTACAGATTTTATATACCAAGTAAAATGAAGATAAAAAGTTCCCTTTATCCCCCTCTGTTGATGTGATATTTACCTTAATTAGAACTTGTTGAGATCTTGCTGGTTTATTGTGTCATTTGTAAGTGCAGAGGATGGTGAAATATCTGAACTAATTAGGGTTAGTTAGTAAATATTTAAACCGTGCTCTGAAAATCTAAAATGAAAATATTTTGAGGGTTAACTTTCGTAAGCTCTTTTTAGGAGTTTTACAAAAAAAATACTCTAGATCAGCAATTCTCATCCTTTAGCAATCCAAGGATACCCATTTTGATTTAACTTTTTTCATGGACCCCCAAATCCCCCACTCAGACCCAGGCCCTGCCCCGACTCCACCCCTTTCCCGAGGCCCCACCCCACCTCTTCCAGCCCCTGCTCCACCCTTTCCCCTCCTCTTCTCTGCCTCTTTCTGCCTCCTCCCCTGAGGATGCCCCAGCCCTGCTCCTCCCCCTCCCTCCCAGCACCTGCTACATGCTGTTGAACAGCTGTTCCCCAGTGTGCGGGAGGCATTGGTAGGGAGGAGTTGATCCATGGGGCTGGCAGATCCCAGGGAGTACCTCGTGGTCCCCAGTTTGAGAAACACTGTTCTAGATTATAAGAAATTGTGGGTTTGAACCTTCTAAAATTGCAATACCTAATTTTATAATCTTTTTGGCACTCTCTTACAAGTACATTTTGAGTTGTCACATCTAAATGCTGTCTGAGTAGAACTGATTCTATTGGTTCACTGGCAAATAGAAAAAAATAATTTTGGGTTGATCTGAGACAATTTTTAAAATCTTTCATGAACCCAAAAGTTTTTTTAAAAAATCAGTGTCAAACTGTCTCATTTTAGATTTTGAGCATTTTAACATTTTTAATAGAAGAAATAGAAAATTTGAAAATGAAAAGTTGTTTTAGATGAAATCTAAATGTTTCATGTTGAAGGGGTGGAAATTCCCCTCCCCCCATTTTTTTCTTTTAGACAGTTCAGCAAAATGAATACAAATTCACAAAACCTATTGGTGTCACCAAAACTGCATTTTCTGCTGAAAAAGTTTTAGCTGAAAATTTTTGCTCAGCTCTAATAAGGGTAAAATACAAAACAAAAAAATCCTCACATTTTTGTATGGTGTGGCAAGGCACTGCCTCTGCTTCGGTAGCCTCCAGTACGCTTCCCTCATCTGGTGGTGAAGGCCTGGAGTAAGTCAGCCCGCATGCTGGATGGTGTTAACCCCCAAGCGGGAGAATGATTTCCCAGTATTTTCCAGACAGGCCTAGGGCAGGCCCCAGGAAGTGCCCCTCTGCCAAACAAAAGAGAAAAAAAAAACAATTCCAAGACAAAATAAAGGGGAATAATTTCTCCTACCCTCACTCTGAGGGGGGGATGGCCTTTTTATTGCTCCCTGTGTGCCAGTCCTTCTGCTAAACAGGCAGTCTGTTATGTAGTTTCCCCTGTAGGGCAGAGAGCAGTTATCCACCCTGGAGCAGCCTTTCTCCCTGCTGCCACTAGCCCTGCAGCAGCTTCTCTCCGCCTCTTCTTCTTTCAGGAGGAGTCTTTAAAGGGCTCAGGCAGTACTTAATCCACCTCCAGGATCTCTAATTGACCAGAGAAAACAATGAGGCATCCTTGTGGCACCTTACAGACTAACAAATTTATTTGGGCATAAGCTTTCATGGGCTAGAACCCACTTCATCAGATGCATGGAGTGGAAAATACATTATCGTATGTGTGTGTCTATATCTATCTATCTATCTATCTATCAGAGAGAGAGATTTACATGAAAAGATGGGAGTTGCCTACCATCTGTTCAGTCTAACGAGACAATTCAATTAACAGTAGAATACCAAGGGAGGAAAAATCATTTTTGTAGTGTTAATGAAGGTGGCACATTTCAAACAGTTGACAAGAAGGTGTGAGTAACAGTAGGGGGAAATTAGTATGAGGAAATTAGTTTTTGTGATGACCCATCCACTCCCAGTCTTCATTCAGGCCTAATTTGATGGTGTCCAGTTTGCAAATTAATTCCAGTACTGCAGTTTCACATTTCACATCTGTTTTTGAAGATTTTTTTTTTTTTTTTTTTTGGTTGAAGACTGTTATTGAGTGACCAGGGAGATTGAAGTGTTCCCCTACTGGGTTTTGAATGTTATAATTCCTGATGTCAGACTTGTGTCCATTTATTCTTTTGCGTAGAGACTGTCCGGTTTGGCCAATGTACTTGCTAGATGTGCAGGTGAACAAGCCCCTGATGGTGTGGCTGATGTGGTTAGGTCCTATGATGATGTCCTGTAAATAGATATGCGGACAGAGTTGGCACCGGGGTTTGTTGCAGTGTTTGGTTCCTGGGTTAGTGTTTTTGTTGTGTGGTGTGTAGTTGCTGGTGAGTATTTGCTTCAGGTTGGGTGGGGGGGGCGGGGGGCTGTCTGTAAGCGAGGACTGACCTGTTTCCCAAGGTCTGTGAGAGTGAGGGATCATCCTTCAGGATAGGATGTAGATCCTTGATGATGTGCTGGAGAGGTTTTAGTTGGAGGCTGTAGGTGATGGCTAGTAGCGTCTGTTACTGTCTTTGTTGGGTCTGTCTTGTAGTAGGTGACTTCTGGGTACCCTTCTGGCTCTTCTGTCAATCTGTTTCTTCACTTCACCAGGTGGGTACTGTAGTTTTAAGAACACTTGATAGAGATCTTGTAGGTGTTTCTCTGTCTGAGGGATTGGAGCAAATGTGATTGTATCTTAGACCTTGGCTGTAGACAATGGATCATGTGATGTGGTCTAGATGAAAGCTGGGGGCATGTAGGTAAGTATAGTGGTCAGTAGGATTCCAGTATAGGGTGATGTTCATGTGACCATTGCTTATTAGCACTGTAGTGTCTAGGACGGGGTCGGCAACATTTGGCACGCAGCTCGCCAGGATAAGCACTCTGGCGGGCCGGGCCAGTTTTATTTACCTGCTGTCACAGCAGGTTCAGCCGATCACGGCCCCCACTGGCCATGGTTCGCCGTCTTGGGCCAATGGGGGTGGCGAAAAGTGGCGGAGGCGAGCGATGTGCTGGCCGCGGCTTCTCGCCACCCCCATTGGCCAGGGACGGCAAACCATGGCGAGCCGCATGCCGAACGTTGCCGACTCCAGTCTAGGAAGTGGATCTCTTGTGTGGACTGGTCCAAGCTAGGTTGATGATGGGGTGGAAATTGAAATCCTAGTGGAATTCCTCAAGGGTCTTCTTCCCATTGGTCCAGATGATGATGATGATGATGATGTCATCAGTGTAGTGCAAGTAGAGTTGGTGCGTTAGGGGACAAGAGCTGAGGAAGCGTTGTTCTAAGTCAGTCATAAAAATGTTGGCATACTGTGGGGCCATGCGGGTACCCATAGCAGTGCCGCTGACTAGAAGGTATAAATTGTCCCCAAATCTGAAATAGTTGTGGGTGAGGACAAAGTCACAAAGTTCAGCCAGGTTTGCCGTGACATTATTGGGGATACTATTCCTGATAGCTTGTAGTCTGTCGTTGTGTGGAATGTGGGTGTAGAGAGCTTTTACATCCATAGTGGCTAGGATGGTGTTTTCTGGAAGATCACCAAACGATTGTAGTTCTGTCAGGAAGTCAGTGGTGTCTCGGAGATAGCTGGGAGTGCTGGTAGTGTAGGGCCTGAGGAGAGAGTCTACATAGCCAGACCATCCTGCTGTCAGGGTGCCAATGCCTGGGATGATGGGGCATCCAGGATTTCCAGGTTTATGGATTTTGGGTAGCAGATAGAGCCCCGACCAGGGATATTCTAGGGGTGTACGTCAGTGTAGATTTGTTCCTGTGCTGCTTCAGGGAGTTTCTTGAGCAGATGGCGTAGTTTCTTTTGGTAATCCTCAGTGGGTAACCCCTTTTCAGTTTATAGGGAAAAGGGTCATTATCATTTTAGGGCTAATATACCTGCCTTCCGCCACCCTCTTACAGCTGTCCAGCCTGACTTTGTCACAGGAGAAATCTTGGGTTTTTTCACAGAAACCTTGTGTTTTTCCCCTCAGCCTAGGTTTTAAATATGGTGTTTGTGTGCATTGTAGATGTCTGTATGCACATTTTGGGCTATTTAGTTGGGTAAAATCCATGGTCTATATAGAGAAATTCTAGTCCCTGTGTATTTTATTAAGTCATCCTTTTATAGATGGGGGAGGGGAAAAATAATTTTCTCACATTACACCAGAGTTGATAAAGTATAGCTCATTTGCATATATGCTTCTTAGCACCCACGCAAAATACATCCTGGGTCAAAAACAGTGCCTCATTTCCTCCAAAACCAAAAGCCTTGATTACAGATGGTTTCATTTTGTAAATATGGTTGTCTTTCTAGGGAATTATCCACCTTCTAGAAAAGTATCTGGAACTGATTAAACTTTCTGCAGAATAGTTAAACCAGTCTATCCCTACTATCAATAATTCCAGAATTCTCTAGGATGCTTAATGTTGTAGAAAAGAGATCATTGGCTACTGAATGCTACCAGCAAAATCCTGGCTCCATTGAAATCAATGGCAAAACTCTCATTGACTTCAGTGGGGCCAGGATTTTACCCTATATGTCTGTTTTTTTTTTTTTGACATGTCTGATTTATGCACCTCTGTGGAATGTAAAAGGCTACCACTGTGATTCTGGTAGCCTTTTACACTGACTTTGCACAGATACAAATAATTATTGGAGATACAAGTCTGTGAGAAATAAGGCTCTACAGATGCTCCCCGGGTTACGCAAACCCGACTTACGCAAACCCCCACTTATGGAAAAAGTTCTGTAACTATTTTTTTTTTTTTTGCATAATTGTCGGGTATATGTTTTAAAACAAATTTCTATAAAATCACTTTTTAAATGTCCATAGAACCCTGTTAATTGTGTCCACAATTTCTATAAACCTGTAGAACAGCATTTTTCATTAAATTCTATAAGAGCAGTGAAGAGGCTATGTCTAAGAAGTATTTCCATTATTCTGTACTAGGTACTTGCATGCAACTGTCAAAACTTCAAAACATGTAACATTTTAACACTTTGCAATTTATTTGGAACAATTCATCTAAGGATTATTATAAATATGAATTAATTTAACCACCCAGCACACACATGAAACATGTATTATGCTCTGATGTGCATAGTTTGCAGTAATAAAAGTCTAATGAAGTACATGCTCATGAAAGCAAAGCCCCAAAAGATAAGCAGAGTGGAGTATTATGCATTTGGGGGGAGAAAGGATCTAAATCTAAGACAAAAAGGGTTTAGAATCAAATCCCCTTTTAAGCAATCCCTAAAAACTATTTTCAAAGGGGGAATAGGAAGACTGAGATAAATGCTAAGAGGAGTGATATTCATATCTTACCACAGCAAAGACAATTGCTTGCTAATTTTACATGCAACAGTGACCACTATTACTTGTCAGGATGAGGCATGGTAAATAAAATCAGTACCACCAAGGTCCTTAAAAGTCAACAGGTGGATAAATTGAAACACAGTAAGATGTACTAATTTGCCAAAATTCATACAGCAAGTCAGTGGCGGAGCTGAGTAAAGAATCCACAAGCAGAGCTGGCCTTGTATAAAGAAAGCATAGAATTCAGGCTCTTGTTATGGGAACCTCAGAGAGTGGGGAAATAGTCAGATGTTCCTTCATTCAGCTGGCTGGCCTAAAAGCATCTCTCTCCAAATCTTCCCATTGTCCATGACAATTGCCTCCCATCAGTTGCCAAAGTTTATGCAAATTAATATTTTGAAGAAAATGTAATAGCCAGAAGGTGTCAAAGACTTTAGTATTTTTGCATGTTTATTACAGAAACCCCAGTGTATACCCTCGTGTGTGTATATATAGAGTTTGCAGAGAGCACGGCCTGGAAGGTATTTTTATTTCCCCTTTTATTTTATAGTGCTGTAACTTGTGGTGCTCTCCAATTTTTCTGATAAAAACCATTTGAGAATAGCAACAGGAAATGCTGTTAGCATATTTCCATTAGTAGTATAATGTGGTTCAACATTATTTACATAATAAAGTCCTCCAGGTGCATTAATAAAAGGTATAATGATGACTTTTGTGTTCATCTCCTGAACTGTAGCATTTGATCTAAATGTACCTGTGCAAAAATAATTCATAATAAAATATTGAAAATCATGTTGAAGTCATGTCATGTTTTGGACTGTTGAAAGCTAAAGAATTCAGATTTAGAGTTCTGTACCACATACTTGCATATAACTGTAAAAAGTTGATCCTCCATTCTTAATTCACACTAACAAGTGGAGGAGGTATACAAAGGGCCTTTGCTGTAGCTGTAGTGTCGAACAGAACATCTGAGCTTTGTCTCATGACAAATCCTTAATGTTATTTAACAGAAAACTCTAGTGATCAGTTATCATAACTTGGAAGGCTAAATAAATGTTTTTTAAATAAGGGCCCAGTCCTACAACCACAAAATGTAGTGCTCGCAACTCTGAGCATTCCCTTTGAGATAAATGAACTTCTCATCATACAACTGGTCTGATCCAAAGCCAATTGAAGTCAAAGGGAATCTTTTCACTGGCTACAGTGGGCTTGGATTAGGCCCTGTATGAATTCAATTGCTTAACAAAATGATTAGTTCACTATGCTCAGTAGCAAGTAATTGCAGGATCAGGCCCTATAAAGAAGTATCCAGCCACATAGTGGGCGGGGGGGGGGGGGGGGAGAAGATAAAACAGTCCGCTCCTTCATGTAGCCAGTGCTCCTACCAAATAGAGCTTTCCTGGGAATCAGTTACAGATGGATGATTTTCATGTCAAGATGATGTATAGTAGCATCAAGCAACATAAACATTGTGCAGCAGGTCCTCAGTAGTTGCTAACTGTCATAGCTCCATGGACTTCAAGCTGAGGATCTTCCTCTGTGTTGGGTATAACAAAACATGCCTGAATCTTATATCAAAATGAAATGTCCAATCTCTGGGTTTGCCAACTTTTAGTAAATATTGAAAATTTAAATATTACATGGAATTATTTAATAATTTAAGTGAGGAAATTAATGTTTAAAAGAAAATGCCAATATAATATAAAGTATGCCAATACTACACCTAATTACAAAGAAGACTAAAGCATTAAAGAAAGGGCCTTTAATGTAATAATCAAATATTAAACAAGAAGTGACCATCTTGATACTTTTGATGCAAAGGAGGACAGAACAGCCAGTGGAAAGATTTGGGATCAGAGCATGTGAAAGTTCTATACAAATATATATTTTTTTCATTTCTTTTGTATGTATGTATTCATTTCACTGGTTAAATCAACACTTAAAAAACAAACCCTACCAAATAATAAAAGTGGGTAATCTAATTCTTCAGCTTCATTCCTCTTTATCAAATTAGTCTTTCTGTTAGAAAATACTGGATAGGTCCCACTTTTATATGCTATAGTCAGGCAAAAATCCCATTGAAATCAATAGATAGTTTTGCCAACTTAAGTGAAGGATCAGTTCCTAAAATGCCAGCTTCTAGCAAGAAGATCAATAATATTGATAATTCTATTAATATAAATTTTATTATTCTGTTATATATTAATAGGCTTATTAATACATGGTCCCGATCACTGAATGGAGATACAGGAAAAAATTGCCAATAGCTGGAAATACTGGTTTGAAAATTGTCACCCATGAAAGCTTATGCTCCAATACATCTGTTAGTCTTAAACGTGCCACAGGACTCTCCGTTGCTTTTTAATTTATTTTTGTCATCCAGATATTTCACTTTTAAGGATTTGCTTTTTTTTATATAATTAGATTCTCTTGGATTACACTGGAGTTTTCCTTTGAGCATTGTTTTTATTTAATTTCCTCAAATGATTACAGTTGCCTATATAATATTGTACAATTCCACTTTGTACTAGTGGTAGTGACCTTCTCCTTTTTTGTATTCTATGTCTGATTTGGTACTTAAGCCCAAGTTTTACCAAAACTATCATTGTGAGATTTGTCAGATGACAATACCTTGCAGTATCCTGAGAAGAAAGTTAGCCCTTTACAGATATACTCCAGTATGTGTAACCTGTCATCCAGGATGGAGCATGGGAAACAGCTTCATGGAGAAAATAGCTAGCCTTCTTTTTCTCTTTACAATTCAGGGTTAAGTTTCTGAACTCAGGGCTCATTTGTTCACTTCCCCTGTTGTTGGGATTCTTTTTTCATCATGTTTTGGAGATGAGATCCTAGAGTCCATACTCTTCTGTGGTGGCATTAAGATATTTCATGCTTCCACACTCCAGCCCATGATGTTAGGATTCAGTCAATCAGGTATTAACATGACTTGTTTAGATAGACATAATTGCTTCAGTAGTGTCTGTCCAGTCCTTTATTTGAAAAACAAGAAATTCCTGACATTGATTTCAATGAAAGGAGGGTAAATCTGGGTACAACATTGATTTCAGTGGAGTTACGGGAGTGAAAAACATGAAAAGTGTAACTCAGATTCAGTCATGTTTATGCATAGCTAGTTCTATGTAGCATGTACATATATGCACATGGCCACTTGCTCATTTGTCTCTGCACGTTATCAAGACAGAAAAAACTTCATGTAACTAAAGAAAAACAAAATTCACTTTTGTGCTCTTATGAAGTTTAATTTTTGTAGAGTATTTTTTAATTCAAAGGGTTTTTGAAGCATTCAAGATCTTTTCTGTTAAATGGAGAGCATAGTATGACAATGGGGAACACAATGAGCCTTCATCAAGCCTGCTCGTGATCTCATATAGCATACAGTATTGCATGATGCACTAATTATCATACAGCATAAAGTAAAACGTTTGCCATTTAAATGTTTACAACTTTGATTTTTGCTTAATAAATGTTACCAAAGTAAGCAACTTTTCTTATTTGCAAATGGCAGTTGTAGACATTGGAATGACAACTGGTGTTGATACTGTGTTGTAGTACATCAGCTGTACCTTTCTCTGTGTTCTCCTTACATTCTTGTGCAGTTAATTGTGTGTTAGGGAAAAAAAAACACAAAACCTGAGAGAGTATTTTTGATTGTTTCACATTTTGTGATTCTAATTTGTAAGTCTTTTTAAATGCTTATCCCTACAACTTCTGTATCAATTCCAGCACATTTATTTTACAAAGCAGTCATTCTTCCAGTGGAGGATAGCAAACTCTTCACCTTGAGTGGAAATGGATTCTGCAAGCTAGCTGGCAGGCCATTTGTTTTGAGAAAATAAAAATAAAAAAATACAGGCAATACAGGTGTTCCTGTTAGATCAAATGAATAACAATTTCTGTATATTGTCAAGAAATGTATGGTTGTGCAGTCATAGTTCATAGCTGAAAGGTCAAAACTGTTTAAACTTCATTAGTTTGTGTGTCTTTTGTATGATAAATTTCCATAGAGTATTTGTTTTTCTGAAGCATGCAAGATCTTGTCAGTTAAACTGAGCATATCACATGGCACTTATTGATGTTGGAGGATAACAACCTTCATTAAACTGAGCTTCTAGAATGTAAAGACTTGTTAAATGTGGTTATAATATACATCAACTTATTGAATACTGTTTTTATAGTGATATTGTTTTAAAATCTGTCATCTTAGCTATTTATAGGAAGCCCATCACTATTGTACGGTATGTGTTCAATTTTATGTTGACAAGTATCAGAGGGGTAGCCGTGTTAGTCTGAATCTGTAAAAAGCAACAGAGGGTCCTGTGGCACCTTTAAGACTAACAGAAGCATTGGAGCATAAGCTTTCATGGGTGAATGCCCACTTCATCAGATGCAAGTGTCTTGCATCTGATGAAGACACTTGCATCTGATGAAGTGGGCATTCACCCATGAAAGCTTATGCTCCAATGCTTCTGGTAGTCTTAAAGGTGCCACAGGACCCTCTGTTGCAATTTTATGTTGCTCTGTAGAAGGTGAAGTGGGTATAACAACTTATGAGTTAAAATAGATTAGATCATTTTAACATCAGGGTCAGAATGGTTTAGAGGATTGGTAACGTAGTATGCAATCTTTTTGTCACTATTCTGAATTTGGCCTCAGTTATGAGGAAATTTGCACTGCTAACGTCTATTTTATATGTGGATAAATAAAGGACTCTAGTGTCCAGTATTGTAAATGCATCACCTGTCATAAGCATAAATAAAAACAGATTGAGTCGTATAAAAGCAGAGGGAGTAGAGGGTTTTTGTTTTCCTGGAGACCTTTTTGTATTGCAGCAGATATGACCTAACAAAAAAGTATGCAAAAAGAAAACTGACTGCCAAATATTGGCAACTGCTACAAATGTAAAGAACTATACAAGGCTTGATTCTCCAGTGTTGTGCACCTTTTGAGACCATATCTCCCTGTGCAAAGTGGGCACAAGAAACTACCAGATCAGAATGATAGCATTTTT
This sequence comes from Chrysemys picta bellii, assembly GCF_011386835.1. NCBI lineage: Eukaryota > Metazoa > Chordata > Testudines > Emydidae > Chrysemys > Chrysemys picta. The sequence continues at coordinate 194,118,491 of NC_088792.1, forward strand.
CACATTTATCTGACTTTTACCCAGTATGAAGCCATGAAGAACCAGGTCCATTTTTGCTGAAGACTCGAAAAACATATTTAGAAAATCTAGAAAACTTGAATCTGAGATTTTTCTCCTTGAACCTAAAGATAATGGTACCCAAGTAATGCCGATCTTGTAAACCACACATTTATTATTATTATTATTTATTGGTATTTTTCTCCCAGCTACACAAATTTGATGAGGCAAAATGAAATGGCTGCCAGCAAAGACTAAGTGTTGCCCTAGAAAGGTCACACGGATGCAGATTTTTTTTCACATCTGTTCATGGTGAGTAGTGCTTTATTCCATGAGTAGTCTCACTGAAATCAGAGGGTGAAATTCTGGCATAAGTGAAGTCAATGGCAAAACTGCCATTGATTTGAATAGGCCCAGAATTTCACTAAGTGGGTCAACTTGCATACTAAGAATGGAATAGTCTTGCATATTGTGAAGAGAGCAAATAATTGTGTGTGCATGCATAGAGGTTCAGGACCTTAAATGTATCGTGTGTGTGTGGGTTTTTTGTTTTGTTTTTTGGGTTTTTTTTAGATGGAGGGAAGACCATAGATTTCCTTCACACAAATGTGTTTTATCATTTACCAATGGCTGCATGAATTCAAAAGTTACACAACAGAATTTACAATAGGTTAATAGAAAGCAAATATTCAAGAACGGAAAAACCTTCTTTCATGTTTTTGGAAGTTCTGCGGCATTCAGACCCTTTGGATGTACTGCTTTCATGTTCGTAACACTATACTCATAGCAACATATCCTCTCTTTAGTAGAGAAGCTTCTTAACTTTCTTTTCATTCTTTACATGTATCTCTCTCTAGTTTGAGTCATCTGTGACTAGTTGTATTAGTCACTGCAACACCAAAGTGAGAGATTCTAAAGATAACGAATAAGGACCATTTGACTTGAAAATTTGGTAATATTAAGGTGCACTGGGTGCTGCTGCTGGTTTCATTTTTATTATGCTGCATAGACAAGATAGTTGCTTTTAAATTAGAATAATAAGAATGATTTGTATCTATGTATTTGGGGTCTAAAGTGCCCCATATACAGACTTTGTCACATTCAAAGTTGCATTAATAGCAAAAATCACCATCTTTTTGGAGGTAGGGAGGGGACAGAAATGAAATGGGGGTAAAATATCTTTATTTATTGACGTAAGGTTTTTGTTAGTCATCTGGCAGACTTGCTTGCTTGTACAGTGTTTGCACATAAAAATAGAACTGGGAGAACACAGGCCCCCATCCTGTATGGACTGAGAAGCTGCTGCCTGACCAGAGTGTGGCTGTGCATCCTCAGAGAGGAGTTAATGTGTCAGGAGATCTCTCATTCCTAGGTGCAGATTACTTGGGGAAAGAGAGGAAAGCCAATGTTCCACCCTCTCCAATGTGCCAACTAGCACAGGTGCTCACACTCAGCTTGTTGGTTCTGGTAGGTTGGTGTTCATTAGAGTTAATGGGAACACATATGCAATCCACTGGCTCTGCCTGGTTTGAGACTCCAGTGGCCACAGTACAGATCACTGTTCCTATTCAACACCACATCAGCTGCAGCACTAGGGACTAGCCTAATAAATATCCAATAACTCTTTGCTAACAGAAAGACAGTTTGCACTTGATGCAAGAAGGAAAAGCTCCCAAATGTCCTCATCTCTGCACAAGCTGTGTGAAATTAAAAAGTTTCTAGCGATTGGTTGGCAGTTGCCTCCATGTTGGAATCTGTTCAAATTATCATGGTGTTAATCTTAACATTTCTACTTCAGATTCTACAACTGAGTTATCGGTGTATATACCAATATCTACCTTTCTGAAGCATTTTTAAAGCTTGTTTCTTTCCCTTTATAATACCACAGAAAATGCTTTCTGGAGCATTGACATGTTTTGGTAGGGATTGACTCAGCATCCTTCTTAACTGCTGCAAGGCAGTAGATTTAGATCTTATGCTTTGCAAATTTGGGTATTATAAGCAGAGTCAGTAGCACTATCTATTGTTAAGGTTGCTCATCATTTCCCATTTTAAGACTTTGTTTTCAGTTGCTTATAACTTTGCCAAACATTAACTGTTTGAGCTGAATTTTTTCAGGCTGGGTGTCTGCCTCAGGATGAATTTTGAAAATTTCCAGCCAAAACATATCAGCTGTTTCCAAGAATGAGGCTGGGGAGGAGGGGGAATGTTTTACCATGTTAAATTCTGGTGACCTCTCCCTTGAGAAGCTCAGTACCACATGGGAATGCCTGGGGAAGTAGATCTAGGGCAACCTGCAGCCTATGGTCTGCATGCGGCCCATCAGGGTAATCTGATTGTGGGCCACGAGACATTTTGCTGATGTTGACTGTCTGCAGGCATGGTCCCCCCCCGCAGCTCCCAGTGGTTACGGTTCACTGTTCCCAGCCAATGGAAGCTGCGAGAAGCGACGGCCAGCACGTCCCTGTGGCCGACCGCTTCCCGCAGCACCCTTTGGCCAGAACAGCAAACCGCAGCCACTGGGGCCGTGCCTGAGGATGGTCAACATCAGCAAAATGTCTCATGGCCCGCAATCGGATTACCTGGATGGGCCACAGGTTGCTCACTACTGATCTAGAGTCTGATTTGCAGAACACTCACAACTGCAGCTGATGTCAATGGGAACGCTGTTCTGAAAATATAAAGAGCTATAAAATGCTGAAAAATCAGGTCCTAGGCTTCTAAAATTGGGCACTCAAAGTTGACTTTTGACAATTTTTACCTTAATCTCTCTATGCCTCAGTTCACCTTCTGTAAAATGGGGATAATATCACCCTTCTCACCTCACAAGAATGTTGGGAAAATAAATTAATTAATATCTATGAATCACTCAGATCTATATTGATGCATGAGGAGATAATCAATTCTGTCTTCTGAACAGGTTTTGAATAATGTGTAATGAATAAGGGATACACATTGAACAATGGGGAGAAAACAAAATATTGACTAGCTGCTCATCATGTGCACACTGTCCCATCCTGTACACTTACTAAGGTAGGGGTCTTGTGGAGAAAATAATATGTGATCATGACGGGCTTTAAAACATTCATAATGTAATTTTAACATAGCTTCGTTTGAATGTACTGGTGAATAGAACTTTAATTAATATGTTCAGTATGAAGAGTTTGTATAAATGACATGTAAAAGGTAATGCAATGTACCTAGACCTAGCTACAGACCTTGTCATTCTCTGGGAGGTTTGTGTTTTAAAGCCAGAATTGGAACTTACCAACCGAATGAATCCCCATGAATTTGGTAATGACTATAAAATGGAAAGTAGATTTGAACCAACAACATGACTTTCTTGATTTTGTATTTGAAACATGGCTTCAGCCTGGTATGATTCTTAATGGCAGTTAGGTCAAAAGGCTGGTGGAGGAAGAAGCAGTTTGCTCATGGTTTTAGAGCTATGGCTTGATATGACTTAGTTTTTGTCTTAAACTTAGCCTTTTTTTAAAGTATGAAATTATTTGGATCAGACACAACACCTGCCCCTAAACCTATGTCAGTGCTCTTATCTTATATACATGTTGTCAGGGTGGCTGAAGGCCTAAAGGTTCTTATGTAGAGTGTGTTCCCCACTGAGGGAAGCCATCTGGCACTCATTTGTTTCTTCTCTGTAAGACTTAGTTTTATCTTATTGATTAGATGCTGTAGTACAGTGTATATTTCACACAGTTATGAAAAGAACAAAAAAGAAAATGCTCCACTGAAAAGGATCTACTCTCCCACTGATATGCTAGTGAGTTACATGTATGACTTCAGTCTACATTAAAGTGAGTAGACAGTGTAAATTCCCCATACATATTTGGGACTGCGGATCTTCAAGGATATTGTTTGTTTCCAGCTTAACACATTGGGGCTCAGCTGTGGATCCCTGGGAAAAAAAACAATATTTTTGTGCATCCAGAGGCTAAAACCAGCATTTCCTCTGTTTAATAATGATCTGGAAGAGGGTGTAAACAGCACATTAATTCAGTTTTCAGACTATGCTCTATTGAGTGGTTTTGTGAACACTAGCAAGGAGAGAGGAGTTAAAAAAAAAAGGGGGGGGGGCGACCTATGCAGATCTGAAACAATGGGCAACAAATAGATATAATAATAATCTTAGAAAAAGAGCAAACTAATATATTTGGGGAATAGTGACTAGAAACACTGATATTAAATACAGAGGAAGTACTTTCAAAGCAGTAACCTAGAAAAATGCAATGAGTAATACTGGACAGCAAATTGCAATACAACATGGAAAATAATAATTTTTGGCTGCTTTGAGAACTGAAAGTTGATGCTTCTCTATAAAACACAGGTGACACTGCACATTAAGCATAATATTTAATACAGTTCTGGGTACTCAGTGCAAGAAAGATGATGCTAAAGTTATCTCTCTGCTGATGACTCTCACATCTACTGACGCCATTGACCCCTTTTTGACCTGTCTATTCCAGGCTCATCTCTCTTTTTCTCTGATATATCCTTAGATGTTTCACTGCTTCCATAAACAAAACATGAAAATTTTCTTATTCTTTCTAAATGTTCTCCTTTCCCTCTTTCTTAGTCATCATAGACCCCTCAAATATCTTCCCTCTCACTCTGACTCACAGTATTGCAGTTATATTTGAATGCCCCCCCACACACTTTTTTCTTCTTTCCTTGCATTGAAGACCTTACCACATTTTGTCACTTCTCCTGTAATATACCTGAAACCAATCCTTATTTCCAAACCCCTGGTTTGCACCATGGTTCTATCCCACTAGCACAACTGTAACATTCTCTCCCTCTTCAGTCTAACATTCAGCAGCTAAAACCATCTTCCTCAACCAGGATAGTTTTTCACCCCCATGAAGGAAAAAGACAAACTCTTGCATGTCCTGAAACACTGTTAATGCATCTCTAGTATGAGCTAATAGGGGCTAGAGAAGCAAAATCATGGGTTTAATCTACACTTGGCACAGTTGAGGAGAGCAAAGGGGAAGGACAGCTCAAAGCTATCTTTCTGCTTCTATGTTCTCGGTCCAGCCAGGGGTTGCAATAAATGAATGTCAGAAAGGAATATTAGATCATCTAGTCAGATCTACTGGCCACAGAATTTCTTACCCAGTGTTTAGTTTAATAACTTGCATTTATCTAAAACATCTGTTTCAAGAAGGCAGCCAGTCTTGATTTGAAGTCTTCAGGATATGGTGAATCCTCCACTTCCGTTTATAGTTTGTTTCAATGGCTAATGACTTTCACTGTTTAAAAAAAAAAAACAATAAGGAGGGGCTGCCTTATGTCTAATATGAATTTGTCTGGCTTCATCTTCCTACCTTTATGCCTTTCTCTGCTAGGTTAAAGACCCTGTAGTACCTGGGCTTTTCTCTTTATGAAGCTACTTAAACACTGAAATCAAGTCACCTCTCCATTTTCTTTTTGATAAGAAAAACAGACCTCTCATTCTGTGGCATTTTTTTCCAGCTCTCAAATGTTTTTTATAGCTCTTTTCTGCACTCTCTACAATTTTTCAATATTTAAAAAATATGAACCCCAATATTAAAATACTGTCCAGTTCCTGTCTGACCAATTCCATAAACATAAGTAAAATCACCTCAATACTCACCTCTTTGCACATCCAAAGATTGCAGTGCAACTCTGTTACTTCGGCTGCAGCTGTATGTTGCGCAAGATCACGATATGGTGGCACACCACGTGCTCTGCAATGCCCTCTCCCACATTTGGCATGACTTCTTCCTGCTCCTTCCCAATCTTGATACAGCCCCTAAATATGAAGGGCTGGTTCAGGTGTTGTAGATCTGGCTTACTCACCTTTGTGCCACATGAGGATTCCCCTATTTTTGACTGACCCTGTGATCATCTGAGGTAGTGCAAAGTAGCTAGATGAACTAGCTAGAGGAGCTAAATGATTGAGCCCAATATTGGGACCTTCACTGGGTGATCCACCTGTATCTCTTTGACTTGACTAAACTTACTGTGATATGTAGAGTACAGTCATTGCATATGTAGCTACATGCCAAAGTGAAAGGCTCCAGCTGTGGGGAGCTACTGGAGCCTTTCGCTACTGCCAGCACCTTTCCCTGTTGCTAGAGCCTTCATTGTGGTGGGGAAAAGCTCCAGCACTGGGGAAGCAGCAGGAGCATGAGAGGCACTGCTTGGGCATGTAGACAGCATGTAATGCACTCTACTTGTCTAAGCTGTGCCTCACCGTCTACGCAGCAATTTATAATTTTGCTAGCAGTGTCTACACGCCACTGTAAGTCTGAATATACCTTTAGTTTTGCTTCATTACCTCTTCATTATGATAATCACTCAATCACATTTACCAAAACTACGGTTCCTGATTTTTCAGTGTACACACACACACACACACACACCCTACAATGTGGCCAGAAAGCCATATAAATGCCATTGACATAATCCTTGCAAGAATACGAATGTGGTGGTGTTCATTTGTAATCCCGCTACTTGCTATAGCACATGCTCTGTTGACTTATATTATACTAATTAACACTTCCTTGTCTTCTGCGGTAACTATACCTTAAAATTATGAGAGCAATGTCTTTGTGCTCCAGAGTATTTGAAATATTAATTCAGTTTTAAAGGCTGTTCATTTTCTCATATGAATGTTTGAGTGAATTGGAAACTCTGACTAATGGGAGAAAGAGAGAGATTGGGCTAAAACAACCTGTCCAAGGTCATGCAGAGAGTCAGTAGCAGCATTTCCTGACTTCCATCCTCTTGTTCTAGCTAGGCAATGCTGCTTTGCTAATTTGTGAGAAGGAGGATGAATAAGGGGAAGGAAGGTCCAGTAGCTAGGGCATAAGCTTGGAACTCAGGAGAGTTGGGTTAAATTCCCTGTTCTGCCACAGACTTCCTGTGTGACTATGGACAAATCATTTAGTTTCTCTGTGCCTCAACTTCCTATCTGTAAAATGGGTGTGAAGGACTTCTGTACCTCAGAAGGGTGGTATGAGGATAACACACAACACGGAAGGGAGGGGTAGTGATGTTTAGTTTATTGTTTGCAAAGTGCTTTGAGGTCCTTGAATGAAAAACACTACAGATGTGCAAAGTATTTAGTATTTCATATACTGACTGCCCATATTTTTTGTATTGGCCTGATATTCCAGAAGTGTTAAACTATGGGATGGGTGTGCACTGAGGGCCAAATCCTGCAGTGAACTAAATCAGATTCTCTGCAGGTACAAGGGTTTGTCCATTTGGTACCCACTGCAGGATCGAAGTCTTGTTTAGGTACAGTTCTGTTCCAAAAATGATTAAATTTAATTCCACAAATTTCACTGTCTGAAATTCTAGATGAGACTCTGGCCTTAATGCCATTTATTTAAGTTTATATTTTTGAAAGAAAAATGGTGAAACACTAGAGAAAATGACAAGAAAAAATAAGTCCACTGTATTGTATAGCATTCATAAAAATAAGAAAAATCGTATAATAAAGAACTCCACAAAACTCCATGGGTAGAAATTAAATATAAAAAGAGAAATCCCCAAGTGTCTTTAAATATTTCATAAAGAAATATAATTTGTATTCTGGTACATAAAGCTACATCATCACAACAAAACTATATACTACCAGAATGTTTAATTTAAAAAAAAATTACATCAGAAAACAATTATTATTCATAACAAGATGCAACATAACTAGTTATCTCATCATTTAGAAAGCAGTTCCCTGTTTCCATCTTCAATAGCCTAATCTGTTTTTTTTATGAGAATAACACAACAAAAAGCACTAACACATCATCGTCATCATTTTTTTTCTAGAAACAAAACAGAAGCTGAAAACATGAAACAGAAAATTCAGGATGACATGAATTTCTTTCAATGGAATAGTCTTCTAGTATCGGGGGGAAGGGGGAGATCATAGAAAACAATAGAGGTAACAAATAACTCCATGGTACTAATACGCATTCACCAAAAACAGAATGAAGGGGATATTCCTGGAGAAATGGAATTTGTCCTCACCCACAGGAGAGAAGGTTGTGAATGGAATTGCTCTGTAACATATTTTACTCCCTCCATTTTCTCACCATATAAGTGACTCCCAATAGTTTAGTTGCTGGGCTGATGATGGTTAGCGCATCCTGTGAGCGTCAGCCCACTATGCAAGTTAATTGAGGTTGTCCATTATAAGACTGATTTGATACTGATGTTGATGAAGTAAATAAGTACAGTTGTGAAAGGGGTGAACTATGTGGTGGAAAAGTCTGCTCCTCAACCCCTTCATTCCCTGCTTAAAAGTTATTTGATAAGAGATGTTTGTAAGCCAAACAACTTCCAGACTTTGGTGAGGTAGGGCTATATATATAGAGAGAGAACAGGTAGTGACATTCACTGAGATAGAACTGGATTTGATACAGACAACATGCCTGTCCCACTGTCTGGTGTACTACCTTTAGACAGTAGCACAAGTGTTGTGACAAATCAGATTGGAGTAGGTCTTAGTTTGCATTCAGTTTCTGCCTTGTAGATTCTCTCCTAAATTCAATCTATGCACATCATTGAATCTGGCTCCCCAATGTCTGAGTGCCAGCCAAATTGACACATGCAAGCAGAATAATAAAAGTTAGTTGTCAAATCACCCTACTGGTCTACACAAATGAAGTTTGCTTACATTCATAAGTGTTGTTAATGTCAAACTGGGTGGGAAACCTTGTGAGTGCAAGTTTAAAATTGGTATTTAAAAATGTCATCCTTCATTATCCTAAAATATGGAGTTCTGACTTGCCCTCCAATAAACATCACAATACAGTGTGTGTTTGAAAATTTGTTGTTGTGCATGTATGCATAGTTGCTGTGTTTTTTGTTTGTTTGTTTTTTTGTGATAAGTTATTTGGTTCTTTATATAGGATTTGAAGAAATCCGAGCCCTTAATTTTCTGGGCCAGATCTTTTGATGTATGGGAGTCACTTTTTTACCACTTCACCTACCTGCATGGGCCATGAAATTGGGTTACCCAGTCTAGGGAGAATCCCCACAACACTTGTACTCTGAATATTTTGGCCATACATGAGGATCTGGCCCATAGTATTTAATTCCCTATGTTTGTTATTGGTTTACATTTTAATTTTATCTTCATTATTTGTTTTTGTATCTGATATAATGTATCTGTGTTTACTTCCACATCTGTACAGCACCTAGCACAGAGGGTTTCCATTCAGAGAAGGGCCGCTGGATGTTGTGATAATATAAATATACAGCATAACGGTTAATGGAAAGAGTATAGAACTAAGTTAACACCAAGATTGTTTTTTTTTTCTTGCCTATGAGCAGCTTTCATATATTCCATTTCTTGTTTGTTTAGGGGTAATGCTAGAGCTTATATTTTAGTCTTGTTGAAGGATTCAAACTGATTTAGAAGAGATTTACTTTAAAACAAACTGACAGTGTCTATATTATGAGTTTTGCTCCCCCCCTCCCAAAAAAAAAAGTCCTACCCTGCAAAGAATACAGTCATCAATCATATTGAGAACCTGATTTATATTCTCCACACTTCACCACTAACTGGATTACAGAGCTGAAAATCTTACTCAAAGTTTAAAATGTGATAAAAGTAATCAAATTGTTCTAGTCAAATTCTAACTGTGGTGAATAGATGGCACTAATTACCTTTTCTTATTATGCTACAAATGTAGTTTACTCTATCTTTATTCATGAAGTAGTATCATATAGCCCACCAAGGGGACTGCAGCAATATGTAATATTGGCATATTTGTTTCCTTACTTTTATCTTTCATCTTCATCAGTATTCTGGAGGTGTGGTTTTAGATTGCAATGTATTGTTAATGCTGGACTTTCTCATTCCTGGTGTAATTATTTCACCCAGCAGAATTGCAAAGTTGAACTTGCATAGAAAACTTGAAGAACTCTAATAATAAAAATAACAGCCAGTTTTACTGGAAATGATTACTCTTTAGAAAAGTGCAGGTACATATAAGAAATCTTCATAGGAAGAAAGTAACTACAACTAAATAGTTACTTCCAGGTCTATATTATTTGTATATATTACTCAGCCCTGATACAGGGCAGCAGCAGCAGTACCAACCTCAACAGGGAATTACAGATTAGCTTTACGAAGTGGTCACTGGACTAGTGATAAAGGAGTGCCCTGGATTACAGATAACACGTAGAGCACCTCTGGCTCAATTTCTACTCTCTGAAGAAATTCCAATGCCAAGCAGGCTATTTTTTGTATGGCTTATAACTGAAATGATACTCCTGCAATTCTGAAAAAGTTTAAGGGGAAGGAACCCTTCTGAGGATTTTTTTTGTTTCCACTGACTAGAAATATTTGCTTCCTTTTTCCAGTTGCCATCATATATGGAATCACAGTTCATTTTAAACAGAAATATTTATTTAAAAAAAAAAAAAGCTAGAGACCCAAAGAAGCAGGCTTTCACAACACTTGAATTCCAGCTTTGTCTCTTTCATTTACAGGGGATATACTCTGAACTCCATACAGCACACAGACAACTAGTGTCTGTATAATAATTTCAAATACCTATATAATTACACCAGTTGTTCATGAGAGAGGGTGCAGCGAGATCCCGCTATTTCTCTTGCCACACCTGCGCATAGGCAGGCAGACTTCCTATGCTTCCTCGGTGTGTTGCCATTGCTGCTTGACAACCCTAAGTGGAGGGAGGGCAAGGTTTGGGAGCATCATGGCCACATCCCTTTCTCTGCTGTCTTGTATTAGCAATGGGGAAAACATAAGGAGGTAGAGGTATCCTTCTTAAGTGAGCTATCCCTACAACCTCAAAGACAATGATGCCAAGAACTGCCACTTATGCAGTGCCCTTGTGCTGCAACAGCCTTCAGCAGCACAGCTGTGACAGGCAAAGCTAAAATGGAGCCCATAGTTTGCAAAACCAGACAAGTAGGCCTGTTCAAAGTTTGGCTTTCAGAATCTAGGAACCTCATGTGAATAAGACAATAAAACCTTAATGTTCATCAATTTCCATTTTAAAGGTAAAAACCACATAACTCTTGAATATATCCTAGTTCCATAGGAATTGTCATATTAGGTCAGAGCTGAGATCTATCTAGTCCAGTATCCTGTCTCAGACTGTGGCCAGCACTGGATGGTTCAAAGGAAGGTGTAACAACCCCACAATAGCTGGATATGGGATAATCTGAGCCCCCAGCATTAAGTCCTCACCCTGATTTCTAATAGGTAGAGATTGGCCTATGCCACCCACCACAGGGGTCAGTCTAGGTTCCATTAAATTCAATGTGAAAGACTGAGGAAGCAGCTCTCTTTGGAAAACCACAGGAAGCTCGTTAGAGTGCAGCCCTCTTCTGACGTACATTAAACGATCAATCAGACTAGGACATCCATGGTAGAATAAGATGTGTAGAGTCATCAAGAGTAAAGGACCGTACCCAGATAACCAGGGAAGGTTCTAACCACCAGAGGAGGGAGGTTCTAGAACTGCCTTCCATCAGGAATAATGGGGGCAAACAACTCTAAGTAGTTTTAATATAAAGCTTGATAAATTCATGGAGATTATATTATGGTGTTGTCTACAATAGTAGGGGACTGGACTCAATGATCGTTGACTGGACTCAGGGTGTCCCTTCCAGTCCTATTCCCTATGTTACTATGAGGCACAGAGGGCAGCAGGGCACAATCTGAGAATAGCTGGAGGATCTCAGTAATTTTATTGGCTATACTTTGTGGAGCTCAGTTAGGTTAGGATAAATTCAGAATAACTTTCATTGGGTTTAAGTGTTAAACTGAAAAATGCCTTTTAGTCTGAAATGTTATGAGAATGTGGGTGCAGTTTGTGGTGACTGTGTTTTTTAGCTACAGGGATCTCAGAAAACGGATCAAATCTCAGAGGAAAATTTCTCAAAGAGCTAATTTTTAAATGCCCTCTGCAAAAGTTAGTAAATACTTCACTAAAAACTCTAATGGAAAATGCTGCTGTTCTCTGAAAAGTTATTTTGTTAAAACTGGAGATTAAATTCAGTCCCAGTGGTTCTGCTTGTGATACTGTATTCAGTTATGTTCATATTATTTTAACATTTCCAAGGGGGAAGAATTTATTTAAAGCATTCTCTGTTATATAAGAATACTTTTCCAGGACATGCTTATTTGGGTGGAAGGAGAATTCCATAAATGATTTTCAGTCATTGGTGATAGTGAGAGACATATCATGCATGTCAACATTGGAACTCTGTTACAAGAACTGACGAGGGGTTGGCGGGTTGGTACTTGGATAACTTTAATTCAGTTTGCTTCTCCTGTTATTAGAAACCTTGGGTCCTTCCTTGAACTGTAGGGCCTCTTTTATTTTGTCAGATCTCCTCTCATGATATACAGTACTTAGGGGTCTTCCTGGAACTACTGACCTAAAGGGCTTTGCCCTCACAGGTCCTGGCCTTTGTAATGTGTTTATATGTACAGGGGCCTTTCCAATGTCCAAAAACTGAGCAAAATTATCTTGAGGGACATTGCTCCTGTAAGGAATATCTCTTCAAAGCAAATAAATCTCTTGTATGATCCCCATTGGCAAAGTAAACCATTGCAGTGATGTTTAGTTTGTGACCCTTTGGGACTTTGAGCCTCTAAAAAATAGTTGCTGTGTCACTGGAAGCAGTGCTCAGTTTCTTTTGGATTTCTTTCCTGAGGTAAATAACTGAGTATAGTGAAAAAAATCCCAAAGTGCCTAGCGGGGCCTTCAGGAATCTCTACACTTCCTTAAGTGACAATGCTTGACAGACCTTGTTACCGCCAAGACCTCGTTACCTCTTCCTTTATGTCTTTTGTGCTGCTTCACAGCTGAACCAATATGAAACGAAAATGTCTAACGCTCTCAATAGAAATGAGGATGCTGCTTTTCAGAGGCCCGAGTGTACCCTTTGCTTTGCCCTTCTGCCCAGTCTGCAGAGACCTCTGAACAATTACACCATCTCCACTGGTGAGAGTAAAGAATTTGCTACCCACTGCTGTGTCTATTACCCTTGGTGAAGTTAAAGATCACTATTTGATCTTTAGGTACAGTATATAGCAGATATTTTTGTCATCTTTTTTATAGCATTCACTAGTCATTAAATAGATGGCCTACAGGCTGAAATATGTAAATTAGCTAATTATCTGAATACTGACAGAAAATTTAGTATTAACTCTTGTTTTCTTGGTGGAAGCTGTGTGGTATCACTATCTCCAGGGCTGAAGGATTTCTAACATATTTCTGTGAGCATATATCAGGTATATGCTGCATAGTGTCTGTCTATCACCTCCTTTCCCTCCATCATTCAAAATGCACCTTGACTTAAGATGCCTAGATAGAGCATTCTTTCTTTTCTGGGTCTGCTGCAATCCCATTGTTAGTGGTTGCATTATTGTATATATTGTCTTTTTGAATGCCCTCTGGTGCTTGTTCTAATACTTATTATTCTGTACTCTGGCTGTATTTGCACTTGTGTGCTTCCCTGAGTAAATCTCCATGCATTGCTAGCACATGTATCTTGTACCCGTGACAAGTGTCTACCTATGCTGAGCTGGGCATGGGTACACACTGTGCACAGGAATATGCTAGTGTTCACACTACCCCTTTTTGGTATGTGATGATACTGCCCCTGAAATGGTAGCACTATCCCAGAGCCCTGTGCATCACAGGACACACTCTTGGAACTGCCTTGCTGCATGTCGCTGGTACTATATGCTGCCATAAACACATTTGGAGACGGTATTGCTCAGTCATCTTTCCCTTCTAGCAAACTGCACTGGAGACAAGGAGCAAGTATATGATGATCTGGTTCTGCTCCTGCTCACTTGACAAATTTCCATGCACTGCAGTATTGGATACTAGATAGAATCAGTCCATAAAAAATTGAAACAATTGTGGCACTCTCTACTTCAGAGTAGCGCCTTGTAACTCCCATATTAATCATTCATATATGATTGTGACATTTCATACAAAGCATGTCATGTAAGATGTTATGATCTGATAAAACCCAGACTGGGGATGTAGTCCCCCCTTTAGCAGCAGAAAGTGCATAGATATTGCCGCCAGACCTATCTGGATGTCAGTGTGGCCACCGTGGTTCAGATTATCATGGCATGCTGTGCCTTGCACAACATATGTGAGACTAAAGAGGATACTTCCACTGTAAGTGAACACAGGATAGATTGTTTTTCAAAGCTTATACAGGCAGCCAGATCCTACCCATGTGCACAAAGCTCCTGGTTCCTGGTAGGCCAGGGAAATTCATGATTCTGTATGCCCATGTATCATGGAACAGCACGAAGCCAAAGGTGACAAACTGTGCCAAGGAACACTGTTGGGATGCTATGGCACGGATGGAAAAGCTCAGTAGAGGATTGCCAAATACTTCTGTTGCAAGACATCTCGGTGGGTTCCTATCTCATGCAGCTGACATTAAATTACTAACTGCCAATTTGGGGAGGGCCCCCTTTGGCCATCGTTTTGTGCTGAGGAGAGTTGCCTTATGGGCATCATTGAGCAATGTTTTTGTTATGTTAACTGCTCTGTTTCAGGGTGCTTTATGGAAAGCACTTAAGCATCTGCAAAGTTCTGAGGGGGACTTTACACATTTATTCCTCACAATGTTTCCTGATGCTGTTGCTGAGAACACTCTTCAGATGCTATGCATGGTTACTCCCCTGGCATGATTATTCTTATACTTTTTGGTGGAGGTGGGTGAGAAGGGATTTGCAAGCAATGCTCAGTGTCATATATCTTCAGTGTTAATTTAGCCTTGTCTGAATTATCACTTCAATCATTAACAAAGCCATTAAGATTTTTCAGTTCAATCATCTGTTTTTCATTTTGGTACTTTGAAGTAAGCTATGTAATAACTGTTGCTGTCCATTGTCATTAACCTTTTTTAAAATAAGCAAATTTATGGCTGGGTAAAGGGGAGGAGTTGTGGGAGAGATGAAATTGTTTTCATTTTCATGGCACCAGACTTAAGAAATCACAGTCCCAGAAGACAAGGTACAGTACACACAAGTGAAATTAACAGTAACTTTTATTTACATCCATCCATTGAACATAGAGCTAGAATGATTTGTAACAGGAACAAATACCCTCCCCAAAATACCCCCCCAAGTCACATTCCTTTCCCCACATTCCTTTGCAAGGGGGGAATGGCTGTGGAATATTCTGGGGGTGGCGATGTGGAAGGACAAATGATGTTCCTGCATGGGTTTAGGGGGCTGAACACCGTCTGGGCTACAAGGACTGGGCTGGGCTCATTGTTCCCACCCCTGAATCTTTTGGGGGGAATTGAGAGGGACTTCCGGCGACTGAAGAGGAAGTGATGCTGGGCATCCAGCATGCTGCTCCCCGGCAGGTGGGGAGCAAGGATTTACCACCTCAGCAGCTTCAGGAAGAGGAGGAGGAGGTTGTGGTGCCCATTCCAATATAGGAGCTGCAGCCATGGTGGCAGGAGGTCCCCGAAAGCATTCTGCCACTAGTTGGATTAGGAGCTACATGAACGCATGATCCCATTCCCTTTGTGCACACTCCCATTGCCTGTGCTGTTTCTCCATTTGCAGGAATACCTCATTCTGCCTAAGAACCTTACCCTCCCTTGTTTCTGACTCCATTTATATATGCCAAGAAGAGGTCTTCCAGGGCCCTTCTGCATCTCCTCTTCTCTCTCTGTGTTGTTGCTCATGCCTTACCACTGAAATGGTTTCCCTTTTGGCACTGGAGTGTCCTGCTAAGTCAAAGACATGGGTAACACTGAAGTTTATTTTCCATGGAAGTTACCTAAATCCCTCCACATAACACAACGGTGCTGCTGAAGGATGCAATGTTGATGCTTTTTGGAATCCCAGGAGTGAAACTGCTACAGCCTCCTTCCTTCAGACTACTTCTGCAGTCCATGAGAAAGGAGCTGAGGGTGAAAATAGAAAGACACTTGCATGACTTTTATTAATATGTTGTAATGTTTACAGTTCCTCCAGGGACCAGTTGGGATGGGGTTCACTTCCTTCAGGGGTAACATTACCAGTAAACTCCTTTTTTTTTTCTTTAAAGGCTGGTCACCTCTTGGAGAACGTAGCCATTTTGAGGTACCAGGATGGAAAAGAGAAGGGGATT
Source organism: Chrysemys picta bellii (assembly GCF_011386835.1). Taxonomy (NCBI): domain Eukaryota; kingdom Metazoa; phylum Chordata; order Testudines; family Emydidae; genus Chrysemys; species Chrysemys picta. The sequence goes on from NC_088792.1 coordinate 194,134,624, forward strand.
TCCAGTATTGTGAAGTGCACCTGGCCATCTATGCCAGAGAGATGTTTCTGATAATAGTGACTGAAGGGTTAAAATCCATGTGCATTTTATATAACAATCTGGTACATGGATTGTGCCAGCTCTTTTAACCAAACTCTGGACTTTGGGTCCGAAAGAGACCAGAGGCCTAGCTAATAGTGATTAGCTAAGAGAAAGCAGAATAAACAAGACAACATTGCCTTTGCTAAGATATGCTTGGTCAGTAGAAATGCCAGATGTTGAAGCAATAACTGAATAATTATGTTTCATCCAATGTTTCAAATGGAACAAAGGATCCCTGTTCCTATTGTGTTTCTCCTGAAAGGAAAACAGTCCTCCCACAGATCCAACCTTGAGTTTATGAAAATTGGCACATGTCAGTATAATGATATGGCATCCTTCTACCTCCTTTCCCAGGGACCAATGCCCTACCTTAAGGCATAAAGGAGACAATCTGTATTACCATATCCTTTCACTGTTTCTTTGCTTTAACCCCTAGGAATGTACCTGTTGGACAATCAAAGGAGTTGCTCCATTCCTATGGACCCCAAATCAGAATTCAACATATATATATATTTTATACTAATATTTTATCAAAGTATTAATTAAATGTTAACTTGCTAACTTGAGACCATGGGCGGAGACATTATGTAACCTTTTAACCATTGGCTAATGTGCTATCTTGTCTTGCTGCAAAACCTATCCCGGGGTGTGGAACTGCCTACCCCGTCACCTTCCCCTGCCCACAGATAATCTATATATTCTATTGTAATTGTCTGTTACAGCTGTCCCCCTGCTGCATTCCTTTTCCCCCTCTCCTTTCTGTTTGTCCTGTGTGGCCGCCCCTCCCGGCCATTGTGCTAACTAAAGTCACAGCCCTATTCATAGGAATGTCTTGTACAGACTAACTGGAGCCATTGCTCTGCCTAGGGAGGGGGCTTCTTGCTTCTTTGTTTGGTTCCTTTGTTCAGACCCGGGCTCGGTGTGGGGGGGCGCTGCCCAGAAATGCAAGACCTGAAGTGGACAACTAATTAAGCATATGAGTCATACCTGTGGCTCAGAACATGCCCAGGCATGCCTATGCTTCCCTGCAGCCTTTCCCTGCCTTCTCTCCTCCCCTGTATCAAGAGGAGCCAATCAAAAGTACTGGTGGGAAACTGCCTGAGTTTGCTTTTAAAGCCGGACATTTTCTGATCAGACCTCAGAGAAGGTCCTTGCTTTGCCACCTGGTCTGATCAGCTAGGGGTCTTTGGGGGGCCCTCTCCCTGCTCTCGTTTGTTTTTGAGCATACCCCCGTTTTTAAACTCCCCTCCCACGAACAACAAATTTGTGCCTGGAGATCTCCTGATTATTGTAAGCGAATCGAGTCCTCTCTCCATCCTCCGATGCTACTGCCGTTCCTGTCTCTGTGCTTGCTGCTGTCCTGGGGAATGGTAAGAACTCCCTCTTGCAAACTCCCCCTGTCCTAGCTGCTGGCCTTGTTTCCCCAGCAGACAGACTTAAGCTAACTCCTTGGTCTGTATCTGTAATCTGTTTCTGGCGCTGCAGCGCCTTTGCTGCTAGAAATAAGCTTGTGCCGCTGCTAGGCTGTGCCTTCCTGGACTGTATCCTGGGCTGCCGGCTTGCAGCCACCCCGCTGCTGTGGCCACCACTACTCCCCTCCCCCCCCGGGTTGTACCCTGGGCACACACTACTCTGCCCTCTGGAACTGCTCCCCCTCCCAATCAAAGAAGTGGCAGGGAGTGTAAGGTGCACCTCTTAGAATCAGGTTCTTAGTCCAGATAAGTTGTAATTTAATTTTGCATAGCTGTGGTTAAGTTAGGTTTAAAAAATTGTTGCATTGTCTTCTGTTACTTGCTAATTTGTGTAGTCTTGGTTAAGTTAGATCATAGATAAGATTTTGCTGTGTTCTGTATAATTGTGGTTGTCTGTCTTCCTGCTTCCCCCCCCCCCCCCCGAGCTTGCCCGTGTCTCCCCCCGAGCTCCCCAGTCACTTGTTGCAGTCTCTCTGCTGTTTAAACTTGCAGCCTGTCTGCTCTGTCTCCCTGAGTTTAAATCTCCCTCCGCAGCACCTCTGCCTTTGATCTCCGCTCCACCACATGCTCCTCTTCCCCCATCCCCCAACCTCATTCCTCTACCACTGCCTTTCTCTCTCTCTCTCTCTTTTAATCCCTTCCCCCATGTGCTCACCCCGCTCCTACTGCTGCCAAACCTCAATTGTATTACTAAAGTCTAGCATAAACCTCCATTGGTTACCCTTTTCCTTTTTAACACACCTCACATTTTACATTTACACCACTGTGACATATTTTTATCTAGAGTTGTTGGTTATTTAACACATTTTACCCATAACTGTTAGTTGGTTATATGCTACTGTGACACACCCTTTACATAGAAACTGTTAGCTACCTGTTACATTTATACTTCAGTGTTAATTGGTTACCAACTGTATTGTACCCCACTATTGAAACCCCCATCCTATTTACTAAAAGAAACCCCTCCCCAATTGTCTACTCTAACAAACTCCATACCCCTCACTATTGAATTTTCTTAATAAAGTTTATTTTGCACCCCACCAGTGCAGTAGTTGTCCCCCAAGATCCCCTACCTGCTGGCAGGGTCAGTAATCAATTGATTGACGGTGTCTCTGAGCCTAATAAGCCAGGTGACACTCTGCCAGCGCTGTGTGTAATAAACCTCTATGCTTTGACCTCCACACGGTGTGGATTTATGCCCTTCTACATATTGCTGTGTAGAGCAGTTTGGTGAGCTACAAAGTTGGTCAAATATATTTTGTTCTGCCATTAAACCTGAAGAACCAGCTTGAATTTGTCCAACACCAAAAGTTTGCTGAATGATGCTTACAGGATTTGGGAGCAATTAGAAAGGAAATTGACTGTATTCTAAGGTTGCAGATGGAATTCCCATGGAATAGGAACAGAGAACTACAGAAAACGTCTACCCACCTCCTACCCCCCTTCAATTGTCAGAAAATCCAGCCCATGTGTCCAGTGAAGAGCCTCTGCCCCATGTCCTTTGTCTTGTTTTTTTAGATAGTAAGCTCTTTGGGATGGGGACTGTCTCCTACTATGTATTTGTACAGTGCCTAAAGTAATGGGGCAGTAAGTACGGTGGGAATACAACTACAATAATATTAAAATCCTGTGGAAATATATCACCTCAAGCTGTGATCTCATCAAATCTCTTAAGCAAAACAGGAGGTGGGCCTGGTCAGTACCTTCATAGGGGTTACATGTAGGGAAATAGCTTAGTAGAGGGGAAAATGTGTTGATCACTCAGTAGGTTATATTCCCATCAGAATATATACTTGGGTTTATTAAAATTCCCATAGCATATTTTTGTTGTAGTATAGGTGTTTATGCATGTTTTGCTGGCATGCCTGGAGCCTTTGCTTCACCAGAAGCATTGTCCCCAATGGTCAGGCTTTACGAGTAACAGGTCCACATTAGATGCCATTTTGACCCTTTGCTTGTTGTTGGAGATGCATCGTGAGTTCAGGAAGCCCCTGCATGTAGCGTATGTTGATCTTAAGGCTGCATTTGATTCAGTAGACCGTGTCACGTTATAGAAGGCCTTAAAGGGCATAGATGTCCCTACCATTCTGCTGGAGTTGATTAGAGAGCTGCATAATGGAACCCACTGCTCGTGTTTGTCTGGGGAACTGGCTGTGAGTCCCTTTTAAATCAGTATCTGGTGGTAGGCAGGGTTGCATTCTGGCCCCTGCACTCTTTTGTCGGGCAATGAATTTCATAATACAGCATTCTGGCAGGTCCATAGGCATTGAGATTGATGATCTCTTGCTCACAGACCTTGACTATGCTGATGACATAGTTCTTTTAGTACAGAGCCCCAACAAGTTTCGTGAGGCACTCCAGCATATGGAGGAGGAGTCTGCAAAGATTAGTCTCCATGTTTCATGGTCAAAGACAAAACTGCAAAATCTAGGACTAGTTCCACCAGTGACAATGATCTCTTTGAGCAACAAAAGCAAAAGCTGGAAACTTTCAATGGTATCTGCGTTCTTTACTTACCAGCTCCTCCAATTCTCACACGGAGGTTCTCTAGCGGATTGGCATCACATCATCTGCCATGGGCCGTTTACAACACATATGGAATCAACGTCATCTTAGTATGACAACCAAATTCAGGATTTATTTGAGCTGTATCCTTCCCATACTGTTGTACAGCTGAGAAACTACACCGCACAGACTGGACAAAGCTGACATTTTATGTGGAAAGCATCCAATGTTGTATATTGGGCACAAAGTGGAATGACTTCATCTCTAATGCAGATGCTTATGGTCATTTGGGTCTATAGACTACTGGGGCCATCGTCTACAGGTGGCGCCTTACGCTTTTCAGACATGTCGCAAGGATGCCACCAGACGTTCCAGCTAATGTAATTCTCTTGGTGGCTTGTAACATCCAGGATAAAATTCCACCGAGGAGTGGAGGTGGCCCAGAGGCAGACCCCCTATTACATGGATGCATCTAGTCTGTTCCAGCATTGGACTCTCAGGCCACCAAGCCTTCGCGGTTGTGCAGGAATGGACCATATGGTGAATGATCACTACGGACGACTGTCTGGCTAAGTGTTGACATGAGAGAGAGAGAGAGATAGGTGTTAGCCTGAGCAAATACCAACACAAATAATCACATTCTGCCATCCTGATTTCTCCCCATAATTCCAGTTGGTCATGGTATTCTCCACTTCCTGACTTTGATGGGCTGTACAAACTCCACACTGGAAAGGAAGGGGTTAAAGAACTACTCTGGGCCCTGACTACCTGCCTCACTACACCTTCAAACAATGCACAGGTTGGGGAAGGAGCTTAAAAAGGGAAGCAGAGCACCTCAGTGGCAGGTAGACAGAAGCTGACCTAAATTCTGAGCTCCTGGAAAGGAGCACCACAGGAGCTCTTGCTGCTTGAGACTTGGTGATGGTGACCTTATCAAGCCTATGCCTCTCTGAAGGTTAGACACTTTAATTCTTTACTTTAGCTGGTGGAAAGAAGGGGGACTGATAGGAAGTGATCCAGGGAGGCAGCTGCATAGCACTCCAGGGTGCAAGACTTAGTTGCCTACTATTGGGCCCAAGATTGGAGCCTGGTGAAGAGTTGTCTCTAATGAGGCACAACTGTGAAAGTCTATCCCTCAGTGGGAAACATAGTTGGGGGAAGAGCCTGAAGGTACAAGGGTCGGGACCATGAGACTCTGACCCAAGGGGGAAGCCCTGCATCCCTGATTAATCCCCCAAACTTCCCCATTATTGGACTCTTTATATGTAGCCTGAAAGGGGTGGACCTGAAAATGTTGATTGGAAGCTTGAGGCATCGCAGGGTGGGGTGGTAGTAAGAGAGAGAATCCCTGTGGAAGAAAGTATCAGGGGGTAGCGTGTTAGTCTGTATCTACAAAAACAACAAGGAGTCTGGTGGCACCTTAAAGACTAACAGATTTATTTGGGCATAAGCTTTCGTGAGTAAAAACCTCACTTCTTGAAAACCTCACTTCCGAAGAAGTGAGGTTTTTACTCACGAAAGCTTATGCCCAAATAAATCTGTTAGTCTTTAAGGTGCCACCAGACTCCTTGTTGTTCCTGTGGAAGAAGACAGCCTGACATACCCCCTATGTGACCACTAGGTGGCATTGGCAGTGAGTGTTCCCCTTTTGTTGTAATGTTCCTATGTGATCTTAAATAGTTGCCATGTTACACCCACATTTGGGATGCATTTCAGTATTGGATGCACTGAAGGTCTGAGGATACCTCAGATTCTCAGAACCAGTCCTAGACTTACAGAGCTTTAGAATCAAGTGATATGGGGGCTTGAGAATGGGTGTGGAGACAGAAAAGCACCCAAAGCACAGAAGCCAGTGGAAAGCAGTTAATGAACAGGATTTTTAATAATGAGTGCAGGAGCAGACAAAGCAGGGACTGCAGTACAGGGTGTGTGTGGGGGGGATGTAAAATGTGGCCCAGCTGGGGCCACCTCTTTCCCCAGGATCCCTCTCTACCCAGAACTGTGGAGGGTAGACACCCCTACTCTGAGGAAACTAGGGACAACATGGTGCCTCCCACTCCTCCTCACCATGTGGCCTTGGGGAAGAAATTGCAGAGAGGAACCAGATACTCAAGTCAGTAGGAGCAGATGCCGAGGCAGCCAAAAACAGGGACCTTTAGAGAACTCTTCACAGTTCTGATTGGACTTTCTATGCCCTTTGCTAAGTGGCACCATCCCTCCCCCGCTCCCCCAGTTTCTTCACCTCAGCTGCCCCTCTTCCTCTCACCCTCTTCCTTTCAGTATGCCCCTTCCCTTTTCTTTCCATTTAACTGATCCCCCTCCTATCTAACCCTCCCCTGAGTTTTTGAACTATCATGCAGGGCCACCCAGAGGATTCAGGGGGCCTGGGGCAAAGCGGGGGAGCTGCAGCTCTTGTACTAACCCGGCAGCAGTCTGAGTATTCAGTGGCATTTCGGCGGCGGGGGGCACTTCAGTCGCTCCGCGTCTTTGGCAGCACTGAAGGGCCCCCTGCTGCTGAAATGCTGCCGAAGACCAGGACCGCCACCGGGCCAGGGCTCGCGGGGGCCCCCTGCGGGGCCTGGGGCAAATTGCCTCACTTGCCACCCCCCCCCCCACCCCCGGGCGGCCCTGCTATCATGCCATTTGCTGCCATCACATTGTTTGCTCTGCTTATAGCTTTTTCCCCACCTTGTGTTTGTATTGTTGATTTAGACTGCAAGTAGAGCTGTGTGGATAACTGTTTTTTTTTATATGCTAGCAAACCAAATATATATATGTAATATATATATATATATTGGGTTGGTGTTGAGCATTTTTAACTCTTTTTAAAAAAAAAAATTGTTTGTTTTTTTGTAATTTACCAAAACAATTTGGCAAGTTGTACATTAATTCCCAAAATGTTTTCATTCACCAGAATCTGATTTTTGGGGACAAACAATTTTTTTTTTCAGAAGAAACTTACAATTAGAGCAAGACCAAATTGTAAGATCTTCAGGGTGCAGGGCATGTCTAGTACTTGTCTTGCAGGAAAAAAATCTGAAACCTTTTTAGTTTTCAGTTCTTTGACAAAAAGTCAACACTTTCCAAGGGGGGAAAAAAATCCATTTCCCAGCCAGCTCTTCTTAGAAACTGAATATAATCTTGAAGTTTCACGCTGTAATACTTTGCATTGATTTTTACTAATGGCTTGGGAGAAACAGATCATTCTTATTTTAATTTCAATACCTCTTGCACAGTGATAAGGTTCTATAAAAGTTGGCCTTAAAAAGTAGAAGAGGGGCAAACAGGGGATGGGCAGAGGATTGCTATCGTGTCACCAAATGTGCTTTCTCCTACACCAAGGCAACCAAATAAAAGTAAAGCAAAGCAACTTAGAATGAGCAGTAGGCAGGTAATGATTTTCATATGAAATATATAGGTGTTAAGTGAGGCATAAAACAGACATCAAAGAAGAATTCTGCTGCTAAAATTGAGTAGGCAAATGAAGAATATTTTTATTTTTTCCTATAAAGTTGTGAATTGGAGCTTAAACAGGACCAAGAGGTGAGATCCTATAGCAAAAGGAGATAATTTGCAATTTAAATAAGCTCTCATTGAATTAAGATTTGAAAGGGATGCCAGGGTGTGGAATTCAGTAGCTGCAGTGGAGAAAAGGATTAAGTTACTGTTGTGATAAATTTTAGGCTGAAATGGGACTTGGTGGTGTATATCTGCTGATGAAATTGTTAGATAAAATTATTTGTTAAATGTTAAGAATTAACATATTAAAATAAAGCGGCATGAAATCTGTCCATAGCTATACAGTCAAAACCTTTGTTTTCCTTCCCATTGTAAAAGTTTTATTAAATATCGAAATGTAAAGTATAGTATATTAATGAGCTTGATTTTTGTCAAATGGTAACATTTTCATAACTAAGCATCACATAAAAATAATCCTTGTTACTGAAAATACTACAGTATTCTATCGTAATGGTTCAAAACACTGTACTAACACTACTAGAAACTGGAGTGTCTAGACAATTATGGAGATCTATGATCATTTTTATCAGGCAAGTACTAAGGGTCTTCTCTGTACTATCTTTTTAATGCCTCTGATGTTTGTTATGGAATATCCTTATAAGCTCATTATATAGAAATTTAACCATAGACTATGTGAGAGCATTATATTTACAGAAGATCTATAAAAGTTTACAATATTATTAGCTCATGAGTCTCGACAATAAATTTTGCATGAGTTTAATATATCTATTATAGGTCCCATCATCTTTCCAGAATTTAATCAGTAATATATTTAATTATAAACAAGAAAGTGTCATTAATTGTGAAGGAGCTTAACAATACTTCTGGTACCAGGGCTCGATTAAGTGATAGATGCTATTGGCCTGTGTCTAGGACCCCAGCTCCTGGAATCATGTGATGAGTTGAAAAGCCTCAGCTTTTTTTAAATTTAAGTTTCTAGCCCTCATGGTATAAAGATAAGTTTGAAAATATGAATAAATGTTAATGATGCCATGTTTGTGCCTGAGTCTGCAGACAGGCTGAAACAAAAAATTTGGGGGATGTGAATGCATCTCAATGCGGTGTTAACTCTAAAAGACTTAATTCTCTGGGCAGCTCTGCCAATATTACTCTGCTAGAGGTCTCTGTGTTTGGCAGGAGGAGAAGAGACCAATAGGCAGGCCCAGTCACCCATTTCTGTTCAAGTACTGCTCTCCTCCATCCCCATTTCCATCCCTGCCTCTTGGTAAATGGAGGGGTAAGAAGTGACCCCCACTGATCCTAAAAGCTGAGAGGTGCCTCTGCAGCTCCTGGCCGAGGACAAGCGGCCTTCATACCAATGTCTCTACATCCCTGGGGATTGAGCCCCTCGTCACACCAGGAGAATAAGAAAAAGAAAGGATGACAGATTGCATTGTCAGAAGACGGTATAAAGGGCTAGAGGGATCTTTGATCTGACCCAATATGGCCATCCTTATGTAAAAGATGTTGTCAGCTTAAGACCATGATCCCTTATCCAAATCTCTCATATATACACAACCAGTTTGAATCTCAGCCGTGATCTCAACTTGAACAAAACCTGAACCTATTTGAGATTTAAATAAGGTACGGCTTGGTGCACCTCTGCATGCCTCATTTCAGCTGGGAGACAAAGCAGATGGCAGAAACATTCTGAGGAAGATTATTTCTTACATGTCATTTCTTTAACCAATAATATGACATGTCCTAGCAAAATACAGTGGCTCTAAGATAAATTTATATTCTCCCTATAAAAAAATTAAAAGCCCTTCCTATTTTTTTATTTTACTTTTGTTCAAAGGGGAACTCTTTGGAAAGACTTCCGGTAATCAGTTGATTTTCAACTGCAGCTGAAGCAGAGAGAAGATGAATTTCTTGAGTAGGGTTCTTCTGTTTCACTGACGCATACACAAAATGTGAGTATTGTGTAGGAAGAAAGCTTTCTCCTTTGGTCATCTCATTAGTGACTTTTGCCACTCATTCTTGGAACAGAGTTGTAGACTTTCTGTCACAGTTTATACCATTCTTGCATAGAAATCTCTGATGTAAACACGAAGGAGAAACTTTAATTGATATGCTTAAAATAATTAGAAAGCAACAGTGCTCAATGGGGTATTTTAGGACTAAAGGCTAACAAGGAACCAAATCCCCAGACAGAAATGTGATCATTAGGAAAACTCTGAGATAAAACACGACATTTTAAAGTGCTAGATTATGTGATTCAAAGTATTCCAAAGCAAATAAAGAATAAAAAAATTGCAGCTATGGCACTGTGGAAATTAAGCAGTCTCTTTGCCTCTGTGTGTGGCCTCTGTTGACACTCTAATATACTAATACTGCTAATGCCTGTGGCCTACTTTTAAAAAAGTAAATATTTTTTGGTAAGTTTCTCAAGACATCTTTTGAGTTCCTGCATATGGTGCTGTGATGTGGTGCGTTCCTCACATTCACCTTAAAGGTATTACATAGGTCAGATGGGACAATTAACCTATTAGGCTGCAAGCTGGGTGCTATTTACACAGAGAGGAGTGCCCTAATTAAGGGAAGCTCACCTCTGGAGGAAGAGGAATGGGTTCTATAAAACCAGGGAGATGGTAACAGAAAAAGGACTTTAGGGAGGAGGCCTACAGTCCCTCTTTCTGGGATAAGGGTGAGAAAGGGGCTTGGGACCAAAGAGGAAGGATTTGTCTGGCAGATCCCAGGAGGCGGGGTTTAGCTAGGATGGAGAAACTGAGAAAGGCAATGTAGGAAGTAGTCCAGGGGAGAGGCAGGAAGGTTTGGCTTAGTGCAGATCTTGGCAGCTGGAAATAGGACCCCTGGACTGGAATCCAGAGTAGAGGTCAGGCGAGGGTTCTCCTACCAACCGCTGAATGAGTGGCATAATCAGGCAATGATCTTGAAGACTGAGAACATTTGTCCCAGTCACAGAGGGACTGAGTTAGCCAGGACATTGGATTTAAGGAGTGCCTGGGATGCTGCAGAGAACTTTGATAGATCCCCGGAAGAGGACTATAGTGACCTGGCTGGAGGGCCAAGCCATGAAGACAGAGCATCCTGAGTCACAGAGAGCAGGAGAGAGATGGCAGGGTGTGCAGCAAGATATGGAAGGGGATGGTACTGAATTTGTAATGAAAGAGGTGGTGGGGCTCAAGCGATTAGATGCCAGGGCTGAAGCAATTTTTTAATATTCTTAACTGATGCAGCAAGCCCAGAGGTACCGGGGCAATGAACGGCCAAGTCTAGAAGTGCCAGGGCTCAGTCCTGGTGCAAATTAAGCACTGGAAGGGGGTGTTGTTGGATTGGGAAAGAGTTGATCCCCAGAGTTGCAAGGAGGAGGTTCCCCTAGAGGTGAATGGACCTCATGAGTGGTGCTTAAAGAGCAAAAACTGCAATTGCAAATTGCAATTGTCTGAGCACTTTGGAAACACCTAAAATAAAATGTCTTTTTAAAATGGATTTACTTCTGTATATAAATGATTGTTTCACTGTGAACCCAAGAGATATCTAGCTCTAAGATTGTAGGAAGTCAGGGACAGGCATATACACTGTACTCTATGGGAAAAGTATGTGTTAAAATAAAGGCGAACTTCAAGTCCTTTCACCCTCCTGGAACATTTAATAATTCCTCATGGTTGCAGCAGTGGTGACTTATCAGAGGTTTGGTCTACCCTAGCCATTTATGTTAGTATAACTATGTTGCTCATGGGGGCGGAAAATCCAAATCCCTGAGCGACTCAATTATACTGACTTAACTCTGGCTGTAGACAGTGCAATGTTGACAGGAAGCCCTTCTCTCAGTGCAAGGAGCATCTTCACTGAAGCAGTGCAGCAGCACAGCATATTAAGTATAGGCCAGCACCTAGTGTTATTGTCCTATAAGGAGGCTACTGTCAGGTTTTCATCAACAAAGGAGAAGATCTGTATGTCACTTGAACTCTAGCACTAGTTATATTTTCCAAATAGTGCATTATCATACCCTTTGATTTTGGATACCAGTTCCCATTTGGAAGGGGAATGGGGAGATTAATGCTAGTTGTGATGCCTGCTGCCAAATGCAGAACAGCCATGCTTTATAACATATTTAGCTCAGTTTTTGAACAACGAGCTTTTATGTTTTAAAGAAAATTAGATGACCCTTTCAGGATTACACAGGGGTTTCCGGCAGTAAGTTAGTTAAGCATGGCTATCATGACAGTTATTAGTAGGTATCTTGCATAGTCATTAAGAGGATTTCTTCCCCAGAGCAGAACCACTGGGGATGAAACAAACATTTGTTCTTGTTCACTAGTTCTAGGAAAGAACCAAGTAATTCTGCTGCCTCCCTGTCTCACCATCCATTCTTTACCCCTTTGTAAGTCCATGGAATGTAGGAATGTTTTGAATAACCCTCAATATGATAGGCTCTTTGATAGAACATTCCACAGAAGGCAAGAGGGGCCTATTAGGGTATGTCAACACTATACCCTAAGCCTGACCTCTGACTGAGGTTTGAGCCCAAGCTCCCAATCTGTCCACACACAAATTTGTGACTCTGATCAACAAGCACTCCGGGCCTGCCTCCGACGACCCTGCCAAAGGGGTGGGGTCAGAGTCCAAGTCCCACTGCGGCTCAGGTCAAAATCATTTCATTTTGAAGTATGGACACAGCTCAAGCTTCAGACCCAAGTCAGAAGGTCTATGTAGTGCAGTATGGTAGCATTAGCATGGTTTTGAGATCCAGACCCAGCTGTTGTAAACTCAGGTTTACAATGCTGTGTGGATTCCCAAGCATGGGCTTGGAAACACTGAGTCCACAAGCCCAAGTCCTATACACCCAGGTTTACAAGGCAGTGTAGACATACCTTTGCAGACTTTATCATTCATGTATATGTCAGATAGGATACTATATTTGAATGGACCAACTCTTTGTAGGGAGAGTCAGAGAAGGAGATAGGCTCAAATGCGGAAAGGAAAGAGGCTCAGGTAAATAAAAGCTAAACAAGGTAGAAGAGGGATGCAGAATATGTGGGTGAGGCTGTGAGGAAAAGTAATAGCTGCAGACATGCATACGTCTTAAATCTAGGCTTTATGTATCTACAAAGGAAAAAGAAATGGCAACAAACTCATAATTCAGTATTTTAGTGAGAGGTGGAGCTATCATTAGGCTAGAAGGACATCTCCGATGTTTAAGAGAACTATCTGGGTTATCAAGTGTTTATAAATTGATTCCTCCTGGTTCTAGTAACCAAATCCAAAGGGGGAGCTGCTTATATGAGGATTGAACCAGAGGACTGAGCTGTGAATGCTCAGAAAGAGGTTGTGAAAAGCAGAGCCAGCGCTAGGCAGAAGCAGACTAAACAATTGCTGAGGACACTGAATAGCTCAAGGGATTCCCCTATTTGCTTTTTATTATGTGTTGTGGGGAGGGTCTCCAAAATTATTCCAGTTTAGGACCCGCAGTGTGCTAGCACCGGCACTAGTAAAAAGCACTCTCAGCAGCATTAAAGGATATACAAGGACACAGTCATCACAGAACTCAAGGTTGTCTTTAAACTTCCTCAGCACAGAATGAAAAATGAAAGAGCTTTCTATTAATAAACAAAGATGCTATGTTAACATTACCTGAACTACTATATTCAGAGTGACAGGAGTTACATGCTTCCATCTGGTGGTGTTCTCTGACTCCCAGGACAAGAAGTTATGGCTCTAGGATTGGCCCACTTGTCCCACCTGTAAGGATGCAGGATCCATCAACTGTATGGAAGAGTAGGAGGAAGTGGGAATAACATTCTGCATACATGAAAAACTAAAGAAAACTCCCTCTGTACACCCAGTTCTTTCATATTGTCTAGCTGCCTGTACCATTGTGTCTGAAATCTACTGTACCATGTTAACCCCTTACCCGGTTCCTTACAATATATTTTGGAATTACTCTTTCATTTTATTGGAAGCTAATACACATAAACAATATAAACAGTGCTCATAAAAATTTATGCTATCCACTTAGCACTCTAATTTACTAGATTGTGGCAGTAAAAATCTGTTGGCATTATTAATGACTCATTAAAAGGGTGGAGTGCTTGAAGTCAACTTACATGTAAGAATTTCAACATTAAATGATATGAACAACATCAAGAATAATGTTCTGGCATGTCCTGCAGAGGTGTCTGCTATAATCACAGGATCATTCCTATTTTTACAATTACTTTGTTCTTTGTAAGTACTCTTTATGGCCCCTTTTTTTTTCTTACTAACACTGTATTGGATTATCAAACAATCTTTTTAATATTCTTAAATATGTATGATAGATTATATTTTAATCTCAAAAATGTCAAGGTAATGAAGAGGGGTGGTGTTATCAGTGAATGCTAAATATGTATTGCTATATTTGTACTACACCAGCACCTAGAAACCCCACCTGAGATCAGAGACCCCTTTTTGATAAGCACTGTACAAACATCTGGTAAGAAACAGTCCCTGCCCTGAAGAGTTTACAGTATACATACATAAAACAAAGCAAATGTTACCAAGTGGGAAATGAGGTACAGAGATTAAGGTCAAGATCACGCAATAGTCCTGTCACAGACTTAGATCACTGAATCCCTATCTTTCACCATATGACCATCTAGCAACTGCCATACTAACAAGAACTCCGGTTCCCTAATGTCTGTCCCATCTATTCACACAAAGTAGAGCACCTCTTTCTTTATCTAAGAAAGATTGTTTAGAATGCAATCTTACAAAACAGTTGTACATATTTTTTTCACCTCATATGCTCCATCACAGTACATCAGCTTAAATCTGTCAGCCTTTGTTGCATCCTCTCACATCTGAGGAGATGTGTCCTAGCATGACTGATCTAACCTGATACCTGCAGTGCAGAAGCTCATGCTAGGTCAGGAAATATAATGTGTACACGAGGGAAACAAAATCAGTTTTGTACTTTGCATCCTTTTTCTAAGGGGAACTTGTTTCCTTGACTTTTTCAAAAACTTCAAATAAATAAAACCACAACTGGAAAAAAAATAGTAAGGGAGCTACTTGAATCTTTTTGTTTAACTATCACTGTTGGTACCAAAGTGTTCTTGTGTTTCCTAGCATGGAGTTTTGCTTCTGTCACCAGGTTATTTGCAAAGTTCTAGCTTTTCTGTTTTGACAAAGAACTAGGATATTTGCTAGGCTTTGTAAGAAATCCAGACTAATGCCAGAGACAAACTAAAGGATCCACCAATGATCGATTTGGGGTTTGCTGAGAATTGAGTTGATGTCTTTGAAACAAGTGACTGACTTGTGAGTTAAACAGCTGAATATTCACTTATGCAGATAGGGGAGCAGTTTCATGATTCCAAAAGTAGCAAGGCTTGCTGTTAGGATTTTACATTAGGCAGGAAGGGGAAAGCTGTTGCTTAACTCAATCTGTTATGTTCTTCTGAAGTACACGATAGATTGAAATTGAGTTATACAATTTGAAGCTGAAGATTAGTACACTAGGATTCATTTTCTTGGAGTGATTATGCACAGACGCCTGAAGTATGAGAAATATCATTAACTAGAAGTGCTGCTAAATGATGGAGCTTATGACCTTGTGGGCCCAACTGAAAGCTGGTGGGACATTCTCATAATTGGAATGTCACTATGTATGTGTGAAATTTGTATAAAGGGGCAAGAAAGAGAAAAAGAGGTGGAAAGTTCATGCTACTGAGATTAAAATTTGGTAATGAAGTGTGTGGTGGTGAAATTCTTTGTAGGTACACATACAGAAAATGAGAAATTGCACTAGGGGTTGTACCCTAGGCTCCCAGGGTTGGGGTAGAGTAAAAGCCAGCTTCCAAAGTTCTAAATATTTCAGGATGCTATAGAAGAATTCAACTACCCAGGCATCTGTTGGGTAATGGCCATATATACTAATTTTGAGGATTATTCAGAGGTGTCTAAATTATATAGACAACAGCTTTATGATCTGCAAAGCAGAAAACCCAGCCAGAGGAGACGCCCTTCTGGATCTATTTATTGATAGAATTGACTTGAGAGTATGAAAGAATACATCAATACATAAGGAAAAGAATGGGTTCCTTTCATTCTACCCACTAATTGCCTGTAATCCCACTGCACCTGAGTCAGCAGGTGTAGTTTACAGAGTTGGTGGGGCCAGCATGGTGTGGGGTATGGATTGGCGTCCTGGGATATGCTTTGATTCAGTGCAACCCTTGGTCAGACTGTATTTGCAGTGCTCCAGTGGAGCTCTGACCAGAGTTTCATGTTGTCCTGCTCAGTGGAGGGGAGGAGCTGTGGTACCAATGCCTTCCCTTTCCTGGGATGAATCCCTCTAATGGCATCTTTTGGCCTTTTGTTTAAACAAGCTAGTAAATGTCATATACATTTATTTTTTTTAGCTTGCTTCCATATGTTGGAATGTATTATAAAATTCAGAGTAGTATGGAAGAAAAGTACATTTAAAAAAAAACAAACAAACAACACCTGTATCTTTGTCTTGAAAGAAAAGTAAAGTAGTAATTAGGCTATTACAGATTGCAAATTTTATGCCCAATCCAACTCTCCTTAACATCAATAGGAATCATTCCACTAGCTTCAGTGGGAAGTATATTAGGCACAACATTGTTTAACAAAATAAAAGTAAAGCTGGTTACCAAGCAATACAATAAAACTTCGTCATTATGAACATCAATTTCTGGGAGCTATGAGAGCTCCTAAAACTTTTGGGGAAATTAAAAATGTCATGAGTTATTAATAGTTTTAAAGCCTCAAAGCTTAAAATAATTCTGCCAGACAGCTAGCTTATATTCTTCACACAGTAGATTGCGCAGGAGGAATAAGTTCTCCTTTTATTGTCTCCTTGACTATAGGCTAAAGTAGAGAATTCCTTTTGCAGAATCCCAGATATAAGACTTGTGCATCTTAGTAGATGTGGCTTAAAAAATAAAATAAGTCAATACTTAACATGTCACACTAAGATTTAAATTGGGTTATACAGAGCATTTCTTGTCATAATATCCCAGGTTGTGGCTGAACTGCATAGACACAAGTCAATGAGTGGAGGTGCAAAACTGCCTTAAAGCTCATCTTTGTAATTCTCTGATCCTATAGGTGTTCTGCACAAGACCGATCCCCCAGTCTGTGTCAGAGAAGCTGCCAGTCCGCTCTGTTTTATGCCAGCTGCAATGTCCACATCAGTCAAAAACACAGCTGAGGGGTCAGCACATACCTCTTTTTCTCCTGCTCCATTGGCAGCAGGGAGGGGGAGTAGCAGAAGGGCTCCTTTTTTGGCTTTGTGCTAACAGAGTTTCCTTCTTACACTGGACTGAGCCTTCTTTAACTGGTTAAACTAGTATTAGCACCATTTGATACTCCCAGTACTGTGTAAAGCAGCCACGCTACACTGGGAAACCTGGCCTTTGACAAAGAGCAGTAGCTGAGATTTTTTATAAGGGTATTTTAAAAAAAAAATCTTGTTGCCTACAGCTGTATTGAATACAGGATTAAAATACATAGCCAATATGTGCCTGACATATTAAATATCTAAGACATTTTGAGACATGTGAATTGTGTATGATAGAGTGGTTATAGCGAGTTGATGGAGAGTGGTTATGAATCATTCCAGTGATTTTTCACACACTGTTTTAATGGAGGCACCATCTCCCCCTTTTCCTCCAAACCATGCCTCTCCCATTATTAGCAAGAATGATTTCACCATGGTGCTCCAACTTAATAATAAATACCAATTTCTATGAAAACATTGTCAGTTTGAATATAAAACAATGTTGTAAACCCTTTTTTTAATTGACGCTACAACAAGCAACTTGGACTTCAGTCTGGAGTGATAGGCATGTCTGCAGTTTAAAGGTTGTCTATGATAGCACTGTTGGTTTTTCTTCATGTCCGATAACTATTTGTTGGTCTTGGAAACCACTAGACCTGGCTACACAACAAAGATCAGTGCTCTCAACAGAAATACAAAACACAGTTCTAAGTTTAATGATGAGAAGGAGCTGTAACTGTGGTTATTTCTGTTGGCTGTAGATGGTTTCAAGTACTGATGGTAATTAAAGGACAATTGCTTGAAGTTATGAGTATATGGAAACATTTTATGGCACTAACAAATGAACACAAAATGGGAGACATTTTTTTTCAGAACATTTAGAGTTTGATAGTTCTTATTTAAACTAAATAAGAGCAGAAAAATGTATTTCTCAGACTAATCAGTTAGATACTGATTGAGCAAAGTAATTAAGCACATGCTTAATTTTAAGAACATGAGTAATTCCATTCCTCTTTAGCAAAATATTCAAGTACACACAGCTAAACTCCTCCCCACTCTCAACCTGTACCTTATGCCAGGTAAGATAAGAGGCATAGATCCAGATCTGGTGCAGTTACCCCTAGTAGAGAGTTCCCTTATGCTGGGGTGAATTCTCTGCTAAGAATTTGTGGCCAGATTATGGCCCCTTTGTGCCACCTAACTGCAAAGGGACCATAACTCAATTAAGAATCTGGCCCTATACGTGCCTTTCCACAGCATGCTCCTCAGATGTCATTGTTCAGGGACATGAATGTATATTTGGAATCTTTCTAATAGACCTTCCCTCATTGTTGCATAAACTCCTACTTATGCAAACAAATCTCCCACTGTACAGAACATGGATGTAGATGAGGTTTTCAACATACCGAGTTCCCAGTAGTTTGCTGAATTAAGCAAGAAATCAAAACCATTTTATGACTCTTCAGAAACTAATTTCTTTAATTCTGGTGTGACCATTTGATCCTATAAAGCTTTACTTAACTAATTCAATAAAATGTGTTATCTATAGTTTTTTGATTCTATTAGTTTTTGAACCATTACTGTTTTTATAGTGAGGAACTGTTTATTGAATTTTTAAAAGCAGCTCACTGCAAGTTCTTTGCATATTAATTTATTGTTTCAACTTCATTTGGTGGATATGGTGATATTCTTTTACCTTTGGAGTTTCACATACACATTTCTGCCTCAAATATTAATGAACAAGCAAACATTAGTAATGTTCATGTAAGAATTTTTTACAAATAATTCACTTGTGGTCATGTGCATGCTCCTTGGGTCATGATCAGAGACAAGGCAACTAAACTGTGAGCAACATATTACACAACTAAATGTCCTCAAAGCACCCAATAGGTATTTGTACCTAATATAACTTTAGTGATGCTTGTTTACTTTCTTATAGTTTTAACTAATAAATCATTATTTTTGAAGTGACTCGACTGTTACCCATTTGGACAGAGTAACCTTCATGTTTAAAAATGTTTTCCAAAGAGCCTGCTGTCAAATGAATTATAAGCATCTTTGTGGTACCATACATACTGTATCTGAATGAATGAAACCACTGTAGTTCTTAATGCATATTCCAGAATCAAACACTGGAACTTGGTAACTAATCTGGTTAGACAATTATTGTCATTGGACTATCGCTAGACAACCTTTCAGAATGTTCTGCATAATTGAACAAATACTTATAGTAAAACAACTATTTTCATGCATCTCTCTCGTATGCAATCTATGTGCAATCTTTGATTCTGACAATAGGTAGATTCTTTTTTAAGCAATGTGGTAATGACAGAGCAGCCCTCTAATTTAAAGCCAGTAATAAAGGGAGAAAATGCTTGGAAACCGAGAGTGAAACTGAACGTGACATCTTCTGACCATAGTCAACTACCTCTTAAGAGAGCTTAGTTAAGCTCCATTACCAGGGTAAGATATTCTCTATTCTTGACATTATGAATTTTAAAAAAAAATGTTTCACTGAGCAATTGATCTAGACTAGGTCACTTTTCACTCAAACACTATTTCATAACTGTGATATGCTGCAAAAGACATATACCAAACAATCTATTTAAATTTGGGTACAAAGCAAAACCTTGGATGCAGCTCAAGTTCAGGAGGGTATCAGAATCTGGATTTAAGTTTCATGGCTGCCTCAGTAAAGTGCCAGCTCAGAATGATAGATCTGTAATACTTATATCTGATTTTCAAAAGACATGACAAAGTGGGCAGCCTTGTACGTAGTGCTGGGCAGAGAATGATAATTCCCAGTCATGGAGGATTTCAAAATGTTGGTTTTGTACTGATTTGGAACAAACCCCCAGATTTCAAAAAAATCCCCAAAATGGACTTAACATTCTCCACCCCAGCTCTATTGGGAGCCCTGACTACAGGGTAACCCACCTCCAAAGCTGTGTTGGAGCTAGGGACTTTGGCTGGAGCAGTGGAAGCCTCCTAAAGTAGGAAGGCCACCAGCGTCTGAACCATGGCCCCACTACCCCTTCCCCCTGAAGCCCCAGCCCCCGCATCACCCCTTCCCCTGAGGTCCTGCTCCCATACTGCCTCTTCCTCCCAAGATCTGCCCCCACTCACTCTTCCTTGCCCCTCCCCACTTGCTCACACTTATGGCCAGTAAAAAGTGGAAGGGAATAGCCCTCCCACTTTAAAAAGTGATGGGGCCATGGCACTGTGCCCCCTCTCCCGTTCTGGCATCCCTGGACCTTGGAAGCCCTGGAAACTCTGACTGGGAGACAGTTCACTTGGCAGGCTGCCCAGGAGCAGGGGTCCCCAGGAGCCTGGGCAACTGACAAGCCACAAACCTGGGAGCCAAGGCTTTCAGGCTCCTGGCTCTCTGTCAGCCTGCCAGGTGGGCCACCGAGGAGTTGGGCAGGACAAGTTGTTAGGAAATCAGGCAGGTTTCCAATGGAGTTTTGTCAGATCGACATGCTCCTATATAACAAGTCATATTTTTTTTAACAACGAGAGTAATTAACCATTGGAATAATTGACCAAGAGTCATGGTGGATTCTCTATCATTGACAATTTTTAAATCAAGATTGGATGTTTTTCTAAAAGATATGCTCTAGAATTATTATTTTTTTGGGGGGGGGGGGAGTTCTATCGCCTGTGCTATACGGGAGGTCAGACTAGATGATCACAATGGTCCCTTCAGGCCTTGCAATCTGAACTATGAACAATTCAGTATTAATGATTTGGCAAATTCTGACAAAAAAGATGTTTTTAATTTTTTCCAAACAGCTCTAGCATGGCTAAATTCCACTCCCTGAGAGATTGCTATGAACATGTACTCTTGTTTTATTATGTTATATTGTGAAACCCAACTCAAAGAACTGTGGACATTTCTCAAGGAACTTGAATTTTGTTTAAGATAAATAACAAACTCTTTTTAGGGAAAGAGGTTCTGCCATATCAAAAAAGATCTTATAATGTTTGTACACTTTGGAATTGGGCTTGCCCACCGTTGCCCTGTATTGCCACCACATAGGTGTGTGGGTGTTTTGGGTCTCAGGAGACATGCCAAGGTCAATGGAGCAGAGTGCCCAGTGCACTAGCTCTTATGGAACAAATTCATTGGCTGGCCAGTGATTGTGTGGATAAGAAATTATTCCCTAACAATTTCTGAGAACTGATTAATCCTTCAGTGAGCCATACATTCAACTGTACAAAGAAAGAGAAAAGTGAAACAGTTAAACAGATCTGTAGCAATAATAACACCTTTATTGGCCTGTTTTCTAGTTTTTACGTTTTGGGATCTTATAACTCCTTTCCTGATGTACTCAGGATAATTTGTCCAGTTTCAGGAGCTTAGTCTGTGATTTTCTGAGGCTCAGAATCATCATCAACCAGAATTCCAAGGGTACAGGTATTTCCAACCCAGATATGGGTTTTCAGATTGATTTAATAAGTAATTTTGAAAATTTGGACTTTTCCATTGCTGTTTCCTTTGTTTCTTTAGGCTAAGATTCCACATGGCCAATTCTGTGTGTTTTGATGGATGTTCTTGAATTTAGGGCTGACCTTGCCAGATAATGACTTCACATTCTTCTCTATAGATCTGTGAGGAGAGTCTACCTCTGCATGCAGGGCCAGAATCATTTAATAGTTTTACCACACTTCAGCACTTTTCTCAGGGGCAATATGCACTCCACTGATGCCAAATCCTGTGTCTTGAAACAATATGAACCATCTGGTTTTCCCATATTTCCCCCCCATTTTCTACCTATTTATGTGTGAAAATGGAACAAGGAAGGTTTTTTATTGTAATTTGCTTTAAGGGAGCAATCAACACTGATTTTTATTCAGTTGCTCTATCTGGAGCCTCTGCAGTCTGTTTCCTCTCCATTTGGCACAGGGCTCCAACACTAACTTTTGCTCACCTTCTTGCAAATGGCCACTTTGGTTTCTTGGCAAAAGTCAGCTTGTGTAATTTCTACATTTTCACTTCCCTTTACTAACTCAGCATATACTACTTCTCCTGCCTTTGACCTCTGCAAAGCAACATAGGTCTCTGGTTTCTCACATTTCTAGATAATCCCTTGGATAATCAGTAAGGATGGTCAAGTGGATTTATTATATGGTGCAAATATTTGTATTTACTAGAGAGTGAGGTGGGCTGAGAACAGGACTAGAAATGGGATTAAATTCTCTTATTATGACCTTGGGATAGTCCCTGGGGACTAGATTTTTAAACAACCTGCCTATATAGGAGCTGAGCTCTTTGGAAAATCTGTGACCAAATTTCAATATCTGAACAATGGAATAGTGATGATTTTAGGATTAGTTAATTCATGTGAAATACTTGGATAAGTACCATATGGGCACAATGTTGTTGTTTTGTAGCATTTGTTTCAGCTGCATTTATTTGCATGTGTCTAGGTTGTTTTATATTCCCACTGAAGAAAGAGCATGTGGCGCCCCACAGCTTGCTGATATCAGTGGAGCCCTGAATTCCAGCTGGGCTGTTGTTGAAATGTAGTTGTTCAGACATAGATTCCCTCCACATTCATTCTCTAGTGAGCCTGTGGCAGTGAGGTGAGTGACTGTACAGCAAGTAGAATTTTAATGGCTATTCAGAATTAGAGCTTACTAACATCAAGCAGACAGAACCTGCCAGGTCAGCCACATTCCTTAAACAGAACTTGAAAAAGATAAATTCAAAGACAGGGAATTTAAACATAGATGTATGTGCTCCAATTTGGAAATAACTCAGGAGCCTGTGAACTAAGATGTCCAATTAACTGGTGCTTCAAAAATGATTCAGGATTCAGTTTAAGTATCCAAAAGTTTTGGGTGTTTGTTTGAACCTTGTCTGTACTATCCAGAGTTCTGAGATGTGAAAAATTAAGTTGTAAATCTCTCAAACACATTTTTTTCCTCCCAAGACAACACATTGTTCCTGCTGTTCAAATACAGGCAAACTAATGGGACAGCAATGTTAGACCTAGAATATAGCAGCAGTTTCTGTGTGCACAATTATGCCCAGGTCAAGTATCCATATCTTCTTGCACACTCTTCACTGATCTCTGTTGTTATATGTGTCACAATTCAGGGCAGCTGCACCTATAGTCTCACTCCATGGTCCAGCAAGGGCATCCACTCTTAGGCTGATGGCTCCCCAGCTGCCACCTCTCTTGTCTGGAGTTATCTCTTTCTCCCTCCTGACCAGGATTTTTCCCGGCTGCACAGTTCCTTGCCTATACTGTTTTGCCTCTTCTCAGAGGCTATAAACAATGTAATTGACCATAGGTATCAGTTACCACAAAGCTTTTGCTACGAAAGCCATGTTCATTTTAAGGTGAAGGCATTACATAGAAAATATATTACAACAAACAATAGAAAAACCTGCCTAAATGCTAATATGCTTAACAGTGATGACCCCAACTCCATCAAGAGAGCTGGCAAGTAAACAGTCCTTCAAATCCCACAAAAGGATTTTTGTGGTTACAAGTTCATATCACCTTTTTCTCAGAACAAGTGCATCTATGAATCTAAGAGTCATTCATTTATAC
This sequence comes from Chrysemys picta bellii, assembly GCF_011386835.1. NCBI lineage: Eukaryota > Metazoa > Chordata > Testudines > Emydidae > Chrysemys > Chrysemys picta. The sequence continues at coordinate 194,158,017 of NC_088792.1, forward strand.
AGGCTGGATCTTTGTTCTGGAGAATAGGTAATTCATAGACAGACAATGGATTTCTCCTCATTGCGTAACTTCAGAAAGTTGGGTTTGGAGGTGGAACTTTGCATTCTTCTCATCTGAAGTGTTTTCTAGAAGACCCATTCAACATTCTTTATCCCAAACATTCCTTCTTGTCTGGCCCATTCTTTTAAAAGAGTCATTTGACACTTCCCCAGGGTTTATGTTAGTCATGTCTCCACCCAAGATATGTTACATATAATTCCACAATACTGCATTAACACGTGCATTTTTAATACAATGAACTCCTAAGATACTTAAAGTTAATTCAATAAGGTTGGTGCAGGATATTGCAGGAAATTGCCATATCTGGCACAATAGGTTGTTTCCTCTACTGGATTTTAGAAATCCATTCCCATTACCCACTCATCTATAGTTTTATGACTAGTATTCATGCTCCTGCTGACACTATCTGCTACCTTACACAATGCAAAGAATAATGTATTAAGTACCTATGACATATGAGCTGATTGCTGTGTTTATGAACCTTGTGCTATAAGTTGTGCCTTCAGGATGCAGATGAAGGTGCTTTTTTGCAGCTTTTCAGTAAATTTCCCTTGTTCCTTATATAAAACATATTCCTTCACTGAATATACACTCAGGCTAGAAATTCACAAGAATTTGATAAGGTAATAGGATGGAGTATATGATGCTTCCCTGTTCGGGAGAATGTTTTTTAACCTGTGTGTACCTTCCTTTTCCCCTCCAGAGGGGACAAGTTGGCCTGAGTGTCAAAGGCATAATACTGTACAGTGTTTATGGTAAAAGATGTTACAATTACAGAAGCATAGAATGTTCCTATCAAGAACCAGTGCTGCTCTTTATTTTGTGTGCTCTTTTCATCTCTCTAGGGCAATGTTATTGGCTGCACTGTTCTCTTCTCTACAGTGGCAGTCTATCTCATTATCTCTATTCTATTCAAAACCTAATTGAAATCTAATTAATCTAGGTAGATGTTATTAAACTAGATTACATTAATCTCTTGGAGAGTTGAGAAATTTAAAATAAATTACAACATTGTTCTTTTTTATTGGTGAAAATGATTGGGTCCAAAGTAATTTGTGTAACACACCTGTAGCCAAACACAGCTGTGATGTGTATACACGTGGAAAACAACAAACAAGTGAATTTTGCCTTTAGGTGTAACCAGGTATGACTGGTGTGCATGGATATGAAAAGGTCACAGCAGAGAGAAACAATTTGCTTGCAAGCTTCCTATGAGACTTATTTCCCATTGAGCTTAATTCACCAGAGATCTGAAAAAAACACGAATATACTCCCAGAATAAAAGTAGGTCAGATTTAAGTTTTCTGTTTGCATTATAGTTCCTTGGATTAGCCTATATAAACTACCAATGAGCAATGCCAATTGTATGGCATTGACCATAGATGGGCTATCCTTCAAAATGTTTTGGAGGTCCCCAGGCAATGTAGAGCTTCTGGAATGGCTCTGTGCAAATACCCCCTCCCCCCAAACAAAACACAACAAAACATAACAACAACTGAGATTATATAAAGGGGAGGAAGGTAGCATGACCAGGGCTGTGCTGTGCTCCAGCTATTCTCAGACAGTATAATAACCCTGTAGGGGTTATTATGAGCCAGCATAACTTGGAGAACTCCTGAGGCTACTCTCAGAGCACATTTACATAAAAGAGGGGACTGTGCTTCCCAGCGCTGGGTGACAGACATCTAGCTCAAGCCAATGCCTGTTCTACCCCAGCTATCCTGTTGTTTTTAGTGTGCTAGCTTGAACAGAGCTCTGTGAGTCTTTCTACCAGAGCTGGGGAACTCAGGGAAATGCCCAGCTGCAGTGTAGAAATACCTGAAGTTGAGCCAGGTGCAAAGGTGTGTTAAAGCCACCCTAGGAACAGAGACAGCTGTCTCTTTCCTGCTTTGACAAGGATGGGTTATGTTGTCTAATGGAGTTCTTCCATCTCTAACTTCTGTTACCCAGATAATTTATTGATAAAGGCCATTTCCCCCCCAAATATGGGCACCTAAATGCATACTTGAATAAATAAGTAGATGGCCTGATTTCTACAGCTCTCATTGAAGCCAGTGAGAGATACAGGTGCTCAGCCTCTCTTAAAAATCTGGTCAGCTTTTAGGGGGACATATTCAAAGGCAAAAATGCAAGTTAGGTATCATAGAGAGATGAGGTAGGTGAGAGGTAATATCTTTTATTGGACCAACTTTTGTTGGTGAAAGAGAGAAACTTTTGAACTACACAGAGCTCTTCTTTAGAGCTTTTTCATGTCAGTTCTAACTTTGATTGAAAGCCAATGGGAGTTAGGCACCTGTCATTTGTGCCTTTGAAAATCTCTCTAGGTGGCTAAATAGTAATTGAGATGCCTAGCTTTATGTGCCCAAGTTTGGAAATGTTGCCTGTCATATATTTTTTTTCAATACAGATTATAAGGTCATAAGGGACCACTGTAATAATCTAGTCTGATGTTCTGTATAACACAGATTTAATTCCTGTTTCAACTAGATCATCTTTCTTTTTGGGATGGGTGGGGCAAGGAGAGATTTTTTAATTTAAAAATTTCCAGTGATGAGTGTCCAGGCAATCCTTGTAAATTGTTCAATTGTTAACTATCCTTTTCTATACATATATAATTCCTATACATAGATTTGAAGTCTATATACAAAATGAGTCTGGTAATAATTTACTTGACCTACAGATGGTTGAATACTGATGGCCTTGTATTTATGAAGTGATCAGTTGAAAAAGCACAAATGTAAATAGGCCTCATAGCTCCCTGTATAACAATAACTTAGGTGAAAAAATAAAATGCAGACCAGCTATATGAAGTGTAATTTGTGGAAATGTAGTAGCAGCTCTTTACTTGTGATTTCTGGAGTCACTGCCTTTTCCTAATATGCTGCTGTTGTTGCATGTAAGACTTTAACATTATAGGAACAATAGTCATTTTTACAGAAACATTTTTACAGAAACAATTTTTGCCTGTTGATTAGCAAATTGTACAGGTTTTTTTCTCCTCAATAGACAAATTATGTTTAGTAAATTAAATACTACATTTATTGCTGATTATCCCCATAATTTAAATAAATATTAAAAACTAGAGCTTTGAGCGACTGGGAAAACTATTCTGGTAAGCATGCATTCTTTTCTATACATATCTGAGGGGGAAAAAACTTAAGTCTGGGGATGGCTTAATTTTAAATCAATGGAGAATTAATAACTGAGATAAAATAAAACAGAGCAAAATGACTTTAAAAAATTCCCTAATATCCTGGAAAGAGTCCAGAAGAAAATGTAACTGGCCAAGTTCTACTCTCAGTCACACATGTTTAAGTCTACAGTAATAAAGATGTATATCAGATCTCCCAATAAAATAGTTAAAAGTCAAACTTTTGAAGTGCAGTTTTGAACTACTTACTGAACCAGGAAAAGTCAAATTATATATCAGTTTTCTTCAGTGTTGACTTTTAAATAACTTCAAAATTTCTACTTTTAACTACTTTATTGAGAGATCTGATATACATCTTTATCACTTTGGACCTGCACAAGCCAGTGTTTGTTAAATTTACATGACTGTGAAATCTGCATAATAATGATGAATTTGAGAGATTTGGATCAAAATGTCAAAATTTGGAGGTAACTTTATCATGGTACAAAAAAGTTGTGCACAATCTGCAAATAAGGAGAAAGCTCAGCCATTAGTCTATGGGAGGGTCTATTCAGGAGGCAAATTCTTATCTCAGTTCCACCAGTATCAATCCAAATTAACTGTGACTTCAAAATAGTTAATCTTGTTTGACATTGATGGAATTAAGAGGAGAATTTTGATACAGATCTTGTGAGAAAGGTTAGATGAAATACTAGCAAAGATTTACAGCCCACAATAATACCTGCATAGTCTCAGTTCAGAAAAAAATCCATATTCAGGAAAACATTTCACCCTATTTTTAAACCCCAAGCACATTGCTAAATATTAGTATGTGCTTAAGTGCTTTCTTGAATCAAGCTGTAGGTCCTTATCTTCTCCCCCATAGAAATCAATGGTAAAACTTCCTTGGTATATGACCAGAAATAAGAGCCCTATTCTTCTGATGCTATGCACACGCATTAGATAAACATAAATTATGCACTAATGGCAAAGTGTAAGACATGTTTGTAGGTTACTAGATGTCCAAATGCAAATTCTGAGCTATGTAGGAGCATTAATTCCAGTGCTTTTAATAGGTACATATTTTTGACATTACAAGTAGAATTTTACTGCTTCCCAATATGCTTCAGATTTCATAGGTAATGCCATTAGTCTGTTATCACCATGTAGAGCTTCTTCAAGTACTCTAAATGTGTGTTTTGATTTGTTTGAATTATAGCCTTTTGTTACATAGGTCATAGTAGCCTTCCTCTGCAGTTGTATGAGTAATCAGTCTTGGCTGTCAATAAATAAAAATGTCTTCCATTTATAGTCATTCTTCTTGTATTCTGTGTGTACATTTGCATTTACTATTATCATTGCTGAATGTGAGCCACATTCACAGGAATATAGTGTGTCAATATGAGAATACAAAGTATCCTTTTGGCAACTTCTGTGCTGCTTTTGTCAAGTTAATAAATGGAGTTATACAGCCAAATCCACTGGCAGAAGTGAGGTTGTACAAGATTCTTGCACTATCCTTTCTATCTGGGATTTGAAATGAGTGGGTTCTAGCCAAGGTGAAGGCATGGTTAGAGTACCTGAAGGTGGCACTAACTCAGGACATTGCCTGACAGACTTTCAGTGGAGCTCTAGGCAGAGATTAGAGCTGCCCTCTTCCTGGTAGTATAAACCTCAAGAGAGGACAAATATTTCCACTTGCACTCCTCAGAGAGAATCCCCTCCACTCAGGTACACAGCAGGCAGGTTGAAAGTAAATATACCGTAGTTCCTTTAGGAAATGCCCTTTAGGGAGAGATGTTTTAGCTATATATCAACACAAACTTTTTGTATAGTCTGCATACCTCAATAGTTAAAATGTAATATTCTGCAGTTAGAAACTGTGTGCAATAGACCTTGAAGGGTAGTGTTTGTGTTGCTTGGTGCAGTTCAGTCACAGTCACTGAAGGTATATTAGTGCTTTGTAGGTTGAAACTAATGGTTTGTCTTTTTAAATTGTCTTTCTGACTTAAAAGCGGAAGTACTATGTTATGTGGTAGTAATGTTTTGGGAATAACAGATAAAGCTGGAATGTAAAAAATCAAATGTTCTTTTGGTAATTTACGTGCTTCATTTGTTAATTTATTAAATGTAGGGCCAGATTAACATCAGGGTTAGAAATCAGGCCATCACTACATTGTTTGTTTATTTGTTTCCAGCTCCAGGAAAAAAAAAGCTGCAACCAAAACAAAGACATCACAAATAAGAATTTTTGAGGATTTAAACAAAAATGATTATAAATTATTTAAAAATTTTAAATATTTTTTTACTTTTTACGAAAAAACATTCCCTTTGATTTCCATTAAGGGCAATTTTTAGGCATGTGGAGTTTTGAGAACATTGAATTTTCAAGAACAATTTGTAAGCATGAAAAGATCAAACTGGAAGGTGGGGTGTTGTTGTTGTTGTTTTCTTTATAAACACTATTCAGAATGTCATGATGGTTTACTTATAGATCATGTTAGAACCCTGATCAGGAGTTGACATGACAGGAATTATGTTAGACAAGACATTCTTCATCTATTAGTAATCAAGTTAGAATGATTGAAGGGGCTTAGTCTAGTGCCTATATGAAATGGATAAGGTCTTTCGTGTGTCCTAATGGAAATTGTCTGATTATGTACTGTAGGTCAATTTGATTAGAATGTTCTACTGAGTGAAAGAGATAAGCAAGAATTCTTGGAAACTTTATTGGCTTCCCATTGGCTAAAATCTGTGTGGACAATTTTAAAATTGATGAGTTGGGGAGTGTGGAGGACACATGGATTTTCTTTATGCCTGTGAATGTGCCTGTTAAATTTGAAAACAGCACGTGTGTGATTCCCAGGTCCCCCATTCCACATTCCAAGGAAACACAATTTTCCCCACATCACATCAGTCTGAAGGCAGCAATTTTGTTGTTACTCCCATTGTGAGAATGAATGAAGGGCCTCAGAAAAGACAAATACTATCACAGGAGAGAATCACAGATGTGGGTGGGAGGGCAACATATATTAAATTAGACATGCCATCTGTGTGCTAGCACAATGAAATCAAATAGCAAGTGATTTTTATTCCACTCTACCCCTCTCTCCACAGTACCTGAACCTTAACTGCTGGAAAAAGACACACCCAAACTTGACATTAGCTGTGATTCTCTCATCATGCTTCAGAGCAGAATGCTGCTGCCAAACCACCAGACTGACCTGAGTGCCTCACTTTTGTGAGAACTGTGATCATTAGATTGATGGTAATAGGGACTGGTTTGGATCCCACCAAGAGAGTCCTCACAATCCTTGTACACCTCTGTCCCAATTTCCCTAAAGGGCTACATGGAGCCTTTAAGGCTCAGTCACAATTTTCTCCCTTTCTCTGAGGGAGGGGATGGTGTGGGGGAAGGGGTGATATAACACTGCAGCCGCTGAAGCTTACTCTGGCCAGTGGAAGACAGGACGTGGAGCCCAGGCCTTGCTATACCCAATACCTGGACCCAATATCCAAGTAAATCAAGCACAAGGGTGAAAGGACCTTACTCCATTGCACAGCTGAATAAGACAGAGGCAAACTGTCACCCGAGGTGAAAAAAAATCAGATGCATTTTTGCGTTTTAATTTCAGAGTGACAGCTAGTTTCATGATGGGGACAAAGGTAAATAGGAGAATCTGACTGATCTTGTCTATATTCAGAGGGAACATTAAAAAAGCAAGGAGTCATGACAGTTGACAAGCCTTGACTTGTCCAGAAGATGCAGGCTGCCTATTGATAGAACTGTTGTTATTTTGGAGGAAGCCAGCATAGACTTTTCCTGCACTGCTTCTTCCTGGCCACAAGTTGCTTAATTTCTTTTTTCCACTTCAGAGTTCTGTCTTTTGCATATTCTGGACCCAATTCTCCACTGTCTTGCAGTCTATGTAGTCATTTACACAATCAGAATGGTAGTACTGTACATTTATTTGCACAGGTGTAAAACACTATTCAGGATAAAGAGCAGTGCAGAATCAGGCCCTCAATACATTTATCACAGAGAAAATACACAGAGACGCAAACCCCAGCTTGACCATAAAAACAGCCTCAAGCACAGGGACATAGCTAATCACCTTATATAATCATTTAATTGTTTTCTATTGTGGTGGTTCATTCATATGTAATCAATGTGTGATGAATAGATTTAAGTTGTGGGTATATGTACAGGAATAAGTAGGATGGTATTTTAAAGGGTATAAAGTTGACAAGCATTTATGAGTGATGAGTATATTAGGTATATAAGCAAAGTAATGCTATAATGCAAGGCCTACAGACTGAGGCCTGTACGATTTTAGCTTAGCCTCATTAGGCCATTGGTGTAAAGAAGGGTTGATATGAGGAGGTGACCCAGGAATAATCCTGTTCCAGTAAAGTTACAAGATTACTGTAAAATATGTGCTAATAGGTGATGTTGGGGAAAATATGCCACAATGTACTTTTTGGAAATTCTGCAGTGATCACAGGTTACTATGGGGACTTGTTGTTGTAAATGCTAAAGATAATAAGGGAAACTAAGGTGATAGCCTATGATAAGTGGGACTCCCCAAATTTTACAGGGTATGGAAGTCCCGATAAGGGGAAAGGGTTTGAACCCTCATGTAAAACCATAAGGATTATTGGTGTGAGTGTAACACAGCATAAAAGTGGTTCTGCAGCATGAGCACAGAGGAAGAAGACCACCCATTAAGAGAACCACTCATCTTGATGGTAGCCTTGGGGATGTGAGTAGGAGAACACTGATACTGAACATCTTATGGTATAGCCCCATCGTCATTGATATATCTGTAATTGTGGCATGGATCATCTGTGTAGTAAGGCTTTTAATAAAGGGAAGCTTGATAATAGTTTTGGTCACTGCTGTAGTTCCTTGTGTGCTCATTGAGGTCCTAATGCCATTTTTAATGGTAATTCTCACCCTGCTAATTCTAATACTTTATCATTGTCAATATCAATGCATCAGTAATATAAAGGCTACTGGGAAGTCAATTGAGATTCTACCTCATGTCCTCCACCATCCAGAAATTTTCTTTCAGTAGCCACTATTGAAACTTCCATGTTATATACCTGTTCCTATACAACTATATGACCTAACATATCATGATGAATTGATTGTGTGTAGATTATTAAGACATTTGTTTTTGTCATTGCTCCAGCTTTTCAGGAGAGATCATGAAACTCCTTAACAATTTTACGTCATTTGAGTTCTTCAATAATGAAGATATCTCTGCATTAGATCCAGGAAAATACGTATATCTTGGTCTTGGGCAGAGTCTTAAGGGACTAAAAGTTCCTTTAATAAATAATCCAGTTCAATCAATATTCTTATTTGTCCTTAGAAGGGATTCAAAAATTCAGCCAAGCCCTCCTACACACAGAAACAACAGCAACTCTTGCCTCAAGGGCCCTTATGGTCATAGGTCCATTGGGTATCAGTGGCTGCCTCCCCTTGTTGTTAAATGAGAAAACGGTTCACTAAAAATCTGTAGTCATGCAGTGTAGTTTTGAACAGGTTTATTTTCAGTTTGAAACCACAGTGAATGCAAACATCAGATAAATACAAAAAAAAAAAAAGTTGAAGCAGGCAGTGCGCTGCTGAACTTCTCCTCTGAGAGATGGAACAAGTTGCTTCTGCTAGAGAAAAATGCCATTTTGAAAGATGTATTTTTGTCTGTTCTATCTCATTTATCTGTTTCATCAAACAGATGTGTTATATTAGACCGTCTTTGCGTGCATACAGTGTATGGATTCTGTCTGACTGCTGTTCATCTGCAGTGTATCAGCCTGAGCTGATTTCATTTTATCTGACTGTCTGTTTTTTTCTTTCCCTTAGTTTGAAAGTGCTTTCTGGGAAGTTGGAAAAGAGGTTATGGTGCTTGTACTGTATTTTTCAAAAGAAGTTATTTTACAATGGAGCAAATATTGGTGTAGTGAGATATTTGTTAATAATCCAAAAATAAATTTATTTGCTAATCATTTTATGTTTTCCCTGAGTTGTACCAGATTTTAATATTAGCATAAGAGTTCTCTCCACCACAAATAAGCTCCTTTCTCTTGTATCCATGACATCACAGTCTGTTACTGTAAAAGATATTATGATGTAACAAATTCAGCATTGTGAAGAATAGGTTATTTCAAACTGTAAATTTAATTATTCCATTGGATCACCTAATCCACTACTTTGCCAGCAAACAATTATTCTCTGCAGTGTATTCGCTTGTACTTTGTCCGCATTCAGATGCCCTTATAAATGCTAAGTATTATCTTACTCCATAAGTAGTTCTATTTAAGTTAAATATGAGTCCTCGTGAATTACAGTGCTACTAAACTAGAATAAGGGTCTCAGAATCTGACTCTACATTATTTCAATGATGTGGCTTCTACCACTCTCTTGGGCAGACCATTGCCAGTTGGCTGTTACAAAGTTAGGAAATGCTTTGGTTTTTACATTTCCCTTGAAAATACTAGTTGTAATCATACTCTTTGACTAGTTTAAACTAATTTTTTCTCTCTGCTTGATGTCTACACTGTTCAAAACATTGTGTGATTATCATAATTTAGCCAAGCTACATATTGTGCATTTTTTCACTCTTTCCTCAAAAATCAAGCTTGCCGCACCTTAATGATTTGTGTTTCTCTCCCCCATGTTTTCGTCAATTTGTTGATAATGATGTGCCCAGATCTTAGCTCTCACTGCCCCTGCCATTTAGACAGGTCCTGTAAAGTTCCTGATCTGTGATATGATGCCTCTCTGTATGCAATATAAAATCACATTGCAGCACTTTTTTTGCATGGGAGGGGGTTGTGTTGCCGCTCTGTTGTGTGCAAACTCATATCTAACTTGTTTTTCAGTATTGCCGGAGGTCTTTTTCAGTATCACTGATTTTCATGTGCTCCATCCCACTGAATTATCTGTATTTTTAATAAGTTTTCCTTGCACACATTAACTTGGATTTTTCCAGTTTGGTTCTGGTTTTATTTCTTGTCTTGATCCTGCAGTACTCACTCAGGCAAAATCTACTCATGAGATCTTTGCCAGAATCAGGGTGGAAGGCCTGGTACTATATTTCTAACCAGTGAAGGTCTGTTTATATTAGCCATTGTCCTTACTGTAATGTTTTGGCAGCATGCACTGTTACAGTTTGCCTGGATATAATCTGTAGGCAGCAGCTATACCTAAGAATGATTCTTAGACAGAGACAGGGAGCCTAAGGCAGGGCAGACTTTACTATTGATAGGCTCAGCATCTAAAAAAGAACTTCCTCGTGGCTGACAATAAGCATAGAGCTGGTTGCTCTGTAGTTATACAAAGACTCTGAGAAAGAGCACCCTGGAATTCACTATCTTGCAGCTTTATTATTCTATGCAAGTATGATTAACGTGGGGTAAAATTTTTGCAAGAGCCTAAATCTCATTTAATTTCAGTGGTATTTAAGCTCTTAAATCACTCAGGGTACATCTCAGGGTGCCTCTCCACTGCAAAAAAAAAAAAAAAAACAACAACCCAAAACCCTGCAACAGTCAGTCTACAGAGTCAGACTTGCAGGGCACGTACTACGGCACTACAAATAGCTCAGTCTTTGAAGCCCAGGGATCAGGGTGGTCTTCAGAGCCCAAGCTCCAGCATGTGTTGAAATGTCTATGCGGCTATTGTTAGCGCTGTAGCACGAGCTTGAGCCTGTAAACCCAGGCTCTGAGACTCGCTCCTGCGTTCTTGTTTTTTGTTTGTTTGTTTGTAGTGTAGCATTTGTCTTGTTTTTCAAAAAAAAAAAAGTCTTAGAGAACTAGGAAGCTAAGAGAGGATTAGGAAATATATTATATGTTGTACAGCACCTAACAAAATGGGATCCAACCTGGTTATTTCCTGTAGGTGCTACTTCAGTCTAAATGTTAAATACTAAAGAAGTGATCGTGGCAAGTATTGACAGGTAAGCTTTATTGTTTAATAAAATACCAGGAGACATTAAGAGAAGAAACCATCTGTAAGCACTTAGACCCCAATACTGCAAACTGCTCCATCGAAGCATCTCTTTTAACATCCCTGAGGATCAGCCCAGGGTGCACCAACATGGAGCAACTTTCAGGATCAGGGCTTTACAGTGTAAAAGAATCCTGAGAACTAATTATAGCAATAGGCTATATAGAAATTAGTAAAATAAATAACTATAAAAATCAAGATTTGCCAGTTGAAGCCAGACTATTTTCAATAACATTTTCTTTCTCTTGTTACTGCCGTTCTTTATTTATTAGTTACTTTTGAAATCATACATCCTTCCCATACTACAAGTAATACTAATTATTCTCAGGGCCTTCTTTTACTTGCTGATTGGAGCCTTCATTACAACACACTATATGTCCTTGACAAAACTTAGCTAACTTTAATTCTTTAATTTTATACTTAACCTACCCAATGCAAGTCTTAACTGATACTGAACATTTTTGTTCCATTTCCTCCTCCTGTCTTCATTTCTGTATCTATTTTACCCTCAGACTTCTGAACAATCTCTTGTGGAGCCACTGGATGATCAAGTGAAAGAAGCAGATGGGCTGAGATATATATTTGTTTAAATAACTGCCTTTGATGCATATCATTCAGACTTTGGCATTTGTGTTGCCTGGGATTGGAAAATAAAAGAGAAGATTATAATTTTATCATAGTATGACCATCACTTCTTGCAGTTCAGAGTCCAAACTTAATCTTTTTTCTGATCGGGGTAGTGAACCTGTTTCCATAGGACCAACAATGATGGATAGCTTCAGACTCTTTCAATAGTACCAAGCAGCTTTGGTGATGATACCAAATTGCTTGAATTATGGCCTTTTTTCTACTACTTTACTGCTACTTTTTAACAAGTTAGGGTACTAGCTGTTTTCAGACGAGTGGTCTAGAAGCATCTCTTAAAGTTCTTAATCTCAGCAACTATCTCCCAGTTTGTGCCCTTGTCTTTTGGAGATAGGTTATTGAGGAGGACATGATAATGAAGAAATTCTGGTCTAATATGGACTCTTTAGATTCCTATTTCTCAGGCTACACTAAAGAGACTGCGCTGGTCTTATTGATTGTGAACTATGGTCATGTGCCATGATGATTTATTTCATCTCAATCCTTTAGTACTGCTTGCAGTAGTTTTGTTGACTCAGCTGCATAACCTGGCAAGGTGGATAGGATCTCGGGTGCTCTCATTCTTGCCTCATTTTTTCTTGAGGGACTCTGTTGTAATAATTGGGCCTACAAACTTATAATTAGGGTAAGATCAACTGTAAAAAGTATATGAAAGTTCATAAGATGTTGCAATAACAAAGGTTAATGTCAAGTTGTTTTCAATCATAAGCTTTATAAACAGGTGCAGGAGAATGAGAGAGAAAGTAAAGTGGTCCAAACAAAAAGCCACCTTGATATGATTCAAGGACTATGTTGAGACCATGGTTAGTAAAAACAGAAGATGTGAAACTGGATATTAATGAACGAAAATTGGTGTGTTGGATATTATCCCTAACTGGTGGACAAAATAATAAAGAGATGAGCTATACACCCATCGCTCCCTTTTTTGCGTCACTAAAGAAAGACTCTATGAAATGAAAAGACAGAAGAGAAGAACGGATGGAGGCTACAAAAGTGAGCTCCACCATCTATTGGGATCCAGGGCATTCCTCGTCCAAATCCTGAGGGAATTTCCTGATCAGAGTGGGCCAGAGAGAGGGACCCAGCTGATGTTGCCACCCCACCAGCAGCAACAATGACAGCTCCAGCTTATCTCAACAAACTTCTCTTTTAAATAAGAGGACAGTTATCAGCATCTTTAATACCTCCTAAAGAAGCTGTCAAATAATTTTTTTTCCCTTCTACAACTCTCTCCAGATAAAGAGAAAGGGAACAAGAAATGCTGGTAAAATGAAAGCTTTACTTAATACTTTATATTTTAAAACCTTTAACAGATTTTCCCTTTTCTTAAAATCTTAAAAAAATCTTTTAAAAAGGGCTAAAATAATGTTTAATGGTGTGTTTGTTGTGGTATTACACTGGCTGAAGTCTCTATATACCAAACCCCACATCTTGTTTAACACTGTTTAATGTTGGACACTGATTGGGTTATGTTAACACCTTGTCCCTATATTCCATCTAAATTAATACAGTAGCTCTTGTACAGGTTTCCACAAAGTTTGTTCAGTTACCCCTCATGCTTAACATGGATGTGAGAACAACTGTCAGTTTCTGTGACAAGGTTAGTTGACTTATGGATAGTCTAATTAGTTGATTTGAGTCTAAAATTCATAGCTTGCAAGCAAAAGTAATGGGTTTTGCGCCAAATACTGAAGGACAGTAACTTTAAGTCCTTCAAACAAATGGGGAGGTGAATTTTGGAGGACTCTCAATGGAAATCCTATGCCATGTTCCTTCAAATCTAGGACTATTACTCTCAGCAAAGTGAGAGAGATGGATTCTGTAAGCATGTAAGGGTATGCCTATGCTGCATTTTAAAACTTACAACAGTGAGTCTCAGAGCCCAGGTCTACAGAGTTGGGCTCATAGGGCTTTTACTGCATTGCTAAAAACAGCTGTGTAGACATTGCGGCTCAGGCTCTAAAGCATGGGGAAGGGTGTGGTCTTCAGAGCCTGAGCTCTAGCCAAAGCCTGAACATCTATACAACTCTTTTTAATGCCGAAGTGCGAGCCCCATGAGCCCGAGTCTGTAGACCCAGGCTCTGCGACCCACTGCCACGGGTTTTTAAAACACAGTGTAGACACATCCTTTCTCACCTGCTGGTGCAACCCGTGGTGACTCCTCAAATCCATTTATTTTTGTCATTCTACAAATTTTTGTGTTGGGCTTAATGAATTTTAGATGCACTCCTAGAAGCTTGGGCACATTTTAAATATATATTTAAAAATGGCAGTGGAAATATATTTTAATTATGTAATGAAAATGGGTCTAAGCTTTTAAAGATATTTCAAACTTTTCCCCAGTTTCTCCAGACTGGACTAGGTCTATCCAGCACTGTGCTTGGACAGCACTGTTTTAAAAAAAATAAAGGATTCTTTCTTGGCCCCATCTCCTGTCATCTGAGTTGCTAGAAATTTCATTGTCATAGTTTATTCTATGATTACGTTCAACTTCAGTGATTTTTACTGCTGCCTTAGTAGCTATGAAAAAAAATCACTTGATTAGAATATATATGTTTACTGTAATTACTCATTTAAACATTTAAAGTAGGCACTAAAAAAAAGTCCCTGAAAATATTTGACTCTTAATTAAGATAAATTAAGCAGTTGCTTAATTCATGAAAACTGTTTTAATAATTCTAACTGGTACTACAGTCTGATATATATCAAGAAAGGGAGATTACAATTGCAGTACAGGGAATAGGATTTGTAGAAATCTTATCTAAAGTTCCATAATTTCAGGATTTTCTTGTTTGTTTGGTTTCTTATTTTGTTTCCTATGACATTTCCTTTGTTTTACATGGATGTGTGCATACTTACCCCAGAAGAAATACTCCTGCACCTCATACTTCCTCACCTCTCTTTATATGTGAATGCAGGATTTCAGTATTTAGTCTCAAGGAAGGAACAAATAAGGGCTCAGTGTGGATGCTTTTATTCTGGAATTAACCCACACATGGAGTTTATCACAGGGATGGGCCAGAGAGAGTATACTGTGTGCAGTTCTGGTCTCCCATGTTTAAGAAGGATGAATACAAACTGGAACAGGTACAGAGAGGGGCTACTAGGATGATCCGAGGAACGGAAGACCTGTTTTATGAAAGGAGACTGAAAAGAAGGCCGAGGGGAGATATGATTGCTCTCTACAAATATATCAGAGGAATAAATACCAGGGAGGGAGAGGACTTATTTAAGATCAGTACCGATGTGGACAGAAAAATAAATGGATATAAACTGGCCATCAGGAAGTTTAGACTTGAAATTAGACAAAGGTTTCTACCATCAGAGGAGTGAAGTTCTGGAACAGCCTTCCAAGGGGAGCAGTGGGGGAAAAGACATATCTGGCTTCAAGACCTAAACTTGATAAGTTTATGGAAGGGATGGTATGATGGGATAGCCTAATTTTGGCAATTAATTGATCTTTGACTATTAGCGGTAATTATGCCCAACATCCTGTGAAGGGATGTTAGATGGGGTGGGATATGAGTTATTACAGAGAATTCTTTCCTGGGTGTCTGGCTGGTGAGTCTTGCCCACATGCTTAGGGTTTAGCTGATTGCCATATTTGGGGTCGGGAAGGAATTTTCCTCCAGGGCAGATTAGCAGAGGCCCTGGGTTTTTTCCGCCTTCCTCTGCAGCGTGGGGCATGGGTCACTTGCTGGAGGATTTTCAGCACCTTGAAGTCTTTAAACTATGATTTGAGGACTTCAGTAGCTCAGACATAGGTTAGGAGTTTGATACAGGAGTGGGTGGGTGAGATTCTGTGGCCTGTGTTGTGCAGGAGATCATACTAGAGGATCATAATGATCCCTTCTGACCTTAAAGTCTATTGTCTATGATTCTAACAGTTGTATTACATAATTACTTTCCTCCACCATGTATAATCAATGCTCTTGCCCTCCTTTCCTTGAAAAAAAGGGAAGGGTATATAGTTTTTTAAAAATCCAAACTACTAATAACTAGGGTTATTTGCATCCATTTTTTTATCTTGTGTTACCTATGGGCAGTTGCATTTTGAATCAGCGGGGGCTTTTTCAGAGTGTCATCCTCTTTCCCATTTACAATGCATTGCCGTAATCAAGTCTTTAAGTCATGAATTTGTGGATCACTCTGGCCAAGTTAGAATCCAACAAGATGGTGCCTAGCCTCTCAGTTGGTTAAAGATGGAAGATGTCTCTAACAGCTTTTCCTTGAGAAGCCAATAGCTATGAACAAATCAGAAAGACTCTGAATCTGAAAAATTATTTTGGCATTTCGGTTAGCAGACAGCTTCAATTGAGGGTGGGTGATGTGTTTGCCTCTTCCTGCTAATATCATTGTCTGACATGGGCTTACCTTCAGCCAGCTGTCTTTCATTCAAGCACATTCATATTTCTTAAGCATGGGGACAGATGGGAGGTGAACTGCTAACATTTGCTTGAAAGATAACAGATTTGGGTGTTTGACTATTGTTGGTGTTGGACATTTTGTTGTTTCATGTTCTTCCATAACCGCTTTTACATACAAACTTAGTAGTAGAGCTAGTTGAGAAATGCAGTGCAATTTTTTCAAACAGTTTTTTTTAGTAAAAATTTGCTTTTTTTTAAAAAAAAAAGTCAACCACTCAAATTGATGTTCTGTAATCTTTGAAAATTTTTAATAGAAAAATTCGAAAAGTTTCAGCCAGTTCGAATGGATAGAATAGAGGAAGAGGATAAAGCCTTACTGTACGACAGAAGCAAAGACTTTAAAGTCAGAGATGCAGTTGCCTATCCTGACCTTCTGAAAATATCACAAGAGGAAGGATCTTAACTTTCTCAATATTCTTCTGCCCCCGCATGAGGCTTTTAATGGCCACAAACTATCTGAAAATACATTTTTTCCTCTAAAAACCCAGTTTCCCTCAGCACATTGGCTGTACCTGTTTTCAGGACTGATTCAAAAGGAAGTTTTCTACCTACTACATCACTGAACAACTTGTAGTGTCCTAGCTTATCTATGGCTGCCTCCTTTCCCAGTGCTATTGACCAGTCCTTAACCTTAATTTGTAAGTATACAAGTTGACTGTATGTGTGTGGTTGGATATACATATCTATTTAATTTCACATCTCTCATTGGTAGTTTTTATTTCATTTTTTTTTTTTTCGTCCTTTGCATCTCTCTCTTCACAGAAGTTAGAAATCTTCTTTAGCTTAAAAATAGGTGAAGCTTTTTTAATAACAGTATTTCTGTCAATCTCTCCCATGCGGTGCTTTGAAAATTTAGCCAATGAATTCCAGCAATTTTGTTTTAAATATCCCCATAGTTGAACTTAATGTCCATTTACTGTAGAATAATATTCTCTCCAACAGAGTTGAACAGAAGAGTGCTAATCTTTATTCATGAGGCCAGTAAATTTTGTTCAAAGCACACATCTGCTAAAGGCTGAAATAACTATGAACAAGATGAATTGTGACATTGTTTAGATTTCTAATGACAGTTATTTATTAAAAAAAAAGGTACAGGTTTTCTAGATTTTCCTTCCTTTTGAATACAGAAGAGGCTTGTTGAAATCCCAATTAAAAATACGGGTGATCTGATAATTATATATCCCAACAGAAGAAATAAAACAGTAAAAATATCCATTAAATATTTCATTATTTTTATTTTACTTATACCAAAGCCACATTTCCAAGGATATGTTAGCTCATCTGTACTATACATTGAACCAAAAAAGAATTACACTATGCAATTTACTTTATATTTCCCAGTTGTGAAGGGAGATTGTTTATAAAACATTACATATATTTATTAATAGTTTTATTAGAAATTGAAAGTTACATCAGTCTGAAAGCATTCTGCAGTGTTTGAGTAAAGTTTGTCATGGTTTCTTTATGCTTCCAGGAGCTTACTATGGAACTAACTCTGGCAAAGTATGTGCAAGTGTGCATACCATAAAAATGGGGCAAAAAATCCACCTTGCAACAGCTGTGTTTGTGAAAGATGCCCAGCATTCAAAAAGACATTCAAGGGCAGCTTTTGCAGATTCTTAGTGACAGAAATCAAGAAAGGGCATAATCAAGCATGTCCAGTAGTCCAAGACCCAGATTTTGAACTACACATGTGAGTAGCCCTGTTGAACCCAATAATTAAAGTTGCATAAGTATTTGCAAGATTCCAACCCACGTGTAACTATATGGACCAATTATGGTCATTATGCACATGCTTTATATTATATTCCTAGTTTGGTCATAAACTAGAAAGCAAAAGGGACTGTTCATAGGTAGGGTTTTTCTAAGCACATTAGTGCTGTTATTGATTTTAAGCCAGTTTAATTCCAGGTGCCAGAATTTAATCCTGTGGTAATAGCAGTTTGTCTAAGACTTCCTTCCTAGATCCCCCAATCGGTTCTCTGCCCAGAACCTTCCCTTGTGATATAATCTGAAAACTTTAATATATGTTGTGGGCTACATCAAAGCTATGCAAAATTCTCTGCCTTTCCTTGAACTTAGAAAGAAACAACTCTTCATTAATTTCCTATTTGTTTTAGATTCATGGATTCATAGATTTCAAGGCCAGAATAAATAATGAAGACTATTCAATTCTTCTCTGAAGAATCTGCTTTGCCGTCATGCCTTTGAGAGGTATAATAAGAGTATCCTTGCTTAACACACAGCCATGGGATCCTAGACAACCAGCAGGGTCTGCATTTATTTCTGAGGTTCTAGATCTTGATAGAGGACTCCTGACTGTGAAAAGTCCTCCTACGTCCTTAAACAGTGCAGTCACAAAAGAGGATGGTCCTTTCTGAGGAGGGGCTATAATTAAGATGTCTGGGATATATATTTATTGAGCACATCCTCTTGGTAGCCTCTACCAGCATGGCTCTTGTGGAGCTCCCCAAAACAGAGGTATTTAATGATACGACCATATGATTTTTGTTCTGCAGGACTTCGGCATCATTCAGTGCACAGGATGGACAGTGAATGAGGAATAGGGTTGTAAGAAGAGGAATGATGTTCCTTTGTGGTAAGCCGATAGGCTGGGAGAAAGAAGAGCCAGGGTATATTACTGGCTCTGCAATAGGAGGGCTAATTAAGGCTTTATGGCCCAATTAAGATGATAATTTCCCAACTTCTGAGTGCTTCATTTTGCAATCATTGTTCTTTTAATGCTGTTTTTATGTAATATGTATATATTCACATTTACAATTTCTTATTAAAAATAAAATCCTCACATTTAATGACAGTCATGCTTAACCCTGCAACCTTAATGTTCTCATCTTAAAATGGAATGCTACATTCTTGCAGTGTCATTCTTTAATCTTCTAATAGAAACAAGGGTTTTTCCTCCCTCAACAAATTGCAGGATTGGGGCTTTAGATTCTAAAACGTCTCCAATTGTATTTGCAAATTTTAGTCTTGGTTATCCGGATCCGTAATGATGTCTCTTAGTGTGTCATATTATGTAGAAAATGCAGCATATTGGATAAAGTATTCCGAGCTTTAAAGCAAGGCCAAAGACTTAGCCCTGGTCTACACTATATGGGGGAGGTGAGGGGTGGGGAGGATCAATCTAAGTTATGCAACTTCAGCTACGTGAATGATGTAGCTGAAGTTGATCTACTTAGATCGACTTACCGTGGTGTCTTTACCGCGGTGAGTCGACTGCTGCCGCTCCCCCGTCGACTCTGCTTGCGCGTCTCGTGGCGCTGGAGTACAGGAATTGATGGGAGAGCGCTCTGGGATTGATTTATCACATCTAGACTAGATGCAATAAATCGATCCCTGCTGGATCGATCGCTGCCTGCCGATCTGGTGGGTAGTGTAGACCTACCCTTAGTTGCATCTCCATCCCAGTTATTCATCATGGTAACAGACCCGTTAATAAAGATAGCACTCATGAAGTGCCCTTGTAAAAGGAGATTTTTATTTTCCATGAATACCATCCATGAGGTGCAGATGTTATAGAATAAAACATAATGCATTAGGCTCATACCTTGATACTTGTAGGGTTAAAACAATGAATAAGAATTAACACAACATAAAATGTTATCTGCTGTTGGAGTATAAAATCTCCAGAGGTGTTCTGTTGCACAGCCATATGTTGTTTTCTCACTTAAGGTCTGTGAAAGTTTAAAAGATTAATAAGATTACTAATATTAAGACTGAAGCTCAGAGAGTTTAAGAATAAAAAAAATAGACAAATGTGGTTAAAACATATATCACCTAAGGAGAAAAAGTCAGACTTGTTGTCTACCTTTAAAAAGAATTTTATCATGTGTCAATAGAATGGGTTTTTATCTGCACTGGATTTTTCACCTCTATATATTTATTTCAGCAACACTTTATATAGATATTAATAAGTGATGAAATAACTTAAACTTTTTTATTTTTGCTTTGTACATAAAATAAAGAAATGCCTGCTGTTTTGTCTGTAAAATTTTAAACAGCTAAAGCGCCATGCATAGTTCTAGCATAGAGCAAGTAATATTTTATGGCATGAATCGGTATCTTAGCTAGATTTGTTGTACTTATAACCTCTGTTCTTTACTTCTAGGTTGTGTACAACTTTCCCATTCCCTGCTCTACAAACTGGATATTCCCTTGAAATAAGATTGAGTTTACTTTAAAAAACATTTTATTAATAAAAAATAATTTAAAAACCACAACCCTTTACAAATAAATTTTAAAAAACCCTGAGGGTCTGAAGAAATCCATAAATCTGTGAAGATTCCCTTTGTAATTATTAAGCGCTTTCAATATTAGAATGCAAACCTTCTACAGAATAAAAATGACATAGTGGAGATGCTTGTATTCCAGTCCTGTCTTGGTACCAGTGCACCTGATTTGGTCTTTATACAGAGAACTGTGATATCAAGCTGTGGAAGAATATTTTTTTTACAATGGTGGCATCTGGCTTCTTGGCAGACTCCC
Organism: Chrysemys picta bellii; assembly: GCF_011386835.1. Lineage (NCBI taxonomy): Eukaryota > Metazoa > Chordata > Testudines > Emydidae > Chrysemys > Chrysemys picta. Next base: position 194,178,802 of record NC_088792.1, read on the forward strand.
CAGGCTAGCACACATTGAGCTGCCTCTGGGTCTGTCACATAGTAAAGCTACAGATGGGCTGGTTTGTCCTCCTTGGACATCACCTTGAGAATAATGATTTGGGTGAATTCTTGTTCTGCTATCTTGTTCTGGTTTTTAAGATCTTTTCCTCTTTTCTCAAGTGATTTTAAAGAAGGTATCTCAAGATTTTCCCCCCCCTCTTTTCGTGACCTTTTAAGGTGCTGTACTGATAACCTTGGAGACCTTATACCCTACAATTACCATGTTTGCAATGCCAGTTCATCTCCATCTGGGTCTGGAGGCTTCATGGGTCAAAAGTTAGAGCGGACATGGAAATGGAACTATTCCTTCCCTCTACTGAGGCTGCCAACGGGTACTCATTAATTCCATTTCTAAGGTAATGTTTTTTATACCGTGGACACTTGTCCACTAGGATCCAGACCAAGACCATGAAATAGTCTCATATAAGTAACTGAACATCATTAGGTGATGTTGCCCCTTTTCAATCTGAGTGACTAGTGAAAGCTGGGGGCCCTGTGCATGTTCTAGGTGGGAGTAGAAATTGGTCTAATTTAGTCAGTCTTTTATGCTGTTCTGTTTATTTACAAAGATTGTACGAAGTCCTGTTACTCTGAAAGCAGAGAGAATCAAATAAGCAGGCAACAACTTATTTCGCTCATAACCCCAAGACCACTTTTCGGCCTCACCCCAAAACCTCTTCCCAGGCCCCTTCCAGAGACAGCCACCATATTTTTAACTGCTCCTTCAGGCTGGGCCTATGTCTCACCTTCCTTTTTCAGTTTTCTGTCTTCTCTTCCACCCCCCCCCCCCCGGTAACAGTAGCCAGTCACACCCTTTTCCCACCTTTTGCTAGTTTCTCGGAAGATTCTATTAGGCTTTGTTTTAACTGTGCCCTTTAACTGATTTATTCACACATCTGTTTGAATGAGGTTTTAACTCTGCCACCCAGCCTGTAACAGTGGCAAAAACTTTCTGAAATCTAATGATCAGAGCCCCAATCCTGCAGACTGCAGGCCCGCCCACACAGAGTCCCTCTGACTTCAGTAGAACTCCATCCAGGTGTGAGAGTTTGCCTATGTATAACAAGTTGCATGTCCAAGGTCCAAGATTGGATTTTAATTGGTGATCTAGAGATGAAAGCCCATTAGTAGAGCTGAATGAGTAACTTGCAACAAGTAATTAATATAGCAATTTTAGACTCTTTTTTAGATTGGTGGACCACTCATGAACAGATTGCAAATATATACACAAAAAAAGAGGAATTTATATATATTCACATACATATATAGTGTGATATTTTAATATAATAGATTAATCTAAACTGTTTATCATTTAATATTTGATACTTGCTAGTTAATGTGTATTATAATTTAAGATAAGCTGTTGTTTCCATTCCTTGATTAGCTGGCTGTGTAAGCACTCATGGAACAAGTATTGTGAAAATTTGGAAATGTCTGTTTTCTAAAATGGGAGATTTTCTTTCCATGAACATTCATGCCAGTCAAATTCTGTTTTATGGAAATACAAAATGGGATGTGAGCATCACTGAAAATAATTCATTATAAATTTGAACAGTATTGATGGAAAACTACTGAGATACTCAGGCTGCTCTACCCATTACCAGTCCCCTATGTAATCCAATCCTACAGAAGACTTTTATTTATTTATTTTTGTAGTAGTAAGAGCTTTTAAAGAATAACACTTAATAAGAGAGATTCATTAAAGGGAATTTTGTAACAAATCAAATTGAGTAACTCCCTAAAAAACTTAAATCACTTTAACTTGGCAATTTTTTTTTTATTGAAAGATGTATTTACGTGTTTTCATTGTAAATGGTACGTAAACTTAGTCAACCTGTTTTTCAATGCAAATATGCCATTATAAGCACCTTGAGACTACCCATAATTAAACTTCATGTAACTAAGTCTTAAAAATTCTCCAAATAGAATTAAATCTAGACATAATTCCCTTACATTCGGTAAACTGATTATGGTTTCAGACAACAATACTTTTATCACCTCCCACAGAGAGCCAGTATCATAGTGCTTTTCAGAAGCTACAGTGTGGGGATCACATCACTTCAGAAAGTAAATACAATATCTCCTGGGGAACATAGTATTATAATGGCAACAGATACAAAAAAGAGCCAGAGAAGAATACCTTATGCAAATGATGGAATTTACGTCTGTGGCACGTAATTATTCATAGTGAAACTGGCTAGGACATTGATGCAGCTACTTTTACTCTTGTTTGAAGTTCTTTTGACACTTTTATTTTAAACCACCAGAAATAGTTAGAACTTTGGTTTCATTTCATTCAAATAGCAGCACATTATGGAGGGATTCAAAAGCAATATTGGCACCAACTAAATTACTGACATGTACAAGGAATCAAGATTTTCAAAATTAGGGAACAAATTAGCACCTGGTGTAACTTTATTTCTGTGGAGCTACAACTATTTACACTGGATGAGGATCTGCCCCAAGTGCCCAAAGTTAGGCCCTTAAACTAATATTTAGGCATTTAAATAGGACTCTTGGTTTCCAAAATGCTGAGCGCCCAGCCACTTTCATAGAGGAATGTAGTTTTAAAATCTTGGCTCACATAATTTTTTTCCTTGGGGGTCTCTTATCTAAGTGCTAACTAGACACATTGCCTTACTTAGCTTGAGAACTGCTTGCGTAAGGAAGTCAGAGCCTGAAATGTTAGGGCTGATTGTAGGGCTGTTAGTGCAATATTGCCAAACCTGAACAATTTCCATTGACTGTTTTGAATTTGTTCAAGTTACATAAAACTTTGAAATAGCTTGAACTAACAGTGCCTAAATACATTATTTAAAAGTGCCTGGTAACTATGGAACCATTGAACAGATGCAAGTTAATAAAATACCAAGATAAATCCCTTACCAGACCATTTTATTCAGTAGACAATACAATGTGGCAGTTTATTATCATTCCATAAAGAGCTGAGAAATAAAACTAGTTTTATTTGCCCAACTTTGCTCTAAAAAGGCCACATACTCTACCACAATTTCTCATCCAGCAGCTTTCTTAGTGTCAGTAAATTATGCCATAAGAAAGAAAATATAAAAGTGGGCTATTTAAAGGACATCGTTGTTTCATCTTTATTTAGTGCCTAATGTGTTTATGTTTTGTTCTTTTGTAGCTTATGAAACTATCAATCTGGTGTTACAATCAAATTATTATACAGGTAACAATACTTTGCTTTGTGCTAGCTTCTTCTGACATACATTATAAAGCTTTTGGTTTGTATTCTTGCTTTGCCATTTCAAGGTGTTTGAGAAAAGCACTTGTACTGTTGAATTGTTTGCTTACTTTTTTAAAATGCTGCAATGCGGAGAAAGACATATGTGCAATAAACTGAATTTTAAATTTCCATCAGTTTAGTGGCAAGGCAGGCTAATTTTAAACTATTATCTTTCAATCATTATACCTTTCAACTGAATCACACATATACACCAGCTGTGTTAAAATGTCTACAGGGATATTAACATTACGCAGTATATGAGCCTTACTGCTAATTCTGTATTAATATCAAGTGACTAAAGACTTATGGCTTTTGACACTATGCATCCATGTCAGTTTTCTATTCTGGAGGAGATAAAAATATTATCTTGGTAAAGGAAAAAGTTCATTAGAGTTACATTTTCAAATGCGACAAATGTTAAATAATTGTTTATCCGCCATTCTGCGTTTGTGTCCTTGTATAATTTTGCCTGAAAGGAGCCCATTTTCACATCTGCAGGCTGTTAGATTAATTCCTCCTTATTCTGGTGGAAATAACAGTGAATGACCATGTCCGCTCTCATATCTGTTATGGTGAGGAGCAGAACAAAGACTTCGGAAATCAGTGGGTATGTTTCACCCAAAGGCTAACTCCTGAAACCAAATATGGTGGAAAGAGGAAACACTCTACAGGTGCTGAACTTGTCCAACTACAAGTGTCTCCCTTCTGGAGCAGAGTAGAGGTGTAAGAAGAGTACTTCTGATGATGGGAATCAGGAGGATACAAAACAGTGAGGGCTTCCAGAGCATTCTCCCCTGCAGCCTAGATTGGACAGATGAGTAGGACTCACTCGTCTGCTGAGCTCTTCCACCTCATAAGCCCCAATTCCCCATGAGTTCTACTTACGTTTGTTATTACTGATTATTGCATGACTGACAATTCTATTCATATAGTGATTCGACACTCCCCTTGAACACTCATCTCATCAATATTAATACAAATTGGAATTTAGACAAAGTTGTTCCCAGTTAGCTTATTATTTAGTATCAACATTAATTTGTTCTTCTACAGAAGCACTTCAAGGCATATGGATCCTGAAAGTATGGGATATAGGGAACCAAACTACATATTCAATATCATTCATTTCTCAGGCCTAGGCACTTTGGAAAGTTATAAATATAGGAAAACTCTTAGGATAAATATTAGCTGGTGACAACTGTTAGCTGTAACTGTTGTCTTTCATCATTCCAGTGAGATGTTAAACATGGGCCTTTTCTGCTTACTCCTTACATTTTTGTCCTGGTGGATATTCAAGAACCATTGCATTTTTATTTCAAAGAGAGATGGCATTATCTCTCAATAAAACAAATTATGTGTGGTTCTGTTAACTACCACTCAATGCATAGGACCAACTTCAGACTTCAGTGGGATTGCATGGGTGTAACAGAATTTGTTACATAATGGCTGAAGCTTTCATGTTTTGCATTTGATTAATCTATTGCCTATCAGTATTTAACAATTCAGTCGATGCCGTATAATCATGTTTAGAAAGGAGGCACAATCTAAAACCAAACTCTAGTTCAGATAGCCAAATATCACCATGAAGTCAAGAAATTCATAGTTTCTAGTGCCAAACCTGAGAAAAACCCTTATCAGAGAATCTGCAATTTGGCTGGATAACATATATAGATGCTTGGCTCTGTAAAGGTATATCAGGAAGCAAATACCTTAGAACAAACATCCTCATAATGTTAAAGAATCTTTTTCTTGCATCACTCTTTTCCACCACTTTTTATCTGAAATTGTTAATGCTAGAGGCACAGGTAACTAAGCCAGATGGATTCTGATGGTCTCATTTAGCTGGCTGCTATACAGGTCTTCTTTGAAGCTGTCCTTTCTCCTGCTGCCTTGTCCTTGAATTCTAATGGCTGGAGTTAGTCAAATAGATTTCTCCAACAATATCATATTTACATTTTCTTAGTCAGAGACTGAACCAGACAGTTCACTGGCACTTCAAAGGCAGTACCAGAATACTCAAGCAGCCTGGAAGAGAACCTGAGTTGCACTGAACCAGGGCATTTATTCTTCCTTCCAAACTGGGCCCTTTTCAGTGACCCTTTTCAGAATCATTGGGTGGCAAGGGGGAAGAGAGAGAGAATGACTCTGTAGCCTGGTGGTTAGAACACTCCCTACCCCAATTTATTTAAAATTATAGATCCACAGTGCAACAGCTTCAAGAAGAGAGACTGAGGAAGCCCTACATTAGAATATCTTATAGCCTAGTGACAAGAGAACTCACCTGAGAGGTATCAGAACACAGTTCAAATTCCTTCTATACCTTGAACTAGGGCTGAGTACCTAACCACTGGGATGAAAGTTATGAGGGAACTCCTCTTCCTTGCTTGTTATAGGGGTTCAATCTGGTGTTCGGGGTGTGGGAGTGTGAGCACACTCACCTGATTGGGCCCCACATGTGAGTTAGGCAGAAGAATGTCTCTTTCCCCAGTGTGTGAATCACACTGGGACTTAGATGTCTGGCCACCTGTGGGGGGCAGCAGTGCACATGCATAGAAACATAGGTATCTAGGTTTTAGAGTAGCAGCCATGTTAGTCTGTATCCGCAAAAAGAAGAACAGGAGTACTTGTGGCACCGTAGAGACTAACAAATTTATTAGAGCATAAGCTTTCATGGACTACAGCCCACTTCTTCGGATGCATCTAGGGAACTTTTTATTAAAAAATGTAAGCACAGAGTGCACCTATAGTGTTTGGGAGCAGCTGAGCATGGTCTCTGTGAATCCCAGTGGGGTCTGATTCTACAGTTTAGGCATCTACAGTGTCAAGCACCAAAGTCCTTTTGTGAATCTAACTTTTAGTGCCTTCTAGAATATCCAGTTGAAAACTTCAAAAAGAAGGGAGAGGAGCATTTAGTGGGTTATCCAAATAAATCCCTTATGGCCTGTGGTTTTAGTAAGTGCCTAAGAATGAAAAGTCTTCAAGCTTCACAGAGCTCTTCAGGTCTGGGAAAGGTACACCGTGTGTCACAGCTAAATATAAGGTGGGATAGACTGCTACCTTTCCCAGACCAGAAGAAGAGCTCTGTGTATCTTGAAATCTTGTCTCTTTCACCAGCAGAAGTGGGTCTAATATCATATATTACCTTACCCACCTTGTCTCTCTAATATCCTACTACCAACAACAATTAATTAACAATTACAAATAAGAATTAAAAGGAATTTTAACTAAACAGTACTGTAAAGCTCCCAGGATAGGTACATATTCTTTTGGAGATTTGGGATACGGTAGGGAAGCAATCGTTTAAGGTTTAATTTTTACTACTTTGATAGGGTGAATGTGATTGGATGGCTGACATTTGAGAATAGATTTTGTATAGTACCTGACTTGCATTATTTTTTTATATTGAGTTCTAGTCATTTTAATGTGATGCATATGTATGTACTATAAAATAATTCAGAAAATGGACACTGTTTTAAAAGTTAAAACTATAATGGATCAATCCTGCAGTCTTCATTCAATTGACTTGAGTGGCAGCTGTGTATAATAGTAACATCACTGAACAGTTGTTTTATTTTAAACTGTAAATCCCAAAGTGCTACACAAAGGTATTTTGTCTATTTTATTTTAATAAATGGAATATATGAGTGGCAGACTTGTTCAAGATCACTCAAATTTAATGGGAGACCTGATACTAAAACCTTGTTCTCCCACTTTGCCTGGACCAGTAAACCATTCCTGTAAGGAAAAATGGGCTACTTGTATTTGGAGCAAAAAAACAACGCAGGCCAGCAAAACGAATCTTTTACAACTCTTCTTGACATATTCCTATGCCCAGTTAGCCTTGCAACACTCTAAGGGTATTAAAGCATGGTCAACATTTTTTCATGCAGAATGTTTTCATGGCAAAAATGTGTCAATTCAGAGGAAAATTTTTGAGTTCTCAGCAGGCAGTGCTAAATGGAAAATTTCTTTTAATTTCAATTGAAAACATTGTTTAGTTTCAGCTTATCAGTTTAAGATCCCAGGGGGATGAGGTGGACGAGGCTTTCTTCTGGCAACTAGCAGAAGTTGCTAGATCGCAGGCCCTGGTTCTCATGGGAGACTTTAATCACCCTGATATCTGCTGGGAGAGCAATACAGCGGTGCACAGGCAATCCAGGAAATTTTTGGAAAGCGTAGGGGACAATTTCCTGCTGCAAGTGTTGGAGGAACCAACTAGGGGCAAAGCTTTTCTTGACCTGCTGCTCACAAACAGGGAAGAACTAGTAGGGGAAGCAAAAGTGGATGGGAACCTGGGAGGCACTGACCATGAGATGGTCGAGTTCAGGATCCTGACACAAGGAAGAAAGGAGAGCAGCAGAATATGGACCCTGGACTTCAGAAAAGCAGACTTTGACTCCCTCAGGGAACAGATGGGCAGGATCCCCTGGGAGAATAACATGAAGGGCAAAGGGGTCCAGGAGAGCTGGCTGTATTTTAAAGAATCCTTATTGAGGTTGCAGGAACAAACCATCCCGATGTGTAGAAAGAATAGTAAATATGGCAGGCGACCAGCTTGGCTAAACAGTGAAATCCTTGCTGATCTTAAACGCAAAAAAGAGGCTTATAAGAAGTGGAAGATTGGACAAATGACCAGGGAGGAGTATAAAAATATTGCTCAGGCGTGCAGGAGTGAAATCAGGAAGGCCAAATCACACTTGGAGTTGCAGTTAGCAAGAGATGTTAAGAGTAACAAGAAGGGTTTCTTCAGGTATGTTAGCAACAAGAAGAAAATCAAGGAAAGTGTGGGCCCCTTACTGAATGAGGGAGGCAACCTAGTGACTGAGGATGTGGAAAAAGCTAATGTACTCAATGATTTTTTTGCCTCTGTCTTCACGCACAAGGTCAGCTCCCAGATTGCTGCACTGGGCAGTACAGCATGGGGAGAAGGTGACCAGCCCTCTGTGGAGAAAGAAGTGGTTCGGGACTATTTAGAAAAACTGGACGTGCACAAGTCCATGGGGCCGGATGCGCTGCATCCGAGGGTGCTAAAGGAGTTGGCGGGTGAGATTGCAGAGCCATTAGCCATTATTTTTGAAAACTCATGGCGATCGGGGGAGGTCCCAGATGACTGGAAAAAGGCTAATGTAGTGCCCATCTTTAAAAAAGGGAAGAAGGAGGATCCGGGGAACTACAGGCCAGTCAGCCTCACCTCAGTCCCTGGAAAAATTATGGAGCAGGTCCTCAAGGAATCAATTATGAAACATTTAGAGGAAAGGAAAGTGATCAGGAACAGTCAGCATGGATTCACGAAGGGGAAGTCGTGCCTGACTAACCTAATTGCCTTCTATGATGAGATAACTGGCTCTGTGGATGAGGGGAAAGCAGTGGATGTGTTATTTCTTGACTTTAGCAAAGCTTTTGATACTGTCTCCCACAGTATTCTTGCCACCAAGTTAAAGAAGTATGGGCTGGATGAATGGACTGTAAGGTGGATAGAAAGCTGGCTAGATCGTCGGGCTCAACGGGTAGTGATCAATGGCTCCATGTCTAGTTGGCAGCCGGTTTCAAGCGGAGTGCCCCAAGGGTCGGTCCTGGGGCCGGTTTTGTTTAATATATTTATTAATGATCTGGAGGATGGTGTGGACTGCACTCTCAGCAAGTTTGCAGATGACACTAAACTAGGAGGCGTGGTAGATACACTAGAGGGTAGGGATCGGATACAGAGGGACCTAGACAAATTAGAGGATTGGGCAGAAAAAAACCTGATGAGGTTCAACAAGGACAAGTGCAGAGTCCTGCACTTAGGACGGAAGAATCCCATGCACTGCTACAGACTAGGGACCGAATGGCTAGGTAGCAGTTCTGCTGAAAAGGACCTAGGGGTCACAGTGGACGAGAAGCTGGATATGAGTCAACAGTGTGCTCTTGTTGCCAAGAAGGCTAACGGCATTTTGGGCTGTATAAGTAGGGGCATTGCCAGCAGATCGAGGAACGTGATCGTTCCCCTTTATTCGACATTGGTGAGGCCTCATCTGGAATACTGTGTCCAGTTTTGGGCCCCACACTACAAGAAGGATGTGGAAAAATTGGAAAGAGTCCAGCGGAGGGCAACAAAAATGATTAGGGGTCTGGAGCACATGACTTATGAGGAGAGGCTGAGAGAACTGGGATTGTTTAGTCTCCAGAAGAGAAGAATGAGGGGGGATTTGATAGCAGCCTTCAACTACCTGAAGGGGGGTTCCAAAGAGGATGGAGCTCGGCTGTTCTCAGTGGTGGCAGATGACAGAACAAGGAGCAATGGTCTCAAGTTGTGGTGGGGGAGGTCCAGGTTGGATATCAGGAAAAACTATTTCACTAGGAGGGTGGTGAAACACTGGAATGCGTTACCTAGGGAGGTGGTGGAGTCTCCTTCCTTGGAGGTTTTTAAGGCCCGGCTTGACAAAGCCCTGGCTGGGATGATTTAGCTGGGAATTGGTCCTGCTTTGAGCAGGGGGTTGGACTAGATGACCTCTTGAGGTCCCTTCCAACTCTGATATTCTATGATTCTATGATTCTAAGAAAAATGAAACAACATTTTATGTCAAAATGTCAATTTGAAACATCAGTTTTTGTTTCACTTTGACTTAAAATGTCCTGGTATTTTTTTAACCAAAAAACCAGGGGGGAGGGGATAATTTTGTAAGTTGAAATGGACTGACAAGTTAACTAAATAAACATTTTTATTTTAAATCAGTTCAAAACTTCCCATGGGAATCCCAGCACATTTTGACCAAAAAACGTGAACAATTTCTCATTCAAAATTTCTCACAGAGATTTCTTTTTGACAGCTGGAGTGTTTTAGTGTGTCTGTTTGACAGCGCACTACTCTACTCTTCTGCTAAATACAGAATGAAAAAGATATCTATATTTACATAGAACTTGCACAGGTTTATTAGTAGAGCTGAGCAAAATTTGGAATTTCCATTTTAAGATTTGTTTTCATCCAAAAGTGGGATGAAAATTTGAAACAGTGATAATTTTTGTGGAATGAAATATTCTGAAAAAAAAATTTAAATGTTGAAATGTTGGGTTTTTTGTCAGCCTTTCAGTGAAAACAAAAAAATTCAGTATTCTAAAATAGAAGCATTTTGTTTCATTTTGTTGAACTAACCCAAAATGTTTTGTTTTGAGTAAGTTCAATATTAAACAGCATTTTCCCATTGTGTTGCATTGTCCCGTGAGAGTTGTAGTTCATGAGCCTTATGCTCACAGTCTCCCTTATGGGCCAGGCTCCTTTACTGGACTACGTTTCCCATGAGGCACTGAGACTCATGTGATTCTGATGATGTACCACACAGGTTGGTTGAGGGATGTCTATGTTGCACTATTGGAGATATAGTCTTCTGTGGAGCCCAGCCCAGAAGAGAGAATAGGAGACCAATGACTATTCCCATCAGGCAATGATCTATAATAGGAATATGGAGTTTAATTTTTTAATAATGGAGATATGCTATCTCCTAGAACTGGAAGGGACCTTGAAAGGTCATCAAGTCCAGCCCCCTGCCTTCACTAGCAGGACCAAGTACTGATTTTGCCCCAGATCCCCAAGTGGCCCCCTCAAGGATTGAACTCACAACCCTGGGTTTAGCAGGCCAATGCTCAAACCACTGAGCATGTTGAATCGTTTCATTTTGGGTCAGTTAAACATAATTAAATATTCTTATTCGGGTCAAACTGACCCAAAACAAAATATTTCATTTGATTTTCCCATTGTAAAACTGATAATTTTTTGACCAAATTGAAATTTTACTGTGGAAAATGTGGATTTTGCAGAAATTGAATATTCTACTGCAAAATGATTTCTGACCAACTCTAGGAATAGTATCAGAGGGGTAGCCGTGTTAGTCTGAATCTGTAAAAAGCAACAGAGGGTCCTGTGGCACCTTTGAGACTAACAGAAGTATTGGGAGCATAAGCTTTCGTGGGTAAGAACCTCACTTCTTCAGATGCAAGGAAGAAGTGAGGTTCTTACCCACGAAAGCTTATGCTCCCAATACTTCTGTTAGTCTCAAAGGTGCCACAGGACCCTCTGTTGCTTTCTAGGAATAGTGTTTAAGTTGAAAACCAACTTGTACCAATGCATAAAGAGGATACAAAGTTTCGAGCCACTCTGTTCTTCAAAACAACTTTATTTATTAAAATATTCCTGTATATGTAATAATAGTAACTTATTTTCATACCAAAAAGATAGAAATATTAATGAGATACATCCTCACATTGGTGTAAATTGGCATAACAGCGCCTCAGTGGAGCTAGTCCAATTATTTAACAATAATAAAAAAAAAAATCTAAGGCCTTAAATGGTTGTTCAAAACCAGCTTGGGACTTCCAGAGCATAATGGCAGACCATGACCTCTCTTTAGGAATGCCCTTAGCACACTCTCAGTGCAGGAAGCCAAACAGAGGGTAGGGGAGGATCCAATTACACTGGCTTTGTCACCCAAGGGTACATCCACAAAAGCCTAGCTGGAAACTCTTCTGGCTTTTGAGTCCCTTTGTGCAGGACTGAACCTATTTGTATCTAGTTTTTTTAATATATTTCATTTTAGAAATCATATCTGATAATTGAAGATGGTATTTAATGAATATACACTAGCAATACAGTGAGACAGAGTTAAGGCCGCAAGTTAAACTTTAACTTGCATTTTCAGAGCTTTGTCTGTTTACCCATCCATGCTTAATATGGCATCAAAATAATTTGCCTTTAATTTAAATAATACAGGATTTCCTTTGCACCTGGAGGATTTTGTGAGTGTGTTACATAAGTGAAACTTCACTGCTAAAGAAAAAGTTCTACCCTGATAGTTGGTAGTTGATAAGATTGACTCATTTCGACTACATGTTCTTTGACTCCTTTAAATTAAATATTTTTTAGTGATTGCTGCTAGTGTTTGGGTAGTTTCTTGGTCTCTTTTCAGGTCTCTTGTTCAGATTCCGAGAATTAGAAAATTCCTGTTTTGAATAATTAGTGTCCAGACCTTAAAGAAGCATAGTTTTCTTTAAAAATATGTCTCGATTAATGTTTGTCAAGTTTTCCTCTCAAATGTTTAATTTATCCTGGAATGTATATGTAGCTTGAGACAAGAATCATCTTTGCTTCTTTTTGTTATGGAATCTTCTAAAGGAATTTGCATTTGTTCTAGCAATAAGTAACTATCTGAGATATAGTAACCCTTACAGTAGTTGAAAAATTCCTCAGAAGCTTTAGTTTTTGTCCATAACAGATAGATAGAGAGGAATAAAAGAAAGTGCCTTTTAGGTTAAAACTCCCTCAGACTATTTCTCTCAGCAGGCATTTACTTGACCACTACCATCTTTTCACATTTACAGCTAGATCCAGGTTTTTGTTGTTTTAAATCTCTCCCTCTGTAAGGAACAATATTAGCTATGTCACTGAAGAAGCAGCGCATAAAAAACCTCTGACCCATAAAGGCACAATTTTTCCCCAGTTGCCCCTTATTCCAGAAAGAAGCTGTAAACCTTTACATGGGTTAAGATTAAGCTTGATAAGTTTATGGAGGGAATGGCATGTTAAGGCTGCCTACAATGGGATATGACCCATCCATGACTGCTGTTAGCAAATGTCTCCAATGGCCAGAGATGGGACACTAGAGGAGGAAGACTCTGAGTTACAGAGAATTCTTTCCCATGTGTCTGTCTGGTGGGTCTCATCCACATGCTCAAGACCTAACTGATCACCATATTTGGGGTCAGGAAGGAATTTCCCCCCAGGTCAGATTGGCAGAGACCCTGGGAGGTTTTCACCTTCCTCTACAGAATGGGGAATGGGTCACTGGCTGTTTTGAACTACAGTAAATGGTGGATTCTCTGTCATTTAACGTCTTTAAATCATCCAGAGGTTATGGGCCTGTTACAAGAGTGGGTGGGTGAGGTTTTGTGGCCTGCAATGTGCAGGCGGTCAAACTAGATTATCATAATGGTCCCTTCTGGCCATAAAGTCTGAGTTATAGTTTATCAAAAAATAAGCAAATTTTTCATAGAAAATTTCAGGGGAGGCTTTGGCAAAAATTTCAAAATGGTAAAACGTCAGTTGAAAAACAAATATTTTTTATTGGGAAATGCTGTTGCGTTGCATTGCCTCTTAGGAGTCGTAGTTTGGGTGTGTCATGGTCCCATTCTCCTATATAGGTCAAGCTCCCTGGTCATACTGTATCTTCCCATGATGCACCCATGTTCTCCCTCCTTGGAGAGGGAGGCAGTGCATTGTCAAATCCCCTGGCCATGTTGCATTATGGAAAATGTGATCTGGCCAGAGAGCTTAACACATAGAAGAGAATGGGGACATGAGGCAACCAAACTATAACTCTCATGGTGCACTGTAACAGCATCACCACATCAAAATATTTTGGTTTTCAACTACACCTCTATCCCGATATAACACAAATTCGGATATAACGCGGTAAAGCAGCGCTCTGGGGAGGGTGGGGCTGCGCACTCCAGTGGATCAAAGCAAGTTCGATATAACGTGGTTTCACCTATAAAGCGGTACGATTTTTTGGCTCCCGAGGACAGCATTATATCGGGGTAGAAGTGTAATTGTTTTTTGATGAAAAATACTTTTTTTCTGTGGAAAGTAGACACTGTTTGAAAAAAAGATGGTTTGGTCCAAAATCCAATTTTCCATTTTTGACCATCCCTAGGAAAGAGTTCTTCTCAACCCCTCTCCACCCTGCCTACCCTGAACTCAGCTCTGTTGGCCAGTAAGTGGGGGAAGGATCCAAAGCTATGTCTATTACACCCAATTCCCCACACATGCACTGAGGGGGGATAAGTAGCTGTCCTTCCCACACAAGGCACTGACAATCTTACCCTTACCAATAGTCTTAATAAATAACTTTATTTATATAGTAATTCCTCTACCAAAACACTTATGGTGCTGTGACAAGCAGTAAAAACAAACAAAAAACAAACAAACAAAAAAAGAAAGAAAAGAAAAAAATAGATTTAAAAATGAAATTTAAAATACGGAACAAACTTCACTATAAACCTTGGAAAGCACCTTCAAAAGCACTCTACACTGGCCTAACTTTAGCTCCCATTGAAGTAAAGTGGAAAATAGGAGTGGTAAAGTTAAGCATTTTCTATAAATGTTGGTAGTATTGATGCCAATATGAGGAACAGTTCCACTGAAGTCACTATTGCTATTGTGTTGCCAGCTCTGACAATACTGGGTGTATCTCTTAAAGCCCAGGCACATGGAGTCAGGTGAGTAAGTGAGAATCTCAGCTTTCTTTTTTTAAAGTAAGTTTCTAGCCTTCATATTGGTAAACATGAGCTGAAAAAGCTCAAAAACCAGAAGGCAAATTAAAAAATACAACCAGTATTGAAAAAAACTCACCCAATTCTTTTCAGACCATTTTATTATTTTGGAGGCTGACTCATGACTTTTGAATGCTGTCAATCAGAGTAAAAAGTCAATAGTTATGTTTGCCCATGTCTTCTGCAAAATTTGCTAATAACTTTTTATAATTTCCTCCAAATCAATATATGTAAAATGTAAAAAAGCAGTCTTGTTTTAGATTCGATCTAAGATTGTTCCTCTAATATATATTCTTACATTTTTAACATTTACATCCTTTTGCGGAAACTTTTTATTTTTATTTTTTTTTATTTTATTTTTTTTTGCCTTCCAGGCTGAATATTATAATCCTGGTAAGTATTCTGTAAAATTGATTTTAAAATAGAATTTTGCATCGTAGGGATTGTAGGAATGCCATTTGGCTTACCCAGCTACCTCTTACCACTCTTCTTCAGATGGCACTAAAAGGACCTTAAAATCAGATAGTGGAAGATATTCTTCCAGTGGTGGCATCTCACAGACCCATAGGCAACTTCCTGGATAAGCTCAGTGGGAAGTGGTGCTGATAATTCCAAAGTTGCCTCTGGGTCTGTCACATGACTAGATCACTGACTGGTTCTGCTCTTGTCTTATCATTCTGTCCTCTTCAGGTTCATCTTTAATTCTGATAACTTGCACGTTCTTATTCATTTTAGAGTTAGATTCTGTACTATTTTCTCATAGGATCCTTTCATGGTCCATCATTATCTGTGTATGACTCCTTTTCTTACTGCCTCCCATCTATTTCCTGATGTGTATCCCGGTGCCACATACAAACTTACAGGGGTGCATGTGCAGCATTTCTGCTATACAATAAATTGGAATCATGCTCAAAAACCTGCATGTCCAATCCAGTTTTTTTCATTTGTGTTTTTTGCTTTGTTTGTTTGTTTGTTTTTTGTTTTAATTGTGAATAGGGATCCATGCATGTGCACAATGTATCAGGCAGAGATCTTTACTTTCTGACCCACACCTGACCACTTAGTTGCCGAAGACAATACATTTCTCTTGGTATGCTCTGGTTTAATAGTTCTGTGTTCTTAATAATAAACAGTCAAAATGCAGCTTTTGGGTTATGTTGCACTGCCTGATTGCAAAATCAACCAAAAAAAGCTTATCTTGTTTTAGAGATCCCAGCTGCCAAAATAAAAAGTTTGAGTGATCATCTGTTTAACAACCATTTTTTTGTTTCAAGACACTATTCATCTCAAACATGAAAATCTCCATTTAATGTTTGATAATTAATTAATTAATTAAAATTACAAGAGAAAAAAACCCACCCTGACATTGAAGTTCTTTAATGATACTCTGGTGTAGCCAACCACAGTCGTGTATGACTTTGAGCATCATGTTACCTGAATGAAAATCATGGGGTAAAATGACTTGGAATTATCGCTACAAACAGCCAATTACATCTAAGTAATCCATGCAGGTTAATGATTTAAAAAGCAATTCAATTAAGAAAAGTCCTTAGTACTAGGATTGTGGCTCATTATTTGTACATTATTTGACTTACTTTTTCAATTTCAAAATGTTCTGTCCAAATATATCTAAATAAATCAGTGGTGAAATCCTGGCCATTGGCATCAATGTCAAAATCCACTGGCCTTCAATCAAGCCAGGATTTTACACCAGTTTTCTAATTTTGTCTAAAATAATGTAACATATAAGGGGTACAAAATACATGTTTTAAACGTAACATATATTTGCTTTTCTGTTTAATTATGATTCTTGATCTGTGTATTTATCCCTCTTTGAGAATGTTTTTTGATCACTTTATTTTATTTATATTTAAAGTATTAAAATGAAAATATCAGCATTGGGCATCCTCATAACAACTAACCATACAATAATAAAGAATAGTACTGTAATATGATAAGAAAAGATAAATACTTTATATCCCATTCTCCATTATGGAGTGAACATACCCTATATCCCATTCTCCACAATATCATCATCTCCACAGAAACCCTACCAAATAGGTGGCTTTTGCAGTGTTCCCGGCATAAAAACATTGCCCCTGTTGCAGACCAAGAGAAAAGAGCAAACTCCAGACCCCAAGAGCTTTCATGGAGAACATTATAAGAGAGAGAGAGAGAGAGAAGGAGAGAGACAGGACAGCAGCTATAGGGGTCAGCTGTCATCCAGAATCATGTTTGTTAAATTGAATCAATGTATTTTAATGATTTTTCATTCACTGGCTTTTTCATTTTTTTGGAATTTTAAAAGCATGGATACTATACAATCTCTTAAAAGAACAATGCCTTCTCTCATTTGTAGTCATTGTATTTATGTATTACTGGATTATAGACCAAGTTTGAGATTGGTGATTGTGCTGTTCATGAGATTAGAAGTTTTTTTTTTTATATTGCTACCTTTTCTCAGATAGAAGATTCTTTTGATTGTGAAGAAGACATATTCTGCAAAATCATCCATTTTATCACCTTTAATTTAATTATTTAACAGAAACAATTATTATTAAAATATTTTTGGTGTTCTTGGTTACTTTAACTGTATCATCAGTTATACCTGTTATTGTCTTACCTCATTCATATTTGCCTATAAAAGAAATCACAACTTTGCACATACTGTACTGTGAGCACACATATTCCACAATATATAATTAACCACTGCATAAAACATTGACTTTGTGTGTGTGTGTATGCGCACGCACGCACGGATGCACACACGTGCCAGATAAAGAATTACTCTCTAATAGTTATTGAAACTTACGTATTTGTTTACCTAATAGAAACGTCACAATAAATAAAGTTTTATTAAATAATGGTAGCAACAAAAATAAATCTTTACTTTTTTAAATGTAAACTTTCTAAAAGAGTCTGGGCCAGAAAAGGCTTTGTTAAAAATTAATTTTAAAATAAATATTCCACAACAAAGGAGTCATTTTTTTCTCCACTGTTTCTTATTGCTCTTCCCTTTTCCATCTTCCCCCCATCCCATCTTACCGCTCTTCTTTACAGTTTATTTGTGGATCTCTCCCTCTCTCTCTCAGCTACTTTTTTTATTTGATCTAATTCTATTAAATCTTTCTTCCTGCCTCAAACAAGGTCCATTAAGTCCAAATATACAGTAAATATTATTAACAACGTATGCGATCTAGTTGTGAAAACCTTGCTGACTGGTGACATCACCAGGTATACTGACATAACTGGACTCCATTATATATACTTCCTGTATCAAAGCAAACAAACGGAGACCAAATAAATCAGTACACTGCCTTGGGTTCCTATTGGACTACTTTCTGCTACTGAATGGCCAAGCTCAGATTGGCCTTGGTATTCCACACCCTTATGACCCAGTCATGCTTGTCAAATCATTGTCCCTAGGAATGAAGCCACTCACTGAAAAAGCTCCTAGTGGTACAGAATGCAGTGTAGGCTGCCCAACTTCTCTGGTCCTTGCACTGGCTCTTAAATGAGGCTTTGATTCAGCAAAGTACTTAAATACATGCTTAACTTGACTTCAGTGGGATTTAAGTACTTGCTTTAATGACTAGACTAGAATATGCTTAAATGCTATGCTGATTCAGGGCTTGATGCAGCGTAATAGTCAAGGTCTTTGTCTTGACATTCCTGCTTTCCAAAGATTTTGCCTAGATTCCTGACAGAGCTGTTCTCACTTCATGAAAATGACCACCCAAAGCCTGATGGGAAGTATATAATGATCTTTTGCCTTGTCAGGGAATGGCCTTCCAAATGCCCTTACTTTATGTAGGTCCATATTTGAATTATTCATTAAATAAAATCCTTGAAATTCATGCATTTAGCAGTTCTTCATTGTCATGTCTATGTTATTGGTTTTCACTGATAAGTCAAGATAAACAGATAATACATTTTATATGCAGTAATTTGACCAAAGAATAGCTATTTTGCAGAGTACAGTGTTGTTTTTAAATTCTTCTTGATGCACATTAAAAGAGAGCTGTTGGCTGAATAGATTTTAGATTTCTAAACTAGTGTTTAAATGCCCATTGAAAAGGTCATTAATATTTAAGTAAATGTTACTAATAAAAGGAAGCAGACTTGATATTTTAGTTTCTTGGTGCAAAGTAAAATATCAAAATGTCTGTCATCTGGATGTTCTATATCAATTATAATTATGTAAAAGATTAACCAGAAAAGTGTCAGATCTGCCTTTACCTCTTCTACTATATACTCAATGAGCGATAGACCAGATTATTTTGTAGCCAAGTTACTTAATTAGTCCATTTCACAAAATGAATGTACTGTATGTTACATTATTGCCATCTATCTACCAGTCCATTGACAGCTAAATTAAAATGATGTGGCAATTCCTCTTCATTACCATCTTGCTAATTTTCATTAGGCTTCTATATTTACAAGATCTTACATTCTGCATACTTGTGATATGTGAAAGTAATATGTTTTTAATACAGCTGTGTGAACCTTTCAAAATGAATTCATATGACAACCCTTCTCCAACAGGTTGCAGGCTATAGGAAATTTTAACGGGGCTGTTTCTTATTCATGCAGTTCTATTCTATGATATCACACCCTGAAAGCAAGGTAAAAGATCCGTAGAGCAGCAGTGGGATGGTCTAGTCATGATGGTGCAGACTAAGGAAAAGCAGACAAGTAAGACTATTACTACTATATATTTCTTTTCTTTTCAGGAGGACATAAAAGCTGGAAAGGGAGAAAAGTGGATCAGTTGACAATCTCTTGAAGAGCTCTGGGAACTGAAGAGGAAGGAGTGGGATAGTTAGCCTTGGATTAGCTTGCTGTGCAAGTTTGGGCTGCTGCCTTTTCAAACATTCCTGATGTCCTTGTGAACATACATGCATCAGGTTTTATACCCCCTCTTTCATACATTGTTTACTTGTGTCTTGCCCCCTTATCTATATGTGTCTTTCCAAGAACCCATAATTGGGACTCTGATTGCTGACATAAGTTGGTCCAGTCAAAGACATTACCTCACCCACCTTGTCTCTCTAATAAGGTATTTGCATCTATTCTGTATTAATCTTTTCCTTACATTTCCAATACATTAGTGCAGTTATCCTTATGGTTGCACATACTAAAAAATTCCTAAAACCCATAGTTTCAAGCATAAACTGTTATTTTTGGTTAACTTGTTTTTCACAAAGCACTTATTGCTAAATCTTATAACCTTAAGTCAAGCTGCTTTTGCTAACTCTTATATCCTTATGCTAAAACATTTTTAACAATTGGACTACTATATGCTGCAATGGACCTAGGTTATTGCCAAGCCTACCTCCTTAGCATTAATACCCAAACTGTATGTTCCCCTACTTGCATTTCAGCTATATTGGCTTTACTCATAATTATTAAAAAGCAATTTTACACACACTATATGAATTAAGCTTGTCTCATATCCTCTCCAGGATCAGGTCATGGATCACTGGTCAACAGACAGACACATTTGGAAGACAGAGGAAGGAAGCCCACCAGTAAGTGGACCCTTCATATGACAGCAAATGGTAAGTTTTAGGGTCAAATGTCCTTTGGTGAACGCTGTCATAGGTGAAAGCTTGATTTGCTGTGGGTTGATGGTGTAGGGGATATTGCCTTTCTTCCATGATGAAAACAGGGCACAGGGAAGGGTTTTGTGAGGAGGGTGGTTTGGGATGGGAGTCAAAGTCATGGCAAAATGCAACATTTTGGGCTTCTCCAAACTGAAAACTTGGAGTGAATCTTTGGGGTGGCAAAGTTATATCTACTGAGATATAAAGAAATAGTTTTAAAAGTCTGTGAGACCCCAACCCACCAAGTTTTTATCATAGAATATCAAGATTGGAAGGGACTTCAGGAGGTCAAAGCAGGACTAATCCCCAGACAGATTTTTTGCTCCAGATCCCTAAATGGATCCCTCAAGGATTGAACTCATAGCTCTAAGTTTAGCAGGCCAATGCTCAAACCACTGAGCTATACCTTCCCCCCCAAACTTTTAGCCAAGTTTTGATTTACATAAGCCACTTCCCATTTCTGTAATGCCTCCCACCAGTTTTCAGAGTGAACGGGGCTAGCAGTTTTTAAGTTCCAGGGGGTGACGGGGCAGTTTGCCAAACTAAGTGGTGTTTCAACCTGTCACACAGGATTGCAGCACCACTTACTGTCACAGTCACAATGGAGGGGCCACTAGGGAAAACCCGAGTGGCACTGTGACCCTGTGCTTCAGATCACAATGCTTGAAGTGGGGAGTTGGGCCCAGCCCCACAGGACAGAAGCTGTCACTGTTAGGTGAGTGTAGGGTGGACTCACTCTGCAGCCCTGTATCCCACTTGGGCTTCCCCTCTGCACCAGGATTAGGGTTGTGGTGCCAGGATGGATGGTGCTGCTGCAGCTGGAGGTGCCCCCATGGTGGGACGAGGAGGTGACGATGGTGTAATTGAAGTTGGCACCACTCAGTGCCCCATTTCCTCTTCACCTAGTTTCAAAACCTGGCTCTGCCACTGCATCCCATAGGAGGAGCTCAAGATCTTCACAAGCACTAATACATTTAGCTTCACAATACCACTATGAGGAGGTATTATCCCCATTTTCCAGAGGAAGAAACAGCGTTACAGAAAAGTTAAGGATAAAAATCCTGCTCTTCCTGGTGGGAGGTGAAAGGATCTGAAGAGAGGAGGAAGAGGAAGTGGGGGCTGGAAGAGAGCAGTATTAGTCATGAGTATGGTGCAAAAATGTATTGTGCCAATACAATACAATACAATACAATACAATACAGATGTCGCAGGGATGGAGAAGATGTGCTGTCAAGCTATCACTTTGCTGTTGCTTTGAAAAGGAGACGAATGTGCCCTAGTTAGTGCATGCTATTGACTTCCTCATGTGGTCCCAGCAGCAGACCTATGCCCTGCCACCTAATATTCTCTCAGGTGCTACCTTGCTGCTCCACAGACAAGTTGGGGGAAAGAGGCTGCCCAGGCATTCTTCTTTCCCCATTAGTGCACCAATACAATACAAGGTAGAATCTAGCCCAAAGTATTTAGTCCAACTGCACTATTAATAATGGTAGTATTGTGAATAGAACCTACATGGAGGTGTCCTGATTGCCAGTCCCCTTCCCTGACCACTAGATCTCATCTTCTACCAAGACCCTGTAATGTGCTGGTTAAAGAAAAGCACTGGGAATTAGGAGGCTCCTGATTTCTAATTATATGGAGCCACTGACTCACTGTGTGACAAGCTGGTAAATTGAAGTGGCTCAATCCAGCTAGAAAAATGGCTAATAAACAGTGAAAAATGGATTCAAGGTCTGAACTTAGATTTCCTGAATAAATAAAGTAGAAGAAAAATGGTCACAAGACGGTACTGTATGAGATGTCATTGTATCTCACTGAGTAAAATATACTTACCACTTGACCTTTAGTAGCACAACGTAAAGAGAAGCAGCTACAAATTTGCTTGATGCACTGAGACTTAGTAATACCTGAAAGAGACAGACAGACATCGTGAAGGAGCGTCTAGCTGTTTCAATGCAATAATCCAAAAAACGTTCTAATAACAGACACAATAATTAAATACACAAACTCAGATTTTCTTTTTGCATTTCATATCGTTTTATTTTTAATGTAATTGACTTGAATGTTAGCCATCAGCACCACTCACTGTGATATCAAGTTTTAGTATCTATGTCTAGTTCAAATCCTACCACGGTTTATATGTTTGAAAGTCATTGTTATGGGCCTGAGCCAGTGCCTATTGATGACCATGGCAGCTTTTTGATGGCATGTGTGAACTGATTTAGTGGTCTCAATACATTTCACTGAAAGAACCGTTATTTCTGGAAGCTGTTGGCAGTCTCAGAAGAGAGGCCAAGGACTGGATGAAAATAGAGAGTAACATACCCTTGCCTGCCCTAGACAGAATGGGGTGGGGAAAATTGCATGGCTAATATAGGTGCTGTACTTGTCCAGGGTTGCTACATAAAGTTGTGAGATTTTCATGAGGAGAGCCATTAACCCAGCACAAAAACCACCCCAGGTATGTGTGATCAAGAGGTTAGAACACTCGAAGGGGCATGTGCAAGTGGTCAATTCAATGCACTGGGTATTCCAATTGCACTTCTGAAAATCATTCTAATTAGGGTTACCATCCGTCTGTATTTTCCCGGACATGTTCGGCTTTTTAGTTCTTAAATCGCCATCTGGGAGGAATTTTTAAATATCTAACAACGTCCGGGAAAATAGGGACATATGGTAACCCTAATGTGGTCGTGGTAGCAATGGGGTGAGGGAAGGGGTGGGAAGAGCCTGTTCTGGCTGTGCGCGCAGCAGGCAGAAGCGCGGCTAAGGAGGCGCTGACAGGCAGCGCCACGGGGAGGGTGGGGTTGCCCTGAGGAGCGGGCCATGCCAGGGAGGACGCAGCTGGACCGAGTGGGCCGCCGGTAGGATGGTGTCGGCGTGAGGAGGTCCCAGTGGGACCTTCCCCCCTCTCTTGCCCGGCCCCCAGAGGGAGGATGGGGCAGCAGTGGAACCTGGGCAGCAGCAGCAGCAGGGCCCTGACCTCACCATGACCAGCGAGAAGAAGAAAAAGAAGCGGCTTGACCACAGTGTCCTGCTGGCCAAGAAAATCATCATCCGGGACGGAGCCAGCGTGAGTCCGCCTGAGGGATGGGGGACAAGGGTAGGCTGGGGACGGGCAGTGGGGGAAGGGCAGGGGGCCTGGATGGAGGGAATGGGTGGGGAGGGGGGTTGAGGAGGGCAGGAAGTTGGAGGGTTCTGGCAGTGGGGGATGCTCCGGGCCAATTTTCCCGGCCCATCACACACATGGTAGGCATTCACTTTGCTGGCTGCTGCAGTATCTCCCCTGTCCTGTGTGTCACTGATGGATCCCTAGGTGGTGGGTGAGCAATGGGCAGCGCTGGCCTGGTGTGGGAATCCCAGATGGCAGGTGGGAGCGAAGAGCACTTGTGCTGTTTGCACTATGTGGGGCCATCTTCAATGTGGGAAAACACAGCTGTGATCTAATTTGGAGCCATTCTGTGAAGATCTGAAGCTTGGATCTCATCAATGTAGTGGTTGCAGTGGAATGAAACCAGCTGAACCAACCTATCAAGTGGATTATGCATGTATTTGGGGCTTGCATGCTTCACTGTCTAGGCTGACACTTAGGTTTGGATTTGCAGGTGTTCTGACGTATTTGGGGCCTTCCACTGAGAAGTGATTTTGAAGTAGGTGAGCGGCAGGTGGGAGGAGGCGAGCGGTGGGTGGGGGACTGAGGAGTGACGCAGCAAGCCAGTGGTGGGCCAGGGGGTGAGGAGGGGCGCGGTAGCGGGGCTGAGCGGGGAGAAGACAGGACCTGAGACAGAGTGGGGGCAGAGTGTGGGAGGAGCAGGGGTGGACTTTGAGCAGGGCCGACACCCCCCGGGGAGCATCCTCTTTTTTGAATGTTCAAATATGGTAACCCTAATTCTAATAATTTCATATATCATTTTGATTGGCTAATCCTGAGCTACATTCATAATATTCATCCATGCTCTCCTGTTTAGCAATCAAAACCACCACCTTTCCACCAACACCATCACCAATGGTTGTATGAATTTTAATTAAAAAAACTCCTGCACATTAAAATCTGAAAATCTGAGTGGGTGGAGGGTTGCATAAAATTAATGGAACTGAATACGAGTTTAAAAATACAAGAAAAATTGTGCAGATTGCCTTGTTTGTTGTCATATATAATGTAGTAAAATACTTTTTTTAATTACCTTAATGGACCAAAAATATGTGCAGCTTGACACACCAGTGTGCCACACAGGGCCAGGGGGCCTTGCAACTGAATTTTGGCCCAGTTTGCTGTAGAATATATTGGTTTTTGTCCACAGAATTGCCATAGTAAAGTATGCATGGGCCTGTAGAGACATCCCTATTTCCCAGCATATCTAAAAAGGCATCTTTGACAGAAAAAAGTAGCCCACTATAGTTGTCTCATATGTTGGCCTGTGACAAAGCCTTGAAGAGGTTTATTTGTGTGCAAACCTTCACGCATATTACTGATGAACTTCAGTCAGAGAGAGTTTAGAAATAGGTCTAATAGGCACAGATAAGGATACACATTCTAGATAGGTTTAAAATAATGAGCTGGCTTGAATGCTATCAAATCAAGAGAAGGTAGCATTAGAAAGTAGTGAAAGCTAGTATTTACACACTGATTAAATGACAGTACTTCACCCTTCTTGCCCTTGTTTTATATTCATTCCCATCTATCACTTGAAAGCTTTTCCATTAAGGGCAACACAATCCTCTTCAGTATTTTGAGACTGATTAAACAAAATAGAAGTTAAGGTTTAGTCACTGCCATATAATGCAGCTAAGCATGTCTGTGTAACGGAGCGCTGTGACAAGGTGCACTATCAGATGCTCAGACTCCAAGAGGGGTGTGTGAAATAGCTGTAAGAAAATGCAAAAGTGTTCTAAGTTTTTCCCTCTCTCTCACACACATACTTTCATTCACACACACTCTGTTTCAGACACACTCTCTCTCTCTCTTCATTGTGAATTAAAAAATGAGCCTGAAGCTCACAGGAAGAGGGCAGGGACCCCAGCATATCACTGAATGTGCCAAATTTACCCCCTTGCTGGGATTTACCTTTATTAATCATTTAAAGAACAAGAAACTTGAGGTAAATTCCACGTTACTTCTCCTGGAAAGACCCAGAGCAGGAGGAGTGAGGCCAAAGTTAAGCCCCCTTTGAACCACTCAGATTCTGAGCTCCTGTGGGGACTCAAACAGCCTCCTGCTAGCCCTGAGGGGGGTTTGTTTCTTTTTTTCATATTGTTCTATCATATTTCAGAGAGGGTTTATTTTTCTATACTCATGGTCTTTGGTTTGTTATTCTATAGATTTGTTTATTGGTCTGTATTCCTTGCAGAGCAGTTTCTCTTGATTCGTCCAGTTTTAGATATTTGGAAACAGTCTTCAGGTTATTGCAAGTTGAGCTGGCTTTCCTTAACAGGCTCCTTTTGGCCTTCGGGTTTTCATCTGTTGTTGTCACTATTGAACGCATATTGTACTCAATTAGTTGGTGTGGGTTTGGGAAGTTTTTGTCTCCTGCACCTGAGTATCTTGTCAGAGTTCTATTTCGGAGCCTGGCTCTGACCTTGGATGCTGCCACATCCTGGCCCTTTGTTAGGCTTTCGTTCTCTTGTCATTTTTCCTCACTTACTAGTTCTTAACCTGCCAACAACCAAGTCCTTGCTTTGTAAGTCTGAGACCCTGACATGATGGTAATAATGCTACAAGCTAATGAGACTTTTGCTACACCAGGGCTCCCACAACTGCTGCTAAATCAGCTGAATTCCTGAGTGTACACATAGTCTAAATATTATGTGGAATATTAAATATTCCATGTGGTACAAAGACCCTGAATGAGGAACTCAACACCAAACAACAGAGGATTAGGTTTGAAAGGGGGGATCTGTTTCTCAGTAATGATTGCACAAAGTTTCTTTTTTTAAAAACTCCTTTGTTTTCTCTTTCAGCATTTCTAGTGTCAATACTTTACAGTAATAAACAGTGAGATAATACCAGGTCTGTGTGTGATGAAGGCAAGTCTGGGTGTGAATGGGTGATGTACAGTATCTCTTAATGAGGCACAGCAGAGAAGTATATTTCTGCCTGTGTTTATTGCTTTTCTTTCTTTTATATTTCCTCTGTGGCTGCTGGCTGTAATATGCCCCCTGCTCTGATTCCTAATTGCTGTGAAATGACTAAGTGGGAGGCAGCTACAGCAGGGAAAAAATAGGTGATTTCTTCTTTGTGAATCTGACTCAGCATTTGGCAGATAGTCAGACAGGATTCTGAACCACTGAGTCATCACTCTCACTCATTCTCTCTCACTCTAGGTCTGCAGGCCCCATCAGTGATCCATGGTTCACTGACACCTTCTTTCAGAATGGTAGCCATGCTAGTCTGTATCCTACTGGTACTCACACCTTCTTGTCAACTGTCTGTAATGGGCCACTCTCTTACCACTTCAAAAGTTATTTTTCCTCCCTTGGTATCCTGCTGTTAATTGATTTATCTTGTTAGACTGACCTCACACTTGGTAAAGCAACCCCCATCCTTTCATGGATTTATACCTGCTCCTGTATTTTTCACTTCATGCATCTGATGAAGTGGATTCTAGCCCACAAAACCTTATGCCCAAATATGCCCAAATTGTTAGTCTCTAAGGTGCCACAAGGACTCCTCATTGTTTTTGCTGAAACCTTGTACTTCTGAGGTGCTGAGTCATGATAACATTCTCATCTCTCTAGTTCCTCCTGTTGGCAGTGTTGCGACTCATTGGACAGTGCGAATCAACTCAAGTAGCATCTTGGATGACACACACAAATCCAAACTATAATTAGGTCACAAATGGAAAATCCAGTTTGATTTCTCTCACCCTAATGAATGTTTGTCCATCTCCATAAAACAGTTACACAGTTTGCAGTCACTGTGCTACTTCCAAATAGGAGGTGTGTAGCAGCTCAGGATAGTGCAGTTGTAGTTGTGCAGATAAGTTTGCACTTCATCCTCCCAAACTATGCCTGGAGGCTGCTAGCACAGTCATTTCCCTCACTTTCGCCACCATCAAATTTACATTAAAAGGCATTTTAAATAAAGGCTATGGAATGCCCGTAAGAGATGCTTTCCCCAGTCAGGACATTAATATGGGAAGTTGTGCAGAGAGGTCACCCCACACATGATCCATTAGGGAAGGGTGTTTGACTTCTCCCAGAAGCCAACCTCCTTTGGAACTCTGCTAACAGGGAACGGTGGTGATACAGATACTGATATTGACTGCAATGCTGATGATTCTTGTTAGCAGTTTATTGTCCATAAGGGAAGGGATATGTAACCCTGCAGGGGAGAGTTGGGAGTGGATCAAGGCAAATAATTCACAACAAATAATTTATTTGGCTAATTCAGCCCTTTTTTCTGGTTATGAATTATCCACATACAAGTCTTAATTTTTAGGAGTGTGTTTATCATTCACAGTTATTTTTTAATACATATTTTGTGTGAACAAACTTTAGCCAATGGATTGTTCATTAATTCTTCATTCTTTAGTATTCATGCAAGAATCTGTCATTTTGTGATTCATTATTTATGCTATTTGATACATAGCTAAGGCTATGTCTGCACTACCTCTTTTGTTGGTATAATTTATATCTCTCAGGAGTGTGAAAAAAACACACCCCTGACCCTGTGCGTCATAAGTTACACCAACTGAAGGCTGGTGTGGACAGCGCTATGTTGGCGAGAGAGAGCTTCTTCTACCGACATAGCTACCGCTGCTCCTGGAGGTGGTTTTATTATGTCGCTGGGAGAGATCTATCCCATCGGCATAGAGCGGCTACCCGAGCGATGTTACAGTGGTGCTGCTGCATTGGTACAGCTGTAGACCAAGCCTTAGTCACATGTAATTGTTTCTCTTTCCTACATGGTTGATCTAAGCTTTATAAATAGGAAGGTAACCTGAATGATTTAATAGGGAAGTTAGGAACACTTTAATAAGATGGGAGGGGGAGGCAGGGGTGGAGAGAAAGAGAGAGAGTGAGCATGTTTGAAGTGAGAGCAGCACACTAAGAAGAGAGTGAACAAGCAGAAGGAGAGCAAGTCCAGGACATTTTTGAACATTTTCCCTCTTCTGTACACTGAAGAGCATTATACATGGCTATGTATATAGACCCAGATTTTAAAATACCTGGGACAAAATATACAAAAATAGGAGCATAAAGTTAGGCTTTTAAATTCATATTTAGGCACCGGAATAGGTGACCTGATTCTCAAAAGTACTGAGCACCCAACAGCTCCATTTAACTCATGCTCTTTTTCATTCTCTCTCTGCCACCACCCCCAACAGCCTGTACTAAAGCTTTACCAAGCTGTGAAGGCTGTGATAAGGCATTCCTTTGACAGCTTCAATGGCATCTGTCTGTCAGTTTCAGTATGTGGATGGGTAGGTGGGATGGTGTATTCCTAACTCGGAGAAGGAGGCCACTGAATATATTTCCAGTAGTGCAAGAGGTGATTGAAAAAGAGGGCAGAGGGTTTGTGGGGGAGAGATTGCTAACATTTTGGTTTGCATTTTTCTCTGAATCTTTATTTTCATCAGCATTTTCTGACCAGCTATAATTAATGCAAGCTGGGTCAGCCTTTGGAGAAGCAGTAGCAAGCTCTTTTGCTAGCATGCCATGTGGACTTCAGTAAATTTAGACCAGCAGTTGTCCTACTAAAGACATTTATATAACTGAGCTGGCAGTTCCTTTTCAGTTGCTACTACAGCTCTGTCATTTTTGAACTCTCCTATGTACAAAACAGCCAGTTTTAGCAATGTCCACATGACTATGACTCCTGCCTGATGCTGGTAGCACATTCTTGTCAGTTTCAATTCACATGCTGACCCTTCTGATTCCGGGTGGCATTTTTTTTAACTTAATTACCAGTGAGTGAATAGCATCACACTTTAGAATTCCAGCTAAAGACTGAGCTAATGTTCTCTCTAGCAGTGGAGATATGATTGCTTAGCATTCAAGTTTTCAGATTTGTATGTGTGACGACATTAGTCTCAAATGCATCTTCTTTAGAATTCCTCTTAGCTGTTTGCTTGTTATTATTTTTTTTTTTCATTAGACAGTTTATTTTTTCACAGGGTTTACAGTGCCATTGATATGAAGATCACTGCTTTTTTCCTCTCCGACATTCATGAAAGGGAGGCTTTGCAAGTCTAGCCACCTGCATAAACACTTGGAGCAGTATGTGCCAACATATTTTATCACCTCCTCCTTGTTTTGACTACTACATACATCAGATGCAAGACCTCCTGGGACAACCATTTGCATAGCTCTGTTCTCATCTGCAATTTGTTAATGGCCTAAGTCATTTGCAGAGGCAATTTCCTAGTCAGTGTTACCCACAATAAAATGCTACATGTTTTCAACATTTCCAATAAAATAAGTCTATTTTGAAGACCACAGGAAAAGAGCAATACGACAGAAAATCAGTAATGTTGTTATTGCATCACTACAGGATCTGATTCCTATTGTATTTGGCTTTATTTTCTTGACAATGATTTCCCATATCAGAGATGCTGTTTTTATTAAGCATTCAAAGAATTCTACCATACTGGAATATTAACTGCAATATGCTTGGGGTCAGATTGCAGTCTTTAGCAAACAGCCAAAACTGGTGTGTTGCACAGCTTCATGGCCTCAGTGGCAGACTTTAGATGGGCATGAGGCAGATTGTGCTTCAGAATGCACAATCTCTCCTACAGCATCCTGGTACACAGCGGTGTGCATACTTCTCCATCTCTTTGGATAGCACCACCTGTTTTCCTCTCTGTGTTCTGTCAACTCCATCACCTGTTGAAAAGGAAGAGAGAAGCAGATGATTTGCCCCCTGCCTCTGAGGATGACCAGTCTCCATGCTCCCCTAAGTGCAAAGAAAGTGAGATTGCCTCTAGCCTTTTTGCGTTAGGCAGCAATGCAGCAAATACCTAAACTATGTGTTTAACTTTAAACACAACAAAGTGTGATAAGAGGGCAGAATGGAGATGAACAGCTTTGTTCTGTATTGTTCCTTGCAGTGGATTCCCCAGTAACATGATCAACTATAATTTTCCATGAAAAAAACCTCCAAAGAAACAGAAAAACATATTTTGAGTTCAGCCAAAATCAGCTTAATGAAAAACAAACAAAAAGCCAGACAATCAAGATTCTTTTAAAACACCAGAGAAGCAAAGTGTTGAAATGGAATGATCAGGCCAGTCTTTTCAGAAGGGATATTTTCCTTCCTAAACTGTTGTAAGAACCTGATTAATGTTCTTCACCGTAACATGGAATATAACTTATAAAAACGGACTGTGAAGGTGAAAGCTTAGCAGGATGTCAATGAACAAAATACAAGTACATTTCCTAACATACAAAATAAACCGTTGGCTCTGTACTTTCCTTCTGAGAGCTTTAGGTGTTTTAATCCAATATATTCTCATTCTGTGTAATAGGCTAAGTGCTACAGGCAAAGTTCTCTCAAATCTGCACTGTGGATCTTCACTTCAGTATTCTGCTAATGCTCTCACCATGTGTATGGAACTCCTGTTGATGGAATGCTGTGTATTTCATGAGAGCGGAATATTGTGAAGGAGCTACATTATTGCCCACCTGAAGGGACAATTTGGCGCAGTATACCAAATCCTCAGGACTGGCCTTCTGTTCCCTCCCAGTTTTGTGCCAAACTCTACTCATCCAGAGGATCTAACCCTATATAGTCAAACCTTTCAATGGGCCAGATCCTCAGCTGGTGTAAAGCAGCCAGCATAGCATGGCATAGTTCAATGTATGGAATATTAAATCAGTGTGACTATTCATATGCATATGTATTTTTAGCTCCATAAGTCTGGGAGTAAGATGAAGGGTCTGATCACAATGAGCTCATTGCGGGATCAGGGTCTAAATTTGCAAGGCTTAAAAAAGTGAAAAATCTTCACGTGGGGTAATATTGTGATATTGTACTTTAAAAGGCAATCATCCTGGGCCCACATTTACCACCATTATTTATGCTGAGTAGTACTTACTCTGAAAGTAATTTAATTTGATCTGGACCACTTTTGTAGGAAGGTGCTATTCAGCATGAATAAGGAAGGTAGATTTGGGCTCATGTGTAATAGAAAGCAAAAGAAAGCCTATAATAATGCATAAAAGTACTTAATTCACATGGAATGATGTAGGCTGAATGACCTCATAAGGAAAGGGCTGGGGAATAATACTAGAAGCTCTGAGGCTGGAAGACTGAAATTGAAGGCATTTTAATGAGCCAAAGGTAGATGGGATGGTCTATCTGACCTTTACATAATTAAGTTTATTGTTCTTTAGATGAGCAGGGCCTGGAATAGACAGTTCAGGAACAGAGCTGCTATTAGCCATTAGCAATTTGGGGTATTTTTATTGGCTTGAAGGGGGGAAAGTTAGTAGAATTTTGGCAAGAATACCATATGTTCCAAGGGTCCCTGAATTTTTCAAATTGTTGAGACACTTGAAATGGTTCAGACCAATCTAAAATGATTTTTTTAAATTAAAATGTGGGTTATTGGCTCAATATATAAAGGACACTGTGCACCTAGCTTTTAAGTATTGGTTGTTAAAAAGGTGAAGATGAAAGTTAAGCAGGACATCAATGAACAAACATGTACTTTTCCTAACATACACAAAAAGTAAATCCTTGGTTCTGTACATTCACTAGAATTCTCTAGAATAGCTTGTCAGATAATCAAACTGCCTATACACATCATTCTAATGAAATCATTTACAGGGGCTTTTTGCTCAAAAAGGTTGCTGGTGTCAGTATCTTTCTTGCCCCAGAAGAAGTGTCCAGATAAATTCTGTCAGAAGCACAAAGGTGGGTACGACATAGATGTCAGGGGTGAACAAGAGGGAGAGACTGCACTCTAGGCTGAGCTTGTTTGCTCCTGAGTTTGAGTCTTTATCAAAAAGCTCGCTGCTGTTCTAATTATTAGTTAATATAGGGCTATCTCAGAGGAGAAAAATATCTTGTTGAGAATGGGCACATGCTGAATATTTATGATAATGTAGGTGCATGCTCTCCACGGTTTGTAAATTGATCTTGAAAGCACTGTATAGGCAGTCAGTTCATTTCCAACTGCACAGCACTTTATTTATACCACTTGCAAACATTTCAGAATAATGTTCACAGATGAATAGTCCATTTTTGATTTGTTTGTTGGCTACTGTATATTAAATGTATATTGTATATTAAACTTCTGTATACAGTCAGCATATCTGTTGTCCAGTGCAGTCAGGCAGAATTGTCTTGGAGTACCTGAATCTCCAAATCCTGGAGATGCGGTGTACTTCCATTTCTCCTTGGAGTGATTATGCACATATACATTCTGTTACCCGGGGTTCTTTCAACCCAAAGCTCTTGGTAACTTTTACTATGTGCGAGGTGGTGTCAGGAAATAAATAAGGGGAGACATGGCTGTCCGATCGATAGATCGCTGGCACAAACAGGACAACACAAGAGTGCTTTCACTTAAAGCTAAACTTTACTTAGTCTCAAGCACTTACACACATCCGCAACAGGTTAGTAAAACACCCGCAACCCTTGATAATTACCAACGCTGAGTGTGGCTCTCGAGTGACACAGCAGCAGGCTTCCGGTGGCCAAATCTTCCGTCTGCCGGTGGGGACCGCGAGATGTATCCAGAGGGAGAGTCCAAGCAAGTCCCAAAAGAGTCCAACTACCTCAAACTTTTCCCCCTTATTTATACATTAGTAATAGAATGACATGTCCCTTAAAGAAAACTTGATAAGTATGCAGTTTCAATGGTCAAGCAAGAGGTTCCTTCTGATTATTGATTAACCAGGTGTGGGTTTTTCCAGAGTTTGCAGCCTTGAGGCCCCAATAGACATTCCTGGGGCACATCCTGCTCTTCTAAAATGCATGTATCAGCAACCTCAACACAATTCTTACCAGGAAGGATGTAGGGTCAAGCTGCCCTTTCCGTGGCACCCAAAACCCCCACCCCTCCTGCCTTGGTCAAGCTGAGACTGCTGACTAGGCTGCTTTTAGCAATAAGCCATCAGTGGTTACAGGCACTTTACTGGTTTGCCAAAATCTCCCCGTACACATTCCACTGTAGGAGTATGTGTACCCAATGCACTTGAGTTGGAAACTTTCACAAGCAGTACCACTAGGTTGTGTATGCAAATCCACCCTCCTTGTGCTCAGAGTCAAGGGCATAAAAGGGGCATGGCTGCTGCCTCCTTCTCAGTCCCTTCTTACCAGCTGAGGTGAGCATTATTCTTGAGCCTCCATTATTCTTGAGCCTTGATTAGCCATCTTAGAAATAGAATTTCTCTTTTTGTGCATAGCTGTAGTTCAGTTGGTATAGTTTAGTAGTTAGTTAGTTGATAGTGGTTTAAGGATTTTTGCCGTACAGAAATCTCCCAGATTTAAACAATGTGCCATGTGCAGGGCTGTTATCCCTGTCACGGATAGATGTAAAAGTTGGCTAATGTGTATGGGTGAGGCACATGTGGGGGACAAATGCCCTATCTGTACCTTGTTCCACTTGTGGTTGAAGAAACCAAAGGATTTCTACCTTAAGGGTCATCTCCTCAAAAAGGCAATGTGTCCTTCTTCAGAGCCTGACCTTTACCAGGTCAGAGAAGCAAGTTCCTCCACAAGGAGTGCCCCTCTTTCTGCCATGGCTCAAAAGCTAGTTTCAGGTGAGAAACAGATCTTGTCTTCTACAGAAGTCTCATTGAAGCATTCCAAACTTTCTGAGGCTGCACTCCTCATCTCACAAAAAGGTGCTAAAAAAAAGTCCTCCAAGTCAAGGTCTGGTCAACTCTGGCATGGCCATCAACACCAGTGACTTCACCCTTACTGGAAAGATCCTATTCTTCAGCAATGTTGGATCCAGCAGCTGCAAACTTATCTCCACTGTTGGTGCCGCAAGCCTTTCTCATGGCAAGTGACTTACTATGCCTCCTTTTGCTGGACTCACATCAGCTGCACAATCTAACTACACCATAAGCCATACTGGGCCCTGTTGACTGCTTCAGGGCCCTTTGGACTTCCATTAGCTACACAATCCAAGAGGAAGTCACCCTCCATCTCCTAAAGCCACTAATGAAACTTCTTGGAACCACAGGGTCACCCCCTTTGAAGTCCACAGACCAAGAGGAACCCCTAGATATTCGTTCTCAAATGTCTTCCTCTTCTCCTGACAAGGCTATCACATTGGAGTCAACTTCACCTCTACCTGCAGACTTTAAGGTCTTCCAGGACTTCTTGTGGAGAGTGGCTGCTTCTCTACAAGTGAAGGCAGAACATGTGCAAGACAATCCACATAAGCTGTTAGCTGTCCTGCAGACTCCTGCTCTCAGGAAGGGTTGCCCTGTTACCCAAGGTTTTCAGAACCAAAGTAGTGGTAATGTAACTGTTTCACTTCAGGAATAAATCATTGGAAACACAGCACTTCCAGCTGATGAAAGACTGAAACAAATAAGCTTGCTCTTATCTAAAAAAAATTCATATGTACCCTCCTGTCTGTGACCCAGTACCCTTAGGGACCTGAATGTAGTTTTGTCCTGTTTAATGGGTTCTCCCTTTGAGCCCTCAGTAACAACTTTCTTATCATTATTACCAAGAAAACAGTGTTTCTAGTAGCAATTATGTCTGTGAGAAGGGTGTCAGAGCTCAAGGCATTGTTAGATGACTCATCTTCACAACATTTAATCTAGACATCAAAAAGTCTTTTAGATTGTATGCTGGGTAGACTAAGCCCATAGGCCCCCTGCTGGAGGTCTCAGGGTCCTGCCACACCCATCCCAGGAAAGGAGTAGTAGAGAGGTCCTCCAAGCAGGCTAGAGTGGCTGCAGGAAAAGCAGCCAATGAGAGAGGCAGCAGGGAGCAGCCAATCAGGACCCAGCAGGCCCATATAAAAGACCTGCAGGACCAGAGTGAGTTCAGCCTGCTGGGAGGGACCAGGGGAGTAAGAGGTGCTCCTGGCTGGCTGGACAGATTAGTTGTTGGCAGGGACAAGGGAAGCTTGAGAATAGTTCCTGGCTGGCTTCTGGGACTAAGCAGGTAGTTACTGTCAGGGACTGGGGGAGTGAGAAAAGAGCTGCTGGCTGGCTGCCAAGACTCAACTAAAATTGGCTATGGGGAGGTGGCCCAGGGAAATGTAGAGCAACAATTAATAAAGGGGCACAGCAAGAGGCTGCTATACTTAAAGGGTGCTTGGGCTGGGACCTAGAGCAGTGGGTGGGACTGGATTTCCCCTCCCCAGCAGCCACTGGGGGGAAGTGGCTATGCCCTAAGGAAGGGAATTAGAACTGTGGCACCCCAGGGAAGGGGGCTGTCCTGGGACTGACTCAGCAAGGAGCTGTGGTCAGCAAACTGAGTCCAAGAGGAGTGGTTCAGTAGGAAGGCTGAGGACTCAAGTAGTGGCAATGATTCCCTAGGGAAAAAAACTCTTGAGGCGCTACTTGATTCCAGAGTAGGAGCCTTGCAACCTAGCCAGGCCAAGCGAGGGTACCATGATGGGCCCTGTTGGAATGTTTTAGAAGAATGAACCCAGGCTGCAGGACATTGGGGACATTTTGGATTGTGACCCCTGGAAGGGGTATGTTTGTTTTGCACATGGACAGAGTGTGACTTGGCTGGAGGGCTGAGTTACCAAAGACCCACCTGACAAGTGCAGTGGCTGACACATGCACATACTTGATTAGGGGGTGCTCAGAGAGGTGAGTGCACTCCATTATAGAACATAGCCGTCACTGAGAGGTTTAAAGAGAAACTAGTTACAGCCAAGTGTGGATATCAGTAGATTTCTGACTCTATCAAGCTTGCTATAATCTAGCAATGGTTGCTCTTCCTCCAAGAATGCCCATTCCACTTGGACTTATTCCATTTTGCCAGCCTGCATGAAAAACATGCCAATAGTGCATATTTGCATAGCATCATGGTTATCAGTACATGTCTTTTTAAGACACTATGCCAGGGGTCGGCAACGTTCGGCTCGCCAGGGTAAGCACCCTAGCGGGCTGGGCCAGTTTATTTACCTGCTGACACAGCAGGTTCGGCCGATCGCGGCCCCCACTGGCCGCGGTTCGCCGTCCCGGGCCAATGGGGGCGGCGAGAAGCGGCACTGGCTGAGGGATGTGCTGGCCACGGCTTCCCGCCGCCCTCATTGGCTCTGGATGGTGAACCACGGCCAGTGGGGGCCGCGATCGGCCAAACCTGCTACGTCAGCAGGTAAATAAACTGGCACGGCCTGCTAGGGTGCTTACCCTGGCGAGCCGCGTGCCAAACGTTGCCGACCCCTGCACTATGCTATCATGCAAGCTTCCCAGGATGATGAGAATTTCAGCAAATTAGTGCTGCAGTCTCTTTTCAAGTAATCTGAAGTCCCACCCATCCACCTGTAAGGGAATTGTAGGTGAATCACTTACAGTGGACTGCATATATACATAATCACTTGATGGAGGAAAAAATGGTTACTTAAATGTACAGTAACTGTTGTTCTTCAGGATGTGTTGTGCAGTTCCCTGATACTTTGGATCGTATATGTTAGCAAGGAGGAACTTTTTATGTCTTTTTATGTCCTTGGCTCTGAGCACGAAGAAGGCGGGGATGCATGCATTGCCTAGCGGTATTGTTGGCAAAAGTCTCCAAATCAAATGCATTTGGCTTACATACACCTCATCTCAAGGAACAGCAGTTTCTGTACAGGTAAATAACAATTTTTTCCTACTGACTTCAAGGAGTTTAGGACATTCAGCACTTCAGAGCCTGCCAGAATATTGCAGGAGGAAACAACCTAGCAGAGAGACATCAGTGGACAGAACATACTACATTGACCAGTGCTGAAATCTATCCTGTAGTGTAATATAAACAGTAGCGGGCAAGATGTTCATGAAATCTGATATTATAGGGGTTGGTAAACAACCGCAAATGTGGGGTTTTGCTTCTAACTGCAAAGTTCAGTAACCTCAGTCACATCTTGATATTAAAAATGTTTTCAGCAAAACATCATTGCATTGTGCTATCTGCCCAGAAGAGCCTTATGCTCAAGGGAATCTTTCCCAGAAGAGGTTGCATAGAAGTTGTATAATGCTGTGTCTTCCTCATTCTCAGGGGATGAATTCCAGGAATATAGAGCTATTGTAAGCTTGTATTTGTGGTACTGTGACAAACTGCTGGGGATACCCAGAGCAGTGCGAGATTGTGTTACTTCTCTCATCCTCAGCAAGTGGGTGCCAACTTCTTGACACACCAGCTTATCTGCTTTGCTAGAAAACTCCCCAGGCCTCTCCCACCCCAAACCTTGCCTAGCAGGTAAAAATCCAGCCCCTGAACTCTGCAGAGATGTGTATCTGAAATGCTCCTACATTCACAGAAGATAAGCTTGCTGCTCCTCTAAAGATACAGAAACAGCCACTTGCTATCTTGACTGGAGTTAAGAAACCACATCAATCCAATCACAACATTGGGTTGGTGTAGATAAAATAAAACAACTTTATGTAATGAAAAAGAAAGTGGTTTTAAATGAGTTCAAGTATAAGGGATAAAGATAGAAAGGGTTACAAACAAAAATAATAATACACTTTGTAATGGTTAAGATCTAACTTAACAAGCTATTGTCTTTGTTCAAGGAAGTTTCCTCACCAGTCTCCCACTTCCTGCAATGTCTGCCTAGCTCTTAGTCACGATCCCCATCGAGAACAAGGTGCTAGTTTTTGTTTTCTCCTCAAGTGAAGAATAATTCAGGGATTTTCTGCCCCTCTTTTTATCGTCCTGACTACCTTTGAAAAGTATAGCTCTCAAAGTTCATTGAATCGGCTGCAAAAAGCTAGAAGGATTTTTGAAGCAGGTTTATCCTCCATTGAGATTAAGTAGTGACTTTTTTTTTCCTACTTTGCTCTCCTGATAGTTTTGTTTGCCTGGAATGCAAATGTGCTTTTCTTTGTCTTTGGTCATCCCTTGCTCAGTTTACATGGAGGACACATTCAAGCAGCTGGAAATAAAAACTGTTTATCAACTCCCACAACATGCCCGGTTTAAATACATTTAGTCATAATTCCAGCATATCTGTATAATCCTTTATGGGTTAACCATACATACATCACCTAAAAATATTAGTGATGCATCACATAAGAATATTAGAGATCAGTGAGTTATTTGTTTTCCAATGACATATTACATGACACCTTTTAGATATAAATTATAACAAGAGTGAGTTTGGGTTACAATGAGCTAGTCAGGTCAGCTGAAACTCTCTGCTAAATACCAAGGAGCCCCTGGCATAGGGATGGCTTTAGGGTCACAAGCATCAAATCAAAATTTACAAGCACTCAGGTTGCTTTTGGCTGATGTGAACAGGGTTGATTCGTTCTGTCTTGATTTGCACTCTAACCATTTACATAGACCTAATAAAATGGCTTGAAGAGAGCGGAGGATGCACTTGTAATTTGGACTTGGGCCTGTAAACCTTGTTTTTTTACATGCAGACTTTGGCTTCAAAAGACATTTTTCTGTCTCATTCTGAATTACACTGCTCTACAGCCAAAATGCTTCTTAAATAAATGTAGTCAAACTTTACTAATTCTGGGTCACTGAAAACGAAAATGATGCTTAAAATTGTTGATTGGCTCTAGTTTTCAAGATATGCTATTAGGTCAGTATATACGACCCTTGACTTGGGAATGGTGGAGGATAAGTGAGTTATAAAGGGAAGGGATCTCAATTTAAACCAGAAATGACTAAAATACATCTTTGACTGGATCTATGAATAAATCTATGACTGGGTTTGGACATATGAATAAATCTATGACTGGGTTTGCTTTTTAGGCAAAACAATGAATGATGCAATCTGAAGCTGGTATTGCATCATACATGATATGAATTGCAACATCGTATTCCTAGAAGTCATGGATGATGCAATCAAAATGAAACTTACATCACTCTGCTGAACAAATTGCCCTATATCAGCTCTAGAAATCATACAGTGTCATGCTCTCTTATTTGTCAGTGTTTGATTTTGTAAAGGGACACATTTCTGTTTAGCCAAAGTGAGCAGAGATGCCCCGTATTTGTGTGAACAGCGCAGATATCTTCTGCTATGTTTGTGGTGAAGTGACTTTTGCATCACAAAAGCGCAGTATAACCACTATGGTTAAGAAAGCCTATCACCTTTATTTTGGCTGCAAAATTGGAGATCAGGACAAGAGGTGGGCCCCACACATATGCTGCAACATTTGTGCAACAAATCTTCGCCAGTGGTTGAAAAGGAAATCTATGCCTTTTGCAGTGCCAATGATTTGGAGAGAGCTAACAGATCATACCAGCAATTGTTACTTCTGCATGGTGCCTTCAGTTGGGAAAGGTGTGTCAAAGAATTAAAACTGGACTGTGCATTATCCAAACATTCCATCAGCTATACGCCCAGTACCCCACGGAGAAGGACTGCCGGTTCCTGATGCACCAGAATCATTCTCACTTTAGTCAGACGAGGAAGAGGATGAAACTTCTGGTCCTGAACCATCAATGTCACAGGACCCACATTTTCTCCCATCCTCCTCCTCTGAACCACACCTCATAACACAAGGTGAACTGAATGACCTTGTCAGGGATTTGGAACTACCCAAGAGTAAGGCAGAGCTGTTGGGCTCCAGATCACAGCAGTGGAATCTCCTGGCAGGTGATATTAGGGTTTCCATGTTCCGTGACTGTCAAAAGGACCTTGTCCTATTCTTCTTCATGGAAAGTGATCTTGTAGCCTGCAACAACATCGATGGTGTGATGGCAGCCCTCAACAACGTTCACGATCCAGATGAGTGGAGACTGTTCATTGATTCATCGAAGACGAGACTTAAAGCTGTTTTACTGCATAATGGCAATGTTTTGCCATCAATTCCAGTTGGTCATGCAGTCCATATGAAGGAAACCTATGACAACATGAAACAACTTTGGAAGTGCATAAACTATCACCAACATCAGTGGCAGCTTTGTGGCGATTTGAAGGTTGTTGCTCTCTTGCTTGGTCTGCAGACTGGATACACAAAATACTGCTGTTTTCTCTGCGAATGGGATAGTCGTGCAAGAGATTCCCACTACATCAAGAAAGATTGGCCACTCCTACAGTCATTGGAGCCTGGGAGGAAAAGTGTTCAGCATCCACCACTTGTTGAATCAAGGAAGATTTTGTTACCACCCTTACACATCAAGCTGGGTCTGATGAAGAACTTTGTGAAGGCCATTGACAAAACACAAGCAGCTTTCAAGTACCTCCATGGAAAATTTCCAAGGTTAAGTGAAGCTAAGATAAATGAAGGTGTCTTTGTTGGTTCTCAGATTTGTGAACTTCTTCATCGAATAAGGCCAAAAAAGTCAAGCGTGGGAACCTAAAGTTAGGCTTTTAAATCCATATTTTGACAACTAACTAAAAGAGGCCTGATTTTCAGCAGAGTTGGGTGGCCACAAATCTCATTAAAATGAGTAAGAGCTTCAGGAGTGCAGTGCTTTTAAAAAATCAGGTCACTTCTTTTAAGATATCTAAATGTGGATTGAGGAGTCTAGTTTTAGGCACTCAGTTTTGAAACGTTTTGCCTAAAACTATCTGAGCATTTTTTTTTCTTTTGAGCTGCCACTGTTCCAGCCAGCCTGTCACACTAAACAGTGAGTGCCAAACATCTGTAGAAGGATTCAGCCATCAGAGTTTGTAGTCTAAAGGACAGGGATGTGTTGTAACAATAAGAATACTACCAGTATGGATGGAGTAAAAGAGGACGCTAGAAAAATTCTCATTTGTACCATTTGTTCTGATTAATATTGCAT
Organism: Chrysemys picta bellii; assembly: GCF_011386835.1. NCBI lineage: Eukaryota > Metazoa > Chordata > Testudines > Emydidae > Chrysemys > Chrysemys picta. The sequence continues at coordinate 194,219,824 of NC_088792.1, forward strand.
CTCTCCATCATGAGCATATTCAATGAATCGATGAACATTTACCAGCCATTTAAAGTGTTAATAATTATTCCACAGTCAGACTGAGTTGCTTAAGTATTTTTGGTTAAGCTCTCTTGCTACAATATGCATTCAGGAAATAGTCAAAACCCTTCTTTCTGAATACTAGGGGATATAGATAGATAGATAGGAAAGAGTAGGTTTTTATAGAAAAACCTTGAAATCAAAATAATTGTGAAGGCCTGTAACAGAGGGAGCATCCAATAACATAATCTGAAATGTTTTTCTACAACTCTTCTCTACATTTCCTCCCTGCCCTAAAGAGCTTACATGGGAAAGGCAAAAAAACGGCAGAGTCATTTGTACAGGTCATATGGGGAGTCTACAAGAGTCAGGAATTGAACCTATATCTCTTAAGTCCCAGACTTCTAGTTTGACCACATACTTCCTCCAAAACATACACTCACATGTCTCCACCCACTCCTCAATGCTAGGAAATAAGTCCTCCATTTTTTTCCTACATGGCAGTGAAATGAGCTACTAAACCATTGGTCTAGCCATGTTCTTTTTTTCCCCCCTCTTGTTATAAAGATCCTCTGCCAGTAGGCTTTTGGGTAGGTGTTCCCTATCCAAAACAAAGAAATGCACCTATACCAAACTCACACATTTGGCAAAGTTCAGATCCAAATCTGGAGTCAAAATTTTCAGTTTCTATAATAGGCCAACCAAAACCTTAGATCAGAACACCCCAAAGTATGGGGAAGTCTGGATCTGACCAATGTGTTATACAGGTACCTATAGAGGCTTGATCCAGTTCCCATTAAAGTCAATGGAAAATCTTTAGGCTAAAGTTTTCTAAGCATCCCATTGAATTTCCTTTGAAAAATCTTAGCATTTTTTTTTTCAGGAGGAGTTGGATGAGGCTTTATATGTATATGAAGTAGCAAGTTCCATTTGTTTTTAATTAGCAGCATTCTGCTTAACCTTTAGTCATATTTCCATTGTTTTATTTGCTTACAACATATCTGGTCATTAAATGTCACAATAATAATGAAATAATAATATAATAAATTAAGAAAACTTCACTAGAGTCTAGAAGCAGCAGATCTGAACATTGCAAAGCTGACAAACTCCACTTATTTAAAATTAGAGTAATTTTCACTTGCAGATAATACAGAAGGATTCTACTTCAAACCTAGGGAAAAATTAGAATTCAAAACATGTCTATTTCTGCAGTTTAAGCACAGTCATTTTGTCTAATCATGTCTTATGTGTTCATTCTGTTTGACATTGTGAATTTTCCATTGAGCAAGAAAAAAATGACAAAGGTGCAAAATGATTAAGAGCTGGGATTCTTGAGGCTGTCATTCATGCTATGTCTTTTCAGATCTCATCCATTCAGAAGCTTCCATGTTATTGGAAACCTGGGGGGTTGAAATTCTCTTCTTTAACATTTAATGATACTGTCCCACAGACTCAGTACACTGTTTCTGATGGATGACAAAATTGCTGTCCACCTAAATATGTGTTTTAGTGTTCTTTCCATTTATTTTTTATAAAGTGCTTCTACCAATTTTAACGTGAATGATGTTAGCCCTGTTTTTTGTTTCATGCAGGAAGCTTGCTGCTGTTTCTGATTTATATTGATTTTAAAGTAAACTGTGGTTTGGATGAAGCCTGACTACTGTCAATTGTATCGTATAATTAGATTAATGCACAGCACATTACAGCTGAGCAAATGCAGGCCTGGTTGGGTTTGAAAGGATTGGAAGGAAAGGAAAGGAAAGGAAGCATGTAGGGTGGCGCATCCAGTTTATTATTATTAATGATTATTGTTTATTTCATTTGTTTGCTAAGTGTGGATGCTGTCAATGCCACAAAGAGCATTTAATTGAGTATTTGGGGGGGAGGGAGAAGGAATGAAGGGAAACAAGAGAGGGAATATATAACTGTGGCATGATATTTTCCCCCAAAACCAAGGTTTGTGAATTCAACATCATGCATAGCAGCTAAGGAGTAAACATTCTACCTTATACATCAAGATCCTTTTGCAGTCTGGGCAGAGACTTCAGACAGGAACCCTCACCTGCATCTCTGCCTGCAATCAGGCAGCTAGGGTGTAATAGGATATCTTAATGAGCCTAACTGACAACATGCAACCCTGAATCCCAGAGACCAGAGAGAGAAACCAGCAGTAGGAAAGCAGACAGAAGTGGTAAAGGAACTGCAGGTAAGAAGTAATAGTAAGATGGTATTGCTCTTTGGGTTCCAATAATAGTGGGTGTGATGGTATGCCCCCCCAACTTTTCCTCATTGTTTGCCAACACATAGCAATAGATGTGGTATTATATAATTTATACACCTTCCACCACTTGATTGCTTCCACAAACCTTTCTACATACTGCATTTTTTACTTATCTGGGAGTGCAGGGACTCCTAGATTTAAAGTCTGGTTAGTCTAATCACTGTTCTGTTGCTGTCTCAGTAGTTTTAATGCACTGAAAAATAAAACTGATGAAGCTGGTTGTTCTAATATATGTACTTTGAGACTCTGAATGCTTCATATAAAATCTGAACTAAAAATGTCCCTCTCCCCACCTACCACCAAACCTCACAATAACAATTAAATGGTGCGAGTGGAGGAAATTAAATGTATACTAAAAGAGAGAAAATTCACTCTTTCGTTTTCCATCTCACTTTTGTATCTCACTCCTCTTCTGCTATCTAACCAAAATATATATATATATATATATATATATGTAGTTTACTGGGTGGGATTTTCTGCAGAGGTTTCATTGATAAACTGCAAAAATATCTTGGAGTTGCACATTTTCAAGCTGATTTCTCTCCCTCTGATATAACCTCTTTGCTAAATACACAGCTCCTGCTGCCACTCTGGATTTCTCAGCCTTCCAGACTGATAAGAAGGGTTGATTCTGGTGTGCTGAATCAATGTTACTTATGAGAGGCTGGTAACCACTGGAAGTAATTGAAGGGCAATTGCTGAAGCGAAATCAGCAATGCATCAGTGCTGCAGCATTCTATGATATTTTGCAGGTAAGGGAGTTAATAATTGCTAATATATGTGTGTTCAGTTTAATGTGTGATGTTCGCAGCCCCTATACTGGAGTTTCACCTTTATCATCTTTCACTTGGCTGTGACTTCCCTCTCCTCCCCTCCATTCCCCCTCCCCCCGAGTTTGAAAAGGATTGCTAGGCTTCCTCTTGATGTAGTTGTGTGGATACAGGCCATGTGCAATAAAATGTTTTACTTGCTGCACAGAAATACATTTTAAAACCTGTGTACTCTCCCATTAACTCATCAAGCTCAAGAATGTAAATTAGGGGAGAATGTGTTGAACCAGCTCGTGTATATGCCAAACTGTTCTCCTGTGTAGTATGTGAGATCTACCCAGATGTAAATATTCCCTCCGCTGGCTGACTTAGTGGAGCTGTTTTCTTTGACTACCATTTAGAGGCTTGTGTGTTGGTACTTAGAACTGCTCCATTTTAATTGTCTCCTTATGTTATATCTGTGTCTTTATTACAAACGATAGGAAAATGGAGGGGTGGGAATGTTCTCCTGAAAATTTTGACTTTTCATCGCAAAAATGAAAATTTAACGGTTTTCTGCAGCCAAAAAATCCCCACAATCTGCCCAAAAAAGTTAGTTTAAAACAAATATCTAATTATCGTGTTTGAGGAAAGCAGGCACTTTCCATGAAAATATAAGTTTAGTTAAAAATCTGATTTTCATTGGGAAAATAAAGATTTTTTGCACAAAACTTTTGACCACTTCCAATATATCATAAAAATATTTTAAAACCAATAACCTGTTGCAAAAAAACCCTGTTCACTTCACATAGGTTTGTTCCTATAGGGTAAAACAAAGTCCCCTGCAACACTGAGGGTACATCTACACTACAGGGGGGAGTCGATTTAAGATACGCAAATTCAGCTACGTGAATAGTGTAGCTGAATTCGACGTATCGCAGCCGATTTACCCCGCTGTGAGGACGGCGGCAAAATCTACTTCTGCGGCTTTCTGTCGACGGCGCTTACTCCCACCTCCGCTGGTGGAGTAAGAGCGTCGATTCGGGGATCGATTGTCGCGTCCCGACGGAACGCGATAAATCGATCCCCGAGAGGTCGATTTCTACCCGCCGATTCAGGCGGGTAGTGTAGACCTAGCCTTAGTCTCTCGATAGGGCTCTGTGCACTGATCACAATTGTAATGGGACCTCTAGCTTCATGTGTTGAGTCTCTACGCCAGCTCTCCATAGGCCAGTATGAATGTGGCATTGGAGTCAGACCAGAGACCTCTGAGACAAATTGGCAAGGAGAGGTATAGCTGCTACTTCAACCCATAGACTGAAGTGAAGCATCTTTCCAATTCTTTGGTCACAATACTGAGCAGGATAGATATATGTGGAATCTCAGAGCTGGGATAGAACAGTAGCAGTCACTTTATGATGATGGATGGGTATATGGTGTACCACTCAGGTTCTGAGAAAAGGGGGTTGCATTTATCTTGTCCAAGGAGACATCAAAGTATATGCTTGGATATAATCCAATCAGTGACAGAACAATTAAAATTCACCTTTAAGTGAAGCTAGTCACTATATCGATTACATAGGTTTGTGCCTCTACAACAGCAGCTGACAACAACACGATTAAGTCCTATGAACAGTTTGAAGAGATGCTCATTAAACTACCAAGCAAAGACATCACATTCAGGTCTCCAGTAACAAGGGTGAAAGTTGGAGCTATAAGTGCTCATAAAGAAGTAATGGGACTCAATTATCTGGGTTTACAAACTGAAAGAGGAAGTAATTTAGTCACTTTCTGCTGCTCTCATTGTCTGGTCATTACAAATATCATCCTCACCCAACATCCTAGATGTGTATTTATACATGGATATCACCTGATGGCATGGCAAACATTACATAAACAAGATACTTGTATGCTGGAGTTCAAGCATCCAATGGACAAATATTTTCCCGAGTGCAGACTGCGCGTCAGACCATCGACTGGTAGATTAAAACGTAAAAATAAATCTTAAAAAGATAATGTTTGGCAGGTCCACTGCATCTGGACTTGTCCAAAATCTTCATGACTTCTGTGAAGAAAGGGTTTGAGGCATTGTTACAGGTGAAAGTTGCGAACAACCGGACCAAACTTAGTTTGGATTTTATTCCAATCAGCCTCAAAGTGCACATTCAGAAAAATCAACATTGGACTACATCATGGTGTTTCATACCTGATTGTGAAAGATTGTTAAAGAAAATACATTAAATACAGCAACTAGTGCCAGGTAGTGGCTAACAAGTAGAGCCCTGCATATCCGCAAATATTCGCTTTATAGCCGCAGATGTGGTTCTTTGCTTACCATCTTTGTAGATGGCGGATGTGGATCAAAAATTTTTTATATGCACAGGGATCTAGAAGAGTAGTTCTCAACAGGAGTCTGCAGCCTCCTGGGGGGTATGGTTTCAGGGGGTCCACCCGCAGAGCCAGAGCCTGGGGGCCTGGCCGGAGGCTCAGGACACCGGGCTCCGATGCCGTGGCCCTGCAGCCCCCCTGAAGCTGGCTGGTGGCTCCCCCAAGGGGCCGCGGAAGCCTGGTTAAAAACTGCTGCTATAGAAGCTGCTGGTGTGGGTGCAGGTGTGGATCGTGAATCAGATAAAATTTAATTACCGCAGATCTGGATTGGATGCAGATCCAAATTTTTGTATCTTTGCAGGGCTTTTTACTTGCAAGGCTTATGGCTGTTAAATGCAGATGTCATGCGTAAGAGTCTTCCTCTTGCTAATACACATACCCTCCAGTAAAAGTATGGCAAAGTACTATAAAAATACTCTGATTATTAAAAAGAAATATTCAGCCCAACCAAGGATCACACATGCAAATAAAGAACATAAAAATAAATAAATTACAAAACTCTACAGAATGAACTTTTAATCTGTTTTATGAGGCTTCTTTGGAATAGCCTAAAGTGGTATAATGCCAGCTAATCATGTAGCTCATTCCCAAACAAAAGAATATATTCTTGAACTTATCATACATTTTAGCTTCAAAATGTTGATATCAAGATTTGTCATGTTTTTACCACTGCAGGGAATAGTGTTGTGACAAGAAAGACTTTTTATTAAGATTATTGGATTTTTTTTTTTGCTTAATCTTCAAATGTATTTTTGTCTGTTTCCAATTTTTTTTAACATTTAAGTGTTGAACCACAGCTCAAGCTTGAATGTTTTAAATGAAACAGTAAAATATGTATCTTGAGTTCTGCTTAGAAATGTTTGTAATATTGCTAAATAGATAAACAAATTGTTAACACAGCAAGCAAGGCAGATGGGGCTCTGCCTCATCATAATGAAATATAAACACATTTTTTCTTCATTTGTCCTTACTTTTCATATTAGCAAGATAGCAGATGCCAGAAACCATTACAATAGGCTTAAGAATATATTGGAGTAGAAAAATACAAAGAACAAGCCGCCTGCTTCTTGGAACCATTGTAACATTTCTGATAAGTTGAAACCAAAGGGGGTTGATTGTAGAGCAAATTTTGTCATCTGTAAAGTGGAGGTATAAAACTGAAACTAGGTGTTCACCAGAGATTTAGACTCTGGCAAATAGAAGGGCAAATATTTGCTTGTTTGCACAGGTAAATGGTGCCATTTATAATTAGGCTCAAGTGTGTCAACCACGACAGCTCTGTCTAGTTATGCTTATCTTTTTAAATGTAGCTTGTAATTGTTTGTGCACAGAAAGACAGAAAGAGACTGTGATGGAATTGTAGTGAACTGACCTTGTGGCTGGCAAGCTTTTAGTGATTAGGTCCCTTGAACGTGCTAACATTCATTCAAACCCAACAGAGAAAACATGGACACTTGATTATCTTGGACCTAAATGTATGTTTTTATATACAGAATCCAGTGGGTTTAGTGTCAAAAAACATCATTAAAATGAGTTGCGGGGATGGATGGAGAGGAGTTAGTAGATGGAAGAATATATATCCAAAATACTACATAATTCTAAAAACATTTTTTCATACGTTCATGGACTGCTAGATTAAAAATAATAGGGCCGGGTAAACTTGGAGCGAAGATTTTGTAAATTAAATATAAAGATTGGCCATATTATAAATTACTCTAACTTTTTATGTATGTAAAAGAAACTTATCAATTTTTGATTTCTATGCAACATTGTCTCTCTGAAAAGACAGACAGAGAAAATGAGTGTCCTTAAACTAAAAATGGCCTACTCTAATACTCATAATTATGCTGTTGGTTCATTTACAATAGATTGCTGTACGAAAATTGAAAAGTGGTGTGTGTGTGTGTGGTTTTTTTTTTTATTTGTTTTTTGTGTTAGGGAAACATCAGGACATGCCTACTAATAGCATGGTTTATTATTTGTTTGGAACACATGTCATGGGCACAACACTGATGATAGAATACGTCCCTTTTTCTATAAATTGCTACTAAAATACAGAAATAACACTTTCTCTCAATGTGATGATTTCTATCAATATGGAATAGCTTCACATTACTGAAAAAGCAATGTTCACTTTAAGTGTTGTGGAGCAGGAAGCAGAATACAGGAGATGAGTAATGGTTTAGGCTGATATGGGCCAAATAGACTGGCTAACAGTAGGGGCATGGAAAGTTTGCTCTGATGGTTCCAGCCCCTACTGCTGGGCTGAGGGTCTGTTACCGCTGTACAGGGCCGCTGAGAGCAGGTTTGGGCCCCCCAGCAAGGGCAGACTGGCTAAACAGGGCCGATGAGAGGGAGAGAAGTCGGGCCCTGGTCCCCCTTCCGGACCGCTGGGCCCCGGTAAGTTGTACCGGTCCCGCACCCCCGTCGGCCCTGCCGCTGTAGCAACATCCTTCTGCCTAAGACCTCAAAGGGACGCCTCTGCAGGTACAGGGGGGCACACTGGGAGTGGGGAAAACATGAAATTGTTCTTGCACCCGACTCCATGGAAAACTGATGGGGAGAGACAATAATTAATCCTGAGACATGAGCTGTTGAGGTAGGAAAACTGTACTACTTGTCTCCTTCCCCTGCCTGTGCATGCACTTCCAGAGGTATTTCTATGAGAGAAGGAGACCAAATCTCAAATCACTATCAACAATTTTGTGGATTGCTATTTTGTTGCTAAAGAGTTAATGCAGGGAAAAGTAGATTCTTTATTAAATAATCCATGTAGATGCATGCACATATGGTGAACAAAAATAACCTTCCTTTGGTTATATTTGATAGCCCCAACAGTAAAATATTGCTTGATCTCATTGATCTTAGCATAACCTATCTGTTTTGTTTTCTGGTTAAATTTAGCATGTCCCCAAATATTCCAGCATGAAACATAACTGTAAGGGTTTTATCTCAATTACTGCAGCATCTTAGAGCAATCTTGCCCTGCTCAGACTCATTTAGAATGTTCCTGCAAAGATAATTTTCCTAGCTCAGCACTTTGAATACGTGACCCCTATCTTTGCATCCCTCCACTGGCCAACCCTTCTCTGTTGCCTCAGACATAAGCTACTTGTTCTCCCTTTCAAGGACCTATCTCTATACTGGATATAATTTCTCATTCACTTCTGAGATGTTGAGTCTCTCCTCCAATCAGCCCATGATGTCATTTTCCATAGCTCTCTTGTTAACTTTTCAAACAAGCACCTTCGTGGTTTCTACCATGCTGCCCCACATGCTTGTTGTTAATGTCCAAAAAGCTACCTCATTACCCTCCTCCAAATCCCTACTTAAAACGCTCTTGCCATCATGCCTGCAAACAACTTGACAATGACTGGGTTGCTGGTGTGTCAAGACCAATGCCTATCATGCTGACCAATACTGTCTTCTTCTTTCCTTGTGTTCCCCTGCTGTCTGTTTGCTTGTCTCCTCTTATTGTCTCATTAGATCGTGAACTCTTTGGGTAAGGATCGTCTTTTTTGTTCTACGTTTGTACAGCACAGTGGGTTCCTCGTCCATGACTAGGACTTGTAGGAACTATGGTAATTCAAATAATAACAAAGGATAAACGACTCGTGCAGCACAATTTGAGTGAAATTCTAATATGGAATAATAGTTTGTGTGTCTGAATTAGATTAACAACTGTACAAGGAATGCTAACACATTTATATTGTAGAAGGAATGTTTTATAATATAAATACTTATGTATTAATTTAAAATCTACTAAAGTTGAGCCATTATAAGTCTCATTTTATGGAATGGGATAATTTGAGGGAATTTATAAAGAACAAGCAAAGGCTCCCAACAATTTATTACAAACAGTGAAAATTATCTAATGTAATTCAGTGTTTAGCTTTTCAGAGGCTAAATCTTTAATAATAAATATAATAGTAATAAACAGACTCAGAAAAGAATTCTGAGTATATAGATGTAGGAATTGAGTGTTTTACTGTTTGTCTCATAAAACTAGCTACTATATATGCACGTACCGCACAAGGTTTTAATAGGATATTTTACTTATCTGAGATCAGGATTGGATCTATGGGGCTGAAATCTGATCTCTGTGCAAGAATGAATAATTTGGGGGGAAAGGAAGGAACAGCACTATATTCACACAATGAGGACAGTACAGGTGGTTGGTGCTACTCAGAATAAGCCATGCTATTCATTCTAATCGTTCGAGGAAGTGTGTGTGTGTGTGTGTGTGTGTGTGTGTGTGTAAGTAAATCTGGCTGTGGATGATAATTATCATAGCTAGGCTCCTACTAGTTAACAGTACTTCCGCTGATGTCCTTGTGGAAAGTGATAGCTGATTTTGCGGTCCTGTAGGTCGGTTTCTTGTTTGGAGCAGAAATCCAGCAGAAAGCAAGCCAAAAAGCATCTGTATTAATGCAATTTTCTAACTAATAAGGTAGAAGCCACTAAAACCTGGGCTGCCTATAAAACAAATACAAAAAAATATAAAGTAATTCTGTTTTGCCTTAAAATCAACAAAAATATGTGTATATTAAAAAAAAATATTTTAAGCAATAACTAACTGCCCAGAAGGGGAGACCTCTGTTCTTTTTTGTCTTTCAAATCATCAAAAAAAAACAAAACGGATGCCAGCTAAATAGCATTCAATGTACCATGCATTTACTGGCACAATACAAATTATTTGTGTTCTATGGCCAAAATTGTTGTTAAAATTTGCATACCAACAGTCTTTGAAACCAAGGACATGGAAGGTTAACCCATTCCCCATATTGCCCATGGGATCCTTCTGGCTACCTCAAATTTCTAGCCAGAGGGCTGGGAAGAAAGGAAAGCTATTGGACACAGGAGGTTGTATCGAGTGGACTCCTCAAAGGTGGATGTGCTTGTCCTGGTTTGTTGCTCCAAAGCTCTGTAATAAAGTTATTTTACTAAAAACGTGTACATAGCATACATTAAGTAATAAAACTAATATACTGTATAATGGCAATGTGTATGTATTCATTAATTTATTTTTATATATATATATATATATATATATATATATATATATATATATATATATATATATATATATATATATATATATAAATAAATTAAAGTTTCCTTTGTAAATTAAAAAAAGCCAAATTAAAAAAAAAAAAAATTAACTAAAAAAAAATTAGTTAGCAAGTTCAGTCCAAAAATAAAATGCTGGCCCCATCCAAGGACACTGCCCACAGCTAAGACTTGGCTAACAGCCAAGAAAAGGGGGACCCTAGCAGCCCTGCCATTCATTAAAACAAATAACTAAGTCTATATAAAGTCCATCAACAAAAGACTGCTTTGGCTCCACACTAGAAAGGCCCTTTCCAAGTCCTGTTAACCAACAACACCGCTGTAAAGTGCCAAAAACTACCTGCCTGAACCCATGCTTCTCACTGTAAAAAACAAAAAAAAACAAAAAAAAACCCTCCACCTCAAAAAAACTCTCCGACTAATAAGCCTATTTCTCCTTCTAGCTCTGCTGTGCCTTCTGGACAGCCCCCCCCCCCCCAAAAAAAGTGACTTAACCGGATCCCTATGGGATGGGGCCAATAGTGCAGCAGCAGTTTAAAATATTTTTAAAAACCAAAACATAAGAAACTGGGGCACAGCTAACCCAGGTACAGGCTGAAATTGGTGAGTTACATGTTATCTCTGCCCTTAGTTCTATGACCCAAAAGTTGCTGACAAAAATGGTATTAAATATCACTGAGGCTGGAAAGGCTTTGCAGTGAAATCTAGCATGTTCAGAAATTCAAAATTGCCTGAATAACCATCTAATGGCCATTCGGAATAATCTAAAGCATTAAGCTTGGCCCACTGCCCTTACAGACGCATCAGGAGTACCATCTGATCTGTGGCCATAAAAACATACTTAAAAACTTTCTGGGTGGAAGTGCAAACATTCTCAATGCTCCTTCCAAGCATATAAACCAATTAGGGGGGGACTTGTGCTCGCATCGGGAAAAAATGTTGTTTCTATGTTAATCATTCCGGCTTAATTAAGCAGAATTTACAAGCCATTAAAAATGCTGCTGTTGTTTTCCGTGCTGTATTTCTTAATCACACCTTTAGTTTTAAAAACCTCCTTCCAGACCTTGGATCATGGTTTACAAAGCTCTTTCAAACAATTGTTAACATATAGAAAGAAAATAATTTATTTATCTAAATAATAATACAATGTGCCAAATGCCTGTGTAATGCTATAATCAAAAGCTCTGCTGTCCATAAAAAAACTCAGTATCTGTCCCTCCAGCTTGATCGCAAATTGCGTAGCGGGCCTGATAATTTTTAAATTTGTCAGGCCCGAAGGGGGGGACTGTAAAAGTTACTAGTGACCCCCCCCCCCCCCCCCCCTTAACAGAGCAGCCTTTATGTCAACCAGCGGCCATTAAAAGAGAGCAAACACTTCAAGTACACAGTAGCCTGAACTTTTCAACTGTTTTCCCTTCAAGGCCTTAAGGTAGTTAAAGCTGGTCCCAAGCCGGTTTTCACTGACCAAATAGCAAAAGCACGGGTCTAACCACCACCAACCAAGTGTTAACACTGCAAAAACCTTTGTCTAAATATGTATAAAAAAATCTGTAAAATGTGTGTAAAACAAAGTTTTTATACCAAGGTTCAAAGCTCTCCTTTCTTCTGCAGAATAAAGCAACTTTTCCTTATCCCTGTCTGGCTGTTATTGGCTCTCAGCTAGGTGGACCCAATATTTCGGTAACAATGGAAAGGCAGATATTTCTCTTACTGTAATTTGTTTATTTACAACATGAACACATTTCCTATTTTCCTGAGCACAGGTGGTAACAAACTGCACATGGACAACTCCCTTGTTAACAGATTCCTTAGGCTGGACACTGTTGCCCGGTCCCAGGAAATAGCTACTTTGGGTCTCTGTCTGTCCAGGGCAGTCATAAAATTCAAACAGATCCACCTACTCTGTGCCCCTTTCTTTCCCTTTGCCCCTGCACTTAGTCCAAGTCCCTCAAACTGCATGGTTCGGAAAAGAGGTTCAGGTCATTAACCCGCTGCTTTTGGGCAGCTGTGCAACACAAGGATGCTCAGAAAGATCCAACAGTCAAGCCCAGCAGACTGCTTTTAACCAACACAATGCCCTTAACTCTCCAAGGGAGGTTTTACTGCATGCCATCGTCAACCCTTTCTATGGACAATGTCCTACTGAATGGTTCTAAATCAGTGACCCCTTTATGGTAGCCATTAGCACCTTTCACTGAACACCACTTTACTCTTATCCACATCTGGGTATGTATGTATTTCTTCTTTTAAAACCCCATGCCCTGTTCTGACTATCCAATCAAGGATTGTTTTCCTAGTCATTTTTTACTGGATATAACATAGTTGCTTATAGCAACTGAGACTTTCATTATGAGAGAAACCGTGTTCAGCTGAAATTTAATTCATGTGAAAGAGAATTTGATATAAACCGTATTTCACTGTGCAATCAAGTGCATTACAAGTAAAAGTGGAAGTGCTGGGCTTAGCACAAACTCAACTGGATCATATAATCCTTCTCTTAAAAAATGCTAGGTGTCATAGTCTAGTAATCACAGATTTCTTCTGGTTGGTTGAGAAGGGCCCAAGGCCTCCTACAATCTTCAGTGGGCAGTGTGATTAGACTCAGACACTGAAGATGTGCTGCTATAGAAGTAATGGGACAAGTATCTGTATTGGAAAGGAAAAGAAATAGGAACAGAGATAAGTTTGCAAGAGCAGGGGCCTCACAACGTTCTGATATCTTGGATGAACTACAAGACCACTTTGAGGTTCAGTTCAGATAAGCACCTGATTTTGTTGTGGTTCACCGATCAGTAAGAGGGGCAGCCCAGACTAGAGAAGTAAGTAAAAGGACTAGGAGCTGAGCTTCTCAAATACTAATCCTAGCTTTTCTATCAACTCAAGGCCTCAATCCGGTCCTTACTTCCGCAATTTTACAGAAAGAGTAATCCTCACCTAGTTCCACTGGTGTTAAAACGATAAATTAGTTACTTTATACATTGCTTTGAAGATATCAAATGCTATACAAGTGATATTGATAGTCATAATGGTCATGCTATTCAGGACTGATCCTAGGATTTTCAGGGCTCTCTACAAGTTAACTATTAAGAGCTACTCATTTAAAAAGCTATTTTGAAGTCAAATCACTTCTTTATCCCCTGCCATTGGCAGTCTGTGCAGTGAATCTCCATGGAGTTAAACTCGTGGAGTGCACTGGGGTCCTACTCCCTTCTCTACCTCCTGAGATCCTGCCCTCTCTTGCCCTTGAGCAGCAGAACCATAGTGGCTCTACTGCCAGAGGGTCCCCTATACACCTGAAGAAAGGGGATGGGAATTTTCCTCAAATGACCTGACCCTTTAGATTAAATTCACATTTTTTCAAGGCTGTTAGCATTTCACAGGATCTCTAGCATGAGATCTCTAGCCTCTTATAGCTGTTCTGTATCCCACAGAGAATGACCCTTTGCAGATGTCAGTCCAGATCCTCACAATTGGCTTTAATTGCTATTGGAAGGTTGGGCAGAGGATCACGTTCTTTTCTCACCCTGAAAAGCAGTCCCTCCAAATCAGGACTGAGGCACATGAGCAGAACAATATGATCAAAGTAGCATAGCTACTGACTGTGCTGTAGTCACTGGCCAAATTTAAAAAAATAAAAATAAAAAAAAATGAATGCCTCAAGTTAGACACCTAAATAGAAATGAGCTAATTTTTCAAAGATTCTGAGCACCTGAAAATCCAACTGGCTTTTTCACACCCAACTTATTCCAGCCCAAAGTTTAAGACCCACCTTAGGACCTAGGATGAGATAAGTAAGAAGCTGGACAGATACAGGTTCATGTTGGGTCCTCTTCCTTCTGAGTAAGAGGAGAAAAATGGTTCATCCTCAAAGTGAGCAGCAAAATTCGCCTTCACCTCCCCTTCCCCAATGTTTTTGGAGGCATTGTTTGTCCCCATTTTCATTCACTGTCTTGTACCAGACAGATCGAATGGGGAAGGTGGGAGTAGGTTGTTACTGGTTCTCACTACATTATTTGTGTGTCACGGTTCCCTATCCTGTTTTCCTTCTCCCATTCCTCTGCCCACAACTGCTGGTCTCTTTTTGGAGGCATTTGAGGGCTGGTGGGGGTATCTAGCTTGATTGGCCTCTTCCATCCTGGGCTAAATGCATGTGAATGCTGATTCTTCTCCCTCCTGCATGGCAGTCATGCTGTGAACCTCCCTTGATCTGCTGTTTCCATAAAGGAAACCTAGCCTCTCTTTTTAGATGTTCTCATCAGAGCCTAGGATTTAGCTGGTGACCAAAGACTTCAAATCCTGTCCTGAGAAAATAATTTTAGAGGATAGGCTTCTGTATACAAAGTGGATAACTATCAGGAGGAAAACCTCTTTTATAGGAAGATTTCTCAATTTTTTTTTTTTCATGAGCTGTCAGATGATACATGAGGAAAACCAGCTTTGTCAGTCAACCTGTGAGATCCCTTAATTATCAGGCCCTTGGCATTTCACTGTTTTTATGCAAGCATGTTTGTGTTGTCTGCATTTAGTTTTCCCATTGTAACACTGGAAAAGCTAAAAGTAAGCAAAAGTGAAAATGTAAATGCCACGGTCTTAGCTGTAATATTAAATGTTCCTTGTGGTTTTAAGATTACCTTTTGTGCAGTCTGTTGATGCATTCTGGCAAGCACAATATTAAAAGTTTGCTTGGTGAAAATCCCCTTAGTTGAACTTGACAGAAAGTAATGTCAATAAATGTTTAATCCTCTGAGGAGAAAATACTCTGCTTCAAGATGGGTACCATAGAACAATACTTGCATGGAATATTTATGATGTACTTTTTAATCTCAAAATCTGTAATTCAAGGGTGAACTTTAAAATAAATGTATTAATCCTTAACTTGCTGTGGAGCGATTCAGTCAGGGCCACTGGAAAGTTAACTGTTGAACAGAAATTTTGTTTTTGTAGGTGCCAGTTTTCAAAATTTCATTGCTTTCATGGTTTAGCATTGGAGAGGCTAATCATGATTTAGAAAATTTAATGACTGTGACTGTACATATTTTGTCCTTGGCTATTCAGTTCTTCTTGGTTTCCCATCTCTCTAAAATTGTAGTTCTGCTTGTGGAAGTACACATGCTCCGGTAACCTAAAACTCTTAGAAATAATGCTTCTTTGGGGTGAAATTTTGCTGTACCCAGCCAATTCATATATTTTCAGTTCACCCTTCAAGCACCGACTCTAATTCTAGTAGTAGAAGTCTGTAGCATTATAGCTGTTATTACAACGTCACCATGAACTGAACAATGTATAATCTCTTTCGTTAGCTGATGGGTTGGATTCTGTACTCAGGTCTAGGTCCTTTGCACCATTCAAGTGGGGCAAAGGTTCAGAAACAGGCAGAGAATTCCCCTGTCATAGGGAAGCACCCTACTGGTGTAAATATCTGCCATCTTACCCATCTTAATATGGGGTGAGTAGTCCCAAGGGCAGGAAGTGAGTATGGCAGAGTTACCCTACACTAGGCCTGTCATCAGTGCCATCCCTAGGGGGGCACGAGGCCCAGGACAAATCACCCCTCACTGGTTTGGGGGGGCCCTACTCTGCATTGGCGGCTGGGCAGAGCCCTGGGCACATGGGGTGGCAGCCCTGACCCTGGGCATGTGGAGCAGCAGCTAGTTCCCACCCCTGTGTCTTCTGGGACTGACTGTGCCGGCCAACTGCACCAGCCCACAGGGCCCCCCAAAGCCCTTCACCCTGCCCAAGGGACAGCTCTGCCTATCATACACTGTCATAGGGTCTATCAAATGACCATGCACCAGTGGCAAATCTTAGAATTGCATGTCAGTAGCTGTTAAGTAGCTCTAGGGCTGTCCCTGAGAATCAGGGAACTGAAGCCTACTACCTCATACTCCACTCTCTCCTCTGTGCTAAACAGAATTCTGGCAGAGAAAGGAATCTGCCTCTGTAGTTGCAATCATGAACAGTAACCAAGGTTGGGTTGTAGATTTCTAAACAATCTATCAATGCCACTGATAAGTAATCAGACCGTTGTATTCTCTTGGCTGGAAGATAAGCCAGTCTTCCATGTAAAATATACACCTCTCTGTAAGGAAGTCTGAATGTCTTCAGATTTAGTCACTCTACTATTAATGAAGTACTTACATCATGCTACTTAACCCTAATACCAAGATCTTCAATACACACTTTGAATAATTCATCTTGTTTTTATGAATAACTGCTTTAGGTTTTGTAAAGAAGAACTGAAAGAAGTTGCAGGTATTCATAGATTACAGGGCCAGAAGAGACCATTGTGATCATCTGCTCTGTCGTCCTGTGTAACACAGGCCATAGAACTTCCCCACGAAAAAATTCCTAGAGCAGAGCTTTTAGAAAAACATCCAATCTTGATTTAAAAATTTTAAGTGATAGACCATCCACCATGATCCTTGGTAAATTGTTCCAATGGTTAATTATCATCCCTGTCAAATATTTCCAATCTGAATTTGTCTTACTTCAGGTTCCAGCAATTGAATCATGTTATACCTTTCTCTGTTAGATAGAAGAGCACATTTTTAAATATTTCTCCCCATGTAGATACTTATCAACTGCAATCAAATCATCTCTTAATCTTCTCTTTGGTAGACTCAGGAGCTCAATCTATTTAGTTTGTCACCATAAGGCATGTTATCTAATCCCTTAATCATTCACATGGCTCTTCTCTGAACCCTCTCCAATTTATCAACATTCTTCTTGAATTGTGGGCACCAGAATTTGATACAGTATTCCAGCAGCAGTCACACCAATGCCAAATACAAAGGTAAAATACTTGAGATTCCGCTGTTTATGCATTTATGTACATTTACATTTAGCCATATTAAAATGCATATTGTTTACCAAGTTTATCAATAAATCCAGATTGCTACGAATCAGTGAACTCTTTGTTTACTACTCCCCCAATTTTTGTAACACCTACCAACTTTATCAGTGACTAGTTTGTATTTTCATCCAGGTCACTGATAAAAATGTTAAATGATGTGGGGCCAGCAACCAGTCCTTGCAGGGTCCCATGGGAAACACACCCTGTTGATAAACAATTCCCATTTCCAATTACATTTTGAGACCTATCAGTTAGCCAGTTTTTAATCCATTTAATGTGTGCCATATTATTTTTATATTATTCTAATATTTTGATCAAAATGTTGTGTGGTACCAAGTCAAACATCTCTCAGAAAACTTAACTATATTGAGTTGAATCATCAACTGCCTTAAATAGAACATTTTAAACATAAAGGTTTTTTTTAAAATGAAGCTAAGGGTGGCTGTGTGAAATATTTCATTAAATGATTCAAGCTACTCTAATATAATGTGAGTTTGGGGTTGATACTTGGTTTTTGTTTGGTTTTTTTGTTTTGTTTTTTCTTTTTATGAAAGATAGGTGTGCCTAATAATGGAATGGAATTACTATTGGATCAAATTAATATAGAAGTAATAACTTATGTAGATTAACTTTGGCATTAACTTTAATTGGACCATTATACTTATGGTCCTAGAAGATTAAACGGGAAGGTCTTTTTTTGTTTTATAATGACACATAATACCGAAAACATACATAATACAGCAAAATTCTTCTCAAAATAGGACTGGATAAGATTGCCACTTGATTTGTATTAAATTCATATGTTATTAAATGTATTGATTTAATACATAATATTCCAGACTTAATATAATCAGTAATCGCAATATTTCCCCCATATTTTTTTTATTTTAATTTCTTTAGTTAATAAAATTGAATCCATACTCTGAACTTTTAAATACTGTGACACAGATTTAATGTCTTTAGATGAGCTGTGATTAAATAATAATTATAAGATTGATATATTAAGTGTTTGATACTGTCACTATACCATATTGGTCCTTCAACACACTCTGTCATTCATTCACAGACTTTGAGTACACCTGATTGCATCTAGTACAGTCAAACCCTGAGAGGAAATCTCCCATGATAGATCTGGGGAAACAGAATATTTGAATCGGCTGTTTAATGTGTGTGTTTTCCATTGTCTCCTACTGGACAGAATCAAAACTGTAGAACTATTTGATACTGGTTTTACACTACTAAGAGATACTGGAGATCTACTTTGAACTTAATTGTTAGGAGCCTGGGCTTTTAAGATAACATAATGAAAAGCGTTCTAGCCATAATTATTGTCACTGACATTACTAGGAGATATAGGTAAGTAGCACAGTGACAACCATTAGTCTTAAGGAGCTGCATATTCTTTGGTGTTCATTCTACTATGTTGCTGTAAAGCAAACTTTCAGCTCAATAATTACTACAAATCAGCATCTTAGCTGTCTCTATTCTGTGCCATTCCTAGATAGGGTTGGAGCTGCAATAGTAGATGTGTATACGCTATTCAAGCCCTATACTCTCAATCTTTGGCTTAGCTGGGTAGTGCTGTTATATCTACTAGATGTCAAAGGAAGAAAACAGCTGCGTCTTTCTTTTCAGAGAGCTAGACACCTGCTCTCTCTGTTCACATTGTTTGTTTCGTGCTCTACTACTGTGAGTTGTCATTATACTGTCTATATGGCATGAAGTCCCTCAAGATTAACTCTTCCGACTATCAAAAGCTGTGGTTGGAGGTCATAAGAAATAAAGCAACATTATCATAAACTTAGAAATAAGACAGTAATCACGTATAAATCTATTCCATCATCTAGTCCATTCCCTTCCCGACAGGTTTATTCCCTTTAATACATTCAAACTGCAGCTGTCCAAATGATGGCACCTGATCCTTTCAAAATTCAGATCTGGGCCGGGCACAACAATCCACTCATTAGTAATATCTAGACTTGAATACTGCAGTTCTCTAGGAAGGAATTGTTGAAGCAATCTCAGAATACTTCAGGCCATCTGCTCAGGCCCAATGACCCACAGGAACACATCATCCCAATTCACCACACTCTATATTGACTCTCCATTGACAATTGAGCACATATCTCTAATTTTGTTTTTTACAGCATTTCCACTCTCCCCTTCCTGTGAATGATATCCCATAATGGCTTCACTAAACTGGAACAACAAAGGGAGATTTGTGACTGTGAGATACAGAAGTTGTACTAAGATTATTGAACTCCTTTTCAGATAAACTATCTAGTTGCACCAGAATCTGAGATCAGTGTGAAACCCACCTTTTTGCCTAAGCTTTCTTCCAAAAGTCTTACGGACATGAATACTGTAATTCAGGGGTGGCCTTAGTAGGCAGGCAAGTATTGGCTCTCTCCATTTTACAAACTAAACATTTGCAAAAGGTCTCCTCAGGCAGACCTGGGAATAGAAACCAGAGGACATATTATGTACTGTACCTCCAAGAAGAAAAGTGAACAATGTGTGTGTGTGTGTGTGTGTGTATATAGGGCAAATTTAGGCATGTGTTTGAAACCTTAACTGTTGATTTCCTTTAAGATGCTTGTACCACTGCAGTCTTTTTAAAATGTAACTTTAACTTTGAATTTCCGTGTGTGTGTGTATGTGTGTGTGTGTTTAATTACAACATTCTAGTTGTTTTACTTCATTTTTTATACCTTTACTTGTAATTTAAAGGAAGTGCTGTATACAGTTAGTTGCCCAGTCTCTGTAGCTTTTAAATGCCCCAAGTTTAGAATCTTGAGTCCCATAGCATTAAGTAGAGGGAAAGAGTCTGACAGGTTTACGCATGAAATGAATGGTGGTTTCACTCTGAAAAGGTGCCAAATTTAAGGAGGTGGGGTGAAGAAAACATCCATGATATGTCAACTCTTACAGACTTTGATTTATTTTTAATGATGCAATGCACTTTAGGAAGCCCAAAGATTCACTCCTTGACAGACTAGGTGTCATGGTGTGCTGTATTGTATAGTATTTCTTTTTTTGAGGTGGGTGGCAATATGGGGTCATGACACTGAGCTCTTGTAAGTAGCAATTATCTCTTTGGGGTGAGGGGAAGAAAAGATTAAAGTTTAGTTGAATGTCAGCAAACCATTCATTCCTCTCCCTTTCCCCCCCTGTTACTTGTTTATACTTCTTAGTGTCTTCCTAAAGTTTCACTGTTGCCAACTCATAATTTTATCATGAGTCTTACTGTATTTGGTGTTTTTATGTAAAGTGCTGGTTCTTGGGTCATGGGATTATGTGAGAATCTGTTTTAGGGATTTTTTTTTTTTTAATGAAATTCTGGCGTTCTGTGGAGAAAAGCTTGAAATCATGAAACTTAGACTCCAAAACAAGAAGATAAATAGAATCATGTCTTTTTTTAATATTATGATTGTAAGCCAATCTCATAGTTTTTGGAGGGCTGATGCATAGGGTTACCATATTTTTAATAGTCCAAAAAGAGGACACTCCACGGGGCTCCGCCCTGGCCCCACCCCAACTCTGCCGCCTCCCCTGAACGCTCCGCCCCCTGCTCCTCCCCCTCCCCTGCTTCCCGCAAATCAAATGTTTGCGGGAAGCCTGAAACAGGCAGGCAGCAGGTGGGCTGGGGCTGGGGCGGTGGTGGTGGTGGAGGGGGGCGGGGGGGGGGGGGAACGGCTCAGTCCGCCCCCCCCCCCCCCCGACCGAGCAGCTCCCTCCGGCGGCCGGTCCCGGCCAAGTGGCTCTGGCCCCGGCGTCTCCGGCTCGGCTCAGGCCCTGGGACGCTGGCCCCGGTTCCAGCAGAGCGTCCCAGCCCCGGCTGAGCAGTAGCAGCCGAGCACCACCGGCCCCGGTCCCAGCGGCTCCGGCCCGGCTCTGCTCAGGCCCCGGTTCCGGTCGAGTGGCTCCGGCCCCAGCCCTGGCTGAGCGGCGCCAGCCGGCGGCTCCGGCTCCAGCCTGGACCCAAGCCCCACAACCCC
The DNA here is from genome assembly GCF_011386835.1 of Chrysemys picta bellii. Classification (NCBI taxonomy): domain Eukaryota; kingdom Metazoa; phylum Chordata; order Testudines; family Emydidae; genus Chrysemys; species Chrysemys picta. The sequence continues at coordinate 194,241,184 of NC_088792.1, forward strand.
TCCCTATTTTCCCAGACATGTCCGGCTCTTTGGAATTTCCTCCTGGACGGGGATTTGAGGACCAAAAAGCCGGACGTGTCTGGGAAAATCCAGATGTATGGTAACTCTACTGATGCATGCTTTCTGAATACTTGTGGCTGGCAATACTGGTGTGTGTGTGTGTGTGTGTGTGTGTGTGTGTGTGTGTGTGTGTGTGTATAAACATATATGTCCATAGACAAATCATGTAATTATGTGTGGAAGTTATCATTTTTTATATGGAGCTACTTTAGTTGTACTGGCAAGTACATGTTTTGCACTTGTCTTCATAAATGCATCTGCAATGTGATAAGCTGAAAATTTGGTCCCGTATTTGCATCGCACCAGAACGAGTCAGGGATGAAAGTAACTTAAAGGACTTACAAGTACTCTGGAGTCCTTAGGAGGGGGCAGGGCCTCAACTGGAAGAGGCGGAGCCTTTAAATCCCCAGGCACTTTAAATCAGGATTTAAAGGGCCCAGGGCCGGGGCTGTGGTAGCAGCAGCTGGGATCTCTGGGCCCTTTAAATCACCCCCAGAGCTGCAGAGGCGGCTACTGCAGCGGAGCCCCGGGCACTTGAAATCACCATCGGAGGGGACTCCCGGCTGCTGCCGCTGCCCCAGGCTCTAGCAGAGCTTTAAAGAGCCCGGGGCTCCACTGCAGTAGCTGCAGCCAGGAGCCCTGGGCCCTTTAAATTGTCACCCGAGCCGTGCTGCCAGAGCCCCGGGGTAGCAGTAGCCACGCCCCGGGCCCTTTAAATCACTGCAGGAGCCCCTCTGCCGCTACCCCTGGGCTCCAGCAGGCTCCAGGGATGATTTAAGGGGCCCAGGGCAGTGACTACTGGAGCCCTGGACCGTTTAAATCATCCCCGGAGCCCTACTGCCAGAGCCCTGGGGAGGTGGTGGTGGGCTCTGGCGGCTATTTTAAGGTCCGGGGCGGTAGCTATGGCTGGAGCCTCGGACTCTTTAAATCACCACCTCAGCCCCACCACCGCTTCCCCAGGGATCCGGCAGCAGGGCTTTGGTGGCAATTTAAAAGGCCTGGGGTGGTAGCTGTGGCAGGATTTTTAACAATGTTTTAGGAATGCTAAACATTGCTAACATATTTTTCCTGTAGCATGATGGCGGGGCTCGGGAGCAGCTACCCCGGAGCCGCCGGAGCCCCGCCGCCTCTACCCCCCGGCCTCCGGAGACAATTTAAAGGGCCCAGAGCGGTAGCTGGAGCCCCGGGCCCTTTAAATCGCTGCCCGAACCCTGCTCCCTCTTCCCCAGGGCTCTGGCAGCAGTTTAAGGGCTTGGGGCTCCAGCTGCTGCTTGGGGCCCCAGGCCCATTAAATTGCCGCCAGGGGAAGCCGATCCGCCCCGGTACACCACACCGGCTTACTTAAACCTCTGGAACTAGTTATTTGAGAACCTCACATTCAGTAATTCCTGCCAGTATCCTATCATCAAGTTTCACCTGTATAGTCATATGGTGATACAATTTGTGACAACTTTGTCCTCTTATTTTCACTAAGACCTACATTTCACAAAGGAACAGAATACAGTGCCATAGAACTTACATGAAACTTAGCTTTGTGCCATCCATATCTGCTGGTGTATTGAAGCAAATGTATTTCATGTCTTGCCTCTTCTACATCCTAGCACTTGCTATCGGATAGAATATGTTACTGGATAAGTCTTCCTCGCTGAAGAAGAGGAAGTTATTATGCAACCCATTCACACCAAATGGGGAAAATAAAAATATTACTGGCAGGAAAGTCTTGGCTTCAGATAACAGACAGAACTTATCACCTGTACTCCTAGTGAAATATTTACAGTTATCATTCGTGTCGGAAGTAATAATATTAGTGTATTTTTGGATAACATAGAAATCCTAACCATTTCTTGTCCTTAAGCAGTCTTACAGTACTTATCTTGCATGCACACACTATTTTGTAAAGTGCCTTGTAGTCCACGGACATTAAAGATGCAATATAGTAGTAATGTACAGTGATGTTAATACAGAATGAAATTTTCAAAAGCACCTCAATCTCCTTTTCAAAAGTGATTTGGGACCCTAACTTTCAAAGGCTCATAAGTGCCTACGTCATTTGTGAAAATGGGTCTTAGGCTCTTTTGAAAATATAAAGTTACTATTCAGAATATTTCTAATTAATCAAATATTGGCTTCATGGCATATACTGATCACTTGTGAGGAAGGAATTTTCCCCCCCTCATTGGCTAGGTATGTCATGTTGAAGGTTGCCTTTCTGAAGTATTACATATGGGCTACAGGACAAAAAAGGCACAGTTCATCAGCAAGTCCATCCCCCAGCAAATGCTGACAAGGCATGTAATTTTAACCAAAGGCTGAAACTGAGCTAATGCAGCTGATCTAGTCTATCATTTTTAACCATATATGTTTTGCTCTCACTATGATTTAAGATAATTCTTGCAGAAGAGCCTGTTAAATTGCAAATATATATCTAACTATTAGTCAATAATAATCCTTGAGGATTGAGCACACGATAAGAAGCTAGGAACTCCTGATTTCTAATCCCAACTCTGCCGATCACACTCTTTGTGACCCTAAAAAAAAAATTTAACCTCTCAGGGTCCCTTGAAGGTTAATTTATTACTTTAATACTATTTGTTCTAGAGCTATTCATCTTTTAATAATATACAGTAACTATAATACAGGAAGTGATATTACAATCCAACAATCCTCCACAAAGTATTGTAGCTAATATTTTATCAGAATACAACTCGAGTCATGTTATGTAAGGCATTTAGATAAATACCACATTAAAATGAATAAATGTCTGAAACAGCTGTTTCATTTGTGCTACTGCACATCTCTGTAAGATTATCTCCTGTCAGATCAGTCTCTGCTGTTATTTCAGATATCACAGTGTGTTCTTCCGTATCTGTTCTTGTCTAAAACCATTTCATGTTTAAAGATACATGCAAGAATGGTTGTGATGTCTCAAATGGAGGATCATAATTTATGACCTATTAGCTGGAAGAACCAGGAGGAAGTACTGTATACCTTCAGGAACAATGAAATTACACAAATAGGAAAGCATCTTAACTGCGGGCATAGTTGTACTCTGTGTCCAAATAAAGATCTTTTATCCACCTTACAGCTATGCTCAGCAGCAAATAAGAAAATACATCATTCAGACAAGTGAGCTGCTTAACTCTGTCCCTCAGTATAAGATGCTATTTTCAGTAATCTCAGTACACAGTGGAGCTAATAGTACAGCATATAATAAGTCTGAACATTTTTCTTTCCAGTAAAGCCAAAGAATAAAGGCTCATTCTGTGAAATAGGATTAACAAAAAAACAAGCTACCTTCAATGGAGCTGCATTTTTAAATGGAAAAAGATAAATCAATGTAAAATTTTAAGATCTTATGTGTCCTTAGATTCCCAGTACAGGGAGGAAGCACTGCTTATTGAAATAGTGCATTGTGCTATCTAATCCTGCAACAGTTTATTTTTTAAAATGTTTTTCCTCCTGTCACTTAAACACTGTGGAGTATAAAAAAGAGACTAGTAAGTCTTTCCCTTGTTTATGGCAGTTAATCAGAGCCAACCACTGTGCTAGGCTATAGCACCCAGCTTTACTTCCAAGTTAAATTTGGTAGTAGTGGCCACTGGTGTGACATGGAATGCAAACAGCCCTGCAGTCCTCTATCTGTCAACTTGTCTACATTTTTACAATAACAGTGATTGGATTCTACTGAAGTCCCTAAAAGGCAATATCTTCCTGGGGTTGGTGACCTTGATTACACAAATAGCATAACTCTTCCAGCAACTATCATTGCTGTCACATACCAATGTATGTGTCTTGACAGAAACTGTGTGTCTTTAAACTTAAACCTTTTCACTACATCCCATGTAAATAAATGCCCAAAGCAATCTGCCCCATGTGTCCCCTCTACTTGAAATCTGGAATCAGAATTGGAATCAGTTATGTTCTCATTTGCAATACTGTTTCTACGGAAATGAGAGCATGAAAGGGAAAGTTGATGCTATATAATGTATTACCAAAAATCGTTTTTAAATGTCTGAGTAGTGAGATACAAACATAGCAACTGACATGGAAGGGAGTGACTAAGGGTACTGAGCTGGGTGTAGAAGCAATGGCATATCAGTCTTAATTGTAACTTTGATGGCCTCATCCTCTTCTCCATATAGACTACTGGATCTGGCATGCGGTAGCAGCTATAGAGCCTAATTTTTAATATACCAAGGGCCTGATTTTCAGAACTGGAAATTTCCCACAGCTCCCATTGACTTCGGTTGGAGTTGCTGGAGTCTTAGTTACTTGTGACAATCAGGCCCCAAGTATGTATCATACTGTAAGTTATCTGGGACTCAATTGTGCCCTGAGTGTATTGGCCTGAGGGGATCAGGGGCATGCAGTGCTACTCGACTTCAGGGGACGCAGCACACTTCACTATCATGACCTCTGATTATGTGTTCTGGCCCTGCTTCCTCCCCACCCATTTGGAGTGTCTGGCATTGTAGGGGACAATAGGAGGAAGCAGTTTCTGCAGTCATACACAACAATGCAAATGGAATAAGAAGTCTGGCCTCCCTTTCACTGCCCACCCTTGAAGTAGATAAATGGGTAGTATCTGGCCTTTTAAGGTTTTCAATCATTTGGATAATCTTCAGCCTTATCAGTATGACCAAAGGGGACTTTGTGCAATCAAATAGGCTCTCTAACACAGAGGAAAGATTAGAGTACTAGGTTGTGACTCTGGAGACTGGGTTCAATTCTTTGTCCTGCCCCAGGTTTCCTGTCTGACCTTGGGCGAGTCATTCTCTCTATGCCTCACTTTACCATCTGTAAAATGGGGATAATAGCACCCTACCTTGCAGGGGTTGTATGAGGATAAACACTAAAGATTGAGACACACTCAAATACTGTGAAAAGAACAGGAGTAATTGTGGCACCTTAGAGACTAACACATTTATTTGAGCATAAGCTTTCGTGGGCTACAGCCCACTTCTTCAGATGCATAGAATGGAACATATATTGCGGAGGTGTATTATATATACACATTCAGAGAGCATGAAAAGGTGGGAGTTGTCTTACCAACTCTGAGAGGCCAATTAAGTAAGAGAAAAAACTTTTGAAGTGATAATCAAGATAGCTCAGTACGGACAGTTTAATAAGAAGTGTGAGAATACTTACATGGGGAGATAGATTCAATGTTGTTAATGGCTCAGCCATTCCCAGTCTCTATTCAAGCCTAAGTTGATTGTATCTAGTTTGCATATCCATTCAAGTTCAGCAGTTTCTTGTTGGAGTCTATTTTTGAAGCTTTTCTGTTGCAAAATTGCCACCCTCAGGTCTGTTATTGAGTGACCAGACAGGTTCAAGTGTTCTCCTACTTGTTTTTGAATGTTATGATTCCTGATGTCAGATTTGTGTCCACTTATTCTTTTGTGTAGAGACTGTCCGGTTTGGCCAATGTACAATGTAAGACAATGATGGCATATATCACATTGGTAGATGTGCAGGTGAACGAACCCCTGATGGTGTGGCTGATGTGGTTAGGTCCTATGATGGTGTCCCTTAAATAGATATGCCGACAGAGTTGGCACCTGGGTTTGTTGCAGTGTTTGGTTCCTGGGTTAGTGTTTTTGTTGTGTGGCGTGAGTATTTGCTTCAGGTTTGCACCCTAATCCTTTCATGTATTTATACCTGCTCCTGTATTTTTCACTCCACGCATCTGATGAAGTGGGTTCTAGCCCACAAAAGTTTATGCCCAAATAAATTTCTTAGTCTCTAAGGTGCCACAAGAACTTCTCGTTGGTTTTTATCATCCCAAGAGTAACTCACCTTGGAAATGTTAACTTTCTTAGGTAAGAATTGCTACTTTTTAAACCATTATATAATTTCTTAAAATTCAAGGGTCCAGATTCTCAGATAGTGAAAAATCAGCATATGGCAACTTACATATCTGAGGATCTGGCCCATAGAATAAAAAAGTGTGTACATTCACAGTACAACATGGTTAAAAGGTAGACACAAAAGCCAGAACATAGAAAGATAAATAGAATGACTTACTGCCATTTTAAATATACGAGGTTTGTAAGTCTGTCCTGGATGGACTGTTGTTTAAAAAATCACAACATAATAACTCCTGCAGATTGCAGATCCTGAGCAAGCTGTCTTTTCTAACAGTTGAGAGTTCACATTTCTTTATATTCCCAATTTGTCTGCAAGCGAGGAATTTTCCATATCTCCCAGAATTGCTGAAAACAAATTAATAGGGCTGGGATAGTACAACTAATTTCAGGGTTCTGAATTTCAGATGCTGACTTTAATAACTGCTATTACTGATATTAGTGCTATGGAAAGAGAAAAAACACTGTGTCATTATAAGCTGTGCTATATTGATCTAGCCGAGAGTTTCATTTGAAACTGCACTTACTGAAGAGAGACTTGTTTGGAGCAAATGTATTTTAATAATCTTCCACCTGCAGGTCTTCTTTTCTGCTCACCAAGTTCTCTGATAGTTTTTTATCCTAATTTAAAGAGCTCTAAGGAAATATTTAATTTTTAGTAGCCCTTTCATTATAATTCACTATCGCCAGGGTCTGTATTCTTCTCCCTTTTATTCAGAGGATAGATTGGATGTTTGGTGGCACCTTAAAGACTAACAGATTTATTTGAGTATAAGCTTTCATGGATAAAACCCCCCACTTCTTCAGATGCATGGAGTGAAAATTACAGATACAGGCATAAATATACTAGCGCATGAAGAGAAGGGAGATACAGGCCAGTCCTTGCTTACAGAGAGCTCCCCTCCCCCTCCCCCCAACCTGAAGCAAATACTCACCAGCAACTACCCACCACACCACAGAAACACTAACCCAGGAACCAATCCCTGTAACAAAGCCTATTGCTTACTCTGTCCCCATATCTACTCTAGCGACAGTATCCTAGGACTTAACCACATCAGCAATGCCATCAGGAATTCGTTCACCTGCACATCTACCAATGTGATATATGCCATCATTGTCTTACATTGTACATTGGCCAAACCGGACAGTCTCTACGCAAAAGAATAAATGGACACAAATCTGACATCAGGAATCATAACATTCAAAAACCAGTAGGAGAACACTTTACAGGGCTTATGGTCCTATGCCCAGATTACTCATGAGTATAACTGGTTAATACTGTAAAAGCATATTCATGAACATCCATTCAAATAAAAGCTGCAAATTAGCTAAGGCATTTGCAGTCCCTTGTTTGCTTTTTGTGATCAATCATGACCGCACAAGAAGGTATCCCAGCTATTTCTGTGAACTTGAACGGCATGTGTATGCACATACCTGTGCAAACATGTAATATCTAGCATGAATATTTGTGCTGTGTATGTGTGCATGGGGAAGGGCTCATCTTGAAAGCTCTTTATGCATTAGAAGTAATCTGTTCAGAAAGCAGAAACAACATCATGGAACTATGAAGAGATAACTGGCTCTGTGGATGAGGGGAAAGCATTGGATGTGTTTATTCCTTGACTTTAGCAAAGCTTTTGATACGGTCTCCCACAGTATTCTTGCCAGTAAGTTAAAGTTAAAGTAGTATGGGCTGGATGAATGGACTATAAGGTGGATAGAAAGCTGGCTAGATCGTCGGGCTCAACGGGTAGTGATCAATGGCTCCATGTCTAGTTGGCAGCCGGTATTAAGCGGAGTGCCCCAAGAATCGGTCCTGAGGCCGGTTTTGTTCAATATCTTCATTAATGATCTGGAGAATGGCGTGGACTGCACTCTCAGCAAGTTGGCAGATGACACTAAACTGGGAGGAGTGGTAGATACGCTGGAGGGTAGGGATAGGATACAGCGGGACCTAGACAAATTAGAGGATTGGGCCAAAAGAAACCTGCTGAGGTTCATAAAGGACAAGTGCGGAGTCCTGCATTTAGGAAGGAAGAATCACATGCACTGCTACAGACTAGGGACTGAATGGCTAGGCAGCAGTTCTGCAGAAAAGGACCTAGAGGTTACAGAGGACGAGAAGCTGGATATGAGTCGACAGTGTGCCCTTGTTGCCAAGAAGGCTAATGGCATTTTGGGGCATTGCCAGCAGATCAAGGGAAGTGATCATTCCTCTCTATTCAACATTGGTGAGGTCTCATCTGGAGTACTGTGTCCAGTTTTGGGCCCCACACTACAAGAAGGATGTGGAAAAATTGGAAAGAGTCCTGCAGAGGGCAACAAAAATGATTAGGGGGCTGGAACACATGACTTATGAGGAAAGGCTGAGGGAACTGGGATTATTTAGTCTGCAGAAGAGAAGAATGAGGGGGGGATTTGATAGCTGCTTTCAACTACCTGAAAGGGGGTTCCAAAGAGGATGGATCTAGAGCAAAGGTCTCAAGTTGCAGTGTGGGAGGTTTAGGTTGGATATTAGGAAAAACTTTTTCACAAGGAGGGTGGTGAAGCACTGGAATGGGTTGCCTCGGGAGGTGGTGGAATCTCCTTCCTTAGAGGTTTTTAAGATCAGGCTTAAAAAGCCCTGGCTGGGATGATTTAGTTCGGGATTGGTCCTACTTTGACCAAGAGGTTGGACTAGATGACCTCCTGAGGTCCCTTCCAACCTTGATATTCTATTATTCTAACTTAGGTGGCCAATCACACTCTAACTAATAGCTGGTAGGGAAAAATTATAGGGTGAAATATTTTTTTTTAATTATTCCTTGAATAATTTTGTGTAACAATCAGATTAGTAAACCCTGAAAGTCTATTTATAGATAATCTGCACAGAGAAAAAGGGCCCAGTATTGACAAAATTCTGGAAGCAGGTCATCCAGCTGAATTCATGAGCTATCATACACAAGAAATTGCCTCTCTTTGATACAGCTTCTCTTTCACAGGCTTAGTTTCCATGGCATCTGAGCCTTCTTTTTCTCCCTATTTCATCCTCATCATCAAAATTATCTTCACATATATACACTAGAGCATTGTAGGATACACACTTATGAATTTTTATATATTAATGACTAGAATAAACTGTCAACAATGAACTGTAAGTTAGAGAATTTTGAAAATGCTTTCATACACAGAATATAAAGGAAGGCTGACTAGCCTTCTGTTATTTTATGATCGGGTCTATGTTATATATTTCTTTCGACTCCGCTGCCTGTCTCTCTTTGTAGAATTATAAAATGGTCTCATTTGCTGCTTCAGTGGTATCAAATAATGCATTTGTCCAACAGTAAATGAGGACTTCTCAATTCCAGAGATGAGCAAGATGGGTCTTTAGTATATTTTTAAGTATTGAACCACATCAGTCTTGAAAACAGGTTTGAGAGGAAGGCACAGGTTTGAGAGGAAGGGGAAAAAAGTTTTTCCTTCCTCTCACATGCCTCGAAGCTTTTTTTGTAATAATATATCCCAAATTTTTGTTTTTTTGTTTTTTCCATTCTTCTGCTATTATAGACTGTCATCAGAACAAACTTCTGTCTTTGTGTGGAAGGTTTAAAGTTCATTCAGGTTTGAAAAAGTGGATATTTTAAATCTGATGTTGAATCATCATATGTAGGGTGCAACATTTCATTGAGGAGATAATGAAGGATTTTGAAAATTTTTGTATCCTCTGTTGTGATTGATGGAGGATATATTTTAGTAAATGTGCTGGATTGACTGTTCTTATTATAAATTTGAATTGTATCCACTGAAATAGTAATAAGGCATTTCCAGGCAAATATCAAACTTGGATTCTTAAAGAAAGTAATTGTTTGACCTCATAATTCCACCTAATGAATGTAAGTTAATGAACCATGGCTGCATATACAGAGAGACAACTTAGTTGTTGTTGAGGACTGAACCCCAGGCTAGGGCCTGCACAACTGAAATCAATATTAGGCCACAGAAGTTTCTGCTACTTGAGTCACTATTTGTTTGTCAGTGTGTCATCAGTAGGAAATGGACAGCAATCATGTCTTCTTGTCTAAATTAAAAAGAAACTGAAATCTGGCATTTGTCTTCTGCAGTCACTGATTACCATGAAGGGATTAATACTGTATTTTGTAAAAGAACAGGTGTGAACCAAAGTCTGTCTTTATTAATTCAGTATCTAACCAACCACGGATAAATAAACCCATTGTTTGGTTAAGTGTAGCAAACTCTGAAGGGCGCTGTGATGCTGACAGTCATGAACTACTCCAGGTGCCAACTCTTGCCAAGGTTGTAAGTGTCAGCTGAGCACTGACAGATTTATAGCTGGAAACCAGACCAGCTCATGTGTATGTTAGTGTTGTTCAAGATAGGTATTAGACTTACAAGAATGTGTTTCGTGTGATCCCATGCTACAAGAGGATATGTAAATTTTGCCTTATAACTGTAAATATGCTTGCTCCGACCCTGTGAACCCAGTTAGGAGGATTGATCCACCGCTCATCAAGGACGACTATCAGAACTAAATGGGCCATTGTGGAACATCATGATGCAAACACTTGGTTAATGGCTCTCTCATACCCATGAAGGTGCTACATGCAAGAAAGCCAATCCCATCAGCTTGAATGCTGGAGGAACGGGATAAAACAGGGATACAAGAACATTTTCTCTCTATTTTGATGTTTAGACTGTCACAGGGCTGGATGTAGGAAACAGAAGCAGAGATTCCCAGGGTCAACATGGGTTAGCCCTAAAAGACATACAGTGCTGACAGATTACTAGAACTCTGTCAACTTTTAAAACCATAGACTGTAACTGTTTTGTGTGTGTTTGTGTATATGTATAGATGTATGTTTCACAGCTTTAATTCTCTCCTTTTTCCTTTTCCTTTTCCTAATTAATGAGTCCTTAGTGTAGTTTACTATAGGATTGGCTTCAAGCATTGTCTTTAGTGTGATATCTGAGGTACAATTTGACCTGGGGTAAGTGACTGGTCTCTTGGGATTGGAAGCAACCTGAATCGTTTGTGATCTTAGGTGTATAGCAACCAACTATCACTAAACGCAGGCCTACACTACTGCTTATGTTGATCTAAATTGCATCACTCAGAGGTGTGAAAAAGACATCCCCCTAAGTGATGCAACTTACAGCGACCTAAGAGCTGTCCACACCAGCGTGATGTTGTCGGAAGACACTCTCCCACCAATATAGCTTCCACCTCTTGTGGAGGTGGAGTAATTATGCTGTCAGGAGAGCGCTCTCCTGTGGGCATAGAGAGTCTTCACCAGATGTAGTGCTTCTAATGTAGATCTGCTCTAAATCCAGCTTGCCTGTGTGGCAAGATAGAGTGGAATGCCCATGGGGACTGTCTGTGACTCCATGGTAAGACTGTTATTGTGCCTGAGGAGTTCACATTTGTTACTGGGTTGGTGAAATCTAATTATAGAACAAACCACAAGTGTGGGGAGGGGTGTCCTGCTTTCTAACCGCCTATTGTCCTGAGGGTGGCACTCACGGTCATGAACTACTCCACACGCTGTGCCAGGCACCATGTAGGTCGTACTTCTGTCAGGTCACGTTCTGCATCTCTGATATTTTAGGTGTATATTTTTACTAGGAGTTAGATTGTATGTAGAAAAATGTATCCTCTTTCACCCTTTTACTGCTTTTAAAGGGAAACTTAACTAGGTTGCTCTCCATTTTCCCCCCAGTATTCTTGATCTTTGTATAATCCCTTAAATACAATCACAGTTTCCTATGTACCTGTTTACTGCTTCATCCTTATTTGAATTTGTACTTTGTCAATTTTCCATATATTTTACTATGGTGTTTTCAGAGCAGTTGATCAAATCCCTGAAGAAAATCTTGTGCTGACGATCTCTAATTTAATAAAATTAAATGGATGTGATTACGTCAACAAACTTTTTTGTTTATTTTTACAACATTAATCAAGTGAAGAACAATTAAGAGTCCATGATATTGTTGCCAGAATTTGGGTTTATTTACACTTCTTTGGCATGGCCAGAATTTGGCAGCATTTTCAGTTTAACCAATTTAACTAGTGGTGGTAGTGTGTGCATGAGTCAGAGCATGTGTTTTGGTTGTACCATTAAGGAAATCCAAAATGCTATGAGTAGCTCTGTTGATTATTACCTTGGCCAGGTTGGTTAATATTAGTGGTTTCTAAGGCAGGTTATGTCGCTTTAATTTGCAAAGGAAGGAAAAGGAAATGAAAAAAATCAGTCATTTTTCCTCCACGTAAAACAGTCATATGTATTGCAAGACTCCTTCCCCTCTAGTTTTTTGTCACTGAATTATCTGTCACCGTTGTACTGTGATTTTCCCCCACTCTTTCTTCCCTGCGCTCCCCCCCAGTTCTGCAATATCAACACTGGCTGTTCTTTTGGTCTGTTGTATTCGTTGATACACCACTTTGATTTAGTGATCAACGAATCATGTATCTGTGGTAGAGGTTATTTATAGGCACAAGAGAAGAAATATGAGAAATATTAGTGCCCTATACTGCCAGCAGTGTGTAATACCAATTCCAGATAGCAAGCAATAACTAAAACGTTGCTATCAGTCCTTCAATTTGTCATCATTTGTCCACTGTCATTTTAAGCTCCTGGGATGTCTGATGTAACAAATGAGTTGCTTCTTCTCAGTCTGGTTTTATTCCCAAGGGAAGAACTTGCCCTTTATTCTTGTAAACACCCAGATCCAGAGCCAAAACAGGGCTCCAGTGCCCATTGTCACTACTGGCAACTTCACTGCTCTCTCGGGTTCAAAGGCAGATCCAGAGGTGTCTACCTGAATTTAGTGTGAGTTTCCCACATTATATTTTCATAAGGCCTAGTGCTCATCCCCTTCAAGTCAAGTGTGAGTTCAATGGCAGAAGGAGTGGGATGACAGCCATTCTACATTATCTCTTGTATTTCAATGACGAAAAGGGGTTCAGACGATAGAATCAACATCTTCAGTGCTTTTCTTTACAATGCTCCACCTGTGATCTTGGCTGCTGATTCTGGTGTGGGATAAACTAGGCTCATAGCTAGAATATCATCATCATCCCCTTTAAAACCGAAAGAAATATAGTGATAACTCTGAACTTATGCCTCAAAAATCTTCCCATTAGACTACTTGGCTTATTTCAACACACAGATATAATGTCTCCCCTGTCTTAATTTTTAAAATAAGAATGGAAATGGGTTTCAGATTTCCAATTGTCCATTGTCATAGTCTTAGACCCTGCTTTGGGAGACCAGGGGAGCACTCTTTTTAGTCAGGTCTGAATCAAAATGTTAGTTTTTATCATGGCTACAGGATTAGCTAAACCTCTGTCCGTTTTCTGCTCTAATAACACCCACCTCAGAACTTGGGCCTCTTGTTCTTACCTAGTTTGGAATGGAATATCAAGATTCTTCCACTCTTAGACAAGGACTTGGGTCAGGCTACATCATATATACCAACTGCTTATTACCCTCCAAGTCCAACTGCATTTTAGGCACATGTGTTTCTTCCCTTTGGGAACCTATGACTAGTGAGACGGTGGCCAACAATGTATTTTTATTTATGGAACAAAGCAGTAGTGAAAAGAGATTTTAAAACATCTGATATGCATATTTAGTCTCCTCTCATTTTACACTTCACTGGAAGCAAAGTTAGACGAGCTTTTCTCTTACGTTACAAGAACAGAAAAGACCCAACTAAGGAAGCCAAGGTGCTCTTGGAACACTGCATGGTATCTGTCTGTCTCCTAGATAATATCTCCAACAGTCAGTTTCCCATTTTTTCTGGAAAGCTGGCTTTTTCTGGAAGCCCAAATCTTTGCTGTGTGTTTGGGACCAATTACAATATTGCTCTTTGCTATAGGGCCAAAGTTGGAAATCTTTCTTCATCTTCAAACTGCTCTCCTCCCCCCTCCCCATTTGGCTAGCCAGATCATTGAGAAGAATGTCCTATGAAAGTTGCCTCATTGGGATGTTAGTCTTGTCCAGCCCTAATGGCTTGCAATCACTGGTGTTGTGACTGTACATACCTGTGAGGGAGTATGTTGAAGCTACCTTCTCCCCTCTGACATTCCAACACACCATCCCAGAAGCTCAACATGTAAACCAAATTGTTGAATACAGATCAGCTTTCACTATTAGCATCCTCACATTTGTCCCAGGTATATCTTTGGAGAGTTAGCATTTCTCTCTCCTTTCAACATTGATCAAACATAACTGTAAGTCTAAACTTCTCCATTTTTGATTTTTCTTCAAGTCAGAAGGCTGGATTTCAGGGTTTTACTTGTTGGAATAAAAGAAAATTGGGATAATTTATTTTATTATTCTAGAAAAAAATGCCTCAAAATGTAAACAGTTAACATTTATAATTTGTACATTTCAGTAACTATTACACATTTTACAAATTTAGTCAACCATTCATTTCATTTGCACTGCCTCATTTATCCCCATTCATCTAAAAATAAGAGGGAGAACATATCACCTGTTTCCACCCAGTTCTCTGTGTTATTTTCCTTCCACTTATTGGATTTTAAGACTTTGAGGACCAAATCCTCAGCAGGTGTAAATCAGCATAGATCTACTGACTTATACAAGCTGAAGATGGTCCGGTGAGTAAAAGGTGATCATAGTACAGATTTACAAACAGCCCTACTACATTTCTTGGTGGAGATTTCTTGCACATGATCTGCAGCTCTGGTGAGTTAGCCAGTGAGCCTCTGATTTATTTGAGATCAAATAGGCAGGGATGGTGTTTTTGTTGTTTGTTTTTTTGTGATTCTATAACTAATTCCATTCAGCATTTTCCTCAATAAAGGGGATTAAAAGTACAGCTGATCACCTTTTTTTCCCCCAAAGCAAATTTAGATGAAAATGAAGAAAAATGTAGTTTTGTTAAAATTTTCACATTAAGTTTTGACTTTTAGACAAAAAAAAAAAATTGGCCAAACCAAAAATGTCGATTGGAAATGACACCATGCTGTCTCCTGGGAATTGTAGCGTAGGCTCCTATTCTCTATGAGCTGAGTTCCCTGGCCAATCAATATGTCCCAAGATGCACTACAGTGTCTTCTCTGGCAAAACTGTCACAGTGCAGCCTGAAAGTCTTATGGCCATGGGGCACCATGGTCATTCCAGTCCAGGAGGGGAACCTAGTCCATAGAGGAGAATGGGGGCATGAAGTAACCAAACTACAACTCCCATGACTACCACGGCAGTATTTCCACATCTACATTTTTGGTTTTCAGTTCAAAATGTTCAGGGTGGGTGGGGGTGTGTGTGTGTGTGTGTGTGTGTGTGTGTTTCAATTTTGATGAAATGGCATTTTCCAATGGAAAAGTGTGCCATCAGAACATTTTTCAACCAGTTCTACTCCTGAGTACAAGGACTGAACTGCTACTGGCACCAACACCAATGCCCATGGTCATGTATCACTTTCTGAACTGGACAGAGGAGCTAGCTCGCTATAGGGCAGTATACATCTTCTTTGGAGTTGAAGCTAAACAAATTTCAGACTGGAAAGACAGCATAAAGTTTTAACAGTGAGGTTAATGAACCACTGGAAAAAATTACCAAGGGTGGTGGTAGATTCTCTATCACTGGCAATTTTTAAATCAAGCTTGGATTTTTTTCCCCCTAAAAATATCCTCTAGGAATTATTTTGGGGAAGTTCTATGCCCTGTGCTATGCAAGAGATGAGACTAGATATTCACAATGGTCCCTTCTGGCCTTGGAATCCATGATTGCTAATTAAGTGGGGCTAGGCGCACAGTCATTGCCTTCCCTGGCAGCATTGAGAGGCATTGTGTCTGCCTGAAGCCCAATATTGTCTAGGCTACAAGTAGGGATTATGTAGTTCCACTATGTTGTTGCAGAGCACAATAGAGCCTGTGTTGACTTCAGTGGATTGTCTGCAGGAGCAAGCCTCTTGTGTCAGGACACAGCATTCACTCCAGCAACAGAGACAAAGAAACAAACTCTGCCCAGATGTAAAACTTGTGGAACTGAACTCCATCTTTCCTCTATGGATGTTTCACAGTTTGTGTTGTGCTCTTTTCATAAGTAAATATCTACTGAGTTTTATCATTTCCTTGTAGACTTGATCATATTTTTTTACCAACAGAGTGACAGGTAACTTCCTTAAATGCCAATGTCCCCATTAATCAGTTTTCTGAATTACTTCACATAAAATGTGATCCATTAATTATTTCACAGTAAGGATCAGAGAGTGTTGCATTGATATCTTTGTTAAAGTTTCTTGGCTTCAGATGGTTTTTGTTTTCTTGTCAATGTGTCCTCTTCTCTGTTTACTGCCCTCAATTCCCTCCTATGGTTTAAATTCACTCTTAGCTTGTCTCAAAGGGAAAATGTTATTGAATCACAGGAAGAGATGGTATCAAAGAAATAATTTGCTCATCTACTGTATTAGTTTAATATCTCCCTAGTGTGTACCTTGCAACTCCAAATCTTTATATTTTTAATATCGTATTAAAAATGGGCTTGAAAACAAACCTTAATTACTATGGCTCACAGTCACATGGCCATGCAGTTAATTGACTTCTTGGTTTAATTGTTTAATTAACTGCATAGCTTGTAATGTCTATTAATGTAGTTGGAGTCATCATTTTCAAATAAAAAAAATTAGTGTGCACAGCCAGTTTTAATAAGTCAACAACTTAACATCACTTTTTTCCTGTGGGTTTTTTTTTTTCTCCCCCTCCCCGCTCCCTTCTTCTTTTTTGAGTCTTCATTTTCCCCTGTCATTCAAGCCCTAGGGTTTTCCGTGCTAATATGCAAGATATTCTTCTATGCTTGGAATCAAGACCCTCCAGTTCCCTCCCCAACTGTCATCCCTGTTGGTGTTTAGGGCAGTTTTTTCTTCTCTTCTCCCACCAGGTGGGATAAGTATCACATCCTCAACCTCATTTCTTTGGCCAGGTCTGCACTACAAAGATTTACTGGCATAGCTGTGTCACTCAGGGGTGATTTAAAAAAAACACCCTACCCAATGTAGATATGCTGGCAAAAATGAACAAACAGTGTAGATGCAGCTATGCCAACATAGGAGTACCTCTATCAGCATAGCTAATGTCATTCAGGGAGGTGGTGTTATGTTGACAGAAAAACTCCTTCTGTCAGCATAAAGTGTGTCTACACTAGGTGGTGTAGCCTGCTTGTCGTCCCCCCCCCCCCCCCATGAGCACCGCCAGCTTTTCTGCCACCCTAGGCGGCGGAAAGTCCTGCCCCAAAATGTCACCCCCCACAGAGGTGGCGAAAGGTCCTGCCGCCGAAATACCGCCGTGGTCGCCGCCCCCCAAATTGTAGCGCCCAAGGTGACCGCCTAGGTCGCCTAATGGGTTGTGCCGGCCTGCTTCCTCCTTGCCTCCCCCTCTCCCATTCATTGTCCTCTCCACTCCTCCCTTGCCTGAAGGGATGGGGAAGGAAAAGAGGAGGGAGATGCATGGTGAGCGAGCCGAGTGGGAGCGGGCAGTGCCTGGGCAGAGTGGGGGGATGAGGCCTGGGGAAGAGCAGGAGTGGAGGGGTGGGCAGGGCCACGGGCAGAGGAGGCGGGCTGGGGAGCTAGCGTCCCCAAATGGAAGCTTCACCCACTGCCCATGCTTGCTTCTATTCTGTATGTGGAGTCATCTTTTATAAAGATTCAGAAAAATTTGTTCATATGGTTTTCAGTTACTAAAGAAGTTTTTTAATGTAACAAGGTTTGAAGAGGGGCATGTGAAAACATAACTTGGATTCATACTACTATGAAAAAAGGAAATTATTACTATTCTTTTCAATAGTAAATCTTGTAAATCTGACCTCAATTACTTTAAAATAATAACCTTTCACAAATCATCCATTTTATTTATAAGTAACGTGTGTGTGTGTGTGTGTGTTTAAAATAATTGCTAGTAACAAATTTTCATACATTGAAGGGTATTTTTATACTGACTTTTCACAGATTTTAAGGACACAAAGGACCATTATGATCGTATCTCATCTGACCCATTGTATAACAGGCCAAAAGAACCTCACCCATGTATGTAACTTTCATCATGTTACTATATTTTTGTTTTTAAAATACACATTTTATAATTCTAGTGAAACCTGGCAGTGCTAATTAATATATATCCTAGGCTAGGTGTTCTGGAGGGATTTGCTAAACAGGTTTTTACCCAGTCTACTGCAGTTATGAAAGATCAGGGTTGGCCCTAAGGACATAGACTGGTGCTCAAGCTGAGAAGTTGGAGGGAGTGACTAGAGGGTCCATGAAGCAGTGTATCATCTGGCCCCATCCCAATTTCTTCCCCCTCCATTGCAGGGAACCCCTTCTGAGCTCAGTTATGAACTACACGGAGGTGGAGAGAGGGGGATTTCTCCATCAAATTTCTGTTGTCAAATTTTCTTGCATAACCTGATGAAGTCGCTTAACTCAATAATTCACCTATTATTTTGTGTGTAATAGAAACCCTTACAGAACAGGAAATATTTCCATTCATTTGAATGCTCTGGACTCTGTTTAGTTCACAAATATGAACCGATATCCTTTCTGCTGCTTCAGTGGAAGTGCCACGTCAGCTCTAGCAAAGTATTTGTTCTCATCTGAGACCCAAAGATGCCCAAAGACAGGAATAGGCATCCTTTTTGAGGAGAACCACATTGGGAAAAATTGTACAAGTAGTGAGGAATGATTTTGGCTGTAGGTGAGCGATCACAAATGATCCCAGTGCAACTCAGATACCCACTTAGCAACGGCACACTAACTGACTGCCTGCTTAGATTTTGGCCAATTTAGCTTCTTAGAAAGACCCACATATGCTGTACTTTTTGGCTTGCTTTTATGTTCTTCCAGGTTTCATGTTAATAGACTCATAACACATCTTCCCAATTAAAAAAAACCAATCAGATGAACTAGAGTTTTTGGCCAGGTTCATTTAAGGTTTTGCATGTCGACATTCTAACTTCCATTATGCTGTTTAATTCCCTTACGTATGTACAATTGTCTTGGGGGTGGGAGGACTCACAAACCCATCATCAAGATATGCATCTTTATAAAGAATCCGTAATGGCCATTGAACATTTGGGTTTTTTTTAATTTTCCCTTTCATGCAATATGTGCATCCTGCTTTTGATAGCTGTTAAATGTTCAGCGCTAAAGCATATGTTTGAAGAAAAGTTGTATAAGACTGTAGGGAATATAAATCCACACAATAGTTTTCTAATCCTTTGCTGGTTCTTTGATCAGCTCCTTCATACCAGCTGCACAGATTGCACCTTCATATTCCTCATGTAACATAGTGCAATGTTATGCCTAACTTCTGCAGCCTTATTTACATTTTTGGTTTTGCTTTACTACTTCTGTAAAATGAAATCTAGTTCCCTGAACTCATAATTCTGTTTTGAAGAGGTTCTATTAGTTCTGAAACACATCTCTGTATAACTGTTTCCATCTCATCAT
Organism: Chrysemys picta bellii; assembly: GCF_011386835.1. Classification (NCBI taxonomy): domain Eukaryota; kingdom Metazoa; phylum Chordata; order Testudines; family Emydidae; genus Chrysemys; species Chrysemys picta. The sequence goes on from NC_088792.1 coordinate 194,260,575, forward strand.
TTATTGTACCATTCAAATATATTTTTCTTCTATACAAAAACATAAAATCTGTCACACTTCTCTTTATTATGAAATAATCCTGAAACTAAGCTGCTGCAAGATCTTATGCCAGGAGCAGCGGCTGGTGTGGCTGGCCCCAGAGCCAGCTGCTTGGGAGCCCCTGGGGTCAGCCACACTGGCCACTGCAGAAGTCACGGAAAGTCATGGAATCCGTGACTTCCGCAAACTCCGGGACAGACACAGAGCCCCACCTGTAACTGAAACTGGTGCATAAAACTGATTTCAGTCATATGCTTTTTCAATGTATTCATATGTGTTTTCTTATTTGTAATTCTCATGGAAGCATTACAGCTAACGTCATTTTAAACATATCTAATTTCAAATTCAGACCATCCTAATTCAAGGCATTGTAGCTTTTGTTGGTATTTTTTTCTAATAGCCTGTTGTTTAAACTTTGAGCCAAACTGTGCAGCTCTTACTCCTATTGGGAAGCATTTACTCTCACGGATAATCCTGCTGACTTATGAATTTGTGATGGTGATATTTGTAAATTACTGAAAGATCTGACAGGGTACAGCTAGTCTTTGTTATAGAAAGCAGCAATACATTTTTCACTCAGTGTTTACACATCATCAGGAATATTTGATAACATTTCCTCACTCAGGCTTTTATCCCCAGTAAATTGTAATTAATACAATATTTTGGAATGGATATAGGGGTTGACTTTTTTTTATATTTGCTTCCTAAGTCTGATGACTGTCTATGATGCATGATAGGTATCATGCTCTCATTCGTTATGGAGTTCAAAGACTCTTTCCATCAGAGTACCTCTTGTCAGCCCGTTCCCAGGACTGTCCTCCTATTAGTTCATTATCTAACTTCATTATTTCAACTTAGTAGTAGGATAATAGGAAAGAGGTTGGGAGGGGGCGGGGGAGGGAAGGAATGTGGGAGTGCAACAAAGGGGACCTGGCATCAAGAGCCTACCCCTAACAAACTAATAGCTTTTTTTTGTTTTTTTTTGGTGACCGTTTATATGATCAGTCACTCATCTTTCATGATTTTTTTTATAGATGAGTCAGGGAACATATTCTATGCCTAATTCACACCCCCAAAAATCTGTGTTCATGGGTGCATGCTACTCAGAAGATTTCATGTTCCTCAGGACATGAGGGTACCAGATGTCACACATTATGTGAGCAGGGATTAAAAACTGCAGAGAAGAGGGCACACTCAGAAGTGATATGTGAGATGGTTTAAGATAAACCCCTTAAACTTAATTGGTTTCCTTTACACTTTCTTACAGCAGGGGTGAAAGTAAGGCGGCACCCCAAGGCAGGGCCACCAAAGGGGGTCGCAAAAGGAGCAGTGACGTTAAAGTGCCGCCACGGCAAAAGACCCTGCTTAAAGCGCTGCCGTGTCAGTACTTTAATGTCGTTGCCCTTTTTGACACCCCCCCTCCCCCACCCCGGCTGCCAACTGAGTGAAACAGGTCCAGTAATCAGTGCCATTACAGAAAAACCAGTGAGAGCTGGGAAGAGAGAGAAAGCTGGGAATAAGCCAGGTAGCGCCACTCGGCTTCCAGAAATTACTCCACACTGGGGAACTGAGACTGAGAGTCTGATCCTTCTGTGGTGCAATGACAATGAAAGAGAAGTGTGATCTAGTGAACGGAGTATAGGTCTGATCCAGAGACACACATGATGTTGATTTCTTCTGTGGAACAGAGCAAGTCCTATACCTTTTCCCCAATTTACTCATCTGTAAAATGGTGGTAATACCTATTTCAATCAAGTATTGTAAGGATTGATCGAGAGCTGTGAGGATGAAAAGTGCTAAGTAATCAGAAGCAAAGTTATAATGAACAGTTAAACCACAAAACCTAAAAGTGAAAAGTAATCAACTATGGGTATGTCTACACTACGAAATTAGGTCAATTTAATAGAAGTCCCTTTTTTAGAAATCGATTTGATACAGTCGATTGTGTGTGTCCCCACTAAGCGCATTCAGTCGGCGGTGTGCATCCACAGTATCGAGGCTAGCATCGACTTTCGGAGCGTTGCACTGTGGTAGCTATCCCACAGTTCCCACAGTCTCCGCTGCCCATTGGAATTCTGGGTTGAGCTCCCAAAGCCCGATGGGGCAAAAACATTGTTGCGGGTGGTTCTGGGTACATGTCATCAGGCCCCCCTCCCTCCATGAAAGCAACGGCAAAAACTCGTTTTTTGCCATTCTTCCTGGGTTACCCATGCAGACGACATACCACGGGAAGCATGGAGCCCACTCAGCACACTGTCACCGTATGTCTCCTGGGTGCTGCTGACAGATGCGGTACTGCAATGCTACACAGCAGCATCCCCTTGCCTTGCCTTCCAGACGGCAGACAGTGCAATACGACTGCTAACCGTCGTCGTCGTCCCATGGGTGCTCCTGGCCGGCCTCGGTGAGGTCTGTCGGGGGCACCTGGAAAAAAATGGGAATGACTCCAGGTCATTCTCTTCTTTAAGTTTTCGTCGAATGGAGATTCAGTCCTGTCTGGAATATCATGCCAGCTGGAGGCTTCTGCCTCAGGCTGCTATCCCAGTCGGCAGCACCGCAGGTCGCACCTACCCCTTGCTCCCATGGCTCATGAAGCCTGGACAGTAGTAAGGAGCAGTTCAACTATAGGCTGAGCAAGTGCATAATGGTGGTAGAATGTGCCTTTGGACATTTAAAAGCTCACTGGTGCAGTTTACTGACTCGGTTAGACCTCAGCGAAACCAATATTCCCATCGTTATTACTGCTTGCTGTGTTCTCCACAATATCTGTGAGAGTAAGGGGGAGATGTTTATGGCGGGGTGGGAGGTTGAGGCAAATCGCCTGGCCACTGATTACGTGCAGCCAGACACCAGGGCGGTTAGAAGAGCACAGCAGGGCGCGCTGTGCATCAGAGAAGCTTTGAAAACCAGTTTCATGATGGGCCAGGCTACAGTGTGAAAGTTCTGTTTGTTTCTCCTTGATGAAAACCCGCCCCCTTGGTTCACTCTACTTCCTTGTAAGCCAATCGCCCTCCCCTACACCCTTTGATCTCTGCTTGCAGAGGCAATAAAGTCATTGTTGTTTCAAATTAATGAATTCTTTATTAATTTTGTCACACAAATGGGGGGATAACTGCCAAGGTAGCCTGGGAGGGATGGGGGAGGAGGGAAGCACAGGGGTGGGGTAGTTGTAGGGGCACTCCCTAGAATGGCATGCAGCTCATAAGAGAAGCTGCATGTCTCGGGCTATGACCCAGAGCGGCCATTTGCCGCTCTGGTTCTTTGGTAGGCTTGCCTGAGCTCCTTACGTTTCATGCAACACTGCTGCGGGTCCCTGTTATAACCTCTGTCCTTCATGCCCTTGGAGATTTTTTTCAAATATTCTGGTATTTCGTCTTTTGGAACAGAGTTCGGATAGCACGGATTCGTCTCCCCATATAGCGATCAGATGCAGAACCTCCCGATCAGTCCATGCTGGAGCTCATTCAAAAGTTCGCGGGGCTTTTCCTGTCTGCCTGGCCAGTGCATTGGAGTTGAGAGCGCTGTCCAGAGCGGTCGCAATGGAGCACTCTGGGATAGCTCCTGGAGGCCGATACCATTGAATCGCATCCAAACTACCCCAAATTCGACCCAGCAGGGTTGATTTCAGCGCTAATCCCCTCGTCGGTGAGGAGTACAGAAATCAATTTTAAGAGCCCTTTAAGTCGACAAAAATGTCTGTCGTGTGGACCGGTGCAGGATTAAATCGATCTAATGCTGCTAAATTCGACCTAAACTCGTAATGTAGACCAGGGCTATGTGACAGCCTTTCTAGAGCATCTATTTGTTTTTCACTCTAACCTGTGTTTCTTCCCCTTTCAGAATCACACTAACTGCTGTTCCTTCTCACCCTCACTGGAGAGAGTTTTGCATTTGGTATATCCTTAGGGCAAAATTCTTTTCTTAGATATAAACAGTGGATCTCAGCTTTGACACTCTGCAACCTCTACATGCCTGGAACTCACAGTAGTAACTGAGAGGAGACGGTTGCCCTTAATGTTTTTTTGTTTGTTTTTGTTTTAAATTTTGGTTTGGTTTCCCTGGATTAGTAGTCATGTAATGTAGACCAGTACTTAGAGTTAGAAAAATAATTTTCAAGGAGGAAAAAAAATGCTACCAATTAAAAGATAAACGCAATTGTTTTATATTTGAAATACAAATTACTAATTCATAAGATTTTTTTTTAACAGTTCCATCCTTATATTGATTTTGCTGGTTTTAATGATCAGTTATTTTAGTGGTGTTTTTCCATTGTTGTGTGTTTTTTTTTTTTTGTTTTTTTTTAATTCTTGAGATTTTTGTTGAACAAAAATACTTGCACACAGAAAAGGTGTGTGTGTGTGTATATATGTATGTATGTATGTATATGTATATATATATATAATCAATAGGTTCTTTGCCAGGGGGAAAAAAGTCATATTTTCTTTTTATTCTCATTCATATTTTTTCCATCCACTTTGTTTTGTTTGGAGTGTGAGAACAACATGGGGATACTCCTACTTAACTGCTCCTGTTCTGGTTCAATATACCACACCGGTGTACAAGAGGCAATGAAATAGCTGCCAGATTTCAGGTTGCCCCACAGTTGTTGTCATAGCTTAAAACTCCTTGTTGTTTAGAGAAGAATCTAAAGAAGTGAGGTTTTTTACCCACGAAAGCTTATGCCCAAATAAATCTGTTAGTCTTTAAGTTGCCACCAGACTCCTTGTTGTTTTTGTGGATACAGACTAACACGGTTACCCCCTGACACTTTATTCTCTAAACAGTCACTTAGCAAGGGAGAAGTGTTTGTTTGTGTTTTTTGTGGAAGGACAATTCATTACTGAGGAGCCAAGTATTTCCTGGGTTTTCAATTCAAATGCCACCTGAGCAACTGAATAGACATACAGTAGGCAGAATAACCACTACAGGCTGAGCATCCTTTTTGTCATGGCCCTGCTAGCCTCCTATTCTGCAATATTTTAAAGGAGGCTTTCCTCTTTCTGGACCTTATGCCTATTCTTTTTCCACAGTTTGATAGATGCCTATTGATTCAGTCTTGAAAGTGTTTCCCTCTTCTCTACTGATGACTAGAACTTTAGACTCTTTAGCCACACGTTTTAATGAGCCTCTCACTGAAAGAAGGGCAATTTTTCACTGTTGCTGTTCCCTCTGTTTCTTTTCAATGTGGAAACATTTACTGATTGCTAGTCTGAAATCTCCCATTAATGAGATGCACTAATTAGCAGCCTACACATGTAGCCGAGTGGGAAGGGGAAAAAAATCAATGCTCTGAGTTCTATTTCTTTTACAAATTGTTTTTGTTTTTCATTGCAGATATCACCAGGTTTAATTTCTTGGCAGTACTTGGGATAAACAGTACTTATTGCCACAGTGATCAATCATTGGCATCCTCATACTAAATTTAAAGACACAATAGAAATATCTAGCACTCTTCAGATTCCTGAGACTAGAGAACAGTTTATTTAAAAACCAAAATTTTCTCAGTGGACAAGTTTTACCTAGATTCTCAAAGCTTAGGATTCCACCAACATTTGATAGTCTTTGAATAAAATGCTCCGATTAACACCACCCATACAGTGTTTCAGTTTTACTGCCTTAGTATGCAGTTTCTTGGATGCTGAACTTCTAGTCACACAATGTCTTTAGAGTAGAGTTCAAATAGCCCCAGTATTTCTAGCCACTCCCCAATACCTCTGCCTCATTTCTTGGTATTTGCTTTTGCAGTGCTAGAAGATAAGACAATGAAATTCTAAGGACTAATCTACTTGAAAAGGTTAATTCAGATTGTATAAGGTAGGGTATAGATTTAAAGAATAATATTTTTTAAAGTGAAATCTAAACATGAACAAGATACTCTTATTCCAGAATAACTCCACGTGTAGACAAGTCCTTACTCCTGTATGGACCCAGACCTTGTATTGAAGTAAGGGCCAACACATGTTGATCTGTTTGAAGGATCAGGTCCAAAGTTTGTATTAAATACCTGATGAAAATCAGCATAAGGTATATTTATAGTTCTTCTCTAATCTAATATTGATTCAATATACTTTTATATTTCCTTATATTAAGCATGACTTAATCCTCCACTCCTTACTTGGGCCATAATTCCATTCTGTCTTCACCTTTTGAATTGTTCTCTAGTTAGTTATTCAACTTCAGCATCCAATTTATAGTCTCATTAGTCTCTGTTTAAAGAGCAGACAAATAAAATAAACCAACAAACATTAAATATTCAGTAAAACATTTTTTTTTTTTTTTTTTTTGGCAAGAATACGTTAGTTTCCCCATGTTTAGTGAAGCTGTTGGGAATGACTGTTTAAAGCTAATTTGTAAACCTATGAAAAGGAGATTAATTTTTCAATTGTTGATATTCCCTTTTTCTGTTAAATAAAACAATTTTATGTGTATACATTTTGACACAGGCAGATCTCAGAGAGCCTTCCCAACCTGGAGGTAAAAAAACACTATCACAATGCAGATTACCTCAGTTTCCTGAAAATTATCTCAAGATGGCAGGAAACATTTACAAACATCAGAGGTTCCTGTGGCACCTTTAAGACTAACAGAAGTATTGGGAGCATAAGCTTTCGTGGGTAAGAACCTCACTTACTTGCATCTGAAGAAGTGAAAGTGAGGTTCTTACCCACGAAAGCTTATGCTCCCAATACTTCTGTTAGTCTTAAAGGTGCCACAGGACCCTCCGTTGCTTTTTACATTTACAAACATATTTGCCATGAGGTAGACACACAGAGGGAGAGGTGCACACAAATATAATATAGGATGGAAAAAATCAAGATCAGAAACTTTGAACATCAGTAACTTCTTTTGATACATAGCTCTAAACGTGATTGACGATACTTAGACTGGAACTTCAGGTCACCATGCTAAGTGTCAGGACACCAAAGCAATCACTGGGGGGATAAGCCACTGCATTGGTTCCATGGGAAAGTTTTTCAAGTCTGTGTTAATCAGTAAATTTGCTCAATACCTCTTAGTGCTTCCCTTTTACTCTTCTATACCTCCTTGTGTCCCAGTGCACTCAATTTCCAGTATATGAAAGAAAAGAAAACTGTCTCCATGTAAATAATACACCAAAACTTTTACGATCCATTTTATAGGCCATATCTAAAATACTCAGTGGAAGAAGGGCAGTGCTTTATCTAGCTGGTTGCATAGTTTGACTTTTTAATGTATCATGTTATTGATTTCTTATTTTTAAGGGAATCTAGAAAACAATAAATTAATGTGATGGTCCAATTCTCATTTTTTTTTAAAATGGGGGAAGCAGAAATAATCACCATATGTATTTAAGAAATGAGATTATTTGCTGTCATTGATTTATAAATGTTGTTTTTAAAAATAATTTTAGTATGATCGGAAACTTGTACTTTATACAAAATAACATAACTGCTCACCCTACAAATGTTTTGTTTTTAATTATTCATGCATCCTTCACCTTTCTTCTTTCTTTTCCATTTGTGTGGGAAGGTGGGTGCTTGTTGGATTTTTCTTACATGGCTTTCTGAATTTCTATAACATAATTTAAGGAATAGTGGAAAATTCAGCCTCTGCAGCTGGTGATGGGCTTCTTAACAATAAATTCATATTAAACTGACTCTAGCTAAATGGTCTGGATTCGAGTTTTCCCAAAGATTGGGGTTGTTTGGGTCAGACCTTAGCTGCATTATTACGGTATTCAGAGTACTGTAGACATTGGGCAACTATATATTAAATGAAAGCTTGTTTTTGTTTGTTTGTTCATTGCTTGAAATGTTTTATACTGAAATACCAGCATTCAGAGGATGGAGGATGCTCTTGTTAATGTGCCAACCTCCTGAGGGGATGATTTCACTGCTTCTGATCAAGTTCACCACTCCTGGATCTTGCTAAAATGTTCATGTAGGAGATTCTTCAGCATAAGTGTTTGTTTTTTATAAGTCATTTTCTTGACTTCCAAATGGAACGTGTTGCACCAAAATATTTTTTTGGGGGAGGGGGGAGAGGAGAGGATAATTGCTTATGAGCCTTACAAGGAACGCAAACACTTAAGCACCTGTGTAACTTTACTCACATGAGTAGTCCTAGTGATATCAATGCAACTACTCACATGAGTAAAGTTATCCATTATTCTGCTTAAATGTTTGCAGGATTTGGGACCCAGGTGTTTATCCCAGCTCATCATTCCCCTTCCAAGCTGTTCGCTGTATTTTGCAATCAGAATATAACTAGTATATTTAAGGAATAAAACATAAATGTTTCTAGCAAACATAAGTTTGCTTCCTGCCTTGGCTATAGTTATGGAAAACATTTTTGTTTAAAATGGGCAAAAAGGGGGGAGAAAAACAAATTAGATTTACCCAAATCCCCTAGACCTCATCTCTCTTCCATCACCTCCACCTCTCCACCTCCCAGCTCCATATCTTCTGCAAGCACAAATAGCCCTGGTACATGCAGTTTATCCCAAGCTAAAGGTTTATTGGAGATCCCCATGTTTAAAATATTGGCAACACGTTATCAGATAGTAATTAAACATAGCTGATGTTACACTTTTTTTTTTATTCACCTGTGTCTAGGGTAAATGGCAGACAGCTCTATGCTTAAGGCTTGACCTTTTTAGAGATGAAAATTCCATTTTATCAAGTCTCTACATTTCAAGTATTCTATAAAAACAGAAGTGGCAATTCTGTATTCAATATTTTATAAACAATAAAATATTTTTGTATATCCAGTTATTATGAAGTGGGGCCGATTATCAGCTAGCATAAATTATTAGGTTTTTCTTATTTTTTTTTAATGTGAAGACAGACTGGTTCTCTTAAAATGCCTCTTAAACTTTTTAAATATTTTTTTTTCTTGTGTGTGTTTTACTTTAAAATACAAACTAACTGTGGTATGAGTTCTTAATTATGAGTCCCATGTAGACTGGGAGATTTAATCTGTATAAGTGTCATAAAGTTAAGCATAAAATATTTAATATCTTTCTATAGAAGACAGTGACTGAAATGGAGTGAGCCTTTAAGGGCTTGAATCTGCAACTAGTTAAATGCATTTGTGGATTTACTCCTGCATGGAATCTCACAGAAGGTAGGAGAATCTATACATATATGAGTAACTAATCTCAGGATAAGGCCAGTTCATTTTAATTATAGAATCATAAAATGAAGGGCTGGAATCTCCAATTCACACCACTGTGCTGAGGTGCAGTTGCCAGTTTAGGGACACCTAGAGCATGGCTAATAGCCATCGATGGACCTATTCTTTGACTATTCCAAAAGAAGGACAAGTGACAAATCCTTCCCCTGCATCTACGGTGGGAAGGCAACCTCCCCCCTCCCCCCAAAAAAACCCAACCAATCTGGTGGTGAAGGGGGGAAATTCCTTCCTAGCTCCCCTAGAAAGGAGTGACCTATCATGATGCTAACAGCAGGTCCTGAGCAAAGCTAGTATGTTGCCGCCTCCAAGGGGAGGGAGATGGGGTGCTGCTCTGTCTGGTCTGGGGACAAGGGGCTTGCCCCTTATCAACTCCCCAGCCCTTCTGGTCCCTGGGGATGAGTCAACATCGTGACACTGACCCAGTCCCCTTTTCCAGCAGCTTCCAAGCCTTTTCCTCACCTACCGCTCATAAAACACTATACCCCTTTTCCCGGCAAGCCAGACAACGACACCACATAGCTCGCTTACTGATGTGGTGCAGTCATCCTCTGTGAACTTACTTCTTTTTTGAACCGTGTTAAACTTTTTGGCTTTTACAACATCCCCTGACAACCAGTTCTACAGGTTGACTGCATGTTGTGTAAAGAAGTACATCCTTTTGTTTTTAAACCCACTGCCTACTAATTTCATCAGGTGACCCCTAGTTCTTGTGTTATGTGAAGCAGTAAATAACTCTTCCTTATTCGCTTTCTCCACACCAGTCATGATTTTATATGCCTCTGTCATATTCCCACTTGTCTCTTTTCTAAATGGAACAGTCCCAGTCTTTTTAATCTCTCCTTGTATGGGAGATGTTTCATCCCTCTAATCATATTCTTGTCCTTTTCTGCACCTTTTCCAATTCTAAATATCTTTCCTAAGATGGGATGACCAGAAAGGGGTGGTCATAGCAGATATTTATATAGAATCACAATCCTTTGTTTTATTATCTATTCTTTTCCTAATCGTTCCTAATATTGGTAGGGCTTTTGATTGTTTTGTTTTGTTTTTTTTGACTGCTGCTGAACATTTAGTAGATATTTACAGAGAACTATGCATGATAATTCCAAGATCTCTTTCTTTAATATTAAAAGCAAATTTAGACCCCACCATTTTAAATATACATCTGGGATTTTTTTTCTTCAATGTGCATTATTTTGCACTTATCAACATTGAATTCCATCTACCATTTTGTCATCCAGTTACCCAGTTTTGTGAGATCCCTTTGTAACTCTTCACAGTCAGTTTTGGACTGAACTATCCTGCGTAATTTTGTATTGTCTGCAAACTTTCCCACCTGACTGTTCATGCCCTTTTCCAGATCATCTGTGAAGATGTTGAATAGCACAAGTCTCAGTACATAGCCAACATAGTAACAGCACTGTGAGGTATATTACACCTTTCCCTTGAGCATCTGGCATTGGCTGCTATCAGAAACAGGATGCAGAACTAGATAGACCATTCATCTGTTCCATTATGGCAATTCCTATATCTCTAAACGTCCTCACATAATGATAGAGAAACACAATATAATGTCATTAGTAAATGCATGCCTGGCCACTTTCTAAATATGTCTGCTAACTTATGTGCATTTATTGCTGTTAATGCATCAGTCGTGCATTAATTAATGCTCTTAAAGCAAAGGGAAAAGAGGGTTGGTGACAACAGCTGCCATGTATCAAGTGGTAAGCAATATGATAAATAGGTCATTGAGTGTTTTTATATCATCAAATGCATTCATGACAAAAGCTAACTCTGCAACATTGACTGAATCATTTAATCTTGTCATTTCATGGAATAGGTTCCAAAATAATAAATTGCAGAAGCGTAGTAAGTTATTGAGTGCTCTTAGCCTCAAGAGACTTGTGGATTTAGAACAGAATCCTGGTATCCCATGCTACAGGGATGACAGATACTAGAGTATTCATTAAAACCTACCATTATGTATACCATATTCATGGATTTTTTTCCCCCCTTCATTTATTAATTCCGTAATATAAGCTTTTGCTATAGTCTTGTTCTTCCAAAGTTCATGTGGCAACAAAAATATCTGTTTATAGTGTCTACTTAGACCAGTGGTTCCCAAACTGGTGTTCGCGAAATGTAGAGGGGAGTTAGTGCAGTGGCCTAACACTCCCCTTAGCCCTGTACCTGATGTACATAATGTACAGGACAGTGGTTCTCAAACTTTTGTATTGATGACCCCTTTCACACAGCAAGCCTCTGAGTGTAGAAGCAGCAGTTCCACAACAACAACACTGGGCATGACAGGGTGGATTCTTCCCAGGTCCTTCAAGTCCTTTTAGATCCCTTGTGCACAGCCTTTTTATTCAGAGTTTGGATAGGAGTAATAGGTGTGCTGTGTTATCATTAATGAATCAAATCTTGCATTGTCTTCATTGTGAGCATTGCCTAAGAACAGCAGTATTTGGCCCAGTATACAGAAACTATCAGCAGACTTGAGCAGAAATTTTCATTGTCTTCTTTCCCCCCCCCCCCCCCGCAACCCCCCCCCCCCCCCCCCCCCGTCTCCCATCTCCCTTATTTTTGGACTACAGCAATAAGAGATGCAAGACTAGACCTTGTAGGCTAAAGCAGTGTACATGCATCATAGTGACACTTGAGACACTGCATCTTCTTTATAAGAATTTTGAAAGCGCTGCCACATCAAATTCACTCCAACTATGACACAGTCAATTTTAGCCAGAATATGAAGATTTTTTTTCTGCTCATTTTTGCCCCCCCCCCCTTCCACCTGTCTCACACCCAAATGTCACAAGGTCCAGTGTATTCTAGTGAGAAATTATGGTATTCATTTATTTTCCTTAAAGATACCATGGTAGCTCTACATGCTTGAAATTCGCTGTTTGGAGAACTGGTGAGAGAACACACAGATAGAAACAACTGAAATGCCACTTTATATAATAGGTAGTTTTCCCCAGTACAATAAATAATGCAGTTTCTTGATATTCAACATAAGTTAAATAACTTAATAACAAGATGTTCCAGTAATTTGGGAAACTTGCCACTTAAAAAGTGAAATATTGTGTAAGAGAATAGGAGAGTTGCTTTTCACTCTCAATAAGAGAATGATGTGTTCAGGAAACAGTGACTTAAGCAGCCGGGTTTTATTTTCTCATTCTGAGAAACGCTTTCTTGCTGCTTTATGGACATTCAGACATCGCTGGAAGCAGAACTTCTGGTTATTCAGAGCTAAAACCATGTTAGTAACAGATGACTATAAAGAAACAAGATGGTTATCTAAAGAAATCAGTGCAGTGAATCTAACTGCAAGAAAAAGCCAGCTGCCAAGAGTTGGGTTTGACTCAACTGGCCTAAGGTCACTGTCAGCAGAAACTGTAATGAGCAAGTTTGTTCCATCAGAAGAGTGAGAAATAGGGATTTATATTTGATCTTGTCCAGCATCAGCCATTAAGAGGCAGAAATGAACTACACACTTTAAAAACATGGTAAACCTTCACTGCAAATTGGTGTGGATGCTAAATTGAGTCTGCAGACCTTGTTGTTTATTTACTGCTAGAGGTGTGCATGGCTCATTACAGCCATGTAAGAAGACAAGGTCCTTGCCCTAAGGAGCTTACAATCTAGGTTAGACAGCAACAGATAATAATAGACCCTGATGGGTGAATGAGGAGGAAGGAAGGACGGGATACAAGATAAGAGGAAGGGAATGTTGCCTTTAGGAGAGCATTATTTTACAAAGGAAGCAGCTCATATAATTTGTTTTTCGTTTTCATATATTTCTTGCCTTTATATTTGTTTTTATCTACCGTTTATATTTTAGGCTTTTTACAGGGTCCATAGTTGAGAATCAAATAAAATATAATACCCATGGAAAGCAGAGCTAAATTGCTTTATTGGAATAAAAATATCCATAGACAGAAGCACAAGACAAGATTAAAAGCCACTGAAATAAATAAACCCTTAAAAACAAAACAAATAAAAAGCAAATAAAAAAGCCACACCACTCTCCAGTTTTCTAATATGTGGAGAAGAATGAGATTCACCAAAGTAATATAGGATGGGTTGTTTTTCTTTAAATACCCAAGTGACTTAAGAGCTCATGTCCTACTGACAATTAGATTTGTGCTCCTCAGTCTTTTTGTTGGCTCTTTTGCATATCTGGCCTGTAGTATTGTAGATTTTCAAAAGAAATATTTTACTGCAGTTACTCAGGGCTTCCCTACACTGTGTGCTCTAGTCTGCACCAGAGTTTAGTCCACACTACCCCAGGGATCCCATAGCTCTGAGCTAAATTCTGGGACATAGATGAGGAGTCACCAGTCCCAAGTTTGAGGTAGTTCAAAATTCACATCAGGGCCCCGAATTTTGCAACATGGGCTCATTTCTAATTTTAAACTAGAGATGAATGAACTAACATCCAGGTTGTCAGATAAACATCTCAGAGTTGAGGTGCACAACCAGACATATCCAAACTGCTTTGGTCTGCAGATGAATGCAAGGTTGTTTGTCTTTTGTGTGAAAGACTGAGAAAGCCAGCCACTTTCTATCAAGAGGAGTCAAAATGCTTAGCTTTAACTGAGGACAATTAGCTATTCCAAGAGTGCTCTGATAAGGTACATTTTCCTTGTTGCTTGTTTGCTGCTTTCATTTAATTTTTGAATTTATAAACTTCCATACTTGATTTTGAAGTACCCAAAAGTCGTCTTGAACCAGCAGAAATGATTAAAATGACACCATTCTCTGGGAGTTGTCTAAGTGTGCATTCTCCTTCATTTAGAATAGTGAAATATTCCACTGCTAGAATGAACAGAACCTGTGATAAGGGGATCTTCGAAGTGTGCCACACGTACCATTACTGGATATTCTAAGAGCAAAACATTTTTGCTAATAGTACATCATGAAGCAGATACATCCGTGTGTAGAAAGTGTCTGTGGTGAGCTGGTGTGGCTCCCCGCCGCCCCGGAGGGGGCAGAGCCCATCAGGAGTGGGCGGAGCTAGGGAGCTCTGAGCCCGCCCCTCAGGGGGTCAGGCGGTGACCCGGAAGTACAAAGGCTCGCCCTCAGAGCTCAGTCAGGCCCCAGATGTCTCCAGCCTAGCTCAGGGCTGGGAAACCTTCGTGGCCTGGGGCGGCCACCAGGAGCCGCCGGGCCTGCCCTGCGCCTGCTATCCGGAGGAGCTGCCGGACTTGTCGAACGAACCCATGGTCCAGGATCTCCCCAAGGCCGACACCAGTCCCCAGGTAAGCCCCGAGGGGGAGTGTGGAAGTGGCCTGGGGGCAGCCGCCCCAGTCTGGCTGCACCACTGCCAGATCCTATGTCGGTGTGTTGCGGCCAGGATCCCAACTGACAACAGTGGGTATCTGCCGCTGCTAGGGCCCCGGGCTGGGACGCAGTGGAGTGGGAGGGCCTGCATCCCCCCTGCCACCCCCGCTCACGGGTGGCAGACTCCCCCTCTCCCTGCCCTGAAGAGGCTGGGACCTCTTGTTTGTTGCTCAGCCCTGACTGAGGGACTGAGCTTCTGACTCAGCATTTGTTGCCCTACCCTGACCTAGGGCCTGGGCTAAATATTCTTGTGTGTTGCTCAGCCTGACTGACATTGGTGCCTAGCCCGCCGCCAGGGTTGGGCTTCCTGTGTCTTCCAGAACCTCAAGGGCTGCTGAGGGAGACCCTGCGGCTGGATGAAGTACCGCAGCCCCAGTGGTGTAGTGAGCTGGTGTGGCTCCCCACCGCCCGGAGAGGGTCGAGCCCCGGCAAACCCTTGTACAGTGTCGCTGGATATATATATATATATATTTTTTCTAATGTACAAAAACTCTGCAAGTGGAACCTCAAGCAGACTGGCTTGGCTGAAACTACAAAGGAGACTTTTCCTGCTCTCCATGGACTGGCTGTATGGGTAAGGTGGCAGCATTTTGGACAGATTGAAGGGAGTCAA
This sequence comes from Chrysemys picta bellii, assembly GCF_011386835.1. Lineage (NCBI taxonomy): Eukaryota > Metazoa > Chordata > Testudines > Emydidae > Chrysemys > Chrysemys picta. Next base: position 194,275,747 of record NC_088792.1, read on the forward strand.
GTGATTATCTGGCTCGATATAGATATTGGCTGCAGTAATAAAGGCGAGAGATAATCTGGGTCTGAAAAAGATTTTGGAACTGGGAACCAGGACGAATTAATGGAATTTCCGGCAGGAATCCTCAGAATGAGGAATTAAGAAGACAGAAGAACACATGGTTAATCTGATGGCTCACAAATCCTGCCATCTCAGTCTGCTTTAAAGTTATGCTTACTGATAACTTCTTCTTCAAAGGGCAAATCCTGCCATCTGATCTCAGGGTAGGTCTAAAGTAATGTGCCTATTTGAAGTAGTCTGGAGGCAGAAATATAAAGTTGGGGCATATGGATTCTTTCATACTTCTGATATGGTTATGGGATGAGAATTGCAGCCTGTAGCAAGGATCATGTGTACTAATATACAAGGGCAGTCTAAGATACAATAAAACAGCCTGTGTAAATCAGGAATTTTCAAGGGGTGTGGAGTGCTGGAAGGATAACCACACTGCGTGCTCTAGTCTCCATGTGTTTGTACTGGATTACACATACACAGTCTTGGTAGAACTTGATTTTTATTTTTTTTATAATTTTTATGGTTAATGACATTGTTAAGCATTTTAATTATCTAGTTTAAATTTTAACAGTTGTGCAGAATTATGGGTTTTAAGCTTTATAAATTTTTATTGATTTAATTTTTCACAGTTGTGGGAAGCTATGGGTCAGTCAGACAATAGGGGGGGTCAGACAATGTTTAGACACTAAATGCTGAGATTCAAAACATTTGTCAAAGTTAGACTCAGGACTCATAGTTTGTCAGACCACTCTGTTTTATTAGCACAGCGCTCTGCTAATACATTCAGATACTGTGAGCCCCCATGCAAGATTCAAACAGTCTTATTTATACAGATAAAAGGGTGCGAACTAAACAAAGGGACAGAGAGAGCAAAATTGTAAAATTTGCATAGGGCACAATATGCATATCCTGCTTCCTTATTAACTCTTATCGATCTAAGGCTAATGCTTCACCAATTGCCCTTAAGTGGGGCAATTCATTAAGCAGTTAATGTCTGCTTTCCTGCCCCCCTGGCTTGCAGCATTTCTCATTTCTACTTAAAGGTACATACAGCATTCTTTAATTCATTCTATTTCTTTAATATAATTCATTTCACTTTCACAATCCCTCCTTTTGGTCAAGCTTACGCAAAGACCAACAGTTACTGGGTTCCACATATTAATCGTTCTTTATCTCTTCGTTCATCAGTGATATTTCGAAATCATATTAGCACTCTGTTTTGGGGCAGTCACTTGGGTGGCATACCTTACACAATTCTGGATACAACAGGAGATTAGCTGAAAGCATACAAAAATCATTAGGATTTCAAACAGGATAGTCAGGGCTCCCTGAAACAACCAGTTTCCTATGCCAGAGAAATTTAACAGGTTACTTAGCCACTTCCATAAAGAACTCAGCTCTTCATGGGGAAGATATGCGATTTTGTTCTAAGTGACTAGCACGATCTATTACTTCCTTGGGTTCGTCAGGTATGAACACACAACATTATTTTCCAATGAGAGCACAGGTCCCTCCTTTGGCCGCCAGCACAATGTCCAATGCCTGACCGTTTTGGAGGGCCATCTGTCAGATCGCCCCTGTTTCTTTGGCCAGGGTTTTTTAAACTCTCTCCGATTTCATTTGCCATTATTTCAACTACTGCTTGTAACCTTAGGAGCCTTTTAGCATGGTGTTGAAAGATTGTATTGTTTTCACTAAGGTTACTGTAGGGGGAACATGAAATTGATTTTTTTCTGTTTGATCCTCAGGTCAAGAAAAAAATTCATATCCCCATACCCAGCCCGCCACTTTTTAATTTTATTCGAATAATCCCATACACCATTGGCCACAATATGCTGAAGGCAACGGCTTTTTCCCAGATCCAGCCCTGTCCATTACACACTCAACACCAATGACCTTTTCCCTCCATCACACTTATCCATTTAGATACATTTATTCCCACTGCTTCCCAAGTGTCATTATTGTTCCATGTTTTGTTAAACGGACAAGGTCCTCCAGTGAGGTCTGGGGAATTGAGTGGGATTGCCAGGACAGGAACACCAGCTTGAGAGTGGGCTGGGATGTGGCTGCAGATCCAGCAATTAGAAATATTAAGGGTCTGAGCTATCCACACTTGCTGCTGGATAAAGGAATTGTCATTGTGGACTCCCCAGACCTTAAGACACCAGCAGCCGAGGAACAGGCGCCACCAGAGGCTCATGTTGGAGGCAAGGCCCTTCCGGTTCTGACAACCTCAACTGAGGGAACCGCAGTCACGGTTTTACATCCACCGGGCAGCAGGCGCTAGGCTCACTACTGCTTCTTTTTGGGCCTTGCTTTAGGTCCTCGTCTGCTTCTGGCAACCCTTACGAGAGCGTAGATGGTAAGGTATTGCAGGCTGTTCCTCTACGTCTTCTTCTGGAGTCAAAATTGACTCTGCGTGGTCCTGAGGTGATTGGTTTGCTGGGGGGGTGCTTTCTTACACTGCGAAGCATGTATGCACGCTGTGATGCCAGACAGTTTAACAGCCATCTGGATAGTAAGCAGTACCTGATGATTCTTTGATGTCCTTTAAGTCTCTTTACTTCTTCTTCCTTGACTCTGGCTATAACAATGGCCTTCACACCTTATCTTTTCCTGATGCATACATTCCTTATTCACACAGATTGAGAATATATGGAGCAAAAAGGCATTGCAAATTAAACCTTGCTAAGTTTTACAATCAATAACCAAGACAATTTACATTGAGACCCAGGCCTTCAATGTTCCTCTAATCTACTTAACATAGACACAATAGAGAATCCTGTTTCTTACTTACTAAACCTTAAAACAAAGAAATGTATATTTAACTAGAGGCCTACTTTGTAATACATATAGGAAACCATAGTAGACATTATAACTTATTCTAAAACAAAAGGGTGACCATAATCAGTCATAAGGATTGTTCTGGTCTGTCATTCCTTTCTGCTATTCAAAAAGGGTGGCTGACAGGGATGAAATCAAATCATACATTAATTCTTATGGGACATTATAAAATCCTGCTCCTACATATCCCCCTTTTGACACTAAGATTATTAATCGCCAGTGTCACTTCTTATTTAGTCCACGTAATAGAAAATACTGGGAGGTGATTTGGGCCTGTGGCTCTAGCTTTGCATACATTTGTTTTATCCAACAGCACATTTCAAACGTTACAATTAAACACATACAATTTAAAATAAAAAACAATTAGGGTTAGTAACACTAGTATGCCAGTAGTTGTGGGAGACCATTCAGAAAATACATTATACCAATGGTAAGCTGTTATGTCTTTCTGCAGTGGCAATTCTTAACATGTTTCCATTTGCATGTATAATATGAATGGTTCGGTTTCCCATATTGCCTTTTTGTTTGTTTTAGGAACTATGTTACCTTTTTACCTTTTTGTAAACACATTACTTACATTACATTTACATTTGTCTATTGGAAGGTTGCTAATACTTCCATTTTTTTAAAACACTTTCCCCCCCCAAAAATTAACACATACACATAGCCCATTGTACAGTACTTTGGTCTCATTATTCATTTTATCCCACATACAGGATCCTAGTGAGATGTCTTTACTACAGGGCTTTGGAGCAACAGGCATGGATAAGCATACCCACTTTTATTTGTTTCTTATTAGGTTGTCCTGTAGCTGATATTAGCTTTTTCTGAAAGACAAAAACAACATTTTTCTACCCCTTTTGGGGTGGCATTCATTATTGCTTAAAATATTCCTTTCTTTTACAAATACCCTTGCTGATTGCAGGCAAAACAAGAGGAATTACCTCCATATTTTCCTGTGTTTTTGTTCTATAGGCAGGCCAGGTTTCAATGGCTTCTATCTTTTAAGAGTTATGGGGAAATTATCCCACTGTTCAGTCATTAAATCCATGAGGTGGTGTACCTCAGTTTTCCCTTTACAGCAGACCAAGGTTACAATGTCTTTCCTGCTGTATTAAGCTTTAAGTTTGTTCACAGGTAAGAGCTGAAAAGCATCATTACCATAAAGGATTTTTTTTTCCAAAATCATACACACTATACATTGTTACAGGGGTACTTATTAACATTAAATTTATTTTAATTAAAGGTATCTTGTTATACCTGCCTTTTGTTTAGACAATTTGTTTGCTGACCAGGTATGTTCTTTATCTGCAACTTCTTTGTGCTGGCAGTTCTCTCACTTCCTTTATCAGTTAGATAATTTGCATCAACACTGGCTTGGCTTTTGGATTCAAAACCATTAGCAGAGCTCAGAGACTCTGTCTTAAAAGGAACACAATTAACTTTTACCACAGTTTTGATTACTTTTAACTCTTGCTTCCAAAACACACACAGATCTGAAAAAGAAAACACAATCTATTGTGTCTCCTTTGGAGCCCTAATAGGATTTTAATTAAGTAGCATGTTTCGTTTGCATTTCTTTTACCCCCTCTATAGTATACACTGCACACGTCTGCACATTCCTTCTATACTTTAACTTTTAAAACATTAGCCATATTAATTTTTACATAAGGTGTAACTGTTTCTTTTGTTCTTAGAGTTTTATGTACCCTTATCAAAGTGACAGTCTGATTACACAGAGCCATTTTAAGGCTCAGTGTTTCTAACATTGCTTCTTTTTGTTTTGTGCACCTCACCCCTGCTGTTGCTTCAGAGGGCCACTGTCTTTATTCTTTTCCTACAGCTTTCATTTACTATTTTGTTACAAAAACAAACAGAATCCAGAATCTCTCCCTATTTTTCTGATTTTGACTGTCCTGCTGCAGTCATGACTTGGTCTTTATTTGAAAACCATTTAAATTTTGTAAAGAATCAAGTTACCCCGTAAGGGTTAAATACCAAATCTCAAAGTCAACCAACACTGATTACCTGTGTCTGGCAAAAAGGTCTGTCAGTTTTGCAACCTTGAATTAAAGAGTCAAATGGATTTTTAGTGGCATTATAAACAAAACAAAACCAATTTATCTTAAACTTACAAAACAGGAGTTTTACAAACCTCACATATTCCCACAGACAGACAGATACATATACATTTTCTTTCCCTTAACATCCCTCTTACACTGCTTTGTTTTTACATAGCTGTACATAGATTACATTACCTTTATACATTTGGGGCAGTTAAGTTCCAATAGAACCCCCCCTATGTTCTTTTAGCAAATTTGACTCAATTGTTCATAGTCAAATTATTTTAATTAGATAGTCTCTTTACCTGGATTATTTACAGACATTCCTCTGGAAAAGGGCCCATTTTTCCTTTAGAATGGCTGCAAAGAAACCAAGAATTCTTTTAACAAGATCCTTTTTAACATTTTCACAAAGTTTAACTGTTTAATTCTCTCCAGCCTCTGTAGAGTTAACTTTTCACTCTCTTTCCTTAAATCACTTGTTTATTTCCCAAAATGACACCTTTATCAACTCAGATTTCACCATTTTAAGTATTGTTCCAGGGGTTCATACTTGCACTTACTCCTGACACTATGCCCTTAGGGCTTCCAACCTGTTTTTTTTTTTTTTTTTTTTTTTAGTTTCTTTATCTGTTGCTTGCCTGCTTGTCTGGGCCCAATCCTGCTTTTTCCAATGAACCATTTTTGTGAGTGATATTGTGGTCATTTCACAATTTTGAAAGAAATGCCCAAGGAAAGGGACCAGGAAGGGTGGGGGCCAGCCGAGGAGCCCACCCTCCTTGCTGAATTGGTAATGGAACACTAAAGAATCAGTTTCTGAGGCAGACAACTAAGGGGAACACAACAAGGGGCATTTTATCCTTTTTACAATGAGAGGGGAGTACGAAGGGAGTTGGGATCGATCCAGGGTTGTTTTTTTGTCAGAGAACAGGGTGAAGGGGAGCGCTCAGTCTGGTGGTGGGAGAGGAGGCTTTTAATAAAGCTTTTAACTTATTATTTGAATATTTGAGAGAGGCGAGTTTTGATTTTGTCCACCTACGATTTGCCTCTTCCCACCACTGCATGAAACAATTAACCTCTCCTTTAGCCAATTTAGTTTTAGGCTGGCCGAGTTTGTTTTTTAAGATGTCCACTCGGTCCTTGTTCCGGGGTTTTAACAGTGGCCACTGAGTTTTGGGATCTCCCTGAGTTAGCCTAGACCATTTTTCCAGAAATTTACAGGAGTCCGGACCCTTCCTAAAACTGAGCCGGCGTTCCTTTAGGGAACTGTCCCGACTTAGACGTCTGGTTACCAATACAGGAGGACTTTACACACACCAATCACACAAGAAGGAAATTCGGGTTCGTCAGGGCGATGCCCGGTGCAACACACAAAAGGCGCCCACAGGCTACTGACTCAATCGCCCTTGCTTTCACACCAAGAGTTTTACCCAAGGTGTGGTGCGGCTGCGATTGTGCAGATTTCACTCACTCAGACCGCGGGGACAGGAACCCCTTGGTCGGCCGATCCCCGGACGGAGATGGCACCCAGACTCAAACACTCCACAGGAGGACGGATAGACACAGAGACAGGACAGTCCTCAGTCCGGACAAAACACAGAAATAATTACCTGACCAGATTCCTGATGTCAGATCCCGGGATCCCTACCAGAACAGAGTGGGAACCAACAGGTTCGATGGCGTAGACCTCACTGTGGTTGTGCACCCTTCCGTTCAGGAGGAGGACCGCTCGGGCCAAATGCCCAGGTGCCGGCTACCACGGTCGTCCTACAAAAACGGTCAGGAATCACACAGCCCCAGTGAAGACGGTTGCCATCTCGGTGGAACCTCCAAATTGTCAAAGTTAGACTCAGGACTCATAGTTTGTCAGACCACTCTGTTTTATTAGCACAGCGCTCTGCTAATACATTCAGATACTGTGAGCCCCCATGCAAGATTCAAACAGTCTTATTTATACAGATAAAAGGGTGCGAACTAAACAAAGGGACAGAGAGAGCAAAATTGTAAAATTTGCATAGGGCACAATATGCATATCCTGCTTCCTTATTAACTCTTATCGATCTAAGGCTAATGCTTCACCAATTGCCCTTAAGTGGGGCAATTCATTAAGCAGTTAATGTCTGCTTTCCTGCCCCCCTGGCTTGCAGCATTTCTCATTTCTACTTAAAGGTACATACAGCATTCTTTAATTCATTCTATTTCTTTAATATAATTCATTTCACTTTCACACATTAAAGCTTTATAACCATTAAAACACAAATTGTCAACATCACATGTCAACATATACAAAGTAAATATCCTTAAATCAAACTCCAATAAGCTATGAAGCAGCATTTTTTCTTACTTTGCCTCTGTAAATGTTGATGATCCATGAGAGAGACCAGTGCCATTCAATCTGGGGCAGGTATGGCATTTTACTGGTTGTGTACCTTCACCACCCTGCATGTTCTCCTTAGCCTCATAGTACAGTTAAGGTAACTTGCATACTGCAGTGTGATTAGGACCAGTAGGGGAATGATGCGACTAACCAGCTTTTTTAATTGTGGAAGCATTGATCAAAGACCTGCAAAGAGATTTTGATTGCCATGTAATGACAATTAGTGTGATATGTAAATTATATGGTTTCACTAAACTTTGTCCTTAATAAAGCTGTGGTCTTTCTCTGAAGATTGCAAATGGTTGGCGTGTGTCTTGGGGCAACGGACAATATTGCAAAATGCATCGCATTTCAACATAATAGAAGGCAATGTGGCTGATGTAATCTGGCATTGTATATTATAATTATCTGCATTCAATTTACATAATAGAAGTCAAATGCTTTGGAAATAGTAATGATATTGGTGAAAAAGACTAGATAGATCTTGTATACAAATTCGCTTTATAGAAACAATATTTTGAGGACTTCGGGTGATAGCCCTGCTGTAAGCAAGGCTTTGTGTGGACACTTGCTTTCTTTTATCTTCTTGCTGCTCTGTCTATGGATAGAATTGAGTAGTTGGGGGAGAGACAGATGCAAATTCTTACTTAAAAAAAAAGCTGCAGTGGATCTTTTAATATGTTAAGAATCTGAAAAATATGGAGAAATCAGAACCTAGGAACAGCCATACCAAATCAGACTTGTGGCCCATCTGATCCATCATTCCGTTTCTGACTATGGCCAATACTTTGTAGGAAGATGCAAGAACCTAGCAGTGGACAATTATGGAATAACTTACCCATAGGGGAATTTCCTTCCAGGAAGAGGTTACTTATCCCCTGAAGCAAGAGCATTTGTATCCCTTAATAACACAAAAACAAACAAAAAAGTGTTTATTCTACCTAATGCAACTGCCTGCTGCATCAGGGAAGACAGTACTTCTAGAGGCTCCATTGCCTGTTTTGCTGCAGGACTATGGGATTAGGATCAGAGCTCATCTGGCTTTTCCTGAGCTAGAGAAATAGTGAATTAGTTAGACTGTGGGCTCTTGATCTTTTTGAAATATTATGTTCAGTTTTCAGGCTGAAAAGTTAGAATGCCACTGGTTTATTACAATATTCTTTCAGGGTGAGCACCTCTTCTTTTACTTTATGATTCCTATTCCTCCTCATGACAAATAGTTGCTTCTTAAGCATGTCGTCATCCAGCTATTCAAATATTGGTGTCTGCCCCATCCTCTGCAATAGCTAGCAGGGACTGCTTTACAATTTATGCAGGGAGACCATATATCAAAGCGCTTTCATGGCATCTGTAGTCACTATCGATTTTAATAAATTAGATCCTCTAGAAACTAATGACAATCTACAATTTTTCTATTTCATTGTTCTTCCCAGTTTATTTTTTTAAAACTAGTTCTGTCTTAGAAGGATGTGCTTACCCATTAAAATTAGTGTTTATTTACTTTTTAAAAAGTCACTGACACTTTATACTGCTGATAGCAATTATACGTGCTGTAACCTAGATTCTGCAGTATTGATACTTTGAAAGCATTATGTGACATTCTTTGTGGGTTTTTTCTATGCAATTAAAATTGTAAATGTTGAAATTATTATACACAGGAAAACACTCTGCGCTAGCAGAACCAAACTTTATTATACTGTTGTGTATGCAAAACTATTATTAGTTTTACAGCAGGCATTATGCACAGTGACCACAAAAAATGTTAACTATTAAAAATATGGGTGGTTATAAACATCTTAGGTTATTTTAATAAAGGAAGATTTGCAGGAAACCATATTTCTTCAGTTTAAGGTATTTAGGTGATAAGTTAAAGGATTCAAAGGAACTTAGCTGTTGTTTTCATGCCAATACGTGACTCATGCTAAACAAGGCTATAAATATTCTAGTGGAGATACCATCTATTACTCTTTTTAAACACAAAAGTTAAAACCTCAAGTACAGGTACAAAGTGATCAGTATAAGCCATGAAAGGGTATAATTCCTAGGGCCAGATCTAGAAAGATTGACTCACAGCAGTAGTACTCTCACATATACTGTGGGCCAGTTCTTTAGGATCTGAAAGAGTAAGGACTACTTTGAGAGTAAGGATTGCCTGGTCTGATCTTTATATTTTACAAAGGAATGAGAAACCCCTGATCATTTTGTTCTAGCATTTGAGGCCACAGATAACTAAAAATTGAACTTATTACTGTCATTTTAAGGATCCCCTTTGATATTTGTCTCCTTCAAAATTGGCAGAGTAAGCTCCGGTTATCGATAAAATCTCCTGATACTGTACATTATTCTATTATAATACACCCACTCAAATATACACACATTGTTCTATAATTTATATATAAATATAAAATATTAATTTGTACTGCCATGGTTCCTAGGAACCTTAGTGATGGCTCATAACCTCATTCTGCTAAGTGCTGTTCAAACACAGAATAAAAAAGATGGTCCCTGCCCCCAACAGGTTACAATCTAAGTACATTCGAGGGCTGAAGAAATTGGTTTGAAAGGAATAAAAACCAGATTGAATCTGTGCCAAAAAACAGAACTAAACCTTTCCTGCTGAGAAGTGAATGTATATGTGTATGCAGGGGCTTGTGCGCCACATGGAAACAGACATAATAGAAATAAGCCTAGAGTGTCAAATTTGGGTCCCTATTTGAATCCTATCTTTTCCAAAGTGTGAAGTTGTTGGTTACATCCAGGAAGTACTGAGAGAAAAGCTATTCCTCTAATGTTTCAGAACATGAAATAATTTTGTTAATGATTACTAAAGGGATTGCTATTTTCCAGTCCATTATATATCTTTTATGTCTGTTTGATATTAACAGATTTCATTCTACCAGAAGCATTGGTCATGATATTTTGTAGCCTACAGGACTAACGTACGTGTGTGTGTGTGTGTGTGTGTGTATATATATAAATATATAAATAAATATATATATATTTTTTTCCTTATAGTTTAAGTATTTGGTTTATTGCACTAGGTCTATAGATTTATATTAAAGTAAGTTTGGCTGTAATGCAAGAGACCTACAGGCCATATCCTGTATGTTAAGCTAAGGCAAAGTTAACTTATCTATATTTAGACCTTTTACTCAGAAAGCAAAGTTGACCTATATCTTGTTCCCTAAATAGATAAGTACCCACGCCTATGTCTATGACCTTTTATCTAGACCAATAGACAATGGAGAATGGCATGCGGGGGGGGGTTTCATTGTTGTACCCACAGACTTAACAAGTACACCACAAGAGACTGATGTGTGTACATACCTGTCATCATACATATTAGCCTATGGGGTAAGTGTACCCTAACAGTTCTGTGGGTGAGGAATGAAATTTGGGCATAAGAGGAAGGATTTCCGGCATTTGCCCTATAAAAGAGGTAACCCACCTCAAAAGAGTATCTCCAGTTCTCACTTTACTCCATCTCTATTCTCACTTACTTCCTCCACTCTATCTATTCTATCTACGATGACTGCTATTATTAGTAGGCTATACTTGTTCTTCTTAAACTTTAAGTTTCAAAGGAACTAGGCTATGCTTGGTTTCCCTAAGTTTTATTCTTAGTTTATTAGGTTTTGATTTAAGTTTAAGATAGTCAAGTAAACCCTAGTCAGCTTTGATAGTTCTTAGCATTTTCTAAGCACTGCACCCCTCACTCAAGAATTGAGAAACCTGAACCGCAAGGCTGTTCCTGTGTCTCTTACCACCAGGTTATTAAGGAAGGGTGTGAGTATGTTAACCAAAGCTTTGTTGCATATAATACTATATTATCATATGTATCTTTTGAATAGCAGTAATGCAATTGTAACTTTGTAACTCTGGTTATTTTACCATTTACTTACTACTATTGATTTTAATAAAAAGTCTTTAAGACTATATCTGTCTCAGTGTGAGCTTCCTGTCAGACCCCCGAGGGTCCTTTTATAAATTCTGTGGAGCCTGATTCAGGACAAGAACTTTCATCTTCTGATCAAACTGATTGGCGAGCCTAAAACCCATACTAATTAATATTGATGATGATGATTATTATTAAGATAAAATTACATTAATAAATTAAATTCCCATATTATCCAAATTAATATTATCAGTACACCCTAAATCAGGCTACAATTTGGAGCCAAAGTATAGCCCAAAGAGGTATTATAATATTGGCTAACCAGGGCATTCAAGTTTCTGAATGCTTATTCCAAATGAACTAAAACATCTATTATCTGCTACTCTCTGTACACATATATGTTGATTATATTTCTTGATAATACGTCAAGGTTTTACTTAGCTTTATTCATTTTTTTGCATAGTATTTGGTTTTAGCTAAAAGAGTTGCTTTGCATCTTTTATCTATATCTTCTCTCATCCCTAAGAATTATGAACACTTCAAAGAGGTTTCTTCTAAAACTGTGTGCTTAATATTTTTTCTTTCACTTATAGCTCCAAAAGTTGTGCTAGCCACTTCACAGAACAATACAAAAACCACTATCCTTGCCCAATAATTCTTACAATTTACCCATTAATCTTAACATGATTCATGGCGGTGTTGAACAGCAGGAAGGGGATGAAATTAGGAAGGCTAAGAATTACAGTAATGAAATTACATGGTACTTTTTTTTTTTTTAATGTATTTGCACGTTACACTGGTTCACATATTATAAATTCTACCAAAAATCAAGTGACAATTTCTTCTTAACTGAAATCACCAATAAATCATTTTTACCTATGTTTTGTTATGTATGAAATTTGTCATAGTTATGGTGCAAATCACAACGGCACCCAAAAGCTTAGGAATGCTTTCAATTTGGGGACGAAGCATAAGAGCCAGTTGTCTTTTTCCCTCCTAGCCAGCCTTTTCCCCCCTGCCCTCAGGTACATTTCCTGCCTGTTTCAGAGGTAAGCAAAGTGATCCAGCTCTGGTATTTCTGGGCTGATACATGGTTCCTTCTCCCTTCTTTACTCCTACTGTCTTTTTGGGAGCTGGGCTTCATTGTTGCTAGTCTGATGAAATATTCTCCCCTCCCACCCCGAGATGGAGAGGGAATATTTTTGCCATTCTTGAATTGTGTGTGAAATTTGTCTTAGCTCCAGAGTGCCCATCTTTGAAGTGTAGGAGACATTCCTGCCATGCTTATCATAAAACTAATTCTTGCACTGAGAGCGATTACTACATTGTTCCAGACACTACTAAACTTTAAACACCACTTAAAAAAAAAATGTCCACAGCAGACAAGATTACCAGATTTAATTTGGATAAAGCACAGTGGAAACATTTTGGGGGACTTCTGGGAGCAACTTAGTTTTATTTTCAAAATTAATTTTCTTCTAACCAGACGAAGGAAGGAGAGGGAGCATAAAACTCAATAAAGATAGAGCAGATTTCCCCCCCCTGAAATAATCATAAAACAACCTTAAAGTTCTCCTGAGACTTCCCCAGGATTTCAGGATATTAGTCTGAGGCAGGAACTTTAGTTTTCATCAAGTTTATAATTTTAAGACCTTCATGCAAACATTAAGTCAAAAAAAAAAAAAAGGCAAACCTATAAAGCAAGTATTCATAATATCTATTTCCAAGCCTCTAACAAAGGATTATAGAGCCTTATGTACATTAAGAATTTCCTCTGACGCCAGCCACCTTACCGTGGTGCAACATCCCCACTCCATGAACATAAAGAAAGTTGAGATTTGCACAACTTAAACTTACCCATCCTTGAAACTGAGGATCCACCAATGTGATCACTGTTTTACTTGTCTACCTGTGAAGAGTTAAACTGGCACAGTTACATTTGTGTCTGACTCTTCATTGCTTGAGTCCAGGTGCATTAACATAGAAAAGGCCTATGTTTTTGCTTTGGCCTGTCACGAGCCCATCTTTCCAAATGGGACCACATAATGTAATTGACAGTCACATTAATCACACAAATATTTAATTCACACAAATTTACTGGTAGGACTGGATGAAAAATTGTAAGCTTTATTCTGGGGGAAAAAATTAAGAAAAAAATTGTTTGGAAATTTTCATAAGTTCTTTTCAGTGGTATTTTTTTTTTTTGGGTGTGTGTGTGTGTGTCAAAATAAAATGAAAAAATATGGTGGGTTGGTTTTCACTTTTCTGTCCCTTTTTCCTCTTCCCCCAAAAGGGTGAGTGTCATGGCCCTTGCTCAGGGTTGGCTGATAAGGGAACACCATCTAGTGGCTAGGGCTTAGGTCAGTGACATGCAGGGGGATTGTTGGTAGGGGAGCCCAGGCCCTCCCACTCCACTGGGCTCTGACCCAGGGCCCTTTGAGGGCTATGTGTGCTCTGACTGCTGTGGATACTTAAGTCAGTCCTCACTGGGCCACTTCCTACCACCTCCCTTCAATTCTCCCAAGATTGCCATCTGGGATAAGGCAGTGTGAGGGCAACTGCCTCCTCCTGGGGTATGGCCCACCCTCCTGGGCCAGTTCAGTCCAAGGCTTTCCCCTGCTGGGGTAGTCCAAACAAAAATAAAGGGGATCAATAAAGTTCGGAGTTCGCAGGACGGAGGAATGCTTCCCTTTCAGGCAGTCTCTGCAGCAGGCCTTACCTCTCCTCAGGAGGGGCCTTTGGGCAGTTGTTAAGCTGAGGGAAGGCAGAATTTTTCCCTAATCTTCCTGGAGCTGCTGGTAGCGGGTCTGCTCTCCTCCCTCATCTGCCGCCAAATGAGTCACTCTCCTGTCTTTTTTAACTCCTTGTCCAGTTGGTGCATTTGCTACAGGTGTGGTGGGGCTGGCTGGGTCCAGAGTAATTCCTTAACCCCTTGTTGCTCAGTGTGGAGTTTGTACATCCCATCATGGGGAGGGATAAGGGAGAAAGAAGAAATATCTGGAAAATCTTTGGAAAATTCAAAAAAAGAAATCCTCAGAAAACTGAAAAAAATCAACATTTTCATGGAAATCTATTTTTCAAAAACTGTTTAAATGACAAAATATTAACTGGCTCTATATATTGATATAACAGTAAACAAGCTATGTAGGTATTGCCAAAGTTTAAAACCGGGAAAGCTCCTTCAGATATCTGTCAACAGTAGGTAAGATCCACCCAGGACAGGGCTTCCACTGGTGTTTTATTCCATGTCCATTTGGCATTACTGCCCATACTTGATCTTGAAGTAGATGATGTTGCACTTCATAGTAACCTCTCTCCCGTGGTCAGAGACCATTTTCCCTCATCCTTTCTGGATTAGAAGTCTTATTCCTGATGATTTGAGGAAATCTCTTTCTCATAGTTCCTCATATTTCGGACATGGAGTAGAAAGTGCCTCTGTTTCAATCTCTCTTCTGTCACCGTGTCTATAAAGTCCTGTTATAGATGAAAATATATGATGCAGGAAGGTCTCAATATTTAGTATATAAGTCACTTATCCTCTTCAATTTTCCTCCTCCGCCTTCATTACTTTTTTATGCCTCTCTCTCATCCCATGACATGTCATTTTTTTTTATTTCTTCTCTGCATTGTCTCCTCTTTTAGTGTCATAAGCTTTGCAGCAAATTTTGTGCATTATGCTTGCATTTCTGGATGTTTCTGAACCTGTTATGCCTTTTGTAGAAAAATACCTATGACATTAATACAATTGGAGACTGTATTGTAGTCCATACATTAAAAAAAAAACAGATTTAAGGAAGCTAGTGCAACTTTATCCATGGTAGTTCCTGATTTTAAGTGCAGGATCTAATCAGCCCCACTCATATTCAGCACCCTGCAAAGGGCGTGGTGGGCCACAAATGGATCTGGGGTTTTCTGTTCTGAATTGGGCTTAAAAACTCAAATCTTTTTTTTTTTTAATGCAAACCAATACTCTTGTTTTAAAAAAAAAAAAAAAAAAAAAAAAAAAAGTTTTGGGGTCAATTAAAATTTCATTTTAAATAATTTTGAAACATTTATTTAAACCTTTATTTTAATATTTAAATTTTAATTGTATGTAATTTAAAATATTTAGGCTAAATTAAAAAAAAAATCAATCTGAACCAAAAAAACCCAGAATTTTTTAATTTTAAAAATGTCAAAACAAGACACACAATTTTGAAACATATTTTCCAATTTTAATGAGAAATTTGTCCAAACTGACCTTTTCTCATGAATGATTTTGGTACTTTCCAGTGAAAAAAATAGAATCATAGAATCATAGAATATCAGAGTTGGAAGGGACCTCAAGAGGTCATCTAGTCCAACCCCCTGCTCAAAGCAGGACCAATTCCCAGCTAAATCATCCCAGCCAGGGCTTTGTCAAGCCGGGCCTTAAAAACCTCCAAGGAAGGAGACTCCACCACCTCCCTAGGTAACGCATTCCAGTGTTTCACCACCCTCCTAGTGAAATAGTTTTTCCTGATATCCAACCTGGACCTCCCCCACCGCAACTTGAGACCATTGCTCCTTGTTCTGTCATCTGCCACCACTGAGAACAGCCGAGCTCCATCCTCTTTGGAACCCCCCTTCAGGTAGTTGAAGGCTGCTATCAAATCCCCCCTCATTCTTCTCTTCTGGAGACTAAACAATCCCAGTTCTCTCAGCCTCTCCTCATAAGTCATGTGCTCCAGACCCCTAATCATTTTTGTTGCCCTCCGCTGGACTCTTTCCAATTTTTCCACATCCTTCTTGTAGTGTGGGGCCCAAAACTGGACACAGTATTCCAGATGAGGCCTCACCAATGTCGAATAAAGGGGAACGATCACGTTCCTCGATCTGCTGGCAATGCCCCTACTTATACAGCCCAAAATGCCGTTAGCCATCTTGGCAACAAGAGCACACTGTTGACTCATATCCAGCTTCTCGTCCACTGTGACCCCTAGGTCCTTTTCAGCAGAACTGCTACCTAGCCATTCGGTCCCTAGTCTGTAGCAGTGCATGGGATTCTTCCGTCCTAAGTGCAGGACTCTGCACTTGTCCTTGTTGAACCTCATCAGGTTTTTTTCTGCCCAATCCTCTAATTTGTCTAGGTCCCTCTGTATCCGATCCCTACCCTCTAGTGTATCTACCACGCCTCCTAGTTTAGTGTCATCTGCAAACTTGCTGAGAGTGCAGTCCACACCATCCTCCAGATCATTAATAAAGATATTAAACAAAACCGGCCCCAGGACCGACCCTTGGGGCACTCCACTTGAAACCGGCTGCCAACTAGACATGGAGCCATTGATCACTACCCGTTGAGCCCGACGATCTAGCCAGCTTTCTATCCACCTTACAGTCCATTCATCCAGCCCATACTTCTTTAATTTGGTGACAAGAATACTGTGGGAGACAGTATCAAAAGCTTTGCTAAAGTCAAGAAATAACACATCCACTGCTTTCCCCTCATCCACAGAGCCAGTTATCTCATCATAGAAGGCAATTAGGTTAGTCAAGCACGACTTCCCCTTCGTGAATCCATGCTGACTGTTCCTGATCACTTTCCTTTCCTCTAAATGTTTCATAATTGATTCCTTGAGGACCTGCTCCATAATTTTTCCAGGGACTGAGGTGAGGCTGACTGGCCTGTAGTTCCCCGGATCCTCCTTCTTCCCTTTTTTAAAGATGGGCACTACATTAGCCTTTTTCCAGTCATCTGGGACCTCCCCCGATCGCCATGAGTTTTCAAAAATAATGGCTAATGGCTCTGCAATCTCACCCGCCAACTCCTTTAGCACCCTCGGATGCAGCGCATCCGGCCCCATGGACTTGTGCACGTCCAGTTTTTCTAAATAGTCCCGAACCACTTCTTTCTCCACAGAGGGCTGGTCACCTTCTCCCCATGCTGTACTGCCCAGTGCAGCAATCTGGGAGCTGACCTTGTGCGTGAAGACAGAGGCAAAAAAATCATTGAGTACATTAGCTTTTTCCACATCCTCGGTCACTAGGTTGCCTCCCTCATTCAGTAAGGGGCCCACACTTTCCTTGATTTTCTTCTTGTTGCTAACATACCTGAAGAAACCCTTCTTGTTACTCTTAACATCTCTTGCTAACTGCAACTCCAAGTGTGATTTGGCCTTCCTGATTTCACTCCTGCACGCCTGAGCAATATTTTTATACTCCTCCCTGGTCATTTGTCCAATCTTCCACTTCTTATAAGCCTCTTTTTTGCGTTTAAGATCAGCAAGGATTTCACTGTTTAGCCAAGCTGGTCGCCTGCCATATTTACTATTCTTTCTACACATCGGGATGGTTTGTTCCTGCAACCTCAATAAGGATTCTTTAAAATACAGCCAGCTCTCCTGGACCCCTTTGCCCTTCATGTTATTCTCCCAGGGGATCCTGCCCATCTGTTCCCTGAGGGAGTCAAAGTCTGCTTTTCTGAAGTCCAGGGTCCATATTCTGCTGCTCTCCTTTCTTCCTTGTGTCAGGATCCTGAACTCGACCATCTCATGGTCACTGCCTCCCAGGTTCCCATCCACTTTTGCTTCCCCTACTAGTTCTTCCCTGTTTGTGAGCAGCAGGTCAAGAAAAGCTTTGCCCCTAGTTGGTTCCTCCAGCACTTGCACCAGGAAATTGTCCCCTACGCTTTCCAAAAATTTCCTGGATTGCCTGTGCACCGCTGTATTGCTCTCCCAGCAGATATCAGGGTGATTAAAGTCTCCCATGAGAACCAGGGCCTGCGATCTAGCAACTTCTGCTAGTTGCCAGAAGAAAGCCTCGTCCACCTCATCCCCCTGGTCTGGTGGTCTATAGCAGACTCCAACCACGACATCACCCTTGTTGCTCCCACTTCTCAATAATAAATAATGTTCAAAGCTTCTTCACCAGCTTTAATCACAACCCTCATGATGAGAATCCATGCTCTTTATATCTGTTGTATGACATAAAGAACATCTGTATGGTTCTAGACATTCTTACTCACTGATCATAAGAGTTACAGTGATGGAGAAAACAGACTATGAAAAATGTAGAGTAGAATATACATTTGCGAGTGAGGTACAATATATGGTAGATTGCGGGGAAACAACTCATATCCTCATTTCACAACAGCATGCAAGTCAAAGCAGTTCTGTTGACAGCCCATGGGGCTCAGCAGCTAGACTCAAGGAAGAGAGACATCATGCTGGAATCTATAGTCTGTTTCTTCTTGGATCAGGTAATCTCCTTTGTTTTGATCTTTGACCATAATTTTAAGCATCCTTCACTCTAAACCTTGTCCATATTGTGTATTACTAGAAAGGAGATAGAAACTTTCTGGAGTAGCTTCCAATTACTGATCTTTTTGTATTCTTTGTTGTGTGGGAAAGGGTAGCAATTTCTATAGAGTGGTCCAGATATGTCTCGGTGAATTTGTTGTTGTTAGTTGTTAGTGTCACTGCTATTATTAACAAAAAGTAGACTATTCCTGTGCAGTAAAATTCAGCTGTCAAGAGTCTGTTGCTGAAAACAAGCACATACAAGCAAACTTAACCAATCATTCCTGATTTAAACAAACCATTGTGCAGCAGATAAACTTGTCACTAAACTGACTCATCAGGTTTAAAGGATTAATTTTATGTTAGTTATACAGATGCTAGAGCAAATTAACCTCTGGTCTAACTCAAATGGAATAACAATAGGGATAAAATTTGGCCCATAGAATTTAATAGTCTGTAGCATTCCTAATATAAATCTCCCTGAAGGTTGGAAAGTCAGCTTTCTTTGGAGAAGTGTACTTCTACCATTTTCAGTTAAAATTTCTCTATTGGAAAAATCCACCAGAAATGGAAGACACTTCCCTAGAATTTGTCTCCTTTGCTAAACTTCTCTAGTCTGTTAAATGACAACTAGAAACCTCCCCAAAAACAGGCTCTCCCATAGATTTCCATTATTTCTAATTCTGGTAAGGTCAGAAATAGAATGATAATAGTTTCTCAAGTTGTTCTAGTACTTCTATTTTCACTCTTAACTAGAACTAGGAATAGCAAAAGGGCAAGAAATTAAGTAGGAGAAAATTAATTGAACTTTTTAGAATCTCACAAAGGTTTGCTGAGGTTTGGGTCAGTGTGTGTGGTATCTACTTTTGTATGGTCATTATTAATATAGCTAACTGAACTATTTGCTGTGAGTAACTTAGCAGATGAATTTAGCATTTTCTGCTGCATGTGACTCATTTGTGCATTGATTTTTGAAAGCACAGTAATTAAGTATTCACTGGATAGTTTGGATAACCATTTCTCAGTTTATGGCAATCAGCCCCATTAAACTGTTTGCTTTGATTTTTCTCATGTTCTTTTTATTATTGATGGCATATGATTGATAACCTACCTGGTATTATTTTTGCCTTCTGATCAGATGACTGTAACTTCTTAAATGGAAAAAACAATTAAGTGGATAATGAACAGTAAATATTACTGTTTGTGCGCGAATGCCCCTGTTGTTCAAGTGCAAATGCACTTGCAGTCAAATGCAGACCAGTATTTGTGTACAAAACAACAATCCGCTCACCAAACATTTGTGCAACCAAAATTGATTTGCACACATGGTCACATACTGAAAAATAAAGGATATGAACATGATTGAACTGAACAGCTGTTCAGAATTTAAATAAATAATTGTGCACACTCCTTTCAAAATATTTCGCCAGCTCTACTTATTAAAAAATATTGCTGTATTATGGAGTATCGACAGATATTTTGGCAGTGATCCAAATCTGATTTTTGGTAACGTTTCCCGTAATGGCACTTTAGTAATAAATGAGGTAGCAGTATAACTGTATTGTAAATTTATATCTTACAATTAATCTTAAAAGTACATGAATATTGAGTAGTCAAAAAAGATATTTAGGCTTTGATCCTGCAATCTGATCCACATAGGAGATCCCCCCCACCCTCCCCAAGCCTGAGCAGAGTCCAAATAACATCTACAGGGATCCAGATTGCAAGATCAGGACCTAAGTTATTATAGGTATACCCAGTGACGGATTTAGAGTTAGTGGGGCCCTGTGTGCAGCTTCATTTTTGTTCTCTTCCCCCACCCCACCCTGCACTGCCCTGCCCTCAGGACCCAGCCAAGAAAAAGAAAGCCAGACGCGGGTCCAGACTTGGCCGCGGGATGGCCGCCGGGACCATAGGCGTGGGAACTGGGGTGAGGGAAGGGCTGCTGACAGAATTGCTGGGCCCCCGGGCAAGGTTGGGGGGCTGGCTCTGGGCCCCCAGAAGGGGTAGGGACTCAGGTGGAAAGGTGGGGTAGGGGGCTAGCCTCCCCCAGCCAGCTCTTCAGAACTGCCTGGGCCGCACCACCTGGGGCTCCAACGGCGATTTAGCTGCAGTAGCAGCAGTGGCCAGGAGCCTTGGGCCCTTTTAAATCACCGGGCCCCAGGGCAGCTTCCCCTTTTGCCCCCCACACCTCCCGTCGGTGGCCCTGGGTGCGGAGGGTGCTGCAGCATCCCCACATTTTATGCAGGGCTCCACTGCCACCCCACACCACTTATGTTAAAACATATTGTTAGGAGCACAGAACTGCCCGGGCTCCTGAGGAAACAGGTATGTTGGTATGTTTTGGGGTTAATCTGCTACTGGGTATACCCCAGTTTTCCAGACCCTGTTAATCTGAAATCAATTGGTCCCCCATTTCTGAAATGTATATAAAACCTGAAATTCAAAAATAGTAAAAGGGAATTAGACCAGCATTTACACTTTGCAAGGGTTCTTGCAAACATACACTTCAGTTTTCATCCACACAGTAGGCAAAGGCAGCAGGTCCAAACCCCCCTTCCCAGTGATGAGTGGTTTACAGACTGCCCCAGGGAGCGAGGGCTAGATGATGACTGGCAGTAGCCACTAAGGCAAGGTGGGGATAGAGGGTTGGGGGTTCCCCTGGTAGGGGAGACCCAGAGACTGCGGGAGTACTGCAGAGGGCAGAACACCAAGAAGGAAGTGGCACCGGGGTCCGGGAGGCGCATGGGGGCTTGAGGCAAGCGGGACATCAGCCAGCAGAGGGCACTCTGGAGCTGGAGAGCTAATTCCCAGGATGACCAGCAGGAGGCGCTGCACCGGTGAGTCTCGCTTCGCTACACCCCCTCAGTATCATTTTTCCATTGTATAATTATTCTCTTCTCTTCTTTTCCTATGTTATCTCCACTTTCTCATTCGCTGGATCTTCAGTTTCTCTCCCCTCTTTCTTGTGTATGCCATTTCCAGTCTCTGAACTCTCCCTGTCTTCATTTTTTCTCCCATGGTCTCCTGCCTCCACAAATATAAACTTGCACATGCCCTTTACTTCCCATCCACAAAAAATCTGTCACACTAAAGTGTCTCCCCGTTTTTGATCAAGCAAAGGCACAAACACATGCAGACTCACTCACAGGTCACTTACATGTGAAGGCTCTTTCTCCCCCTATCACGAGGACTGAATTTAGGGGCAAGCGATCTAGGCGACTGCCTGGGTTGCTGGGTTTGGGGGTCACCAGACTTGCAGATTTACAGATCCTAGAATGCAAATCGTGCATCAAAGTCATTAAATGGGCTACAAATGCAATAAAAAATAAGGTATCCAAAAATGTAACAAATTGGGGTGGGAGGTGCCAAAGATATTCCTCGGCTGGGGTGCCATTTGGTCTAGGGCCGGCCCTGCCTACAACATCAAATCTGTTCTTTCACATCTAGCAAAATGATGAAACAAATGGGTACTGCAAGGCTCCTGCAGGAGGTAGCAGGTAGAAGGAGATGAGGGAGGGAGAGAGTACGCTTATTTTGACAGAAAACTGAAAACTGTTTTAAAAGTGTGTGTACTAGAAAGAGCATATGAAAGATGATGGGAGGAGGAGGAGAGCTTTGTTGTGTTGCAAGTTGTGTGTTCCTTGGATGAATGTTCAGTACTGCATAGCGTGTTCTTAATAACTGTGTGTGTTGTGCAGTGTTTGCTATTTCTAGTTGGCACTGGCAGGATTTGCTTACCAGTAACTAATTGCTTTCCCCATATTATACAAAGCCTCTTGGGTGGTAGCTTCTATCATGAACTACATTTTCCCTACATTAAGACGGTGCAGTATCCAGTGAAGAAAAATAAAAGCACATTTTCTTTCCCTCTACTTTAGCGGGTGGGGCGGCAACAGTTCTGTGTGTTTGACAAACAGTAAAATTAATTTCTAACTTTTCCTTCCAGAGAAGGGGAGAGAGTGCAATGAATAAGGGAAGAAAATCACATTTGTAATGAAATCTATTATAACAGAAGAGGGGGGAAAAAAAACCCTCTGCTGTAAAAAGCAATGGAGAAGCAGCTGAGAAACCAACTAGTTCTGTGGGACAGATGGTACATTGCTATTGTGCTTGATGAGCGCAACTGGTGCCTACATGGCAAAAAGTGAGAGCATTCTCCAATTCTCTGCTCTAGGCCAAAACCAACCTTATGGGATTGGCACTTCTCCTGGCTACTAGGCTGCAGTGCTACGTATATCTTAAGCATATGTTCCCTCAATCCAGTCAGCCCCTGAGGCCAAGCAGTAGCTGAGTATGATGATATAATGCAAATGATGCTTCTCTTTGCTAAAGAGAATTTAAAATGGAAGGCAGGCATATTGCCCTAGGCAATGAGCGTGCCTGGTAACACATTAACCTCCTAAGCTATCTTTTCTATTGTTTGTGTGTTTGTTGTAACTAATAATTAGAGCTGGTTGGAATAATTTGATGAAAATGAAATGTCAGCGAAAACAAAAATTTACACTAAGGTTTTTCTGCGTGTTGGTTTTTTTTTCTCCCCTCCCCTTCCCTTCCTTTCTGACCAGTTTTCCTAAAAAGGTAAATCAAGTACACACTAGAGGCTCAAAATTAAGCAACCTGGGATTTCAAAAGTTGAAGTGCCGCATTAAGAGTTAACATTCTTATTGGGACAGATTTTCCAAAGTGCTTGACACCCCCGTCATCCTCCCACAGCAGGTCTCATTTTGACACTTAGGACCAGATCTTCAAAATAGATTAGCATGTTGGTCAGAGAACTCTTTGGAAAGTCTGACCACTTATATGGTACCTAAATGGAAACTGAACATTTTTTAAAATCTGGCCTCAAATGTGGGTACTAAGCCCCGTTGACGATTCTGGCCCAATTGTGTACTGTTCCACATAGGTAAGAGAGAAGGCCCCATGTGATGTTCTCCTTATCACTTTTAGATAATGTTTTTGTTTAATGGGGGGTGGAGGGGGAGAAACCTATTTATGGTTTCAGTGTCCAAGAGATTGAGACACTGACACCGTTTTTTTTTTCCATGCAGCTTTTGTTGTCCTTAGTTATGTTGCTATTTTACAGTAAGTGATATTGGACCCAGTTCAGCATAGAATTCTCATTTAGGATGATAGAGCCAGGCTACCTTTTTCATTATAAAGGAATCAAATAGTTTCCTGAGCAGCTAGTCAAATATTGGGGCTCTAGGGATGTTCCAGTTGGAAATAGAAATTGATGGAGTCTGGTATATATATTTGATACAATCCTGTTTATTCACAAGGAATGTACAATGTCCTTCTTCTCCGAATGCAGGAGGCACCAACAACAGAAGGATAATTGTCTTCGCTTTTTAGCCAACACCGAACACACAAGTTCTTTCTCTAGTTTTCTCCAGGGTTTTTTGGCCTCTCTCTGTTCTCCGTTTCCATGTTCTCTTCCCACACACACCTGAGCACAATACCCAGTTAAACCCTCTGCCCACATGGTGCTAGTTTCAGGACAGGGACTCTTAGGCAATGTCTACGCTACTGACGCTGTAAGGTCTCCCGTGTAGCCACCCTATGCCGGCGAGAGAGTTCTCCCGCTGGCATAATTAAATAACTCTCAACGAGCAATGGTGACTATGTCGGCAGGAGACGCTCTCCCACTGACATAGCGCTGTCCACACTGGCACTTTTGTCGGTGAAACTTGTCTGTCAGGGAGGTGTATTTTTCACACCCCCGACCGACAACAGTTTTGCTGACAAAAGTGCTAGTTGTAGACAAAGCCTTAGGGTACGTCTACACTACGAAATTAGTTTGAATTTATAGAAGCCGGTTTTATTGAAATCGGTTGTATACAGCCGATTGTGTGTGTCCACACAATAAAATGCTCTAGGTGCTCTAGTCGGCGGACCGCGTCCACAGTACAAGGCTAGCGTCGACTTCCAGAGCATTGCACTATGGGTAGCTATCCCACAGCTATCCCACAGTTCCCGCAGTCTCCGCCGCCCCTTTGAATTCTGGGTTGAGATCCCAATGCCCGGATGATGCAAAACAGTGTCGCGGGCGGTTCTGGGTACATGTCGTCAGGCCCCTCCCTCCCCCGTCACAGCAACCGCAGACAATAGATTCGCGCCTCTTTACCTGGGTTACCTGGGTTACCTGTGCAGACAACATGGAGCCCGCTCAGCTCAGCTCACCGTCACCATATGTCCTCTGGGTGTCGGCAGACGTGGGACTGCATTGCTACACAGCAGCAGCTGCTAACTGCCTTTTGGCGGTAGACGGTGCAGTAGACTGGTAGCCTTCATCGGCGATCTGGGTGCTGGCAGCCGTGGGGCTTGCCTTTTGGCAGTAAATGGTGTATTACGACTATTAGCCGTCCTATTACAAGTCGGGTCATCGCACGTTAGCAGAGTCTTTCCCGAGCAGCCGATTGTGCAATAGGCCTGAAGACCATCGTCATACGCCGTCCCGTATTTGCTGCCAAGCACCCAGAAAGATGCCGAGGGCTATCAGTCACGCTGCACCATCGTCTTAAGATGTAAAAAATAGATTTGCTCTGTATTCATTTGCTTCCCCCTCCCTCCGTCAAATCAACGGCCTGCTAAGCCCAGGGTTTTCAGTTTAATCTTTGGGGGGAACATTCTGTGTGACAGTTGTTTGTGTTTCTCCCTGATGCACAGCCACCGTTCTTGATTTTAATTCCCTGTGCCTGTACGCCATGTCGTCACTCGGCCCCCCTCCCTCCTTCCCCTAGTCCGTCAGATACTACGTTTGCGCCACAGCTCAGAGAGCCGAGAAGCGGTTCGCGCCTTTTCTTTGAATTCTGGGTTGAAATTCCAATGCCCGGATGATGCAAAACAGTGTCGCGGGCGGTTCTGGGTACATGTCGTCAGGCCCCTCCCCCCTCGTCACAGCAACGCAGACAATAGATTCGCGCCTTTTTACCTGGGTTACCTGTGCAGACAACATATCACGGCAAGCATGGAGCCCGCTCAGCTCAGCTGAGCTCACCGTCACCATATGTCCTCTGGGTGCTGGCAGACGTGGGACTGCATTGCTACACAGCAGCAGCTGCTAACTGCCTTTTGGCGGTAGACGGTGTAGCATGAGTGATAGCCATGAGGCTGGCAGCCGTAGGGCTGCATTGCACCAGCCCCTTGCCAGGCGATGGTATATTATGACTGGTATCCATCGTCGTCATACTGGTATGGCTGTCAATCATGGCCACCTGGGCAGACATGCTACTGTTTCGATGATGATGGCTACCAGTCGTAATATACTATTTTCTGCCAATTGCCCAGTATTGTCTGCTAAGCACCCAGAAGAGGCCGAGGGCGATGCTGGGTGCTGGCGGACGTGGGGCTGGCAGACGTGGGGCTGCATTGCTACACAGCAGCAGCCCCTTGCCTTTTGGCAGATGATGGTATTTTATGATTGGTAACCGTCATCGTCATACTGGTATGGCTGTCACTCATGCTGCACCGTCGGCTGCCACCTTAAGATGTAAAAAATAGATTTGTTCTGTATTCATATGCTTCCCCTTCCTCCGTGAAATCAATGGCCTGCTAAGCCCAGGGTTTTCATTTTAATCTTTGGGGGGACCATTCTGTGTGACAGTTGTTTGTGTTTCTCCCTGTTCCTGTACCTGTACGCCATGTCGTCACTCGGCCCTCCCTCCCTCCCGCCCTCCCTCCTTCTCCTGGTCCATCAGATACTACTTTCGCGCCTTTTTTCTGACCAGGCGCCATAGCTAGCACTGGGATCATGGAGCCCGCTCAGATCACCGCGGCAATTATGAGCACTATGAACACCACGCGCATTGTCCTGGAGTATATGCAGAGCCAGGACATGCCAAGGCGAAACCCGGACCAGGCGAGGAGGCGATTGCAGCGCGGCGACGAGAGTGATGAGGAAATTGACATGGACATAGACCTCTCACAAGGCACAGGCACCAGCAATGTGGAAATCATGGTGTCACTGGGGCAGGTTGATGCCGTGGAACGCCGATTCTGGGCCCAGGAAACAAGCACAGACTGGTGGGACCGCATCGTGCTGCAGGTATGGGACGATTCCCAGTGGCTGTGAAACTTTCGCATGCGTAAGGGCACTTTCATGGAACTTTGTGACTTGCTGTCCCCTGCCCTGAAACGCCAGGATACCAAGATGAGAGCAGCCCTCACAGTTGAGAAGCGAGTGGCGATAGCCCTGTGGAAGCTTGCAACGCCAGACGGCTACCGGTCAGTCGGGAATCAATTTGGAGTGGGCAAATCTACGGTGGGGGCTGCTGTGATCCAATTTGCCAGGGCAATGAAAGACCTGGTGATAGCAAGGGTAGTGACTCTGGGCAACGTGCAGTCAATAGTGGATGGTTTTGCTGAAATGGGATTCCCAAACTGTGGCGGGGCCATAGACGGAACCCATATCCCTATCTTTTCACCGGAGCACCAAGCCACCGACTACGTAAACCGCAAGGGGTACTTTTCAATGCTGCTGCAAGCCCTGGTGGATCACAAGGGACGTTTCACCAACATCAACGTGGGATGGCTGGGAAAGGTACATGATGCTCGCGTCTTCAGGAACTCTGCTCTGTTTCAAAAGCTGGAGGAAGGGACTTTCTTCCCGGACCAGAAAGTGACCATTGGGGATGTTGAAATGCCTATCGTGATCCTTGGGGACCCAGCCTACCCCTTAATGCCATGGCTCATGAAGCCGTACACAGGCAGCCTGGACAGGAGTCAGGACCTGTTCAACTACAGGCTGAGCAAGTGCCGAATGGTGGTGGAATGTGCATTTGGACGTTTAAAAGCGCGCTGGCGCAGCTTACTGACTCGCTCAGACCTCAGCGAAAAGAATATCCCCATTGTTATTGCTACTTGCTGTGCGCTCCACAATATCTGTGAGAGTAAGGGGGAGACCTTTATGGCAGGGTGGGAGGTTGAGGCAACTCGCCTGGCCGCTGATTACGCGCAGCCAGACACCAGGGCGGTTAGAGGAGCACAGCAGGGCGCGGTGCGCATCAGAGAAGCTTTGAAAACGAGTTTTGTGACTGGCCAGGCTACTGTGTGAAACTTCTGTTTGTTTCTCCTTGATGAACCCTCCAAACCCCCCCCCCGACCCGGTTCACTCTACTTCCCTGTAAACCAACCACCCCACCCCACCCTCCCCTCCCGCTTGCAGAGGCAATAAAGTCATTTTTTTTTAACATTCATGCATTCTTTATTAGTTCCTTACAGAGGTAGGGGGATAATTGCCAAGGTAGCCTGGGATGGGTGGGGGAGGAGGGATGGAAAAGGACACACTGCATTTTAAAACTTTAACTCTTATTGAAGGCCAGCCTTCTGATGCTTGGGCGATCATCTGGGGTGGAGTGACTGGGTGGACGGAGGCCCCCCCACCGTGTTCTTGGGCGTCTGGGTGAGGAGGCTATGGAACTTGGGGAGGAGGGCTGTTGGTTACACAGGGGCTGTAGCGGCGGTCTCTGCTCCTGCTGCCTTTCCTGCAACTCAACCATACGCTCGAGCATATCAGTTTGATGCTCCAGCAGACGGAGCATTGCCTCTTGCCGTCTGTCTGCAAGCTGACGCCACCTATCGTCGTCAGCCCGCCACTTGCTCTGTTCTTCCCGCGATTCAGCCCGCCACCTCTCCTCTCGTTCATATTGGGCTTTTCTCATCTCCGTCATTGACTGCCTCCACGCATTCTGCTGTGCTCTATCAGCCTGGGCGGACATCTGCAGCTCCGTGAACATCTCGTCCCTCGTCCTACGTTTTCTCTTTCTAATGTTCACGAGCCTCTGCGAAGGAGAAACATTTGCAGCTGGCGGAGGAGAAGGGAGAGGTGGTTAAAAAAGACACATTTTAGAGAACAATGGGTACACTTTTTCATTACAAGGTCGCATATTTCGGCTTGCAGGCAGCCATCGTAGGCCACAGTGTTTTGGCTTTTTTAACCTTCTTAACATGCGGGAAAGGTTGCAAACAGCAGCGCATTTCCCATATCAAGGATGAATTGGGTTGTCCATTTAAAATGGGGTTTCAATGTAAAAGGAGGGGGCTGCGGTTTCCCGGTTAACATGCGGCACAAACACAAGTAAACCCCCCCCCCCTCACACACACACA
The DNA here is from genome assembly GCF_011386835.1 of Chrysemys picta bellii. Classification (NCBI taxonomy): domain Eukaryota; kingdom Metazoa; phylum Chordata; order Testudines; family Emydidae; genus Chrysemys; species Chrysemys picta. The sequence continues at coordinate 194,304,340 of NC_088792.1, forward strand.
CACGATTCTCTGGGATGATCACTTCACCCCTCCCTCCACCGCGTGGTTAACAGCGGGGAACATTTCTGGTCAGAAGAGCAGGAACGGGCGCCTCTGAATGTCCCCTTAATAAAATCACCCCATTTCAACCAGGAGAGCTTTCTGGAGATGTCCCTGGAGGATTTCCGCTCCATCCCCATACACGTTAACAGACTTTTCCAGTAGATGTACTGGCCGCGATTGCCAGGGCAAAGTAATCATTAAACACGCTTGCTTTTTTTTTGTAATGTTTACAAATAGTTACAAAGTTACACTCACCAGAGGTCTCCTGTGTGCCCTGAGGGTCTTGGGTGAGTTCGGGGGTTACTGGTTCCAGGTCCAGGGTCACAAACATATCCTGGCTGTTGGGGAAACCGGTTTCTCCGCTTCCTTGCTGCTGTGAGCTACCTACAGTACCTCCATCGTCATCTTCCTTGTTCCCCGAACCGTCTTCCCTGTGTGTTTCTCCAGTGAGAGAGTCATAGCACACGGTTGGGGTAGTGGTGGCTGCACCCCCTAGGATCGCATGCAGCTCCGCGTAGTAGCGGCAAGTTTGCGGCTCTGCCCCGGACCTTCCGTTTGCTTCTCTGGCTTTGTGGTAAGCTTGCCGTAGCTCCTTAATTTTCACGCGGCACTGCTGTGTGTCCCTGTTATGGCCTCGGTCCTTCATGGCCTTGGGGATCTTTTCTAATACTTTTCCATTTCTTTTACTGCTACGGAGTTCAGCTATCACTGCTTCATCTCCCCATATGGCGAGCAGATCTCGTACCTCCCGTTCGGTCCATGCTGGAGCTCTTTTGCGATCCTGGGAGGACTCCATCACGGTTACCTGTGCTGATGAGCTCTGCGGGGTCACCTGTGCTCTCCACGCTGGGCAAACAGGAAATGAAATTCAAACCTTCGCGGGTCTTTTCCTGTCTACCTGGTCAGTGCATCTGAGTTGAGAGTGCTGTCCAGAGCGGTCACAATGAAGCACTGTGGGATAGCTCCCGGAGGCCAATAACGTCGAATTCCGTCCACACTACCCCAATTCCGACCCGCAAAGACCGGTTTTATCGCTAATCCCCTCGTCAGAGGTGGTGTAAAGAAACCGGTTTAAAGGACCCTTTAAGTCGAAAGAAAGGGCTTCGTTGTGTGGACGTGTCCAGGCTTAATTCGGTTTAACGCTGCTAAAGTCGACCTAAACCCGTGTCTACATAGATCTTTCAGGAACTTCAAACAGGAGTTAGTTGTATCATCACGACAGATTGCTGTGTCTATCAGCTACTAACCAGAGAGTAGGATAGATTTAACAAGAGTTAAAGCACACTGTGTACATGCTCTGTATTTTATAACAGTCAATAAACCAATGCAATCCTTGGAGTTCTGAAGGCAGCAGCTCTACCAGGTGATCTAAGAGGGCACTTTGTGCTGGCCAAATCAGCGGGATCTGTGCTTGTTTAAGAGGCAGGCCAGTCTTTGCATATCTTATAATTTTGGAAATAATCACTCCAATTTTCCATTGCCTTGGCTTCCTTTGGAAAGTGAATGTAAAATGCTACACAATTCTGATGTGGTAAATATTTACACTTGTCTTAAATAACTACACAAAGTGCAAGGCAGTGGATAATCAGGATCAAAGTATATATCATCATAGAAAAATGCTAACCACATAATCAATAATACAGAATTTTCTCCTTTATTGCAAGAGTGTAAAAGCAAAGCAGATGTTTATGCCAATTCTGGAAATACCGTTTATTAGTGTTTATGCTACATTATGATTGTAACAATCAACACTTAAATAGCAGTCTTAATCTATAAGAATCCCACAGCACTTAAGAAATTTAGCATGATGACTTGCATACTATGGAGTATAATGACCACTCTGTAATATGCTCACTGACAGGAAGCCACTTCTGTGGTGAAATAGGACAACTGTTTAACACATTTTAGAAGCAGGAAAAAAACACTTTGTCTAACTGAATCTACAGAGAAAATTCAAAGTGGCAGAAAGTAATTATCCAAACTGGAAATGCCTGGTCTAATTCCTCATTCTAAAATTTGATCTACAAATATAAGGAGGGGAAGATGTTTCTTTTTAACCTATATAGATGTTGTGCACTATTGGAGTAAGACCAAGATCACAGACTGTGCCTGGGATAGGACGGGTAGCGGCTAACAGTGATATCAATTATTACTGACAGTTTGCTATAGGAACTCAAAGAAAACATACCAGAAAAAGCAAATGGCAATTCTCTATCAGTATATAAGCACTTGAACATTTACTGGTCCACAGCAGCTCTTCTTTTCATTGCTGTCAGACTGGAGATGAAGACTTATGGCCAAAGAAACCTCCAAATTCCTAAACAAAATGGATACAGCATTCAACTTTCCTGTCTACCAACCACAGTCTTCGATGGCAAATCAATCCAATGGTATTATTTAAAGGTTGTTTTAGTTAAGACTATGCATAATAGTCTACATGTGGTATTACACTGCTGACAGCATGGAGTCCCATGTTTCAGTTACTTGTTTACATGGGATTATGCTATCCTATTTCTATTCAATAAAAATGGGGAAAGGCACAAAGTAACATGAAGTACAGCCAATCCTAGCACTGCATTCAATAAATAAAATGTATAACCTACAAAGCAATGATAGAATCAAATATTCCACACATTGGAATGCTAAAGTTCAGAAATAAAACAATTAAGATTCTTGGTTCCTAATATTCTCTTCCTTTACAGCTAAAACTTGTGTGACTTGCTCACATACACACACACTCAGCTTACTTGCTTAGAGCAGCATTAAGTACAAGAGACAGTATATATTTTTTATGAGCTGGGTGAAACTTTGTGTTAACTCCTCATTCAAACTGACATGAGCCTACTCCTCCATGTAAGATAGGTGTAAGGGACAGTTAAGTGGTCATATCTAAAGTGATTTCCAACTAAGACAGATTTAGTACAGCTTCTGCTGGCTTTGTCAGAAGGAAACTCCTTTTTGACTCCCCTTCTGGTTATGGACCAAAAGGTTACTGCTTCAAGTTTTATCATTGGCTTGATGCAGAATGCACACAAAATTAACCCAGCCACTGGAAGAGGGATGCTACTAACTTGTTTACATCTGTTCTACTATCTAGCCACCAGTTGCCATAGAGAACTCTTTAGCTTCCTGTGGAATTGAAGGTCAAATATAGAGTTTTTCTTTAAGCTAGTTCTGGAAAATGGCTGAAAGACTCTGTACAAAATATAGGGAGCAGTGCTCATTTATTAGCGAACGTGTGTATAGCACTTTGAAATTAAAGTGTTGGATAAGTGAGCTGTTAAAACTATTTACTAGCTTTAGTGTTCTTTCTTCAAAGACAGTGGGTTCTTTGATGCCATGCATGAATTCCGATTTAATTGTTTATACAGTAAGTGGTCATGAGAAGACAATCTGAAAATGACACTTCCTTTGAGGCAGAAAAGCCCTACAGTACCATAATTTAATTTTGTAGCTGTCACAGTAATTACTTGAAAGCCAGTTTTTGAGGAGACGGTAGAATAGTCTTTATACAAAAATAAACGAGGACCACAATTTGTGTTGTTTACTTGCTATATTGCTATGCTATATTATAGGTAGCTCTTTAAAATGTGTCAGATATCCTGTGTGATTACAGATAATGAACTGCCTAAAAATCTGGGGGTTATCTCCCACCTCAATGCAGCCAGTGGGCTGTGCTTCCTGCTACCATGCTGGAGCCACATTTATTGATACATTTGCAGAATTTTAAAATATTGTGCGTATAATTTTTAAATTTTTGGCGCATAATTCCCTCAGGAGTAATCTAACCATTACTTTAATGTACATAACTGAATTGACTTGAATACACTCTAACATGACCTGGTCACCCAGTGTCACAACAACATATTTATTAGTTCTGAAATGAATCAAATCACTCACTTGCACTTGGTTCCTCATTTAGCATTTACATAGCCTTCACACAGTGTTGCTTTCTTTGAAGTCTGCTACATATAGTGTGTGTGTGTGTGTGTGTGTGTGTGTGTGTGTGTGTGTGTGTGTGTGTGTGTGACTGCAGAGTGCAAATGCAGTGTAAAATCTTCTTTAACATGATACATATTCGGCACCATGCTCAATCAGTTTTTCCTCTGAGGATTTGCTTGGAGGAGGCAGGAGGCATTTCTTTTTCCATTCAATTGAGTTAGAAGTAAATGGGCCTGAGTTGTGAAGTTTAAATTTGGATCTAAACTTTCTCAAAGTGGAGAGAGGGTGAGCAGGGCTTGGAAAAGGCATTACAGTTTGGGACCATGTCTGCCTAGGTCCCTGAATATGAATTGTGAACTAAATAGAGATGAGTCTCAATTAAAATGTCCTCCACAAATATATTTGTATATTGAACATAATGTTAAAAGAAAGTTATTAAGGTTGCAAGGTCAAGCACTCAAATGTTAGGAAATGCCAGAATTCAGGTTGCTTGTGCAACCTTAATTTGCCCACCTTCTGCATGTGCATGTGGAAAAATAGTATGTAATCATGTAATTGAAGACTATTATAATACATAGTCATGGCTCCCAGTCTCTGCCCCCAATTCCCAGACCCAGTCTCCTTGTCTAGCCAGTCCCAGTCTCCTCCCCATCCATCTACTAGTTCTAGATTTCCTCTGTCTTTCCACCCACCACCATCCAGTTCCAGTCTTCCCTCGCATTGCATAGGCTCCTTGTCCCAAAATACTCCTCCGTACCCCCCTCACCACATACCCATCTCTTGTCTCCTCTGTATTTAAATGAGTAGCTTCCTTCTCTATGCTGCTTGTGTCCAGCAGAGGTTAATTGAGAGCACAGGACAGACAGGTTCCTTAATATATGTTCCAGTTCTTGGACCCAGATATGATCACAACACAACAGACCAGAGCTTCAATTGTAGGGAAAGTCCTGCTAAATCTTTTGAATCCGCAGGCAGAAGCATACAGTGGAGGTGGGATCTTGAGGGAATTTAGCTCTGAATCCCTAGCAAGTTTCTTCTGAGCATGTGCAAACTGCAATTTTTAAAGGCTCATAACTTAGTCTAAGTTGATTGGGTTTTCATATGGATGGCAAAAGGCACATCCATGACACCAAAGGCAGACCCCACTCCAAAACATGGAAGCACTAGAGTGTGTTTTTTTTTTTTTTTTTTTAATAATGGCTGACAGAATTATTTAACATGGGCAAAACAACATATTTTCTCCAATCTTGTTCCTGGAAATCCCTGAATAATTTTTGCTGATTCCCCCCTCCCCCCCCCTTCCCCCCCCCCAAAAAAGTTCAGGCTGAAGCAAGCATCCAAGATGGAAAATTTCAGCCCAAAGAGCTAAAGTTTGCAATTTATAAGCAACTGAAAACAGAGTCTTATAATGGGAAGGATCAGGCATACTTAAGAAGAGGTCAAGTATCAGAGGGGTAGCCGTGTTAGTCTGGATCTGTAAAAAGCAACAGAGTCCTCTGGCACCTTTAAGACTAACAGATGTATTGGAGCATAAGCTTTCGTGCTACAAGCTCTGCCTATAACTATTTCTGTAGATAGCAGACAAGGCATGGGCTGGTGGTGTAAGCTATTGGTGTGCTGTTTATATTGAGAGAGACACTTTCCAACCCCAGAGAAAACACAGCCTCTAATGTCTGGAGTGTACAGTCTGGAGTGTACTCTGCTCGTGATGTCTTGAGGTCCCACCACTTAACACAGCTTTCAGTGATTTCAGCTCTCAGTGATTTCAGCTGTTAGTGGGGGAGCCTCATTGTTAGTGCAGGCTGGGCAGTCTTATTCATCAAAGACACTGTCCCTAGCCCAGTGCCGCCCGGAGGGGCGGCGGCAAGTGGGGCAATTTGCCCCGGGCCCTGCAGGGGCGCCCACGAGAATGTCGGAGGCTCTTCCCCCATCCCCGGTGCCTCAGCGTGCCACGTCCAGGAGCAGCCCTGGACAGCGCTGCAGCGGCCTGGCCTGAGCTCCTCCCGCTCGGAGCCGTGTGGTAAGGGGATGGGGCTCCGAGCTCCAGGCCAAGCAGCAGGAACCCAGGTCCTGTGGAGCCACGCTGCTGCAGCGCTGTCCAGGGCCGCTCCTGGACACGGCGCGCTGAGGCTCTGGGAGAGGGGGGAGGCAGGAGTAAGCAGTATGGTAAGCCCCTCTGAGCCAGACACACCCCTGACCCCTCCCCCCACAGCTCTGACTCCGAGCCCAGCCTCTCAGAGCCAGGCACCCCCCGACCCCATCCCCCCACAGCTCTGACCCCCAGCTCCGAGCCCAGCCCCTCTGAGCCAGCCATCCCCCGACCCATCCCCCCTCAGCCCTGACCCCCAGCTCTGAGCCCAGCCCCTCTGAGCCGGGCACCCCCTGACCCAGAGCCCAGCTCCCCACCCAGCCCTGGGCAACAGCAGCGCCACCCCCAGGCAGCGACAGCCCATTGGCACCAACCATCACCATCACCCAGCGCCAGCCCATTATGTAATTGCAAATGTATACATGCCATTAAAGCATTTAATATTTTTAAATAATGTATTTTGTGTATTTTTAAATTATTAAAAATTAATTTTTGAATGTATTTCACTGGTTATTTTTTACATTTCCAAATACATGTTACTATAGTATTGCAACTTTTTTTATGGAAGGGGTCCCCGAAATTGCTTTGCCCCAGGCCCCCTGAATCCTCTGGGCGACCCTGCCCTAGCAGGTCTAATATTTAGACCTGGCTTTCAGTGATTTCAGCTCTATTGATCTGCAACAAGAGACTCTTAATTGATTCTTAATCAGCTCTGTCATTCCACAGTGGAGAGGGGAATGGTCAGATGGAGTCTAGGACCCTTCAGCAGAGCCCACACCACCAGGTACAAACACCTGTCCCCACCCTCCCTTATCTCTTCAGGCATGCTAAGCACAGTTCTGCTACCCTGGATTCACACAAGAAGGATAACCACCCTTTATTACCCTTGCACTCAATAACAAAGTGACTGGCAATCTGACACCAGACAAAAGTCATCATTTGGCCAAAGCAGCTCTATCATGCTGTTTACCTATGCAGAGTGGGTGTGCCATGCAAACAAGGTCAGCTCCTGAAGTCCTCTTCCCCAGCTCATCACTAGATATCAGGGGAGAGCTCATTCAGACTCTGCTTACAGAAGTAAAGGCAATACTCTCAGATGTATTACTTCCAGGTATGACCGAAACATCTGCTGTAGAAGGCAGCAGAGAAGCACCTAAAATAATCAAGACAAATGATTATTGCAAGACAGTAGCAGATTGTCACAAAGCAGGGTTCACTCACCCTTGATTGCTGTATAAACCAGTTCATTCTCTCTGTCTCTCTCTCTCTCTCTCATACACACACACACCAGTGGCAAGTTCAACACCATGCTTTATTTGCAATGTGGAGGGCCAGGGACTTGTATAGCACAACATAAAGCTTTTATCTTCTCCCAAAACACAAGGTGAGAGGGGAGGAAGAGATCTCACCTCTCTGAGACCCTGGGCTTCTCTGGCCCTTCCTTCTGACCATCCCCTCTCTTCTCCTTCCTCTTCCTCTCTTTCTCTTAATTGTCCTCAGCTGATGAGTTGAAAACCTTTGTAAATTGGTTAGTCATCCAGTTCTTACAAACAATTATCTACTCAATTGGCCTATGTGGGGATGTTTGCCAAGTGCACAGAATGGTGAGTCAGCCTTAAGCTACTCTCACAGTCACACAGATATATTGACATTAGAAAATGGCATCAGCTGACTGTTGCTTCTGAATACTACAAACACTGCTTTTTTCATAGTGTTGTTCCTAGGAGTGATGAGGAAATCAAGGGTATCTTTGCAGCAGGAGCTACTGCAGATACTAAAATGCCCAATTGACATTCAGCTCTTCAACCTCCTGCATGCCAGTGTTCATATAAACCAGTGGTCAGTGTACAAGACCTGTCCTCCTTTGTATCTGATCCACAGAGAATGTGAGTCTGTTGCCACTTCCAGCAACAGATCTTGACTCTTTAGCTTAAAATGTAGAAGCTCATGTTTTCATCTCTGCTACCCCCCGTAATCCTTGGTGTCATCCAACACAGCAGTCATCACGTTTGTATGTGGACCTGTCCAACCCATCTCTCAGTATTATAAACACACAAATATCCAGTAAATTAACCCAGTTGTACCTTTTCTGAATTGCCTTACATCCTTGTCTTGTGTTAAATTGAAATATATCCTTAGATCCCTTGATGGAAAAGAGCTTCTAGATACTGTAGAGTATTGCAGCTTCTGTTTACAGAAAATATAATCACTTACATAAAAACCTAAACATATCTTTCCTTTTTCATTGCTCAAGAGAGTTTATAAAATATTTAGGTTACTCTTAGTTTTTATCTACAGACTTTAATTTCCTATAAAATATACAGCATCAACACTTACCTGCCACATACTCAGAAGGCTCATTCTTTGTTTTATACTGTGTTTTTATTTCTGTCAATTTGTATTTCAAATCTTAAATCAAGAAGCTTTCGAGATTGTGCCTTAAATTAATCAAAACTATGTGGCTTCTTTTCTATTTTCTATTTTGACAGTAATTTACCATAGTGTAAAATTGCTTTGCATTAAACATGAATCAGAATTCATTCACATTAACAAGTTCCACTTCAGGATTAAGCCCACCCACAATCAACTTTTTTTGTCAGTTTCAGTAGTAATTGTTTAACAATAACTGGTACAACTTTACCATGTCTTATGAGAGTGTGTGATTTAGACAAATAGAAAGGATGTTATGTGAAGAATAACCTTGAACTCTATGGAAATATTAATACAACATGTAGTGTGGTAAATTACCTGACAAAGGCCCTGGTTTAAGGGTATGTTATTCTAAGAGGGGGAAAGGTCCTTTTAGTTTGTTCTTTGGGACTGCTGTTATATTTCTTGTAAAGAGCTCTATTCATTAGGAAGTAATACAGGGTTACTACAGTTCTCTAGCTGGAGTGTAAAACAATATGTAATGAATGGAGCGCTAACACATTTTAAATGAAGTATTCATATATATATTTCAAAGGCGCACACTCTTTTTGGTAAGGTCATTTAGAGACTGTGTTATATTAAAATAACCTCAGTTGTCATCTGTTAATACAGGCGGGGTGATGTGTAAGTAACAAATGTATTTCTAACACACTACATGTTTTATACAGCAGTTTAAGGAGAGCTCACATTTCAGAGGAATTATTTATTCATTTTCTCTGATTTCTAAATTGAAGAATACCCGTGTTATAGAAAGTAGAAATGTACTACTTTAGTATTCAGTAGCTTCATATTGCTCTATTACTGTATGAAAGATAGAGGGGAAAAAAATTTAACAGGATTGCCAGAGTTAACCAATCACCTTATAATTCCAAAAGTGTGCACATTTCTTTGCCTTTATAACTTCTGTACATCTCAAATACGTTTAGCTAATTAAATAATTTGAAGTTATTCATAAAAAAATATGATTGTAGAATTTTGGCTTTTTAGTGGATGCATAACACTAGTTCCATATTTGAATTTTGGGCCACTGGAAACTTCTTTTTATTCCCCTCTAATAGAAGGTACCCTTTAATTTTATATATATATATATATATATATATAATATATAATTTCTACTATTTATCTATTTCTATGCTGCAATATGTTCATGAGAGTAGTTATAACAATAGTTTGACTGTCGTCGCTAAGACTATGTAAGGATACACACCAGTAGAATGTGGCCCTTACTATAAATGGTAGCCAAATAATATTCTAATAATTAGGGTTGTTTGGAAATTCACACCTATTCTAAAAGTGGAATGCTAAATGAAAGTAAACATAATTAAAGTAAATTAAAGCAATGCATACTTTAGAAGCTGAATTGGAATCTGTTGACTGGCATATTACCATAGGTACTGTTTAGATATTTGCTAGTAAGAGTCAGTATTCCTGTGTTTATAATGTTTATTATTTATAACATCAGCATATGGCAACAGCCAGGATTTGAGTTGGGCTAGGTTGTGGCTTGGTATTTTTTTGAGGTTGTCTGTATGTTTTCCAGAATGTCAGCTTTCATTTTAAAAAGAAAAGTGAGTCTCTAGCTCTCATGATTTGAAAACCTGAACTTGAGTTAAATATTAAACTGTACCAATTCAACCTTGCATGGAGATGTCTGTGAAATTACTAGTTTTAGTCTTGTGACTAAATGCATTCCAGTCTTTCAAAACTTAAGTTGGCCTCTTTGATAGGCATAAGAATTTCTTGGCAGGAGAAGCACATTACCTTAGAATATATATCAATCAGCCATACTAATTGGGACTACCCTTTCTACCCTTGTGTGGTTAATAAAACATGTACTTGACAAGTGAATAATGTAACCTGATCCCCTCCCTCATTAATGAGAGTCTGTTCAGTACAAATGCAAATATATTTTTAAATAAAATAAAATCATGTCTGTGCGACCTCTTTATAGAAAGAGTTACTTGAGGCTATCCCCATGAGTTGTAAAGAAAATCTGTAACCTGCTCTCGAATGCTGCCCACCAATTAGAATACAAAGCTGTTTTTTTAACTGCATGTATTGATTTGTTACTACATTGTTTACCTGCAACAAGTCAACAGTTGCCAAAGTTTATCACACAATAGTTCCTGAGATGTCAACTCTTTAACAAAATATGTATATTCTTTGGCAATTTGTCTCATTTCAGTAGCCTCTTCAGTCTTGTGTAGTGATTAGGACACATGATTGGCAGCCAGTGTCCATAGATTCTAGTCCGCTACTAAACTTAGTGTGTAATCTTTGGAAATTCACTTAATCTTTCTGTGCCTCAGTTTGCCAAAATATAAAGTGAGTATATGAATGCCTGCTTCAAATGGGTTTTTGAAGCTTAACACATTACTAAATAATAATAAAGTGTTTTAAGATCCTCCAATGAAAGACACTATGTAAATGCAAAGTACTATTCTGCATATGAAGTATTCTAAGACGTGGCTGGACAGATGTCCCATACAAAACAGTATTTTTCCGTCTTACTGGAACAACTCATAAAGAACGTTGAGGAATAAAAAGAAGCCTGACATTGGTTAAGACACGAAGTCCTCTGCTAACTCCAGAATCCATAAATAGTGTGGTTATCACTGGATTCAAGAGCTTTCAAACCCTCACTACTAGGATGGAAAATGGCTATGTTTAAAAAAAAATTGTTACGTATAACATTTTATTTTTATCTTCCGTCCAGTGGAGCCTAGACTATTGGATCTGATCATGGGGTCTTAAAAAACATCAAGAGTAACAGAAATATCAACTTAAGGGTTTTTGTCATAATTTAAACAAGGCTGGGCATCTGGATAGTGTGGGGCTTTTATCAACTATAATATATAAATGCTGTCATGACAAAGTCAATGTTTCACAAAAGTGGAAGAATTATGTCTTAGATAAAACATCTATAGGTGATAAAGATGGCTTTTTAATTCACAGAGAAATGAAACTCCCTGTGTGGCAAGCTTAGCAAAACTAGTTGTTCAGCACTTGTGCTGACTGCCAATGGATGTTTACTCTGAAAGCATATTTAATAATACTGCCAGTGGAATTACTGCTGTCAAGGAAACCTTTAACTCGGTATTTATATATTTATAAAGGTAAGTCCTTGAATTTCCTAACAGATCTGTATCCAAAGGGCCTTGTTTTACAATTCTCTTTGAAAGATGAAGTGGAGGACAATTACTGATGATAAAGGACACTCAACAGACACAGGACAAGTCAGCCAACAAACTGTAGATAAGGAAAATGAGAGGTCTCTTGGAGACAAGAAATACACATGTATGGGGTAACTATCAGGCTAAATTTTGAGAGAGGATGGGAAAATCCCCAAATTCTACTGTAGTACTGGTTACGTACCTGTAACACTAACAAAGTTATGACTATAAATAATGTACATGTAACACTAAGATAAATTATCTCTATAAATGGCCTACAAAAAGAGTAAATTAAGCGTCTCCGAATAATTGTTGAACTCCACTAACAGTATGGGTGGGAAGGGGAAGAAAGTCCAGTGGCTATAGCACTAGCCTGAGATGCGGTAGGACTCAGGTTCAATTCCCTGCTCTGTCACTCACTTTCAGTGTGACCTTGGGTGAGTCACTTTAGTCTCTGTGCCTCTGTTCCCATCTGTAGAAGAGGATTCTGGTGGATGTGATGATGTTATGTAACCGTCTAAGAATACTGATATGCAATAACTTTATGAACACTGTATGTGACCTGGTCAGTGAGGTGAAGTTACTTATATTGGCTTGCTAGATTTTCCTGTATGAATGTACTGATCTGGCTTAATAAAGAACTATTGGGATTAAAAAACAAGCAAGAAAGAAACACAATAGCTATAGCTAGACAACCTCCCACCAAACACTTGGTGAAGCCTACTTCCAGGGTTCAGCCTGAAGTGACACTTCAGTTTTTCCCATGCTGGGAACTAATCGATCACAGGGCTACAAACAGTTAAAAAGCAACTTGTTCTTTGGGAAGGAGGAGGAAAAAAAGACTGATCAGCTTTTTAAAGGAATCAGTGTCTGAAGCAGGGGAGGGGGCAATGGTTTGTGAATTAAGGGAACAAATTAAGCCATGCAGACCCTAGAGCAATAGTTTTCAAACTTTCTTTTTCTGGGGATCCATTTGAAGAAAATTGTTGATGCCCATGACCCAACAGAGCTGAGGATGAGGGGTTTGGGCTGTAAGAGAGGCTGAGTGTTGGGGTATGGGGGTCAGGGCTGTGGGGTGGGGCCAGGAATGAGGGGTTCAGGGTGTGGGAGGGGGCTCAGGGCAGGGGGTTGGGCTGGAGGAGGGGGTCAGGGCTCTGGGCTGGGGGTGCAGGCTCTGGGGTGGGGCCAGGGATGAGGGTTTTGGGGTGCAGGAGGGGCTCCAGGTTTGGGGGGGCTTGGGCAGAGGGTTGGGGTGTGGAGGGGGTCAGGGATCTGGGCTGGGGGTGCAGGCTTTGGGGAGGGGCCAGGGATGAGGGGTTTGGGGTGCAGGGTGGGGCCCCGTGTTTGAGGCAGGGGCTCAGGGCTGGGGCAGGGGATTGGAGTGTGGGGTTGGGGCACAGGCTTACCTCCAGCGGCTTCCCATCAGTGGTGCAGCCAGAGTGCAAAGGCAGGCTTCCCACCTGTCCTGACACCTCATCCTGTGCTGCACCTGAAGCAGCCAGGATCAGGTCCGGCTCCTAGGCATAGGTGTGCAAGCAGATCCACGATGCTCCCCCCTCTCCCCCCCCCTTTCGCCTCCCCCCCCGGCCAATGCTTGGGGCAGGGGCAGCAATCGGAGCCCCGTGACCCCCCTGATTAGAAGCCGGACCTGCTGCTGGCTGCTTCTGGGGCACAGTGCAGTGTTAGAGCAGGTAGGCACTAGCCTGCCTTAGCTGGGCAGCACCACCAATAGGACTTTTAATGTGCCGGTCAGTGGTGCTGACCAGAGTGACCCAGTGCCTTTCATGCCACAACCCAGTACTGGGTCATGACTCGAACTTTAAAAAACACTGTCCTAGAGGACTTTGTGGGGGGAGGAGGCGATGTCTATAGGAAGTTTACACCTACCAGAAAGGTCTAGCTTATTAGGGCACTAGCCTAGAACTTGGGAGACTATGGTTTAATTCCCTTCCCCACTACAGACTTTCTGTGTGACCTTGGGCAAGTCACTTAGCATCTCTGAGCCTCATCTCCCAATCTGTAAAATGGGAATAATAGCACTTTCCTACCTCAGATGGTGAATATAAATACATTAAAAGATTGTGAAGTGCTCAGATACTACAATAATGGGGACCATGCAAGTACTATAGATAGATAGGATCTCCAAGTAGAAGATGGATAGACACCTGGTAAGTTAAAAGTGTATAGTCTGTATTATGTTTTTAAGACTTTTTTTCTCTGAAATGCTTTTGTTCTATAATACTTTGTTTTAAGAAGGATGTTTGGTTCTGGACAGTATCATCATTGCTCCTGGAGTGAACAGACTTCAGGTACGGAACATAAGTCAGGCCTGCTGAGGTAATCACAGTTAATACCTAGGGACTACAACCCAAGATGCAGTCTGAGAATGGAAGAATTATATGATTTGACCCTGAGAGATGGCTCACCTGGGTGAGGGTGCACTTGAAGAGACCGTGAAGAGTAAGAGGGGCAGTTGGCCCAGTAATTGTGGCAAGGATAATAGCACTTCCTTACCTCACAGGTTGTTGTGAGGATGAATATATTATAGTGAAACATTTTGATTTATGGTAATGGGAGCCATATGAATACCGTAGATAGATAAAGCCCTTCACTCTAGAATATGACCTATATTTTGGCATGCATTTCCTCCAGTGTGACACTAACCTTTTACTAACACTTCATCAAGTTGTTTAAATAAATAAAAATAAATTAATTAATTAATGGAGATCTCCTATCTCTTAGAACTGGAAGGGACCTTGAAAGGTCATTGAGTCCAGCCCTCTGCCTTCACTAGCAGGACCAAGTTTCATGGAAATAGCCTTGTGAGAATTTAAAAGTGTTCCCATAGTCACAGCACTGGCCAATTCAAGAACACTTTACCTTTCATAACAAGTACTTCCATTGCAAAGGAGTCAGATAGCGAATACACAAATTTCATCTATAAATTACAATTTCACAGGGCTGACTCCTACATAGATTACTACTTTTTATTCATACTGCAGAGGAGAAGCAGGGTCCACTGTGTTAGGCACTATCTTGAAGAGACTACAATCAAAACCGACAAGAGAGGCAAAGAGTGGAGAAAGAGAGGCACACAGAGGTTAAAGTGAGTTGCCCAAGAGGCCACACAATCAATCAAGCAGTTGAATCTGGAACGGAACACAGCCTTACTGACAGTCCAGTGCCCTATCCACTAGACCATGCTGCATTTCTGTCAGATAAATGCATCTCTGCTGTTACCTTGTCCTCCCATTTACCTGTTTATCCATGTATTGCATACATAGAGAGAGAGGATTTTTCAAATCCAAAAAACTTTTTTTTCCCCTGAAAATGCAGATTCGGGTTGACCAAAACATTTTGTAAATTCATGTTGAATTCCCCAAATTGTTTCAGTTAAAAAAAAAAAAGAGGGGCAAAATACTCAAAACATTTAATTTCAGCATTTTCAAAACAAAAATGTTTAACTTTTCAGTTAAAAACGTGTTTTACTTCACTTGTATTTTTAAAATAAGGTTAAAAAAAACTCAAATAAAAATTTCATTTGACCAAAAAAGTGTATATATTTTTTTCTATTTTATGGTTCAGCAAGTGAACTGAAAAAACATTTATTCAAATAGCTCCATTTGCATATTTTCTAAAGTGTGAGGTCTCTGGGGAAGAACTTGTTTTTGTATTAATTGTTTGCACTTCGCCTGG
Source organism: Chrysemys picta bellii (assembly GCF_011386835.1). NCBI lineage: Eukaryota > Metazoa > Chordata > Testudines > Emydidae > Chrysemys > Chrysemys picta. The sequence continues at coordinate 194,319,712 of NC_088792.1, forward strand.
TACAATGGGTCCCTGATCTCTGTGTGAGGTCCTTAGGTGCTACTGTCACTGAAATATTGGGTTCACCTAGCTAAGAGCCAATAACAGCCAGACAGGGATAAGGAAGAGTTGCTTTATTTTGCAGAAGAAAGGAGAGTTTTGCACCTTGGTACAAAGACTCTGTCTTACACAAATTTTACAGATTCTTTATACACATTCAGACAAAGGCCCTTGCCGTGTTAACACTTGATTGGTGGTTGCCAGACCCGTGCTTCTGCTATCTGGTCAGTGAAAACCAGCATGGAACTAGTTCCCTCTGCCTCAAGGCAGAGGAGAGAAGACCGTTCAAAGGTTCAGGCTACTGTGTAGTGAGGTATTTGCTTCCCCCGAATGGCCACTGGTTGACATAAAGGCTGCTAGCTGTTAAGGGGGGTCACTAGTAACTTTCACAGTCCCCCCTTCGGGCCTGACAAACCCAAATTGTCAGGCCCATTGTGCAATTTGTGATTAAGCTGGAGGGAAAGAGATTTAGAGCCAAGCGCCTTAGTTTTTTCTGTGCGGTTGCCAAGTCCACCAGGGCATCGGCGGTAGTTTAATTTTTTAGATGTTTTGGTGAATTACCCAATTTTACATGCATTTTTTTTATGGACCTGGCGGGATTCGGTATGTGGGAGCCCACACCCCCCTAATTGGTCCATATGCTTGGAAGGAGCATTGAAAACGTTTGCACTTCCACCCAGAAAGTTTTTAAGTCTGTTTTTATGGCCACAGATTAGATAGTACTCCTGATTTGTCTGTAAGGGCAGTGGGCCAAGCCTGAACATGCTAGATCCCACTGCAATGCCTTTCCAGCCTTAGTGATATTTAATACTATTTCTGTCAGCAACTTCTGGGTCATAGAACTAAGGGCGGAGATAACCTGTAACTTACCAATTTTAGCTTGTACCTGGGTTAGCTGTGACCCAGAAATAAGGCTAGTGGCCTTTTTTAATTGCCCCAATTTTTTATTATGTTTTTGGTTTTTAAAAATATTTTAAACTGCTGCTGCACTATTGGCCCCATCCCAAAGGGATCCGGTCAAGTTTTTTTGTTTGTTTTGTTTTAGAGGAAATAACCCAAGACCTCTGTTGTGCTAATTTAATGGCAGCCCCTTGTGAGCAATTTGGGTATGTAGAGGTGATCTGGAAACTGGATAAGGGTAATGAAAATTTAACAGTTCTTAGTGTAGTGTTAATTACAGTTTATTGATATTTTAATACATTTTTTTTTGGGTGTAGTACTATACCACACTTTTAAGCATGGGTCCCGCAAGTTTTTTTGTTTGTTTGTTTTTTGCCAGTGTATAATTTTTGTTTTCTTACCTGGGTTAGTTTTTAATGTTTTTTGTAGGCAGGAATCCCTGGACTTTGGTGGTTTTAATGAAGCAAGTGTTCCTTCTTCTTTTCCTGAAACAGTTATGGTTTAGCATTATACAGGGGAGAGGTTACTAGCACATTACCCTGTAATGGTTTTGCGTTTTAAAAAAAAAAAAAATTAAAGGCACAGTAGGTCTGTCAGTGGACAAGGGAGAGGTTACTAGCACTTTACCTTATGTGTTTTTTTTCTGCTGTCCAGAAGGCACAGCAAAGCTAGAAGGAGAAATAGGCTTATTAGTCAAAGAGTCCTCCCGAGGTGGAGGCATCTTTTTACAGTGAGAAGCATGGGTCCAGGTAGGCAGTCCTTGGCATTTCACAGCTGTGTTGGTGGTTAACAGGACTTGGAAAGGGCCTTTCCAGCATGGAGCCAAAGCAGTCTTTTGTTTGTGGATTTTTACATAGACTTAATTTTTTTGTTTTAATGAACGGCAGGGCTGGTAGAGTCTTTGGGTAACACTTTTTTTATTTGTGAGAAAAGAAACCTAACACATTTTATTAATGCCTGGCAGTGTTTTGCAGATTTTATAGTTGCTTGGGCACATTCAGGCCCCTCTTTTCTTGGCTGTCTGCCAAGTCTTAGCTGTGGGCAGTATCCTTGGATGGGGCCAGCATCTTTTCTTTGGACTGAGCTTGCTAGCTATTCGTTTTTTTTTGGCGGGGGGCGGGGGTTAATTTACAAAGGAAACTTTTACTTTTTACTTATACATTTCTTTTAACAATGAACATATAAACATTGCCATTATACAGTACATTAGTTAATGTATACCATGTATACCCTTTCAGTAAAATAACTTTATTACAGAGCTTTGGAGCAACAAACCAGGACAAGCGCACACACTTTTGAGGAGTCCACTTGGTACAACCTCTGGTGTCCAATAGCTTTTTTTTTTTTTTCTCCTCAGCCCTCTGGCTAGAAATTTGAAGTAGCCAGAAGGATCCCATGGGCAATATGGGGAGTGAGTTAACCTTTCATGTCCTTGCTTTTAAAGACTGTTGGTATGCAAATTTTAACAACAATTTTGGCCATAGAACACACACATAATTCCTATTGTGCCAGTAAATGCATGGTACGTTGAATACTATTTAGCTGGCATTCAGGTTTTTTTTGATGATTTGAAGGACAAAAGAACAGAGGTCTACCCCTTCTGGGCAGTCAGTTATTGCTTAAAATATTTTTTTATATATACATATTTTTGTTTATTTTAGGCAAAACAGAGGAATTACCCCATATTTCCTTGTATTTGTTTTATAGGCAGTCCAGGTTTTAGTGGCTTTTATTTTATTAGTTAGAAAATTGCATTAATACAGATGCTTTTTGGCTTGCTTTTAGATTTAAAGCTATTTACAGCTTAAAGAATTTTACTTAAAAAGGGACACACTTAATTTTTTTAGACTTTTGATTGCCTTTTACTTTTAACTTTTGCTTTAACACATACAGTGATTTGAAAAAGACAACACAACATATATTGGTAGGTTTGCATATTTTTTTTACTTTTATTATAATATATACTGCACATGTTCTGGGGAAAATGCATTTTTTTTTACAATTTAATTTTTATAATACTAGTCACATTAATTTTTACACAAGGTGTAATTTTTTCTTTTCTTTTTTTTGAACACCGGGTAAAGGCCATTTGCTTAACATATAATTTAAAGGGCTATTTTTAGAGGGTTTTACCAGAGACCCACCCATTTGCCTGCTGACACTTTAACAGAGAATTACACAGAGAACAGAGGGAATTATGGCATAATAGGATTTTATTACAGGAATTTTTACTAATACTGACCGCTACAGGGGACGGGACAGAAGGATACCAATTCGACCTCAGAGCTTTATCGCACGAGATGGCTTCTACTCTGAGGAATTACGAATGAGAGGCTCAGTTCCGTCCACACACCTAACGCCTAAATGTATAAGACAGAAATTCATTAACCGGTTAACCAGACCAGAACCAGATAGTGTCTCCTTATTTTATTAGGACTTACTTTATTGGAACATGAAGCAGAGAAAAGGGGCGAAACACCCTGTTGGCACCCTTTCCAGTTTATAGAAATAAATAATAATTGGAGGGTTGTGAGAAAAGGAAATATGGGAAATTAAACTGTTCTTGCTTGGCTCTAAGTTGTTTTCAGGGGACAGTTTGACTGTGTAGAACTGCCAATTCTTAACTTTCCTGCATTGTTTTGAGTTGCACGGCGGAACTCTAATGTTCTCCAGTAATGTGTACTGGTGAATGCCAGAGTCCAGTAGAGCTTTCCACAAAACAGTGCCTTAGTTATCAAAAGCAGCTTTCTGTAGGAAGGATTCTCTTTACAAACAATCAAATATTATGAACATGCTACCTTCTCATTGTGTACTAAGAAGCTGACATACTTAATAGGCAGATACTATTTCCATGATCCCTAATAGGTGGTTACAAATGCTTCTTAAGTTGTAAGCTCCTCAGCGCGAGGACAACATCACATGTTTACATTGCACCTAGCAAAGTAGGGCTTGATTCTATCTGGGGTCTGAAGGTGAAGCTGTACTATAAATTGTTATATATTTCTGTACATGGTATAGTAGATTATTTATAAGTATTGCCATTTAAATTAGGAATGTTATTGCAACCTTTCTGCACCAAATGCTCAGATAGTCAGATCATTTAAATTTATAATGTAAATCTATCTGTACAGGGATTACCGTTAATTATTTCAGTCACTTTTGCTACTTCCGCTTTCCACTTGTTCTGATGTTTCTTATTTTTTCCGCTTGTATTTAGTATTATTTTTCATGTATACCTTTCTTTTCTTTTAGCTTTGCCACTTCATGATTTCCAAAATGTTCTCAAAGAAGGTATTGATCAGATTTTAATGAAAAGGGATTTTGGCAAGATTTGTGAAATGATAGCTCAGTTATCTATTGAAATGGTTTTCATTGAAGCCTGGGATTTGTTGTTTTGGCCACTGAATACTTTAATGAGGAATTGTAAACAAATGAGGAATGACACACAATTTTTCATGTGTAGGTGGCTTTCATTTGGTTCATTTAGGAATTTAGGTCAATGAGAGAGCTACGTGGATTGAATAGAGGAATGAGAGCCAGAAACTCCTGAATTCCAGTCCTGACTCTGACACCTTTTATGGTCTTGGGCAGGTTACATAACCTATTCAACTCCGTTTCCCTATTTTATGTTTTGTTTTTAAGGGGGAGAAAGGAGAGATTATAGTGCCCAACCCACCAAAGAACTGTCATGCCTAACTAAATTCAGTAGAATTGAGGAAAATGTTGTTATGGATAAACTGTCAAATGTGGACTAATCCAGAGCTGGCATAAAATCTTCATTTGTACATGCAAAATTGACTTAAATGTTCATTTTACACCAGAAAGGTCAGGTTTTGCATGCAGAAGAGTATAGGGCACCCTCAAATATACTGAATAATTGGATAAGAGAAGACAGACCGCAAGAAAATGAGAGTCCTCAAAGTGAACACAGAGGTTGCAATCCATTTCATTTCCAACATTCAGTTTCTGTGTGAACAGACTAATTTTGAACTCCCCAACCCCAGTGAGTTCTAGAAATTAAAGGTGCGGTACACAGATAGCCATTACAGTTCGCAAAGATACCTAGACTAAAGGGATTTACACACAAGGGAGCATTTTATTGATAAGGAAAATACTTTTATCACCAGAGGCCAATTAGGAGATTGTCTGCATATGTGGTTTTGACAAGTCTACGTCTACCTATAATGAAATAATGCTTAAGGCTGTAAGAAAAAATCATGGGTCACCATTTTGTTGTGAAAATTGCAACTTTAAAACACACCACAAGTTTTTATACCTGCCCCTCCATCATGCTGAAAGCTAAGTGGAGGAAAGTATCAGGGGGTAGCCGTGTTAGTCTGTATCTACAAAAACAACAAGGAGTCTGGTGGCACCTAAAGAAAGCTTGGAGGGGAAGCGGGGACTGCACGAAAGCTTATGCCCAAATAAATCTGTTAGTCTTTAAGGTGCCACCAGACTCCTTGTTGTCTAAGTGGAGGACACAGTGTTTGATCTGTGCTGCTGCCTTGCTTTGAAAGGCAGGCTGCATACCTTGGAAGAAGCTGCTAGAGCTTATGTGTGGGTGTATGCAGAGGGCTGGTGTTAATTGTTGGGGGGAAGGGAGTTACCTAGAAAGGTACCTAAACTCAACTTTAAAAATCGGAGGCCACAACTTTTGAACCAAAGAATTATGTCTTTCTTACAGATTTAATAAGGAATGTCATTGTAAGACCTAAGCACCATGTGTCCGCTTTTCTATGACATTACTTCTCTATAGTATGTGAAGTCCAAATCTACTTAAAACATCAAGTGATATCAAGAACCAAATTTTGTCCTATGCTAGTAGAGATATAAGACTGTTCTGACTCTGCCCACACAATAGTTAATCTTCTTTTTTTTTTTTTAAAGTTGAAAAATGTATAAGGTTCAGTTGCAGAATTCCTCAATTCAAATGATTTTACAGATTGATTTCTGACTCAGATTAACAGTTGTATGGCTTGCTTCAGGGCCGGCTCTAACTTTTTTGCCGCCCCAGGCAAAAAAGAAGAGCGCCGCCCTGCCGTACCCCCCCCCATGAGCACCGTGCTGCCATACCCCCCCTGCGAGCGCTGCGCAGCTGAAATCCCCACCCCCCCAGCACCACGTGCCCGAGGCCACGCCCCCCAGCACCATGCAAGCTCCCACCCCCCCAGCATCACGCCACCCGAAGCCCCGCCCCCTCCAAGCACTGTGCCACCTGAAGCCCCTGTCCCTCCTCCGAGCGCCGTGCTGCACTGCGCCAAGCCCCCGCCTCCCTGAGCGCCGCACCAGTCCCCGCTTCCCCTCCAAGCGCTGTGCTGCGCCAAGCCCCCTCCCCCCATTTGAGCACCGCGCCAACCCCCGCCCCCCATCCTAGCGCCACGCCAACCCCCGCCCACCTCCAAGCGCCGCGCCGCCCGAAGGCGCCCCCCCCAAGGGCCCCGGAAACTAAAAAACCCTCCAGCGCTGCCCCTACGAACATACATACATAAATAAATAAAAACCCGACCGCCACCCTGCCCCAAGGTGCCGCCCCAAGCACGTGCTTGGTGAGCTGGTGCCTGGAGCCGGCCCTGGCTTGCTTAAACTTTTAAAACCTTAATGTTAGCTCTTAAGGGCCTGGGAGTATGTTTTCATTTGTTAATACAGAGTTTTGGCCCCATGGTGCTAAGTGCTGTATAAACGTCAATTGGATCATAAATATAAACCATATATATCTATATAGAAGATTTATACATAATATAAATATTGTTATGGAAAGGGTTACCATATTGTGTTGTTACACACAGTCTTACCAGTTCTTTTTTTGTAGTGTGTGAGCGAATTTTTAGCTTTGGTAGAAAATGTGGTGGTGGTGGTGGTGGATAAGTGACTGTTTGGGGGAGATGTGGCAGGCAGTAAGGGAGTTACCCTTCTGCCTTTATCTCTGAAGCTGAAATAAATTCTTAAGGTAGAGTCTTTCCCTGGGAACTGGGCATTGGTGGGATTTGCCTTTGTGCTGTTTGTGACCACCTCTGTTCCAGGACAGTTGGTATGTAAATAAAACAAGTTATACCAACAATATACCAGAGTCTGTGTCACTGACACACAAAGCCTCAACATCTACCCACTTGCCAAAGGGGTGACCTATGAAGACAATGGGGCCACTGGGAACAATTATAGTAAACATATTTTAAAATAACTTTTATAATACAGAGTGATTTACAGAAACAGCTGTCAGGCAGTGTTTTTTATGGTGCATTTATTTTACCCACCAATGGCTTCTGGCAAGAAACCAGTTCATAGCTTGCTAATACACCACAATCTCAGGCAACATGAAACTTAACATCTTGATCTTCCGTTTAGTCCTTAGTCTGCTAGTGATTGAGAGATGTCAGTAGATATTGAATAATTTTGTGGCAATCTCTTGAGATGTGCAGTTTATTGCCTATAACCATCCCTGTACTGTATGCGTACATATTAGAGAGATACGTCAATATAATGTAAATAGTGATTTCATTCTTTGTATGTGTTTGGTAAATCCTTTGTGAATTACTGGCATTTCTAAATTGAAGTGTACATTAAACAACAAAAAGAGCAAGGCTAATGCATCAAAAATATGCTTTATTTTAATAACAGCACTTCAGTTTTATGTGTTTCTTAATAACATGTTGTAGCACTTAGTAAAAATAAAGAGTTCTTAGTAATTAAGAATCCATACTATAATGATCTGGTAATAAATCTTTGCTAAGAAGTGGGTCAAATTACCATTTCTGGTGCAAATGATATAGCTTAGCAAGGTTCCACTGTATTTTAATTCCATAGCCAAAGTGATTTTAATGTTACTATTTATTTAATGATAACTTTGACAGAATACAATTAAATTAAAACAAAACAAAAAACCTCTTTAAGTGTGTGATACAGAGCCTTTCATTTTGACATTGCCAGTCCAGCCCAATCAGCAATGACCAGAAGGTATTACCATCTGATGGCTCTTCTCTGGCCTATATGAAATTAATGGGACAAGTATACATATTACAAAAGCACTATCTGGCACTAATTAGCAGTTGACTGACTAACCCTTGTGGGTAGTGGTGTAGCCGTGTTAGTCCCAAGACATTAGAGAGACAAGGTGGGTGAGGTCTTCTATTGGACCGACTTCTGTTGATGAGAGAGACAAGCTTTCGAGCTTTCACAGAGCTCTTCTTCAGGTCTAACCCTTGAAGGCATTTGCAGCAGTACTGCATAAACTTTTCACTCCTAGAAGTCTCACCAGATCAGAATCAAGGAATATTGGTAGGAGAGTGCAGAGAAAATTGGCACTGCTGCTTGCCATTCTATAGAGAAATATCACCTTTACAACATTTCAGGTCCCTGAGGTACATATGTAACATTACTGCAATATTGTCTGGTCTGTTGAATCTAGCTACATCTTTTTGTACTATGGTTATCAGCATAGTACATGAGCACCTTACAATTTTTTTTGGAGGGGAGATCCTTATCTTAAATATCTTCCCTAATTTTCTTTACCTTTTTTTCCCCATTAATTACGCTTTTTTATTTATTGCAGAAAAATCTAAATCAACAAAGTCATCTCCACATTATCTTTATACCACAGCCTCACTAAGTTTGAGTCCAAATGCAAGGCACACTTCAACTTTGCTTTCCCTCAGAACAAGACCTAGCACATTAACTTACTAAAACAAAAACAAACAAACAAAATGCCACCAAAAATCCTTACATATGCATTGTTTCCCCCTCTCAGGAGGTAGGAGGAATGAAGACCCACATTTGATAGGAAATTAAACAAGAAGATTGGTATTCAATCATATTTCAGATTTAAATATTAATGTGGTGAGTGGTACAAAAGCCTGAATAGAATAATAAACCACAACACGGTGTTTCTAACTGACAAAGCAAAACTGGAATTTTTTCTAAAATTGACAATTATGGAAGACTTCGACCTCCAGAGTTTTAAATCTGGCATGTTTCCAAGCACTAAGATTAAAGAAATTAATTAATTAAATAAATAAATTAACACTATCACGGCCTTGTCATAAGATTGTATTGTTAAAAAAAGTAGGGACATTCTCTTTGGCATTCCTTTTACAAAACCCTAAGCACAAGATTCTTGGCTCCCCTTTTTGAGTCAACTTTTGCCCCCGGCACGTGCACCAGCTGAGATAGCTGCATATGCAAGTCTGAAGGGACAGATTCATTTAATTTTATGCCATTTCTAGCACTTAGCAAGATCACCAAAAAATTGTTAAATTTAATTAGGTGAGACCCTTCATCAAGCTTATTTTCTAAATTGTTTTCTTTGTGTGTTTAGAAACTTGTTAATAGATGAGCTTACTCACTAGTATCCAGAGGCAGAATTTCACCTGTGGAAAAATCCAGTCCCTTTAATGTTCTCAAGTTAAGAAAAAGAAAAAAGAACACACTACAGTGTTTGTGAACCTTGATATTTTAGTTCAACTTTTCAATCAATAGCTTAATAGCAACTACTGCAGCCTTTAGTCCCTAAGTGAGAGCTGGCATTTAACTAATCTAATCAGCTGAGAACATTTAGATCTATAGAGTCAGAGCTATTACACTTGCTGAAAAACAGGATATAGATCTGGAACAAGGGACACATTCGTCAACCAGGGCTGTGTCTTACATAGGGTTTTGGATCTTACAAATATGTTGTTGTATTACCTGATAATATTTATTGCTAAATAAATAAGACTTGACTCTATCGTGAACTTACCCTATTTGAGTGTAGGTTCATATAATGAAGGAAACATATTTGGGTAGCCCTTCTGCACCAATGTAAGGGGGTTCTTCCTTCAAAAGATTAAAACAATCTTTAGACAACAAAGTACATCACCATTGTCAGGAAGGGAAGAATCTGGGAGAAAAAATGGACTTTAGAGGCACAGATGTAAAGAGCTACCTCTCAAACCATCCAGCAGCATTTTGTTGTTGTTTGAAGGTGGATTTGTTTTGGTTTTGCAACATGTCGTTGCACAAAAAGGCTTTCCTTATCACCTTTTCCTCCATTTCTTCTCTTTTGAATATATATTTGTTTTTTAGTAAGATCCTACTACCTATTAAGGCTAATCAAATAAGAAACTTCCTCTGAATCATTGATTCGGTCCAAGACACAAAGATTGGATTCAGATTGAGCTTCCTTATATGTCCAGTGTTTAGGACTCTGCCCACTGATGCTCTTAATTTTTTCTTCGTCTAGAGCCAGACTAAAGTGAAATTTTTGGAAGATGCTGTAATGTCTTTTACTTTACATTTTGCACCTTCTTAACTTTTAAGTTCTGCTCAGTCCTGGACTCACATGTTTTTGAAATACCATGGTAAAAGCTCATCTTTTGTCCATTCTAGCCAAAGCGTGCGGACTCAAAAGGTTCAAGTATTTTCTTTAAGCATCCAAACTTTTGTTTGCTTCTGTGAATAGAGCCTGAATTCTGAAGTCTATGTTAGGCCATCACTGCTACAGATTTCCAGTCTAAGGCTATGTCTACATTAATACTTACTACGGTATAACTTATGTTGCTCAGGGGTGTGAAAAAGACGCCCTCCACACCTCTCCCCCCAAGCAACGTAAGTTACACCAACCTAAGCACCAGTGTAGACAACCCTATGTTGGCAGGATAGCTTCTTCTGCTGACATAGCTACTGCCACTCGTGGGGCTGGAGTGCTGAATTGACAGGAGAGCTCTCTCCCATCGGCTTACAGCGGTTACATTAGAGAGTTTCCAGCAGCGCAGCCACATCACTGCAACTCCGCCACTGTAAACTCTCTAATGTAGCTGTAGCCTGATTATATGATTGTTACTGACCTTTAGGAATGGTGCCTTCTGGGATAAAACATGTTGCAACTAGAAAGCCTTGATTTGAGGTTACGCACAGGCATGCCAGCTTAAAATAAATAAATTGCACAATCAACCTGGTATAGCAAAAGAAACAAAAAGACAAAGGAATCCAATGTAAAGGCTACTCTGTGAAAATGTTATATGAAAACAACATACACCATGAAAACCAAATAATTCATGTGGTGAATTTGGTCCATTTGTGGGTTGTTTGTTTGACTGTTTGTTCTCTGTGTACAGGCTGAATAGCTGGGCTTGGGCCCCTGAGTAAGCCCTTGGAGCTTTGATAAGCCCAGCTGTTTGAAGTGTCTGAGTGGTTAATCTGTCCTTGATGGTGGGGGGGTGGAGCTGAAGTTAGCAGGGAAGACTTTGTATAAAAAGTCACTTGCTAAGTGAACTTGAGAGCTGGGGGAGTTTGGGAGGGAATTGAAAGAGGAATCATGAGAGGCTGTCCTTGCAGGTTCACCAATATGTGTGATAGCAAGATGGTCAGTGATGCAAGAGTGGTGGCGGCCTGCATCAAATGTGCTGTGTTTTCTTTCCTGCCTGAAGACAGAAGGGATTTCCTGGGCGTGAAGTGCAAGTTGGTGGATGTGATGGAGAATAAGGTTCTTGGAGTGGAGGGACAAGTTGAGATGCTACTAAGAACAAGAGAAGCTGAGGAGTTCCTAGACAACCAGATTTGTGAATCACCAGTACCCCAGGTTCAAGGAAGAATGGAGCTGGCCATAAATGAATTGGTGAGAGAGGATGCCTAGAACTTTGTAACCACCAGAGGCAAGCAGTCACAGCAGCATTCTACACAGTTAGAGATAGATGAGGATGTGCAGACTGTGGTCACCGGAAAGAAGAGAAAGAGGAGGATTTCCATACAGCTAGAAGTTTCAAATGGATACCAGATTCTCAACATGAAAACAGGGGAAGTTACCTTTTGGGGTCCAGCTGGTCCAAGGGGACGGAGACATGTAAGGGACATCCATGTGGATCACAGTTTGGCCCAACTTCTAAGAAAATCAAGCTTACCTGCAAAATGTCCTCCGACTATCCAAGAAACACAGACAATCGTTGTTGGAGATTCAATGCTGAGAAGAATCTAGAGAACATTCTGCAAGGGACAGGAGGACAACAGGTGTGGTTCCTTTCTGGAGCATGAGATGTAACACACAAGATGAAACTCTAAGATTGGATAGGCCTCTGAACTCGACGGAAAAGGATCCATTAATGATGGTTCATATCAGCACAATGACAACACATCGTGGGATATCTCACAGACAGTAGATGACTTACAGGAACTTGGAAGCTTGCTGAAGAAGCAAAGTGTCCAAGCAATCTTCTCTGAAATTCTTCCTGTCCCTCAAGCAAATGAAGACAGAAGATTCTGGAAGTGAATTGCTAGCTGGGTAAGTGGCGTAGGGTGGAGGACTTTGGTTTTGTGGAACTTTGGTCCATCTTCTATGGGGAGAGGGGTTGCATGATTTGGATGGCCTACAGCTCAGTAGACGGGGGACAAATATCCATGGGGACAGACTGGCTAGAGTAGTCCAAAGGAGGTTAAACTAATTACAAAAAAGGGAGAGTAAAAAGAGGGAAGATACGAACACTCATCACAAAATTGAGATGTTGGGGACAAAATTAATCAAGAAACTAAAGGACGTGAAGAGAGGAAATTCACGAATTTCCTATACACTCATGCTAGGAGTCCGGGTAACTAACAAACAAAGGAATTGGAATTGCTCACTTTGAGCATAATTTCAATCTAGTTGGTGCCACTGAAGCCTGGTGGGATGATTCACATAACTGCAATGTTAAAATCAATCGGTATTAAGTGGGCAAAAATGCAGTGGGGGTGGCTCTCTGTGTTTAAAAAAAAAAAAAAAAATTACCTGTTTCTGAGTCACTGTTAACACAGAAGATGATTATTTTGAATGCTTATGGATCATTGTCCTAACCGCTAAAGAACAACATGGGGTACTAGTTGGTGTCTGTTACAGACCACCAAATCACTCTAGGGAGCAGGAATAGCAGCTCCTTATGCACCTATCTATAATGTATGGGGGATAGAGGGAACCATGTGATCATAGGGGCTTTCCGTTTGATTGCCATATGCTGTAGGTCTCATTCTGCCAGTATTAAAACATTCTTTGGATTTTTTAAAATAATATATATGACAATTTGCTAAGTCAAAAAGACTTGCAGCCAACATAGGGGAATTTTATATTAGACATTTTCTTAATAAATAAAAAGGAACTGATCATAGAACTAAAAGTTTATCTCTGACTGATTGTGACTTGATAACATTTATAATGTGTAAGTAGAATGAAGTACAGACCATTTTACTTACTTACTTACACACACACACACACACATTGCTTTAATAGGGCCAATTTCATAAAGCTGAAAATAATTATGAGCCAAATCATTTGGGAGAAAGAATTTAATCAGACAAATGTGAATGATCATTGGGAATCACGTAAGAACATCTTACCGAATGCCCCAAACGCCACAACTGAGGAAGAATGTTGTGCTAGTTAAAAGAGCAACCTGGTTTAGAAGGAAGTGAAGGCAGCTGTAATTAAAATATATATAATAACAAATGGAAGAAAGGAGAAATGTATAGTAAAGAATATGAATCAAAAGTTAAGAATGGTAGAAAATTAATAAGGGGAGTAAAGGGACACAAGGAAAGTCTATGGCCAGCAGAATTAAAAACAAAAGGGATTTAAAAAAAAAAAGCCTTAGGAAGAAAAGGAATCCTGACAATGGTATTGGTTCATTACTAGATGGAAATAGTAGAAGTATCAATAATTATTCATAAAAGGCAGAAGTGTGCAATAAATATTTCTGTTCTGAATTTGGAGAAAAAAAAAAGATGCAGTCTCACCATATGATGATGATAATAGCATTCTTTCCCTTCTACTAGTATCTCTGGTGAATGGTAAACAGACTGTGGTAAAGTTAAACATTTTTACATCAGCAGATCCAGATAACTAGAAATCAAGAGTTTTAAAAGAGCTGGATGAGGAGCTTGCTGAATCATTAATGCTGATTTTCAGTAAGTTTTGGAGCACTGGGGACATTCCAGAAGACTGGGAAGAAGTTAATGTTGTGCCAATTTTTTAAAAGGGCAAATGGGATGATACAGTTAATTATAGGCCTGTCAGCCTTACATCGATTCTGTGGAAAATAATGGAGCAGCTGATTCGGGACTCAGTTAATAAAGAACTAAATGACAGTAATGTAACTAATGGAAAACCACATCAGTTTATGGAAAATAGTTCCTTTCAAACTAACTTGATATCTTTTGTGATGAGACTACAAGTTTGGTTGATAAAGGTGATAGTGTTGACATAATATAGTTAAACTTCTGTACAGTGTTTGAGTTGGTATCGCACAACATTTTCATTAAAAAACTAAAATGGTATAAAATTAATATAGCACACATTAAATGAATTAATAACTAGCTAACTGAGGATAGGACTCAAATTGTAAGTGTAAACGGAATCATCATTGAGCAGATCTGTTTCCAGAGGGATCAAACAGGGATTTGTTCTTGGCCCTCTGCTATTTAGCATCTTTATCAGCGACCTGGAAGAAAACATCAAATAATCACTGATTAAGTTTGCAAATGACACACAAATTGGGGGTATGGTAAAAAATGAAGAGGACAGGTCACCGATTCAGAGTGATCTGGATTGTTTGGTAAACTGGGCACAAGCAAACAATGTGTGTTTTAATATAGCTAAATGTAAATGTATACATCTAGGAACAAAGAATGTAGGCCATACGTCTAGAACGGGGGAGCCCTATCCTAAGGAAGCAGCGACTCTGAAAAAAGATTTTGGGGTTGTGATGATGAATCATCTGAACATAAGCTCCTAATGTGAATGAGCTAATGTAATAATGGAATACATAAGTAGAGGAATCCCGAGTCTGAGTAGAGGGGTTATTTTACCTTTGTATTAGGCACGGGTGTGACCACTGCAGGAAAACTCTGTCCAGTTCTGGTGCCCACTATTCAAGAAGGATGTTGATAAATTGGAGAGGGTTCAGAGAAGAGCCACAAAAATGATTAAAGGATTAGAAAACATGCCTTGTAGTGATTGAGCTCCTTGAGTCTATCTATTTTGCTTAACAAAGAGAAAGTAAGGAGTGGCTTGATTGTAGTCTATAAATATCTACATGGAGAACAAATATTGAATAAGGCTCTTCAATCTAGCGCAAAAAAAAAAGTATAACATGATCCAATAGCTGAAAGTTGAAACTAGACAAATTCTGACTGGAAATAAGGTGTAAAATTTTCTAAAAGATATGCTCTAAGATTTCTTTTTATTTGGGAGGAGGAGAAAGTTTCATGGCCTGTGTTGTACAGAAGGTCAAACTAGATGATCACAATAGTTCCTTCTGGCCTTAGAATCTATGACTCTTACATTTTGACACTACAAAACCTATTTGGCTCATACAAGTATTTGAGTGAGACACCTTGCAAGCTTTTTTCAGGCACCAGAAGTGAGAAGGTGACAGCATGGTTTTATGCTCCTCCACCCATCCCCTTTCTTATCTGCTTTGTCATCTTGGAATGGATGATGATTCAGCATTATCCCCTGCTTTTGGTGTCTCCTTGTTCTTTAGGCCACTGGAGGCCATGTATCCTGCTATCTTTGTCTCTTGTGAGATCTCATCTCAAGGTAGCCAGGCAGGCCAGTATTCCAAATCTGTTCATATCTTGTTTTCTGTGGACTATTGGAAATTCAATTCCTATCTCAAAGCCATAGGACAAGTAGCCACTTTCACAAGTCCCATTGTTCTACAGCTTTAAAGGTGTCAAAGGCATTCTGAGTCCCAGAGTTCGCTGTCTTATTTCCCCCTCCTTCTGTTCCTGCTAGTCAAATGGGAAAAGAAACAAAAGAAGGGGATGCCGAAATGTCTTCTAGTAAAATAAGATTGCCATATCAAATCAGACCACTAATATTCTACATCATTTACAGTACCAGATGCTTTAAAGGAAGGCAACCTCTCCTCATATTATGTACTTATCCAGTTGTGCAATGCTATAGATTGTTGTTGAGCTGAAGTGGAATCCCTTCTGACTGCTGAACAAAGAGGGTGAACTTTTGTCCTGAGTTTCACTCTGTAGCCTACACTATCTCAAATATATTAACTGGAAGTGACACAGGAGTTTAATTGGATTGTAAAAGGTGGAAGGCTGAAGAAAGTGGTCTAATGTCTCTGTCAGAGTTCTGAGGTGAACTCCAACTCTGTCCCCACCGTGGTCTCCTCAAGGGTGCCTCAGGACTCCAGCCATCACCTCTCTATGGGTAGGCACCTGCGTCCCTCTCCCTGAAGACTAGGAATTCAGCCTTACAGTCCCTCTGTACTTCACTATGATTATCCCAGCAGGTCTGACCTTAGTCTGTCTAACACCAGCAGTTTTCTCTCTCTGAGGGATAGTGATAGGGTTACCAGTGATCAGCCAGCTTTCACAGAGAATAATGTGTTTGTTTAGGATATAAGCATTACAGAGTACACACACTGTAAAACAACAAGCAGTCTAGCTTACCAGATGCCACCCATATTCCATGGAGACCCTGGCAGGTTCCAGTCCTTCAAATCCTACTAGCAGAGGGTTGCCCTCTTGGTACAATCTCATCTCTATTTTTGGATCAAAATGAGGGCTCTTTTAATTAGTTCAGTCTGGCCCTTTATACCAAAAACTCTTTCTTTGTCCTCTGGGCCTCTTGAACCCAGCCTGAGCCAGTATAAGCAATTCTCAGTAACTCAAGGGGTTGGGGGTACTTCTCTGGAGTTGTTTCTCAGTCCCTGGGATCTGCAGTAATTCCCCTCTCACACACACTGAGTTTAATTCCTAGAAAGTTTGGTAATCCATCCCCAATGTACCAGTTGCATTTTGGAGGTTTTGCCTTTTATGCAAAAGCTTCTCCCACAGCTCAACTTAGTGTTGCTTTAATGTAGTATTTATTGTTCAATTTTCCTTTACGTTGTTTTTATAGAGGTGATTTTTTTAAAGCTAGCACAAAGCTTCCATTGATATTATCAGGTCTTCAGGCTCCCATTCCCCTCCTCATGAGACAAAGTTCAGGACTTGAATCACTCTGTCGGTCTCAATCTTTTGCTTCAGCTTTTCATTCTGGATTTCCTGTTCTGCCGTTGTATTTATGTGCTTGCAAATAACAACAAGCATTGATTCACACGTGAGGCCATTTACTGCTCTTGGCCTATGGTGGAACTGCCTTTGCAGTCAATGGGAGTTGTATACAGGGATTGAAGACACTGAATGGCCTTAAGGATTGTGCTTCACTGCTTAACTGGAGCATGACAAAAAGAAACTACAGCTCCCCCTCAAAAACCAAAATCCAAACCTTTCTTAACATCAGTAATACTAACAACTAAAGACTTGATCCCCTAAAAAAGTCTTACTCTTGTGAGTATTCCATTTTTGTGCTAGTTGGATCACTGTAGCCTTTAGGGTTACCCGAGGTGGATGAGGGTTTGTAGGAATGTGTCCTAACTTAATTAAATTGAGCACCATTCATCCAGAGTTTACTTCCGCCTCTGTAATCCCTACCTGCTTTTATAGCTCCTTGGACTGACAGCAAGTATAACTTGGAATAGGCCCGAGGCTGCTCTAAGTTACCCGGCTATCAAACTGGTGTACTGACAGCACCAGCGTAGAAAAACCCAAAGTCATCACTGCAGTTCCTTCTGAGTTGCACTATGTATTCTTCAGCTGTAAGTGGGTTTATATATTTACTCCAGAAAATCAAAAGAACTTTAAAGAACTATTATAGAGCTGCTCCTTACTCCTCCCCCCACCTCATCTCTCTGTTTCCCTGACACAGTCATTAGTCTAGCCCTAGCTCACCACACACACAAAATGATGTATCATGTTTCAGTTTCTTTGAATTTCATGCTATCTCAGGGGGAGATTTTCAATTTTGTTTACTGTCGCTCTTCATCATCAGACTTAAGGACAGTGTGCTGAGGCCTGCATCGGATAGTGAGCCTTTGGGTGAATGGCAGCTGGATTTAGGGTGACCAGATGGGATGAAAAAAATATCGGGACACGTGGGGGGGAATGGGGTCCCGCCGGCTGAGGAAAACAAACAAAACAAAAAAAAGTGGAGTCCCGGAGTCCCTCTGGCGGGGGGTGGGGGAGAAAAGCGGAGTCCCGCCAGCACAACAAAACAAAACAAAAATAGGAGTGCGAAATATTGAGACAAATGGCGTCCTGACCAAACATCGGTCAGGATGTGGGACAAACGCCTAAAAATCGGGACAATCCCGATTTTATTGGGATGTCTGGTCATCCTAGCTGGATTCTCAGTTTAAGCTTACAAAATACGTCTTTCCCCCCTCCCCCCCCCACTAGCTGGCAAACAACTAACAATTTCTTAACTAATTTCTTATTAATTTAGTGTCCATTAAATATGCTTTTAGTAGACTTAGCAACAGGAAATTATTTGAAATTTCAGAAATCAAATCCAAATTAGCTGTTCATTTGTGACACTATTCACAAATGTGTGATAAAATGAAGATCCCAGGAGTAATGGTAAATTCTTTATATTTGAACATTTACAGCAAGACGTATTGTAGTACATTTTTCTTTTTACTCTGTAAAGACAGAGAGCTGATGTAGCTTCTATAGATTTTCTGAGAAGAGGGAGAGGGAGGAGGGCAGAATTTGTTTTCAGGCAGGTATATAAAAGCCATTGTACAAAGACCTTGCTGATCCAAAGATGGGGGTAAGGGGAGATATCATTAGAGGGAATTCTGCCATGGTTCCACTTTCAGGAGGAATAGCTCACTAACGTGAGATGATTTTAACATCAAGTCCTAGAGGATACAGATAACAATGTTTTTGGGAGGTTAAATGGGAGGTTGAGTTACACAAGTAGAAGAGCTGAAATGTCTAAGGATCGTATTCCCCTCCTATCCACCTGCTTTCAGATGTGTACTATTCCGGCACCAGCTGAACAGGGAGATGTTAAACACACACTAGATGAGTCCTTGGTGAACAAAGCCAATACAGTGATTTGTGTGGATGCTCTGGAGCTTCTTAGCCACTTCTATTATAACCTAGAGAGAATATCCAAAAGGCCCCACTGCTCCACCTCTCCCATAGCCCCCAAGTACAAAAAACTCCCTTTAAAAACTGTCGGACATGTGATCCAAGGGCAGTAGAAGGGGAAAAAAATAAACCTTCACTTATTTCATACATTCAGCTTAAGCACCACAAAATCAAAGACAGAGAAAGTAGATCTGTTTCAGGCATTCTAAGAAACACTCTTTCCCAGTTTCTTGTTTCCTTAGCTCAGGTCTATACTAAAAATGTCTGCCAATATAGTAATGTTGGCTAAGGGTGTGATTTTGTTATGACATTTTTATACTGGTAAAAGCTACAGTTGTAACAGCACAAAAGTGTTTTTTGACGGTACAGCTTATTTTTCTCAGCCGCACCAGCAAAAATACTATATTTAAACATAACATTTTCCCTTGCAAAGGAAGGGAGATGTGGACAACTGTACAATTCACTTTCTCCATGTTTCATCTGCTAAGTCAGGTCGTCTTGGAGATGAGGGAGGTGGCTCGATGTTCTCGTACTCCCAATGTGGCCTTCATGGAGTGCTGGATTTGCATGCTCCCCCATTACCTCCGCTGTTTTTGAAATGTCCTCTTTTATTAAACATAGCACAAATCCAAAAACTGAACATGCATCCACCCAACCAGCCTTCTACAGCGGCCAATTTACTTACTTTACTTACATACATACATACATAAAATAAGCATCCCTAAGAAATGCCAGAGAAAACAGTATCTTGATAATGGCTGCCAATAAGGACAAAGAGAAGGTATCTAACTTACTTAAAATACAATACACTAATTGACCTATAATACATTTTGCAAAACGGAAAATCCCCTCTGTATGACAGTAGTCTGTATTAATACTGGGAGAACTGAAACAAATCATTAGCCTATGACTATGAGATAGTAGTGCCTGAGGTTCTGATCCTGCAATCACACAAGTGCTTAACTTTACTCATGTAAGTATTTCACTTATTTCAATAGGAGCACTCCTATGGGTAAAGTTCCCTATGTGTTTCAAGGATTGGAGCCTTAAAATACTGAGTAGTTATTCATGGCGTATCTCATTTTGCAAATTTAGATCCCATTGCCTCTTTTAAAAAGCCTAAAAAACTAAAGAAGTTTACATATTCAGAATACATTAAAATAACAAGCCTCACAAAACAAGGACAAGTAGAGTTTGCCGTTCTCTTTAACTTCAATTTGCATGGATATTGCTATTTGTGACACATTGTATAGTACTGTATCCCACATAGTTCTTAGAATCCCTCAGAAGAGTGCAGTGTGTGACGGGATCCCTGTGGTGCAGCCTGGGACCGTTCTGCCCCTTAACTCTCCAGCCTGGGCGCTCTCTCACGATGCCTCACTAGTGACCAGCAGCAAACCCCTCCAGGTGCTGTTATCACTCAGCACAACCACATGTGTAGCCCCACACTCAGCAAGATTTTATGAATGCTCCCAGAGCCGCTCATGAATCATACAGAGAAAGGCACAAGCCGAATCCCCCTGGCTCCCAGCCTTCTACCTCAGGAATATACTGTCCTGCACTGCTCAATACTGTCCTGCCTATTAATTGGTTTGCCACTTCATTAATGGAAAGTGGATGTACACCAGCCTTTGCCAAACCTGAGCAGATTTACTGAACGCTTCAGGCAAACTCACTGGTAAAGATAAACAAGTTTGACTACAAAAGATATATTTTAAGTGATTATAAGTGATAGGCAAAAAGTGAGAGTTAATTACCAAAAGAAAATAAAATATAAGCACGCAGTCTAAACTCTCAACCCTATTAGACTGCGCAACATCTAGATTAAGCAGTTTTTCTCACCCCGCTGGTTATTGCAGTTCATAGTACAACCCCTTGCAACCTGGGCCAGTCTCCTCTGTTGGAGACTTCAGACTTCTGAGCATCCTTGTTGCTTGCGGCATAGGTCGGGGAGGGAGAAAAGGCGAAGCATGGGGCCACTGTGTTCTGTTTTATACCCTTAGTCCATGTGCTTGGAGAACACAAGTCCAGGCATATTTGGAAGGCACTGCTGAGTTACCAGGAAAGGTTGAGCAATTCCCCTGGTATGGCCTTGTGCAAGTGAGTCATTGAATTGTAGCTCCCTTGCTGGACAATGATTGTTGATGGGTTGTTTGACACCCTGCCCATGTGTTGGTTACTTTCCTTGATATTGTCTCTGGGGAGCTAATATATCTGGCCGATTCCCCAACTTACAGCATGTTTTAGTGACAATTATCCAACACAATCTCATAACTTCCTATGCACTAATGATGTACATATTTAGATAGAACAATGACTTTCAACAGATCATAACCTTTCCCCTGATACTGCACATGGCATGCTTTATATGCAATATCACAATTCTATGTAGATGAGGAATATGGGGGTTACAGGGTGGTCCTTCGTGATATAGAGTGTTGCACGATGTATAGGGGCTTGAGTACACATTCAGGTAGCGTATGAATTTAAAGTGCTATTGCTAGTCTGGAATAGTCTATTTTCCCATGTAGACAAACCCTAGGAGGCACAATAGTGCCTCAAGAATAGAATGGAATCCTTAAGTCTGAAATTCCTGGCTTCTGTGAGGATTTTAGTCAGGCCCTTAAAGTTGTTTTAACACACTGTTTTCTATTTAATTTTCTTAAAGCGAAGAAATTATATGAAGCAGAGTTAGCACTCATCATTCTGTCATGTTTTATCTAGCTTCTTCAAGTATCACTTCAATATATAATGAAACTATTACTATGGATGATTAATGGGATTTTTAAACACCAAAAAATTCCTTTTTACCTTAAACTTTGAAGAAAAGTAGCTAAATTATTCAATTTATATAATTGAGAGTTTAATAATTAATAAGTTCTTGTACATCTTTACATGCATTTCTACTACTACACCAATATGAGGAGCTAAATTACTACTTTCAGCTTTTACTTTTTTTAACTCTCCTTATTTGGCTAGATCCTTTTAACAGAAAGAAAAAACCCATTAAACAATAAATTATGAAAACTTTATTAAAGAGGAGCAAGAAAGATATTTAAATGTATAAATCTAACTCATCTGGCATCAGTTGTGTCATTTTATTTGTGACATCAGAGTTGCCTGTTTGGAATTTCATATTCCTAAATAGAAGAGAATATAAGAGTTCTAATTCAAAGCATCAGTCACAGAAAATGAACATAACCTATGTCACTGCTGAATCAGGCCATCAATTTATTGCTTTGTAAAAGCAATCAGCAAGCTATCAAGCAATAAAGTGTATGAGATAAGTGCTTCGTTTGAGACAGCACAGCCATTGACAATGATATACTGATGGAGAGTAGCAACTATTTTCCAGCATGGTATGCCTATTTCTTGTTAAAAGCCCTGCACTGTGCAACAGATGTGAAATATGTTTCTTATTATTATGGACCAATCTAGTTTGTTTAATAGTCTTGTATGCCATTTAGACATGCTGTCTTATTTAATGAGGTTATATTTGCACTCTTTTGCTTTCTCTGTGTTTCATTTAGGGGAAGTACAACTGCAAACTGTTTTACATTCAGTTTTCCAAGGGACAGTGAGCACCTGGACACTTGTTTTCAGCATCTTATTATGGGAAGCATAGGATGGCTGCAGCGAATTTCAAGATCATTAAAATACTGTCACTTCATACTAAAAGAACAAATATTTTACATTGTATTAACAAGGTGTGATTGGCCATTTTATAGGAATCTGCTAGGTGTTTTTCTGCCCTTCTCACTTCTGTTTGTTCCTGGTAAAAGAGAGAATTATGCAGAAACATAGCAGAATATCTTCTAGTCAATTCATCTAATCTGCAATATGAGATAGCTATGATACATGTGCATAGTGAATTCTGCAACCTTTATCTGTTCTTTTTCAGGAGGTCTTTTCCATATCATTTGTGCTAGAAAAACTGAGAGGCCTCAGGGACAATGAGCTAGTATAAATAAAGCTTCAGATAGGACCTACAATACCTTTAGGTAAGTTGGTTCCATTTTCAAGCCTGCAATCTTAAAGCCTGATAAATGTATGACTTTGTTCATGGACGCTTTAAATACTATTTTAGCTTTCTTGATGCATTAATACTAAATATCAAAGTTGTCTCCATTTTTAATAACTAATTAAATACCTTTTTTTAAAATCAATCATGGGCATATTTATCCCTGATTCATTTACCTTTTTAATGTGATTGTTTACATATTTTAATTCGCTAGAGATTCTTTTTGTATCTACATCACTTTTATTTAAAACACACTGAATGACTGTGGCTTACTTGATTATTTATTTATTTATTTATTTATTTATTAGACTATCTTTTGGTAGGATTTATCACTGATGTTTACTGGCACATAAAGGCTTGAATATTTTTAAAAAGTATTTTACTATTCTGTTAACCAAGTACACAGGTGATTGTCAGAGTTTGGTGGTATGGAAGCCAGACTGTTTTAGGTGCTTATCCAGCAAATGCTTAAGCACATGCTTACGTTTCTATTTGCAAATATTAACTAACTAGCTTCCCAATACCCCTTTGAGGAAAGTAAGTATTATACCTACATATTAGGTGAGTACGTTGAGGCACAGACACATTGTCATTTTCCCAAGATCACATGATGATTGAGTGGCCAACTAGGAACGTGAACCAGAAATCCTCACTTCCAGGTCTGTTGTATTCAAAATATTATATTGTGCTCCTCACCATTCTGTGAGTACCTTCCAGAAGTTCGGTAAGCAACATGACTAACAGCTGTCACATTTTGTTTTTCTTATCCTCTTCCCCAGGAGGAAAAGTATATACAGTGGAGAATTTTGGTAAGGATTTTCTGTTTTGTTTGTTTTTCAAATATTTCTGTTGCTATTTATTAATAATACAGAATGCAAAGTTAAAGAACAGCTTTCAGTTGGAGAGGAAGGTGAGGAGGTTTGTGGTGATTCTTGGTTCTTGGGGGGGGGGCCTCATTCCACAGCCTTGGACTGGCCTCAAGAAAGTTATGTCTCCTACACTGATGAGCTTATCGTCTTTTGCTCTTATCCATAGAACCTGCAGCATTACTTTTCAGTTACCATTCACTCCAGTAATGTTCACACATCAGTGGAAGAACGGAAAAAGCTTGGGCTCTGAAGTCTTATCCATATGCCCAGTAAACAAACTGCTTAGATAATCAATCTGTTGATTTGAAATCTCCTAGCAATAGATTCTATTTTAAATTGAGCTGGTTGGAAAATGCTGAATTTTTTTCAACTAAATAAACAAACAAACATAGAATTTAAATTTTTCTAACCCTTAAATTGGTTAAAAAAACAGAAGTAGTACAAAAAAGGGATAAAATTTTGAAAATGAGAATATTTGACCAGTTCTAATTTGAAAGTGTTTCTCTAATCTGTTTTCCCCTTTTTTAGAGAAGAGTTGATTGGGCTTATAGCATAGGCAAAGAAGGAGCCTGTTTTAGGGGTTAAGATTAATTTACACCACCAAATGCAAATTTTAAAATTAAGAGTATACCTTAAAAATGCTTTAAAAATATTGCCCATGTAAGAGAGATGCCACCACTCTCAATTAACTGCTTCATCCTTGTGCACCATTGACAATGCCAGTGGCTCAAAACTGATATGTTGATTGTCAGCCAATTAAATGGGCTTTACCTAGTCATGGATCATCTTCAGCTATACCTACAACTAAAGATTTACTTAAGGTCCTGATGCCAATGTTTAAAAATTAGTGTAGGTCCTGAATGAAGCAGTATGACACAACATGCATTCAAGATGCAACTGGTGATTTATATTAACTTGTTCAAGTCTTATATATTTTTTCTTGTCAAGTCCTCCATAAAACCTAACCCTTCCCCCGCCCCCCAACAAACTTTACTTCTAACATGAAAAATAAAGGGTCCAAACTATCCTGTAAACCGTATGCACACAATTTCCTCTAGAGTCAATGATAGGCTGGATGGACCGAAGATTTTTTTAACCTCTGTGACAGGGCATCATCCCATTCCTTTCTCTTTTCTAGACACAAACTGCTCCGAGACCTCCTGGTCAAACACCTTGTGCAATTTATTTACCGGGGTCTCCCCACCACCTTTACAAACTTGTGCAGCTCTGTATTTACAAGCTTACAATCCTTAGCTCATTCAGCCAAAGAGAGGGAGAGACAGATGGTATCTTCCCCTGAGAGTGCTCTCCTGACTTTCAAAAGTGTCCAGAAGACAAGCCCAATCCTGCAAGATGCTGATGGCTTCCAATGATCATTGACTTGTATGGATGTTGGGGGATTGCAGAAAGTCAGAGGAACAAAAGGTTGACCAATGGTAATCTGTTTCTGCCATGCATTTTATCTCTGATGAATTTGGCCCTTTAACTTCAATCTTTGAGTTCTTCTGACACAAGCTGGAGGAATATAGACTGAGGTTGAGAAATCTGCCTAGAGGAGGAGGACAGTGTTATAAGCTGTGCCCATCCATTCCTCTGCTCGATGTAGGGCCAGAGAATGCTTGGTGCAGTGCTTGAAGTGGAGAATATAAGATTATCAGGGGCCAGAGGTTGCCTACCTGGCAAAACACATTAAAGCTCTAACATGATGGCAATAAGAGTTTGAGGGAGACTGATCAAGCACATTTTTAAAGAAGTTTATTTTAAAAAGTTCTTTTTCGCTATCCAGATACATAACTGCACTGTGGTTCTGGGACCTAAGTACATTTTGTATTCAATTACTTTTTTTGACATGGATTAGAAATTAATTGTACCATTCAAACTGTCCTCCACACCAAATAGCTCCTATTGTTATATTAAAAGCAGCATTTATTTGTTTCTGCTTGATGGCACAGGGTCAACTAAATGCACAAGATCTGTCTCTTTAGCTCGTTATGTGTTAAGAAAACGTATTAAAAACTCAAGTGTGCTGTTAATCTAGGATCTTCTGAAACCCCAGTAATGATCCTGCCTGGAGTTTCAGAAACAGAACACTGATTTTAGAAAAAAATAAAACCATACAAATGTTTCTGGCTCAAATCAAAACCCTCTATCTAGAGGAGCTGTTTGAAAACACAGACTCCAAACCAAAATCTAAATGTTCTGATGCTGGAGTACATATGCAACAGAGATCTGTGTAGGGAACAACCTATCACTGCAAGAACAGCACCACCTTCCAGCGCTCTGCAGCTCAAATTCAAGGAGTTGTTTTTAATCTATTAAATCCTTCCTTGTTTGGGTCCTGGGTGTCTTAGCACTTCTCTGAACGTGAAAATTTATACCACAGTAAGAAAAGGTGCAAGTTTAAACTGATATATTTATACCAGAATAATTCCATGTGGACACTCCTATTTCAGAATAAGAGTATCTTTTTCCTTGGTGTATTTCATATCTTTTGGGAAGTGTTAAACCATATAGAGGCCTCTTTTATTCCAGAATAAAAGCATCCACACAAGGAGTTATACTGGTATAACTATATTGGTTCAACTACACCGGGATAATTATATTAGTATGACTGCTAAAATTTTCCTGTGCAGACAAGGCCCTACACTATCCCCTTTTTTGCTACCTTGCTCTAAGAATTGAGATCAAGTGGGATACTTAAATTAACATTGCCCAACTTTGTAAAGGTCATGGGGTTGGGAATACCATGTAATCAGTGGAGAGGTCTTGCCTTAGAAGTTTGCTTGCCCCTTGGCTTTAGGGTTGCCACCTGTCCAGGTTTTCCCAAGATCATCACATTTTGATAATAGCAGCCCTGGGAAATCTGTAAGGGTTCTCAGTACAGACTGCCAGCAGTCCAGTTTTGTGGGCTGAGGATCACTCATATGTCCTGGGATCTTGTATATCAGACAGGGAAACCCTACTTAGTGCAAAAGAGTCAGAGTTTAATGATTTGTTGGTTGATATGCTGTGGGATTTTTTTTTAAAGTGTGTGTGTGTGTGTGTGTGTATAAATATATAAAAATAGACACCAGGTTCATAATGCAAATTATAAAATAAAATAAACCTGTTGCAAAAGCTAAAAGCTGGAGTAACAGTGTAATTTTATGGCCTGCGTTATACAGGGGATCAGACTAGATGAATTCCTGATTTCTTTTGGCAATGAATCCATGAGTAAGCATCTATACAAAGCTTTAAACTCTTTGAGTTCTCTTGTTTAAATGTCCTCAAATTATGTCTACAATGAATTCAAAATTCCTACCAATAAAAATGAAAGAATGGCAGAAATTTTTTAAATTATATATAAAACACTGTTCCTGCCTAGAATTACCTTACTAAAAACAATAGAAAAATATCTTCCCCCTCCTTGGAAGGCTCATATGAGTAAGTTCTTAAAGTTCCTAAGCTTTCCATCTGTTACTGGATTCACTCTTTCTAGTCAAGCATTAATTAATCCATTAGACACAGTATGAAGAACCAGCTTGGGGAGAATACTGCACTGCCCTTCTACAAAATGTCAGTATTTGCAAGCAAGAAGTATAAATGTGCTTGTGAAACAAAACCTTAAATCATCATTTTTTGAAAGTGTGCAAGGGAGAGGATGGTTTGGAGCGATGAAGGAAATGCTGATGTAAGCCTTAAACTAGATAAATCACAGTAGTGAGTGAAACAAATAACCTATATTTTAAAACTCAAACCAGTCTAACTTTCACTCTTTCACCCTTGCTATCTATGCACACCTATGTGTGTCCATTCTTTTTCAGGTGTACCCACTGGTAAGTGTGTTACAGGGCCTCTGTGTTCTAATCTACAGAGGATATAAATTGCTACACCTCTCAGCTATATGGCTCTCCAACTTAAGCTGAGCAGTTTGTGCTTTTAGCTGTAGAGGTCCCGAATTCAGTTCCCAGTTTGTCGGGCAAGAGAGTGGCCATTATATGTACACCTGCTTACATAGAATTATAGAAGTGTAGAACTGGAAGGAACTTCATTAGGTTGCCTAGTTCAGTCCCAGGCACTCAAAGCAGGACTAAATAATAACTAGACCATTCCTGACAGCTGTTTGTCTAACCTGTTTTAAAAACCTCAAAAGATGGAAATTCTACAGCCTCCCTAAGCAATTTGTTCCAGTGTTTAACTAGGAGGTTAGTTAGGAGGTTTTTCTAAAATCCAACCTAAACTGCCCTTGCTGCAATTTAAACCCATTGCTTCTTGTCCTATCCTCAGAGATTAAGGAGAACTATTTTCACCCTCCTCCTCGTAACAACCTTTTATGTAATTGAAAATTATGATCATGTCCACCCTCAGTCGTCTTTTCTCCAGACTAAACAAACCCAATCTTTTCTCATAGGTCATGTTTTCATGACCTTTAATCATTTTCGTTGCTCTCCTCTGGACTTTCTCCAATTTATCCACATCTTTCCTGAAACGTGGTGCCCAGAACTGGACAAATACTCCATTTAAAGCATTACCAGTGTGGAGTTGAGTGAAAGAATTACTTCACGTGCGTTTCTTACAACACTCCTGCTGATACATCCCAGAATGATGTTTGCTTTTTTTTTTTTTTTGCAACAATGTTACACTGTTGACTCTTATTTAGTTTGTGATCAAGTATAATCCCCAGATCCCTTTCTGCAGTACTCCTTCCTAGGCAGTCATTTCCTATTTTGTATGAGTGCAATTGATCCTTCCTAAGTGGAGTGCTTTGCATTTCTCCTTATTGAATTTCATCCTATTTATTTCAGGCCATTTCTCCAATTTGTCCAGATCATTTTAAATTTTAACCCTATCCTACAGCACTTGCAGCTTGTTATCGTCCACAAACTTTGTGTATTCTTTATGCCATTATCTAAATCATTTATGAAGATATTGAACAGCACTGGACCCAGGACCAATTCCTGTGAGACCCCACTCTATATGCCCTTTAAAATCCTGTAGCTTGACATCAGTATGTAAAAGTTTTTGCAACTGCACAGTACTGCTGCTTGTCTGTGAAATTACATGTCGAGGCTAGCTAGGGGCTCTACTGGAATTTGCTCCTTAACACTACTGCTGCCATCTCTGATGCACAAAAACCTAGGACATCTGGGATGATCCTGAGCCCATAATACTGAGCAACTGGCAGTGTGTACAGAGAACCTTTACAGATTTCCCAGGTCAGCTACCTCAGAAAAGGGATAATCTTGGGAAAACCTGAACCAGGTGGTAATCTTTCTTACACATATATTTTGAAAACGGATTCTGTTAAAATGACATTGTTTTCTCTTTCCATGGGATTTATATCATATGCAATCTTTTTAACCTTTTCTCTAATAGCTGGCTGTGGATCTAAACATCAAGCCTGAGTTCTTTCTGTCTCTTATATTATCAACAGTAACAGAAGCTCTGCAATCCAGATTTAGCTGAGAATAGTTGGTGATACATAACACAGAAGAGAATCCAGCTTGCTCTTCTATAGCTCTATTGGCTCTGCAGTGCTAACGATGATAAAACCTTGCTTTTTTTGTCAGTAATACACAGGGAGCAGATGTGGAGAATACAAAGGTGCTTTCCTGACCACAAGTGTCAGTGGGTGCAAAGAAAAGAGTTTAGTGAGGGACCCTCAAATATGGCACTCTTTTAGTATTAGTCTTGATTTGTCAACATAGCAAACATGGGTGGTGTTGGGGGGTGGGAGTGGAACAAACTTACTCAACATTTGGGTTTTCTGAAGATGACCCCAGCTTAATCAAAATATTTCACCAATAATTCTTTTTATGTACAATAATTCTACTGTGGTGGTATTTAATTGCATTTTTCATGTTTCCTTCATACAGTGTAACATTTCTCTACATAATTTATCTTCTCTTATTAGTGATAAAATGGTAATTATTGCGTGATACTGTGGAATATTAATAAGAGTCTAAAATGGGCACAACAGAACTTTTTTTAAAAGGGCAAATGTAGTTCTGCATGTCACTCATACTAATGAATGCTTTTTGACAGCCTGACACATACTGTGTGCCGTCGAAAGGGCATTTATTCAAGAAGAAAGCAAATAGAGCCTGTTTGTTAGTGAATGCTCTCTTACTGTATAGTCATGCAACTGATAAAAGATAGATGATAACTTTATATAGGCCACTTTCTGCTACCTTTGCTCATGCTAGAGGAGTCCATGGTAAGAGTAATGGTGGCAGAATCTAGCTATAATATAATATAATTAATTAATAATATATACACACACACATACACACTCTTAAAACAATATGGGGTAGATTGTGCAACTCTTACTCCCACTGCTGGGTCTGCTAATGTGAGTAAATGCTCTGCAATGTCAAGGTTGTGTGAGCTAGTGTGATTTTGCCCTGATGTATTTTTCTTTATTGCAGGGTGAATTTTGCCGCAACAAAGGCATGCTAAACTGCTGTGCCCATAAAATGTTACATTAGGTGCTTTTGTCAGACTCTGTAGATTTCATGACTGATTCTAAGTAAGGGCTTGTTCATGTCCTTGATTCACATATTTATTCTGACTCAGAGGTGCTCAGCAGACAAGTTAGTGGCCATTAAATTCACATGCTTTACACGCACTTTGTACTCACTCTCACAGATTTATAGACAGGTACCATATTTTGAAGATAATTTAAATTTGCAGTAAAGAAAATGTACTTTGTTCTATAACAGCAGACTTAAGCGATTTGGGGAAAAAAATGTAATATGATGCCACAGCTGTCACATCTCCAAACGACTTATATGTCTCATAATAAATTACTGCTACTATATGTAAAGTCAAAATAATTATGCGCCTGAGAAAATAGCCTGTGGTAAACAAACTTCTGTGGCACAAGTTAAAAGCAGACTTCTAGACAGAAAATTAAAATTTCATAATACCAAGTATGCTAGATATTCATAATTCTGTCTTCTCCACATGCATTACAAAATTACCATATTGTCATTTCAAGGCCCCCTTCTTCTTTTTTTTTTTAAAATATGTTTAGGACTCCATAATATCTATCCTAGGAAGATTCAAGCAAATTCAGGAAAGAAAAAATAATAATCATTTTTTTTATAATCATTTTATAATCTCTTATGAGTCAGCAAAGATTGAAATAGCTATGTGGAATATTCAGTAGATATTTGTGTTTTGCTGAATCATATGAGGAAGAATGCCAGCAAGAAATTAAGTGACAAGGTTGGTTGCTATTTGGTTCATGTTTCAGTAGACATCCGTTGCATTTTTTTTTAAATACTCCTCTTTGAGGAGGCATGGATATTGTTGTTGTATCCTAGGAAAAGAATGGTGGAACAAAGATAAGAAACTCTGGTCTAGAATAACTGCTTTTTAATAGCTAATGACTAAGAGCCCAAATAATCAATTATCTGAGATTAGGACTGACAGAGAAATCTAAACCATTGTTGGGAGATGTATTTGTGAGTTTGCTTTACTTGCTTCACATCTAATTAGAAGCAAAGATAGACATAGCTTTACTAGTTATAGGTTTTTGTTACATTTCTAAAG
Organism: Chrysemys picta bellii; assembly: GCF_011386835.1. Taxonomy (NCBI): domain Eukaryota; kingdom Metazoa; phylum Chordata; order Testudines; family Emydidae; genus Chrysemys; species Chrysemys picta. The sequence continues at coordinate 194,351,008 of NC_088792.1, forward strand.
TAATTACTTTTCTAAAACAAGTGTATAGAAGTGAAATTTGTGATACTGCAAGTTCTTTCTTCATTAATGTATCTAATTTATTCTACAAGGATTTCTTAACTGTTCGTAAAATTGATTCTCAGTAAAAATGCTTAAACATTTCACTCAGGAGATGAGACAGAAATGTTCACTTTGAGCTGTTTGGAGAACAAGCTGAAGTTCAACAAATGTAATATATAGAGAAGAGTTATTGGCAGAAAAGATATTTTTTAACTGTATGTTATCGTAAGAAATACTGCTCAGGAGAAAGTCACGTCCGACACCCACTCTGGTATCTTACTACAGTAGGAACTTTTTCAGTTAGTAGAAACAGGTGAACTTATTAAACTGAACTTGTCTGACACATCTAGTTCAGAGGCAATATCTCCTTGATAAGATTCTCATTGTTTTACAAGGGCCAAGTGATCACAGTCACTTGCACTAACTACTTTTGTTGGCAGATGACAACCATTCTAGAAGTTTCTCATAAACTGTCAGTATATCAGTTAATGCCTAGTCACCAAACTGAACTTGCCCCTGTGCACCTATATCACTGAAAACCAGTAAACAATGTGATGAAGTGTCCAAAGAGGTAGACATGGACAACTGTAATGCCATCAGTGACAAGTGAAACATCTGCTTTAACAAAGTCCTCTGTACAATGTGTGATGCTTTGCCCTAAAATACCTTTTAAAACTTTCATAGTTTTCAGGTTTAAAAATGTCACTGATGGCATTACAGTTGTCCATGTCTACCTCTTTGGACACTTCATTACATCAGTGACATTAAAAACGGAGATGCTCATTGTTTTCCCAGTCACATTGTTTACTGGTTTTCAGTGATATAGGTGCACAGGAGCTGAGTGTCTATGGATATGTCTACACAGAATTTTGGAACCTGCGGGGGAGAACCTCCCAACCTGGGTAGATAGACTCGAGTTAATGGGACTAGCGTTCATAGAATTATTGGGTTAGAAGGGACCACAAGGGTCATCTAGTCTAACTGCATCCAAGACAGTTGGCTAGCCAGCCTCCTTTTGAAAACCTCCAATGAAGAATTCTAAAAATTGCTAGGTGGACAGCACTTTGAAGTTGCAGCTTGGGCTCTGAAGCCCAGCCCACTCCCTAGACTTCAGTAGGGTGACCAGACATCCCGATTTTATCGGGACTGTCCCGATATTTGCTTGTTTGTCCCGCGTCCCGACCGATGTGCGGTCGGGACACTGGACAAACAAGCAATTTTGGCCTCCCGGAAGGGGTCTCGCCCCCACCCCCCGACTCTGCCTCCTCCTTCCCCCATTGGCTCCTTCCCCAAATCCCCGCCCTGGCCCCACCTCTTTCCCATGCACATGGCATTCCTCCTCCCTCCCAGGCTTGCTGCTGTAATGGCGGCGCAAGCCTGGGAGGGAGAGGGTGGTGGCCGGCTTCCAGTTCCTGGAGCTAGTGAGTAGGGGCACTGGGCGGGCAGGGGGGCTGGCAAGGGGGCTGCTCCCCCAGAAGGGAGACGGGGGGGCTCCGGATTCCGGCAGCGGCGGGGGAGAGCGGCTTGGGGCCGCACCAGTGGCCATGTAAAGTTTATTGGCTGGGGGGACCCCGGCTAGCTCCTCGCCCTGCCCTGTAGGGGGGTAGCGTCCCCGCCCCGCGCCAACATGTCACGCCGGCTGCTGCAGGCCAGGTAAGGTGCTGAGTCCCTCCCTCCCTCGTCCTGGCTCCTCAGCTGACCCCCCCCCACCCTCCTGGGGGAGCAGCCCCCTTGCCAGCCCCCCTTGCCCACCCGGTGCCCCTACTCACCAGCTCCAGGAACTGGAAGCCGGCCACCACCCGCTCCCTCCAGGCTTGCCCCGGCAGTCCAGCTGCAAGCCTGGGAGGGAGGAGGAATGCCGCTCAGCTGAGGAGCCAGGGGGAGGGGGGACTGGGATCCTTAGCTGGCGTGCGGCAGCCGGCACAACATGCTGGCATGGAGCGGGGACGCTACCCCGCTACAGGACAGGGCGAGGAGCCGGCCGGGGTCCCCCCCCCCAGCCGATAAACTTTACATGGCCACTCGCGCGGCCCTGAGATGCTCTCCCCCGCCGCTGCTGGGGTCCGGAGCCCCGCGCCTCTTGCTCCAGCGGCTCCTTCCCCGAGGGGCGGCGGGATGTGCCCGGGGGGGGGAGGGACCGGCCTCGGCGCAGCCAGGGCCTGCTAATTCCCCCGACACCTGCAAAACAGATTTTTTTTTTGTCCTCCCCCCCACGTGTCCCAATGTTTCTTGTCAGTGATCTGGTCACCCTAGACTTCAGAGACCCAACTGCAAAGCATTGCCTATACAGCAATTTTTAGAGCACTAGTGCAAGCCCCGCAAGGCCAAGTTTGTCATGCTGGGCTGGGAGGCTAGATCCCGCATGCTCCCTTGTGCCCCAAAATGCTGTGTAGACATACTCCTTGTGGCTAAATAGCTGCTCCCATAGCCAGATATTCATTAAACCTCATCTTGAACATTTGGTAAGTGCACATTCCCAAATAGATGGGAGACTTTCACCTTGGCTTTATGAAAATCACACCTTTTGTGTAATGGAATCATTTTGATGAAATTTATCTTTCTCCTTATGGAACCTTCTGAATACTAGAGAAGTCTAATGTACTTTAGAGCTGGTCTATTATCCTGAATTACCTCAGTAAGGTAACAAAGGACAGTTGTCCTGGTACAAAGGACAATCATACTACAGCGAAGCATATATCAAGTGATCCTTTCCCTGATATAAAAAGTAATTCAAAAATATCCTGCGTTGGGACTTTACCTTAGTAAGTGTACAGCAGCTAGCAAAATAGGGCCTAGTCCTGATTGAAGCTTCTGGGTACTATTGCAATATAAATAATGGAAGTTTAATATTCACCTACACATAAGAGAAGTCCAAATGGACGCTACTGATCATTCAAGTTCTTTTAGCCGGGGAGAAATAGATTTTCTTTTTACCCAAGAGGGAAGGAGAAAAGAAAACCTAAGTAACCCTTGAAATTCAAACTGTGGCTCTTCACTGAATTGTTGGCCTAAAGCAGGAGGACATCTTGAATTTGATTTTTTTTTTTTAAGAGGCTAGTATAGTTTACTTTGATAACCATTTCTCTCTTTCTACATTTTGTTTTTGAGTTGGAGGCACTCACTGTGAAAAGTGTCTTATTCCCCTGCTACAAGAGAGAGCTGTACAATTTCCTGGCCTTTTAGTCAATCATTTCCCATTCAGGAGAGTCAGGGCTGTTAAGTACTGCTCTGGTGCTTGGAGATTTGTCTTAAGATGATGTTTTCTCGCTGATTTGTTGTAGTTCTTGTACGGACTTATAGATATTACTCTTTACTGTCAGTGTCAAAAGTGATCAGAATATACAGCATGCCACAGCAGGAGCATCTCTTGGATGTATTGCATGGGTAGATACATGTACTAGATTGGAATATGATCTAACCCAGCCCTTAAACAATATTCCTGGTCTGAAACATGGCCAAGGGGAAGGAGGAAAATATTTCTTCTCTTCACTATGTTCTGATGTCTCCTACTCAAACATCTTTTACCCAATGATCCGCTGGCACAAGGGATTGCTGCAGTCTCTTGGACTGCAGTTTCAAACCTCAGTTGGAAGGGATGCTTGGGTATATATAATTGGTACTTAGTGTCTAGCTCATATGTCCCAAAGGGTCACAATCAATGCTTTTCCAAATCTCTGTTCCTTATTGGCATTTTGTAGTAGTACTTGCAATGTAAATTGAGTGCTCTCATAAAATCCATACTAAGGTCTGTAGCTAATACTTAGTCCATTTAGGGATGGGTTTAGCATCCTTTTAATACTTTAGAATCCCCAGCATAATTACTGTGACTCACTACTGAGACTTCAACCATGTTCATCTTCAGATAAAGATGAGGATGACTTCATTGGACATTTTTTCAAGCATCCCTTCCAACTGAGGTCTGAAACTGCAGTCCAATAGACTGCAGCAATCCCTTGTGCCAATGGTTTATTGGGTAAAAGATGTTTGAGTAGGAGACATCAGAACACAGTGAAGAGAAGAAATATTTTCGCCTTTCCCCTTGGCCAGGTTTCTTTCACTCAAAATAACAGTTTATAATTAAAAAAATCACTTTCTCAGATCCCAGAACTATCAAAAAAAATGTAATGCAAAATTAAGCCATGGAACACTCTGCTGTGGAATATTATTGAAACATACATTAAATAAAAATAGCAGCTGTAGATAAATAAGCTCAGATAAAAATTGAAGGGTTAGTAGTCCTCTTTCAGGGCCAGACATGATCATCAGCTGGGAACATTAGGAATATTTGCTCCTTGTGAAATTGCATTCATTGTACAGTTCCTTGCTGAGCTCATCTTACTTTCACAACAGGCAAACACTGATGCTGGCATTAGAAAAAGTAACTGAACAAAATGCATATGTACAACAACAATTAATTATTCATTTCAGGCCTACTCCATCTCCCAGGGACATCAACGGAAAGATATCAAATGACTTCATCGGGAATTGGATCGGGTTCTTGGTGTCTTTTGAAAATGTCTTGTTTCTTTATTATGAAAAGACATAATAAAGACAACTGTGATCTTTTTTTCTATTCTAAAAGAAGGGGCACAAGAGGTGATGGGTAAATTGTGTTCTGGTTTACTTTACATTGGTGTATTTCCAAAAAACTCTACTGAAGTTTGGCCAAGTGAGAGGGTATGGGGAGCCATGTGGACTTTTATAAGAGAGTGGAATGAATTTAACCCCAGATCCTCCTGTTTTCCATTAACTAATTCACCTTCTCTCACCCTCCCGCCCCCAAAAAGACAAAAATCAGAATAAAAACTTTCTTTAACAACTCCCTTCATCGTAGATGGTGTCAGAAAATTTTAAAAGAAATGACATATGGTCCATAGTATTCAAATTTCTATGCAAATGAAAGTGAACACAACAAAAATAGCCATCCATGGAAATATTTGATTTTTTTTTTTAATCTTCATGAAAATTTTGCTAAAGGGTTAAATAAACAACACCCTCCCCCAATAATTTAACCTAAGCAGCTTTTCAAGTATTTGCCATAAAGCTAAATATATCCCAGCAATGAACCAACAATTAGCCAAATGGCTATGATCTTTCAAACAAAAAAAAACCAAAATCCCACAGATTACTTAATGGTGTCAGGTTGGTCTTGTGCTTATGGCTCTGGACTGGAACTGATGAAATATGTGTGTAGTTCCTTAATCTGCCATAGGCTTCTGGTGTCACCATGGATAAATCGACCTCTCTGTGTATCAGCTCTCTATTTGCAAAACAAAGATATGCTTCCCTATTCTATACTTTATCTTATGTACTATAGGGGGAGAAGTAGCAAACTCTATATTTAAATTGCCTAATCTTTCCTTATTTTTTCCATTTTTCAAGTGGTTGAATGCCTCCATATTTTGAAGCAGGACCTTGACATTTGGCATAGGGATCGTCCTGAGGTCAGGGAGGTGTTTTCTGTTGTCCCCATGCAAATCCATGCAATTTGGTAGAGTTCTAAACTACCAAAAATCTTCACTGAGTCTGCTGTAGCCTTACTGGGCCTCCTTAGATGTTCCAGCACATTGAGCATGCTTCCTTGTGTCTCCCTGAATCAATCTCCCAGTCACAGGGAGCTTAGAGTCGCAAACATTGGAGGGTAAGGAGGTGAACAGATTCCCCTGTCCGCTCTCATCGCACCAGAACTTTTTTCATCCATGTCAGTAGGACTTCCCCCAAACTATGCCTGCCCTATGGCCATGGAGTCAGAAATGAAAATATTTATCCTAAAACATGACCTCCTGCTGCTGCTCATCTCTGTTTAATGCTCCCTGGACCAACCCACTTGTCTTCTTTCCTGTCTCCAGCTGTTACCGTCAGTGTTAGGTCATCTGTGCTGCTGCTGGCAAAGAGCGCAGGAGTAGAAGGAATCTAGGTAAGGTGGCAATTCCTCTTCCTGTAGCTCCCCTCCACCACACAGAGGATTCAGCACTAGGATATAAAGGGGAGCATGGGAAGGACACAGTGAAGACTAAAGACAGTTGGAGGCAGGAGGGGAGACAGCCCAGACCAAGAGGTGGAATTAAAGCTAGGTAAAGGAGAAGGGAGGAGAAGCTTCTTCTATTGGGGAGAGGATCGTGAATGCGTCTGTGTGTAAACCTTTTTCTCTTTGTTATGCAGGGGTAGAGGGAAGTTTGTATAACACATTTCCTGTATATGGACTGGAGTTTGGGGATTCAGTATGTGTAAATGGATGGTGAAGAGAACAAGCACATGTTTTCTGTATGTAGTTTTTTCTATATGTAATTTAGATTATAAACTCTGGGGAAAAGGCACTGTCTCTTACTATGTTTTTGTACACAACGAGCATATATATATACATATAGGTGGGTTTGGCAAAATTCATTTTTTTTTTATAATTTTGAAAGTATCAATATTTATTTTTAAGCATTTTTTCTATTTATCAATTTTAAATGTCCAGTTATGTGAAGTTATTGGGAGGAGGGTTCAGACACTGAGGGGAGCCATCAGACATTAATTATTTAATAATAGACTTTGAGATTCAAAGAGTTAAAGCTTATTAACCGTTAAAATACAAATTGTCAACATCACATGTCAAAATATGCAAAGTAAATATTTTTAAATCAAATTCTAAGAAGTTCTCAAATAGCATTTTTCTTACTTTGCTTATCTGTAAACTTTGATTATTACCAACACACATATATTTGTCGTTTTGTATGTATATGATTAAATTGACATTTACCGATAAATTTCCAAGACAAAGTATGTAGTACAACTGCTGCTTCTAGATACTACCATAGTATTGCTAATAACAAACAATGTCTACAAAGATATGCAAATTGCTAGGATGCTGGTGTGCTGAGGCCACAGCCTCTCACACTGACAAATATTGTCTCATTGTTTTCTTGTGATCCACTCCGGACTGTATCAATCTATCTCTAGTTCTATCCTTACATTGTAAGTTCTTTGAGGCAGGGAATGTCTTCTTGTTCTGTGTTTGCACAGAACCTAGCACAATGAGGTCTTGGCCCAGATCTAGGGCTTCTAGGCACTACAATAATACAATTAATAATTATAATAATGGTAAACTTGAAGGGAGAAAAAAACACCCAAAGAAAATGATGTTCTTTGCCATAACACAAACATTTGTATAAAATGTATTTCCTTTTGGCTTTCTCCGCAGATATAACATAACAGCCATTTTGCTAGTAGTGAACCTACTGGACAAATGTAAGGTGTTTTCTGGTACCCCAGTGCAGGGTTTGCAGAACTCATTGCTTTCAGGGCTAATGTAAATAAATTGTTGTTCAGTGAGTAATAGACATCCTAGGTTAGGTTTCACATGAAAAGGTAATGATTTTAGTTTTCATTATTAAACTGTACAAGTATTTTCTACGGTCCCATGAACTTTGTAATCATTTTCAGCATGCTAACTTGATTCATCATGATTCATTTACCCAGGCAATTGTCTCCATAATGAGCCCGTGTTTATGCATTTTCTGTAAACATATAAACCAGCTTCTCATAAGATTTATGCAAAATGTTTCCTGAACCTGCAGATCAGAGCCCTTCAGTGCATTGCCTCACCCCGAATGTCCCAGGGCTTTAACTCCATTTATTTGAAATGCTGTAGCATTTTTAATGTAATATTCAGGGATATCACATATTAGATACGAAGGGTTACTTTTTGTTCTCACTATAAATTTGTGTGTGTCTGTATGTAGATGTCAGTGTATTCTTAATTTGTTTTATTTTGTGGTGTTCTAAATTCAGGCAAAAAAAAAGTGGTCAGTTTGGATAAGGAGCTACGGTAGTGGGCAGACACAATTTCATCTTTTCCCCCTCCTAATTAACATAATCTAAATTTCCAGGGTTTTTATTTTATTTTTATTTCTGTGGAATCTGTCAAGATCAATGTCATAGGTCAACAAAATGAAACAAAACATCCTACAGGTCAAACTTGTTTTCCCATGTACAAGAATAGTTCCATTGACTTCCAGGAGTCTGGTTGCATCAGATAGGTGAGAAGCATTTGGCATTCCTTTGCCCATCCTGTGTATTACTCATGTGAGTAGATTCACTGAGCTCCACTGAAGCGTGAATAGGGGTTGCAGAATTATTGGGCTTTATGTTGTCAATAATGGCAGCATGAGGAAGGCAGCTGGGCTACTGAAGAGATACAATAGCAGCAGCTATAGGGCAGAGAAGATTTTTGATCCTAGTAGTTAGTGTGGAGGGCTCATATTCTTAGCAATCTAATGAGTAGTTTAATGTTTGCAAAACATTTTAATGATGTAAGATATTAAAGTTCTGTGATTTTATTTTAATTAGGTGACCATGTTTTCAAAACCCAAGAGAACACTCTTGTTTTCTTTAGCCACTCACCCTGTAGTTTAATTTTAATACTTACCTCAATGTTATGCTGCCTTTTTTGGTTTTTGTCTTACCTCTCTCCCTACCACTCTGTGTCCCATTTCCTATTTTATTTCACAATCCTCTCCTTCTGCCTATATCATCTGTCCTACATATTTATTAATTTTATGATTTATTTTTTATACTTTATCTTCTGTCTCTGGTCCTTTTATCTCTGTCCAACCGGGCACAGTCATGGCCTGAAAAGGTTTTAAAGGCTTGTGTCTGCACTGGTTCCTCTTGCTTCTGTCTCTGAAGTCTCTACCTTTCCCTTCTCCACCCCAAGTTTTTCTTTCCCTTTTCTAATCCCTTTTTCACTAGCTCTGCTTTTTCCTCTGTCATAGTTATCCCTCATCCCCTAGTTCTTCTGGAGCATCCTGCATACCCTGTCTGATTTCCTCCTGAGGGGGCTATAACCGGCCTGAAAACATTCTCTTAGCAGTGAAGCCTTCGGCAGCCTGAAGATCCCTGTCCCTTTGGACAGGGTCCAGAGCGTTGAGTAACCTGAAGGTTTAACAGAAGCTGCTGCCTCAGGATTGGAGAACTCTTTCTTTTGCACCATTCAAGGAATGGACAGGATTTCTGCTCTAACAAGCTAAGTCATCCTCAGGATGATCTGACTTCAACATTTACATTTCTTATCTGACATTTTCATATCTTTCTTCAGGGCACAGACAAAACACATTAGAGATTGCAGACAGACATAACAAAGCCTGGGATTTGCGTGCACCTCTCAAAGGTAAAAACTCAAAGTTCAGAACTGTGCTGTGCTCCAATTAAAAGAGATGTAAAAAGGTCTGAGTAGTAAAAACACCTGATGTGAACAGAGAGAGAGAGAGAGACGAAAGATGGCAAACAATAAATTAAGTTTATCACATAACCCATCAAGTGAGACTGGAGACAGGTACTTGTAATACACAGTAAGGGGTACATTTCAATCTTGCATCCACAGTGGATATTCATAGTGTATATTCTGCAATCCATTTTATTTTATCTAATCTAGATCAAATCATTCTATGGTGATTTCTAAGTTTCCTTTTCTGTTGGTATCCATGGAAGTTGCATTCAAGGAATGACTTCAGGATTGCATTACAGAATCTAATGTAGATTGCAAGGGAGAAGTTTGCCCAAACTGCTTGAAGAGGATTTTTTTTAAGTATTCCTTAATTTGTATAATGGGTTAGTTTGATAATTAGAAGGGTGGCTGGGCTTTTCACATTTGAAAAGTCTCAAATACAGTGCATCTCCAATTTTAGAGTATAGACTTTTGTAGTGTGCAAACAAACACACATCATGCTCACTTACCTTAATAATTGCACAGCATTCTTCTAGTATTGAACCATCTGTACTTTTTAGTTTTGATTCTTAGTTCATGCAGAAATACAGGTTAATTCTGTAATGATGTACAGATGAATGCTGAGGCACATACCTATTTGACAGTAACACTTAGTCCCAGTGAATACCGAGAACACAATGTCTAAACGTCTTAACTCTTCAAATAAATGTTGTTGGTCTTGGAAGGATGAAATAATTACAAGGAAACTATAGCCCACTCATTGATGGGGAATTGGAACATCTAAGAAACGCATTTTGAATGAAAAAGCAAAATGGTAACTCAATTTAGGGACAGGGAGGGCAAAAGACAAACCACCATGTTGAGCCACTTGCTAGTGAGGCAACCAGGTACATTAGAATAATTGTGCAATGAGTATTATAGAAGTGCACATGTGGATGTTTGCTTTGTGGATTAAGGTGAGTACAGAGCACTTTGTACACTGAGCAAGTCATGATGTTGATGTTAGTAATCCTCTTTCCCAGAGACATTAGAAACATTTTAAATTATTATTATGATAGCCAGAATTTCTGTAGTCCATTATTTTACCTGAATCCCACCATTTCAGGATTCTTTTGAATTTTGATGGTCAGTGGTTCCAGTGTTAACACCAAGAAGAATAAGGAGCATGGACACACTTGGCAGGTCTGCCTTACAGGAATGAAATCTGCCAAATTGGGCTCGAACCTGCTAGACTGACGTCTGCTGAACTGAGGGCTTAATTGCACTGATAGTCTCTATGTCTGTTCTTGGTTCATTGTAACTAAGAAGTTTCATGCATGCAATATATCTTTCCAATCTATCAAATATTTCAAATAAAGAGGACCAGTGTTTTCAGTTATTTTTATTGCTAAACACAAGAGTAGACCAAATTATACAGCATGAGTAGCTGAGGGTTAGGTACCAAGGTCTGCAGTAAAATTTGTCCATACAGGTAAAAATCAGCCACTGTAAGGCAATGTACCACACACCTGCCTGGTATACTGTACTGCGGGATGCTTCTTACAACTGCTTCCTGTGTGCAGTGAGCAAGTGTTATGAATGGCAGCAAATGTACTAGCTTGATTATGGGCCAACATTGCCTCTGTTCCCGAAAACCCTGTCAAATCCATTCAGATCTGGTGAAACCTCTAGCACACTGCTGTATTCCATCACTGTATACCATTTGCCAGCATACTTGAGCATCTCTGCCTGTTCAAAGCATGCATTGCTACTGTCATCCTTCACCCTTACATAGATCAGGGCAGGATTTAGCCTTAACTATAAGATAATCTCTCCATTTAATAAAAAGGCCATAGAGAAAGACTGTTTGTATGTAGCTTTCTAGAAGACACAACTGTAAGATTAGCTAAACTTCTGTGGATGAGATTAGCTTTACCACTTCCCAAGTAAAGAGAAAAGTGTGACCATTGCTGCTGTTTCCCTGCATGCAGTTCAGCTTTTTTTTTTTTTTTTGTATAGCTATTTTACATCTTTTTACAATATCAAAATCAATTGACATCTTATACTTCTACTTGGTTCATTGAGCCCCATGACATTAGAGAAGCATATTTCACTATGGGTTATGATATTAACTCAGTATATCAATACATGCTGCTAAGAAAGGAAAGCCTCGGAGAACGTATGAATCAGACTAAGAGGAAAGAAAAATGGTAGATGAATGTAAGCTTCCCTAAAACAAATACATTAACAGGAATAGCATAAAAGTTCCTCCTATGCTGAGACACATATAAAACCAGAAGGCACTGTTTAGACATTATTCAGACTCTGTTGATAAGATGAATTAATTTTTTTGTCTCAGCTAGCACCTGCAAATATAAAACAAATTACAAACTAACGGAAAATAACAACACTAGAAACAGAAATATAGACCATTGACAGGTTTTATATGAGCATGCCATTCTTCACGTCCCAGCCTTAATGAATTAAAACTAAAAATAAAATGTATCACCTTTCATCCAGGGACCTAAAACTATTTTTTTAAGGTGGGTATTATCTCCATTTTACAAATGGAGAACCTGAGTCACAGATAAGCAACTTCTCTGTGATCACACAGCAAATCCATGGCAGAGTCAGGAAAGAGAGAAGCCAGGCTGGCTGGCTCCCAGTCCAATGCACTGGTCACTTCAGCATGCTGCCTACAATAGCTTGTCTCCCATCTCCATATAAATTGTTGCTGCCAATGGCTGTCGTCAACAGTTTCTCTTTATTCCCATCCCCCAAATTCACCTGTCGTTCAAAACTGTTTATATGCTATTACAGATGGACAACTGTTTTCAGAACTATTACTTGTTCCATCAGGGCTCAATAACAGTTCCTCTAATGTTGTAAGGAAAAAAAAAACCCTCTCATCTAAACTAGCAGTTTAATCTTTTCAGGGAGGGGAAACCAGATGGAATCTGTTGTTGACAGTACTGTCCTCAAGAGGTCATTTTCTGCTATACTATAAGTATGTCTTCATGCCCATTCAGTCCATTGCCTCTCTTCTGTGACCAACAAGATATTGCTAATGGCAGGTGCTTTTTGTATGGTGAGGACTTGAGCACTAAGAAATGTCCTGTTTTGGGCAGCGATAGCCAGGAAACCTTTGAGGATGAAAAAACATTTTTTTTTTTTTAAATATAACCACGAACAACATTTTGCTTTCCTCCCCCCAACCGTGTTCTGCATACTGAAAAATCTCTGGAGATTTGATAATGTGACTTGGTATCCTAGAACATCTTGTCTTAATGTGGCTTAATGTAGTGCAGTACAACATAATTAATCACCCGCAAAGTTAAACCAGAGAAGTGTTCACGGAGGCAAGCTGCCTTGAAAGATGTATACATGCAAAAGACTCACTGCTGCCTATCACAAACAGATTAAGATCTCTTTTTTCCCTACCTATTCCTTTATGGCTAATGATGAACACACAATCTGCACAAACAAGCAATTTCTTCTGCTGCCTTCAGGAAAAAGCAAGTAACGAGTAATTGGCCTTGGGACCGGGACACATCGCTAGAAAAAGCCAAGCTTCAAAGCATCTGATTTACAGCTATTATTAAGGCAAACAAGAGAAATATGCGCAATCTTCTACTTTTACTCTATGCACCAAACATTAATAATCATAATAATGCAGATTCAGTATAGCTGGGCCAAATCTTGAATAGTGCTGAGACTGTGCAACCACTGTTAAAGTAGTTGGGAGGTGCAGATGCTTAGCACCTCTCAGAATTTGTCCTACATGTGGAAATAAATTGTGTATATTCATATCAAAAGAATTACATCTCTAGTCTTCAAGAAAAGAAATTAAGTACCTGGTCCAGCAGCCCTAAATATCATGAGTTGTCCAAGTGAAGTTTATAAGGCTACCCAAGGGTAAGAGCACCTGGATTGAGCACCAAATATCCTCATACTCCACACTGGAAATCAAGGCTTTAACTGTAATCTTAGCCCTAGAGTCAGCTTGAACATCCATTCAGTGTAATCTATGCATGAAGTGTTAGCATATTTGAAATGAACCGGATCAATAATTCTTCAGACAAGCAATACTCTGTTGTTTTCATTAGGAGCTGGTCGCTGTAATGCAAAATGAAATGTCACCATAATCTTCCTTCTCATATAAATAACAGCTGTTTATGGGTGCAGTTATTTAATAACTTAGACTCATGACATAGTTGAAATCTGTACTCAGTGTCATGTTTGTTATATTTTCTAAAATACACCTTGTTTGTTGGAAATGAAAGGCCAACAACTAATTTTGCAGTGTTATAAGTGATTAATTGTTGTATAACTATTATACAAATGCTATTGTCAGCATAATTGGATTAATTGTGCTTAAAGTACCTTTTGTGTAAATTTGGAGTGTGGTAACTTCATTGATTTAAGTGGAATTATTCTGGATTGACAATGTGTAGTAAATAGCAGAATTTTGGCTAATAAGCCTTCAAAATAGGGGTGTCAAACTCATTTGGTAGAGAGGGCAAAATTCTATGTTTAATTATGGTCTGTGGTATAATGTCAGGAGTATGTATTCTCTGCAGTGCAGAGTGGAATGCCTTCTGGTGTAAGTAGGGGATTTGCAGAGCAGCGGCACCGGAGGCAGCAAACAGGGCGGCTAACGGGAGTTTGAGAGGGAGTTCTCATTGGAGGAGAAGGTATCTGTGTTTGTGTCTGTCTTTGTTGTCCTTGTGTGTTTGTAGAGGCCTGCAGGGGCAGGGTGCTGGGAGGGACGCCGAGCCCTGATTAGGGGGCGGGGCTTGGCTGAGTAGGGGGCCCATAAAAGCGGCCGCCCAGCCAGGCAGCGGCACAGCTGCGAGCAGCGGCACCGGAGGCAGCAAAAAGGGCGGCTAACAGGGGAGTTTGAGAGGGAGTTTGCAGGGGGAGGTCAAGGGGGAGGCAGGAGGGCGTGGTGTGGTGCGTGCCCTGTTTCCCCAGGCGCCGTGGGCAGAGACTGCAGCAGCCATGAGCCAAGCAGCAGCTGACAGAATGCAGATGGCGGCATGTGGGAGCTGCGGTATGTACATAGTCCTAGCAGGGGACCTGGAACAAAGGTATGTTTGTATGAAGTGTCGCCTTATAGTGTTACTGGAGGAAAAGATTAAGGGACTGGAGATGCAGGTAGATACCCTGGTGGAGTTCAGGCGGGGGTTTGAGCAGCTGATGGAGGACAGGCAAGGCGGGGCCGAAGGGGAATGCTCTAGGGTGCAGGAGGAGGCAGTAGTAGATGACAGCGAGAGGGGAATGGAAGGGGGAGAACAAGGGAAGTGGAAGCATGTGACTGTGAGAAGCAGGCCAAGGAAAAGGAGGGCCAGTGAGGGGGGAATAGAACTCAGGAACAGGTTTGGGTGCTTGGATAACGAGGTGGAGGGGCAGCAGGTGCTGACTGAAGGTGGGAGGGTGAGGAAGAAGAGAAGAGCGGCTAGTCCGATAGAGAGAGGGGAGGTGTTGATGGAGACAGCGAAAAACCTAGGCCCTGAGAGGATAGAGCAAGGCAAAAGGGGGAGTATAAGAGAAGATAGGAACAGACACAGGTCAGGACTAGAGGGATCAGAGACTAGATTACTAGATCGCAATGTTGCCAGGCAACGGCAGGTCTATGTAATTGGAGACTCTTTACTCAGGAGATTGGACAGGCCTGTGACCAGGGCAGACCCGGAGAACAGAAGGGTGTGCTGTCTACCGGGCGCAAAGATACGCAATGTGGACCTGCGGTTGAAAAGGATCCTAAAGGGAGCAGGTAAGAACCCCTTGATAATCCTTCATGTAGGAACAAATGACACAGCTCGGTTATCGTTAGAGAGAATCAAGGGAGATTATGCTAGGCTGGGGAAGACTCTTAAGGAGATAGAGGCTCAGATTATCTTTAGTGGGATTCTGCCTGTTCCTAGGGAAGGGCAGCAAAGGGCTGATAGGATTGTTAGAATAAATAGTTGGCTAAGGGAGTGGTGCTATAAGGAGGGCTTTGGGATGTATGGCCACTGGGAAGCTTTCGGGGACAAACAGCTGTTCTCGTGGGATGGACTTCACCTGAGTAGGGAAGGAAATAGACTTCTGGGAGGGAGGCTGGCTCATCTTATCAAAAGAGCTTTAAACTAGGAAGTTTGGGGAGACGGTTGGGAGATGTACAGTTAATCTCCACGCCAGATTCCAACATTGAAAAAGTGAGTGAGATAAGAGAAGATATAGCCGGGGAGTTGAGATTGGACACAAGAAGGATAAGGGGGAAGGACACAAAGAGGCCTGTAACACATAGTGTTACTAATGGGAGACAGGCGAAACAACATACATTAGGGTGCTTATACACCAATGCAAGAAGCCTAGGTAACAAAATGGAGGAATTGGAGCTCTTGGTCCGAGAAATGAAACCGGATATCGTAGGAATAACTGAAACGTGGTGGAACGGCAGTCACGACTGGAATACAGGTATGGAGGGGTATGCATTGTTTAGTAAAGACCGGAACATAGGTAAAGGTGGCGGGGTGGCGTTGTATGTCAATAGTGAGATAAGCTGTAAAGAAATAATAGTTGATGGAATAGATAACACGGAATCCGTCTGGGCAATAATCACACTGGGTAAAAGGACTACTAGAGTCTCCCCAGGGATAGTGCTGGGGTGTGCTATAGACCGCCGGGATCGACCCAGGATATGGATAAAGAACTATTTAATGTGTTTAGAGAAGTAAATACTAATAGGAACTGTGTGATTATGGGGGACTTTAACTTCCCGGATATAGATTGGGGAACAAACGCTAGTAGCAACAATAGGGCTCAGATGTTCCTAGATGTGCTTTCTGATCACTTCCTTCATCAAGTGGTAGCAGAACCGACAAGGGGGGAGGCCATTTTAGATTTGATTTTGGTGAGTAGTGAGGACCTCGTTGAGGAAGTGGTAGTAGGGGACAACTTGGGCTCCAGTGATCATGAGCTAATCCGGTTTAAACTAAACGGAAGGAGTAACAGAATTAAGTCAAAGACTAGGGTTTATAATTTTAAAAAGGCGAATTTTAATAAATTAAGGGGACTGGTAAGGGAAGTGGATTGGGCAAACGTATTAATGAATCTTAAGGCAGATAAAGCCTGGGATTACTTTAAGTTAAAGATGCATGAGCTGTCAGAGGCCTGTATCCCAAAAAAGGGAAAAAGATTACTAAGCAAGAGATTTAGACCGAGCTGGATGAGTGACCGACTCAAAGGGGCAATTAGGAAGAAACAGAAAGCGTACAAAGACTGGAAGAGGGGAGTGATCAGTAAGGAAACTTACCTTAGTGAAGTCAGAGAATGTAGAGATAGAGTGAGAAAGGCCAAAAGCCGTGTAGAGTTGGACCTAGCGAGGGGAATTAAAAGCAATAGTAAGAGGTTTTACAGCCATATAAATAGGAAGAAAGCAAAGAAGGAAGAAGTAGGACCGCTGAAGACTATAGCCGGAGAGGAGATTAAAGATAATCTAGGCATGGCACAATATCTCAACGAATATTTTGCATCGGTGTTTAATGAGGCCAATGAAGGTATTGGGGATACTAGCACCGTGACAGAGGGGCAAACAGAATGGGGGATTACCGTTTACGAGGTAGAAACAAAACTCGAACGCCTTGATGGGGCTAAGTCGGGAGGACCGGACGATCTTCATCCGAGAATATTGAAGGAATTGGCACGGGAAATAGCAGGCCCATTAGCGATAATATTTAATGAATCAGTAAACTCGGGGGTGGTTCCGTTAGACTGGAGAATAGCTAATGTGGTTCCTATTTTCAAGAAAGGGAAAAAAAGTGATCTGGGTAACTACAGGCCTGTTAGTTTAACATCTGTAGTGTGCAAGATGCTGGAGAAAATTCTGAAAGAGAAAGTAGTTGAGGACCTCGAGGTTACTGGCAAGTGCGATCAATTACAACATGGTTTTATGAAGGGCAGATCGTGCCAAACGAATCTGATCTCCTTCTTCGAGAAAGTAACGGACTTATTAGATAAGGGAAATGCGGTGGACCTAATATACCTGGATTTCAGTAAAGCGTTTGATACTGTATCCCATGAGGAATTATTGGTTAAACTGGAAAAGATGGGGATCCATATGAAAATTCAGAGGTGGATAAGGAATTGGTTAACGGGGAGAATGCAGCGGGTGGTATTGAAGGGTGAACTGTCAAGTTGGAGGGAGGTTACCAGTGGAGTTCCTCAGGGTTCGGTTTTGGGACCCATTTTATTTAATCTATTTATAACTGACCTCGGAACCGATTGCAGGAGTGGACTGATAAAGTTTGCGGATGATACGAAGGTGGGAGGCGTTGCCAATTCGGAGGAGGATAGGGATATTCTGCAGGGAGACTTGAATGAGCTTATGAATTGGAGTATCAGAAATAGGATGAAATTTAATAGTGAAAAGTGTAAGGTGATGCATTTAGGAATGACTAACAACAATTTTAGCTATAAGCTGGGGACGCATTGGTTAGAAGTAACGGAAGAGGAGAAGGACCTAGGGGTTCTTGTAGACCGTAGGATGACTGAGTCGACAATGCGACGTGGCGGTGAAAAAAGCCAATGCGGTCTTGGGATGCATTAGGCGAGGTATATCTAGTAGGGATAAGGAGGTGCTGCTTCCGTTGTATAAGGCGCTGGTGAGACCTCATTTGGAGTACTGTTTGCAGTTCTGGTCTCCCATGTTTAAAAAAGATGAACTTAAATTGGAACGGGTGCAGAGAAGGGCCACTAGGATGATCAGAGGAATGGAAAACCTGTCGTATGAAAGGAGACTGGAGGAGCTCGGGTTGTTTAGTCTGACAAAACGAAGGTTGAGGGGGGATATGATTGCTCTCTTTAAATATATCAGAGGGATAAATACAAGGGAGGGAGAGGAATTATTCCAGCTTAGTACTAATGTGGACACGAGAACAAATGGATATAAACTGGCCGTGGGGAAGTTTAGGCTTGAAATTAGACGAAGGTTTCTGACCGTGAGAGGGGTGAAATATTGGAATGGCCTTCCGAGGGAAATGGTGGGGGCGAGGGACCTGTCTGGTTTTAAGATTAAGTTAGACAAGTTTATGGAGGGAATGGTTTAATGGTAAAACATATTAGCTGAGGAATACCAAGCAATGGTAGGCAAACAGTATAATGGTTAACAAGGGTTAGGCTGGAGACTCTTGCCTACATGCTCGGGGTCTTGCTGATCGCCATGTTTGGGGTCGGGAAGAAATTTTCCTCCAGGGTAGATTGGCTGAGGCCCTGGAGGTTTTTCGCCTTCCTCCGCAGCATGGGGCAGGGATCTCTAGCAGGAGGGTTCTCTGCCAATTGAAGTCACTAAGACACAGGATTTGGGGACTTCATCAGCAGAGTCAGGGAAAGGGTGGCGACGGTTTTGTGGCCTGCAGCATGCAGGGGGTCAGACCAGATGATCATAATGGTCCCTTCTGACCTTAAAGTCTATGAGTCTATGAGCTTAAGAAGAGAATACAGCCTTTATGTAGCAACTAAATGTTTAGTTAATTATTTGTTTGGTGCCATATTGTCATATTGACTCAGCATGAAAATATGCTCCCCTTTAGCTCCATTGCTATTTCTGCCTTTTGTTTCTCTTCCTTACCACTCTTCCTTCCTATGTTGACACTAGAGTATCAACATTGGTCTTTAAAGCTAATACTCCTATCACATTGATAGAGGTGAGAGGAATTCAAGCCTCTGAATCAACATTTCAGGCTCCATGCAGACTCAGGCAGATAGCACTGCATCAGTTACATTCTGTTTACATTTGGAAAATTATCTTTGTAGCAATTTGGGGCTGGAAATTTACCTTTTTTTAGAAGGAAAGCTTAGACTCTGGAGAATCTGAATATATAATTGCATGCCACATTGTTGTTAATAATAGCCAGATCCAATAAATACATCACATGGGCCAGATCCAGCCCATTGGATGCCTGTGTGTTTGACACCTTGCTCTCTTTTACTTAGCAATATGTGATTTAAAATTACAATTTTAAAACTTGTAAACTTTTTGAGTTCTGATTTTGATTTTTCATACCCTTCAAAGCAAAGGGTATTAATACCATGTATATGACTGACATTTAAAACCCATTATAAATGATCTAAAATGACTTTCATAATAATCAGCATGTCATGAGTTTATGGTCCAGTGAAGTACCAGGACTAGAAACTAATGCTACATTCCATTAGAAAAATAAGAGATCAGCTAACCAATGGAGAAGGTAGCTGTTAATTGATACTTATAGGTGACTTCATATATTAGATCTTAAATCTGACAATGATTCAGGATTGCCTAATACCAGTCCTGTACTCTGGACCATTGTAATTAACGTGTCCTAAAGCTATAGAAACTTCCATGTCCTTTGCCATCCTACCAGGGGGAAATACAGGGTCACAGATGTACAGGGGATGATCTAGTGGGTAAAGTGCTGATTTGACTGAATTCTCCTCCTCTCCAACCCAAGAAATTCTTTAACCATAATTTCATCTCCAATCCCTGCAACTTCCTTTACTCCTCTTCACCAGGCATAAATGTTCTAATGTCCAGTTACCATTGATTTACACAGCCTGTTGGGGCATAAATTTGTCAGGATTTGGTACTTTCTTTGTTCCTTTGAAGTAATCCAGAATCTACTACAGTTGTCTTTAAACAGCTAGTAGGGGATGAGCTACTACAGCTTTGTGACTTTAGTTTAGAGGGTAATGTTTGTGATGGAAAAATTTAGTCCTTTTCCTTGAACTAATCAGATTACATCGGAGGATGGAATTGAGGATGGGAGTTAGGGCTAGGTTATGTTTCAGTGAAACTCGGTGGGCCCCGTGGTGCCTCAGCTACAGGATTGTAGCAGGTACAATTTCAGCATTCCAGCTTGCAGAGGCGACAGCCTGCAACCTGTAGTCATTATTTTGTGAATTGCATTTTACCCTGATAATGTTAACAGTTGTTGTTTAGTGTAACCTCTTTAATTGAAATAGTTTCTAACATGTTTCTGCCGTCTCTCTGCCAGACTAGGAGAAAAGTTCCTTTAGTGTGTGTGGATGTGCTGGATGTCCAATGACTCTGTTAATTGGAACATTTACAGGATTTTCATTCAGGCTTTGTGGTGCAGTGCTCCTGGTTAACCAGTCCAAGCAATTTCTATGCACCACTGCTAATACAGGCCCATCAGACACAAGCATGTGTGTGTGTGTGTGTGTGTGTGTGTGTTTCCTTATTATGGAAAGGATTCTTTTTCCTTATATGCATTCAGCTTACTCTACTCTAAATTTTCTTTATTACAAGTTTTAGGACCATTCTTGATTGGACCTTTAAAATAGAGAGAGAGGGAGAGAGATAATAAACCATTAAATTATTCCAGGATAGGAATTTTTCCAGGGATATCACACTTCCTATCTCAGAAATTTCAGACATCAATGATAATTAAGTTAGTGCTCTTTCTTCTCAAGGAAAATAATTTGGTGCATAATTCACAGCTCTGTAGGACAATTATTAAGATAGATTGTATACTATAGATGCCTCGCTTTACTCTCCTGTGACTGTTTCTAAGTAAGAATGCTTAGTTCAGAAATACACGCAATGCAAAAAGTTCATGTTATTAACAGTTTCACTCCTGAATTATTTTAACCACCATAACAAAGTCTCACATTGGAATGGTTTGAAATAAAAGGGATACTTGAGATAACAGGAGATTGGGTTAATAGAGTGAAAGCTTGGCAAAGGAGATGATCATTTTGAAAATAAGGAAAAACTACAGTTGTATGCAGTGTTATTGTAACCATGTCAATCCCAGGATATTAGAAGAAAAAAGTGGGTAAAGTAATATCTTTTATTGGACCAACTTCTGCCAAGCTCTGTGTGAAAGCTCAAAAGCTTGTCTCTCTCACCAACAAAAGTTGGTCCAGTAAAAGATATTTCCTCTCCCACTTTGTCTCTCTGAAAAACTACAGAGGCAGCCTGGAGGTAGGGGTGGATTTGGTTTAATGAGTGGAAGGAGTGGGGAACAGAGAAGGGAATAAATGGGGTGGAGTAAGAGAGGTAGGGTCTGAATGAAGATCCAACCTGGAAGATTCTGTCATTGGGTAACTGGCCCTTTTAGAAGGGAAGCTCACTCCAGTCTACCCATAGCTAATGAATGTCAACCATCTTGAGGATAAGTGATTTTCCAGCTGGCTGTTTAGGGCTTAACTGGTAAATGAGCCTTATAAGAAGCTCACAGAACTTAGTGAGAGTTGACCAGGGGAAGGATCAGTTGGGAAGGAAAGACCCCTTGAGAAAGGAATTCCCTGCCACCACCAGCTGTCAGCTACTCAAGCACTTGCCTCTGGGCTATACCAGTTGTGGCTTCACCTTGCAGGTTAACAAGAGGTGCAACCAAGTCCCCTTGAAGCATTCCTTTATGAGATCGAGCCCCTGACACTGGGTACTCGTAGAAATCCCAGAGCAGAAATCCCAGGAGCAGTGTATCCCAGTTTACCAGTTTTACCACTTGTCATAACTATAAAGGGAAGGGTAACAGCTGTCCTGTGTACAGTACTATAAAATCCCTCCTGGCCAGAGACTCCAAAATCCTTTTCCCTGTAAAGGGTTAAGAAGCTCAGGTAACCTGGCTGGCATCTGACCTAAAGGACCAATAAGGGGACAAGATACTTTCAAATCTTGGGGGGGGGGGGAAGGTTGTTGTTTGTGTTCTTTGTTTCGGAGTGTGTTCGTTCTCGGGACTGAGAGGGACCAGACATCAATCCAGGTTCTCCACATCTTTCTAAACAAGTCTCTCCTATTTCAAACTTGTAAGTAAATAGCCAGGCAAGGCGTGTTAGTTTTCCTTTGTTTTCTCAACTTGTAAATGTACCTTTTACTAGAGTGTTTATCTTTGTTTGCTGTACTTTGAACCTGAGACTAGAGGGGAGTCCTCTAAGCTCTTTAAGTTTGATTACCCTGTAAGGTTAATTTCCATACTGATTTTACAGAGATGATTTTTACTTTTTTTTCTTTAACTAAAAGCTTTCTTTTTAGAACCTGATTGATTTTTCCTTGTTTTAAGATCCAAGGGGTTTGGATCTTGATTCACCAGGAGTTGGTGGGAGGAAGGAGGGGGGATGGTTAATTTCTTCCTGTTGTAGATCCCAGGGGGGGTTGGAACTGTATTCACCAGGAGTTGGTGGGAGGAAGGAGGGGGAATAGGTAATTTCTCCTTGTTTTAAAATCCAAGGGGTTTGGATCTGTATTCACCAGGGAATTGGTGAAGGTTTTTCAAGGCTTCCCAGGGAGGGAAAAATTGAAATGGTGGCAGCGGAACCAGAGCTAAGCTGGTAGTTAAGCTTAGAAGTTTTCATGCAGGCCCCTACATTTGTACCCTAAAGTTCAAAGTGGGGATCCAGCCTTGACACCACTCCTGAATAAAACAAAGTGTGTGTGAGCACTTATAATAAAACAAAAGAAGGCTTATTTAAGACAGAATAAAGATTCTACTAGAAACAAGAAATAGTGATGGGAAGAAACGGTTACATAACAAAACATGAACTAGAACCCTACACTTATTAATAGTTTATTAGATTCCCAAACCTGGGCCATCCTTTGTAGGTGACAAATCTGAGGAATTGTCATAGACTGAAGTGTCACTAGAGGATGTTTTGGAATTAATTGATAAACTTAACAGTAACAAGTCACCGGGAACAGATGGCATTCACCCAAGTGTTCTGAAAGAACTCAAATGTGAAATTGAGGAACTATTAACTATGGTTTGTAACCTGTCTTTTAAATCAGCTTCTGTACCCAATGACTGGAAGATAGCTAATGTAACGCCAATATTTAAAAAGGGCTCTAGAGGTGATCCCAGCAATTACAGACCAGTAAGTCTAACATCAGTACCGGGCAAATTAGTTGAAACAATAGTAAAGAATAAAATTGTCAGACACTTAGAAGAACATAAATTGTTGGGCAAAAGTCAACATGGTTTCTGTAAAGGGAAATCATGTCTTGCTAATCTATTAGAGTTCTTTGAAGGGGTCAATACACATGTGGACAAGGGAGATCCAATGGACATAGTGTACTTAGATTTCCAGAAAGACTTTGACAAGGTCCCTCACCAAAGGCTCTTATGCAAATTAAGTTGTCATGGGATAAGAGGAAGATCCTTTCATGGATTGAGATCTGGTTAAAAGACTGGGAACAAAGGGTAGGAATAAATGGTAAATTTTCAGAATGGAGAGGGGTAACTAGTGGTGTTCCCCAAGGGTCAGTCCTAGGACCAATCCTATTCAACTTATTCATAAATGATCTGGATAAAGGGGTAAACTGTGAGGTGGCAAAGTTTGCAGATGATACTAAACTGCTCAAGATAGTTAAGACCAAAGCAAGCTGTGAAGAACTTCAAAAAGATCTGACAAAACTAAGTGATTGGGCAACAAAATGGGAAAGGAAATTTAATGTGGATAAATGTAAAGTAAATCACATTGGAAAAAAATAACCCCAACTATACATACAATATGATGGGGGGCTAATTTAGCTACAACTAATCAGGAAAGAGATCTTGGAGTCATTGTGGATAGTTTTCTGAAGACGTCCACACAGTGTGCAGCGGCAGTCAAAAACACTAACAGGATGTTAGGAATCATTCAAAAAGGGATAGAGAATAAGACGGAGAATATCTTATTGCCCTTATATAAATCCATGGTATGCCCACATCTTGAATACTGCGTACAGATGTGGTCTCCTCATCTCAAAAATGTTATACTGACCTTAGAAAAAGTTCAGAGAAGGGCAACTAAAATGATTAGGGGTTTGGAACAGGTCCCATATGAGGAGATATTAAAGTGGCTAGGACTTTTCATCTTGGAAAAGAGGAGACTAAGGGGGATATGATAGAGGTATATAAAATCATGAGTGGTGTGGAGAAAGTGAATAAGGAAAAGTTATTTACTTGTTCCCATAATACAAGGGACCACCAAATGAAATTAATGGGCAGCAGGTTTAAAACAAATAAAAGGAAGAAGTTCTTCACACAGCGCACAGTCAACCTGTGGAACTCCTTGCCTAAGGAGGTTGTGAAGACTAGGACTATAACAGGGTTTAAAAGAGAACTGGATAAATTAATAGAGGTTAAGTCCATTAATAGCTATTAGCCAGGATGGGTAAGGAATGGTGTCCCTAGCCTCTGTTTGTCAGAGGGTGGAGATGGATGGCAGGAGAGAGATCACTTGATCATTACCTGTTAGGTTCACTCCCTTTGGGACACCTGGCATTGGCCACTGTCGATAGACAGGATACTGGGCTGGATGGACCTTTGGTCTGAACCAGTATGGATGTTCTTATGTAAAGTAGGTTACCCCTCCTCCCCAAGTTCAGTCTGTTGTAGAGTCGGCTGACTTCACAGTAACAAAGTTTCAATCTTTCATGAAACACTTCTGCTCAATAGGATGACTCCTCAGTGAAAGGATGTAGAGTGTCTTTCTCAATCCTGTGATATATTGAATCAGTCTTTCTTTTGTTTCTTTACTCAAAGATAACATGATCCCCTGTTTGTTATCACATTCCTTTTTTACCTCCAAAGAGTTATGATTGAGTTATGATTATTTGCAATAGTCTTTGATGGTTTTCCATTGATGTTCTGGAATGGGGCAAGGGAAGACAATTGAACTTTGTATTACATGATGGGTTAATCAGGGAGGGGTGAAAACTCCACCTTCCTTGAATGGCCTATTACAGAGACATATGATTCCCTGGTGACTAACCTTTACTCCAAGACTATAAGGCATAGTTTTCAATATACCTATACTATTCCTTAAATATTACCCATACACACATCTCACAATCACTATTAATATTGATAAGTTACAAGCTTCCAGTAGAGATCTCATATGGTACTCTTTATGGATAAATAACATGGAAGTGGTGGATTAGGTGTAGTGAGTTTGTCAGGTCTAAGGAGTTGCTTGTAAAGAACAGTGAACCCTTTGCCTTTTGGCACCAATGTCAAAGGGAGGAAGGTAAAGGAGAAGAGCTGAGAAGCAGGGTCAGCCTGCAGGTGACTCCCACTGAGGAGAATAGTAAAGCATGGAGGAACTGAAGAGAGCAATGATGACAGTGGAGGGAAGCAGGGCAGGCCCGAAGAAGAGTAGAAGAGGAAGCCATTACTCCAGGAAGCCGCAAAGAGAATGCAGCATTGACTTGGGAACTACAACTCTTTGATCTGAGAGTTCAATGTGCCCATATAGTGGAACATTGCCAGTTTATCTCCTTGTTTCCATAGTATCCTTTGGGAGTGAAGAGTTTAGTAAATTTGCCCTTTTAGTTCTCTAAACGTTTCAGTCAAGGTGTGTCTTTTCTTACTCTCTTAAAATGATGGCAATAAGTTACTCACCTATCTCAGAAGGGTGTTGTGGGATTTTTTTTAATGCCTATGAAGCACTCTGAAGATGAAAAGTGCCATATAAATTCTAAATATAATTATCAGTAAGTCAAAAATATTTAAGTGGGCTTTAAACTGCTTTACAATATTCCATAATATTTTGGGGCGTACCATACTGGCATTCTTTATATCCCAGGCCATCTTTTCAAAGACATGCTAGCTAATTACAGAGAAAACTGCTTTCCCCACATGGATAGAAAGGAAGTAGAATTCAGCGATGGAATGTCACAGGGTAGCTAGCTGTCTGAAGGAGACAGCCACCAAGCCTGGCTCCCAAAGGAGAATGAGGCAATCCAGATCCACTGGTAAGTAGCTAATTACCTACCCAAAAGTTAATTAGTTAAGGAATACATGGCCTAATAAAGGCTTATGAGGGCTCATCAGAAAAGGTCCTCCAGGAAAGAGCAGGTTCTAAAAGAAGCAAAGTGCTAGGGTAGGCTCAGTCCCAGCAAAAGGATTTTATCCGGTTGTGTTAAGAGGTTGAGGTCATTGGGAACTTTACACTGCTCCAGGGTGGAGTTGTAGCATTTTCACCTCTGCAGGTTACCTGAATCCAGAGAAGGTACCCTTACCAGGTGTTATTAGGAGGCCAGACTCCAGAAGATTCTGGGTCTAAAGGGCCTTACTAGTGAAGAGCCTAGATGGTGAAAAAGGAGGGACTCAGATAGAGGCAGACTAAGATTAACCCCTTCCCCCAGCCCCCCGCAACCAGGATGCTGAAGTGAGGCTTGTTTGCATACATGTCTGGCCTTTGATTTAATAAACTAGACCCCTGCAGAGGCACTGTTCACTATATACAAGTGAAATCATTGATAGCCAATAGAAAGAAACTGAGGCAGGGATGCAACCATGGTTATGTATCAGGGCATTCCAGGAGCCAGTGCCCACTATAACAAGGAACCACTTTACCAGCAAGGTACTGGTAATTTGGAAGGAGTTCAGAAAAGAACAATACAAATGAACAGGAGCTGGAGGGAGTGACTATGAAGGAAGACTAATAAAACTGAATGTGTGCAGTAGAGCTTGTAAAAATGCAGAATTTCTGTTCCATGGAAAAATCCAACATTTCAGAATATTTTTTGTTCCAAACTGGAACAAAAAGTCAAAACTTTTGAAATTCCCTAGGAAATAACATTTCTGAGAAAAATCATTTTGATTTTATTTTTATATTTTATATTAGTTTTAATTTTATTTTATAAATTGCTTTGGAAAATGTTACTCTAATTGTTTTGATTTTTGGTAATTGGTATTCTAATTTGTTTAGTAAATTGGTACTTGGTTTGCTGAACTGGTCATTTTCAGTTGTTGTTATTAGTTTGATAACACTGCTCTACAGCCAAAATTCTTCTGAAATAAATGTAGTCAAACTTTACTAATTCTGGGTCACTGAGAAGGAAAATGATGCTTTAAATTGTTGATTGGCTCTAGTTTTCAAGATATGCTACTGGGTCAGTATATATGACCCTTGATTTGGGAATGGCGGAGGATAAGTGAGTTATAAAGGGAAGGGATCTCAATTTAAACCAGAAATGACTAAACTACATCTTTGACTGGATCTATGAATAAATCTATGACTGGGTTTGGACAGTACTTGCTTTTTAGGCAAAACAATGAATGATGCAATCTGAAGCTGGTATTGCGTCATACATGATATGAATTGCATCATGTAATTCCTAGAAGTCATGGATGATGCAATCATAACGAAGCTTACATCACTCTGCTGAACAAATTGCCCTATATCAGCTCTAGAAATCATACAGTGTCGTGCTCTCTTATTTGTCAGTGTTTGATTTTGCAAAGGGACACATTTCTGTTTAGCCAACGTGAGCAGAGATGCCTCGTACTTGTGTGAACAGTGCAGATAATTTCTGCTATGTTTGTGGTGAAGTGACTTTTGCATCACAAAAGCGCAGTATAACCACTATGGTTAAGAAAGCCTATCACCTTTATTTTGGCTGCAAAATTGGAGATCAGGACAAGAGGTGGGCCCCACACATATGCTGCAACACTTGTGCAACAAATCTTCACCGGTGGTTGAACAGGAAAAGGAAATCTATGCCTTTTGCAGTGCCAATGATTTGGAGAGAGCCAACAGATCATACCAGCAATTGTTACTTCTGCATGGTGCCTCCAGTTGGGAAAGGTGTGTCAAAGAAGAAAAAGTGGACTGTGCATTATCCAAACATTCCATCAGCTATACGCCCAGTACCCCACAGAGAAGGACTGCCAGTTCCTGATGCACCAGAATCATTCTCACTTGAGTCAGATGAGGAAGAGGAAGAGGATGAAACTTCTGGTCCTGAACCATCAGTGTCACAGGACCCACATTTTCTCCCATCCTCCTCCTCTGAACCACACCTCATAACACCAGGTGAACTGAATGACCTTGTCAGGGATTTGGAACTACCCAAGAGTAAGGCAGAGCTGTTGGGCTCCAGACTACAGCAGTGGAATCTCATGGCAGGTGATGTTAGGGTTTCCATGTTCTGTGACCGTCAAAAGGATCTTGTCCCATTCTTCTTCATGGAAGGTGATCTTGTAGCCTGCAACAACATCGATGGTGTGATGGCAGCCCTCAACATCGTTCACGATCCAGATGAGTGGAGACTGTTCATTGATTCATCGAAGACGAGTCTTCAAGCTGTTTTACTGCATAATGGCAATGTTTTGCCATCAATTCCAGTTGGTCATTTAGTCCATATAAAGGAAACCTATGACAACATGAAACAACTTTGGAGGTGCATAAACTATGACCAACATCAGTGGCAGATTTGAAGGTTGTTGCTCTCTTGCTTGGTCTGCAGACTGGATACACAAAGTACTGCTGTTTTCTCTGCGAATGGGATAGTCGTGCAAGAGATTCCCTCTACATCAAGAAAGATTGGCCATTCTGACAGTCATTGGAGCCTGGGAGGAAAAGTGTTCAGCATCCGCCGCTTGTTGAATCAAGGAAGATTTTGTTACCACCCTTACACATCAAGCTGGGTCTGATGAAGAACTTTGTCAAGTCCATTGACAAAACACGAGCAGCTTTCAAGTACCTCCGTGGAAAATTTCCAAGGTTAAGTGAAGCTAAGATAAAGGAAGGTGTCTTTGTTGGTCCTCAGATTCGTGAACTTCTTCGAGATGATGCATTTGACCATGCACTGCATGGCAAGAAAAGACGGCATGGAAAGCCTTCCAGTTAGAGGCAATAAATTTTCTCGGAAACAACAAGGCAGACAACTACAGGTTGTTGGTGGAAAACCTCCTCAAGGCATACAAAAGCCTTGGTTGCAACATGTCACTAAAGATACATTTTTTGCACACTCATCTAGATTTTTTTCCACCGAACTGTGGAGCAGTGAGCGACGAGCATGGCGAGCGATTTCACCAGGACATTGCAACAATGGAGAAACGCTATCAGGGCAAATGAAGCCCATCAATGCTTGCAGACTATTGCTGGACAGTGACAAGAGATGCTCCATTTAATGAATACAAGAGACAAGCCAAGAAGCGCCGAGTAGACACTGAATAGGACTAAACTATGTACATAATAGTTTTTTGCCTTTTGTTTCATAATAAATTTTATTTATATAACCCTTTTGCTGATTTTTAAAGTGTTACATAAACAGGACAGGTGAAATATTATCATGTAAAGCAACCATAAACACATGAAAAGACCTAGGTTTACAATTTATGATTAAAACTCTACTATCTACACAATATACATGGACATAAAATGTAAAAACTTAAATATCTTAGAAACAGTAGCAAATCAGTTGTTTTAATTGTCATATTTGAATTCAGCACATCAAAATACATAATAAATAGCACATTTTAGCTCTGAAGCAGACGACTTCTCAAAAATTGTAGACCAGTGTAATTGAGATACATATATTTTAGATAAAAGGCTTTTCAAAATAAAAAATCAAAGTGTTATGTTCCAATAAGATTGTTCAGCTAGTCTAAGTGATCACTAAGGGGAACCTTGCTGTCAGCAAATAGTTGATGGGCTATAAATATCAAGAATGGAGATTAAATTATTAAAGTGGCACCCAGAGGTAGGACTTTAATTAACAAAGTGAATAAATTCTCCAACAGAGGGAGGGGAGTACTTGAGAAATAGTCTTCCAAGGAAAGCATTGGAAGACCCAGCATTTGAGACTTTTAAAATTAGACTATATAAAACATTAGAAAATGTATTTTAGAGAATGGTCCCACACTGTCCATAGAGCTGGACAAACTTTCCCACTGATATCTATTCAAATGTTGATGTAAAAAATTTTTTTTTACTATGTTCGCTCTTCGTTTGTTTGCTTTCCGTGCATGAATGTTCCAATAGGAATGCTCACTAAAAGGAGAATTTGAAGCAAATATTGGAAGATATTCACAGAAAATGATTTTTTAATTCTTTGGTGGAAATGTTTATAACAAGCACTTAATTCTATTAATCATACTCATCCAATCAGGAGACCGAAACATACAAAGTGACTTATTTGTACTATCAAAACATCTTATCTGTTGACATTTCAGCTATCATATATTTACAACAGACTGCTTGTAAATAAACTGTAGACCAGGATTATTCACGGAACTTTGGTGAGCAATTTCAAATAATATATACATTCAAGAAAATCATGGTATTGCAGAGAAAACAGAAACAGTAGGTGAAAAAAGATGAATCAGTACACACATGTACTATTTGCCAAGCACTAATTGGCAGAGAAATAGATTAGATGGTCTTGTCATTCTTTTCCATTTCTAACTTACATGAGCAACAGTGGCACCTTGGTGAAGATCTTGTAGGTGTTGGTCTCTGTCTGAGGGGTTGGAGCAGATGCGATTGTACCTCAGTGCTTGGCTGTAGACGATGGATCGTGTGGTGTGACCTGGGTGGAAGCTGGAGGCATGAAGGTAGGCGTAGCGGTCGGTGGGTTTTCGGTATAGGGTGGTGTTAATGTGGCCATCGCTTATTTGTACGGTGGTGTCCAGGAAGTGGACCTCCCGTGTAGATTGGTCCAGGCTGAGGTTGATGGTGGGGTGGAAGCTGTTGAAAGCATGGTGGAATTCTTCCAGGGCCTCCTTCCCATGGGTCCAGATGATGAAGATGTCATCAATATAGCGTAGGTAGAGAAGGGGCATGAGTGGATGAGAGCTGAGGAAGCGTTGTTCCAGGTCAGCCATAAAAATGTTGG
The DNA here is from genome assembly GCF_011386835.1 of Chrysemys picta bellii. Taxonomy (NCBI): domain Eukaryota; kingdom Metazoa; phylum Chordata; order Testudines; family Emydidae; genus Chrysemys; species Chrysemys picta. The sequence continues at coordinate 194,381,832 of NC_088792.1, forward strand.
CATATTGTGGGGCCATGCGGGTGCCCATAGCGGTGCCACTGGTCTGGAGGTATATATTGTCACCAAATTTGAAATAATTGTGCGTGAGGATAAAGTCACAGAGCTCAGCAATAAGTTGTGCTGTGTCATCATCAGGGATACTGTTCCTGACAGCTTGTATTCCATCTGTATGTGGGATGTTTGTGCAGAGAGCCTCTACATCCATGGTGGCTAGGATGGTGTTTTCTGGGAGGTCATCAATGCATTGTAGTTTTCTCAGGAAATCTGTGGTGTCACGGAGATAGCTGGGAGTGCTGGTGGCGTAGGGTCTGAGTAGGGAGTCCACATATCCAGACAGTCCTTCAGTGAGAGTGCCAATGCCCGAGATGATGGGGCGTCCAGGATTTCCAGGTTTGTGGATCTTAGGTAGTAGATAGAATAACCCCGGTCGGGGCTCTAAGGGTATGTTGATTTGTTCCTGTGATAGTGCAGGGAGTGTCCTGAGTAGATGGTGCAGTTTCTTAGTGTATTCCTCAGTGGGATCTGAGGAAAGCGGCCTGTAGAATTTGGTATTGGAGAGTTGTCTGGCAGCCTCCTTCTGGTAGTCAGACCTGTTCATGATGACAACAGCACCTCCTTTATCAGCCTCTTTTGAGCATTCTCAAAACTACGATACCCACACAAGGAAATAAAGAAACAAATCAACAGAGCCAGACGTGTACCCAGAAGCCTCCTGCTACAAGACAGGCCCAGAAGAGAAACCAACAGAACTCCACTGGCCATCACCTACAGTCCTCAGCTTAAACCTCTCCAACGCATCATCAGTGATCTACAACCCATCCTGGACAATGATCCCTCACTTTCACAGACCTTGGGAGGCAGGCCAGTCCTCGCCCACAGACAACCTGCCAACCTTAAGCATATTCTCACCAGCAACCACGCACCGCACCATAACAACTCTAACTCAGGAACCAACCCATGCAACAAACCCCGATGCCAACTCTGCCCACATATCTACACCAGCAACACCATCACTGGACCTAACCAGATCAGCTACAACATCACCGGCTCATTCACCTGCACGTCCACCAATGTTATATATGCCATCATATGCCAGCAATGCCCCTCTGCTATGTACATTGGCCAAACTGGACAGTCACTACGCAAGAGGATAAATGGACACACGTCAGATATCAGGAATGGCAATATACAAAAACCTGTAGGAGAACACTTCAACCTCCCTGGCCACACAATAGCAGATGTAAAGGTAGCCATCTTACAGCAAAAAAACTTCAGGACCAGACTCCAAAGAGAAACTGCTGAGCTCCAGTTCATTTGCAAATTTGACACCATCAGATCGGGATTAAACAAAGACTGTGAATGGCTATCCAACTACAGAAACAGTTTCTCCTCCCTTGGTGTTCACATCTCAACTGCTAGCAGAGCACCTCACCCTCCCTGATTGAACTAACCCCGTTATCTCCACACTGATATATACCTGCCTCTGGAGATTTCCATTACTTGCATCTGAAGAAGTGAGGTACTTACCCACGAAAGCTTATGCTCCCAGTACTTCTGTTAGTCTCAAAGGTGCCACAGGACCTTCTGTTGCTTTTTACAGATTCAGACTAACACGGCTACCCCTCTGATACTTAACTTACATGAGTTATTAATAGAATTTAAATTATTTTTTCTCAAGATAATAATTTGTTGCCACCTCTTCTAATTGTGTGTAGTGGAAAGTTACTGTTAAACACAAGCTGATGTTGTAAATGATTCCTCTGAGCAACTAATCAACACATATTACCAGGCTGCTAGACTTAATCCAATATTATAAAAACAAGTAAGGTTACATTTTTAAAAAGAAGCAATATTGCACATGTGAGGAAAACTAATGCACCCCAGCAATATTTCTGCATAGGCAATAAATTATTCTTGTTTGTGCTTTTAATTTGTTAATGCTATGCTTAATATCAAATAAATTATTGTGCAACAAAATACGAACACAGAAACACCTTTTGTCATCCTATGGTTGCCACTGCATCTGCAAAAAAACAATACCTAGTTGCCTAACTGCGCACTCAATTAGATATTTTTCCATGTATAGTTATCATCAACTTAAAGCTTTCCATTTGCAATGGATTGTAAATTTCTGGGGTTATTTCATAAAGTCCAGAGCAAAATCTTCACTTGAATATGTATGTGAAAAGTGCTTGTACACTTGCCTGAATTAATGTTCTGTTTTAAAGATGTAGTGCAATAGTGCAATCTGGTATATACAAGTTGAGCCTTATATCCACATGGGTTTCCATAGAAGTTACTGGTGGTCTGCACAAGTTCAGGGGTCTACCAGTACAGATCAAATTGAAAGAGCAAGTCTTAGGTCTGGTCTACACTTGAGAATTGTACTATATAACTATATTGGTTAGGGGGTGTGAGATTTACCGATATAGCTATACCGGTGCAAGCCCTAATGTGGATGCAATTATATCGGTTTAAAGATTCCCTTCCAATATGGGAATAGCTATAACAGTATAAAGCACTTTTACACCAATATAATTGTGTCCACAAGTGGTTTGTACTGCTTTAACTATGCCAGTATAGAATTATTAAGAAGGAACACAAAACTATCCAATGGCGGACTTGCTGACCACATAGTGTTTCATTGTGTAAAATCTCCCTGATTTGAACTGGACCTTTGTGAACAAATTGGTTGTAAAGGAAATCAGTACAATTGCTGCAGTAGAGATGATAAAAATACAGTGATCCTCTCTGGTCAAATCACTGAGTAATACAGTTTCTCACTCACCTAGACACAGAGATGCTGGTGGTTGAAGGGAACAGAAGTATGAGTACAGCTAAACCATTTTTTCCTCAATTATAGGTCACAAGCAGTCAAACAAATAAAAATCTGCACTTTTTGACTTTAGTGCCAGTAAAAGAACCGGGGGCAGGCATGGAGCTACTGCTAGGGAAAAGTAAACACTTAGTGAAAGACCCATATTAAAGTTTATTGAGTTTCCAATTATATGGTGAGTGATGAAATTACCTAGAGGCAAGTGAAAAATTATCCCTGACTTAGTATTTTCCCAAACAATTTTCCATTGTGCATGCTGTGATTCCATAGAATCACCCTCCCTCAAAACTCATAAACTTGGAGATCCAGGACCTGCTTTTCTTCTTGGGGTATGTCTAACTTGGGTATTAGCTAACTTGGGTTGAAATAGCAGTGAAGATTCAGGTTATTAGTTCAAGTTCAACAGCAGGCTCCACAATCAGTTTGAACTCATGCTGCTAACCTGAGTTAAAAGACAAATTGATGTCTTCACTGCTATTTTCACCCATTACCTTTTTTGTGCTCTGTAAACCTGCCCATCATTATGCTAGAGTAAATCAGGAATAGTTCCACTGACATCATGGGATTTACACCAGTGTCAGTGTAAATGAGAGAAGAATCAGTCTTCCAGACTTTACTTTTCTAATATTTAAGGCTACTTAGGTTTATTTATATGATGCTATAACAAAAGATAATTAACATTCATCCACACCGACATGTTTTTTAGTTCCTCTTGAGTCTCCAGCTAATGTTTAAGTACAGATTTTGGAAACAGGGACCTGTACCTTTAAGGCATTAATGAGTTTGGTCTGTAGCCTCTTTCTTTCTCCTTAAGTATATAAAAACTTGCAGGCTGTCAGTCAAACAAGCTTGCTTATGTTTTCTGTGGCAATGTAGAGTGGAACTGCTGTTAACTAAACAAAAAGGAGCACTGAGCAGTTAACTTATGCTGGTATGTGTATAATGGTATTTTGTGTTCATGTAAGAACAATGGCACCAAAAAGTGTTAATCCCAGATCACTCAGGCAAAATGCCTGTAATCAGCAGGAGTGAGCCTGCATAGATCGCTGCCATTATTAAAAACAGCAAACAGATAATCATCTTGTTCATTAGTTGTCAGAGTTGCTCCAAGAACAGGAGCCTTCCAAAGCTGATGTTTTATTGCTTAGGAGTGAAAACTCTGTGTAATGTGTGAATTGGAGGTGGCACTTGCTGAGGTAGTCATTATAGACTGTTATAATTTCAGAGTAGTTCCAATTAAATCAATGGAATTATTCTGGATTTACGCTGTTGTAATTAAGAGCAGAATATGATTCACTAAATTTAGCTGCTATGGATTAAATCTTCTAGGCTAATTGTTAGATGTAAAACTAAGTATGGAGCATTCCAGTGTATACTGGTGGTGGTTGATAATATGATCCTTGTTTGTGTTACTACATGTAACAAGCTGACAAAGTGAATTTTGAATGCAAGTGAAATGCATTCTGTGTCTGCATACTTTTCTGGTTCTGTGTGTAAGGAAAAGCATGTTTTTAAAAACAAAAATCAAAGCTAACCTACAGGCCTGATTCACCATTCTTAATTACTCTTTTATACCAGTTTTACAATTGTGTACTTCCACTGATTTCAACTGAAAATTGAATCAGGACCTTCAGTTCTATATTACAATATTGTGCCACACCCAGGGCCAGCTCTAGCGTTTTTGCCACCCCAAGCGGCAAAAAAAACTCACCCGCCATCAGCGGCAGCTCAACGGCCACCGCTTCATTCTTCAGTGGCAATTCAGCGGCAGGTCCTTCCCTCCGAGAGGGACTGAGGGATCTGCCGTCGAAGAGCCGGATGTGCCGCCCCTTTCCGTTGGCTGCCCAAAGCACCTGCTTGCTTGCCTGGAGTCAGCCCTGGCCACACCTCATATCAAACAGTTGGTTATTACTGTTATACATATCAAGCCACCCTGGGAGGGTCTAAGTATTGGGTTATGAGAACATATCTTGCATTTATAAATGTTCATTACTTGATTGTGTGGCAGTATTTTTATTAATACTGAATACAAATATAAGCGCACATTTTTGTTTCATACCAGCACTCATTAAGTATTTGAAAAATCCTATCTTGTGGTATTAGCTTGTGTGTAGAACAACATAAGTAAATGCACATTTTTGCAAAGACAAATCTATAGGCAGACAAACACAATCTCAGGCTCAGAAAGCAAGTCTAATGCTATAGGTGAGTATTTCCAGTTTAACTTCTTATTCCTGTTATTTCATATTTAACTTCACTGATTACTCTTTATCATTTAAAAAAAAATCCTCAAAGCTCCTTATTACTAATTTTCCCAATTATTGTTGAGAAAACAACATGAGAGAGCATGTTTAGTTTAGTTTAGTTTCAATTATATGAACAAATAGTACTACAAGTAAAAGTGATTTTACAAAAGACATCTGGGGTACTTTCTGCTAACTTAATCCTAGAACCTTTTAAATGTTTAGTATTTAAATTGTCCATAAATTGGCTTTTCAGCACCCTGGAAAGCTCTGGGTTTATGAGCTCTAGAAGCAATAGTCAGACCTCCATTAGGTTTGCAATCCTGTCCACTGTAAAAGTGTTCATAGAAATTAGAGGGGAAAAAAGACCCATTTGATTATTTAGTCTATTACCTTGCCAATGTAAGATTGTTTCTGACAGTACAAGTGTCTTTTGCCAGGTTAGTTTCCAAATCACTGAAGTGCTGTGGCTCTAACTATTTCCTTGGGGGACTATTCTACAACCTTATAGAGCTCACAGTAAGAGAACGTGTTTTGATATTCAGCATGAATTTTCATTTTCTTCATTAAAACCCATACTCATGATACTCCCTTAGTCCACCCTGAACAATCCCCTCTTCTAGCTTGGTTGTCCCCAGTTTTCAGATGTTTATAGACTTATCAGATCTCCCCAGACATCATGTAACAAAGCATACTTAGTTATTTAATCTTGCTGTTTTGGTTTCTCTATTCTGAATCCTTTCTATTTTATGGAACACATCTCAGCCCTATTAGTGTAGATTCCCATGTACATTTCACAGAAAATGCAATTTCCTCATAAATCACTTACTTAGAAAGCTATAATCCCAGTCACAGAAATATGAGGTAGATTTCCATTACTACTATTACTGGAGCTAAAATTAGAACATTTATAGTCTAATTATGGCTTAATGTACACTTAGATCTGCAAGCCAGGAGACCAATGGAGGGAGACCATTGAGTTTCACAGAACACAGCTTCTGCATAAAGATTGGTGTCTCATGGCTTCTATAACAGAGCAATGTGGTCCTTTTCTTACTATGTGTACTTCCGCTGATGTAGCAATAGTTGCCATGTTCTCCATATGCATTAGTAGGAATAGACTGGTGGTTGGTAAATGTATGGAACGGCTCACAACCACAGTACAGGAAAACCTTAATGTTGCTTTTTGTAGAATTTGGGCCAGATTTCACCAGTGCAGTCGGACACAATTGTCTGGTTAGCTGGGTTGATGGTTGCTTTGGATCGCCAGAGCTGCATAAAAGCAGAAAGAGCACACCAGTGACCTGGGTCCTAGATTTGAACCCAATGATCACCTTGCACTAAAAGCGGGGGGGGCATTGTCCAGGCTTGCTGGAGGAAGGCAGTAGTGGGTCAGGGTGGGGGGGAACAAGGTCAGAAACTGCTGCAAAAAAGATGGTGTTGGTCAGCTTTGCAGCACTGACTCACCCCTGGAATGTAAGGGTGAAAGGTTTTAAAGGTGCAAGCTCTGGCATTGGAAACCCATTTCTCCATGCAGCAGGCCAGGCAGCAGAGGATCCAGGCATGATGGCAGCAAGGCTCCACATGATCACAGGAAGGTGAGAGCAGGGAGAAGGTGGGGGAAGCTCCCCACTTCCCTGGAGAGGGACAGGCTCATTCCGGGTAGGAGCTGCTCACAGAGAGGGTGAGTCAGCTAGTGTGATTGCTCAGTGTTAGATCAGATCAAAGGCATTGGGAGAGGGAGGGGGAGTGGGTGGAGTGCCAACCACAAGTTTGGCTTGGCTGAAGCAGGTCATGAAGTGCAGAATACAGGTGGGTAGGGGGGCAAGCTGGGGTGGTCCAATGGGCACAGGCACCATTGCCAGTTAGGCTTAAGGTGTTCATGGTTTCCTATAGCATTACACTAATAAAGCGCATGTGGCATATTTGGTGGGAGGGAGGTTAACTTTGGGATTTTGGATCCTCTTTTCGGGGAATAACACACATGTAAGGTAAAAAAATAATAATTATCAATTGCCTATAGGGAACCTAACGGTTCCCCCCTGAGTTCAGTCCCCAACATCACTCCAAGGGAATCTCAAGTAATACATCATCTTTCATACCCACGAGGCAGCTCTGTTCACACTACAATGATTCAGGTGGCCTGGCAAAACATTTGGGGGTACCCCTTGCAGAAGAAGAGACGGAGGGCCCTTCCACTACATTAGCGTTCCTGGGTATCGTGTGAGCACAAATGCGGGCATATTACAGCTCCCTCCCAATAAAAGTCTGTGTTTCTGGTATGACAAGATGGCAGGCCAAACTTCCACCTCACGCAGGGTTATGAAGTTAATGAGAGAATATAAAAAAAAGTCTTCATCTTTTGTGAAGTTTACCATATATCAAACCTATGTTAAGGCATTAGGTACATATTCGGGACTATGGGATAATATCATTTTATTACTGCCTAATTAATATAGGCTCACTTTGAACAATATTAGATGTGTGCATCTGGGTTTTGTGCTTGCACAGGTAGCAGTGTGTGGGCAGAATTGTGCCCACAATTTTCAGCCCCTGCAACTGACTCTATACAGATGCAGTGATCTACCCACACCCAATAAATCTGGATTAGAGCCTTTTTGGAAAACTTCGGTGTAAAAGTATTAATGCTACTGCTCAGGGTAATTGGGTCCCTTCCTTAAACTATCAGTATTAGTAGTTGCTCAAATTATTATATAATATTGTGTTTTAGGGCAGGAGTAGAGAGGTTTTTCAATATAGTGCTTCAGAATTCATCTTGGAAACCTGTTGCTGTATTTTGTAATGTGTCTGAATTTATTTTATACTATTAGCTTTTCTTCCCTGGGATGTTTAATTCAGACAGGTTTATGTAATTGCATCGCACACTGGGATTATCTGGATTCTGTCTGATTTAGCCATAGATGAGTATTATGACAGTCCAACAAAGCTGGGCTCTTTCCTGTCATTTTAGGTAGTAAAGTGAAAAGATTTGCTGACTTTCTAGTGAATTCACTTCTCTCCTAATTGCCCCCCGAGGAGCAAAGTGTCAGCAACAATTTCTACCAAAGCTTGCATAATGATTAAAAATGGGGAAATCGAGGTAGCTGAAGTAAAGGTCACTCTATAATCTCCATTTATTGAAACAAATAGAGTTAATGGAAGTACTCCATCTTTTGTATATATCTTGGTGGGGTTTTTCTTTTAGTACTCCAGAACTGAGACTTTCTAAATGTATTAAATTGTGTTTAATGTTCTGTTTATGAGCTTTCTGCATTGATAAGTAATGAGGTGTGATCCTCTTGTTCATGCCCTTTTCCTTGAAGAAAATTAACATTTTAAGCAAGATTTAATTATACTTTAATTTATCAGTGACTGAGGACATACTCATTTCCAAAGAGGTGAGGGAGAAGGTGGGGGATGATGCCTAGCTGGGGGATGATGAGATTCAGCCTTGTGGACTTCCATAACTTTGATTAGAGGAATGAAGTAGTGTCAATTACATCAGAATAATGTGGAAATGAATTCACTCTCTCCTGTGTCTCTCTCACACACTTACTGCTCTAGACAAGTTTTTACATATTTGCTGTAGCAGAGTTATTCAGGAAACATTGCAACATTTTAATATTTTACAGTTTCTATATTGTAGTTTGTTTAGTTAGGTCTTGTTACATGAATTAATCTCTTAATTCCTAGGCAGGATAGATCTGTTAGTCATTCACAGCCATAGCTACAGTACTGGAGAGCAATGCAATGCCATGGAACAATTTGATTTCAACAGCTTGGTAATATCTAGTTGTTTTTTGTTTTGTTGTTTAATAAACAGAAGACTTCCATGTGGTCTCATGGTCAGAGATTTGCTGTGTTACATTAGGCAAGTCGCTTAGACCTGTGAACACTTATGCACGTGAGTAGACCCAATTAATTCATTTAATTCAATTGTATCAGTCATGTGTCTAAAGTTAAGCATGTGTACAAGTGTTCCAGGATCAGGGCCTTTAACATCTGTATGTCCCAGTTTATAAAGTGTACAGAATACTCCCTATCTCACAAGAATTTTATGAGGTTTAATTAACGTTTTCATACCACTAAAATGCTCAGGTGAAAGATACTATAGATGGGATTATTTTTCTGTCCTCAAAGGGTTTGGCTACACAGGGATAAAGACCTCACAGCTGGCCTGGTTCAGCTGATGTGGGCTCATGGGGCTTGGACTCCAGGGCTGAAAAATTGCTGTGTAGACACTCGGGCTGGAGCCTGAGCTCTAGGACCCTGAGAGGGTGGAAGGTCCCAGAGCTCAAGCTCCAGCCAGAGCTCAAACATCTTCACAGCAATAGTTAGCCCCGCAGCCTGAGCCACCCGACCCAGGCCAGCAGTGGTCATTGTGCCGGTCTTTAATCCCTGAGTGGCCTTACTCAGAGTAACAGGAGTACTTGTGGCACCTTAGAGACTAACAAATTTATTAGAGCATAAGCTTTCGTGGACTACAGCCCACTTCTTCGGATGCAATGAGTAATGCATCCGAAGAAGTGGGCTGTAGTCCACGAAAGCTTATGCTCTAATAAATTTGTTAGTCTCTAAGGTGCCACAAGTACTCCTGTTCTTCTTTTTGCGGATACAGACTAACACGGCTGTTACTCTGAAACTTACTCAGAGTGGCATTTAGTGACAGCTCTCTTGGCTTGCTAATGCTGGCAGCAAGCCAAGTGCCATCTAATGAGCTGTTTGAAAGGCAGGGTAGCTTCTGGAATTATAGAATAGAATTGTGATACAGAGTAAAGGGAGGAACAAAACTTCCATGACCTCTACAGTACTTGTAGAAAAACATTATGGCACTGGCTTGTTAGATTCTGGTCTGAACAGACCAAAATCTGACCTTGATTTCAGTTTTTCTTAAGTTTAAAAAATTTTTTTTTGCAGTGTTTGTATGAGAGAACAGTGTTACTTTCATTCGTTTAATGAATGAGAACTTTTTTTTTTATCCAGCAGAAAGAAGATTATATTAGAGTTGACTCTGCAGTAATCCTTTTATTATTTGAAGTGACACTTATTCTCTCTCATAAGGATGTAAAACTTTTATAACTCATGGCTTCAACATAGTAAAACTACTGATGAAATGTAGTTTATTATGTAAAGGTGTGCCATGGGATGAATATACTGTACAGGATGGTTTTTAAACATGCCCTGAGAAAGTACAGATTTTTGTTTGGCTAACAGTTTACAGGAAGTCCAGAAAAAAGCACCAAATTCTATAGAAATAGCGCTCGTAATATGATTTACAAAATTAGGTGATTTTTCCCACAACACAATTTACTGGCAACAAAGCTCAAATAATTAATTTCTTGATCACAATTATACCTTGATCTTTAGTTGGTGTAAATTGACATGGCTTCCTTGAAGACAGTGAAGCTACCTCGGGGTACACTTGCTGGGGATCTCACAACTTCAGTTTCTACTTCGGGATCTAACATAACATAAGATTGCCCATTAAATGACTACTAATCTTTAATTTTTAAAATGGAAGCATGTATTGTACCTGTTCACTGGAATCTGCTGCATTCTGTAGGCCTACTCCTGATCACACTTACACTAAAGTCAGTTCCTTTAAGGCAGTGGATGTGCATCAACTTAAAACCAGCTTAAATGGGATCAAAATCAGGCTCTGTGTGTAGTTACTGAAAGTAGTGCTGTTGGAATGTTGGTACGTTAGAGGTGTGTTACTGAACCTGATACATGAGTCAACAATGGAGGTGCATTTTGGCCCATATACAAATATGTCCTCTCCTTCATTAACACCAAATTCTAACTGTTGAAATTGAAGACACTTTCCCCAGGTCCTATACTAATCTGGAAGTTTACATTGCAATAGTAAATATTGGTCTGGTTATGTGTTAAAAGAACAGCAACAAGACACAGGAGAAAAACCTAAAAGAAGCTAACAATGCGGTTATAACCAATATTCCTTGAAATAATCACAGCTTGTTTCTGTCAACATCAGTCATAGATATTTTTAGGATTTGTCTCATGATGGTCACAATCTGCATTTATCCATGACTTATGGATAAGTTGATTCATCTCCTATGCTGTTCCTTTCTACCCCATTCATCTAGGACATAAGTGAAGAGAGATTGATTTCGTATCCAGGTGACGCATCACTGGGGTGTGAGGGAAGGGGGAGGACATTGGGCCAAACAGTTTCCTTCAAAAACTTCAAAAGAATTGCACTACAGATGAATTTTGTCTATCAGGTTTATTAATATTTCAAATTCTGTTATCTTGGCTCCCTGGGCTTGTTTTCTTACAGTAGCTAAGTTCCATCCTGTCTTTTGGACAGCAACTAATGCCTTCAACACCCCCCCCCCCTTCCCCATATTCCCTACTCTGTTTGTGCTCTAGTACAAATTGATAGGGGGGACCAAGTGGGCACTGCTGTTAGAGGACACCGAACGTGATAAGAGGCAAAATTTGTTTTAGTGTTGTTCAACCTTTCCATACTACTGCTACTTCAGTTGGTGGATAGGGTCTAGTAAATTGTATATTGTACAGAATCAAATTAAGCTATTCTATGCCACTTTGATCAATGTTCAAGCCAAATAAATCAGTTTGCATGTAAGAGACTGACCGATGAAAGGCTAGATTCCATTCTTGTACCAATGTAAATCTGGATATGACAAATTTACACCAGTGCAACTGAGAATAGACTTTGACCCCATTTCTGAGTATCGAATGTAGTCAAAAATAGGATTTTCTGGCAGCATAGTCATGGTCCTGCCTGACTATCTGTGCTTACAGTGATAGATGTGTCTGCCATTGCTGCAATTAGTCCAAAGTTTTGACTATAAATAATACAAAACAGAATCTTTGTAGAGGACTCTTCTGTGTAAGACTCCAGTAAAAGTTGTGTGTAGAGTAGGATATAGAAACGTAACGCAATTATGTCTCCACTGTCTTTGATTCTGCAGGTAAGGCTCTTGTCTAACTGGCTAATATACGGTTCCATTTAGATCACAGATGAGAATGAGTCTTATCCTGCCACTAAAAACTTGATCTCCACTCTGTTTCACTGGAGGATTTCCTTTGCCATCAGTGGAGTTATACTGATTTAAACTGGTGAATGGTATTTAGTAGAGCTGGTTGAAAATTTTTTGATGGAACAATTTTCAGTTGGAAAATGCTGATTTGACAAAATTGACATTTCTTGGAACATATCGAGCAATTTTCAAATTTTCAATGACAAATTATTAAAGAACTTTCTTTTTTAATAAGGTCAAAGTGCTTCATTCTGACTTTATATTATAATTTATAATATTTCAATTTTTACTTTTATATCCTATGATAGTCAAAATGAAGCACTTTGACATATTTTATTTTGCTAAGGTCAGTCATTGAAATGAGACATTTTGATAATGCTCCTTCAATATTTCTGAAACAAAAATTTTGTTTCATGGGCAACTTTGAAATTTCAACTTTTTCTTCCAATTTGATATGAAAGGTAACTTCAAAATATTTAGAATTTCCCACAGTAGAGAAAAGTGAGTTTTGAGTTGCTCTAATCCAGTGGTTCTCAAATTTTTATATCAGTGACCCCCTTCACATAGCAATGTCTGAATGTTACCTTCCTTATAAATTAAAAACACTTTTAAAATATATTTAACACCATTATAAATGCTGGAGGGAAAGTGGGGCTTGGGGTCGAGGCTGACCGCTCGCGACACCCACATGTAATAATCTCACGATCCCCTGAGGGTCCCGCCCTCCAGTTTGAGAACCCCTGCTCTAGTATTTAGTATCAGGTCCTTGATGTTTGAAGTTTGAAAAACAGCAATGATGAATTAAAACCATTTAAGGCAATATTGTTTGTTTAAAAAGATTTCTTTACTTGAGAATTCCCTAATAATCTGTGAAAATATCAGATGGCCATGGAAATTGCAAAGCATTCATTCACTCTGATTAACTTTTTCTCAAAAAGAACTCCAACCCAACCACCACAGATGCAGCTTGACATCAGGCACCTGCAATTTGCGTATACACTTTTGTTGACATCTTCAGGTTAGATGCAAACGTTTATTTGTGTAATGTTTATATTATTTCAGTGGGAACTCTATATTTTGTGAAAGGTTTAATAGGGTCCCTTAAAACCTCTGGTCCATGATGGAGCCAACACAGGTGACACAATGGATAGAGGTAGCCCAATGTTTCAATGGATCCAAATGATTTGTCCTGTTAAAATGCTGCTGGGCTCTGGAGATCATTTACATGAAAACATAACACCTCATTGTCAACTCCATCACAAAATGTTAACCGAATCCTCTAGAAATTAGGTGTAAATCGCCCTTTCATGATTGAGCTACCTTATCCATCCTTTCATAGTATGCTTTTCTCAAAGAACTCTATTACAGAGAAAGTGTCATTCTCCTTATTTCATTATCAAGAAATTGGAGTAATGAAGATTGGCTTACATAACCATTCATAGCTACAGGTATGGCCACCAAGAATGCTAAGGAACAGGCCTTACCTCCTCTAGGCATTTTTTTATTTTCCATTTTAAACTAAACAGTGGGCCTTTCCTGTTCCAGGGAATGGAAGTTTTGCCATTATCTTCGGCAAGACAAGGAGTTAACCCATAATATCCATGCATCTCATCACTGAAGTTGATATGAGAGCTCAAAAAGAAAGATTTAAAGGGAAGAAACAGAAGACAACCCTGTTGAACATTTTACAGTTTATTTCCAGAATGATCCAGTAGGTTTGTTAAACATTTTTAGTATTTCATTCACCTAAGCAGTCATGGCTGATCTGCATACATTTACACTCTGAGAATAAATGAAGCATTTCAAGAGTTTAGGGAATCACAGTATCCAAAAGACTATTTTTTGTCCTACTAAAAACATAAACTATATGTTTGCCATTAACAAATTCAATAAATCACATGTCAAAACTCATTTAGGTAATGTCGCTATTGAAAACTCAGAGTATTTCAGTCAAATAATTGATTATAATTCTCTTGTAATTAGTTTATTGTCTAATATTGTGTATACAACTCAAGTTGTTTTCTAGTCATGCTCATATTTCACCCAAGATACTAAATATTTATAAATACAAGCTGTCTCTGTTAGAGAAATATTGATAAACAATTTTCAAGTCATCCCTTTGTTCAGTCTGTCATTTAATCATACTCAAGAAGCAAAATATTTTTAGATACAAGCTGTCTCTGTCAGAGCAATCACTTTCATCTGATGTTCTGGCTGTTGCATTCATCAGGGAAGCAGAAGTGGAGAATGCTCAGAGGAGGTTTAAATAACCAAGAGCGCCCCTCCTCCACAGAATCTGCATATTGTAGCAAAGGGGCCCAGTGCTTCTCTCAGCTCCACTTGGGCAGCCTCATTGCCTTGACTGGATAGCCCCAAGAATAGATATTACAGCTATTTCAGGCAGCAGCCGGATTTCATTTGTATTGGTGTGACTGGATTAACTCCAGTGAGTTACTGTAGCTTTACACTGGAATAAACTACATCAGAAGTGTGGCCATGAGTGTGTATATTATATGGTTTATCTGCCCTAGGCTTAGTGCTGAATTGTGTAACGTAGATCCTGAACTTTCAAGTCACATATATATATTTTAAAGAACAGCCAAGTTTAAGACCTGGAATTGAAAGTCATTATAACATTCACCACCCATGTGATGACATTAAAGCTGTCCTGAATTTTAAATATGTGTAAGAGTGAGATAAATTCTAGATATACTGGTCCTGAATCTTCTCTCACTTACATCAGTGACAATCCACTGACTTCATTGGTGGCATTCCTGATTTAGCCTGGTATAAATAATAGGGGAGTTAGCCCACTGTATTTAAATTCTACATCTGTCTCCTATGTAAGGATGTGGTAAATATTATGTACAGTTACAATGGATAAGCTAATGGACATACTGGACCTCATTTTCATTTACACAATCTGCTCTAGCAGAATAAAGGGAGCTTAAATGCAATCAGGTGTTATCTGGTACATAGCCCATGCTTCCCCCTGTACGCAGAGCCAGGATCTGAGCAGGTGTAATATGGTTGCAGTAGCCAATAGGGTGAGGCCTCACTTCCCTCATCTCCCGTGCCTGATTGTGTTAGGCCCTGGTCACCCTCTAGCACAATGAAAAATGTTGCAGTTTGAACAGTTTCCTTCAAATTACAGAAAGAGAAGAGTAGTAATGAGACATGACATGTTATCAGGGGCGGCTCCAGACACCAGCGCACCAAGTGTGTGCCTGGGGCGGCAAGCTGCGGGGGGTGGCCTGCCGGTTGCCGTGAAGGCGGCAGTCAGGCTGCCTTCGGTGGCATGCCTGCGGGAGGTCCGCCGGTCCCACGGCTTCGGCGGTGGGTACGCCGAAGGTGCAGGACCGGCAGACCTCCCGCAGGCATGCTGCCGAATCCGCTTTACCAGCAGACTTCCTGCAGGCATGCCACCGAAGGCTGCCTCACTGCCATGCTAGGGGCGGCAAAATACATAGAGCTGCCCCTGCATGTTATGTTGCTCATTGTATTAGAACATGTATTTTTGAACACTGGGACAACTCAAATATTCCATAGCAGAAAGCATGGTCAATAAATGAACCAGAAATGACATCCCAGATTATAGTTTTTATATATTAGGCCTATTATTGCCATGACATGCTTTGTTGTACCACATCGATAATGATACCCATGATTTCTATTATAGGCATGGGCATGGAGAAAGGAGAGGTTGACAATCTCTGGGAAGCTGATGAAAACATGAAAAGAAGAACAGGAGTACTTGTGGCACCTTAGAGACTAACAAATTTATTAGAGCATAAGCTTTCGTGGACTACAGCCCACTTCTTCGGATGCATATCCGAAGAAGTGGGCTGTAGTCCATGAAAGCTTATGCTCTAATAAATTTGTTAGTCTCTAAGGTGCCACAAGTACTCCTGTTCTTCTTTTTGCGGATACAGACTAACACGGCTGCTACTCTGAAAACGTGAAAATGAGCCTTACTAGGCTAGATTCCCAAAGGAACTTAAATACGGCAAACGCTGACTGTCACTACATCTAACTCTCACTGCCCAGGGGAGCGCACTCACTCCCAGGCTACAGTGTCATTCTCATGCTTGTTCTCTCTCTGCCCCAGAGATTCGTGCATTACTTACCTAAAGTGAAACGGCTTCAACACTGGACCAGAGAGAGAGCTGTGCAAGCCTGAGAATGACTTTGTAGCCTGGTGGCTATAGCATGCATGTAGAAGATCCAGTCCTCCTGCACCAAAGAACTTTAAAATTATAAATCCACAGATGAACTGCTTGAACAGGAGAGACTGGGGGAGGCCCATGTCACAATATCCTGCAGCCCAGGGGCTAGCATGCTCACTTGAGAGGCACCAGATTCCTCTTCAAAACCCTTCCCTCCCTCATGTGGAGGTCCCATAGGAGTATCCTAATTACTGGGCTAAAAGTGACAATTCTTCCACATTCCACCCACCGCCGGTGATTTTGTTTAAGATCCCTATGGGGGTCCATGGGGTTTGTGAGCTCTGAACAAAACTTACTGGATCAGGTCCCACACACAAGTTAGGTGGAGGAATGCCTATCTTCCCCCAGATTGTGGCATGGGGCTCCAGTGCACATGCACAGAAAAAGAAACAAAGGTGCCTATGACATTTTTACTGCAGACATTAAGGTACCGAGTGAGTTTAGGTATCCACAGGGTTCAGTGGCAGCTGAATGGGGGCTTTGTGAATCCCCGTAGGGCCTGATCCTGGGATTTAGGCACTTACTTCTTTCTGTGAACCTAGCCCTATGTTTGTATGCATAAATGACTACACAACGTGCAGAGCAAAACAGAATGAATGTTTTTGCCAGTGATGGCTTCTTAATCTTCTGTTCCTATTGCAGGCGACACCAGAGTTTGTTATAAATACCATCCAGCCAGACTTCTCAACTGGTAGAAACCAGACAAGTAAGCAGAGGTGACACGTTGGACCAAGCTTTGCTGCAGCAAGATTATTAGGTGAGATTGCTGCCAGCCTCCCTCCGTGAGTGAGATTCTCACTTCCATTCCAGCCCCTTTGCAGCAGGTAAAAGGGCCTGAGCATACCCTGTTTCCCCGAAAATAAGACAGTGTCTTATATTAATTTTTGCTCCCAAAGATGCGCTAGGTCTTATTTTCAGGGGATGTCTTATTTTTCAGAAATGAAAAATGCCTTATTATCGGTGGATGCCTTATTATCGGGGAGGTCTTATTATCGGGGGGATGCCTTATATTACAACGAGAGGCAAAACTGTAAGTAGGCCTTATTTTCGGAGGATGTCTTATTTTCGGGGAAACAGGGTAGTAATGGGGCCTGGAAAGCTCTGGATCCATCTGGCAGAGAATTATCCCAAGAACTCAGTAAAGCAGCTGCAGGCTGTCTTCTGAAGATCCCCTTGCAAGCCCTGGTGTAGCCGGTGTGCTGGGAACAGAAGAGGCATTGCAGGTCCACGGAACATAGGAAGGCAGAGATTCTGCTGCACTTAGGCAGCCAGAGAGTGGCTGTTGTAACTGACAGAGCCCTTGGGGCTATTTAAATTATGTGGAATGGTCCAGAATGGAGAGGGTGCAATAATGGCTTAAAGACACCTTAGCTCCCTCTCCCTCTGATCTACGAGTTTTATGCTGCACCGATTAGAGGCAGACCCCAGAACCTCACTATTAATGCTGGAATCCTCAGGAGTAAGTTGAATCCACTGGTAGCCAGGGCTTACATTCATTGGAGCTCTGAAGTGGAACAGTTGTGTGTGTTTCCACAGGATCGGGCCTAAAATTAATTTTTACTGTAATAGCCTCACTAGAACTGGTTGAGCAATGCTATGTGTTTTTCTGCAAACATTCAAATGAAACAAGAGTTTCATTTACTGTAGCATTTTTGTGGGCTTTTCCATTTTTTTCTTTCTTTTTCTTTTTTTAAGTAAAACAAAACTCACATTTTTTTCCCCAACAACAAAAATGAAAGTGTTGACAAATGAACACTTTCACTTTGGTAGAAAACCTTTTGTTTGTTTGTTTGTAATCACCAATAAAATTTCACTCATTACATTTTTATATAACATGCATTACATAATATAATGTATTACAGAATCCTTGTTCTTACTTTGGTCTTGATCACTTTTAGGCATCAGTGGGGAGTCTGAGTACCAACTAGTAGCAGGATCTTTGGAGAATACCACCAAAGAGGATCTGGTCAAACACAATGCTCGGTGGCACCTTACATGCTATAAGTGAACTGAATTTGGCAAGGTTGGAGAGGAGGAAGTACATCTCTCATCATGAAAAAGTTGAAGATACTGGGCCAAGTGCCAGCTGTGGGTGAGACTCTCCTTACACTAGTTCTCATGGCATGTGTTTCAAGAAGAAGACATGCTTCGTCGGCGGTAAGCCAGAAGGCATCTGGTAAGCACAGTTTCAACACATGAAAAACTGTATGAAGCAGTCATTCTTAGCGAGAACATTGCACAAAAAGTAAAGATAAGTGGGTGAACTTATTATGCTTATAAGAAGCACATGAATTCTTTTAAAGGGGATAAGGCAATACGCCGCATTTATTGAGAGTACAATTTAAGCGTTAAAATCAGCATGCTTCCATACACACACATCCACACCCACGCACCCCAAAAGGTTCTGCAGCTGGATTTTATAGTTACCAGTCCTTAGTATTGCTTGGTCAGTTCCAGTGGCCAGCTGAAACTGCACACGAGGGCGGGGAGCTGGGCCTCTGTCGAATGTGTTTCAAGCTCCGATGTTGATGCAGAACGAACCCAAAGTCCCAAGGCAATACACCTTTTTTTATAGTAATAAGTTCCCATACAAGTCTCTGGACCTTGCGGTGTTCCAAGGGAGCTGTTCAAGGTTGCTCCAATCAGCATAATTTGGGTTGTTACTGGGAGTTATCTGCAGCTGTTTATCTCATCCCTCTAGCTCCACTCTTTATCTTGTCCTTGGTGTGTCTGCCTTTGCTTTAGGGTCATCAATCTGCCATCTGGGTGAAAGTCGGTGCCTCTCGACTCTTCCACTCCCTTCTTGACCATCTGGCCTAGCTGTCCTTTCTCAGTTAATTACCATACATTCTTCACTCACACCAAACAGTAAATAAGGCAATTACAGCCATAAAACTTCTATACTGATTGTGTTAATGATTGTTTTTAGAAGGAAAGAATAAATTCAGAACTATTTCTTCTTACTAATTCAAGGCTACAATTTCTTCTTATTAATTCAAAGCCAGCAACATGGAGTATAAAGCAAAATAAGCAAAATGGAGTACAGTTTTACTTGAGACAATTTCTTCCCATTAGGCTTTTGCTTACACACTGACCCAAAAAATGCTCAGGCCTATTGACATTGTGTGTCACATAGAGTGCTACACCAAAAAAGTATGTAATGTGTTGCGTCAAAAATGTAACAGCAACAGAAACAAATACTGATTTTACTACTGCAAACTGTGCAACTCAGCTGGAGTTCATAAATTGCCTCTCAAAGACGCTAATGGATGGGAAAGTGGTAGCAATGGGCAATACAGAGGCTAAGTATAGAGAAATATGTGCTTTGAATAGAATTGAAGAGGAAAAATGCTTAGCAGAAAGGTTCTTAAAGCATGTATTGAAGATGAACTGTTGGATATGGACAGAGTTTTTAGCAATCTTATCTGCGGAACTTAATCACAGAACATACTCTAAAAAGCTGTAAAAGACACGGTACTATCAAAAGTGGAAGAAAGCGCTGGGTCATCAGTAGTATGAAGACTCTGTTTGCAGCTGCTAAATTTTTACAGAAAGGCATTTTGTGCTTCACTACGTGAGAGTTTCAGGGATTCATAGCTGATGCCAAAAATAAAATTCAGCGTGACCTGTACTACTACTGTAAGTGTTGCATCAGTGGTCACAGTGACTTCAGCACCAGCAAGTATGACACTGAGCAAGTGGAGCAAAGCTGCCACTGTATTGCAAAGGCTCACGTACAAGTGCTTGAGAAAGAGGCAGGTTTCCAACACACATGCAACACTGTGTGGCATATGTGTAATTTGCCACTACAAGTAGCTGTTGGTTTAACGATTCATTCCAAACCCTGTAGCAAACTCATCACGCAGCTTATGCACAGCATTGATTCCTCCAATGACTATAGCAAAGTACTTCACTTGGAGACTGCAGTTGCAAACGAGGTTCTTCACCGCATGGAACTGAACAAAGGGTTTGTACATTTTCCCCAGACCTGGTCAAAGGTCGGTTTATATTTTGTCCTGACAATAACTTAAACTTTATTGAAGATATGAAGGGTATATTTGATGCTTATGATGCTCTTATGGTCTGCTATCAGGAGCGTATTAATGGGGACCAGTCTGTAAAGTTGGCTGCAGTGACTCAAGAGCATCAACCTCAGAGCAGACTTACCTCAGGGCACAAACCCTAAATTTGTTGTGAGCTCTATACTTGGATTTTACCAACCAAACATCCCTATAAACTCCTCAGGCATTATATAAGCCTAAGTATGGAGTCACAATCACTTGGGTACTTGAATCTATCTTGCCATATCCAGCCCCAGAGCGGGAGCACCCACAGGATCAACTTCCCTCTCCCTCCCTCCCTCCCAGCCACTGCAGATTAGCTGTTCCATGTCATGCAAGAGGCACTAGTAGGGAGGGGGAGGAGCAGGGACAGGCCAGGGGTGGGGCTTTGGGGCAAAGGGTGGAGTGGGCAGGGCTGGGAAGAGGAGGAGTCAGGGTGGGGGCTTGGGAGAAGGGGTGGAGTGGGGGTGGGGCTTGGGGCTGAACATCCCTGGGGCAAGTTGGAAGCTGGCACCTGTGGTTACATCAACTGTAGAAAAGTTTTACATTCACTAACCTTGCCCACATTTGGTTATTGTGCAAAAGTAGGATGCACTCCAGAGGCAAAAAATCATTGAATACAGCCTCCGATTAAGAGAGAGATTTATCCTTTAAATGATCTGAACATCCAAGGACATACTGTACCGCACCATTTCAGGACAACCAACATGGTTGGTGGCCAAGGATCAGAGAGACAACATGTCTAGCAGTGGTGCCTTAAACAGTGATGATACTGATGATGACTTGAATAAATGAATGTTTTCAGTTCTACAAGTCAAGACTAACTTCCAAGGATTGCCAAAGTTCAATGTCTTTTTTTATGTAAGCAATTCACCCCTGCGTTAAAGCATAATTTTTTTTTTAAAAAGTTGATCTTTAAATATTTTCTCAAATATATATCTACTTATTTTTTCTAGGTTTGTCATGTTTGGAACCATTGTGTTTGTGGGAGAAAGGGCTCTAGAATGATACCCAACTTGACACATTTCTGATGACATTGTATTATCACAACTTCCACCAGGCGGAGGACCTGCAGCTTTGGACTGGAGGAGAAGGGCAGTGAGTCCCCCTGCCTCGTTACAGAGGGTGGAATTATGATTCTGTAGATTTTTATGAATCAGATAACACATCCTTTGCTTTTCTATCACTAACTTGCCCACAGAATGAGATTTTTTTTTACATTATGCTCCCAGCCTACCTTTGGCTCTATGAGTGAATGAAAAGTCAGTGGTATCAGTAAATCAACTTAGACTTTCTTCTAGTATAGCTCTGTAAAACTTAAAAGACAGGTGCCTGTCAGATCTACCTACTACAGTATACACTTGGTTTGTTGTATTGGCACTGCAATGCTTGGGTTTTCTTCTCTTCTAGACTGAAGTTCTCCAGAAGTTCAGATTAAAATAAAGCATCGTCAATTAATATTTCCTTTTTGCTTTAGCTGGAGAGTTGCATAACTGCTGTTGGACATTACATTTTCGATTCCTAGAGATTACTTAAAGAAATCTTTATTAACAGATGATTGACAAAAAATTGCATTTAATATCCTTGGAGGCATAGAATATCCTGAACCATACTTATTTTTAGAGCAAAATGATTGATCAATTAATAACTGTGATCACTGTGGTAAGATATAATCTTAGCTACCGGTATAGCTGCCAAATATTTATGCAGCATATTTAATTTTTAAATGAAAATAGTGGTTAGCAGAGCTCTGTGCCTAAAATAAAATTAGGAGTGGAGAGATTAGGACCAGGATAGGGTTCAGAATAATTTACTATATGGCTTCTTTAGCTCGGCCAGCAGTTGAATTTGGCAACATGTGCATCTGCAATTTGATATCGTTTATTTTATTCTTTTGTTTGTTTTTATTATTTATATTATGGTTGTGTCCAAAGGCCACAGTAGGATCATGATCCTCTCGTGCTAGGTGCTGTATAAACACACAGAACTATCTTCACACCAAAGAATTTACAAAGTAAATAAGCAAATGACATGCAATTAGATGTCAAAGATACTCATCTAGCAAGTTCCTTTTGTTATTTAGATTGATTATTTTTAACCATTTCCCATCTGTGCAGGGTCCAGGTGCCTCAGTTAGAATGCTACACTATTGCTGTCCCCAATATTCTATCCTTCCAGCTTCTTCACCCATGAAAATAAATCTAGGGAGTAAAATTCTCTTTGCCTTTAAAATTTTCTTTCTTCAAGTGGGGAAAGTCTGCAGCTCCTGCTTGCAGCTCCTTGGAGGCAGAAAACAGATCTATCAATCATGGTACAGTCCTGAAGACCCAGCCAGTCAGATCAAGATAGCTCTATGCAGCAGTTTTGGCACTAAAGTTTTATTCAGAGGTTATCAGATAGCACAAACATTCATATCAACACTTCCTACTGTAAGCAACTTCAGATTCCACCACAACTATCAAGGGGGACAGGGAGAGAGTGCTCCTCTGCATCGTTGTGGTGGAATTTGAATTATAGATAATTCAAAGTGTGGAAAACATGAGCAGGTGGCCACGCTACATCTCTTTTTTGTAGGTTGGATATGATCCTTCAGGCCAGAAGGCTTCCATGGCTCTGAATGAAAGTGCACCAATGTTTGTGGGGGGGAAAAGGGCACCTTTAAAAACTTATTAAATATTCCAAGTTAGCCACATGTAAAATGAAGGCACAGGAGCAAGGTGAGGTGTGTGGTTGTGTTTTTGTTTTTTAACTTATGTTGGCAATATAGGCCACAGCTAGAGATTTTCTGAATTAGATACAGCATTCAATGTTGATTTGTAGAGCTCTATTGAGATCAAGACTTTGACAGTTGTGTGTGGCAGTTTTTTCCCCAAAGGCATTTTACCAGGGAGTAGGCAGAGGTGGAAAAGAAAACAATTTCTTGTAACCAGCTTTTATTTTAGGAATAAAGGCTGTGTTATAGCATAACACAACTTTGCCCTCATGAGAGATGCAGTACTGTTGTTCCCTCTTAAGAACCTCCCAAAATACTCATTGCTGAAGTGACAACCTCTAAAGACAGAAAATCTATGGGCGTGTAGAGAGGGTTCGTCATGGCTTGTCCCTCTGCGGGGTGGCAGGGAACCACACCACCTCCCTTAGTCCCTGCACTGGCCTCTGGGGAATCAGTCATGTCACAGGAGTCCTGGATCAAGCCGTCCGGCAGGGGCTGAGTAAACAGGTAACAGTTAGCAATTAATAGCCCACGCCCTGGGTCAGGGTGGGGCAGCAATGAATCACAGCTCAAGCCCTTGGGCAGGGGCTGAGCAGCAGTTTATATAGGTACAGCAGCAGTGAGTCTAAGGCTCAGACCCTCAGGCAGAGCTGAGCAAACAGGTAAATAGCACACCCAGACTTCAGGCTCCAAGAGGCCTGGGAGAGGGGAAGACTCCCATCCATGAGTTGAGGGGGGGGGGAGAGACTGAGGACAGGCCCGCCCACTCCACTGCATCCCAGCCTGGGGCCCTAACAGTGGCCAAAGGCCCGCTACTGTGTCAGTGGGGATCCCGTCGCAACACACTGACATGGGTTCTGGCAGTGTTGCAGCCCAACTCGACCCAGGTATCTCCAGAGGGGAAGGTAGTGTCCTCAGGGTGGTCAATCACCATTGGATCCTCTGGGTAACTGGCGAGGGGTAAGTTCAGCAACTCTTCTAGGTAGCTGACATGGGT
This sequence comes from Chrysemys picta bellii, assembly GCF_011386835.1. Classification (NCBI taxonomy): domain Eukaryota; kingdom Metazoa; phylum Chordata; order Testudines; family Emydidae; genus Chrysemys; species Chrysemys picta. The sequence continues at coordinate 194,405,936 of NC_088792.1, forward strand.
AGGCTTGGCAACTCTCCAACACACTGATCCACATCAAATATCGGCCGGTCGGGCCAGTCTCCAAGTCTGCCACTGGTTGCTGGAGTCTCCCCAGTGGGAGCTGGGCCAGAGGCATCTGGCCTCTCCAGCGTCTGCCTCTTGAGTGAGTTCTGGGATTAGGCTCTTATGCTTCCTGTCCGGCACCTGACCCTCTTGGGGGGTGGGCTTGTAGTGCTCTGGCTCCGCCCACTCTGGTGTCCAGCAGAGCTTATCCCTCTCCAGAGCGGTGGGGAACCACACCAACTCCTTACAGGGCACTTCTGACAAGGGATCAAAAAGATACATAGGCAGAGCATTTAATACAAAAGCAAGGTGGTCTCAGTGGTGCAGATTTGAGAAACATGGCAGCTCTAAGAATTTTTCTTGCTTCTGGATGCCTGCTTGCTATCTCTGACAGTTGGAAATAGGTACCGCTTGGATTTTAGAGTCTGAGGTTTTAGACCAACATTAAGATTTTAGTGTAAGAACACCCAGAAAAAATAACTTAACACTATGCCATTCACATAGGCTCTTTATAGATGCCCTGTTCATAAATTCCCTTCTCAAAACAACACAAAAATGTGTTATGAACATAGCTGAATCTCTTATTTTAATTAAAAGTTTCAGAGTAGCAGCCGTGTTAGTCTGTATCCGCAAAAAGAAGAACAGGAGGACTTGTGGCACCTTAGAGACTAACAAATTTATTAGAGCATAAGCTTTCGTGGACTACAGCCCACTTCTTCGGATGCATATAGAATGGAACATATATTGAGGAGATATATATACACACACAGACAGAGAGCATAAACAGGTGGGAGTTGTCTTACCACCTCTGAGAGGCCAATTAATTAAGAGAAAACAAACTTTTGAAGTGATAATCAAGCTAGCTCAGTACAGACAGTTAGATAACAAGTGTGAGAATACTTACAAGGGGAGATAGATTCAATGTTTGTAATGGCTCAGCCATTCCCAGTCTTTATTCAAACCGGAGTTGATTGTGTCTAATTTGCATATCAATTCTAGCTCAGCAGTTTCTCGTTGGAGTCTGTTTTTGAAGTTTTTCTGTTGTAATATAGCCACCCGCAGGTCTGTCACTGAATGACCAGACAGGTTAAAGTGTTCTCCCACTGGTTTTTGAGTATTTTGATTCCTGATGTCAGATTTGTGTCCATTAATTCTTTTGCGTAGAGACTGTCCGGTTTGGCCAATGTACATGGCAGAGGGGCATTGCTGGCACATGATGGCATATATCACATTGGTAGATGTGCAGGTGAACTAGCCCCTGATGGTATGGCTGATGTGATTAGGTCCTATGATGATGTCACTGGAATAGATATGTGGACAGAGTTGGCATCGGGGTTTGTTACAAGGATAGGTTCCTGGGTTAGTGGTTTTGTTCAGTGATGTGTGGTTGCTGGTGAGTATTTGCTTTAGGTTCGGGGGTTGTCTGTAAGCGAGGACAGGTCTGTAAAAATTATTTTAATTAGTACCTTTCACATATCATGTAACTTGGTTAAATTTTTCTGAGCTTGGGTGCAGATTTTTTTTTCCTTAGGAGCATTCTTTTTTTGTAGAGGAGGCATAAGTGAGTGATGGTTGCCACCTGCTTTGGATATGAGAACCAGGACCTCCCTGGATATTGTGGAGCTAGTTGGCTCACTTCTGTTTTTTTTTTTTCTTTGTACCCCCTTATGTGTGTGTTGTCTCCTTGAGAACACCGAACAGAAGAAGAGTTATGCTTTTGGCCATGGAAGAAAGTGCAAGTTTGTAGGTACAGCCAATGAATCTCTTAATATGGAATAATACTTTGGTTTCTTTGCTGGGCTGTGGATGCAAGTAGGTCCACTGATAGGTGCATGACCCAGGGCTCACCTCTCCACTTGAAGACCTTAGGTTGCAGACTTCATCTCCCAGATTTATCCTTTGCTTTTTCAACTAGCTTTCTTTGTGGTGGTTAAAGTAAAACTGAGGTTTTTTTTTCCCTTCCTCGCTTTTGCCCAGGAACAGAAAATATTAGACATCCATAGCCAGTTGGAACATCTGGTACCTTCTTTCTTGCTGATAAGTCACTTCTGAAGTGTTGCAAGACACCACCAATACATCTTGGTTGATCAGGATTAGAGTTGCAGCTCTTAGGGACTATCTAATTGCTCTGAACCTGAGCCAATGGATACTGTGTTGGAGATCTGTCCCCACCCCCACCATTAGCCTAGGATGAAATTGTTCCCTGTTCTTGAATCTGGCATAGATTTTCTCAACCTACCCTCTCCAATTCCAACACAGTGTGGCATTCTGTGTACCCCTTGGCAACGGGAAAAGAAAAGACACGGATGGTGTGTCCTGTGAAATCAAGAAAATTTCTGCAGAAAATTCATGGCATCTATGCATAATAGTATGTCAGTGAAGAAACCTTTTGTTCTGATCCAAAAAACCCGAGCCCTGATAGATATGACTGGAGAACAAATGTCATTGTATCTCATGGCCACCAACTTCTAAATCCTGTTCTCTGATAGAAATAAAACTTCCCTGGAGGTGGTTTTCGCTGATGACTCTGAAAATTAATATTGACTGCATTGCATCATTTGGGTCTTGTTGATGTTGACAGATCCATATCGTTCCAGAATAGATGCTGAGGGGCATAATGGCTATTTTGTGGGCCTTTTCCAAGAAGAGTGCTTCAGAGACTCCCATCATCTTAGAATGAGTAAACATGAACCCTTTTCTTGCTTGACGAAAACACACTGTTCCCCTCCTGTGACGTCCTCTGTCTGGGTATCAGGGTGCGTCCCGGCTTGGCTGGCCTCCGGATCCTGGTGTGCAGGTTCTCCTTCCTTGGGAGCTAGCAGCATGCCGCCTCCTCCTCTTCCAGCGGTCCACCCAGACTGAGCAGCTCTGCAGGCTTTTATTACCTGTTCTCCAGTTGGAGCATGCCCAGCAGAGCTTCCGGGGTGTGGCTTCCTCTGCTAGGAAAGAAGGGTTAACCCCTGCACTACCAGTGTGGGGCCACTTTACCCCGTCACACACCCTCCCCCTTAAGACAGCCGCTGGGGCCAGCTGACCCTTGACCGCCTCCTCCCCCTCCTCTTCCCTGACTCAGGAAAAGAAGGCTGTATTCCCATGAGCCTTCCCCAGCTGGTGTAATACATGGAAGGAGTAGGGTTGGAGGGACAAGTACCATCGCATGATCTGGGTATTCGTTTCCTTCATGCTATTAATCCATCTGAGGGGTGCATGGTAAGTTACCAAGGAGATAATAGGTACTGCCTCAGTGCCTTGACCGCCCATTTAACTGCAAGGGCCTCCCGCTCTATGGTGGAATACCGGGTTTCTCAGAGAAACAGCTGTCGACCATGACCAGGATGTACTTGTAGCCCGAGCTGCTCTTTTCCAAGGGCCCCACCAAGTCAAGGCCTATCCACTCAAAGGGCACTCCAATCACCAGCAAAGGCACAAGGGGGGCTTTCGGTACCCCTTTTGGGCCGGCCTTCTGGTACTCGGGGCAAGAGGAGCAGTAATCCCGCACTTCTCGATGGATGCCCGGCCAGAAGAACTTCTGGGCCACCTGTTGCAGCGTTTTCTCCCTCCCCAAATGCCTAGCCCACTGTACTGAGTTAGCCAAGTGGAGTAAGTTCTCCGGAACTGCCGCGGGACCAATGGTTAGCACAGGTCCTCTTTCATTTATGGTTCCTGGACCACCCAATATAGTAGGTTGTTATGGATCTCAAAGCAGGAGCCTTGCTGCCGGCGTCGGGGTGGGTCTTCCTCCCCAGGGGGGACAGTCGCCTGCTCCCAGGCCCGGCTAAGGGTGGTGTCCTCCCTTTGTTCTTCAAGGAAGTCAGCATTGACATCCAGCCATCTGTGGCCCTCTTTCGTTGGGGCCTCGGTCGGGGCTTGGCCTCCTTCAGCTATCTCGGGATTCTCCGAGGGCCCCTCCAGGGGGTCGTCCAATGCTGGTTGGCCTAGTAATCCAGGCCTTTTGGCCTGCACCCCACTTCTCCTCACGGGCCGGGTACCCCACTCTCGCAGGAGGTCAGTGAAGCCCGGACAATCGTGTCCCAGAATCACTGGGTAAGCCAACTTCGGGGCCACCCCAACTAGACACCACACTCCTTGTTGAGCAACCTCGAGCTGCACCCAGACGGTGGGGCAGGGTTTCACATCTCCATGAATACACTGCAGGCGTATGGGGGCCCCGGTGGGGCTGGTGGGCTCTACCAGCCCCACCCGGATGACTGACTGGCTACATCCCAAGTCCACCAAGACCCAGGTAGACGTCCCATCCACTCTCACTGCTATGACAATCTTACCCGGTTCCCACTTCCGGGCGCATTGACCAGTGGCCCAAACCTGCCCATAATTACAATCCATGAACGGGATTGTCCTATCTGCCCACACTTGTAACACTGGTCCCACTTTTCTTTCCTAGGCGGGGTGTTATGGGAGGTGCTTAGTCTTCCCAATGGGTCTTTTTGGCTCTGCACGGGGTTCGCCCCTATTGGGTCTCTTGCACTGCAGGTTGGTGGGGTCCCCGCTGGCTGGGCATACAATGTGGGGTCCCTGCTGGCTGGGCATACAACGGGGGCTCCCTCCCTCCTCGTTGCACACCCCCCCCCCCCCCCATGCCGGGGTTGGGTTCCGTCCACCCGAGTTCCGCAATTTGGAACCGGCCCTCTCATCTTCCTCTGCTGCCAGGTAATCCTCCATTATGGAGGGCCGCTGCACCCACTCCTTCCCCCCCGGTAGGAAGGGTCTGGAGGAACTGCTCTAGGGACACAGTCTCAGCTACTTGAACGCTCGTCCGGCGCTCTGGTTCTAGCCACCTCCAACAGAGGTTGTGGATTCGCTGCGCCGTGGCTCATGGTCTGGCCCTAGCGCGTACCACTCTCAGAGGAGTTGCTAGCAGTAAGTCTTGGGGTTGATGCCTGTTTGGTCCAAGATGGCTGCCTTAACCTTAGAGTAGTCTAGCGCCTTCTGCAGATCGAGGTTGCAATATGCGGATTGGGCTGGACCCATCAAATAAGGGGTTAAGATAGTGGCCCAGTGTGCGGTCAGCCATTGGACAGTGGTTGTGACCCGCTCAAAAGTCATGAGAAGGGGCCTGGGGATGACCCTGAGGCCTATTTTTGTTAGGTGCACGGGTAGTCCTCTGAGACCATCCCCAGTGCATGTCCTGTCAACGTTGCCATCTGCTGAAATAGTTGCTCCTGGTGGGCTTGTTGTTGGGCAGTCAGATCCTGAATCAGCTGTTGCTGCTGCGCTGCCTGCAGTTGCTGTTGTGCTGCTAGCTGTTGGAGCAATTGTGCTTGCTGCTGCTGCTGTTGCACCACCTGCTGCTGCTGGCTGTCCAGCAGCCATTTCAGAAGTTTCTCTGGTTCCATCTTGGGTATCTGGGTCCTTATTTCAGCGCTGATCACTGCCCACATTCTCCACCAGTTGTGGCGGGCTTGGCACCCCACCGTCCCTTTGTGGCGGGGGGGATGGGGTGTCAGGACCTCGCCACTTACAAGTTCACACGCCCACCTTTCTGCGTGTGGCCGGTTGCGGCCTAATGGCCTCCCTCCACACAGTCACCCCTTGATTGGGGGAGTGTGGCCTGGTGGCCGGAGTCCAGGTAACTCGCCCACAAGCGTTGGGGCAGTGTGGCCCAATGGCCAGGGTCCATATAACTCACCCCCCCATGGGGGCACAGTGCAGCCTAATGTCCAGAGTCCATGCAACCCCCTCCTTGCAAGCGGGGTAGTGCAGCCTAGCGGCAGGAGTCTATAGGATTCACACAGTTCAAGGGGAGGTTGTAGGGTGACCCGAGCCCGCCAGCTCCACCGGGTCCCAACCCAGGGCCCTGGTAGTGGCAAGCTCCCCTTGCCAGCAGCTCGGCGGGGATCTGCCCGCAACACACCGAGCGGCTATGCGGCTCTACTGCCGTTTGCCTCTAAAGTTCCCTTGGGTCACTTCCTACCATAGATGCCAGGTTCTCTGCTTTGGGGGGCCATCCGGTCTGTTCCACTCCTGTGACATCCTCCATCTGGGTATCAGGCTGGCCTCCGAATCCTGGTGCGCAGGCTCTCCCTTCTCGGGAGCTAGCAGCGTGCCGCCTCCTCCTCTGGTGGTCCACCCAGACTGAGCAGCTCTGCAGGATTTTATACCTGTTCTCCAGTTGGTGCATGCCCTTCCGGGGCGTGGCTTCCTGTGCTAGGAAAGAAGGGTTAACCCCTGCAGTACCAGTGCGGGGCCACTCTGCCTCGTCACACACTATATTAAGTATAGTGTTCTGCATTTTCACTTTTTATTCTTGAAAAATAAAATTCCGGGATTTTTTCTCTGTTTATTTTCCAAACATTAAAACTGGGGTGAAACAGGGTTAAATCTAAGTTTAAAAATCAGGAAATATCAGGAAAAAAGAAAAAAAAAACTTAAATATGCACATTTTACAACAGTATAATTGAAACTTTTTGTATGTACAAAGGTATTTTTGTCTCTCTTGGGATAGTAGTTTTCCCAGAAATCTTGGTTTGTGTATGCTGCATAATTTTCTTCACAGTATCATCACTTATGTTGAGCCTCTTGCTTTCTTGGAGGTAGCCCAACTTTGAAAATAAGCTCTGTATATCAATAGATCCAGGGACTCAAAGCTCACCATGCCACTTCGCTGAAGTTCAGAAGAGTATCTTGATGACTGTTCCAAAAAGCCTGCACAACCAATTTCACATTGTTGTGGTTAGGCATGTTCATGTAAGTAGTAAATTTCCCTTTCAGGTTTGAAATTTCATCGTTCATGACAAATGGTTGAAACACTTTGATGTAACGATTGTAGACTGCTGCAAAATTCATTTTTGAGGACGGGGTTCAACACCTAGATGACATTCCAAAAAGAATCTTCGGCACCAAATACTTCAGGGATCAGATTACAGGCCACAGTCATTTCCTACTGAGCTTTGTGTTGAAGGTTTTGAATCCTTTTTTGGGTTTCTCATGTTCAGAGTTGGAAGGATGTCCAGAAACAGATGGGTTTTCTTGCCATAGGATGCTCTTGCAGCTTTTGTGCTCAATTCAGCTGAGATTTTGGTTGTCAGGATCAGGTAAACATCAGTATTGGCAAACGTGTTGGCAGTAGTTGGCGAAAACTCCAGTGTTTTCTGTAGGTCACACGGTGATTCCAAGTTTTCAACAATGAACATTACCTTGGTGCGCAGAATCTGGTGGTCATTTAGGTTATTCGCCAGCTTCTTCTTTAGAACCAACAAACTCAGGATGATCTAGGAGACACATTAGTACAGTCCATGTGTTGTTTACATGACAGGCAGCAAAGTACAAGCTCATCCACCAAGGTGGCACTGCAGGGGTAGGTAATCAGCTATTGGCTCTGCACTCATTTCACACTGTGTAAAACAAAGCCTTCAACTTGCTTGCATACTTGAAAATGGCCCTGAATCCAATGATGCAAGATTTCTTCTGTAACAGCAGCTTCTGACAGTACAACAGTTAATCAGAGGAGCAGGACAGGTAACATGTAGCAGCTCCGGTTTCAGTTTGAACTTATCCATGTAGGAAGCAGTGTTAGCTGTGGCCACATTTTCCAAAGTTAGTTGGTATGTCTCAAACATGTCAGTTATTGCTGTGTCGACAAAATGGCTGTCAGCAGAGGGGATGAATGTCCTATCAGCACAAGACAATGCAGGTTTATTTGCTGTGAAATAAAACAAACAAAAATAAAAGGTCAAGAATCGGATGCTCCAAAGCATCGGGAGACTCATCAAAAATCAGACTAGACACCACATTTCCATCAACTCGTTCCATCAGTTTAGCTACTAAAGCATTGTCATTTATTTCAGATACTTCTGAGTGAGGTTGTCTGTTTTTGCTGCTGAACAGAGTCACCAATAGACCCCTCTGTAATTAACAGCGGTTGGCCGGCAAAACAAATAGCACACACAAATTTGTTGACACAATCATTCTATGTCCTCTCTCTCATTAAAGCCCCGTGAAAAGTCCTGATATTGACAGTTTATCCTATAGCTCGCTTTCTTCTTTAAGCTCCTTGTGTCACTTGCTTTTGACATGCTCCTTTAACCTGTCAGACTGAGGACTGACCTCAATGCTGCAATACTTGCAACACAATGCAACCTATTTGGTCCTGTTTTTACTACTTTTGAAAATTTCTAACACTGATTTTCTTGTTGGTATTCAGGCATAGATTTGCGGTTTTGCACCATGTTTATTTTTATTTATCCACGAAGGATTGGTTGTTTAAATTCATCACCATACTAAACGACTGCAAAGAAATATGTGGGAAGAGTTTCCTTGTGAGCCAATCATAGCGCGATATTAATGTTGTTTGATTTTCCGACATCCACGGCATGGTTGTTCTGTGTTTTACACTGCGGACTCAACAATCATGTAAAATGAGTGTTGTTAAACACTAACAAAGTACCTGAAAAAATATTGACTGGATTGATAAGGGAGTTTGGTTTATACTGCTCTACATCTGTTTAATTAAAAAAAATTGGTAATTTATCAGTGAAAAATCAGTAAAAACTGAAAATGCACAACACTAAATTAGAACTTGGAGTGGCAGGTAGGCCAAAATGTGGAGTAGGATACCAGTAATATTGTCTGATGCATGTGAAGCTGAAATCTCCTGTGGGAGGCTAAATAATACTGTATAAATAGGTGGTTTTAGACCAATTCGTGATAGGAAGAATAAACTATTGGAAATGGCTCTTACGGTAGAATTTAGGATCTATATCCTGAACTCTGGCTTCCAGAGGAATCTGTTCAAGAACTTCTGGTTGAGAGTCCATTGTCTTGTTCCCAGGGAGATCAATTACCTCACCTTGAAGCTGATTGTATATTTCAGTCTTCATACTTTGGAGTTTCAAATCAGTAGAGGGACGAGGGGATGTCAATAACCTTGATTTTGGAGTTACATTTAATTTGCAGTTGTAAGCCAGGCTGGATGCCTCTGTCTAAAAGTCATTCTTCTCATGCAGTACTGAACCAGCACCTTGAAATTTCATGCCACTTGCCCCTGAAGTCATGCTTGCTTGAAAGATATACAGGGGTTTTGTTTTGTTTTGTTTTTTTGCCCCTCCTGTAGTATCTCTTCTCTTGTGACACTTGGTGTATTCAATAAGCTAGTTAGAATTACTGGAGGGATATTCAAATTGAGCACAAGAGTACCAATATCTGTGGTAATGTCTACACTTATTTTTCAGCTACCAGGTTTCCTTAGATTTTCCTATTTTTATTTATTTAAAGGAGGTTCCCATGGCAGTTCCATTTACAGTTGCCAAAGCGTCTTCCCAGTGCGATGATTAACAGAAACCTGTACTACTTTGCCTGGGATTTGGCTTTCCATGGTCTCGGCACAGTTGGTGATGTGATTGTGACACAGAATTTATTTAATTGCTTTTACTGTAAATCTCATGCTGTTGGTGAGGATGTGGGTGAGCTCTCCCACAAGAGCTATGGCTAAGGAAATCTTTCTTAAATAAGGCTTCAAGTTCAGAAGATCTTCTGATCTTGAATGACACAGTGCACAACAAGGAGTGTGACCTTGCATGCATGAGTCTAGCACAAGAAGTGAGGACAGCATATGAAGGGGCTGCTGAGGTGACTTAATTTTTTATTATAGTATTCTTTTAAATACAGACTTGCCACTTCTTTAGCTAGACATGACAGTTGCATCAACTTTTGGGAGTATAAATCGTAATAGATTTACCTTTGGTTGATCTAATTCCCCTTCTCTCCCACTTCCTCCCATGTTTTCTTTTTTAGAGGCTTATCTGGGGGAAATAGAGAATCTGAACAACAAGGAGTCCGGTGGCACCTTAAAGACTACTCTTCAAAAAGATTTCAAATTACTGCTCTTCAAAATACTGATTCTGTGATCAGAGTCTAAAGTCTTGGGGGGGGGGGGCAAACAAAACAAAACAAAAACCTAGTTCTGTTGGCCTACACCTCTCCATCATAAATTAAACACACACACACACACACACACACACACACACACACACAATAAAAAAGCTGCTACTGAGCTTTCAGTTATTAGGTGGCTAACTTGGTACATTTTGAAAGCTTTCAAACATAGATGCCTTCTCCCACCTCAGAGTCATGGAAGCCTCCTGGCCTGAAGGATCATATCCAACATACAGAGAAAGATGTAGGCTAGCCACCTTTCACACCTTCACTCTGTTCTACAAACTAAATGTGCAAGTCCCCTCAGTCTTTACCACTGGAGGTAGAGAGCCACATACCATGCTTACTCAGTAACTGATTTATTTATTTTTTAGAAAAATGTATGGTGGGAGGGATAGAAAGAAGCTGTGAGACACAGCTTCTCATTCATCCTTTGTTTTCCTCCTTCGGTGAGACACTGCTATTGGATATCCCAATGTAATGTAGCTGCAGACTTTCCCTGTGAACAGGGCAGGTGCAAGGAAGTTTCGTGCCCTAGGCAAAACTTCCACCTTGCCTTCCCCCCTCCCCCCCCCCCAGCCCTGAGGCAGCTCCCCTCCACCCTGAGGCACCCCTCCTGCGACAGCTCATAGTTAGTCAGTTTCTAAGATCTGCTTTTTTCTTTCTGTCCAGGCTGCCAAATTTCACGTCTAGGCCCTCCACTGTGGTTGAGCTTTTGGATTTGGTTTGTAGAATTCCAAGCATAATGAAACATCAATCTTAACTGAGTACTTTGGACACTACTACAATTCAAACAGTTAAAAATTATGATAATTTGAAAAAACAGAGGTAACTATCAATAGTCACAGATTCAAAATTTATTCTTTCTCGTTTTTTCTATTTTTTTATTATTATTACTACACATTTTAAGGCTTTGCATACAAAGTAACACCAATTAAAAATAGTTCATTTTGGAGTAGGGAAGAAAAAGCCCTAGAAATTTCCAGTTGCTCGACTGAATAAAATAGCTTCAGCTTTCTATTCTTAAACCAGAGGGTGTTTGTAGTAGTGCCGAATTCCCTTTTAAACTAAAAACTGCTATTTATAACATCCTACACTACTTGCAAAGTTAAATGTTGTTAGCACAATCTCCGGCAAATTGCACTAACCCAATTATATTAAATTGTTCTGATAGTAATTGTACAATTACTAATTATCCCAGTCTTCTAGTAAATCAGGTCTATTGCCCTGAATTTTAAGAAGAGTGTTAATGCCTTTTGGCATAACTCAATTAATGCGTAATGTGTGTAAAATGAATGGTTTTTCTGTAAAAATTTGTTTGCATGTTGCATTCCTCCCATCTTGGATTAGGCAGGAAAATTATTGCCCTAGCTGCACACCCAAGTGGCTTGCTGAATAACTCGATAAATACTAATACTATACTTTTGGAATGTAAAAATTTCCATTCCTGACCAAATTAATAGTTCGTTCATTTTGTAACTTGTCTCCAACAATGGTCAGTACCAGCAATGCCTGAGCTAACGGGGTGAGAAAAGGTGCTCCCCTGGCAGCCTTTAGGTGTACATACGTATGACATCTTTTCACACACAGCGGGAGAGTGAGCCCTCTCCACACCCTCATTGGGCTGGAATTAGGGTTGTGATACTGTGGGTGGTCCATTACCCTGCCAATTGCAAAACTTGGCTCTGTCACTGCATACCAGCTGCTGTTTCAGAAAGAGGTGCAAAGAAATCCCTGCATTTTGTATCTTTTCTACCCATGATTGTGAATGCTTTCATTATCATCTAATATCGTTCTCTTTTGAATCTTCCAAACTCTTGATTTTAATGCCATGTTGTGGTAATGAGTTCCCAAGGTTAATAATATTTTCTGTAATTTTTTTCTCTTGATCAGTTTTAAAGTTGTTCCTTTTCAGTTTCATCTTGTGTGCCTCCATTTTTGGGTGCCCAACTTCAGACATTAATGTAGCCCAGTTGTCAGTGGGCAAATACTTAGCATTTTCTGGAGAAAACAAACAAACAAACAAAAAACAGGCTTAAAAGTGTCTGAGGTTGGGAATCCAAAGCTTGAGGCAATCATTAGTCACTTTTGAAAATCTAGGGCTCTGTTACTGCCACCTATCACTCAGCCCTTTCTCCAGATCAGTTGTAAATACATTTACAGGTTCTGGTCCTATTACAGAACCTCAGGACACTCCACTGTTAACCTTCTACAGTGTCGAAAACTGACCATTTATTCCTATCTTTTTTTTCTTTACTGTTTTCAACCAAATCCAGGATAGAACTTGACCTCTGACTCAGAGTACTTTAATTTCATTAATAGCCTCCTCTGAGAGTCTTTGTCAAAGGTTGTGCAACATGACTTGCTGTAACAAGATAATCAATACTGACAGCACTGCTAAACAGGATTGTTCCAAGTGCAAAGATCGTAAACGTCAAGAACAAAATGTTCAAATCTGGATACAATAGGTGTGCCAGGCAAAAATCTCATGCACCGGATTAAAATCTAATAATAAGGATATTAGAGAGACTTTGTCTTCAGTTACAATAAGTTCAACATATAGCTTCCTATTATTTCAATTAAATGGTTTGATAGGACTGTAAAAAACAAAAATCACTTCCACCAGAGTATGACATGATTTTTTGTGCAAGACCATTCCACCCTTCCTATCAGGATTAGAGAACGTACATCACTTAAGCATATGTAGTGTTGGGCTACATCTACACTACAGACCTTACAGTGGCAGAGCTGTACCCCTGCAGCTGCGCCACTGTAAGGTCTCCTGTGTAGCTGCTCTATGCAGTCAGGAGAGAGCTCTCTTGTTGGCATAATTAAACCAGCCCAATGAGCGGCAAGAGCTATGTCGGTGGGACAGCATCTCCTGCTGACATAAGGCTGTCCACTCCTTTTGTCGATGAAACTTATGTCTGTCAGGGGTGTGTTTTTTCACACCCTTTACCAACAAACATTTTACTGACAAAAGTGCTAGTGTAGACTTAACCCCTTGGTCTCAGGCTATTAATGAGAGAAGGTGGGTGAGGTAATATCTTTTATTGGACCAACTTCAGTTGGTGAGAGAGACAAGCTTTCAAGCTTACACAGAGCTCTAGCTAAGGTCTGGGAAACTTACTCAGAGTGTCACAGCTAAATAAAAGGTTTATTTATAAAATATTATTTAAAGCATAAGTAGTTAACACACATTTCAAGGGGCCATTCAAGATGAAATGGCTTATTAGCACCCTTCCAGTCATAGGGAGGAAAGGAAGCATCTGTTAGTTGTAATAGCCATAAATCCAGTCTCTATTCAGTCCATGATTTTTAGTGTCTTGCAAACTTATGAATTTAAGCTACCTGGCTCATCTTTTGAAAGTGTTGTGCAGGTTTCTTTTGGGGCTGAGGACTGATAGGTCAGATATAGAGTGATCACTAAATTTCCCAGAACTGAAGTAGAGCTCTATGTAAGCTTGAAAGCTTCTCTCTCTCACCAACAGAAGCTGGTCCAATAAAAGATATTATCTCACCCACCATGTCTTTCTTAAGCATGACAGTATTGCTGTACCTTCATAAATGTTATCTGGAATTTTTATAATAAGTGCATGATGACTTTCATTTGAAGACCTTATATTTTTCAGTGCAGCATATGAAAATATATTGTCCTGAATGACAACTCCTATTTTAATGTGCACATTTCATCTTTGTATTATAGCATAATATATATTGCTATACTATAGTTTAGAAAGATAATTGTGTACCAGTAACACACACTATTCTTAAGAAGTGTTAGTGAAGTGTACACTCAGTACTATCAAATAGACACACCTAATAAAGATACCTTCTGGATGCTGTTTAACATTGTATCATGACAAATTTATAAACCACAAAAATATCTATATAAATCTCTATACATTACTGCTATAAAAAACTTCCAACATTTCTATTCATACCACAATATTATTGTTTTCATCCCTTGTGAAATCCTTTGTATGCTCAGATAATGGGATTTCTGCCGACTTTCTAACATATTGTAGTTGAACAATCATCAGCCTTTTCACTTCATACTATTCTAGATCAAACAGAAGAATCCTGAGTCTAGGTAAATGTAAAACATTGTAGCATCAATTAAACCAAGCTGTTTTATGTATAGAAATTACCACATGTGAAGCAAGGCGCAGCTGTGTGCAAATGTACTTTACAGTGATGAAGTTGCTTTTCTTTTCATAAAAAGTGCTGACAGACTGAAGTTGATGTAAGACTTTCCAGACATGGCTACAGCACCATATACATCTAGAATTCTTTTTTTTTTTTAAATCAGCATTAGGGAATAATAGAGTTTTAAGATGGAATGTCCTTTTCCAGTGCACCATGCACTATTCATACTGGGTGAGATACATTCAGTACAGAAAACCTGGAAAAATGTACGTATGAACCATTTAAATCCCCTGTAAACCCTCTAAACAAAGGTTAAGTGGGACTTAAACGTTGCACAGGCTTGTTGCACAACAGGTTTTCTCCAGTTAATATGGTAGTTTCTAATATGATGAAAGCTGCAACGTTTTAAAGCAACATGCATAAACTGTGTCTTGTTTAATTCATGTAATCCTATTTCTCATGTATTTTATCTATAAAAGAATAATCATTTCCCATCACCCTTCAGTAAGAACAATAAATAATGCTTAACATATTTAAGATATAAAATGGATCTTGCTTACCCAGCCATCAAGGAAATAATGCCTCCCTTATTAATTTATACAAGATGGAACTGTACGAGTCTACATTTAAACCCACAGACTTGAACAAGTTTGCATTAAGCAAAATAATGTTAGTCTTACAAAAAAAAAAAAAAAAGAAAACTTGAAACACACACATACCACAGCACTCCACTCAAAGCAGATTAACGTCTGCATATCAAACCTTAAATAAACCATTCACATCATCAATACAAATGTCACTTTTTATATTAGGTGAAACTCAAAGGGGCATATTTCATTGTAAAAGATGAGGTTCTCTTGCAGCAAATTGAAATGTACCATGTTCATTATTTATGTATTGGACAACATAAGTAAATGGGTCTGTTTTTCACTAAGGATTCTCCACTTAACAGCTAAAAGAGACCACCTTCTCTCGTCCATAGCCATAGAGATCAATCTAGTCCAAAGCTGAGCATTTTCTGTTCTTTAATTTTGCTGTTCATTAGCAATTATGTTTTCAGAAGAGAAACCCTCAAAATAAATGCTGGACTAGGAAAGGAGAAGAGAAGCTCCGTTGCATGCGCTCCATCCCACGCCCCATGGAAGCACCCTCTCTATTAGCTCTGAAGCATTGTCATTCCATGGGCTGGGAGAAAGATTAACCCAGAGAGCAGACCTTCTTTGTAACATGATCCTCTTGGAGCCAGGAGGCTATCCACATAAAAGATAATACTATTTCTAGCAGAATTCATTTCCCTTTACTACTTATAAGGGTTTAACATAGCAGCATGCCTGCTGTGGGAGAGGGGCGACTGAGAAGCATATGGGGCAGTCCTTCCATATGTTTGGGGGTTCCTTTTTTTCTAGATTATTAGGGATCTATGGTGTTTGGAGACTTGCTCCCTACCATAAATATTTCCTCCCTGAGGAAAATCTAAGTAAGAAACTGTGAGGTTACCTTTATGTAGTTTACTCTGTCCCCTTCCCATCCATTTAATTTAGAAAGAGGGCAGTGGGACAAGAAGAGGGAAATACACAATATAGCTAAAATATTTTCATTCTGACAAAATTATATGTATTGACTTTCCTTATTTTCACTCATTCATATGTCTAGTTTGTTCCTTCACTTATCAACAATGATAACAGTCCTGGTATTAAAATACACCTTTGACATGTTGAAACATTTATTACTTGTAATCGCCATCAATGTTGATAGCAAATTAACTTGCTCAGAAAGAATCCTGGCCATAGCTCAGTTTGATTTTTTAAAAGGCAGAGCAAATAATGTTGCTCCTGAAAGGGACACAGCACAAGCGGAGAAACCGGTTTCCCCAACAGCCAGGATATGTTTATCACCCTGGACCTGGAGCCAGTAACCCCCGAACTCACCCAAGGCGCGCTCCCAGACCCTGAGGGCACACAGGGGACCTCTGGTGAGTGTACCTTTGTAAATATTACACATGGTTTAAAAGCAAGTGTTTTTAATGATTAATTTGCCCTGGCAATCGCGGCCAATACAGCTACTGGAAAAGTCTGTTAACGTGTATGGGGATGGAACGGAAATCCTCCAGGGACATCTCCAGAAAGCTCTCCTTCATGTACTCCCAAAGCCTTTGCAAAAGGTTTTTGGGTAGGGCTGCCTTATCCCGTCCGCCATGGTAGGACACTTTACCATGCCAGGCCAGTAGCACGTAGTCTGGAATCATTGCATAACAAAGCATGGCAGCGTATGGTCCTGGTGTTTGTTGGCATGCAGACAACATCCATTCCTTATCTCCCTTTGTTATCCTCAGGAGAGTGATATCATTCACGGTCACCTGGTTGAAATTGGGTGATTTTATTAAGGGGGCATTCAGAGGTGCCCCTTCCTGCTCCGCTGAACAGAAATGTTCCCCGCTGTTAGCCATGCCATGGGGGGGAGGGGTGAAGTGATCATCCCCGATAATTGGGTGTGGGGGGGCAGGTGGGTTAGTTGGGTTAGTTGGGTTTGTGCTGCATGTTAACCTGGAAACCGCAGCCCCTCCTTTTACATTGCAAACCCATTTTGAATGGCCAACCCAACGGGTGCTTGGTATGGGAAATGAGGGCGCTACTGTTTGAAACCATTCCCACATGTTAAGAAGGTTAAAAAAGCCAAAAAGACTGTGGCTTACCATGGCTGCCTGCAAGCCGAAATCTGTTGCCTGGCACTGCATGAGTGATCTCTCACACCAAACCAGCAGGCCCTCAATATAAGAGGAAAAATGCAACCTTGTAACGAAAGCACATGTGCTGTGTAATGTGAACAGCAAAATTTAACGTGAAAGAGTGTACCCGTTCTCTAAAATGTCTTTTTTTAACCACCTCTCCCTTCTCCACCACCAGCTGCAAATGTTTCTCCTTCACAGAGGCTAGTGAAGATTAGAAGGAGAAAACGGCGGACTCGGGATGATATGTTCACGGAGCTCCAGATGGCCTCCCACGCTGAAAGAGCACAGCAGAATGCGTGGAGGCAGTCAATGTCAGACTACAGAAAAGCACAGTATGAACGGGAGGAGAGGTGGCGGGATGAATCGCGGGATGAACAGAGCAAGTGGCGGGCTGAAGATGATAGGTGGCGTCAGCTTGCAGAGAGAAGGCAAGAGTCAATGCTCCGGCTGCTGGAGCATCAAACTGATATGCTCCAGCATATGGTTGAGCTTCAGGAAAGGCAGCAGAAGCAGAGACCGCCACTACAGCCCCTGTGTAACCAACAGCCCTCTCCCCAAGTTCCATAGCCTCCTCACCCAGATGCCCAAGAACACGGTGCGGGGGCCTCCGGCCACCCAGTCACTCCACCCCAGATGATTGCCCGAGCATCAGAAGGCTGGCCTTCAATAAGAGTTAAAGTTTTAAACTGCAGTGTGTCCTTTTCCTTCCCTCCTCCCCCATCCTGGGTTACCTTGGCAATTCATCACACAACATTAATAAAGAATGCATGAATGTGAAGTAACAATGACTTTATTGCCTCTGCAAACAGTGCTTGAATGGGGGAGGGAAGGGTGGGGTGGTTGGTTTACAGAAAAGTAGAGTGAACCGGGTGGGGGGGGGCGGAGGGTTCATCAAGGAGAAACAAACAGAAGTTTCACACCGTAGCCTGGTCAGTCACAAAACTCGTTTTCAAAGCTTTTCTGATGCGCACCACGCCCAGCTGTGCTCTTCTAACCGCCCTGGTGTCTGGCTGCGCTTAATCAGCGGGCAGGGGATGTGCCTCAACCTCCCACCCTGCCATAAATGTCTCCCTCTTACTCTCACAGATATTGTGGAGCGCACAGCAAGCAGCCATAACAATGGGGATATTCTTTTTGCTGAGGTCTGAGCGAGTCAGTAAGCTGCACCAGCGCGCTTTAAAACATCCAAATGCACATTCCACCTCCATTCGGCACTTGCTCAGCCTGTAGTTGAACAGGTATTGACTACTGTCCAGGCTGCCTGTGTACGGCTTCATGAGCCATGGCATTAAGGGGTAGGCGGGTCCCCAAGGATCACAAGAGGCATTTCAACATCCCCAAGGGTTATTTTCTGGTCCGGGAAGAAAGTCCCTTCCTCCAGCTTTCGAAACAGACCAGAGTGCCTGAAGACGCGAGCACCATGTACCTTTCCCGGCCATCCCACATTGATGTTGGTGAAACATCCCTTGTGATCCACCAGGGCTTGCAGCAGCATTGAAAAATACCCCTTGCAGTTTATGTACTCAGTGGCTTGGTGCTCCGGTGCCAAGATAGGGATATGGGTTCCGTCTATCGCCCCACCACAGTTTGGGAATCCCATTGCAGCAAAGCCATCCGCTATGGCCTGCACGTTTCCCAGAGTCACTACCCTTGATATCACCAGGTCTTTGATTGCCCTGGCAACTTGGACCACAGCAGCCCCCACAGTAGATTTGCCCACTCCAAATTGATTCCCGACTGACCAGTAGCTGTCTGGCATTGCAAGCTTCCACAGGGCTATCGCCACTCGCTTCTCAACTGTGATGGCTGCTCTCATCCTGGTATTCTGGCAATTCAGGGCAGGGGAAAGCAAGTCACAAAGTTCCATGAAAGTGCCCTTATGCATGCGAAAGTTTCGCAGCCACTGGGAATCGTCCCACACCTGCAGCACGATGCGGTCCCACCAGTCTGTGCTTGATTCCCAGGCCCAGAATCGGTGTTCCACGGCATGAACCTGCCCCAGTAACACCATGATTTGCACATTGCTGGGGCCTGTGCCTTGTGAGAGGTCTATGTCCATGTCAATTTCCTCATCACTCTCGTCGCCATGCTGCAATCGCCTCCTCGGCTGGTCCTGGTTTTGCTTTGGTATGTCCTGGCTCTGCATATACTCCAGGACAATGTGCGTGGTGTTCATAGTGCTCATAATTGCCACAGTGATCTGAGTGGGTTCCATGATCCCAGTGCTATGGCGTCTGGTCTGAAAAAAGGTGCGAAACTAGTATCTGATGGAGGGAGGGAGGGGCGAGTGACGACATGGTGTACAGGTACAGGGAATTAAAATCAACCAAGGTGGTTGTGCAGCAGGGAGAAACATAAACAACTGTCACACAGAATGCCCCCCCCCCCCAAGATTGAACTCAAAACCCTGGGTTTAGCAGGCCGTTGATTTCACGGAGGGAGGGGGAAGCAAATGAATACAGAACAAATCTATTTTTTTACATCTTAAGCTGGCAGATGACGGTGCAGCATGACTGATAGCCCTCGACATCTTCTGGGTGCTTGGCAGAAAATACTGGGCGCTTGGCAGAAAATAGCATACTACGACTGATAGCCATCATCATCGAGACTGTTCAATAGGACTGAGCATGTCTGCCCAGGTGCCCATGATTGACAGCCACTGCAGTACAACGACGACGGATATCAGTCGTAATATACCATCTTCTACCAAAAGGCAAGGGGCTGCTGCTGTGTGCAATGCAGCCCCACGTCTGCCAGCACCCAGATTGCCGATGAAGGCTACCAGTCATACTGTACCGTCTACTGCCAAAAGGCAATTAGCTGCTGCTGTGTAGCAATGCAGTACCATGTCTGCCAGCACCCAGATGACATATGGTGACGGTGAGCTGAGCTGAGCGGGCTCCATGCTTGGTGTGGTATGTTGTCTGCACAGGTAACCCAGGTAAAAAGGCGCGAATTGATTGTCTGCCGTTGCTCTGACGGAGTGGGAGGTGCCTGACGACATGTACCCAGAACCCCCCGCGACACTGTTTTGCATCATTCAGGCATTGGGATCTCAACCCAGAATTCCAATGGGAGGTGGAGACTGCGGGAACTGTGGGATAGCTATCCACAGTGCAATGCTCCGGAAGTCGACGCTAGCCTCGGTACTGTGGACGCGGTCCGTCGACTTAATGCACTTAGAGCATTTTATGTGGGGACACACACAATCGGCTGTATACAACCGATTTCTATAAAACCGGCTTCTATAAATTCGACCTAATTTCATAGTGTAGACATACCCTAAGTCATCTTTACTATTCATCAATATAAAATTGTTCTATGTATTCTCTTTTTAAGTTTTATTTAATTCATGGATACTGGTACTGATTGAATTTTTATCACTTATTTGCACACCAATTGTCGCAATTTGAAAGCTAATTTTCAACACTGATTTTTTCATGAATATTGCATCTCCCTGTTTTGTTACATATTCAAAGCTGCTGATGGTGATCTAAAATGTATTAATAATGTTTAAGGAAAGATTCTGACCAAAATATACAATAAATTGACATTAGTACAATTGAAGGGAAAAGTCTATCGCTGCACTAAACACAATCATGTTTCTATTTGGCAACAGCAATGTGGTTCCCATTGGTGCTTTGTCAAGTTGAATAGAGCAATGCCATGCTAAAAGAAATAGGGTAATAGTTGAACCCTTTACCGGTATATCCTCACATGTACGTGCATTTTGTATTTTACAATGTACCTAAATATATCATTTATTTACCTTCATGTAAACTCTTTTTAAAATACAACTCAACTGCTAGGGGGGGAAAAAACCAAAACTGATGATAAAGAAACTATGTAAATGAAATAGTGTCTTCTCCCCTGCTGTGTTACCCACTGAAAAAGTTACAATATTTCTCATAAATATGTTTCAATATATTTGAGAGACAGATTATAGCAACAAAGTTTGTTTTGTCATTCTATTGTCGTAGATGTAATCATTTTGACTAATGGATGTTAATGTAACAGAGTCGGCATTTGCTCACTGAATATTGTTATCTTGCTTTCCTATCCTAATGGTAGTATTGGACCTAAAATGTTTATAAATGAGTTTAAAGTATTCTCTGCCCTATATTTTGAGAAGGAAAATAAATATCATGAATTTGTGCTCTATTCTTCTCCAGACTACAAAGATAATATTAATCTATTAACCCACCATTAAACACACTCAGTGTGGACTCTGTATGTGACATCAAAAACATTCTGACTAACCCCAAGTAACAGTCCTGAGAATTACTCAATAGCCACCTCATTTATTCCATTCCCAGAAACTAACCGGTATGTCTTTTGAGTTTAAAGGTCTTTCTAAAAAAAAAATAAAGAGAAAAAATAAAGAACTACAATCCTATTACAGGTAATCTGCAAATTTAAGACAACTTTGTATGGCTGATTTTGGGATCCAGTTTTCCAGACAAACTTATCAAAAGGCATAAACAAGGAACAAGGATAACTCTAGAAACCAAGGGAAAGGCAAAAGGGCACTGGTGAAGCCTGCTTTTGAAAATATAGTGACAAAACTGAAAAGGTCTGTCAGATTTTACAATCACATTACCAAATTTTCCATCTTTATTTTTGTGGAATTCTGTCATTTTCATAATTTTCACAGGTTATCATTTTCACAAAAAATATGTAGCTGGAGCAGATAAGGTAGCTTTTTGTAGGAAGAAATACAAAATGGCTTCTTTCCGCCACACCTCCCAATCCATGGAAGTCTTTACCTATGGGATGAAATGCTGGACCCACTGACTTCACCCATGATCTTTACATTCTTGGCTTCTGTAGCTTGAAGAAGCAAGTGGCAGTCCCTTACATGGGTTGCTGGGTATTTCTTATATGTGATATAATGCTGACACTGTCCACCGTTCCTCCACTAAATGAATGTGTATTAAATATAGATTGGAAACTAATAGGAGCATATTAGCCTACATTATAAAAAGGGACTAGGGAATAGTGAATTTTGGTGCATTCATTTTTGGTTGTCCAACATGAGACATCTTAAAGGAGTATGATTTTTCAAGAAGCAGGTCCTCGACACTTTCTGACAATCATGCCCCTTTCACGTGTCAGGTTGGGTACCCAAAAACTGATACTCCCACACTCACTAGTTGCTTTTTAAAACTTATTCCTTAGCTTCAATAAGACGTGGTGGCCTGGGAAGCAGAAAAGAAGAAATGGGCTTTTACACAAATCTGCCTCCCCTCTTTGTACACGCTGCGAAATACAAGCAGATTCAGTGCATCTTGAAACATCCACAGTTTTTATTTCACATGCATCATAGGGGTAAGTATACAACAATTTATTTGACCAATTTAGGGCCTGATCTGAAGCCCACTGAAGTCAATTAGATCCTTTCCATGGACTTCACTAGGCCGTGGATCAGACTTAGTCCTTTTTGTTTGTCTCTTAGTAGATAATGATTTAACATAAGAACGGCCATACTGGGTCAGACCAAAGGTCCATTAAGCCCAGTATCCAGTCCTCTGACAGTGGCCAATGGCAGGTGCTCCAAAGGGAATGAACAGAATAGGTTATCATCAAGTGATCCATGCCCTGTCACCCCAAACCCAGCTTCTGGCAAGCAGAGGCTAGGGACACCATTCCTGCCCATCCTGGCTAATAGCCATTGATGGACTTATCTTCCATGAATCTATCTAGCTCCCTTTTGAACCTCGTTATAGTATTGGCCTTCACAACACCCTCTGGCAAGGAGTTCCAGAAGTTGACAATGCATTGTGTGAAAAAAATACTTTGTGTTTGTTTTAAACCTGCTACCTATTAATTTCAGTATTCAAGGTGTGGTAGTACCATGGATTTATAGAGAGGCAATATGATATTTTCTGTCTTATTATCTATCCCTTTCTTAATGATGCCCAACATTCTGTTCACTTTTTTGACTGCCGCTGCACATTGAGTGGATGATTTCAGAGAACTATCCACAATGACTACAAGATCTCTTTCTTGATTCGTAGCAGCTAATTTAGACCCAATCATTGTGTGTGTGTGTGTGTGTGTATATATATATATATATATATATATATATATATATATATATATATATATATATATATATATATATATATAAAAAAATAATTAGGCTTATGTTTTCCAATGTGCATTACTTTGCATTTATCAACATTAAATTTAATCTGCCATTTTGTTGCCCAGTCACCCAGTTTTGTGAGATCCTTTTGTAGCTCTTCGCAGTCTGCCTGGTACTTAAATATTTTGAGTAGTTTCGTATCATCTGCAAATTTTGCCACTTTACTGTTTACCCCTTTTTCCAGATTGTTTACGAATATGTTAAATATGACTGTGCCCAGTACAGATCCCTGGGGGACACCACTATTTACCTCTCTCTATTCTGAAAACTGACCATTTATTCCTACCCTTTGTTTCCTACCTTTTAACCAGTTACCAAACCATGAGAGAACCTTCCCTCTTATCCCATGACTGCTTATTTTGCTTAAGAGCTTTTGGTAAGGGACCTTGTCAAAGACTTTCTGAAAATCTAAATACACTATATCTACTGGATCTCCTTTGTCTGCATGCTTGTTGACCCCCTCAAAGAATTCTAGTAGAGTGGTGAGGCATGATTTCCCTTTACAAAAACCATGTTGACTATTTCCCAACAAATTATGTTCATCTATGTGTCTGACAATTTTGTTCTTTACGATAGCTTCAACCAATTTGCTCAGTACTGAAGTGAGGCTTAATGGCCTGTAATTGCCAGGGTCACCTCTGGAGCCCTTTTTAAAAATTGGTGTTACATTAGCTATCCTCCAGTCATTTGGTACAGAAGCTGATTTAAATGATAGGTTATAGATGTCAATTGTTAGTCCTGCAATTTCACATTTGAGTTTCTTCAGAACTCTTGGGTGAATACCATCAGGTCTTGGAGACTTATTACTGTTTAGAGGAGTTTTTGGAACAAATTGATAAACTAATGACACCTCAATTTGGGACAGTTCCTCAGATCTGTCACACAAAAAGAATGGCTCAGGTTTGGGAATCTCCCTCACCGGGGTGGCTCTAGCTTTTTTGCCGCCCCAAGCACGGCAGGCAGGCTGCCTTTGGCAGCGCGCCTGCGGGAGGTCACTGGTCCTGCGCCTTTGGTGTACCCGCCGCTGACTTGCTGCCAAATCTGCAGGACCGGTGGACCTACCGCAGGCAAACCGCGGAAGGCTGCCTGACTGCCGCCCTCACAGCGACCGGCTGGGCGCCCCCCGCAGCTTGCCGCCCCAGGCATGCGCTTGAAGCGCTGGTACCTGGAGCCACCGCTGTCCCTCACATCCTCAACAGTGAAGACCGATGCAAAGAATTCATTTAGTTTCTCTTCAATGGCCTTATCGTCTTTGAGTGCTACTTTAGCACCTCGACCGTCCAGTGGTCCCATTGGTTTTTTAGCAGGCTTTCTGCTTCTGATGTATTAAAAAAAATTGCTATTTCTTTTGGAGTCTTTGGCTAGCTGTTCTTCAAATTCTTTTTTGGTCTTTCTAATTATATTTTTACAGTTCATTTGCCAGAGTTTATGCTCTTTTCTATTTTCCTCATTAGGATTTATCTTCCACTTTTTAAAGGATGCCTTTTTGCCTCTTGCTGCTTCTTTTACTTTGTTGTTTAACCACAGTGGCTCTTCTTTGGTTCTCTTACTATGTTTTTTTAATTTGGGGTATACATTTAAATTGAGCCTCTATTAAGGTGTCTTTAAAATTTTTCATGGAGCTTCCAGGGATTTTACTTTTGGTACTGTACCTTTTAAATTCTGTTTCACTAACCTCCTCATTTTTGTGTAGTTCCCCTTTCTGAAATTAAGTGCTACAGTGTTGGGCCGCTGTGAAGTTTTCCCCACCACAGGGATGTTAAATTTAATTATATAATGGTCACTATTACCAAGCGGTCTAGCTATATTTACCTCTTGGACCTGATCCTGTGCTCCACTTAGGACTAAATCAAGAATTGCCTCTCCTCTGATGGGTTTCAGGACTAGCTGCTCCAAGAAGCAGTCATTTAAGGTGTCAAGAAACTTTATTTCAGCATCCCTTCCTGAGGTGACATGTACCCAGCCAATATGGGGATAGTTGAAATCCCCCATTATTATTATTATTGAGTTTTTTATTTTAAGAGCCTCTCTAATGTCCCTGAGCATTCAGAGTCACTAATACCATCCTGGTCAGGTGGTCTGTAATATAGCCCTACTGTTATATTCTTATTTTTCAAGCATGGAATTACTATCCATAGAGATTCTGTAGTACAATTTAGTTCATTTAAGATTTTTACTTCATTTGATTCTACGCTTTCTTTCACATATAGTGCCACTCCCCCAGAGCATGACTTGGTCTGTCCTTCCAATATATTTTGTACCCTGGTATTACTGTGCCCCATTGATTATCCTCATTCCACCATATGGGGATATACCAGGCACTCTAGTTCACCCATTTTATTATTTAGACTTCTAGCATTGGTATATAAGCATTTTAATTTTTACTAGTAGGTTCAGTTTAATAGTTAAATGAAATAGTTTTTACAAACATATTTGAGATAGGGAATGCTTGTGAACTGCTTGTGGCAAGTTTTATGACTTGCAAACCACTATTGCATTGTATTATCCTCTAACTGAGAAACCTAATTTTAGGCCAGTGAATGACACAACCTTAACTACTACAGCAACTCTGTTGCTTCCCCATCTAATATAATTATAAATGAATTTTGTTTCTTGATTAAATAAATCTTGGCTACAGGCCTAATTTTTAAGAGTATTACTGTTAGTGAACAGTGAGTAATAAAGTATATGGACAGGTCAAAGAGAAACCTGCCTTTAATTTTGGAAAGATGTTCAGAAACAGGTTTTTACACTCCTTTAACCACCCTTATTCAGCTCAAACTAAAACTATACTAACTCTTCAAAAATCCAAATGACCAATAAATGAAAATGATTGTCATAAAGTGTCCATATTCATAACAGACCTGAACAGATTCATTCTCTCTCAATTTCTGCACAGTATAAGGCCTTCAGGATAGATTAGAAGGTAATAGTTAATTAAATAATAACTGAGACAATGCCTAGTATGCCACATGTATAAGTATCAACAAGTAGCCAAAGTAAAACACGCTATTACAGTATTAATTTGCCACATACGCTTTTAAACCATTTACTTGGTACACAAAATTAAGACGTTGGACCCATTCAGAGTTCCTTTTTCAGTCCCACAGATCCCTACATTTATGGTCCATTTCAAACTGGGAAATAATGTGGGCAGCCTTCTTGTTTGATCAAACTATTATCGAAGAACAGACAAACCACCCCAGCTTTCCTCATTTGCTGTGTTTCCTCAATACAGGTTTATTTCACTTATTCCTCAATAAACGATCTTCTTACCATCCAGGGAAGACAGTAATCTTAATCCAACAGGAAAGACTATCATACTAAAACATAGAGATAGTCCTTGTGCTGTTTCCTCTTCTCCAACCACATTACGATTAACTATAGTCTGCTCCTGGGCTGTTGTCTGGGACACTGCCATAACTAAAAATATCGATAATCAGTTTATTGCCATTTTAAGGGCCCAGAGCAAAACAACACTTACATTATCATCAGCGTGATGCTCCCCCCTCCTTGGGCCAGTGACTGTTCTGTTTCTAACACTGCCATCCTGATGCTGTGATATGATGATTCCAGAACATATCTTTTAGTCTCCTGTCTTCCACCTCAAATTGGGAGGACTCATAAGAAGTCTAAACCCTGCCAGAGCTACATATGTCACTTTCTGAATCATTCCCTTACTCTGGCTGAGCAGCTAGCGCTCCAGCAGAGTCATTTCAAGTTAGAACCTGTGACTAATTCCTACCTTTTCTAATGTGGTATATGAACAGTAGGGGAGGCAATGCTATTTACTTGCTCAATAGCTGTATAAAATTGAGCAGGCAGTTTATTCCTAGATTTAGAAAATGTATTCAGTGTTGTCACTGTAAGATTAATGAATCATTGGGATGCTTCTGCCAGTCACACAAGCCATGCAGAGAAGTCAACACCTTGAATAGAGTATCTAACCTAATTTCAAATTGACCAAATTTGCTAATCCTCAGTTGACTTAATGTATAAACTCTTCTAGCAGTGCCTAGCAAGACTGGACTTACATAAAACAGTGAGACTAAGCAAAATAAATACTTACTAGTTGTCATAATGATATCTTTATACCCACTATTCTTGCATGGAATACATGACTGCATGAATTGCATTGATACAGTATATTCATCTTGGACTAAACCAATGCTCATTGAAGTCAATGAAAAGATTCCTTTAGACTTGGATGGGCTTTGGATCATGCCGCTAGAGATTTCAAGCTCTCTTATAGAAACTAGAAGACAACAGTTCAAAAAAAATGACTCTCTCTTTAAGGGCTCTCTTGCCGTCATGCAACTACTGAACGCTCTCCTCTGGAGTAGAACGTCACTGTTTTCTCAGCGCATTGCTATTTACCTCATGATATAGTAATCAAACCACACATCATTAGTGTGAACCCAGTTCCCTAGATCATAGGTCCAAAGCTCTAAACTTTCAAGAACTAGGTAATGCTTCATAGCAAACAAGTTGCAAAAGGCTTTGAAGCCCCTACAGACAAAACAATGGAATTCAGTATGTTCTTCAAAATCCAGAATGTTAAATCAGCTTGTAATTGGTAAGAAATGGGAACTGAAAACATCTCAAATATGGGGGCCCTGTCACTAAATTATAATAGGCACATTTCTGTGTGGTTTAAATATTCTTGTTTTTAACCGATTTACACTCAAATACAAATGATGATCCAGCGAGACAGCTGAGCATTTCAGCATTAAAAACCATATTCGATGAGAACTACGAGTATATAAAGTAGTTGCAGGCTATCAAGAAAATCAAAATGCAATGTAATGAGCTGATCAAGAAGCAGAGCTGAAAGGATGATTAGCAGATGACAGACACAATTGTCCTATATTAACTCAATTTTGCTCCCTACTTCTAACTTATTTATCATATCAGCTGTGGGCAGTGATGAGGTATAAATTGCCTGAAAAAAATACATTTTTAAAGTGTTACAAGGGGAAATACATGACCCATCCCCCAGTCCCTATTAAGGGAGTTAGCATATGTAAATGCTGCCCCACTGCTGTGATACAACATTTTTTCTTATATTGGTTTGCAAAGAAAACTGTGGCTGAAACAACACCAGTAATTCCAGCCCCACCAATTAATCAGAGGCTTTTTGAAGGAAACATCATCAAAACTATCATACTAGGGGAGTGAGCTTTAAAAAGTTGTAACGGCCATAGAGAGATTAAAATTTAGTTCTGGGCCCCACATGAATTATCCAGCAGTGATTTCCACCTTAAGTTTAATTGTTTTATAAACCAAAAGCCAAGACTGTACATTCCCCCCCACACACCGCCTCCTTCATGCCCAAACTCAGGATACAAGGTGAGCCTAGTAACCGAAAATCAACCAATACTTCCCCCCGCCCTCCCCATCAGCAGTATGGATTTTAAAATTACTGTTCACTGTCAATGTTGTTGATGATGCATGAGGCAGAACACAACAGCTCTTTTGTCAGCAGTATTGACAGCAGTAAACACTTGAAGCAGATATGACTCAGCTCCTACATAGGAAGCAGGTACCTGCACTAACAAGATGTTATTTTTAGAGTTCCTTTTCTAGGGCTGAGTTTTCACTGATCATATTTTAACTGGCTCTCTTGTAACATAAAAATAAAGCATTTCATAGCTATAATCCAACAACATTTGGAAACTACTTGACCCAGTAATATTCCCCTTCTACTGCAATACAAATAGAACCAATTAAAAAACACACTTATTTTCACCCCATTTTAACTACATTTCAAAATGGTTCTGTCCACTAAAACTGAGTGAAAAATATTTTTAACATGGGGAAAACTTGTGTGAGAAAAAAAATATAGCATTTTCATGGGTTTAAAATGTTTCAGATTTTTCTCAAATTTTATTAGAAAATTGAAAGGCAGTCCTAGCAGGCAAAAGGCTATTTTTTTTTTTGTTTTTTTTGTTTTTTGGGGGGGGGGGGTGTTGCATAAAGAGCTGTTTCCTCTGCTGAAATAGTGACACATCTCTGTGAAGCTGAGGGGGAAAATACTAACTGGGAAAAACTCATGATTTTTCCCAGGAGAAAAAAAAAATACTGTTCTTGTCTCAGAAAGTTCTGTTCATTGGTGGATATGGCAAGCTTCACAAACATTTGTGATAATATCAGTTTTAACATACATCTTATGACTAATATCTTATATAAATACCTACGCATCAACGAGCCGTTCTACTGTGCATCACTAGCAAAGTTCATTGTTCCTGACATTTTACTGTAGTGTTGATCTCCCTGAGGCACTTGATAAGCTTTGTTGAACTAACATATTTTCAGTGTCCCTATGCTGTGCTTATGCTGCCTCATCTCCTTTTCTCCTTGCTTTTGCACTAAAGAAAAGAGAAACATTAATGAATGAAGTAGCTTCTCCTATTTGCTGTCAAACCTGCTATAGGTGGAGCTGTCAAGCACTGCTTGTAGTTAAGGTTGTATAACACTTTCCATTATAAGAATATGTTTCTCCATTTGCTTATAGATTTGCCAATCTTTAGCTGTTTGAGTGAAATTTTCCATCCCCTCATGTCCATCTCAGGTTAGTTTTTTCTTAAAGAAGAAGAAGAATCAGCAAAAAATGGTTCAGCCATTTCTGAGTACAAGGTTAGGGGAAAATATGTTGTTTTCCACATGTTAAAAAAGAATCTTACAACCATTTCACTGAGAAGCTCTAGTAGCTTTGGCGCTGGCTGTGGGGCAGGAGCTTGCTCTTGTACCAAGGCTGTGCCTTTGGCTGGTTCTGTGAAAATTCATCCAAAATTGACCAAGTTATAAGCCTCTGAAAAATTTCAGCAGAGACTTGTTAGAGTTTGGCAGCAAAGTTCTCCAAAGATTCCATCTGCACTGGGCATGCTCCCCACCCAAGGAAGCAGGATTGAGCAGGACTTTACCTGAAATTGCTGCTGGGGGCGGCTGTGGCATCAGGTTCTGGCACTCAGGGCAGAAAGATTATCTCCTGTCTTGTTGATGTTCCCCTCCTGCTAATGGGAAAGCACCTGACTGGAATGCAGAGGTGTGAGAAACTAGTGGGAGGGGAGGACAGGTCCAGGAGCTGGGAGGAGCAGATAGTGAGTCCCTAGCCTCTGTTTGTCAGTGGGTGGACATGGATGGCAGGAGAGCAATCACTTAATCATTACCTGTTAGGTTCACTCCCTTTGGGACACCTGGCATTGGTCACTGTCAGTAGACAGGATAGTGGGCTGGATGGACCTTTGATCTGACCCAGTATGGCCATTCTTATGAGACAGAAGCCAGGGTAAACTGGAGAGGAGTAGAGGGGGCAGGGACAGAAGGGTCTATAACCACTAGAATGCATTCTTATCCAGAACCTGGAAATCAGCCAAGGAGTCCCGAGTCTCACTATTCCTCTGTTTTCAGCAAACAGGTGTCAAACCTACTAGGTAAAGCATATGTCTCCTCCCCCTATAGTGCCAGTCCACATAGAGGATATCTGCTTACCAATTACTCAGCTGTGGATCTAAAACCCTCTTGATTATCCATGATTTTTTTGGGGGGAAGGGGGCAATATGGTTTCACATGATTGAAAAACACAGAAATTCTGTTTGCTTTTTGAAAATATTAAGAAATCACATTTTTAAAAGATAAAGAACATTAAGGTTGCAAAATCAAACCCTCAAATGTTAGGAAATGCTAGAATTAAGATGGCTTGTGCAACTTATGATACAGTCTTTAATTACATGACCATATGCTATTTTTCCACAGGTCCCCTACCTCATTCAGTATTATTTATAATATACAAACATTTCATGCATAAAATGGCCATATTTTTAGAAATATTAATAAACTGAAGTGTATCGCTCAGAAACAAATAGGTAAAACACGGAGGCATGATTCTGCAGCCTTTATGAAAGTAAAGTTGCCACTGATTACACAAATGTTCACCTCACAAAAACCACCACTGTAACACGTGGCACTCCTGCTGCTATCTTTAGCAGTGACCATGGACCTCAGAGAGGTGATCTGCCCATGTTAAAATCCAGAAACTTATGCAGCAGTTGATTATTCTATACCTGTCTCAGTTACCAGCAGTTTGGCGCTCCTCACAAGCAATCTGGCCAGGATGCAGCAAAGCACTTAAGCATGTGCTTAACTTAAGTATGGGAGTAGTCCAGTTTACTTCAACAGAATTACCTATGTACATACGTGAATAGTGGGATTGGGGCATATTTTTTTAAATGAATCTTACAGAGATAAGTAATAATAAGAGAAAAAATGGGGGGGGGGGGAGGGAAAGGCTTGGGGAACAAAATCTGGTCTGTTACACCCATGTAAACCCAATGAAGTCAACTCTATTGTAACCCAGTTGAAGTCACAAGGATTGTATGGATGTTACAGAACACAAAGTGATCATTTTTGGTTTATTAGGCATATAGATGGTAGATGCCAATAGCAAACTTTTGAACTCATATATAGTACAGTAGCAAGGCAAACCACAAATCTATTTTTTTTTATTAATCGTATTACTTAGTCAGTCAGTCACCTAAGAAAGACCAGATGGCACAATTCAAGAAGAATCAATTATCACAGTACAAAAAAGGATGATCAGTATTTCTTGCCTACCACTGTAATTTATAATATAGACTCATTTGTTACATAGATTGGCTAGGTATTCACTGTCAAGCTTCATTCACTGTCATGCTTATCTCCTTTAGAAGGAGAATTTAGAGTTAATGTATTTCTAACAAATGTATTATATATCTAGGCAATGGAGATGAAATATTCCAATAAATTAAGATCAAGAAAAGAATCAGCAATACGCAAAAACAGACTAAAATAAAAGGATTTCCTAATTGGTTTTAAAGGAGTCTGAGTTTTCATGATCCTAACAATAGAGCTAAATTATCATCTTAATCTGCATGGCTTTGCAGCGGAAATGTATGATGCACCTCCCCAGGCATAATGCCTCTGAGAGCATAGATCAAAGTAACCCACTATTAGAACCTTTTAAAGGATGCATATAACCCATCCATTGTGACAGGCTCATGCTGATGTCACTGCTAGTCAGGTTACATCTTTTCACTCAGGGACTGCTGAGACTAAGATTGTGACTAGTGAACAGGGATAGGGCAAGTGAGACAGGATTTTCAGCCCTTCCACCCCCTTGTGCACCTGTGCAGAACTAGTCACAATCTAGCCCTAAGTACACAGTGCAAACTGTGTTTGATCTTTCATATATACTGTCTCCACATTTTCCTTTAAAAAAAACAAACAAACAAAAAACAAAAAAAACTATAGACTCATTTGGCCTACCCAACATTAAATAGCTGTAGCGATGAAAAGCTTTAATATGTATATAGCACCTTTTAATCTAAAGAGTGTCACTGATTTTTTTATGCACACGTGCGCACGCACACACACCGACCCCAGCAGCATGGAAAAAGGCAGCAAACAATTGGCATACAGCACAACAGCTTGAAGGGGAAGGAACTGACATCAGAGCAAAACTCTGCTTTTATCAAACATGCTTTAGGATCTTCAGGGCTTGATTCTATACACTGTTGCGCAAGGTTAAAAAAAGGGATGTGCAGGACCGACGGAGAACCAGTTCCTGGATTAATGAATGTTGCTTTGTTCCCAGAAAGTACAGTTGGAAAGTACGTAGTAGCAGGAGTGAAGCCAAAGAGAGCACATAATAAAGCAGCTCATTAGAATGCTGACCTCTTACTCAAGTGCCTACCTATTCGCCACCCACACGCCATCCTTTTATTTATTTATTACAATGTGATCTTGGGCCTGATGCAGAGACCACTGCATAGGAGTATTTCTAGTGACTTCAGTGCATGTTGGTTCAGACCTTTTGAGAGCAAGGCACACAAGCAGTTTGAAACTTTTGTGCAGTGCCAGGGATTATATCTACTATTTAGTCCTCCTTGATGTTCTACCATGGAAGGTGGAAAGGTTGGTTCAATGCTGCCAGAATGTGAACATGCTGCTGTTCAGGGAATTTGGCTATTCCAACTATGATCCTTGGCTGCTAAGCCAATCCTTTCAGGAAAGATCTAGTGTGAAATGGATAGGAGGAACGGAATGTTGCAGTATCCTTTCAATCCATGAGTGGGGTTAAGCAGGGAATGATGTCATGCAAAAACTAAGATTTTATTTAATTAATTTAAATCTTCATCAGCACGTCAAAATATAAAAGCTGCTAGCATTAACCATGGAAACATTACCTCTACCGCCAATTCTCAGAATACTTATGTATCATTTGGTGTGTCTCATAAAGGTTTCTTGACTTCCATGCTGCTTACAATTTCTCTAGGATGTTTTAATGTTTCTTCCTCAATCTTCCTTGCAGCCAAATGATGGAAAATATAGAAAGCAGCTAGCAAAGACTCAATGAAACAACATCCAAGAGCTGGATTCACAGAAGGATTTAGGCACCTAACTGCCACTTTTGGTGCCTAAATCCTAGAATCAGGCCCCAGTGGGATTCACAAAGCCCCTGCCCAGCTGCCCCTGAACCTGTAGGCACCTAAAAATCACCCTAGATGCCTATTTCTGCCTCTCTGTGTGTGCACTGCAGTCTCATGCCACATGGCTGCACACACCTAAGCCCCAGACTGATGCACAAACTGGGAGAATATAGACATTCTTCTGCCTAACTTGCCTGCGATCTGGTAAGCATGCTCAGACTTTACCTTTCAGATCTGACCCCTATAGATGCATTTACCCGAAACAGCCAGAGGGGAGGCGCTTCCTCAAAATGTTTAACCCAGTGGTTAGGCTAGATTAGTGCAAGGCCCCCAGTTCAAGTCCTCTACCTGAGGGGCAGAAAGGATTTGAATAGGGATAACCTACCCCTCAGGTGACCCCCCATTGAGCCCAACCATTGGGCTATTCTGATGTGGGGCTTCCTCACTGTCTCCTGTTGAAGCTGTTTCACTCTGGATAAATAATTTAAAAATTGTCTGGAGCAGGGGGACTGGATCCTGGGTCTGTCCATCCTGCTTTTTGCAAGAATGACGTAAGTGCTTAACACCAAGAGAGGGTTTGCAGCCAAGAATCCCAAGCCAAGGGAAGCACCTCCCTGCAGCCCAGACTTAGACATCTATCTGCAAGTTAGGTGTGGGAGTTAGCACACACCACTTGACTTGGCACTTCTCATTGGCTTAGGCAAGGAGCCTCCTAACATGCTAGCTTCTGTGAACCCCATGCTAAAGTGCTTCTCTCTCTCCATTCATTGCGTAGGGAGCCTTGGTGCCAAACTCAGGCTTTGTCAATCCCAGTGATTTTCTAGGCACCCGTAAGTTAGTCATGGGGGCACTCAGCATTACCAGAGCTAGGTTTCTTTGTGAATCTCACCCTAAATGTCCCGGAAAAAGTTTTTAAGGATTTCTGAAAATAATAGTAACCACTATACCTTGCTGAATAATGGAAACATTTATTTGTGTATATTATTATTTGCAATTAATTATTTACCCAGTTTTTAAGTACTTAATTATGCAGGATATTATTTCATACGATTCATTTACCTTAATGATGTTTGTTCTCAGTCTTAATAAACAGTGTGTGGCTAAAATAACAGTCACAGGTTGTTATCGCTGAGTATATTTTAACTACTAATATACAACACTGGAGATAGATCTTTTAGTCTTTTCACTCACCCCTATTTACACACCATTATTTCCTTGGAACAGATAATTTATGTTATAGATTTCTTTAGACATGGGAAACCATTTTCAGTTAAAACAAATCTTCACGTGTCTCATTCTCAACTGAACTGTCAATATTCATCAGAGTAATTCACTGTTTGTAATGTTTTCCACAGCAGTAACAGATCTGCTGTTGAACTTCTTTGCCTTGGAAAACATCCGTGCATTCTGTTTGACTTGTTAGAGCTGATTCTAATAACTGGGCAGTAATTGACACTAGAGAC
The DNA here is from genome assembly GCF_011386835.1 of Chrysemys picta bellii. Classification (NCBI taxonomy): domain Eukaryota; kingdom Metazoa; phylum Chordata; order Testudines; family Emydidae; genus Chrysemys; species Chrysemys picta. Next base: position 194,440,823 of record NC_088792.1, read on the forward strand.
CAACCTATTCCCCATCATGTCTCAAAGGAGTGGTCCATGGTGTGTCTTCAGTGTTGGAGTCCAGCTGCTAGAATCATGGAGACCCACTTTCACTTAGAATAACCTTCCACCACAAGATTTTGTGGGGCTCTGTATCAAGTTAGTAACTCAGCCATGGTGCTTCTGAGCATTCCAACATGGTATCATACTTCGATTGACATAGTTGTTGCTTCTACTCTGCACACTCTTGTCAAAACAGTGAAGGGACAGGAAGAAAATATAATGGCTAAATCTGCAGTTTCTCTGCCAAACTGTCTTTAGGCCTTTCCCCCTTTTCTGTTTTTTTTCCTAGGATTTTTTTTAAAAGGCAGCTCAAGTCCTAACATTGAAAATGGACAATGAACGTTTGGTGAGGCTGTTGTTATTGCTCCCAGAAATACACTGTGCAGTGTTATTTACAAGAACAATGCATTATTTTCTGATTCAAGAAACCACAATGTTTCCATCTGTGGTGAAAAAAGGACTTCTCAGTTACTGTACATTTCTATTTAAACTGAAAGGGAAAAAATAGCTAGCTCAAGAAAAAAATACACTTCACAGTCATTCTAAAAAACATTATTTAAATGATTAAGCATATGGCAAGAAGGTATAATGTACTGCATGCCTAAGTTAGGCTTGTTTTGAAACATAAGTAGCATTAAGAATATGGTACTTTACTATATAAAGTTATTGGGAAAGATGTACTATTTGTTACTAACAGTGACTATTATTCACTGTTATTTCTGCATGAGATAAGAGACACATATACTATCCTTCCCTAGTTCCAAATGGCTATATTAATGTTTTCCAGCAATCTTGCCATAGGTCCTAAATCACTTTCCAAGTCACACCTTTCTATTTTTCCTTTCAACTACCCCACACAATACAAAGAGCAATTCCATTCACAGAGCATTCCCTTTATAAGCATGTGCCATGTATCTCATGCAAAACCAGGATATAATTCTTAGGAATTTAGGATCATATTTTATTGGTTGTGGAAGAGCATTAGGGAAGATGGGAAGTATTTTCCCCCCAGTTACAAATGTACGTTACTTTACGATTACTGTTATGAAAGCATCAAGTATTATGACATCTAAACACAACTTTCTATGAATACATTTTAATAGGCATGGACAGTGCTCCCTTCTTGCTACAGTCTCTTTTGTTTTATATATGAATAATCTACCCTTCCTCTCCTACAGGAGTCTTAATGAGGGACCATGCATCCTATTCCAATCACTGGGCTGGAACAGCCTCTGTAGAGCAGCTCTATAGCTGCTCTGCAGCACAGGAGACAATTTATGCTTTCTTCTCAATTGTGCAGCTGATTGGCATACAGTTGGCTATGCAGTTCCTGGGAAGAGAAATAGGTGCGCACATACACTGCATGAAGTCCTAGCAAAATTCCCGTTGACATCAATAGGGATAGGGCTTCACCTCCTCTCAGTTGAGCTTTTAAAATAATGTCAACAATGATAAATTCCAAATCAAGATTACCTCCATTTGACTATGATAATTCAATGCTTTAATTGTAGAATGAAGAATTTACATGAACAAAGTACCACTTATCAGAGGGGTAGCCATGTTAGTCTGTAACCACAAAAACAATGAGGAGGCTGGTGGCACCTTAAAGACTAACAGATTTATTTGGGCATAAGCTTTCGTGAATAAAAAACCCAGTTCTTCAGATGCATGGAGTGAAAATTACAGATGCAGGCATAAATATACTGACACATGAAGAGAAGGGAGTTACCTTACAAGAACCAGTGTTGACAGGGCCAATTCAATAAGGGTGGATGTGGTCCACTCCCAATAATTGATGAGGAGATGTCAATACCAAGAGAGGGAAAATTGCTTTTGTAGTGAGCCAGCCACTCCCTGTCCCTGTTCAACCCCAAATTAATGGTGTTAAATTTGCAAATGAATTGTAACTCTGAAGTTTCTTTTTGAAGTCTGTTTTTGATGTTTTTTTTGTTGAAGTATGGCTACTTTTAAATCTGTCAGAGAATGTCCAGGAAGACTGAAATGTTCTCCTACTGACGTTTGTAAGTTACCATTTCCTGATGTCTGATTTCTGTCCATTTATTCTTTTACATAGTGACTGTCCGGTTTGGCCAATGTACATGGCACAGGGGCATTGCTGGCACATGATGCCATATATCACATTAGTAGATCTGCAGGTGAATGTCAGCAAACTCTATTGTGTTCTACACTACAACTATCAATGTTTCATCTCAGGCACTACAACATTAGATATCTCCTGAATCTAAATAGTGAGGACTTCTATTCTATAATTCACACCCTCAGATTATGACAGGGGTCATCTCAGCTGCTGCTCTTTTGCTATAGTTTGGTACATATTTCTATTGATACAATACTGGAAGGGTATGAATGTTGTTTATGCATAAGATCATAGCACCAGAAATCTCCTTAGGTTATATATACTGTTGGAGACATAATTCATCCCCCAAACTAACAATTTCAGTGGGATTGAAAGACTATATTGGTGACCATTAAGTCAGCAGCATTTTCATTTCACATACACCACCTATTGTGAAGCCTTCAGTTTCTGTTTCAGGCAGCATAAACCACTGATTCCCCAGTAAAAGTTCACTAAGCATTTTTCTAATGAGACAGACCTTTGATTTATTTAATATAGTGCACAAAGCGAAGTTTAAAAGGAGCATGGCTTCTCCCAGAAACACACTTTAATAAGGAATTCTACAGCAAAACACCATTTGAGATGTAATCAAAAAATATATATTATATAGTTATTCATCATGTAGAAACCACAGTCCTGCCATCATCTTTAATTGCTCTCTTCAGGCTTTAAGAATTAGCTTAAAAATCATATCCTCACCCCTTGGGGGTGGGGGAAGGGGAACAACAACTGAATGTTTACTTCTATAACTAACTATCTTCTTTTCCCAGGGAATGATACCAATTGAAAATTCATTTACAATTCTTTTAATGAGGCGTCTTCTCTTTGGTGCTAGTTAAAAAACAGATTCTGAGGATTTTCATTCAGTGGAAATCTACTAGCCAGTGTGTTATCTGCAAGGATGATCATTTCTCAGGACACTCAAGTTCTTTTAATATAAGGAGATATACCTATTTCATAGAACTGGAAGGTCATTGAGTCCAGCCCCCTACCTTTACTAGGAGGACCAACTACTGATTTTGCGCCAGATCCCTAAGTGGACCCCTCAAGGATTGAACTCACAACCCTGGGTTTAGCAGGCCAATGCACAAAGCACTGAGCTATCCTTCCCCCATATCTAAATTTTGTGGGGTCAAACAAAATACACCCAGAGGGTTACCTTTCTAAACACTGAATTCATCTGTAACCATAGTACATTGACCACTAGGTGTGGTGCTCATCTTAACACAGGGTTTATAGATTCTAGATAGGCCAGGCTTTATATAGATCAGCATTCTAGATTCACAAGGAATGTGGTTGGCACTCAAGGCTCTTCCCTAAGTGCAAGGAAAAGTGCAGGCATTATCACTACGATCCATTATATCAGTCACTAGGTTTGGTCAAGGTCTGCAACTGTATCTCAAAAAACTAACCCTCCCCCCATCTTCTCTTGAATCACAGCAATACAATTATGAGAATTTTCAACATGGCATATAGGTTAGGGCTGCTCAACATTTTTTTGACAAAATGTTTGTTGAAAATTTTTTGCAATTAAATGTTCCATTTTGGGGGAGAAAATCAATTTTTATGTTTCAAAATTGATCTTGATTTTTCAAAACTTCCATTGATTTCAATGGTTAAGGATCCAGCTATATATATATGGACATTTAACTATCCCACAGTTACAAATAGACTTTTTTGAGGCAGTATTTTCATTTCAGAATAGTTGCCCAAGTCAGATTAAAAAAAAGCAACCAAGTTTATAAAATTATCTGTAAACCTTTTCATTGGTCTTATGGAAAATCAAAAGGCAGATAAATTGGAGTAAATAGTAAGGTAGTAAGGAAAGAAATAGAATAGGAAAGGAGGTAGCTGTGCTTAAATGATTTTGTCTCCTCGCTAGATCATCAAAAACGTATCTCATCAAGTCATGCAGTTTTACCATGGAGCTTTTATTTGTATGACAAGGTGGAAGTCACACACCTGATTAAGGAAGAAAAAAAAATTAAGAGCTCACTCATGAAGGAAGGCTCAGGAAAGAACATACTGTCATTTTATGTGGCCATCAGATAGGAAAATGAGGAATCAATCCTCTGAGGCAAAAAACAAATTGATAATTTTCACAGCTAGAATTTCTGAAGACCTGTTTGCTTAACAGGCAGGTCCAATTGCGTTGCATTCAGTATCACCAGTTGTAGCAAAGAGGAGAATGGCTACACACACACACTTGCTTGTTCTCATCGTAAATTATAACCTATCACTTTCAGAAAATGTATTGCTTTAGAAAAAAAGTGTTACTGAAAAAGATTATGGCATCTCATAACAGTTTCCCATAAACAGTTGAACACAGTACTGATACCACAATTATTTAGTAGGAAGTTTGCTTCTCTTTTGGAGTGCTCAGAGCTATCATAGGCATCATGTGATACGGAGTTATGTGATTTACACAAAAATACAAAACAAAATAGATGGTAGTATGTACCTTACTTTAAAATAAGTCAATACAGCTTAATGAATACTTTCTCTCTCATTTGTATCTAAATTTATTCCTTGAAAGTTTTTTCACCTTTCAGTATTAAAATGAAAATGAAGGTTTAACGGTTCCCCAAAGCATATAATCAAGATTTTCAAACAATGGTCTCTAATTTTATGCTTGAAATATATTTTTGTCCTGGCAGTTTATTGTTGCAAATTACTTTCAGGCATAATTTACATACCTACCAGAGTGCCTAGCTCCCTCACAAACATTCTAGCAAAGTTATAGGATACAGGATCATTTTTTTGTGACAGAGCCAAGTGTAAACTTTTGCCTCTAAAATGAACCTGCCAAATGTTTACTGAATGATGTTATGAATAAATGGGGCGGGGGAGAGGACTCACTTTTGGTTTCCGCACAGTTACACATTCCGCCATGTACATAATGGTACAGAAGGATGGAGCATTCAAAGACAATTCACCAACTATATATTGTATGATGGCAGGTCATAAACATCAATCTGGAGGCTGCTAAAGTTAAAGAAAGAGCAATAATAATAAAATATGTTTGAAAGTGGCTTTTGTATAGATGTCTAAACACAGTCTCTCTCAAAACAAACTTCCTGCTTACACAGACAGGTTCATAATATTAACTTGAAGCTTCAAGAAATGCAATGCAGACATTGGTAAAAGAACAGTAATCCTTCAGTATTATAAATGGATCCATATAGTTAATAAATACCTGAGTTCTCACAACCTTCCCTCTTAAAGTGCAACTCAATGACTGCAGCGCATACTAACAGCCTCACCTCTGGAGTGAAAACACAAAGTTGAGAGTCATAGAAGATCCATAAAGCTAAGAGAGCAGACTAAAAATTCAGTAGGCAAGCTGAAGATGGCTTTAAATAAGGAGTCCATAAAAAATAAGCATAACTCAGCACTAAAGAAGGGGCAGGAGTGGGGAAGAAAGCATTCTGATAAACACATCATATATATTGGGCCTAATCCTGTACCACTTGCGAGCATGCAAGACCAAAAATGAACCACCACTACTGTTCTTCTGTGCAAGGATATGGTCTGGGTGATAAGAGGCTGAACAGGCTGTGGGAAGGGCAGGGACTTGACCAATTGGTCTGTAACATACACATACCCTCCATCCACCAACTGTACATAGGGTAACTGCAGCTGCCATAAGATACATGAATATACAGATATACCTGTCTCTGCCTCAGCTCAGGGGGCTGGCCTAGATGACCACTCAAGGTGCTTTCCAGCCCTACATTTCCACGATTCTCTGAATGAGTGCTGCATTTTATCTAGAACAATCCATTGAAGAAGGAATTTTGTTTTCTCAGCTTTCCTGTGAGTGATGGTTTCTACTAGAAATGGTTAAAATTTTTTCCGTGCAATGATTTTCTGACAAACAGTTTTCTGCAGAAAAAATTCAGTTTTGCCAGGGAAACCATAAAAAAGATGTTTTCTATTGGGAAAATTAAAATGATGGCCACCTGGCTCCCTGTTTGGAAGGCTTTTGTCAATTTCTTTCTGTTGATGAAATTGACAAAAGTTTTCTCTGGTGCTGGTAAACCAAGTACCAGCTCTGGCCAAGGCCATAGGCATTAGCTCAGAACTCACAAACTGATAGCTGGAAACCAAACTGGTTCACCTTTATATTATTTTTGTTCAAAATAAGTATTAGTATTATATGAATGTATTTAGTCTTTAGACTTTATGAAATGCTTGAGAATTGCTGCATGCTTTAATCCCACTTGTAATGTCTGTATTCCATGCTATAAGGAGATATGCAAGTTTTGCGTTATAATTTTGAAAATATTTGCTCCGAACTTGTAAACCCAGGCACAGGAATCTCTCCCCGCCTCTTGCAACTTGACAGGAGGTCTATCAAGATTTGAAGGGCCATTAAGGAATTACAATACAAAAGATTGGAGAATTTCCCTATCACACCTTGGAAATGCTACCTGTCAGGGAGCTCATCTCATCCACTGGAAGGCTAAATGTAAAAGATAAAGGGGGTCACAAGAAAATTTTTCATCTCTTCACCCTTTGAACTCTTACAGGACCAGAGACATTAAACTAAGGCAGAGATAACTCAGGGGTTACCCCTGGGTCTGCCCTGAAAGACATTTTGAATTGACAGATCACTACATCTCTCTCTTTAGGCATCATAGATGGTAACTCATTTTTGTGTATATGCTTGCTTGCTTTAACCTGTAAATAACTCTCTCTAGTTTCTTCTTCCTAGATAATAAACCATTAGTTAGTTTATTAAAGGATTGACTACAAGGATTGTCTTTGGCATAAGATCTGAGATACAAATTGATCTGAAGTATGTGACTGGTCACTTGGGACTGGGAGTAACTTACATGTTTTCTGATCTTAGGTATAGGTGACCAACTATCATTAAGCCCAGCTTGTCTGGGTGGAAAGATAGACTGGAGTGCCCACGGGGATTGTATGTGACTCCATCGTAAGACTATTAGTGATCCATGAGTTCACATCTGTTACTGCGCTGGTGAAATCTAGTTATAGAACATACCACCAGATTGGGGTGTGTGCCCTATTTTTGACAGTCTGCCCTGAGTAAGGAACTCATGGTCATGAGCCACTCCAGGCAGCATGACAGTTTTCCAGAGGGGTGCCCAGGCAAACAGTCTGGGTGCAATCTATCCCCAGCTCTGGGAAAGAGAGAGGGAGAGCCGTTGTAGTTGGGATGGAAGACTGTGAAACTGATAAGAGCCTTCCAGGCAGGGTGCCAGAAAAATAACACATTATGTTATGGTTCCCCTGAAACAATTTTTTTCTTGAAAACCCTTCCCACAAAACGAACAAACATGCTTTTGAAGTTTCATTTCAGATTGCAATTGTATCTTTTTTCTCCAAAACAACAATTTTTTTAACAGGAAAGTATTTCAATTTTCTGGCCATCTCATTTTCTGCCTTAATCCTTATTCTCTCTTTTTCTTTTGGAGTTTTGGCTGGGTAAGAAACAACTACTGTAGAATTTGGTCCACAATATTATAGCAGGCAGTTATTACCACTGTTGCTGTTAAAGTTGCAAAGCAGTTTCACCTACGACCCATTTATTTTGACATGCTTGTATCCTTCTCCAACATTTCCCTTTGGGGATGAAATTTTACATGCTTGGTTTCTGCCTCATAAATGTATAAACTAATATATATGCTCAGACAAACAAAATGAACTGACTTCAGCTACATTTGTACCTTTTCTGTTTTCAACTATCTCTGTAAATAAGATTATTTTCAGGAATGTTCATGAAAATTTTTATTTGTTCCTCGTATGGTAGCATGGAGAGGCCCCCATTGTGCTTGGCATTGTACAAAAACATTAATGGAAGATAAGTTCTGAACAAAAATATATACCAAAAATCTAAATCCTGAAGTTATGTTCATCCATTCAGAGAACAAAAAGGGAAAACACCAAAAGCTAGGATTATCTGGTCATGTTAATATTATGCATCTGCATCTTTTTCTACTCCTTCTTGCCTTGTTAAATTTAATCCTTAATGTATCACTTTTTTTTTTTACCCGTGAATACCATTAAATATTCAAGAGTATATGTGGCTGAGAAACCTTAACTTATATAATTTGTTAACTTTTGAGAACTTGATATCAGGGTATTAACATTGCATTAACATTAGGGAATTTTGTTTTTATGTTTGATATATGAATATAGGAGTGAGTTATAGAAGGTGTCTGATCTTTAAATTTTTCAGCATTGGGTTAAATCACATTATACGCATGAATCAGCTGTCCTGACTCTCCTTATATAAAAGAAGGTTAATATCATGCCAGAGAATCTTCCATTATTCTTATACAACATAATGTATTGTTGTATTTTTCTGTGACACTGTTATTTAAGATTGGGCCTTTCAAAATCAGTAGCCATTGGAATAACATCATTCTCATTGTAGTAAATGGTAAAACTTCTGTTTACTTCAGAGGGAGCAGCCTAAGGCCAATGCTGAGCATTATTTAAGGATATCACAGCATAAGTCTGCAATTTGGTTACACTTACAGTCTCTTTGTAGGGATGGTGCATGTGCAATCTCATCAGCATAAGAGAGCATGCTCAGTGAGGATGGACTTATCAAAGATTTTAGCTGTCAAACTCTAGCAAGTCTCTACTGAGCATGTGCAAGGAGAAATTTTTCAGAGGCTTGCGAATGTGCAAATTTGGGTGGATTTTGTGCCAAATTTCAAGTCCCTGCTCCAAAGTATGAGGGCACTAGAGCTTGCCAAATAAAAGGTCTTAAGAACATATATTGACTCAAACAATATATTTTTTCCAAGCTTCATTCTCAAAAAATGTGTGAACCATTTTGGCTGAAATTAATCAGCTGAGGCAGACACCTGACATGGACAATTTCAGTCTAAACAGTTAAAGTTATAAGCAACGGAAGGTCAAATATCACTCAATTTATTCATGCAAGTAGTCCCTCTAACCTCACCAGAATTACTCATCAATAAAGTGAGCAGTATGTAGACCATAGTAGAATAATAAACGTACATGTAACTGATGTGTGCATGCGCTTACACAGACACCATAATTCATATAGAAAAACACGAGTCTCAATGCCTCAACAAAGACTGAACAGCAAATTTTTTGAGATCTCATGTTAATAAGTCTTCTTACTTTTTTCCAAAATGTATTATAGTAAACTGTGAAGTAATATTACAGTTAAAACTAAATTAATGACACTAGTCCAATAAATAAATCAAGTACTTTGTCTTTTAGTTTTGTGTGTGCTCAATTATTACCTAATTTGCAAATATATATATATATAATGGATCCATTCAAGGAGTCATCAGAATGTTCTTAAATAACAGTAGCAGAATTTAACCTTTTAAACCTCCTAACTTATTATGTATGGGCTCAATTCTGAACACCATTATTGAAGCTAATGAGAATTTTGCTTGAGTAAGAGCTATTTGTTTCAGGCTATTAGGAGCATTTTGAATAGAAGGTTGTGTTTGTTTTCAGCTGTAATTTTCAAATAGGGGGTAAATGGCAAAAATATGAAAATATCAGAAAACTTTTATACTCCATTTACAGTGAATGCCTGAACTTTAATTTCCATCAGGTTTTCATATGTGATTGCAGCCCAAGCTTCCTATTAGGGTTACAGAGTATGTAATTAAAAATAAAGTGCATACTATTCAAATATAATCCAGTTAATCAGATGAAAATAACCCTCCTTTGTACCCTTTCCTTTTGAATTACAGATGAGGCATGAAAAGAAATCTTGACCTTTCACCTTTAGCTTTCTCATGCAGCCATAAATGCAATTTGTTGCTTGTTCACCGCAGGAAGATTGGTTTCAGGCTTACAACTCAGATATCTTGTTCTCTCTTACGTTAATCATACTCTGCAGTTAGATTTATAATTTTATTTTGGTTTGCTTTGTTCCAGTGCACCAAAGACGACTTAGAAAATGGTCCGCTGGCCAGCATCCAAGAGATTACTACATATTTTAATCAAATTATATTTAGCTATTTGTTCATTGATATTTGATGAAAGGTAAACTAATAAATTGAAACAGTTTGGTCTGTAATTATGCAGATAGATAAAAAAAGTTACTTTTTCCATAAAATATTAAAAGTTTTATTTGCCTACTTTCCCCTGTACCTCCTGATCATTTTGATTGTGCATATAGAACATTTGGGTTAATATTTAGCATTTTTGCTTTGTGTGTTTTTTGTTTGCTTCATTTTGTTTGTGCATGTCAAGTACCTAGACGTGCTAGAATGGTGAAGCAGGAGGAGCACGACTCCACTTCTGCTTCCAGTAACAGCCAACACTTCTGCTCAAGCTGGCAATCAGGTCCAACATACTGAGAATATGGCCTATGCCCCATTAAAGGGTTTAGGAGTTGCAGTTCTTGCTGCTCCAACATTTGCTACCCCAAAATGTATAGAGGCATCGTGCCTTAACGTATTCCCAGCATGCAGAATGTCTCTGGCTACTATTATTGGCTCACCGTCCAAAACATGAGAAAGCCAGAAGCAGGAGTATGGCTAATTGATCTGTAAAGTATAAAGATCCTCCTCCCAAAAACTCTGCAGGACAGTACTGGAGCCTGTTGCAGCAGCCACAAGGCCTGAATAGGTGCCACATGTATTGAATCTCAGCTATTTGAAAACTACTGTACTATAACCTCCCTTGCTTTACTTACCGTATGACTGCAGCATGTCTTTCCTCTCAAAACTACCCAAACTACCAGATCAACTTGAGTGAGTTATTATTACATTTATCTTAATGAAAAATATATTTTATTTAAAAGAAACCACAGTAGTATTCCCTTCTATCCTTTCTTCACTATAAAGTTATAAATTAGTGTACAAAGAGAACTATACAGTATACAGCCACACATTCCATTAAAAGCATTCGACCAATTACAAAAGAACTGTTTTGTGGAGCTGTGGAAAGTTTAATGGTTTCATTTTACTAACAGGCTGCTTTTTGCTTAAATTAGTGGTAACTACTTATTATTACTTATTATATGTATTCTCAAGTGAATCCACATGTTTCACACTAACTGGTCAGCACAGACTCTGCTGGCATGAACTCAAAGTTCTGGCCGCCGCTGCCAGCAGCTCCCATTGGCCTGGAGCAGCAAACCGCGGCCACTGGGAGCCACGATCGGCCGAACCTGTGGACGCAGCAGGTACACAAACCGGCCCGGCCTGCCAGGGGCTTTCCCTGCACAAGTGGCGGAACAAGTTTGGGAACCACTGCTCTAAAACTATGCCATATTCTCCATCTCTATATTAAGAGAGGAAATTACCCCCAGCACATAGAGGAAATCAGCATTTACTTCCTGATTGGCTAATTTTCTGGCTTCTGCCTGGTCTTATGAGCCTCCATATATATATACATACATACATACATACACTCAAAAGAGAGAGAGGGGAGGGGAGGTGGCCTTCAGTTTTTCTTTAGCTCCCTGCAGGCTGAGAGGGCTCCCACTCCCTTCTCAGAACAGCTATTCTTCCTCTGCAGAAAGCAGGTTGGGAGTACTCCTCTAAACAGAGAGATTCATGGAAGTTTCTGGGTAGCAAAGCTGAATGTTGAAAGAACAATTTTGTGTGTGCATGTGTGATAACTCTGATTTGAAACTCCCCAATAGATTTCTAAAAGACAGTCCATGTGCATCTAATAAAGCTTTATCAAATGTGGTCAGTATAATTATTTTATTATAGCACATTGTAAAAAGTCTGTTCTGTTAAAACCTGGTGTTAGTGATGAATTTCCTTTGTAGTTATTTGTTTTGTGAAAAAACAACATGCAAAGAGCTTTAAAATCATCATACAATAAGACATAGTCCCTGCCTCAAAGAACTTATATCTAAGGATTTGTCTACACTACTACAGAGAAAGCTGCACCTATTTAACTTATATGGGCTTGTAAACTGATTTAGGGAAATCAGTGAAATTATCTGTGTGTACACTTATTTCTGTTAAAAGTAGCTTATTTCACTTTTGTTTAAACCCACCAAACCAAAACAGGCCACTCTTAGACCCAAAATAAGTGCCCATATAAAGCTTTGCAAGAGTTTAACTTAAAGTGTAAATTTAAACCATGTTAGTTAATCTGGTGCAACTTTCTTGTGTAGACAAGGGCTAAGAGATGCAACCCCATGCTCCAGTATCCATAAACCTCAGAAGTTGGGACTGGACAACGGGAGACGGATCACTTGAAACTGCCCTGTTCTATTAATTCCCTCTGAAGCATTTGGCACTGGCCTGTGTCAGAGACAGGAAAAATGGGCTAGATAGACCACTGATCTAACACTGTCTAGCTGTTCTTAAAAGACGAGCCATGTATGAAGCATGGAGGAAATGACAAAACATATTTTTTAAAGTATAGCTTAAAATAAGTGAATGCCAAAAAGAATAGGAGATCCAAAAGAGGATAAGCCAAAATAGTAGAACAGAAAATCTAGAAAGAGAAAGGGAGAGGAAGAAATAGAAGAAGGTAATGCCAGACTATCTTGATGTTCTCTTAGAAGAAGTTGGCAAGATCTTGCATAGAGGGTGAAGAGGGAGTGTGGAAAGAGGGACAGACTGTAGGAAAGCATCAAAAGTGGTGAACAGATGCCTAAGACTGAGTATGAGAATAAATGAGATTGGAAGAGTCCTGCTTGAAAATAAAAAATGACAGAACTGCATATGCAGGAGACTTTCTCCAGTGGTGCTTGGCAGCACTAAAATAGAAATAATGTAACTGGATGTTAGGAATGAGCCAGGGTTGGGTCTTGGTGAGACAAAGCAAGGGGGGGGCGGCGGGTAAAAGTGTAAAGCGTGCGGTAGAAGGTTTGACTAAGTCAGTGGAAGAAGGAGAACAGAACCGAAAGTGGTATAGAAGTCATAGGCATTGAAAAGCCAGACAAAGGGCTGGAAGTTAAGGGAGATAAGGTGGTGTCCAGTTCAGAGCAATGATAAATGAAAACAAGGTTGAGTTAGTGGATATCTTAGTCAGATAAAGCTGATCCAGGGTTGAAGCTCAAACGGTGGTGAAGGTGAGAAGGAAGATCGCTAAGGGTCAGATTGGCTGTCAGTTTGAAAGCTGAAGCTACTGAAAATGGAGGTGTGAGATTGCTAGAAGCAACCAATTCTTCATCTTGGATCAATTAGAAGCCATTAATTAAATGGCTAGGAAATCACAGATGGCTGGATTAATTAATGAAGTAAATAAACCAGATCAAAAGAATCCAAGAGTGTCTGAGGGGTGGTATGTTCTGGGAAGATTATCAGCAATGATGTGTGATTTAACGTGCAATGTTGTGGAGATGTCAGTGTGGAAACAGGCAGGTTGACAGAATATACAATCATGGCAGAAGTGATATGCTCACTGGAGCACTTGCTGGTACTGCTGCTTCTGGCTGCAGGAAAACTGGCTGATCAACTTATCATGGGACTAAGAAGTAAGTGACTAAAGAAGTTGCTGGTAACCTTGCTCTGAAGTGCGTAGGGTGGATGTTTGGAGGCGGTAGGGACAAGAGAAGACATCTGCCTGCTTCCTGGATCCCTTACTGATGACAGCAGCCTTAGCTGGGGAAGACTAACTTGGCAAGTTCCAGCCTTTTAGGAGAGGGGAGTGGGAGTGGGAGAAAAGGTGAAAGCCCTGCTGAGTGGCTCCTGGATCACCGAGTGTTCCAACAGTTGACCATTCAATATCTCCTTTCTGTAGCTAATGCGTTACATTGATAGAAAACATATAAATTAAAACTAGCCCATCTAGTCTTTAAATTAACATCACAGTTGTGTTTGCACAGCTCTTCACATTTGTTTAACTACATTGTTTAGTCTAGAAATAATCATTGCAAAAATGGATCTAAGCTCTTTTTCTCCATGGCTTTCTTTTAGAAAAAGTATTAACAGACCTAATACTTGGTAATTGTTTTATAAGCAATTTCCAGCTACAGTATTTCTAGGAATAAAATACAATGCGTCTTACCATCCTTTGACTGGCTTCATTATCCTGTATATACAACTTATCAAACCTGTCTTGTAAATTGCAGTGTACTTCATCAACACCAGGAAAGCTTGCATAAATAACAGAGTTATGAGTTTAAAATGATAATTACCAGAATCTAATGAATCACATAAATCATTTATAATGAAGGGAAATAAACAAGGACTCAGAGATGAACACATTAATAACTTGAGTTTTGCAAAAGCAATGAGTAGTTTAATTTACATGGAATGTCCATAGACATTGAATTCTATCAGTGAAATAATTAGTAGTTAATTTAAAGGGATAAACTTATCTAGCATATTCCAAATTGGAAAAAAAATGAATATTAAAACCATGATGAAACTATGATCATTACTGTAAAACGACAGTATATGATCTATAATGGTATATCAGAAGCTGGCAATATTGTTTGTCAAGATTAAATATCTCCTCAATGTCTCGGGAGCCTGAAAAAAAGAGTCCATAAATCTGTCCAAAATGTAGATCGGAAGATACTTAAAACAAGATATGTTGGTTCCTATGTGTGTTTAGTTCAACACCCCCCCCCCCTTTTTTTTTTCATTTTTTGTTTCATTAGGATTATTTTCTGATATCTTCCACTCTTTTTATTTTGACAGAATAAGAACTTTTCAAGGGTCCCTGACTAGATTCCTGGAGAGCAAAAACAAAATATGTCAGCATTAACCTGGCCTTTCTGTCCATTTTGCCATTCCAGTCCAGACTGCAAGTGTTAAATAGGCAAGATTCTGAATTCTGAAGAAAATCTGGAGTAACTCTAGGTTGCCACTAGTGAAACTTGAATCAGAATCTGACTCTGAGGTCCTTATGGTACAGTGACGATTATCTCAGCATCACATGCTGTTAAGACTTTCTTGTTCTTCTGGACAAAGTTCATCACTTGATAAGAGATGAAGCTGCTGGATTATTTTGCTTTCTCTACTCATGTCCCATATCTCTTCTCATCAAAGGCAAGACAATTCATAATGAGTTATTTATAATCACCTAGAAGAAAGACTGAATTATTCTTTTGCCTTTTGATTTTCTCTTTTGTTAGTAATCTGCTAAGAGTGCATAGTGCTGCACAGATATGGGATAGCACTTACCACTATTTTTATTATTATTATCTTCACCATTCTACAATCAAGAGAACAAAGTCTGCATGGCTAGTATCTACTGTAGCTACAATGTATTGCTGTCTATGTTTGAAATAATGAATTAAAACCAGCAGAGAGTAATGATTGGTAATGAATCCAAACTATTCAGGTATGACAGCTGGGCATGCTTTTGTTTGACTGCCAGGTGTCATCCAGATTTCTACTTGATATCTAATAGCAATTAATATTTCCCTGCTCAGAAAGATAGCAAACATTTGCAATAACATGCTTATGCTACCAAATACCAGGAAAAGCAATGAAAATCTTTGTACTGCGTTTAAAATGATTTTGGCAGGAACTCACACCAGACAGATTAATGAAAGCTGATTGTCACTTTTAATACAAAATGTTGTTATAAATATAACAATAATCATGATCAAGGATAATAAATAGCCATCATGCATAACTGTTTGGCTTGTGAGGAATATGCTATGAGTGAAATTCAACCTTGTGCAAATGACCCACACAAAGCTTAAGAGGGATTTAATTGGCACATAGATCTTGTAAGGATTCCATACACAGGGATACATTTTACCCAGTGTGCTTACTTCAGTTGCTGATAGCTTTTGATTGAACACAATTGAAGAAAGACTATTTCTTTGGGTCTGCTCAGTGGCTCTCTCTTTGGAGAAGTCTGTATTTCATGTGGCTGCAGAGACTGAATCGTAGTGCCTGTGTGCAAACCTAATATTTAGTTTGAAAGACAAACAAAAAATTCCAATGTTTCATTCTGTGTTTAGTACATTAATATCCAGTAATTTTTGACATCCCCCCCCAAAGCCTTCATCACAGGTACACAACCGAAGCAATAGATACTGGATTAGATGACCTAATTGGTCTTTTCTCTCTCTAATTTTGATGATATTCTTATCCAAAGCCTAAATTGCTTAGTGTCAAAATAGTTGATTTTGCAGTGCCACCATCCAGCTGTTACACTGTGTAAATATACTATTTATTATTACACTAATCACTCATGGTAGTTGCCTACATTTTATGGGCCACATGCTATCTTCTGCTACACACTGATGAGGGGAGGAAATTGTGGCAAAATTATCTGAAAATCGGACAAAGGGGTAGAGCATTGGCTGTCTTTTCCATTTTTCATGCCTTTAGAGACAGTGAATACCATACAGCTCCAGATCTATGGGTATGTCTACTCTGCAATGTAAGCCCAGGGTTAGTGGGACTCAAGTGAGCTGACCCACGTTAGGCAGCCCTGGACTTGAGGGTCTACATTGTATTTTAACCCTACGTTTAGAGATTTTTCTAATGCGTGCTCGAACCTAGGGTTCTGGTGTCCACACTGCAGTGTACAGAGCTGAATCAAAGTAATCATATCCCAGAGTCACTAATTCCTTCCCCAAAATGTAGCTGCTCTAGCCCTAGGACAGTGGTGTACTGTCAGAAAAATGTACTGCCCACCCTGCACATACCAGTTTGCTTTGCAAAAGGCTCTATCAGGGCTGGTGCAAGGACGTTTCGCACCCTAGGCGAAACTTCCACCTTGCACCCTCCCCCGCCCCGTGGCAGCTAACCCCGCCCACCGCCCCCGCCGTGGCAGCTAACCATTCCCATCCACCCCTCCCACCTGAGGAGCCCCACCCGCCGCAGCAGCTAACCCACCCCCCCACACGCAGAGCCCCCGCTCGCAGCAGCTACCCCCACTTGCAAGTCCCCCCTCCACAGCAGCTAACCCGGCCTGGGGAGCCCCCACCCGGTGAAGCTAACCCCACCCCCCTCCATGGCAGCTAACACTGCGCCCCTCTGCGGCAGCTAACCCCGCCCAGGGAGCCCGCCCTAGCTCTCCTCTGCTGAGCACGCCGGCACTGCTCTAATTCTCCTCCCCTCCCAGGCTTGTGGCACCATTTGGAGGAGACTTAGAGCGGGGGCTGTGTGCTCAGCAGAGGAGGCAGAGTGGATGTGATCTGGGGTGGGGAGCGATTCCCCTGTGTGCCCCCCCCGTTACTGTGGGCGGCCCTCCCCGCGCCCCAGCTCACCTCCACTCCACCTCCTCGCCTGAGCGGGCTTTTAGGCGCCCTCAACCACTAGGTGCCCTAGGCGGCCGCCTAGTTTGCCTAAGTGGTTGCACCGGCCCTGCTCTCTATTGTAAACCCAGGAGGCTCTCTGATAGTGTGCATTCAGATAGGTGATAAGAAGAGAATGGGTTAACTCTGAACTGAACTGCTGCCTTTTGCAAAGGGGTCTGGGGTTGCTTCCTTTTTCAATATAGTGGATTGCAGATTGTTGGGATAGTTGTCCCATGGAATTGTGGGATATTTCCAGCTGAATCCCAGGACCTGGGTCGAGCGGGGCTGCATCTATCCTGCAAATCAATAGGGCTCTGGGTCCCAGCTTAACTTGAGCTCAGACCTTCCAGCTCTTGGTCCTGGGTCCGAACCTTGGGTTACACAATTGCAGTGTAGATGCAAGAGGAGTTAGGCTTGAGCCCGGGCTCAAGCACGGGCTTACATTGCAGTATGGACATACCCTTCAAGGCTAGAACTCCACAGCTTAGAGACAGGAGGAAGTACAGACTAGAAACAACTGGTTACTGCAGATCTCTTCAGTAATTCCAGCTTGTTGAACAAGCAGTAAATTTCACTTGGTAACTTTGATTCTCCTTGTTCCCACCCTATTTGAGGGGTGGAAGGGAGCGGGCATAAGTGAAATGATCACTAAAGACTCAAAGATGCAGCTATATGAGGAGAGTCTAAAGACTGGGCTGTCTCTGACAATAGGTTTGTACCAAGCTCAGCATGGTGGGATTCTCATCCTAACTGGGCCCCTGGGCACTACTGGATAAAGCAACATCTCACCTTGGAGCCACTGTTGGAGACAGGATACTGCAGTAGACAGACTTTGGCACTTCCTCTGTTTCTGTGGAGCCATGATGGTGAGGAGTGGAGGCCAATAGAGCATCACATGGGCCAGGATTCCTTCACATGAATGGCCTGGGTTGCAGTGTGGACCCCTAAACCCTTCTCTCTAGAAGGGAGAATCAGGTGGAAACTCTGTGTCATTCCTGCTATGGCCTCTTTGTGCTCAGCTGCCCTCTTGAAGATACCCTTTGCACAGAGTGAATCTCTGAGTGGTGCAGCATGCTCCAATTCCCTCCCCACCCAGCGCATCAGCATAAAGGATGTGCCTGGGGTAGAAGGGGTTTGCTGGAGATTACTAGCCCTCAGAACAGCTCTTTAAGGCCACACACAGCCAGGTACAACACAGCAGCCATAAGGGCACTCTAGGTTGTGCCAAGTGTCAGTTCTGGCACAGGACAGGCAGAATGTAAAGCGACTTTTCAGCCCTTTGTTGTATGCTGAACACAATTCATATGGACCACAGTGTTCTGCTATGTGCTCACCCTTCCACGGATTGGCCCAAGGTCTGGAAGACACATGAGATAAATAACCTATAAACATTGAAAAACAGGCTCTCAAATTGAAAAGACAAAATTGTGCTAAAAAAGCCTTGTAAATTACAAAAACAAAAAGTGCTATTCTTTATTGGTAGAACTCAGTGTAAGCGCTCATTTCCACTGTAAACCAGCGAGATATATTTATTTAGTCCATGACTGCAAGTGAAATATATAGTATTCAAGTCAGAACCTGAGCTGGTGCAAATCAGCATAGTTCCATTGAGGCTAATGGGGCTACACTGATTTACATCAGTTGAGGATCTGGTCCAATCTCTCATATTCCATTTCTAATCATTTGTTTTTACAAAGAAAATATAGATCAAAGATTCAGCTTGTATTCCTTTGAAAACAATACTCAAGGAGTGACTCAAGGGTTCATGATAAGCAACATACATTTACAAAACATGGATGATCTTGTAGGTAAGGCAACGGTGAGAGCCAGGAAGTGTGGATTCTTTTCTTAGAAGTGCTAAGGATTTCCTTTGTAACCTTGAGCAAGTCCATTCCTCCTTGTCTTTTTCAATTTTCTCTTTTGCAAAATAGATCAAATAATAATTATTTACCTCCCAGACATACTTTGAGACTAAGTTTCATTAGAATATGTAAAGTGCTTTGAGAGTCTTGGATGGATAAACAAAAAGTCATCGGAGTATTTTACCTCTAGCTCAATGGTTCAAATGTGGCTTAGATAAGTAGTGATCAAAATCTATTTTCTGCCAGTGTTGGCATATGTGGAATTAATCATTGGTGTCACTGCAGTTCCCAGTGGAGAAGAATTGAAATCACAAAAAATAGCATTAAAATGGATAGTAACTTCCACCTTTGCTGGCAACCCCAGCAAAGCAGCATAGGCAGGGGCGGCTCTAGGCACCAGCAAAACAAGCACGTGCTTGGGGCAGCCCATTTGCAGGGGTGGCAGGGATCTAGCACGGCAATTGAGAACCAACTGGGACCCCTGGGAGCTGTAATTCGTTGGTTAGCTCCCTGCCTATAGAGCCAGCCCTGGAGCAGGGAAAGAACTACATTTCCCAGCATTCCCTTGGCCACTACCAACAGGAAAGAGGGGGAGGGAGTGAGGAAGCTGAGACCTCATGCTGTAGCCTGGAATGGAGAATTCCTGTAGAATGGAGAGCCGTGCTGAGAGTAGGGATTCCATATTTTAACATTCAAAAAATAGGACACACCACGGGGAGGGAGGGTAGCCCCACCCTGCCCCCATCCACTCCCTCCGACTGCCCCCCACAGAAACCCCAACCCATCCAACCCCCTTGTCCCCTGATCACCCCCTCCTGGGACCCCTGCCCCAACTGCCCCCCAGGACCCCACCCCCTATCTAAGCCCCACTGGTCCTTGAACCCAACTTCCCCCTTCCTGAGACCCCCCCCCCCCCCAACTTCCCCTCTAGGACCCCACCCGCTACCTGTCCCCTGACAAACCCCTGGGACTCCCATGCCTATCCAACTGCTGCCTGTCCCCTAACTGCCCCCCCCCAACCCCTGACCCATCTAACCCCCCCTTCTCCCTGCCCCTGACTGCCCCCCCCGAACCTCCGCCCCATCCAACCCCCACTGCTCCCTGTCCCTTTACTGTCCCCACCCCGGAACCCCCTACCCCTTCTCCAACCCCCTTACCGTGCCACTCAAACCAGCGTGTCTGGCTTCGTGCATGCTTCATACATGCTGCCGTGCTCCCCTGCGGAGCCACAGGCTCCCCACCCCCATCCCCCAGCACCTGCCTTCCAGATTTGAACACCTCAAAATTCAGGAGTGCTCAAGCTCAGTTTGGGCAGCTGTTACTTCATTTCTCCCAAATCAAACATACTGATCCACTGTAACTTGCTGTAGAAAAAGTAGGATAAAATTGAGCAAGAAATGCTTCTCAGTGGTTATTAGGACTGGAATTGCTATTTTCAACAGCCATTGCCTTTTGTTTGTTTGTTTAAAAGGAAGACAGTGCTATTGCATTGGCAAATTCCCCATAGAAAGAAAGAGTGGAACAAAAGAATAATAAAGGCACCTCAACTTTTCCTCATTTATGTAGGACAGTCTTATAATATGCATCCAGATATCCTCCAATCACACAAGCTGAAAATTGTTCTACTTTACTGCAGTTCTGTAACCATGTGGGAATCAATCCTGTCTGTGTTCTGTGCACATCTAAAATTCCTGCTGAATGACCTGCCGTGGGAGCGAGTTACCAGTGACCCAGGGCTGCGGTGGAAGGATGGTGCAGGTGGGGGGAGGGGGTGAGCCCAGGGCTGGGGCAGCAGGAGGTGTGTGTGTGTGTGTGTGGCAATGGTGGGGGGGTAGGGGGAACCCAGAGCTGGGGCAGCAGGGTGTGTGTGTGTGGGAGAGCCCAGGGCTGGGGTGGCAGGGGGATGCGGGTGGGGGAGGTGAGAGCCCAGGGCTGGGGCGGCAATGGGGTGCGGGTCAAGGGGTGAGAGCCCAGGGCTGGGGCGGCAGGGGGGTGTGGCGAGGAGCCCAGTGCTGGGACGGGGGGTAGCCAAAAAAGTTTTTGCTTGGGGCGGCAAAAAACCTAGAGCCAACCCTGAGCATAGGATAGAAGTATAATGGCAACGAACTACCCTTTCACTCCTACTGGTGGTCCCTCCAGAACGGATTTCAGGTACTTCAGAGATGCAGCAGTTGCAAGCTTGTAAAATGTCTGCCCACAGTCTGCTTTGTAAACCATGGTTTTCAGTGCTACTAATTTGATACTTTTCATTAGCATCAAACTATATTATATATAGCCATATAGTTATATATACACACACGTATATAAGAAATGAAAAACAAAACCCTTCCATGAGCTCTGGATATTACTGTTAAATTGCCTTATCATAATTCTTTTCAGCCTCCTAATCGATTTACAGTTGGTGGCGCTAGACATTAAGGGTTTGATCCTCTTTTCAGATGCATGGGCACATATCACTGTAGTATGATCAGTTCCTAAATTCGAACTGATACCCCACCTAGACAGTTTAGATTAGTACACAGGAAGATTTTAGATACCTATTTTGGAGTGATCCAACCATGGAAAAAAACAGCTGAGACCTTTCTGATCATATTCCAAAATACATTTATAACCCATACATTGTCTGGGCTGGATATTTACATTTATTCATAGTGAATTTCCCCTCCCGTCTTCTACAGTATAGTCATCTTCCTTTATGACCTGATCCACTGAAGAAAAGACTCTCATTGACTTCAATGGGTTTGGATCAGGCTTTAAATACATAATTAAACACCCAGGTCCTATACACTGCATGGGTAAGTTGGCAATTGCATTAAAATTATATTTACAGGTTCAACACACTGCACAAAACCTAATCTTCATACTACCTCTTTAAGGCAGGCGTTCACAGGGGTCTTTCCACCTCTTGCTGATGAAAAAACTGAGGCACAGTGAGGACCCAAATGCATTGGGGCTGATTTGGCCCAATGTTCCTAAATGGAACTTGATGTAGATCAAATGCAATAAAGATGACAATAGTTCACCTCAAATAGCATATGCCCTGCGAATGTTGCCGCTCTTACTTTACTCACATTTAAAAAAAGAAATTATCTTCATTCTTCTCACATCCCCCAAGGAATGGAAAATCACCAGAACTGAGTAAAAGGAAAAATTTGTTTCACAGCAGCTCAGCAAATTTCCAAACACTCAACAATACCAAGAAGTTTATCCAGCAGTGAGTTGAAGAATCTGCAGTAAACTTGAATACTGGGCCAGCCTCAGCTCTGCTCCCTTGAGCTACACTGGTAGCATACACGGGCCATAACCAATTTACTAAGGATTTCCCCTAGTGCAGGGGAATCCACAGATGACATATGGCTAGGGCTCCATGTCTGTCACGGAGGTCACAGGAAGTCACAGATTCTGTGACTTTCTGTGACCTCTTTGACTTCTGCAGGGGCCAGGGTGACTGACAGCAGGGCCGCCCAAGCAGCTTGCTCTGGGGCCAGCTGATCAGGTAGCCTCAGGGACAGCCACACCAGCCACGGCTCAGGCGGCTCTGGCAGCAGTCCCTGGGCAATCCATGATCCACGGCCCTGGGCAGCGGTCCCCGGGTGGCTGGTCAGAGCAGCCACAATCCACGGTCCCCGGCCAGCCGGAGCAGCCGCAGTCCCCAGCTGGCTGGCTGGAGCAGCTGAAGTCTGCAACTGCTGGCAGCTGGTGCTGCTGCCCCCCTCCAGCAATACCTCCCCATGCTCCCCCAGCACCCCCCACCCAAAATGTAATCACAGGTATTTTTAGTAAAAGTCATGGACAGGTCAAAGGCTGTGAGTTTTTGTTTATTGCCTGTGACCTGTCCATGACTTACTACTAAAAATATCTGTGACTAAATCATAGCCTTACATATAGCATCTGGGTGGCCTGACCATAGCACTGCAGCATTTTGATTATCTCCAGATGTTGGAATGGAGTGCAGTTTAGAGAAGCCCTGTGGTTAACTCATTCCTATTTGTATCTGTTTAAGAGAAATCCACTCGGGTGTGGAGAGCCTGTCCATGTCCACTGCAACACTCAATGTCCTGTGGGGCAGCAGCAGCCCGTGGGAGAGCCAAGGCTGAAGCTGTCACTCAAGTGAAGTCTGAGAGTCTCTGCATGTCTGGAAGGGAGTCTCTGTTTGGGCCCCAAATAAGCTGGTTCAGAGAGGAATACTGGGGAGGTCTGGTGGATGAGCCTATGTGATCCATGCTTACATGGATGTGATGGCCCAATCCCAGGAGAGATGCTGGAGAGGAGCTGCAGCCATTATTCCAGCCCATAGAGCACAGTAGCAGAAGAGCTGAGTTGTAGTCCTGCAGCCTAGCTACAATTTATGAGCATGTGGCTTCTTTGTTAAAAATCTGAAATTAAACACAAGTTGCCAACAGGAGGAAATAAACTAATTAAAAATATAAGATAATCACCACATGCAGCCTCAAAGCTATGTTGAAAAGTCACTTCAGAGACTTTTTGGGGAACAGAAGTGCTTAGAAATAGTGAGAAAGAGTAGACTAAATGGAGGTATGGTTGTTTCCACACTATTAACTGTTCTCCAGTTGCCCATATTGTATATATGTGAAAGCTATGTAGTCTTGTTCAGTATGAAGTAATTACATAAAGAAATATCTTTTAAATATTGGCTTTGTTTTAGTCAGTGGAATTATCCCTATTTTTTCATTATTCTTTCTTCTTTATGGGAGTGTGATTTTGGATGCCCTCATATTAAGCTCAAGTCCTGTGTTGTTTTAAATTTTTTCAGAGCCACTTTAATGGTCAGATTATGCACTGTTGCTATATATATATCCAATTCTGCTTGGAAAAGTCCATACTGAGCTGGGAAATTTCAGGCTTATCTACAAGGACATGCATAGCAGAGTCTTGATCTCGGGCAAAGAGCTGGTTGCAGTTCAACATGAAGCACTAGATCATGTCAGCAAGATTTAACTTGTTATAAATTGCATCTAATCTCACTTTCAGGCATGTTGTGACCCCCGGGGTAAGTGTGTGTTATGTTTGTAAACATTATTTATCACCTGCCCTTTTGACAGATGATGCCAAAAGCGCAACATACATTCCTCTGCATTAGGAAATGCTTCTCCGGCCCCATTGTTTTCTGCAAATATAGTTCCTGGAGGGCCTAGGTACAGCAAAATACATGTAAATGCACAGCTCTGCAGTACATTTATATATGACTTTATTGTTCATTGATGCATGAAAGCTGGCTAGTCCAATGGGATGCAAACGATCATACCAGTAGATGTGAATTGATCAGAAACCTTGCAAGTAGAGACCTGCTGCTTGTGAATTACTGTACAATGTCTTTCAGTTCAGCCCAAGTGAAGTTTGCCATAAGTGAAAGAGAGAGAAGAAATATTGCGCATTGGGGGAGCTAAATTACATTGCATGGTGGCGGTCAGCCTGTCAGTAAATGCGATTAAAGCAATTCCTATTGTATAGATCTGTCCAGAACAATAATCGAGGAGAAAATGCTCCAGTGAAAACTATAAAAACTGCAGTTAAATTGTAAATTTAATCAGCATCGATTGGCTGCAGCTTTAGAATTTATTAGGGTGCTAAAAAATTCTGTTTTCTCCTTTTTTAAATGGGGCTTACAATATCACTTGGAGGTAGTAAAATACAATCAACATTGATTTTTTTTTAAATTTCAGAACTTAAAAATATTTATAAAATTATGACTCCCCCCCCCCCCTCTCTCTAATTGCTTGCTCTTAGAACACTTTTCAGTGGAGCAGCTTCACATACTATATGTTTACCGTACAGTACGATACATTGGCTTTCAGTTTTAGTTGCAGTTAAGGCAGAGCTATCTGTTTGGTCACAAAATGTTTCATTTCTATAAATACTAATGACAATATTTACAATTGACACACACAGGAAAAATCACAACCATTCCTTGAGCTGCACGTTTATAGGTTTCAAACCTTGCCCTGGAGTGTTTAAATATTGGTGCGATACCACAGACACCAGGCGGTAATGTGGTATTCAGAAATGACTGAATTTTGTGCTTTAAGGTTTAAACATGACTAGTCTGGGTTCAGTCCATTCAGGTTGCAGAGTCAAGCACTCAAAAATTAGGAAAGGCCAGAATTAAGGTTGGCTGTGCAACCTTAATTTGGCCCGCTTGTGCATGTTCATAATGATAGTCTTGTTTAACATCATCGAGGGATGTCTGTGGCAGAGCCAAGAACAGAACGCAGATCTCCTGGGTCCCAGTTTAGTGTCTTAACGGAGACCATCTCTTCCTCATTCTCTCTTCCTCCTGTGCCTAAGGTATGTAACAAATAGTGTGTTAATGTATGTACTATATAACAAATAGTGTGTTGATGAAGACTATCATAATACATACCCATAAGGGGATTGAACATTGGGAATTAGGAATCTGGGGTTGTATTCCTGACTTTGTGGGGAACATGGTCTAGTGGTTACAGACAGCACAGATGAATGTATAGGTTTGGCACATTTATTCTGAAAATCATTGTGGCTGAGTGGATAAGGCTTGAATCTGCTATATTAGAGCCAGATTCCATTGTGGCCCTTTGATGCTGCTCCAGTCACACACCAGGGTTGTAAGAGAGGAAGATATATCACCTGGGAAATTCCCCCAGTGCAGGAGCAACATAGGGACAGAATGCACAGCTCTATGCTGCCCCTGATATAGAAATCATGTTGTGTTGCATGTTGGAAGCACATTGGGGTGAGATCAGGGCCGGCTCCAGGCACCAGGCACCCAAGCACATGCTTGGGGCGGCACCTGGTAAGGGGTGGCGGGGGGAGCGTGGCGCGGCATTCCGCGGGGGGGGCGGGCTCCGGTTGCGCGGGGCTCGGCGAGGGCGCAGCGCTGGAAGGGGGTTCCGGCGGGGGCGGGCTCCGGCGGCGCAGCGCAGGGCTCGGTGCTCGGGGTTCCAGCGCGTGGCGCTCGGTGGGGGTGCAGCGCGGGCGCGGCGCTGGAGGGGGGTTCCGGCGGCGCTGGCAGGAGGCGGGCTCCGGCGGCGCAGCGCTCGGCAGGGGGGGCGTCGCGGGGCTCGGCACTCGGGGGGGGGGGTTCCGGCAGCGCTCGGTGCGGGGGGGGGCTCCGGCGCGCGGTGCAGGGGCGGCACGGGGGGCGGCGCTCTGGGGGGGGTTCCGGCGGCGCTCGGCTGGGGGGGGGCGCGGCACTCGGCGGGGGGGGGCTGTGGGGCGGCCCTTTTTTTTGCTGCTTGGGGCAGCAAAAAAGCTAGAGCCGGCCCTGGGTGAGATCAGCTTACTAGGCACTCCAGCAAATCCATGGTGTGGGGAAACCCAGGGGTAGCTGGATAAAGCTACCTTAATTTGGAACAACTTCCAGCTTTGTGCAACAGTTTGTTACTCTGGGAAGCACAAAGGTGGGTAAAAGTCACCTTCCCATCCTTCAGCCCCTTCCCAGGGTGCACCTTCTCTGCTGCTCCTCCTGAGAAGTACAGCCACAGAATGTGGGCCTTGGATTCTACTTGCAGCATTGTTGCAACTGACCTTATATAACCGTTCAGTTAGTCCATCTAAAATATAGGGAACAATACTTGCCTGCCTCCAAAATTGTGAGTATGAGGCCTTGCTTAAGAATAAGGGCTGTGAAATGCAAAGAATTATTAAAACCAGTGAATGGAAAAGATGACACGAGAACTCATTGTATCCTCTTGATACCTCGGCAAAGGACATGGCAGCAGCAGTGGCTTGTTACTGGTGCTATCTTGTTCCTCTAGTGAGGCTATGGCTCTATGCCTTTGTGCCTAAGAGCATGCTCAGTGCAATTAGCATGTTAAGGATGTCTGTGGGACATGAACATGTTCAGCACAAATGGAAATGTTCAGAGAGTTTATCAGCCAGCCTCTAACAAGCTATACTGACCATATTCAATTTTCAGAGACTTATACCTTAGTCAATGTGGTTAGATGTGCACTGGGACAGACAAAGCACCTCTCTGACTCTAGGGTCAACCACCTGCCAAGTTTCAAGTTCCTGTTCTCAGCCCTGAATGTGCTAGAGTTCTTGAAAAACATTTTGGGAAAAAAACAAATTACTGTTTATGACTGACTACTTACTATTAACATAATTACTTATTTTTTCAAAAGCTTGTTTTTACAAACAGCTGAAACAGTTGTGCTGAATTTAGAATCAGAAATTTTCCATAATTGTGCTGAAAGCAATCATGGAAAATTTCAGTCTGCACGGCGAAGTTATAGATGTTCATAATATTAGATAATATTAACTACAGACACTGGTACCAGCTTTAAAATTAATATTCTGCTGTTAAGGTTACTAGTTTCTCTCTCAAAAGTGAAGAAATGACAATATTACAATTGTTCAACCAACCTTACTATTGCATTCTATTTCTCAAGTAATGTAATATAACATCATACAGAGTTTTGTTACCACTTAACCCCCTGTGTATCTTTCCCCCTCACTATTTTATACTTAAATTAATATTAGTATTGTAATGGTCCAGTAAATCTTTGATGACTTATCTTGTTTTACAAGATGGCAATGGAGCACTTAACTATCAAGCTAACTTAGTTGCACATTGCAGACTTTTGTAGGTACAATTCAGGCAGTTAGAAAACTAACTAAGCTGCAAGCTATCCTGCAAACACTATGCATCTGGATAATTTCATTCTCATGAGCAGTCCTATTGAAATCCAATGTTGTCTACTCTCATGATTAAAGTTATTAAAGCATAAGCGTTTGCAGGATTGTATGAGTGTACGTTTAGATCTCAGTAGATTTTAACCAATGATGCGTTTGACCCAAAGCCTATTGATGTCAGTAGGAGTCTTTCCATTGACCTCAGTGGATTTAGGAGCATGCCTAAAGTCCCTAAACGGTCAAATATTTAAGCATGTATTTAACTTTAAGCATGGGATTAGCCCCATTGACTGTAATGGGGGCACTCACATTTTTAAATTTAAGCACATGCCTCAGTGCTTTGTTGCATCAGGACTTACTTTGTTAATGTCAGTACAGAACTCTCCAACAAACAAGGCCTGATTCTACCTTATATTGTGGCAGCTGTCTTAAAGCATGAGGTAAGGAACCTGAGAATTTTCCCTCTTTTAAGGAGATATCAGGTGTGTTGCTTCACTGTAATGGCCATTCACACCACCCAGCTGCTGACATAGGACTGTTGAAAGGATTAATTAGATATTATTAGTAAAGCTGTAGGAACATGAAAAGCTCTGTGCGTAATGCAAGATATTATTAATATCAGTCTTCAATATACTACATGCAGAAAAATAGGTGAGCTGAAAGAACATAGTGGGTACTGACAAACCCTAAAGAGCCCACTTTACTTCTTTATTTTTGCAAGAATAAACAATCAGCTTTATTCTTTATCTAGAAGAAGGTAAAGTGTTTGTGCTGGTATTATAGCTTTTCTTTACTCATTTCCCAACTTACAGCATCCCTGCTCCAATGCAAAGCCCCTAGGGAAGAAACTAGGGGAATCTGCAAATTAAGTTGGGTGCCATTCAGTGTGTGCTAATGCTATGTTGTGGTCTAGTAATTTAGAACAATTGTACTAGCTATTATTTCACTTGTGCCCTAAGTCACACCAGAGCCCTTCTGCATTTCTGTAAGATCATGATCATTTCAAAGGATTGTAAAGTGAGATACCAAAAACTATTGTATAGAATAGTGAAAATAAATCCTTTCTAAGAACACTCTTTCAATGTACTTTTAATTATTTGTATTTAAGTATTTCCAAAGTAGCATTGCAATTGAGTGAAAATATTTGAAATCCCTGGTAATTAGCAGCAGCTTTTCAAGCTAAACTAATAGGAAGCTGAAAACGAAATAGACAAACTAGGTAAAATGCCTCCTACTGTTTAAGAACTGGCTTTCCAACCTAAAACAATAATTAGATGCAAACTCAATATTCATAGTGAATAAATTCCTCCTTCTGTTTGAACACAAACAATAGGAGGTCAAAACTCAGCTCACGATGCAAGGCAATCTGATACTTTTCTATGGTATGTTTATGAATCATATTAACCGAACCTTTTTCTGCAGGTGGTGAAACCAAGCATTCTCAATTAGTAACCATGGATGCAAAGAAATAGTCACTACAGCTGTCTGCTTCTTTTCCAAGGTTATTTTTCCTGGTAGTTTATCATGACAAATACTCTCTAAAAGAAACCCATCAAAGTCATGGCTAGGGTCTATTCCAGGAGGTAGGAAGGGGAACAAAAACACAGACAGGATTAGTCTGATTTTCTGTAACTGTGACAGTCAGAGTGTGGTAATGGTGGGTAACCTCCTTAACTTTAAAGAGTTCTAGGTGAATGTAATGCTCATAGAAATAGCAAATTCATAGCCCTAGCTACAGTCATACTCAGGGCAAGCTTCTCCACACAGTTCAGAATCCTGACCTAAACTCGAGTTGACTGCGCTGAGGGGGAAAATCACAGGCCCCCACTCTCTCAATGTTTTCACCAAATTGACAGAAGGCAAACATGTTGCCGAATTTTGCTGGAAAAATGGTTCAATAATTGTCTGTATTGCACAAGCCATTTTCATTGTTTTTTTCCCAACATTTATAGCTAATAAAATGTATCTGCAATTTGTTATAAGAAACAAATGCAAAGCTAATTATAGACAAAAAGTAATTTTAAATTTCTAAATAAAATACACTTCTCTTCGTTTAGGAGACCACAGAGACCACGTTCTCCAGCCTATACAAGGGAAAGATCAGTAATGGGAGAGGCAGTGAAGGCCCTTACACTTCCCCTACCATCCCCCCTACTTCCCCCACATGCACATACATATATAACTCCTTGCATCTTCATGGTTCACCAATCACCAGCTGAGTCTCTGAGGACAGGGAGAGGACAGAGCCTCACAAAGAGATTTTTGACCAAGCAGAATGAATGAAACAGTGCCATTTTATTTCATGGTTAGCTACATATCTGGGTGTGTATTTAGATTTAATTTACATCTCGACCCAAATATACAGACAGCAATAATAGTCATACTACACAACTAGCCCATTTATTTGAATTTTTATTTACACCCGAAGACTAATCTCTGTCCTACTGGATTATAATAAAATAGTGTATATCCTGTAGAGCCAAAACAGAAATAATAAATAAAATACTGTAGGCCAGAGACCACTTCTCAGATTTCCTGTTCAAATGAAAAGGGGCAATTTTGCCTCTGCAGTATTATTGCCTTCAATCCATCCTGAACCCAGAGATACCTCTTACACTTGGTTTGGGAGGCTGGAGGGAATACAGCATGAGAATGAATATGTTCTGTGACAACGTCCCCAGTTAAAACTATAAATTTGCCAATGGGGTTTATTCTGCTTAAAGTACCTATGACTGTGGGGGAACCCAATCAATGGCAATATGGTTCCTGCTGGAAACATATTGCTGGGCATAGTGTGGCTAGGTTACTGCCTTAGCAGACATGGTAGTACTTTCCTGACAGACCAATAGATTGAATAGAGTTGGGAGGTTTAACCTGCCACTCTGGTCCTCTCCTCTGGATTTTGTCTATCAGGAGGTGATCTAGGCCAATGATAGAAAGAAAGAGAACACATTTTACTACAAAACAACTGAAAGTCCAGGTTCAGTAAATAAAAACGGATGGATATTCACTACACGGTTTGTGTCTTCTGGAAGGGTAGAGGGCACAGAAAGGTGAGGGAAAAGAGCAGTCCTAGAAAAAACTTTACATCAAGGTGGGAAAATCCCTTGTATATCTATGAAAAGAAAGCCCTATTCAAGGGGGAGGCAGGAGAATTGACAGAGTGCTAAAAGGTAGCATTATTAACATAAGATATTTTTATGAACACTGGCTGTTAACAATGAATATAGGAGTATGCAATATTATTCTTTTAGTTGAAGTATGAGGTAGAGAGATGCACAAAAGAACAAAAAAATCAAAGAAGAACTGGTGACAGACAAAAGTTAATTTAAGAAAGAATAATAAGAAAGGGAAATATCTCCTAGAAGTATTCTTTTTTAAATAAGAGGAAAAACAAAGTAATATTCTATTGAGTTTTGAATACAAGAGGGAGCTATCTGATCTATTAGATTGCTAGGTACAAAGAGAGTGGAGAAGATGAACTCAACGGGATGAGAACAAAAAATGATGCTCTCTCCAAAGAATGAAATGGCATATTCAGACCAAATAGAATGGTAGATGGGCTGTTACAATTCCCGTAGAGCACCATTCCAGGAAGAGTAGTAGTTGGTGGTCACAATAATTTCTCAGCCAAAACATTATTTTACAGCTTTAATTTAGCATTTCCCCCCTTTATTTAACATCTCCCAGCCTCAGCCTTCTCTTTGAATAGCTAGCTAGTCAGTGCCATCCATAGACTAGTTAGGAAATCTGACAGGGAGAGATTATATGCATGTAATTAAATATTCATACACCTTGGAAAACCAGGGAAGAAATTAAAACACTATCAATTTGGTTTATAGTGTCTACTAAAGAAGCATTTTCATTATAGTAATTGCTGTATTCCATGTTCTTACTGGTCATCTCAGAGACATGTTTGCACCAATTTAAATGTATAGGAAAGTAAAGTGATAAGCCAAAAATGCTGTGAATAATATGTATGGGCACAATCATGTTTCTACTGAAGTAAATGGTAAAATAAGCACTGATTTCTATGGGAGCAGTATCAAGCAATTAGGACCCAATCCAATAGGCAGTTTGTCCATTGACTTCAATGGGCAGTGGATCAGGCCCTTATAAAGTTAAGTGTCTTGGTCTTTATTTTCAAGGTGCTCAATGTCCTGGCCATCTAAAAGATCCCCTAAACCTTCATGATGAAAACCATAGTCAACAACTCCATTTCTCGGGTACGACAGATCTTTCTACTGGAAGAACAAAGAAGGAGACAGAGCCTTTTGGGGGGCCAGTCTGAGATGGTAGTCTAAGGACCATCACACATCTCGCTAACTTCCTCTCCACATGCAAGTTGAGCTTCTTTGACCTGACTTTCTCGGAGACAAACTCAGAGCCGGATGGACATTTAAAAAAAAAAAAAAGACAAAACCAAAAACATATCCAAACAAAACACTGCACACACAATTCTACCATTGTGGGGAGGATGATAGAAAGAACAAACCAAACCAAACATGACACATTAGCCATGTCACAATGTACTACTGGAAAGTGCTCAGATATTACAATGATGAGAGTAGTAAAAAACCTATATATAATAGAATTGTAATGTTAAGGATACAATATTAAAAAAAACTTTAAAAAGAAAACAGACTAAGTCTGAGAATTTACAGTCAGTTACTGTAACTAATCTAATAGAGTGGCAGCAGCATTAGTTCACTAGGGTGGTAGTCGCATTAGCACTTTATATTGCCATCCTTAAATTCTGAATTCAGAGAAATTGTACTAAATTCTGTAAAACTTAAGAAAAGAAAAAATGCATATCAATAGCCCTAGCATAATCTATGTAGCTAAAATAGTGTAGTAAAGCCATTCTGAATGTATAGTTTTGAAGGTAATCACTATCTGTAGGTTTAGAATGTCTACATTTTAATTGTATAATATGACATTTTCTTGAACCGAGTTTTAAAAGTCACTGCAAATTCTAGAGCTGATTGAATTCACTGAGAATAATTTATTGAAAATGAAACCCTATTTTCTGTTCCCAAATCATTCATGAGTCACTTCTGATTTCCAAGATGTATTCATTATTGACAAGCATTTGCCAAAAAGTTTACGTACATGATTTTCAGCCTACAGACTGTTCATGAACGGTGAACTGTTCACTTCTGTTAGTCACTATTCGAGGTATGTGATTGGTTACCTAAGGCACATAGTAACTTTTTTGCTCCTTGACTGGCTGACTAAAATGTTCAGAGATCATGACCATGCAAGGCTTGAATGATGTAGGCATCCTATTTGAAAAAAATGGCTTAATTATGAAAAACAGAATAGCATATATTTTAAATGAAAACTTCTTTTAAAAAATCTGGAAACAGAGTTGTTGAGGAAACAGAAATATATGCAACATACAGAAATAAAGCACTTTTGTCAATTATTAACCTCAGTCTCAATCCCTTTGTTCAGGGTTTAACACAAGAAGTAGTACTCACAACTCTTACAGAAACAAAGATGGCAACAATCTGTGCTGACCACATGTGTCAGTGGAATGCAAGCAGAAAGTATCCCATGGGCTTGTTATCCTGAGATTTCTGTAAGGAAATTTTTTAAAAGAGCTACTACATCGACAAAATAAGAAACATTCATGGTGTGAACATGCCAGCTGTAATGAGAAAGTTCCAAACCCTCTGGTTTGACCTGCCCTAAGCAACCTTCGGTAACATGCCAGGAAATTGATGTGGCTTTTCCCCACCTTGAAATGGAAAATTAATTAGCAATCCAGCAAAATACAAATGATCCCCAAAATCTCTGCCTTGTCTATTGCTCTGGATACATATACACTGTAAATGAAATAGACCAAACAATATATTCTAAATGCCTCTAATTTTAAATACAGGGTTTTAAAAACTGTATTGATTTTTTAGATAGTTAGAAGGCAAAATATTTAAGAAACAATATTTCCTCACATACCCACACATAACATAAGATTCTCTTCTATTACAACCAAGTTTTTACTAATCAGGGTGAAATCTCAGCTTCATTGAAATACATGACAAAACTCACTTTAATTTCAGTAGGGACAGGGTTTGACTAGCTCATTAATTTCAGTGGGTGATTTTGTATTGTGGGTTTTTTTGTTTGTTCCAGAAGTGTATTATTTTTCTCAGGATAAAGCAACAGCAAAGTAAACACCAACATTTAAACATAGACTTCCATCCTGCAAATTATCTGTGGAAGAATGGATCTGCCCAGGCAGATGAGTTTGCAGACTGAGCCAGACTCATATCAGATTCAGATTTAGTATGGCCTGCACAAAGAGGTACACACTGCATCTCCCTGCACCAGGCAAGCCCATAGTGCTCAGAAGTAGGGGGGAGGAAAAGGATGGGGACTCAGGGGATGTAGGGGATCAGAGCTTTATTTTTCACAAAGGTTTTCATAAAAGTCCCTGAAGCAGAAGTCAGGGCCTGACTGCATCCTCTATCTGCCCTGGCTCTCAATCCCAGCCACAACCTTTCTGCCTTCAGGTGCCCAGTGCCCTGGTTTAAATTAGAAGTCAGAATGGATCTAATCTTGGGTACATAGTTTATTTGAAGGAAGAGAGGGTTGTCAGGACTTCTGGCCCCTTGCATCTTCTTTCTGTGCAGTCATTTATACACAAACCACCAATCCTACTTAATTCTATGTGACTGGATAAAAAAGAGCAAAAATGAAGATTAGTTTAACCAGGTGCTGCCTACACTCTATACTACATATGGACACTATATTGTTAGTGAGAGTCAGCCATTATACCTCACGTGTCAGCCACCAGTTTGTAGACTCAAGAATCACACCAGGGCCCCAATTCTCAGTTCCTAAATTGTTGCACTTAGAGCAGGAATAGAGAGGAGGAGGAGGGCAGGCAAGTATGACTTAAGCCACTCTGAGCTTCCAAACATTGGGTAGCCCAAAGCTGCTCTAACTAATGCTCGGCTTCCAATGATCCCCTATAGGACTTGGTAAGCAAAGAGTAACTGTAGTACAATATGCTTGGGTATGCCTCTTCAATGTCCTGGGTCCGTTCCCTCCCTAACCCCGGCTTACCCCCCAATGCTCCACTTGCGGTGGAAGCAGAGTGAACCTAGAGCCTCTATGTCAACTGTATGCTAGCCAGGAAGGCCCTTATCACAGCAGGTATTTGCAAAGGAATTTTGCGCGCACACACACACACACACACACACACACACACACTTAGTGTAATTCAGAATCAGACTTTAGGATTGTCACACTCATTATGAAGAACAAGGGAGATATCTGTATTATTTTTCATTAATGTGATGTGTACCTCTGTCTCTTTGATTACTATCATGCTGTCTGTTACATGAAAGAGTTACCTTAGTCCTGGGGGTTTACAAATCTACAGAAGATCAGACAGTGGTTGTAAATATTTGTCACTGATACTTAACAACAAAACAGATGTTGAGAGCTGTTCTTTTGTCCCTACCCAAAGAGGGCACAACCACCCCCACTTTAGGACAGAGTCAAGGTCCTAGCAGGACAGTACGGATTACCAGCCAAAGGGCTAGATATAGCAGTCTTTGGAGGACTGGAGAGTGGCAAAACCTCAGGGGAAGGACAGGAAGAGACAAGGTGCTAGAAACTGCTGTTAAAAGGACAACAAGGAGTCTGGTGGCACCTTAAAGACTAACAGATTTATTTGGGCATAAGCTTTCGTGAGTAAAAACCTCACTTCTTCTTTTACTCACGAAAGCTTATGCCCAAATAAATCTGTTAGTTTTTAAGGTGCCACCAGACTCCTTGTTGTTTTTGTAGATACAGACTAACACGGCTACCCCCTGATACCTGTTAAAAGGAGATGTTCTCCAGCCAGGTGAGACCCAGAAGAGAGGGGAAAGGGTATTCAAGAATCCAAAACTCACCAAAGGACACTGAGTAACACCCAAGGGGCTCTTAAGAGCAGAGTAAAAATGAGGCAGTCTCTTGTGTACAGAAGTTTGGGGCAGGGGTGTGTGCTTTATTACTTTGCAAAGTCTGTGTTATTTGCATAACTGTCATGAAGCCCTGAAGGGTTAAACTGTAAACAAGTGTCCTCCAATGTGGCACTCTGGTGAAGGCATGTTTAAACTACTGGGGAGCTTTGGAGGATCTGCACCAGTCTTGGGGCCTAAGGCAGCTGGACCACAAGGTCCTACATCCCAAGAAGGGGTACCTGCATTGGAGTTTGTACCCCAGGAATGAATCTGAAAGGCCAGACACGGAGACAGTGTTTGGATGCTGTTCAATAGGCTTAAAAACACATGGGATCAAAGGTTTTGGTCTAATACAACAGGCTTATGACCATCCATCCATCTATATTCAAAGTTGTAGAGCAACACTGGGGAGATTGGAAGTGAGGGCACCAATTTTGGTGCCTGTATTCAGATGAGAAATTTAAACCATAGTTTCTTGTGTCTAATCTAAATACCCTTCTTGCAGAAATATATGCTCCATGGTAATGAAAGAAAACAGAATAGTATTAACCCTGATTTTCCTTCTCTAAAGAAAATGAGTTCTAATATACATGGCTACATACAAGCTGCTATTGAATATTTCATGGCTTATTTACATACTCATTGCACCATCACTATCTAATAAAATGACTTCAAGATCAAGATTGGGCCCTGACTTTGTAAAATGCTTTGAAACCAAGTACTATTCTAAGGTGTGTGTTTTTTTTTTTTAATTATTTGTGGCTGAGGTTTGTATTCTTGAAAGACCCAGATGAATAGTACAGGCATGAGACATGCATAATGCATGCAAGAGCTTGAAGAAGTTCCACACAGCTCTGGCAATGTATTTCAATCCTGATTGGCAGCATCCGTGCTCTTTCAGTCATGAGTCTCTCTGAAGGAAGGAATTTTAATTGTACTATATTGTACAAGCAGCAATGTTATGAGAATGAATGAGACAAGGATAAAACCATCAAATGCCTTTGTCACTTAAAAAAAGTTTTAAAAGAGTTGAATGTCTATAATGATGACCTTTGATGCTGAAGCCTTCTATACACAGGGCCTATATAGCACTGGCATCATTAGCCCAAACTTTCTCATATTGCCATTGTCAATGTACAAATAAGCACCTCATATACTGTCGGCACTGTACTAATAATGATAATACCTCAATGAACCACCTTTTGTTTCAAAGCAACAAGCACATTCCTTCTCTGTGATATATACATGCAATGCCCACTGAAGACAATGGGAATTGTTAGTGCATATCTGCCAGGGAGACGATATTCCAGTCTCTACAACCTCTTGCTCCTTGACTTCTCTGTTGTCAAATTTCACTTATGATCTAATCTAGGATTTGAACTCATGTATGAAGAGGTGAAAAGCTAATGTACCATATGAGACATATTGAATTACCAAGCTACCAAATAAACGTATCCTCTAAAATATCAATGACAAGGTTCCTTATTGTTCATATGGGGATTTTTTTTTTAAATCTCAACCCCAAAATGAGTGAAATGAAAAATAAAGCAATCCTGAGAACAGAATGTAACAGGGCACTAACCTTTAACTTCGGGAAGCGGTTTTAAATTTTGTTTAGGTCAGAAGTGAAAATGAGTTTAGTGATTCACATCAAAACAAGATGTCACAACACGTGCCTTCATTGGATTTCTCTGTTCAGGACAGGGCTAATTCTTGACGTTCTTGAAAATCAAGATTAAATTGCATAGTACCTCAGATCTCTCCAAGGTTGCTTGCATAATGAATGCATGCCTCTGCTACTGACAACATTTTCAGTCTCTTCTTTTGCATAAACCCCTTTTTTATTTAATTATTTACACTTGATTTACAAATAACAGTCACCAGAAAGGAGGTGGAGACCCAAAATGGTGGTCATTTAAAATGTCAACACTGTGAAATATATAAAATAGGCATTATACCATAAATGAGTAAGAAGCCCTTTCCTTTCTTAGGGGAAAAACGCTATATGAACATATTCCTATAAGGAATGCTGTGCAATCAAATACGTTGTGTTTAAAAACACAGTCAACAATTTCAAACTTGGGTACCTAAAGTAAAATCCATATTTCAGCTTCTGCTTAAGATGCTGAGTGCCTGCAGGTCTCCCGTCTTGAGTTGTTGGTGTATAGCACCTCTGAAAGAAATCAGGCTACTTATATAAATGCCATTGTTAAAATCTTAATTCTAAGGGTCAGGTATAAATACCAGATCTAGGGAGATCAAGTTAAAGCTGTCGTTTTCTACTTTATCAGTTCTGCTGTACCTAGGGATTGGAATGCATGAAGTCCTGTATTACATGGTAAATTGGCTTAAACTGCAGTGTTTCAAAGACGGAGGGTGGAGGTAAAAGAATGGGGTTGTATTAGGAAGAGCAGGAGGATGTAAAATGTTATAAGATAAAACAGTCCCCTCTCCTCCTTCTTCTCCCTCTTTAATTTTTCATCTTCCTACAACCTCCCCTAGGTGGTTTTTCCTGTTACAATCCTGTGTTTCAGGTCCCTCTGTGTATAAGTTACTTAGCTCATGTAATTTACAGCACCACTTAGGCTCCATGGACCATACTGTGCCATTGATTTTAAAGCAGAGCTCTTCATCGACTTCAATAGTAAGTTCTGCTTGAAAAACAAAAGCATGATATGGCACCATATGTGTAGCAAGAAGCAGACGTGGCAGGGTGAGTTAGAGATACAATTGAATCTCCTTGCTTTGTAGGTTTATGGCAGTACCATAATGTTATTTGAATGAACTTTTATTGTACTGAACAATATCATTGTGTAATATATGTACCACGGATCATTGATCCTTCCAGCATTCAGATATTGGAGTCTGCCTTCTGCTTCCACTGACTTCACTGGGAACAGGATCAGGCATATTTTCTACGGTCTATGCACTGAACGTGTTTTATTTACGAACAAATGACATGGAACATCCTGCAAGATCTGACATTTAGTGTGTGTCATAATTGGTGCCCTCAGTCTGATTTGGGCACATCTCGTCATCTTTGCACAGTGAATTCCTTTCTCTTGTCGATGAATATGTCCACACATCCAATCTATCCTCTGAATAAAAGGGAGAAGAATACAGTCCCTGGCGATAGTGAATTATAACGAAAGGGCTACTGAAAATTAAATATTTCCTTAAAGCTCTTTAAATTAGGATAAAAAAAAATCAGAGAACTTGGTAAGCAGAAAAGAAGACCTGCAGGTGGAAGATTATTAAAATACATTTGCTCCAAACAAGTCTCTCTTCAGTAAGAGCAGTTTCAAATGAAAATCTCGGCTAGATCAATATAGCACAGCTTATAATGACACAATGTTTTTTCTCTTTCCATAGCACTAATATCAGTAATAGCAGTCATTAAAGTCAGCATCTGAAATTCAGAACCCTGAAATTAGTTGTACTATCCCAACCCTATTCATTTGTTTCCAGCAATTCTGGGAGATATGGAAAATTCCTCACTTGCAGACAAATTGGGAATATAAAGAAATGTGAACTCTCAACTGTTAGAAAAGACAGCTTGCTCAGGATCTGCAATCTGCAGGAGTTATTATGTTGTGATTTTTTAAACAACAGTCCATCCAGGACAGACTTACAAACCTCGTATATTTAAAATGGCAGCAAGTCATTCTATTTATCTTTCTATGTTCTGGCTTCTGTGTCTACCTTTTAACCATGTTGCACTGTGAATGTACACACTTTTTTATTCTATGGGCCAGATCCTCAGATATGTAAATTGCCATATGCTGATTTTTCACTATCTGAGAATCTGGACCCTTTAATTTTAAGAAATTATATAATGGTTTGAAAAGTAGCAATTCTTACCTAAGAAAGTTAACATTTCCAAGGTGAGTTACTCTTGGGATGATAAAAACAACGAGGAGTCCTTGTGGCACCTTAGAGACTAACAAATTTATTTGGGCATAAACTTTTGTGGGCTAGAACCCACTTCATCAGATGCATGGAGTGAAAAATACAGGAGCAGGTATAAATACATGAAAGGATGAGGGTGCAAATCTGAAGCAAATACTCACCAGCAACTACACACCACGCAATAAAAACACCAACCCAGGAACCAAACCCTGCTACAAACCCCGGTGCCAACTCTGTCCACATATCTATTCAAGGGACACCATCATAGGACCTAACCACATCAGCCACACTATCAGGGGCTTGTTCACCTGGACATCTACCAATGTGATATATGCCATCATGTGTCATCAGTGCCCCTCTGCCATGTACATTGGCCAAACCAGATAGTCTCTACGCAAAAGAATAATGGACACAAATCTGACATCAGGAATCATAACATTCAAAAACCAGCAGGAGAACACTTCAATTTCTCTGGTCACTCAATAACAAACCTAAAAGTGACAATTCTTCAACAAAAACACTTCAAAACAGACTCCTACGTGAAGCTGCAGAACTGGAATTAATTTGAAAACTGGATACCATCAGATTAGGCCTGAATAAAGACGGAGTGGCTGGGTCATTACAAAACCTAAACCTAATTTCCCCAATGCTAATTTCTCCCTACTGTTACTCACACCTTCTTGTCAACTGTCTGTAATGGGCCACTCTCTTACCACTTAAATAGTTTTTTTTCCTCTCTGGTTGGTATCCTGCTGTTAATTAATTTATCTCCTTAGACTGACCTCACACTTGGTAAAGCAACCCCATCTTTTCATGTATTTATACCTGCTCCTGTATTTTTCACTCCATGCATCTGATGAAGTGGGTTTTAGCCCATGAAAGCTTATGCTCAAATGAATTTGTTAGTCGGTAAGGTGCCACAAGGACTCCTCGTTGTTTTTGCTGATACAGACTACCACAGCTACCAGTCTGAAACTGGTCATCTTGGGATGATAAGAATTTAGATTTGGATATCTGCCATTTCACCTTTTATAAAAATTGCTTGGTTCACAGCAGTTGGCAGTAAAGTTCTTTTTATCTGCAGAACAGGTGCAGTGCACACATGAGCAGTGCAAGCTTCCCCATCCCACTGATGTGCATCAAGCCTCTTTTTTAAGACCACCTCTTGAAGAGATTAGTTAGTTTAGTCACCAGGGCCATTCAATCCTTGGACTCTCCGGTGAGGCTAAGAAAGTGAAAAATGTTGATACGGATACCTATTTCCAAAGAAATGGACTAAGACCTCCAACACCTTTCATATAGGGCTCACTGAACAACCATCATTTACCTACAACAACTTTTGTTCACACTCACAGCCAGAGATACCTGGAATCTTTTATCCACAATCTGGATCTGAAGCACCCTTGGGTTTACTTTTTTTCATACCAACAATTTGACTGACTGAAAGAGGGGGAAAAAATCACTCTCGTACTGATGTGACAAACTAAAGCCTTGTATGTACACACAAGTCTCTCTCTTGCCAATCTTTGATGCTTTAAAAATAGAACTGGGATTAGAACTATTCCTGCTTTTGGTTTTGTTGTATTTAATAAATACATTTGAACCAGGGACTTAAATATGAAAGATTTCATATTCTATAACTCACCTCCTAAGCTACCAGCTTTCAGGCTTTGAACATGTGAACATTTTCTTTGGTTTCAGTCTGTTTGGGTGTAGCTTACTATGCCCCTTCTTCCTGAGATTCTTCTTGAGTGTAGGTTCAAACAAATATGAAATCTCAAAGGGCAACTCAATCAAAATTACCACATCCCAACTGGTTTCCCACTGAAATAATCTCCACGCTCAAATATTACAAAATCCTAATAACAAAAGATAAATCAGCCTGCCTGTTTGAAATATTGGCTCAGGTGTGCTGATATGATCATGAACCCCTGTGACTCTTTTGACAAATCTAATCTGAATTTCAAGTGTATAGCACCACCAGGTAAGTTTCACATACTTTGGGGGTTTATTATGAACAATTTGCATGGTCAGTCCCATTTTCTTGATTATTAAATGTACAAAGACTTTGAGCCTGCTCCTGCTTCTAGTGGAGATTATTGTCACGGATTTAAATGGGTTCAAGACTGGATCTTTATTTTTCTAAACAGTGGAAAGAAAAGATTTTATTTTAAATTCTTGATTTTTTAAAAACAGCCTTTGGTGCCACAAATAAGTGGAAGTTCATTTTTATTAATAAAAACAGCCATTTAAAAAAAATCATAAAGTTAAAAATGTGCTGACCTTTCTTAGCAAGTTTGAGTCTTGAGCTAATTTATCTTGTGGAGTATTAAACCACTTAAAATAGGATTTTTAACAGTGAAAACACTGACCTAACCTTTACTTTGGCAGCTTGATTGTGGTTTTCAGGGTAAGAAAAATGAAGCTAAGAATGTTTGTTTTTCCATTGTGGAATACTTCACCACTTGCCATTCACATTATATGTGTTAACTCATTAGTCCTGAGTAATCTCTCTGTTATATGTGTGGTGTATATAACCCATGTCCCTTTGTTACACTGATAAAATAAATAAGAGGAATAGCTGTGATCTATACAGCTTCAGTTCCTAATGGCTCAAATGATCAAACCTCCAATTAGGCTTTTAATAAGGGAAAACACCAGGACAAAATCAGAGATCTTAAATCAGATTTTCTGTTTCTGGGTTAGTGATTTGTCATGCATTGAAAGGAATGTGAGAAACAGAGTTGTTAAGTTATTCAGTTGAAAAGTATCCCATATAGTATAACTCAAACATTTTGTTTCAGAAGTAGCTTAGATCGCCCTTTTCACCCTTTCATTATCTCTCTGCAATTTCTCATTTTATTTTCCCAATCTCTCCTTTATCTCAAGACAATATTATTAAAACATTGCCATTCATATTAACCTCATGGTGAGTAGAAGCTTCTCCAGGCATTGGCATGCAGGATCAGATTTCCAAAGGGATTTAGAGTAGCAGCCGTGTTAGTCTGTATCCGCAAAAAGAACAGGAGTACTTGTGGCACCTTAGAGACTAACAAATTTATTAGAGCATAAGCTTTCGTGGACTACAGCCCACTTCTTCGGTATGCATCCGAAGAAGTGGGCTGTAGTCCACGAAAGCTTATGCTCTAATACATTTGTTAGTCTCTAAAGGTGCCACAAGTACTCCTGTTCTTTTTTCAAAGGGATTTAGGCATCTAATGATGCAGATAGGCATCTTGTGGGATGTTCAAAAGTGCCCTAGAAGATTAGACACCCAAATCCCATTACAATTGTGACAACTATTGTAAACTAGATTAATACCAATGTATGGGATCCTGGTATTACTTCCCTTAGCGGGGAATAGTAGGAAGCTGTATTGGCTAACTTTAAGCATATCCAACGGGCATTCATTGACCACTGCCAGAAACACCCTAGGCCTACACTTATGAAAGCATGAACATATGAAAATCCCCATATAGGTGGTTATTTGGGCTTCCAGACTGACATAAGCATACAAAGGATGTTCAAAGGGATGACTGCCCAGGCACAGGGCTTTGGCATTCGGAAAGATGGCCACATACAAATGTATTGAGTCATAGGTGTGACCAGGAATAAGCATATACACCAAGGGTATGTCTACACTACAGGATTACTCCGATTTTACATAATTCGATTTTTGGCAACAGATTGTATAAAGTTGAGTGCATGCAGCCACACGAAGAATATTAATTCAGCGGTATGTGTCCATAGTACCGAGGCTAGCGTCGTCGACTTCCGGAGTGTTGCACTGTGGGTAGCTATCCCATAGTTCCCGCAGTCTCCCCCGCCCATTGGAATTCTGGGTTGAGAACCCAATGCCTGATGGGGCAAAAAACATGGTCGCTGGTGGTTCTAGG
The DNA here is from genome assembly GCF_011386835.1 of Chrysemys picta bellii. Classification (NCBI taxonomy): domain Eukaryota; kingdom Metazoa; phylum Chordata; order Testudines; family Emydidae; genus Chrysemys; species Chrysemys picta. Next base: position 194,484,418 of record NC_088792.1, read on the forward strand.
TACAGCCTCCCCACTCCCCACTGTGAAAGCAACAGCAGACAACCGTTTCACGCCTTTTTTCCAGGGTGAACTGTGCAGATGCCATACCATGGCAAGCATAGAGCACGCTCAGCTCAAGACAGCAGTCCTGAATATTGTAAACACCTTGCGCATTATTGTGCAGTTTATGCTGAACCAGAACCTGAAAAACCGGGCGAGGAGGCGGCGGTGACGGCAGCGGGGGGACGACAAGCGTGATGAGGACATGGACACAGAATTCTCTCAAACTGCGGGCCCTGGCGCTTTGGAGATCATGCTGTTAACGGGGAAGGTTCTAGCTGTGGAACGCAGATTCTGGGCCCGGGAAACAAGCACAGACTGGTGGGACCGCATAGTGTTGCAGGACTGGGATGATTCCCAGTGGCTGCATAACTTTCACATGCGTAAGGGCACATTCATGGAATTTTGTGACTTGCTTTCCCCTGCCCTGACGTGCCAGAATACCTAGATGAGAGCAGCCATCACAGTTGAGAAGTGAGTGGCAATAGCCCTGTGGAAGCTTGCAACGCCAGACAGCTACTGGTCAGTCGAGAATCAATTTGGAGTGGGCAAACTACTGTGGGGGCTGCTGTGATGCAAGTAGCCAAAGCAAATCACTGAGCTGCTGCTATCAAAGGTAGTGACTCTGGGAAATGTGTAGGTCATAGTGGATGGATTTGCTGCAATGGGATTCCTTAACTGTGGTGGGGTGATTGATGGAACCCATATCCCTAATACGTAACGTAAGGGGTACTTTTCAATGGTGCTGCAAGTACTGGTGGATCACAAGGGACGTTTCACCAACATCAACGTGGGATGGCTGGGAAGGGTTCATGATGCTCGCGTCTTCAGGAACACTACTCTGTTTAAACGGCTGCAGTAAGGGATTTACTTCCCAGACCAGAAAATAACCGTTGGGGATGTTGACATGCCTATAGTTATCCTTAATGACCAAGCCTATGCCTTAATGCCATGGCTCATGAAGCCATACACAGGCAACCAGGACAGTAGTCAGGAGCTATTCAACTATAGGCTGAGGAAGTGCAGAATGGTGGTAGAATGTGCATTTGGACGTTTAAAGAGTCGCTGGCGCACGTTACTGACTCGCTCAGACCTCAGCCAAATCAATATTCCCATTGTTATTGCTGCTTGCTGTGTGCTCCACAATCTCTGTGAGAGTAAGGGCGAGACGTTTATGGCGGGATGGGAGGTTGCGGCAAATCGCCTGGCCGCTGATTTCGCGCAGCCAGACACTAGGGCGATTAGAAGAGCACACCAGGAAGCGCTGCGCATCAGAGAAGCTTTGAAAACCAGTTTCATGACTGGCCAGGCTACGGTGTGAAAGTTCTGTTGGTTCCTCCATGATGAAAACCCACCCCCTTGATTGACTCATTCCCTGTAAGCAACCGACCCTCCCCCCTTCGATCACAGCTTGCTTTCGAAGGAAATAAAGTCACTATCATTTAAAAATCATGTATTCTTTATTAATTGATTATAAACATAGGGAGATAACTGACAAGGTAGCCCAGGTGGGGTTTGGGAGGAGGGAAGGAAAAGGTCACTTTAAAAGTTCAAAATAATGACAGCCTTTTGGTTGGGCTGTCCACTGGGGTGGAGTGGCAGGGTGCACGGAGCCTCCCCCTCCCCCCCCCACATTCTTGGATATCTGGGTGAGGAGGCTATGGAACTTGGGGAGGGAGGAGGGCGGTTATACAGGGGCTGCAGCAGCACTCTGGGATCCTGGTGCCATTCCCGAAGCTCCACCAGACGCCGGAACATGTCCGTTTGATCACGCAGCAGCCCCAGCATTGCATCCCGCCGCCTCTCATCTCGAGCATCCCTCCTGGCCTCCTCACTTGTATTCCTCTGGCCTCACGTGCATCCCTCCTGGCCTCACGTTCACTGGCAGGTTTCCTGTACTGTGATACCATGTCCTTCCACTCATTCAGATGAGCTCTTTCATTGTGGGTCAATTCCATGATCTCAGAGAACATTTTGTCTCGCATCCATTTTTTTCTTTGCCTTATCGGAGATAGCCTTTGGGATAGAGGAGGAAGGCTTTAAAAATTTGCACCTGTGGGAGGGGAAAAAAGGGAGAAAAGTATTTAGAAAGATACATTTTACAGAACAATGCTTATATTCTTTCACGGTGAACAACACTATTCACATTATATAGCACATGTGATTTTGGTCGCATTTTGCATCTTAATATTGAGTGCCTGAGGCTTTGGTGTTAGAGATCACAGACCCAGGTCCGGGCAACAGAATTCGGCTTGCATGCAGCCATGGTAAGCCATTGTCTTTTGGCTTCTGAAACCTTAATAAAAGCAGCGCCCTCCTTTCCCACATACCAAGCAAAGCCCGTTGAGTGCTGCGGTTTTCGTGTTAACGCGCAGCAGCAGCAGAAACCAAACTAACCCCCCCCATCCAATTATCTGGGATGATTGCTTTACCCCTCCCCCCACCGCATGGCTGGTAACAGGGAAGATCCCTGCTAGCCAAACACGAAGAGCTCAGCGCCAGTGGGCCTCCTCCGCCCCACCGCTTGGCTAACTGCAGCCACAGGCAAACAGCCCAGTAGGAACGGCCACCTGTATTTCAACCAGGTTACCATGAACGATATCACTCTCCTGAGTGAGATAAAGAGTGGATGTTGCTTGAATGCCAGCAAACACCTGGACCATACGCTGCCAGGCTTTGTCGTGCAATGATACCAGCTTACTTGCTACTAGCATGGCGTGGTCAAGTGTCCTACCATGGAGGACGGAATACGGTGGCCCTGCCCAGAAACCTTCTGCAAAGGCTTTTGGAGTACCTCCAGGAAAGCTTCATGGAGATGTCCCTGGAGGATTTCTGCTCCATCCCCAGACACATTAACAGACTTTTCCAGTAGCTGTACTGGCCGTGAATGAATCCCAAGTCCTCAGTGCAAATTAATCATTAAAAATCGCTTGCTTTTAAACCATATTTTATATTTACAAAGGTACACTCACCAGAGGTCCCTTCCATGGCTTCATAGTCTGGGATACCGCCTTGGGAGGGTTGGGAGGGTACTTCAGACAGGCTGAGAAAAAGATCCTGGCTGTTGGGGAGAACGATGTGCTGTGCGCTCTCCACAAGCTCCTCCTCCTCCTCCTCCTCATCCGCAAAATCCTCAGGCATGGCTGAGATTACCCCCACCTCGGAATCCACGGTTGGGGTGGGGTAGTGGTGGCGGCCCGCCCTAGAATTGCGTGCAGCTCAGCATAGAGGCGGCATGTCTGCAGCTCCGCCCCGGACCTTCCGTTTGCTTCTTTGGTTTTCTGGTTCGCTTGTCTGGTACGCTCCTTAACTTTCACGCGGCACTGATATGAGTCCCTATTGTGGCCGCTCTCCATCATGCCCTTGGAGATTTTTTCAAATGTTTTGGCATTTCGTCTTTTGGAACATAGTTCTGCTAGCACGGAATATTCTCCCCATACAGTGATCAGATCCAGTACCTCCCGTACGGTCCATGATGGAGCTCTTTTTCGATTCTCGGACTGCGTGGTCACCTGTGCTCACCATGCTGGGCAAACAGGAAATGAAATTCAAAAGTTCTCGGGGCTTTTCTTGTCTACCTGGCCAGTGCATCCGAGTTCAGATTGCTGTCCAGAGCGGTCACAATGGTGACTGTGGGATAGCTCCCGGAGGCCAATACCATCGAATTGCATCCACACTAACCCTAATTCGAACTGGCAATGTCGATTTCGGCGCTACTCCCCCTGTCGGGGAAGAGTAAAGAAATCGATTTTAAGAGCCCTTTATGTCGAAGTAAATGGCTTCATTGTGTGGACAGGTGCAGGGTTAATTCGATTTAATGCTGCTAAATTCAACCTAAACTAGTAGTGTAGACCAGGCCCAAGATTCATAGCTAGCTATGATTTTGCTACACATAAGCTATGGAACACTGATAGACATTATTTCTCATTGGCACTTAACTGGCTTCTCGGATTGCCCCTCCTTTACAAAAGAAAAGCAGCTTGGCGGTGAGAGGATTGGGCTGTCTTTTTGAGGTAGACATAGGCATAATTCTTACTTTTGTGCACCAAGATAGATAAGGAAGGAAGGCCCACTGGGAACACCAGCGAAGTGTCACATGGATTAGTTGGTAGGGGGAGCACACTAGCTCGCATAATAGTTATTCATTACTTTTTAAAGTACAGTGGTATGTGGCTATAAACTATAAAAGATGTGAAACAGTTCCTTCTAGAAGAACGTTAGAAAATCAGAATCTGCAGATGTATGTGCTACAGCCTTTTCTTCATACTGTGACATGTTCTTTGTCTTGAAATATTTGATCTAGCATACAATGCAACTATACACTGTATTTTTACTTTGATCGCCAATAAAATGCCGACCTATGTTTTCCATCCCCACAGAGGAATTATGTAATCTACAGTAGAACCTCAGAGTTACAAACACACCAACTATACACCTCATTTGGAACTTTAAGTATGCAATCAAGCAGCAGCAGAGACAAAAAAAAATAGTGCAGTACTGCATTAAACAACTACTAAAAAAATAAATGGAAAAAGTTTAAAAAAAGATTTGACAAGATAAGGGAACTGTTTCTTGCTTGTTTCATTTAAATTAAGATTGTTAAAAGCAGCATTTTTCTTCTGCATAGTAAAGGTTCAAAGCAGTATTAAGACAAATGTTCAGAGTTATGAGCATTTCATAGTTATGAACAACCTCCATTTCCGAGGTGTTTGTAACTGAGGTTCTAATGTACTAAAGGAAGAAATGTATTTCAGTATATTTCTGAATCAACAGGAGGACACCTCAATAATAGAGTTTCATTTTAAAGTACATTGTTCATTGTTTACTTTCCATCCCATGGGAGAGGCTTTACATGTAGCTTCCCCACAGATTACGGTTATAAAATTTTGAGAGAATTGTCTGGCAGAGGGAAACAAGACAGTAGGTGCTTCCTCTCAGCACATCAGAACCTCAGTGTATCTGTGCTCCAGTGAAAATGTGGAGGTGCTCATGAGCTCAGATCTCCCAGGAGGCTTTGCAACTGCAAAGTCCTGCCTGCTCTCTCACTTGATTCACCTTTAACACCATTTCTGGTGTCACATGGCTGTCTCTCATTTGTTGTGCTTGTCTCTGTAGTTCCTTTCTCTTTCTGTCTCTCTTTCTCTAGCATCTCTTCCTTAATCTTGTTCATTTTATTTTGTCTGCTTGTTATGTTTTACCTTTAATTCCCCTATTCCCCCCCCCTGGATTCAGAAACCAATGAAATGTTGTCAATATGTAAGGGAGATATAACATAGGGGGAAAAAAAGAGTTTTCTTCTATTTCAATAAGAGATGGGAAAGAGCAAAAAGATTAGAAAATCCTATTTCTTTTTGGATGGCATTAATTCTCCTTATATTGCAGAGAGGCATTACTACACATCTGGGGAAGGGGGATGGGAAGAAGGGGTAGGAAGGATTGCAGTCAGTAGAAACAGGAAATAGACAGAAAGAGAGAAAAAGCTCACAACTGGCTGTATGCTTTTTCAGTTTTGTTAAGTGAAAATGACATAACAAATATTACAAACAAGCAAGCTTCTGGAAAAAACAAAAACAAAATAACTAAAATGAAAACCAGAAATGTTTCATGCTAATATAAGTTTGAACATACATTCACAAAGCTAGGTTCCATTAAAATAATGTTGAAGAAGCTTAGTATTATCCCTATTGGCTAGGCAGACTTCTGATATTAACCACTTTACTGTTATTCCTGTTTTCAGCAGAGGAAGCAGAGAAGGCCATTATGTTACTGGTAAAGGAAGGCCATCAAAACAGGGCTCTATGAATCAGATTTTAACAGACTGCAATCTTGTAGCCTGCTGAGCACCTCTTGCAAGGTGCTGGGAATTCTTAGGTTTCACTGAAGGGGTCAGTCAGTGGGAGTTTAAGGTACATAGTATCCCTTAGGAGGCATTCAGCACCTTGCAGACTTGCATCTGAAAAATCTTGGTATCATATTCAGGATCATTCCATGTGACTGGTGATCACACTTCCAAGAATTACATTGTGTCCTAGATCTTATTGGTTTGACTTAAACATTGGTCTAATTAAAATGTTGATTCAGCATACAACGTTCAAAATAATGAGTCAGATATAGATACATATCTATCCCTCTAGTCTTCACTAAGTCAAAATTAGAATAATAGAATATTAGGGTTGGAAGAGACCTCCATCTAGTCCAACCCCCAGCTCAAAACAGGACCAACCCCAACTAAATCATCCCAAGCCAGGGCTTTGTCAAGCTAGGCCTTAAAAACCTCTAAGGATGGAGATTCCACCACCTCCCTAGGTAACCCATTCCAGTGCTTCACCACTCTCCTAATGAAATAGTGTTTCCTAATATCCAACCTAGACCACCCCCACTGCAACTTGAGACATTGCTCCTTGTTCTGTCATCTGCCACCACTGAGAACAGCCGAGCTCCATCCTCTTTGGAACCCTACTTCAGGTAGTTGAAAGCTACTATCAAATCCCCCCTCACTCTTCTCTTCTGCAAACTAAACGAGCCCAGTTCCCTCAGCCTCTCCTCATAAGTCATGTGCCCCAGCCCCCTGATCATTTCCGTTGCCCTCCGCTGGACTCCCTCCAATTTGTCCACATCCTTTCTGTAGGGGGGCCCAAAACTGGATGCAATACTCCAGATGTGGCCTCATCAGTGCCAAATAGAGGGGAATAATCACTTCCCTCGATCTGCTGGCAATGCTCCTACTAATGCAGCCCAATATGCCGTTAGCCTTCTTGGCAACAAGCGTACACTGCTGACTCATATCCAGCTTCTCATCCACTGTAATCCCCAGGTCCTTTTCTGCAGAACTGAGTCAGTCAGTCCCCAGCCTGTAGCGGTGCATGGGATTCTTCCATCCCAAGTGCAGGACTCTGGGATAGATAAAAAAAGTCTATCTACATTTTTTTTTTTTGAGAATAGGATTAGTTACTTCCCCCCACCCCTAATATTAGGTCATATAGGTGTTTGATAGAGATTTTCAAAGGCACAGAGGGAGCTAGCTGTCCAGTTCCCCCACCGTCAATAAGGTATGAATGCCTAAAGCACCTTTGGGCCTTTGAAAACTAAGGCCCATATTACCAGTCATTAGCCAGATAAATTTGAGTTAGCAAAGTGCTTTGTTTTGACTTGGGATTCTAAATCCCTTAAGCAGTTTTGAAACTCTCAGACTCTAGCTTTCCATAAAGGCCAATATGTCTTTTTATTATTTTGATGTCCCAAATTGTCACTTAAATTTGCTATATTACTTTTTTTTCTTTGTCATAATCACTATCAGATAGTATGGACAATAGCTCTTGCTTGTTTTGTTGATGTCTGATCAGTTAAATCACCCCCTAAGTGAACACTAAAACCTCTCTTTATGGACACCTGGCAGATGACTTGATATGTCATAATGAGTTCAGTACGTGTAAGAAGGTGATTGCTTTATGGCTCGCAGGTTATTTTTTTCTAGTAAATGAGTTTCATTGTTGATAAGCCTCTAGCAGAGATATGCAAAATACTGAATAGCTGATGTACCTAACTGTTAAATTCATAACAGGAACCACTTCTCATCTACCAACAGAAAAAAAAATTCTGCACAGATGTTCACAATATAGCCCTAATCACTGGAATAAATATTGTATATTATATGCAAAAAAGGTCATTAAAATAATGTTAACATTCCAAAGTCAAGTGCTCAAAAGTTAGGAAATGCCAGAAGTAAGTCTGCCCATGCAACTGTACTTTGTCTCCCTTGTGTCAATGCATTATGATACGGTCTTCATTTACATGATCACATTTCCCCCCCCACAGGTTCCCAGCTTCATTCAGTGAATGGGTATTTATTCAATAGTTTTTTTTATTCTCATGATTCAACATGTGGCTGATGCATTATTTACAGTACATCATCCAAATTTATAGTGCATACAGAATTATTAAATTTCTTCAGGCATGTTTCAATGGTGCTCTCATTATAGTATATTAGCTCTTTCCAAACATTAATGCATTTATCTTCACAACACCTTCTGAAGATGAGATGTCACCCTACCCATTTTACAGATGGGAAATCGAGGCATAGAGATTAAGGCCAAAACTGTCAGAAGTGTCCACTAATTTTGAGTATCAGAGGGGTAGCCGTGTTAGTCTGAATCTGTAAAAAGCAACAGAGGGTCCTGTGGCACCTTTGAGACTAACAGAAGTATAGGAAGCATAAGCTTTCGTGGGTAAGAACCTCACTTCCTCAGATGCAAGTAATGGAAATCTCCAGAGGCAGGTATAAATCAGTGTGGAGATAACGAGGTTAGTTCAATCAGGGAGGGTGAGGTGCTCTGCTAGCAGTTGAGGTGTGAACACCAAGGGAGGAGATACTGCTTCTGTAGTTGGATAGCCATTCACAGTCTGTTTAATCCTGATCTGATGGTGTCAAATTTGCAAATGAACTGGAGCTCAGCAGTTTCTCTTTGGAGTCTGGTCCTGAAGTTTTTTTGCTGTAAGATGGCTACCTTTACATCTGCTATTGTGTGGCCAGGGAGGTTGAAGTGTTCTCCTACAGGTTTTTGTATATTGCCATTCCTGATATCTGACTTGTGTCCATTTATCCTCTTGCGTAGCTACAACATCACAGGCTCATTCACCTGCATGTCCACCAATGTTATATATGCCATCATATGCCAGCAATGCCCCTCTGCTATGTACATTGGCCAAACTGGACAGTCACTACGCAAGAGGATAAATGGACACAAGTCAGATATCAGGAATGGCAATATACAAAAACCTGTAGGAGAACACTTCAACCTCCCTGGCCACACAATAGCAGATGTAAAGGTAGCCATCTTACAGCAAAAAACTTCAGGACCAGACTCCAAAGAGAAACTGCTGAGCTCCAGTTCATTTGCAAATTTGACACCATCAGATCAGGATTAAACAAAGACTGTGAATGGCTATTCAACTACAGAAGCAGTTTCTCCTGCCTTGGTGTTCACACCTCAACTGCTAGCAGAGCACCTCACCCTCCCTGATTGAACTAACCTCGTTATCTCCATACTGATTTATACCTGTCTCTGGAGATTTCCATTACTTGCATCTGAAGAAGTGAGGTTCTTACCCACGAAAGCTTATGCTCCCTATACTTCTGTTAGTCTCAAAGGTGCCACAGGACCCTCTGTTGCTTTTCACTAATTTTGAATAGCCTATTTAAGATACATAAGGTCTGTATTTTCAGAGTACCTAGCATTATATAGCACTCCATATGTTCAATTGCAGTTGTGACTGCTCATTGCAGTACATTGCAAATCAGACCCCAGGTGTTTCAAATGAGGTATTCAGAATAAGGAAAACACAGTAGGCACCTCTGAAAACAGATTTATGCGACCTTCCCAGAACCACATAGCAAGTCCCCGGGGGGGTTGTGTGGTTTAATCCTAGAACTGGTCAGAAAGTGAATTTTAAAAAAAAGTCTCAAAGTTGTTTCTATTTCAGAGTTCAAAACCAACCAACCCATTAAAAAAAAAAAGATATTTTTTGAAAAATAATCATGTTTGATGAACAATTTCCTGAAAAATTGATTTTGTTAAATGAAAAGATTTTTTGTAGCCATTTCAATAATGGTTTTGAAAAAAACATTTTGATTTAAAAAAAAATGAAAGCTTGTTAATTTGAAAAGTCACAAAAACAAAAATCACAGAACCCAATTTTTTTGAGCGGTGGGAAATCAACAAATTGTAAAATTTTTCATTTTGATCAGAAAAGGCCATTTTGTGACAAAATGGTTTAATTTAATTTCTTCCCCACCAATTCTATTTATTCCATGTCCTTTCCCTCATCTTTTTCTGCATGCCTTTTATATGCTTGAGGGGAAGAAGAGAATTTAAAGGTGTATTTTGGGGATTTAATTCATTATTTTCTCATTATACTCAATGTTCCTCATTCATTCTCTTTTCCACATGACTCTCTCTCTCTCTCTCTCTCTCTCTCTCTCACACACACACACACACACACACAAATAATAAGGCAATATTCAAATCATGATCTCTTCATTATGATTTCAGCTGGTCTGGCTCCTATGATTGGAGTGGTTTGACATCTTTTATTGGTAGCTAAATTGAATTGTTCTTCATCCCAAGCCTAACAGGTTAATAGCAGCGAGCTCTCAAGCTGGGAGAGCATATTTTCTTATATCTGTGGGGAATGCTATTCACTGCAGCTCTACCAGTGATGCTGTTCTTACTCTCGGATCAGAAGGCAGATGTATATACCATCCCACTTGGCTTTGTCACGGATGGGTTATGGATATCTTAACTCTTGGGGACACAGCTAGTTCATTGTTAAAAGTCTGACGATGTGTAAAACTGCTCAGTCAATACTCTGCTGATGTGTTTAATAATTTCTGTGCTCCACTGTGTCTATTCTTATAACATTTCTACATTAAATACAAGGCTATAATCTGACATTATGAGTTCAATTAATTTGCAAACTATGCAGGAAATGTCAGGCACTTGTAAATCTGTGTTAAAATGCCATTACCATCTTGCAAAATACTGAATGATTTTTATTTTCCAAAAATGTATTATGGCAATATTCATGCCTTTGAAATTATTCTTATGACTGCTATTCTCTGACCTATAACAGTTACACACAATCTTATTATATCAGTGCTCTGGAGATGTTTAATGAGCTCATGCTACTTACAACCTGTTTTGATGTGCACAATTATTTATCAGTTGTTGAAGCTATGTTGTTCCCATGAAAATGGTCGCTCGGAGAATGCAGCATTTGATGTACAGTCTTAGAAATAAAAACTAGTGGGAACATAATGATAGGAAGAACAACACTGTCATTTCTGAGCTGAAATTGCCCTGGCTATAGCATCTCCAAGGAATACCCTGCTCCCCCACAGCCTCATAGCTCGGGTGTGGGGGGAACTTTGTCTGGGGAAAAGAAAAAACCCATGGTCTCTTTAAGTATGAGTGCAGCACCCCATCTTTCTTGTGAACGTAGGGAGAGAAGGTCGGGGGCTCTGAGGCTAATTGATTAGACAGAAGGTTGCAGCATAAGGATAAGAATTAGAATAGGACTGGGTTTTGGGGCCTTGGTGTGGGCATTGTATTAGCCATCTTTTGGGTGCACGGGAGGATTTTCTCCTTGTTACTAGATTGGTAATGAGGAGAACCAGGGAGCCGGTGGGTAGGTTAGGTTGTTAAATTCATTTTGTTGCAGTTTGATCTGCACAGGTGCCAAGTGGAGGTAATCATTCAATAGGTCAACTGGTTCTGTGATAAACCATAACTAGAAGCAGGATTAAGGGAAGTCATCTCTTAAAGTAGGACGAGAATGGGGGTGGGGCTCCCAAGGTCTGATAAAGTGAGGAGACAACCCTCTCACAATCCATTTAATCCTTGTATGAGAGGAGGGTGATAGAGTCCCAGAAATGGAATCAGGTTAATGGGATTGGGGCCTGGCAGCCCTCTACCAAGTGATATGGATTACAGTACAAAAGATGACCTGCTCCAGACAAGTTATTCTTGGATAGATTCCAGATTTGTTACTTAATAAAACTGTGGCCTAGTTATACCACATTCTTGGTGTCTTTTCTTCCTGTGGCATCTAGGGCAATGGATTACAAAGCAAAGATATAATTCTCTCAAATTCTGTATGATGGCTAAAAGAAGCTATAGAAAGTTATCATTTCCTGTTAAATTCTATGGGACTTTTCCATAACAAATTACTTTAAAAATAACCTCAGTGAAATATAGAAGAAAATGTTAAAAGGATATACATGTTAAGTGTTGTAAGGATAGAAGGAAAATGGGAGAGGCATCTATCTATTGAGGTTGCAATAGTGATTTAGAAGCACAGTGTCACAATCATTGATCATTTTGTAATAACTAAATGGTTCTTATCGAAATGCTGATAGACAGATAGACCATGATATACACAAAACAAGTACTGTAAACTAACAAATTCAGTGCACACACTATTAAAGATACATGTATCACTTGCTGATTCTCAACAGGGTACTGCAATATGTGCTGAAAGACTTTTTTGTGTGTGCTATACCTTGAACTGTGTGAAATAATTAATTTACAGTTTCCAAGTTAATGATATCTTTTCTGAACAATTATTCTAGTGTGCTTTAAAATGTAAACACCCCATGCAGTTTTGTAACACAGAAGTATGAATAAAAAGTGCAAAAAAAATCAAAACATTGTCTATGAATGTCAAATCAAATTTACTTACTATTTTCTTTGAATGTTCCAGTGTAGGCTCTTTTTCTTATTGCATGGTTCTAAAAGCTGAGAAATCATCAACCCCTATATTAGAAAAGTAGCCTGCTTTTTAATATGTCTGCACTTGTTAGAAGGCAGTTCATGTTAAGCTTTGGATGGATGGAAAGGGAAAAATTCTGTCTATGATAAAACATTATTCAACAAATAATAAGTTAGAGTGGAAATATATGTAAAGTCCAGACAAATACATATTAATTATTCAGATCAATACTAGTACTCTTACCGTGAATGTTAAATGGATTTATAATGGCACTACATGTGCACTGAAAACACAGAATTTCTTTGTTTTTACAACAGTATTTCAATTCATCTATGCCTGGTGCCCAAGCTTAAATTACTGCTAAAAGAGCCAACTATTATGGCTAGCCTGTTTATGTATAATAATATTGATAAACGTTTAATCATTAAAAACAATTTTCATGACTATGTAAATCTGAGTCCTTAAAAACATGAATTTTCCCTTTAAGATTTATCCAAGCAGAATATATTTGGAACCACTGAACCCATAAAAAACTATGAATACTGATAATGTTGTGATGAAAGCTCCTTGTTGATGGAATTTGGATCTTCCTTGAAGTAGATGGTTTCTATAAACTTGTTCAGTGCTAAGACATTTCCCCATTCTTGATTCATGTATCCATCAATCACCTCCATGTGGTCACATAGTCTGCACAAACTAATGCAACAGTCCTAGGACTGCATGGATCTCCCTCAACATATCTGACTGCAAAGGGGACAACCAAACATAAATGAAACGTAGATGACAATGCAGATGAGGGGGTTATGAGAAAGGAGGGAAGCTCCTACTGAGGCATCTCTCTGTCCCCACTCACCCCACCCTAGTCATTTGAGTACCTCAGACTCTAGTTCTGGGATGGAGGGACTGCAAGTAATCAAGGAATTATAGTCTGCATCAAGGAGAGAAGGGGTTCTGCCCTCCAAGGCTCATGAAACTTTCTTGGCAATTGAAGATCATTTACAGCTGGATTGGGCCAACATGCACACAGGCATAGCAACTAAAAGTAAGTTATGCAGACATAATAAAACAGTTGTATACTTTTGTGAGGAATATTTGCACATTTCAAAAGGACCTATATGTTGTCTTTAGATAAGCAATGAAGGTAAAGATTATTAATATTGCCAAAGAATTAACCAATTAACCTTGCCATGCACAATACAGTACATTCTTACCATGAGAAACACAATTTTCCATCACTCCATGTTTGTTAGTCTGGGAAGATGGGGGGAGTTACCTAGTCACTGAGCCACAGAAGGTGTTTAAAGTTACTGTGCCTAACTGTAACATTGTTGATATCTCATGGGCATCCTAGAAATCTTGTGGAGATTCAGATAGGACCACTCTCTTCAATAGAAAAAACAATATTTGAAGGAATAGGAATCCAACCCCAAATTACTTGTATTTGGACTTAATTTGATAGCATGGTTTTCAGCCTTCTTTTCAAGGAAAAATGATTTTAAGACACTTAAAAAAAGAAAAAAACAACCATGCAGGAGACAAGCAGCAAAGTCAAAGCCCAGTTTTCACAATGGGGATCACTCCTTATTTGTGAACTGTACACTAGGAGTGACAATAGTAGGAGGAAACAAATTGAGATACACTTAATTTAGGTGCGTTTTTTTACTTTCACTGACAGATATTACAGTGTGTTCTACCCTTAAGGCTGGTCTACACTGAGGGGGGGAAATCGATCTAAGATACGCAACTTCAGCTACGCGAAAAGCATAGCTGAAGTCAAAGTATCTTAGATCGAATTACCTGGGGTCCACATGGCGTGGGATCGACGGCCGCGGCTCCCTCGTCGACTGCGCTACCGCCACTCGCTCTGGTGGCATTCCGGAGTCGACGGGGAGTGCTTTCGGGGATTGATATATCGCGTCTTAACGAGACACAATATATCGATCCCCACTAGATCGATTACTACCCACCGATCCAGCGGGTAGTGAAGACGTACCCTTAGAGTGACAGCTTTTAGACTGAAGTCCCAATCAAATATTTCTATAGTTAGCACTGTCTCTACAAAACACAGGGAAACATGACTTTTTAATTTTTAAATCTGAAGAATCTACGTCATGCTTGCTGCCAAATAGGACCCAAACATTTTGTTGTTACAGAAATGTCTATATTAGAAAAAGCCCATTGAAACAGAGCAGAAATACGCTATTCCACATTTATATACATGTTCCCCCCCCCCCCTTTCTTTTAACTGAAAAGTTGTTTTATGTACACATGTGATCACATTGTTGCTTTTTGCCCTCTCCTGCCCCGGTACTGAAAAGTGCTGATGTATTTTCCTGTGTGCTACATGGACTCTCCTGCTGACAAAAAGCATTAAAAACACATTTTTAGAGCAGAGATGAGCCCAAAAGAAGAATTTGGAACTAGATCTATACTTTCCTAAAGTTGGGAGGTATAGGGAAAAGAATTTGGTTCAGACTAGAGCTGGACAAAATTTTTCATGTAAATATATATATATATATTTTTGGCGGAAAATGCAGCTTTGGGTTAACTGAAGCAATTGCTAGTTCTTGTTGATGTCAGCAAATTGTTTTGGTCAAATAATTTAAAAAAAAAATCAGAAATTTCAAACAAACAATCTGGAAATTTTACTTTTTTTCCCCTTTTCAGAAAGATGTTTTGTTTCAAAATGGCATTTAATTTTATTTAATAATAATAATTAATAATAATAAAATTTTAAAATACCTCAAAAAAGAAACATTTGGGTCAAAAATTGTTCAAAATGTTTTTTTAATTTTTCATTCCAACAGAAAAAATAAAAATAAAGGAATTCATTCCCTCCCCCCCCCCCCGGAAACTGGCTGGATCCACGCTTCCTCAAATTTCAAGGGTATTTGGATCCAGGGTTTTGGTTTGGTCTCATCTCTATTCATGAGAGTCAGTTATAATTGCATATGCACAGTGCAGTAGTTGGTTCTAGATGCTTAAAGGATGCAATGTTCAGATTTAGTAGAGTTATAACTAGAGATGGGTACATGTGGTTTGGAAACTATTAGAACCCACCCTGATTTGTTTCCTCACTCCCACTCTCCATAAACATTTGGCCATTTTAGGGGGGGGGGAAATCAAACTGAGCCTTTTTCAGGTTCTGAAACTGTTGATAATATTTTCTCATTACTTTGCAGCCATTTAAGTCCAAGTGCTGGCTGTGATAAACGCTAAAGGAAGAGCAGTTTCTATGCTTTTTGGCATGAAGCAGTAGTTCTGGAAATCTCACAAGAAATCTTCTATTCAAGATAATACCAACCACATTTTACAGGAGATTGAGCTAGTTTGGAAAAACATCCAAATTCAACTCAAACTCTGAACACATTGAGTTTTACTCATGATTAACAACATGAAATCTCACTCTATCTCCAAAGTAAAATATTTAAGGCAGAGCTGCATCTATTTTTATTTAGGAAGTATTCAATTTCAAATATTTATTTATTTTTCCATCTCTACATGTTACAAGCATACATCCCATGCATGTTGCTGATGTAAAACCACTGTTTTGTGTCCCTTGTGTCTTACTGTATAATACAGTAGGCTACACTATTATACAGTAAGAAAAGACGAGTGACAAAAATATGCTTCCCCACATCTGTGAAAACACACATAGTCATTAGTATTGTTACAGAGCATGGCTTAAGAAAGCAAGACATCAGGAAACAGAATAAATAATGTACAACCAAGACTGATAGCACATTAATAAATAGAACTAAGAAGCATGGCAGAGACAGAACGATGCAAGAGAAGAGATAGAATGCACACTTGGAAAGTCCATGGCCTCACAGGTCACTGCCCACTCAATCACAATGATATGTTGTCTGATCTTAACACAGATGCAGCACGCAAACCAAGTGCCACCACAGAAGGGACCTAATCATAGGGAGACTGACAGGACCACAGAATAGGTGTGTACAAATGAAGCCAATGAAGTGTCACTGGTAATAAGCACAGAGAGCCTATTAGGAGTCCCAAAGAAACCCTGACAGTACCCAGGTAGCAGAGGGTGAACAGATAGCCACACTATAGAGAAAGCCAAAGAACCAAAACCAGTAATGCTGTCCTGACCTATACATGTAGTGCTTTCCTATACATACAGCATCAGTACAGGAGTTGTTGATCCACTAGAGAAGAGCTTACTACACATCCCTCCTGTGTGTAAATTATATAAAAATACAGCCCAACTTCACTATGGTAAACCATTGTCTGAATACCATGTAGAAGGTAAGATACCAGCACAACCTTTTGATGGAAGGCATGTAGAAAATAACACTGCAGACAGAGAGAGAGAGAGAGAGAGAGAGAGAGATGGTAGTTTTCTCTCTCCATCTGTCTCCTTCCTCCCTGCCCTCCTCCCCATCCCCCCACCCCCATGATAGAATCCAGAAAATCACTTAGGATCATTCATGTGTTGGATTCTGCAGTTGAAGAATACCCAAAGCTGGCAGTAGGTAGGACAAATAATCAAACAGGTAGTTTCTGTCTCCTTCCCTGATATTACTGATTTTCAGAAGAATGAACTGTAAGCAAAAGTCAAGCAAAGAATGCGCTTTCTGTAACTTTCCAGACTTTCTACTACTTATGGACTGTTAACTGGAGCCTAGGTGGGGAATTTTTTGACACAACAGTTTTTACATCATAAAATATTGATTTTCTTAAACCAAACATTTTTGTAGGAAAGAGTCAGTTTTGACAAAAAACTTCCATCAGGAAGGTTTCTCAGGTCTGGGATGGAATTTCTTCTCACAATGAGAGACATACAAAAAAGGCCCATGCCAGACTAGCCAATTTCCTGGTGGTTAGGGTATTCACTTGGGAGGTAGGATACTCACGTTCAATCCCTGCTCCAAATCAGGCAGAGCAGGGACTGCCACATCCCATGTGAGTACCCTAACCACCAGGCAATTGGCTAGTCTGGGGGTAGTTTTACCTTTAATGTATTTTTGGGTCTGTGCCCCAGACCCCCTAAATCTAGTATTAAAGGATGTAACAGGTGGATATACAGACAAACACAAATGTGCCTCTTTTACCTCCTGTTCCCACAGATATGTGTGATGGTATTTTGTGTATCCAGCTTCTCCTGTGATTCCATACACTTTGCCTCTTACCTTGCTCCCATTTTTTCCCCAGTATGACTGTGGTTGGAACCCTAGATCTTTACACTATTGCTACCACCATGGCATGATGAGGTATATGGACTGTGGCTTCTGTTGTGTGATTTCTCACTTATGTTAGCTGGGGACTATGGCTTCATCCACTGAACATCACAGAAGCATGATACTATGTGGCCCAATATTTGTTTTGGTAGAATAGTTAATCATGTCACTCATAATTTTGCAAACAGTCTGTGTGTGTGTGTGTGTGTGTGTGTGTGTGTGTGTGTGTGTGTGTGTGTGTGTGTGTGTAAAAGAATGAAACCTTAAACTTTTTTTGCCACATCATACACCATGCCATCTAGCTATAGAAACAGATTAAAAAAACAAAAACCGAAAAAAAATGTGATTGCTTCTTTTTGCAAGAATTTAGATTTGTTTGCTTGCTCTTTTTATTAAAGGGCTTAACTACTGAAACCAGTGAAAAAAGTATATCCTGTCCACCAAACAAAGCCAGAAAAAAAACTACCACTGGGTGCTGAAAATATATTCAGAACTGTTACACAAATTCATGGATGTTTCCAAAGTAATTATAGATGACATTTGGAGGCTTTCATTTGAAGGAAGTTTACAGGATATGACCAAGGACACAAATGAATTTTAAATGAAAAGAATGAGAATTCTTTAGAAATGACTGTCAAAGAGGTAGGAGCCGGAAAATGGATCATTGTTTGTGGCTTTTAATAGTTTCTTGGAAAGGTCAAATACCAATTGGTCTATTACTTTAAATAATCTAGAGTGGAATTATATGTTCAGTCTGCGATGAAATGTACATTGCTTTGCACTGCATAAAAATAAAGGATCCTGATTCTTCTCTCATTTACGCCTCGGTAAATGAGGAATAGCTCTATTAAATTCAATGGATGTACACTGCATAAAACTTCTGTAAGTGACAGGGATATCAGCATGAGGGCACTAAGATTTATGATGTCTTTAACTATTCATTTCCTAGTTGTTACATGATTTAGTTTTGTCAATGAATGCCTAGGTATGCACATTGTTCCAATTTATGAACCATAGCTTGTTTTTAAACTTTTTTTTAGTACTCTATATTTTTCAATTTTTTTTTTCTTAAGGTAAATGAAGACCCGGTATAAAAAATAATAATTGGGAAAGAAGGAAACACCACAAGTTAAAGGAAGAAGTGAAACTAGCCAAGTTGATTGTGCCATAAGTTATTTGTTCATCACCCAGTCCACAGTCCATTGAAATCAATGGGAGTCTTTCCATGTACTTCATCAGAATTTGGATCAAGTCTCATGTCTGTACAAATTGTGAAATTCATTTGTATTGCTTCCATGCAGTGGGTGAAATCCTGACCCCACTGAGATCAATGACAAAACTCCTCTTGACTTAGGTGGTGCCAGGATTTCACCCACTCTGTTCTCATCAACATCATATGAACAGCTTTGCTTTAATTGTTGAAAGAATTTGTTAACAAAAGGGACCTCACAGACTATATTTTCCAGCAACTTTTCTCCTTTTTTTCCTGCCCCTTCTATGACTGTTAATCATGCCTGGCTTTCAAATATTCTCAAACATTTGGGTTTCCTTTGAAAACTGTCTTTTGCACAAACTAGTGTTAAAATATAACTACATCTCCAATTTTGCGGTCTCATGTGATTTTGTTGGGAAGATAAACACAATTAAATGCCAGGCACTTTGCAAAAACTTCAAAAAGGAGTGTTGATTTTATGCTAAGTGGGGTATATCAACAACCTTAAACCTTCCTTAAAGGGAAATTATCAGAGTTTTGTATAAAAAGGTGTACGTGAAAGGTATTATTAATAAAAAACATATTTTCAGTTTTCCACCAAAGAATAAAATCTGGTTGGATTTAAACATGCCCTTGAAGCATTTCAATAAAAATATTGCATGCCTGTGCTAGAATGTGACACCAAAAAGTAAAAATGCCTTTTTTTTTTTTTTTTTTTTTTTTTTAAGTTAAAATGATTAATCAGCTTCCAAGCAGACTGGAATGAAAATGTTAACAAAGAGCATAAATGGTGAAAATTATATTTGATTTTTAAAACATTCCAGTTTTAACTTGATGATGGTGCCTAAGTCAAGAAATATTTTACTTGTGCATCTCTCTTTCTCCACATACAGACACACATGACAGACAGGCAGGCAGGCAGGCAGGCAGGCAGGCATTGGAATAGCACCTGAGACACTATTTTTCTGTTACAGGACATATATAATGTTCACTCATATCCTGGGGAGGGAGATTCTGGGAAAATATATGACATAGCTCTATGAAGATTTTAAAAAGGTCAATGCACAGAATGCAGTCAGGATCGCTGGGGATTCGGTGGCATTTAAGGCTCATGTCCAATAGAGAGGTTTCTGAAATTCTGTTTCATGGACTGGACTGATTTCAATTCATCCCCAGGATGAGATTTATTCCATGTTTCTGAAGGGAAAAGAAAATGTTTGTATTTTCCCACTGAAGCCTTTAACCAGAGTTTCTTCGTACATTCTAGAGGCAGGCAGTGTGCAATGACCTGACTGCACCACGATAGCCACAAATTTAGTGTCTGAGGACTAATAAACACAGAAAATTGTCATGATAAATCAAGAACAAGGAGTTTATAAAACAGGCCTTTACAACTGTAATTCACAAGGAAAAGCCATAGGATCAGATCCTCAGCTGATGATAACTGGCAGAACCTGATTTAAGTAATCAGAGCTATGCTGAGGATCTGTCCAATTATGCTCAGATTCACACTTCTATACGTTCATCTTCCTTTTATTTTATTAAGGCTGTAGCCCAGGGATTGTACCCCATCAGGGTAATCCGCTGGTGGGCTGTGAGACATTTTTTAAATATAAAAAGGTGTAAATTTGGAAGGCCTGACTTTCAACCTGGGGATTTCTTCTACCACAACACTGTCATTTTTCACATCACAGCTCATTGGCCAGTGAAAATATATATTGTAGGACATCATGAGATAACATGACATTCTCTGCACATGTGAAAAAGTGTTCTGCATTTTAGGAGGTTTGCACATAAACTGACAATTTTTCTAATGATTTGCAATACTCTAAAGTTTCCCCATTGAAAAAGCCAAGTTCATTAGCATCAGTTTTAAAGCAGAGACAGGCCAGAAACAAATCTATTTCCTAATTCTTGGCCACAAGCTGTGTGTGCATGCTTATTTGTAGAAGAGGGTGGTTAGAATTCAAGGGCCTGATCAAAGCATAGTGAAGTTAATATAAAGACACCTATTGACTTAAGGTTGCACAACAACCTTAAATCAGGCACTTCCTAACTTTGGAGTGCTTGACTTTGCAACCTTAATATTCTTTCAATATAATTTTTGTATGTAATTATTACTACAACATTAGTGGACAATAAAAATTGCGGTCTCTTAAATTATTTAGGGCTTAATTCTGCCGCACTGAAGTCAATCGGATTTTTACCATTGACTTTAATGAGAGCAGGAGGAGATAATGAAGATGAGAAAGTTCCTATATGGCCTTTATTCTAGACCAATAAGCCTGCAGTGTGAGTTTTTCAATGAACCTTCCCAACAGAGCACCACTAAGACACATAAGACCAAGTTGTGCTAACCTTATTATATATATCTGTTATCTTAGGGCTTTATACTGCTGCCCTTTACAATAGCATCTGAGCACTTTCCACCTAAACTCAATTGCAACAGTGAAATGTCAAGGGGACTTGATAGAGTCTCTGGCACCTCTCATTGAAAGCAATGGGAGGGCTGCTTAGGAGATCTAGACAGGCAGGATTTGGCTAGGGTTACCATATTTCAGCAAGCAAAAAAGAGGATGGGAGGAGCCCTGCCCTAGCCCCGCCCCAAGCCTGACCTAGCCCCGCCCCATCCTGCCCTAGCCCCGCCCCTATCCCTCCCACTTCCCCCCCTCAGAACCCCCAACTCCCCCCCTGCTCCTTGTCCCTTGAGTGCCCCCTCCTGGGACCCCTGCTCCTAACTGCCCTCCAGAACCCCACCCCCTACCTAAGCCTCCCTGATCCTTGTCCCCTAACTGCCCCCTCCTAAGACCCCCCCCCAAAATGCCCCCCAGGACCCTACCCCTACCTGTACCCTGACTGCCCAAAACTTTATCCACACCCCCACCCCCAGAAAGCCCCCCCCCGAACTCCGACCCCCCCCTCCCGTCTCTTGACTGCCCCCTCCAGAACTTCCCTGCCCCTTCTCCGACCCCCTGGCTCCCTTGTTGTTGGCCTTCGCCTAATGTCTCTGTGAGCTTGCTCAGGAACGGCCTGAGCCGTTCGTCCCGGCACGCTGGGCAGCAGTGGGGGAGGAGCTCCAGACTGCGGGAGGCGATCTGCGAATGCAGGGAGGGAGGGAGTGATCTCTGCTGCAGGGGAAGCGGAGGAGAGGCTCTCTCTGGCTGTCAGAGCCCTATGTAAGTGGCACCATCCGGCCGGCTGCTCTGTTAGCCGCGCGCGCTCTGCATGGAGGGGCGGGAAGTCCGGACATTTACAAATTCCCCCCGGATGCTATTTTTAGCTCAAAAAGCCGGACATGTCCGGGGGAATCCGGACGAATGGTAACCCTAGATTTGGCCCACTGTACTTACTGCATTTGTTAAGTGTTTATACAGAACCTCTCTTCTTAATACATTTGTAACTAATTCCTTTGTAAATACTCATTGACAGAAAGTCATCTTGTGGATTGAATTATCCACAGTATACTTAAGGGTTAACCAGAAACTTATAAAAAGGTAGCCATATAAATTAGAGCCTACACACAGATAAAATCTAGTATTTCCATAGCCAGCAATTAAGTGCAGATTAGTCATAACTCCCCCGTGCATTCTTGTACGTGTTGGGCACTTTTGCATTAATCTTTCCCAATCTCAGCTCCTAAAAACGGACAGTGAGATTTTTGCTTTCATTCACACCATAGCAATCTAACATGCTGCAAATACTAGTGCCAAAGTGCTGATGCAGTTTTGACAGCCTATTTGTGTTTGGGCACCACAAGTGTTCCACTCTGGCTTATAAGCAACAACCCTGCTTCTTGTTCTGGTGAACAGTGGCATGTCACAGAGGTAAAGTCTGAGATTTTTAAAACCACCTATGGGATTAAAATTTCCAGTAACCAATTTAAATTAATGGATGTTAAGAGCTTTTGACACCTGATTCCCATCACTTTGAGTTAAGTCTCTAAGTGACAAACTTTTAAAGGTATTTAGGCCACTAAATATGCAGACAGATGCCTAGCAGAGTTTTCAAAAGAACCTAGATGTCTACCTTCAGTTGATTTAAATTCAAATGTTATTTCCATCTTAACATTTGGATGCAAAAGCTGGAAATCCAGCAATGGTACAGACAGACCTCTATATGCCTTTGAAAGCAAATGGTTCAGAAAAATACTGGGTATTAAATGGGATGAATTTATAACAAATGCCGAGATTTGTCAGACAGTTCAACAAGCCCTTATCTTTAAAGTTATCCAGAGAAGCAGATGGAAATATCTGGGACACGTGTTAGGAATGAAACAAGAACATCTGCCATGGCAGGCATATCATTGGGCACCTGGAGGAACAGACAAAAGGGGCTGACCAAAAGAATCCCTCCATTGGACACTGTCACCCTAGGACCCCCTCAGTACCAACTGGCAAAGGGTTCACTGTTTTGTAACAGCAACTTATATCAGGCCTGACAAACACAATACATCTAATTCTTTGCTGGCATAATATTTATCCAAGAATGACATGTGCAAGATTAAATGAAAGCCAAGCTCATGCTGGTCGTTAATATAATTGTGAAATGTATGTACTGATTACATTTAAAAAGTCACATCTACATACTGAAAATATGTCCTTATAGTTTGTATCAAAGTGTTACTTCCCACTAGAGGTGAACAACTAGTTTTGCCACACAATGGGATGTATACTCACGTCTTCCTAGATTCATATGTAGAGTAAGCATTGTAAGCCAAGCAGAATGGAAGCTACACTTGTGGGTGGGAGGGAGTTCATCCTGACTCTGGAGTCTAAACTATGAGTTTTGAAAAATATAAGGAGAATTTTAAAACAGCATTTTGGTCTCCATTTATTGAGAAAACCCTTTGTAAGGTATGGGGATATTCATGAAAACTTGGATCCTGGTTTTAACTGAAAACTAGCACCTCTGTCAAAGACTGAATCCTTGGGAGAAAAATCTACTTTATAAAATAGAAGAGATAACCATTAGTAAGTGCAGACCTAGGATTTTGTTTTATCTTTTGTTTATATATATAACCAGTTCTGTTTCCACAGCCTTTGTCAGTGTCTCTTACATCTTCATCTTTGTTAAAACATATATATATTTGTTTTCACTATAAGTAGACTACAGTGCTGTTGTCATAAAGGACCTGAACCTGTACTGTACCAGTCACACTGTGTGTAGACAGTCTCTTTGGGGACAGCTTACTAGTAATTACCGTGAGGGTCCAGTGACAGGAACTGGATAATGCAGGAATCACTAGCAGTTTGCTGCATTAGGGCCCAATTCTAGGGGGTCTCAACACCCTCCCCTGAAACTGGAGTTTAGTGTGCTGATTATTTCACCGGGGGTGCTCAGCACATTGCAGGACTGTGACCTAAATGCAAGGGAAAATGCATACTGCATAAAATAGAAACAGAACAAACACCTGCAGGTGTTAATTGCCTGCCCCCTTCTCACTGACCCAGTAACTCAGGTACAAACTGCTGCCCATCAGGCCAAAATACAGTTAAAACTATCTCCTTCTTAGCAGCCTGCCTGAATTCTGCATTGCTTGAACTCCAATACCAAAGTATAATGAAGCCAGAAATCTGGGTTTTTATATTGCTAAACCAGCTTTCCTCCATGAGTTTTAACTCCACAAATAAATAATAATATTAGTCATTCATTATGCAAGAAAGATACATACAGCAATGCAATCCCCCTTAACAAAATAAAAATGAAGGTACACACACTTCATATTATTCACATGCAAATTTCATTATGGTGGTTAACACAAGACAGGACAGAACAGGTATCTGAGAACTAAACCCCTCATCTATGGGAAAGTTCAGACCCAAATCATGAACACCACACCTTGGGTTAACTCAGTAAAGGCCCCAAACCAGTAAAGCACTTCATCATATGGGTGACTTGAATCTTGGGAGAGATCCCACTGAAATTAGCAGGACTACTTCCCTCCTTAAAGTTATGTATGTGCAAGTAATCTGATCGATTGTGGCATAGCCAGATCCCACAACTGAACATCTCCCATTCTTGGGGAGAGGTTGGATCCAAACCAGCATCTAAATCCTAAGACTGAGCTTTATTACTAACTCTTTTTCTCCTAAAGTTTTCAACCTCCTTTCCCAAGGGAGAAACAAACACACAAACAAAACCCCATTTAATTATACATAGGCTTTGCAGAATTTGATTTTTTTATCATTTTGATGAACAGTGTTTATTTGTAAGCTTTTTAAAATTTATCAAATTTTCATAGTTCAAAATTTATGGATTTTAAGCCTTTTTAATTTTTATTTATTTCAATTTTCACAGTTATAGGAGGGCAGGTCATTATTTAATGGCAGCAGATGCTGAGATTCAAGCAGTGACACATATTGTCAACATCGCATGTCAAAATATACAACTAAATATCCTCCAGTTAAACTCTACTAAGTGCTCACACAGAATTTTTCTTACTTTCCCACCTGGCCAGTCCAAAAGTTGTGTGAAGTCTGGAGCTTCCCCCACCACTGGCAAGTGGCTTTTGCAGGGGCTAAACTTATGTAACTGTCTGTGAGAGTTGGTGAACTAGAGAAAGGGAAAACACACACAAACGATGAGAGTGATGACAAGCACACAGAGCACAGTTCTTTGCTGCTCTGTATGCCACGTGCACTAGTTAAGCTCTGCACCAGAGGAGCCTTTGCAAAAGGAGTGCAACTTAGGCGATCCCTGAGGGCTGCCTTACCCTGTTACAGGTGTTTCATCAGCCCTCAGCAAATCGTAAACAGAGGGGAGGCAGAAGTCTTCTGTCCTCTCCGCAGCACCTGAGCAGGGATGGACCTGAATTCTTAATTCTGTAATTTTTTTTTTTAATGTTCTCATTATGATGGGGAGAATTGGGGGAGGGGATGAGTTAATAAGAACAAGAAAGTAAAGGGAAAGTGGTTACTAAAACAAAGGAGAGGAGGAGAAGAGAGGAAAGGACAGGACCAGAGAGAGAGAGATGGATGGGAGAGTAAACCTGGCAGCAGGGGGACCGGTAAGGGAGTAAGGAGGAGCAAGCAACCAGTCATCAGAAAGAAGCTAGTACTGGGTATTCAAATCAGATTGCAGAGCCTGATGACATTGCCGGTGTTTGGAACTGATGCTTCCAGTTTTAGAAGCTGCTCTTGTACACTGATCAGGTCCCATGAGGTGCTGCTGTGCCTCCCCCCAACCAACCTGGCTTAAGTTGTCCATTGGTTTTGTGCTGGCCCGCTTCAGAGGGGTGAATTTCATCCAAAAAGAATTGTATTTGTATTTCCATCATCACTAACAGTGTGGTTACTTTGTGCAGCTGCTATGAAATTCCATATGCTGCTTTGTAGAGAAAATATACCATGTTTATGTCATACCACCAAACTCATTCATCTGTTGTTACACATCTGAATTATCCTACTGCCAAATTACGCGATAGCTATTTGCTTGATAAATTGAAGAAATCAAGGTTGAGTCTGGCTGATTTAACACAATTCAAATTCTTTTTCATTTACTGTATTATGAACTATCCTAGCACCCTTTTGTGCTGTTTACTGCACATATGTGGCACAGAATGTTTAAAATGTCCATAGTTATCTATAACATAGCCATAAAGTTCTGCTATTTTCCTAGAAGTATAAACACCACGACTGCCAGTAACATATTCAAAATTATAACTGAGTCACAACAGTATTATCATGGATGGGATGGTCTGCAGCGCGTGTGCCATACTAAACACTACCTTTTCCTTATTGTTTACATAATCCTGTGTATCACCGATAAATACAAAAATTTGAATCTTTTTCACTAAACTGAAAAGCAAGAAACAAAATTTGAGAGATGGAGAAGTAGTACCCTCTCACCCAGGTTACAGTTCCAGTAGCAGGGTTCACATTTCAGCATTTCTGAAAATGAGTGTTCACACTTGTCAATGTGTGAGGTAACAGTGAGGAACTTGTACGGCAGCAGATCACCGTGAAGTGAACAGAAAATGGATTTCATAGTTCCTATGGTAATTTGGAGTTCTTGTGCATTCTCTTCAGGATGCACTAATGATGAAAACAAAAATCAGTTGCTAAAAATCATTCCCAGGGGGGAATTATTAGCTTCAATAAGGAAGATCAGGAATGAGACAAATAATAAGTTGAGATTGGAACAATGACAAATATAAATAATTGCAAAATACCAAATATCCCCTCGGGCCCCAAGCATAGGAATTTTCACAAGTCAAAAAAGGCTCCCTTTATATGCCCCTGCTCCCTCTCACCATCCCTACCCATAATCAGCACCACTACTCACTCCCACCTACTAATACACTCCCTCTCCTGAACCACACCACTTGCTGCTCTTTCCACTCCCTCCCTCAATCTACATAATCCTTCATCTATTACTTGGTAGGTCTTATAAACATTTTTTTTCTGCAAGAGACTGCCCTAGTCTTTATTGGGTTTAGTGAAATTAAAAACAGTATTAATGTAAGCTATTTCAGTAAACCACTCAGTTTTCATTAAGACCCCAACTCAGCAAGGCACTTAAAGCAGGCACCTAAATTCAAGTACATGAGTAATCACGTTGAAGTCAATGGGACTATTACTCTCACACTTAAAATTACCTACATGTTTTAGTACCTTGCTGAACCAGGGTGCTAATGCTTATGTTGTAAAAATAAGTATTGAGGGCCAGATACCCCTGCAAGAGATGCTCAGGTGGAATAAAGTCAACAGGATCCCTTTACATAGTTTCCCCCAACATTAGTCCATCAGAAGGGCCAGGATTTGTGTTCCCTAATAGAACAGATCGCAAACCTTTGTACTCCGGAGGCTCAAAGGCCAGAGCCATCTACAAGGAAGCTCTGTATCTCTGCAGCTGCCCTTACCTCTCCCACGGTGCCTGGCAGACCACTTCCAATTACCAGGGAGTCCCTTGGTTACAGGTGCTCTAAGCGTCGCCCATTAAGTGGTATCTCCAATGTGGAGGGGGTCCCACAGAAAGGAAAATACAGTCCAGGGCTCTATTATTTGGGCTGGTGGAGGGATTGGAAATGTAGATGTCTATCCTGGTCTGCCCATTCCTCTCTAGGTCACTAGTCTTCAAACCGCAACCCCTTTCTCACCATCTGCTGTCTGGATTCCTTGACTTGCACAATGCCTTCTGAATGAGGAAACGGAGCCAAGGACCCAGTTGAGCCTCCCTTCTGCACAGATGTGGGGAGATCCTCACATGGAAGGTCTACTCCTTGCACAAATATCCATAAATTCTAGAATCCTGTCTTTGACAGCAAATTACACTTGATACTTCTGAGAAAAGAAAAAGAAAATAACCCAATGCATCTGCATTTGCGGTACTGTACACAAGGGGGAATATTACTTCCCAGTTCCAGTGGTGATCAGGTTATGCTTGTACCAGGGTGCTGGTGCAAAGGCACCTAATTAGCCCCTGCTCAAGTTAGCCCCAATCAGGGGAAATAGATTGGGGCTGGGGAGAAGCCTGGTGCCTGGCCTTTAGAATTGGCTGCACCTGCGGGCCTGAGGATTCAAGGACTATAAAGGCTGGCTGGCAGCCAGAAGAATAGGGAATGTCCAGGGGAAGGTCAGTCTCCAGGCTGAGGGCAGACTGTTTAGGAGAGGAGATTATCAGGCCTGCATAACACTGGTGGTGGAGAATGTTGTGTAAATAAAGCCATGGGTTTTGCATAACTGGAAGCCTCTCTGAGCTTTATTGGGGCAGCCAGTGGGCCCCAGGAAGAGAGGCGGGCAGAGGGCTTGTCACAATGCTGTAAAGCAACTGTTTAAGTCATCCAGCTCTTCCACAGTTTTTGACTCTGAATAAATTAACTCCACACAACACTTTCCTGGCTCCAGGTATTTGTAATGAATTAGGTTTTCAAAATATCTTTACTAACCTTGTATGGGGCTGACTCTTCACAATTCCCCTTCTTTCTGAATTGCATTTGCATGGAACTCAGTGTGTTGACAAGGTTACACAAATGTACTGCCTCATTACAGTCTGGAAAGAAAACCTTTCAGCCTTATTAACAGGATTCGGAACAATCACACCAAAGCCTGATTCTGAAGTTTTGCCTAGGGAAGGCAGGACTGCCTTTCTAGGTTCCACTTTTCTCCTTATATAGCCCCTTTGATGCTCTACCTAGAACCTTCAAATTTTCTGCTTATAACAACAACTCATCACTCTGTGTTTTTAAAATGTACCTTTATAAAAATGAACTTCAGTTATTAAATAAAAAGCTCTTACATGCATAATGTCTGCCTGTGTGAAGGACCATGTGCTGTGGCCAGCAGTTGGAAGCTGTGAGCTTCTAAACAAAGTTTGAAATCTAGAAGCCTCTGTTCATTGGCTGAGCCTTAGTCAGGGGGCGGGGCTATCAGGAAGGCCAGGGCTTTATAAAGCAGTGAGTCAGCGACCAGGGGCCACTAACAGGGAGTTTCGAGAGGGAGTTTGGAAGGGGAGTGGGAATGGGGCGAGATACACTTGCCATTCTTTAAAACCATGGTGTAACCTTTAAGCGCAACTATAATCAAAACTCCTTGATTTAAACAAAAACCCTATCATTAACCTAGGTAGCTGTAGGAGAGAATGCAGGTAGAAGCCCAGCAGCAGAGTGGGGCCT
This sequence comes from Chrysemys picta bellii, assembly GCF_011386835.1. Taxonomy (NCBI): domain Eukaryota; kingdom Metazoa; phylum Chordata; order Testudines; family Emydidae; genus Chrysemys; species Chrysemys picta. The sequence continues at coordinate 194,513,750 of NC_088792.1, forward strand.
ATCCTGTTTATTGCGCTCAGTGTAGCGTATATGATCACCTGACCCGTGGGCGGGTGGCGTATGTGTGCATTCGATGCAAGGAGCTCCTGGCTCTCAGAGAACATGTACAGACTTTGGAGGCCAGGGTGGCGGAACTGGAGGAGCTAAGGGAAGCCGAGAAGTATGTCAATGAGGCTTTCCGGGACACTGTAGATTTGTCCCACCTCCGGTCAGACAGCCCCTGCGCTGTTAAGAAGGATGAAAGGCTAAGGGAAGGAGAGCAGTCACCAGGAGCAGAGGGAAACTTTCCCATAGTTGGGACCCTACTTCCAAATGATGTTGGGTATCCTCTCGCACTGAGGTTACCTCTGTGGGAGGGAACTCCTGTCATTAGGAAAAGGCAGATGTTAGTAATGGGAAATTCGATCATTAGAAACATAGATAGCTGGGTTTGTGATGACCGGGAGAACCATATAGTGACTTGCCTGCCCGGTGCGAAGGTTGCAGATCTCTCAAGGCATCTGACTGACACATAGATGTATGTGTAGTGCTGGGGAGGAGCTAGTGGTCATGGTACAAGTAGGTACCAATGACATAGAGAAGAGTAGGAGAGATGTCCTGGAGGCCAAATTTAGGCTGCTAGGGAAGAGACTGAAATCCAGTCTATGGTGGCATTCTCAGAAATGCTTCCAGTTCCACGCGCAGGGCCAGGTAGGTAGGCAGAGCTTCAGAGTCTCAATGCTTGGAGGAGACAATGGTGTAGAGAGGAGGGGTTTAGATTTATTAGGAACTGGGGAAACTTTTGGGATGGGGGAGCCTATAAAGGAAGGATGAGCTCCACCTAAACCAAAGTGGAACCAAACTGCTGGCACTTAGTTTTAAAACTGCTCTGCAACCTTTTTAATGTTAAGAGATGGGGGAAAGCCAATTGCTGCAGAGGAGCACATAGATTGGACAGAGACTTCTCTTAGAGGAGAGTCTATTGATAGAGATTCTCTAGGTTTTAGTCAGGAGCATAGGATGGAAGAGGATAAAGTATGGGCCAGATCAGACGGGAAACATTCACAAAAAAGAATCTGACACATCAGAAAAGGGCAGACAAATAAACAGTGACAAGTTTTTAACGTGCTTGTACACAAATACTAGAAATCAAAATAATAAGATGGGTGAACTAGAGTGATTCGTGTTAAAGAAGGATATTGATATAATAGCCATCACAGAAACCTGGTGGAGTGAGTACAATCAATGGAACACAATCATTCCGGGGTACAAAATATATAGGAAGGACAGAACAGGTTGTGCAGGGGGGGGGAAAGGGGGATAGTGGCACTATATGTGAAAGAAAATGTAGAATCAAATGAAGTAAAAATCTTAAATGAATCCACGTGTTCCATAGAATCGCTATGGATAGTAATTCCATGCTCTAATAAGAATACAACAGTAGGGATCTATTATCGACCACCTGACCAGGATAGTGATAGTGGCAATGAAATGCTAAGGGAGATTAGAGAGGCTTTCAAAAGAAAAGAACTCAATAATAGTGGGGAATTTCAATTATCCCCATATTGACTGGGTACATGTCACCTCAGGACGAAATGCAGACACAAAATTTCTCGATACTTTAAATGACTACTTCTTAAATGTATACTCCAAATTAAAAAACACAGTAAAATAACTAAAAAAGAGCCACCGTGGCTTACCAACCATGTAAAAGAAGCAGTAAGAGATAAGACGCATATTTAGAAAGGAGCATAAACACTGCCAAATTAAGTGTAAAAATATAATAAGAAAAGCCAAAAAGGAGTTTGAAGAACAGCTAGCCAAAAACTCAAAAGGTAATAACAAAATGCTTTTTAAGTACATCAGAAGCAGGAAGCCTGCTAAACAACCAGTGGGGCCCCTGGACAATCGAGATACAAAAGGAGCACATAAAGATGATAAAGTCATTGCGGAGAAACTAAATGAATTCTTTGCTTCGGTCTTCATGGCTGAGGAAGTCAGGGAGATTCCCAAATCTGAGCCGTCCTTTGTAGGTGACAAATCTGAGGAATTGTCACAGATTGAAGTGTCACTAGAGGAGGTTTTGGAATTAACTGATAAACTTAACAGTAATAAGTCACCGGGACCAGATGGCATTCACCCAAGATTTCTGAAAGAACTCAAATGTAAAATTGCGGAACTATTAACTATGGTTTGTAACCTGTCCTTTAAATCAGCTTCTGTACCCAATGACTGGAAGATAGCTAATGTAACACCAATATTTAAAAAGGGCTCTAGAGGTGATCCCGGCAATTACAAACAGGTAAGTCTAACGTCTGTACTGGGCAAATTAGTTGAAACAACAGAAAAGAATAAAATTGTCAGATACATAGAAGAACATAAATTGTTGGGCAAAAGTCAACATGGTTTCTGTAAAGGGAAATCATGTCTTACTAATCTTTTAGAGTTCTCTGAAGGAGGTCAAACAAACATGTTAACAAGGGGGATCCAGTGAACATAGTGTACTTAGATTTCCAGAAAGCCTTTGACAAGATCCCTCAAAGGCTCTTATGTAAATTAAGTTGTCATGGGATAAGAGGGAAGCTCCTTTCATTGATTGAGAACTGGTTAAAAGACAGGGAAGAAACGGTAGGAATAAATGGTAAAATTTTAGAATGGAGAGGGGTAACTAGTAGTGTTCCCCAAGGGTCAGTCCTAGGACCAATACTTTTCTACTTATTCATAAATGATCTAGAGAAAGGGGTAAACAGTGAGGTGGCAAAGTTTGCAGATGATACTAAACTGCTCAAGATAGTTAAGACCAAAGCAGACCGTGAAGAACTTCAAAAAGATCTGACAAAACTAAGTGATTAGGCAACAAAATGGCAAAGGAAATTTAATGTGGATAAATGTAAAGTAAATCACATTGGAAAAAATAACCCTAACTATACATACCATATGATGGGGGCTAATTTAGCTACAACTAATCAGGAAAGAGATCTTGGAGTCATCGTGGATAGTTCTCTGAAGGTGTCCATGCAGTGTGCAGCGGCAGTCAAAAAAGCAAACAGGATGTTAGGAATCATTAAAAAAGGGATAGAGAATACGACAGAAAATATCTTATTGCCCTTACAAATCCATGCTATGCCCACATCTTGAATACTGCATACAGATGTGGTCTCCTCATCTCAAAAAAGATATACTGGCATTAGAAAAAGTTCAGAGAAGGGCAACTAAAATGATTAGGGGTTTGGAACAGGTCCCATATGAGGAGAGATTAAAGAGGCTAGGACTTTTCAGCTTGGAAAAGAGGAAACTAAGGGGGGGATTGATAGAGTTATATAAAATCATGAGTGGTGTGGAGAAAGTGAATAAGGAAAAGTTATTTACTTGTTCTCATAATATAAGAGCTAGGGTCAACCAATGAAATTAATGGTCAGCAGGTTTAAAACAAATAAAAGGAAGTTCTTCTTCACACAGCGCATAATCAACCTGTGGAACTCCTTGCCTGAGAAGGTTGTGAATGCTAGGACTATAACCGGTTTTAAAAGAGAACTAGAAAAAAAATCATGGATGGCAATTAGCCAGGATGGGTAAGGAATGGTGTCCCTAGCCTCTGTTTGTTAGAGGGTGGAGATGGATGGCAGGAGAGAGATCACTTGATCATTAACTGTTAGGTTCACTCCCTTTGGGACACCTCGCATTGGCCACTGTCAGTAGAAAGGATACTGGGCAGGATGGACCTTTAGTCTGACCCAGTATGGCCATTCTTATGTTCATTATAATTTTCAGTTGCTTTTGTAATGGAGAAACAAATGTTCCAATAATATTTTAAACATGCTTAAAAAAAAAAAAAAAAAAAACGGAAATCTTTTCCCCCCCAGTCTTTCAGGATATACATTCTTCCCCGCATAAAATCACAAAGGTCCTCTTGTACATTTAATAACCCATCCTGTAATTTGATAGGATTCTTAGTGACACATCCTGTTGTGGCTTATGGCGCAATTAAGGAAAATCCCAACACATACAGAATCAAACAAAGAAAATCTCTCTCACACTAATCCCACTGAGGGCAAAATACATAATATCTTGCTCATTGAATAGTTCCATTGATTTTAGTAGGACTTCTTACTTAGGCAGGCCCCAATCCTGCAAACAGTTACACACATGCTTAATTTTATGCACAGTGAGGAGTCTCGTTGAAGTCACTGGAATTACTCACAGAATGTTAATTATGTGCATATGGCTTTACAGGAGCAAAGCCTGAATGAGGGTGCCAGAATCTGGCCCTGTGAATGTGACTTGAATATCCAACCCCAGGCTGGCACATCACAGAATGAATCAGGTACCAGGAGCAGGATGACAATCCAGGAGAAAAAACTTTGTATAAATCAGTTAAAGCGAAGTTGTACCTTTACAATATGTTCTGAGTAAGAAGCTGCTCATACCCGCCCTGACCCAGGAGCAGGAGATTTATTGTAACAAAGCACCACAATTCATCCTCTCCTTACCACTTGCTCTGGGAAGGAGTAAACTATTTCACTCCTTTATTTTAAACAGTTCATTCCCTATTATGTGTGCGGCCAGCTACACTGAGAAGTGATGGGAACAGTGGGGTGCAGCTCTAGGTTTCTGCATACCTCTCACCTACTTGCTTGCAGTGGGGAGTTTTGAGCCAGGAGCTCCTGCTCTGCACCCTTCAGTCAGTGTCACAATTTGATCAGGGCTGAGCAGGAGAGTAAGGTGTGGGAGGGACCACTTACTCTCCTGCACAACACAAGAAGGGTGGTGAGAATCTCACCCTTGGTAAGCCAGGGGGAAGGGAAAGGAGCTAATGCAGTACCTGACTGTTCAACAGCCATTTGCCAAAATATATATTTACAGTTTGGAAGTATGTTCGGGGCTCCTGAAACACACACACACACACACACACACACACACAACCACTCTTATTTAAAAACTAAATTTACAATCCTCTACCATGCTTGAAATGAACTTCTCCCACCACAGTCCTTTTCTGCCTGTTACTCATTATTCCTTTTGATTTCAATGGAAACAGCATTCGTAACTTGATGAAGTGACTAGAGACCTCATTCTGCCAAGTGTACTTTCTGTATGTAAAGGTCTAAAAGTAAACTAAACACCTTTCCCCCTGTCATCCTCCCCTTATCCCTGAATCCCTCAATGTTGCCCTCTCTTTCTCTCTCTCTCTCTCTCTCAATAGGATGACAGGTTCAGGCAAAGTTCTATAGTTAATGGTCCATAAACATTTCTATTTTAAATTCAGATTTTCTATATTTTATAACTTTGCCGTAAAAAACGAACAAACAAAAAAACCTCTGAACTGAAACTGGCATGCAAAGCAAGCCTGAGACTATTTAATAATAATCCAGCCATCTGAAAGAAACTCATAGAAAGCTGAGAGAGGTGCAAGACTATGTATGTATCACTGTACACAGATAAGTATACAATAGAGTATTAATAACAGGCTATGTTCGGCTTTAAAAATGTCATGATGACAGTTTCTCTATATTCTTTTAAAATGCCAGCTGGGGATGAAACCCAGCCATTTAGATATTTCTGTGGCATAAGAAATGCTATCTGTCGGACTGATGAATGTTGACAACGGTTTATGACTCTTTCTGCTACTATTTATAACAGAGATTACAATTCCGACTTTGTCAACCTATATATTTTGATTCTATTATTACAGATGATGGTGGGTAATATATTACCCAGGATAGATTCTTGATAAATATGGTGTCATCACTACAGTCTACCCACTCTTGTATCACACCAAACTGACTGAAGCTATACTAAAGGATGCATGTTCATTGTTCTTAACTTATTCTTATAAGATTTTTTATTTGTTTTGAGAGCTATATTGTGATTGATAAGCTTTCACAATTATTTTTTCAAAAGACCTGGAGTCTAATTCTCTGATCCATCCAAAATATTTTCTCATAGCTGTATTTCTCTATGATTGGCAGAAAATAACCTAGTAACCTTTTTTAACTCAGAAGTATGGAATCTACAGATAGACTAGATCTAATAGCCTTTTCCTGCAAGTGACAACTATTCCCTATGATGCATTTACTACTGTTCTGTCCAATTTCTTTTTAAAAGTGCCAACCAATGGGGTTTTCCAACTCTTACCATGGGAGATTATTCCACAGACTAATAGATCTCAATATCAGGACACTGTGGTTGATATTTAGCCTACATTTTCATTCTCTTTATTTCCATCCTATTACACCTTGATACACTGCGTTTTATGCTAAATAATTATGCTAAACAATTCGCCTTCCTCCTTTGTGTTTAAACCTTTCGAAAAACGTGTACACTCAATGAGTTTAGGGACAGAATATACATATGTAATTCCTCTAATCCTTCAGATAAATCAGTCCTTTATGAATTAAAAAGAACCATCCTAAATAGATCAGATACATTATGATAGGCAGCTCTAAGATTCATGAAACCTCTCTCATTTATTGTGTTTGATGGTTCAACACCACCTGAATTTTTAGATATCTAATAGGATGAGTTGACATATTATGCTGGCAGGTGAGATGCTTAAAAATATGTTTTAGCTAGAGCTATGTGAAAATATTCACACTTCTAGCAAAACTGTCAAAAAAAGTCCTATTTTTGTCAGATTTGCAAAACTGAACAATTTGACATTTTTTGCCTGAAATGTTCCTGTTCTACTTCTCTGTCCACGTAAGGATGCTGTACAATGTCCATCACTATAGTAGCTAAGTACTAATAAAGTTAGACATATTTCTGTTATGGAAGAAGGCATTCTTAAATAACTGAAAATTGCCTTTATTGTTGGTGAGAGCTGGGAAATAAGGCTCTGATTTAGCACTTAAGCATGTGAGTAGTACTCCTACTAAAGTCTCCTTACTTAACTATTCACATGGTTTAAGTGAAGCATGTGCTTGAGGGCTAAGCTGATTGAGAGGTTAAGTGGACTGGGTGGTATATCCTGATCCTGAAGGAAACGTGGGCTGTGAACCTTGAGAATTAATTTCTCTGTTTTGTGGTACCTAGCTTCCTCTTTGATTATTGGGGTACAGAACCCAGGCAAATAATGTGTACCAAATAAACTATTCCTCTTACCCAATCAAATGGGTTGAGTCTGCAAACAAAGCTGGGAAGAGTGTGGGAAACAGAAAGACTGTGCCCTGCACCACAGGATGTAGAAGAGGTTCTGGGAGCCAGCATGCTACTAGCCAGCTTAGGTGTACACTATAAATTGACATTTGTGCAGCTGTACCATCTGGTGAAGACGCTCTAAGCTGGACAGTAGAGAGCTCGCTTGTCAGCTTAATAACTCTACCTCTATGTCAGCGGGAGAGCTTCTGTCTACACGAGAGGTTAAGATCAGTATAACTACATTGCTCAGGAATGCAGATTTTTCACACCTGTGAGCAACTTAGTTACACCAAAGTAAGTATGTAATGTAGACAAAGCCTCAGTATCATACTAAACCAGATTCTGATTCCCACACTTGCACTGAGTGGCTCCTTACTCCACAAGTAGTCCCACAGAAATCACTCATTCAGCTATTCACAGAGTAAAGTGTTGTTCAACATGAGTAAAGGGTATCAGAATTTGGCACACACACTTATCCAGGCAAACTGACAAAAAAGAAAATACAGAGAAAAGAACAGGGAAACAAAGTACTCAGGCCTATTTGTTTTTAAGGAAAGCATTACAAGTGATGGCCTCAACTGTGAATCAATGGGACAATTCACATATGCATACTTAGCCACCTGCATAAGGGTTTGCAGAATCTTGTCTTTATTTAGTGCCTCTAATACACAAATCTGATCTCAGACCTGCCAACTGACCCTTAGTTCCCACCTGAACCACTCTATTAGAGGACGTTGCAAAATAAAGTGTCAGTTAACCTTATATGTCTGCACACTTGTACTATCTTTATATTATTGTTGCAAAGTCTTCAGTTTATGGCAAGTGGATTGAGGAAGGAAATCCCATTATTGCTAATAATTCTGATTTAGATTACTAATTTGACATGAAATTTTCAGCCTACAGAAAATACTGTTAAAAGACAATTGTTTTAGAAAGATACCAAGTTTTGTTTATATAGGGATAATAAGGGAGTTAATTAAATTTGAAAAGCTGTTAATGTTACTAGTTAAGAACTATGATTATCTTTTCCAATTGGTTAAATAAAATCCAGTGAGAGGGAGTTTTGTTTACTGATTGTGTTAAACCTGTGAAAAAAAAAAAAAGGAATAAATAGGTACTTAAGGGCTTAAAGGAATGTCAGTTGCAGTTATTATAGAAAAACAGCTGCTTGAATCTTTTATTTAAATAATTTCACTGTAAGTAATAAAATATGTAGAAGACAAATAGTGTAAAATCTCAATTGTGCTAAAAGACAAAAAAAGTATGCTGTTTCCTAAAGTCCTAACTCTAATAATTGAGTGATATAATCTTTCTCGAAGAAGTATTTTTAAAGCATGCAGTTCTGAATAAAAAGCCTTTGGGGAGTTGTTAGTTGTCCAGGACAGGTGACAATATGAACATCCCAACTCTCCTGGTAACTAGCCTCTAATAAATCTGTAGAGCTTATAATTATCCCATAAAACTATCTGGTTTCAAACTAACAAGCATTATTACCAGCTATTCCAATAGGATAACCTAGGCCTGGGGAGGTGGGGTGGAGGAAATCTCTCTTGTGCTAGTCAGAATGGCGGCTTAAAAGCCTCATAATTTACTTGTCTTTAATTATAACTGGCTTTATAAATCCATGCTTAGAGGTATAATTTTAAGGAGAAGAATCTCTCTCTCATTATTCAATTTACAACAAGAATAATAAGTATTATTAGTGCTGATAATTCATGTCATCAATATATTCTCATTTTTATTTCAAAGAGAAACATGCACCAGGTAGTAGGTGTAATTGCCATGATATTTTTCAAAATGTTAAAAAGGTGTGTCAACACAGTTCATATCTGCCAATTTTATGTTTATACAGCCCTAGTAGATTGTGGGTGTTTGTAAGCCCACTTGAAGTTTGCCCGCCTCATAGAACCTTGGACTGAGCCTCTAGAGCATCCTACCCTTTGAACTACAACAACAATGGCTACCAGAGCCCCTTTATACATTTCCAAGCAAGTCTGAAGTCAGGGAAATGTACTAAAAACTCCTGGTGAAGCTTCTGAATGGGCTGATCTGGACAAGCAGTTTGTTGGGCTACAACACTGCAGTGCGAGGGGACAGCCTGACAGAAACAAAGAGACTAGATGTAGGTCAGTTTTGAGGTTGGGAGATGAGAGAACAGTTGAGGGATTCTCCAATTAACCCTCCCTCCCCACGGAGGGAATCTTTGAACCGCTGTGGTATCTAGAGCACACAGGTCAGGCAGTGGCAACCCTATGGAGACCAGCATCCAGAGTGGCAGAGACCTGACGCCAGTGGAGACCTCTGCAGGACTCCAGACCAGGGCACCAGGAAAGTACCCTGCCCCACCCAAGGGTGAAGACACTGTACAGAGGACCTTTGTTTGTGTAAGCTGCCCAACATTTACAGTGCTGCAGCACTTGTCTCTGGACTCATTCTCACCTTACCATCTACCTTGAAAGTTACCAGGCAGGAAGCTGGGGGCTGAGAAGAGATGTAAGGTGGGGAATTTGTTGAAGCTTTAGTAGTTAGTAGTTAGCCCTAATCCTTTCCTTCTCCGGATCATATTCTCCGGATTCCAAAAAAGTCCTTCTTTGTTATGTTATTTGGGGATTGTGACACTTTGTACCTCAAAGTAGCACCCTGGGACCCCCACTTTCATATAATTATGATATGTTTTGTACAAAGCATACCTTATGAGGTATCATTTTAAAAGTCTTGATTTGTTGAACATTAATAGCATGTTGGATTGTTTGTACGGGTCTGTCGCATCTTACGCTGGGGTTACGTTCCGCAGTCAGAGCGTAAAGCGAAAATAGCGTATAGTCAAAATTATATTGAGTGTAATGACGGGCGGAATCATCCGCACTACAGGTACAGTATTAAAATTGTTATTTTTCTCTTTTTTGTTTTTGCCGACCACGTAAAGCTGAAATCGCGCATGTTAAATGCGCGTAAGATGTGACAGACCTGTACTGTCAATGTATTTGAAAGTCTGAAGTATTGCTATATGTGCTATTGAAATATGTTGTGAGGCTGGGAGATGCCCTCAGCCAGACTTTCTGTAAGGACAAAGGAACACCCATCACTGGCAAGATGGGCATTGATGGTCCATCAAAAAAGAAACCACTATCCCAGAGGCCCCTTAGAGAAGACACATATGCAGTGGAGACTGCTTGACCAATGGGGATTGCCTGACCCCTATGTCACAGCCAGGATCTTTCTAGCAGCTGGAAGAAGGTATACAAAGAGAGAGAGAGAGAAAGAAATGGCACATCTTCACTGATAGAACAAGGAGTAATGGTCTCAAGTTGCAGTGGGGGCGGTTCAGGTTGGATATTAGGAAACACTTTTTCACTAGGAGGGTGGTGAAGCACTGGAATGGGTTACCCAGGGAGGTGGTGGAATCTCCTTCCTTAGAGTTTTTTTAAGATCAGGCTTGACAAAGCCCTGGCTGGGATGATTTAGGCTAGGTCTTCACTGGGGGGGGAAAATACGCGAATGGCGTAGCTGAAGTCGACGTATCATAGGTCGATTTACTTGGCCGTGAGGATGGCAGTGAGTCGACCGCTGCCGCTCTCCCGTCGACTCCACTTCCGTCTCTCGCCGCGGTGGAGTTCTGGAGTCGACAGCAGAGCGATCGGGGATCGATTTTATCGCGTCTACACAAGATAAATCGATCCCAGATAGATCGATCACTACCTGCCGATCCGGTGGGTAGTGTAGACGTATCCTGAGTTGGGGGATTAGGTCTTGCTTTGAGCAGGGGGTTGGACTAGATGATCTCCTGAGGTTCCTTCCAACCCTGATATTCTATGATTCATAGAGCTGAGAGAGAGCTCTTCCAGCACTTTTAAAAAAAACAAAACAAAACAAAAAAAACAACCCACCTCCACGAGGGGCACGGCTCCCAGCGCTGGTACAATGTCTACACTGGCACTTTACAGCACTGAAACTTTCAGCGCTCGGGGGTGTTTTTTCATACCCCTGAGCGAGAAAGTTGCAGTGCTATAAAGTGCCAGTGTAGATAAGCCCTAACATCATCACTTGGCCTCCCCCTCCCACCCCCAATCACAACACCTGGAAGAATGTCTGGCAGACAAAGACTTTGAACTGGGGAAGATTGTTCCCGGGTGTGACGTTGTGCAGTCTATATGGTTTTATAAAAACATGATAATAAGTGAATATAACGTAACTGGGATATGCTTCATGCAAAAGGTCTCTTGTAAGGTATCATTACAAAGCTTATAATCTACTGAGTATGATCATCTGCTTTGTATAAATGTACCACTCTTGTATCTAAAACTAGAAATATAAAATGTAACTCTGAGGGCCTATTGTAATTATGAAAAGTGTGGGCCATTAATGATGGTTTGGAATCTTGATGACTCCCATTAACAAGGACCATTATCCGCAGATGGCTGTGTTTACCTGTGAGTCTTCCTGTATATGTGTGTGCTGGCAAGTGGGCAATGAAGTCTTGCAGTGACATGTGATCATGTCACCTGAACTGGAATTCATCTTTAACCTGGTGCTTTTCCAGTGAGGGGAGGTGGAAACCCAGAGGGACAAAGGGTTCCTGCCTTATGCAAAAGATATATAAAGGGGTGGAACAGAACAAAGAGAGGAGAGGAGCCATCATGAAGAATCCCCTAGCTATCACCTGAGCTGGAACAAGAGCTGTACCAGGGGAAAGAATTGTGCCCAGGCCTGGAAGGTGTCCAATCGGAGAAAAAAAATTCACTGAAGCATCTCTGAGGGTGAGATTATCTGTATTTAGCTCGATTAGACATAGATTTGCGCATTTTATTTTATTTTGCTTGGTGACTTACTTTGTTCTGTCTGTTACTACTTGGAACCACTTAAATCCTATTTTCTGTATTTAATAAAATCACTTTTTATTTAGTAATTTACTCAGAGTATGTATTAATACCTGGGGGAAGCAAACAACTGTGCATATCTCTCTCTCAGTGTTATAGAGGGCAAACAACGTATGAGTTTGCCCTGCATAAGCTTTATACAGGGTAAAACGGATTTATCTGGGTTTAGACCCCATTGGGAGTTGGGCATCTGAGTGCTAAAGACAAGCACACTTCTGGGAGCTGTTTTCAGGTAAACTTGCAGCTTTGAGGCAAGTGATTCAGACCCTGGGTCTGTGTTGGAGCCAGACGGGAGTGTCTAGCTCAGCAAGACAGGGTGCTGGAGTCCTGAGCTGGCAGGGAAAACAGGAGCAGAGGTAGTCTTTGCACATCAGGTGGCAGATCCCAAGGGGGTTTCTGTGATCCAACCCGTCACACTGGGCTAGACGGGGGTCCAATCTGTGTATTGAGGAACTGTATGCTGCTTGTACCGTCTGTTAAGTGGCAGTGTAGACACAGCCACTTTCAACACTAAAACTTTAATCATTCAGGGATGTGGAAAAAACACCTCCCTGAATGACAAAAGTTTTAGTGCTGAAAAATTCAAAAGTGGCAAGCTGATAACAATGAAATCCTACCCCCCCCCTCCCCCCAAACGTGTAATCAGACTGTGAAACTTATTGCTACATTTAGGTCAAGAAGTTATCAAGATTCAAAAACAGATTGAACATTTCTATGGATAACCAGAAATGTCCAGAGTTGGCATCGTTAATTATGATACAAATTTTGAAAGGGTTATTAAACCTTTTGCTTTAGAGCTTAAACCAAGCTCTAATTATTAGAGACCAGCAGGAGACCTAGTGTGTGGGAAGATTATCCTACATTTGCCTACTGCTGGGTTCTTAAACTTTCCTTTGAAGAATCTGGGGTTGACAACTGTCAGAAACTGGATACCGAACTAGATGGACCTCAAGTCTGATCCAATATGACAATTCCTATGAACCTATGTACAATTCTACAGTCCAACAAACCTATTCATGATCTGAGGATTTGACTCTTCAGAACATAAAGTTAAAGGAACAAGAGATAACATATTCCATAAATATTCTTTTCAAATGTGTTTGATTCTTTTATAGTTTCACCAAAACTCTTATCAGTTTGAGTTTTGATTTGAAAAAATAAATTTGATGATACTATTATATAAAGCATTCAAAAAGAATATTAAAATTCTTTGCAATAATCTGCAACTGTAGTCTCAATGTAGATGCCTTTTATTTTATAGTAACATTTTTGATTTCTTGGAGTCACGAGTCAAGCACAAGAGGCAAGATTCAACTGATGAAGCTAAAATGAAACAGACAACATCCCCCAAGAGACCAGAATTTATATTCAGTTTCAGCCACAGAAATTGAGTCATTACCTTTTCAAAATGAAGACAACTTACTTAGCATTATTATTGACAATTATTCTCCCCTATAAAGTCAAATTGACAGTTTTTTGTGATGCAAATATTTATGATTTAAAAATCGCTTATTGCCATAGATACAGGATAAATTCAGAGTAAAATATTTACATTTTCTTAAATAAAGATTAAACCAACTGCAATAAAGGAAGAAGTGAATCAAATTAATACACTAAGAAAACCAGAGGTTTCTTTATATCACTATCATAGGCAGATTTATTATTTAATTTTTAGTGTTTGGTTAAAGAAATTAATGTGACTGCTAATGGCCTAATGAATAGCGTTATCAACCCATATGCATGAGTATGGGAGCAGTCTTGGGACTGTCAGTCGTCATGCCATCTGGAACAGGGACTATCATACAGATAATGTTCTTAGGCCTATGGGAAAAAGTATATAGAGTGCACTGTGTCTGTGCGTTCCTCTAACAGCTGCTTACAAAGTGGTAACAGTCTCAGTGGGGGCTGCCTGCCATTTCACTTGTAGGGGGACTGTAAATATCACAGCTGTTTCTCTGAGATAGATAGGGAGGGGTGGGGAGAGGCAGCCCTAAATAAAGTACCAGGCAAAAGATTTAGAACTACTACTTGAAGGCAACTTTCTTGAGTCACTGCCTTAGAAAAGCAAGACCCCTTTAAATATATACTGTGTGAAGCATTAGCCATTGCCCTGATACAGGAAACTAATTTATTGTAAAAAAAAAAAAAAAAAAAACCCACAAACCCACTGTGGACCAGATTTACCAGTATCCTTTGGCTGCTAAACACTATTCCAGTGATCCAAAGAAGCCATGACATGCTGGAGAATCCAGCTCTGTACATAAATTGCACTGATTTTTTAAAATCAATTCTCCCATTAAACACAATTTTGTACTTAAATTAAGACTGTGTACATCACAAAAATCCTATGTATTTCTAGATATTTCTGCCTTGTTGAACGGGCATCCAGTTAACAGATTCACTCAGATGCTCATGCTAAACAAGTTGTCAACATCTGTTGTTGCCTGCCATAGAGATATATTTGGGTATGAAAAACACTGTGTTATTAAATCTCTTCACTTAAAACAACTCTGTGCTTGGTTCAGAAAAATGACCTTCCTAGGTCAATGAGGTTTGATTACCTTCTGCAAAGCCGCCTGATGCACTGCCAGGATTATGACCCCAGAAGCAAAAACAATTACAAACATGTTTCTTAAATCTGTATATGAGAGGGTTCGGATAGTGCCCTAGTTAAAGGCACTATGACCTAGCCACAGATTTTGCCTTTTAAAAGAATGCTTGCTATACTTAGTGGAAAATATGTATCAGAAGGGGATCTCATTCACTTTCCTTACAGAAGAGGACTGAACAGCACACCATGCCACTGGGTCCTTGAAGATCATTTTAAAAGGGTCTATAAAAACCACCCTATTTGGGGAGTTTGCTTCCACCCTCTTTCATCCACCCACTATAAAAGCAAACAACAAATGCTCTGAGGCAGAACCTGTCTGTATTGCCTGTCAAGTAAGTTTTAGGGTAAGCGAACTGGAAAAGGGGCCATGCCATCCTCTGTGTCTTGCAGAATACTGAGCCTATTGGCAGTGGCGATCTAATAAATAACAACACGCCCAGAACCAAGAGGAGCAGTTTCTCCCAGACTCACCTCAGGTGACAGGAGCACTGCATGCAGTTTCTGGGACAGGCAGGACTACAAAGATCCTTCTTGCTTCAAGGTCTTAATTGCCTGTGGGTGAGATAATTCACATATGATACTTCAGATAGTTCTTTGCATTGCCTTGACCATGTAAATATCTGCGGATCTCTGTTAGTCATGTATTATTTCACTGTTCCAGAATCAGTGGGCAAATTCTCTGCTGGTCTGAATAGGCACAACTCCATTCACTTCAGAGAATTTGGCCCAGTGCATTTAAAAATCTATTGGAAAACATTCCACTATAGTGGATACCCTGCCACCTGCCAATTGCTTTGCATAAAGCCGAAATAATTTAATGTCAGTATTTGCAGTATCCCCTAAAGTAAATAGGAGAAAGTTAGATGACACTGTGAATATTGCAGAAATCTTTCTAATCCAAGAGAAAATAGGAATGAGAATAAAAGTGACTGAGATGCAAGTTACCTATACATGGTAGTGTGACTATGGTGTCCAGAGACCAGTTAGGGCAGAGGATGGAAAAGAAAATGGTCCACAGATCTGCCCAAAAATGCATAGCCAGTTCTGCCTTCATTGATTTAAGGGGTAGATATGGTAGGTTAGATGTGCAATGAGGTGGAATACAGGATCCAACACCATCATCCATCCTTAGAACATGTAGAGAGTGAGATGCTCTTTTAACCTGTTGCTAGCCATAATGAGTGGCAAGAACAGACTGTCTCTATTCCTTTTTATACCTTTTCTGCACTTATAGAAATACGATAATTGTGCAGAATAAGAATTTTGCCATCAACATGTTTCATATCTGGTGCAGTTTGTTCTATCATCGCTCTTCTAGATGTTTAAATCAGTACAATTATTCATTATTTTATTAGCTATAATTCTTTAAAAAAAAAAAAAAAAAAAAAAGACTATTTATTAAATTCAACAGACAATATGGGATTTCCCCCCGCTCATGTATCCAGCCCTGAGAAAACATTTAAGAATGTGTTTTTAAGAGCTTTTTCCATGTTCTTTTTCTCCCTACAGTCTCTTCAGTGTTTGACAAACACTGAAATTAGCTCTTTTCGGTGTCTGGTGCTCAATCCATGTTCTGCCTTTTTTCCTCATTTCTCTCTCATGTCTGTGTCACACAGTCACAAATCCAGTTTAAGGCTTGTCCCTCCTCTACATCAGCTGAACAAAAATCACGATCAACATGGCTTCCCTCTACATCTGACCTATCCTCACCAGATTAATTTTATTTCCTACCAGTTTGATAAGGCAGACTTTTACATTTTCATTATTTGGTCCTTCACTGTGATCATGACCAGATTTGAGTTTGAGATTTTTGAGAAGCCTTCTTGTATGCCTCCCTCCCTCACTGTTCTATCACCAGCCTCATTCCACCTGAGCACTCCTCTCCAGTCTTCCCTTTTGCCCCTTCTCTCCCACCTCTTCTTTATCCCGCTTACTTCTTGCCTACTGCTCCACTAATCATTCCTTCCAGCCATTCCCTCTTACCCCAACCAACACTCCCATACTTACATTTAAAAGAAAAATAAATGATTCATAACCACAACATTCTCAGCACAAAGATAACCAGAAAGAGCTTCTTACTTCTATCCCCAACCTCCCTCCAATGTTTGGTACATTCACCAGCTGTGTCATTTCCTATATTAGAGTGTAAGCTCTATGGGTCACGAACCATTTCTTCCTCAGCACAATGAAGCACCAATTCTGATTGGAGCCTGTGTGAGTTGCTCCAATTCAGAATTTTTTTTAAAAAAATCACCAAGATGTATGCAGCCCTTTTGCAACTTTATTGATTGCCTATATTGTGACAGACTTTGAGCTTCTACGTTTTGAAAAGCCTGTTCTTCTGGGGGCAAATCTTGCCCCCTGTTCGATGGGTGAATAAGTATATCTAGTAATGGAACCCCTCAGTAGGAAGGGACAGGGTTTTAGGGGAGTCATACAAGGAGTTGGTATCCTCTGCACTAAAGAGGTCAGCTCTGTCACAGGCCTCCCCTGGGTGCCAGTGTGCTGGGTGTGGGCAGAAAGAGGAACTGATATTATACAGATATTCCTGTCCTCCTGGCAGCAGAGGAGGTACCTTAAGGCCACAGTTGATGAGAACAATAGCATCTGGCTGTAGATCAGAGCTGTAGCTACTTTGTAGCCTGTGAAGAGAATTCATTCTTCCCATCCCCAAGCCACTGCAGAAATCCCCAGTCAACAGTCTCTCTGATCCGAAAGGTTTGGCCTTAAAGCATGGCTGCAATGGCCACCATCTTGGCCAACACACTAGGGACTGAACTGGGCACCTTCAAACCTAAAATTACGAGCTTTTACAGCTTGAGTTGAAGAACCAACACACTCTAGCTGGGGCTGTAACCAAATCATGGATTGAGCACCAAAGTATACATACACACACATGCATGTGGATTGTTTCCACATTAAAATAAAATAAAAATAGAATGAGTGCTTTTGGCCTGAGTTTTTAAAATTTAAAAAATAATAAAAAGGCTAGCACAGAAAAAATGACATTGCCCATATTAAAAACTATATGCGGTTCATACTTGCTACTTAGAAAATCAAGAGTCTGCCACATACATAAAGATTGTGAAGCGCTCAGATACTGTGGTAATCGTGGCCACACAGCTACCTAAGCTGGATGGATAGATCACATTCTTGGTGAAAGGCTGCAATTCTTATACTCTCTAAAAGGGTATTGATGGTGCCATTTTAACCAAAAAGACTTTTTGGAATAAGCATTAAAAACATATCTACCCATTTCTAGATCTGGGCTAATGATGACATTCTATATGCAAATACTTTCCTTGCACCTTGGAAAAGCACAGGTTGGTACATTCACATTTATATGCTCACTGAAAAAGTTAGTGCCCAGGAAAAATACTGCTTGTACAAATTTCTGAGCACAAGACAAGATTTAGACCCATATCTAGCATTATATATATATATAAAAATAAGAGTTATCGCCACATTTCATTTTAATATATTGAATCGTAGTCTATTTTCTAATGTGAGACATTTTGTACCATCTCCAGCATTTTAAAATGCCTATCACCTTATATTAATTTGGCCATTAAAATTATTTAAAAATCCACTATTATAAATCATCATCGTAAAGTACCTAACAGTCAGATAGGGCTATAAAGACCCAAATATTTACATGCCAAATTTGAGGTAAACTTGGAAAATGCATGAAGATTACTGGTACTCACTATGCCAGAAACAGTAGGTCTGGATGTTTTAAAGAATGTATGGTAAAGTTAGTAAAAGAAGCCTCATAGATTTAATGGTATTTAACCTAAAACGTGTTGAATTCTTCTAAATGCCCTAAGGCAATTATTCCAGAATGTCAGTTCAACCCTGTCTAAAAGCAGCTGTTTAATAAGGACATTTCTCAGTGAGAGGTATAATTTAGATCTGATGAGCTATGGCTAAGTGTTGAGTTTGATCAGAACAATTTTAAATTACTTTAAATCTGTCTATACCATAGTGGTTTTTAATGGCAAGATTACTTAGGCTCTTATGCTTCCATCTGATGCATGGTACAGAAGGGAACAAAATTATGCTAAGCATATTTAAGTAAACCTGTTTGTTTTTCCAACCCCAGTGGGGAGGGGCTGCAAAACAAAAACAAAACATGGAGACAGCATCTTCCAGTGCAACAACTTTCCCTTTTTTGGCTATTCTATAATGCATGATACACGTAATACAGGAGAAAGTGCAGCCACTGGATACAGTATGTTCTCCATGAAAGGTGGTGTGACTTATGTTCAGTGAATGTCCTGTAATCAATGCCTCTCTGAGTAGCATTAACTTATAAAATAGCCTATAAGACTAACCATTGCAAGTGGCCAAGGGCTGCTATTGACAACATGTCATGGGAGGCAGCCCTATTTTCAGGGAATAGGGAGACCCTATGCTGAGTGCAGGAAATGGGGTCCCTACAGATGAGAAAATTGTCAAGTTGGGCCCCTCCATTTGTCTGGATCACCAGCTTGTGAGATTTGGTATATGCGCTAAGTCTGGGAGAGAAGGATTGGCTAAGGCAAGTCACAGTTCTTCCTGACACCCAAAGCTACAAATGCTTTTTTTGGCAAGGCACCTCTTTCTACAGCCTTTAACATGAAAAGGGCAAATATGTACCACGTTAAACTATATTCTCTCCTTCTTAATCTCAGCCAATAAATGAAAGTTACAAGTATATAGATTCAGCAGAGGAAAGGTTGTGGAAAAATGAATTGCATTATGCCAAACCTACTGACGGGCAAAACAGTACAAACAACAAGGCTACATTTGGTCTATGGTAATAGACTTGTATAACCACATGTATTTTTGCAAAGCCAAAACAAATTAGAAATGGGTATATATTTTTTTTAGGTGCGGGAGGGGAGGAAGACTTTAAAAAGAGGACAAGTCATTAAAATGTCATATAAGAAAGACAGGTTCCAAGAGTATATTAAGACTCAGATCTGAACAGGAATAGATTTATAGCCCAAAGCACCATGGAGAGGATATTGCTGTGTCTTGAGCTTTACCATCACTTATCTAAATAAGTGGCCTGTACAGTGACAATAGTAAACCTGCATCTTACCTTGAATTGAGGCAACTGCTTCATATGGAGGGTAACATTTCATATACATAGTCATATTTTCATAAAATATATAGGGCAGATCCTTAGCTGGCATAAATGGAACCATGTTGATTTACACCAGCTGATGATCTAGCTCAGTCTACAGTGCTCATTCTTTAAAAAAACAAAACAAACACCTTGCCAATTGCTTTATATATTTATTTATATTTCCTAGGTATAGGACTTAAAAACATAAAAACCCTAGAGTGAATACTGCAAATACTGAGACAACCTAATAAGCTATGTATCTGAAGTAAGCTTCGCAAGTTTAAAAAAAGTGTATTTTATATGTGGAACGAGCGAAAGAATGCATGCCATGCCATAGTGGATCAGACAGGGGATGCTTCTAGGGAAAACATAATCCCCACATGTGTACACACAGTGCACTTACTTGTCCAGTACTGTACCATGTGAGGACGTTTCCTCCTGAACTCCACTAGTACTCATCTACGTCCTGAAGTATCACATTAGCCCTTGTTACCATTGTAGTTTTATTGCTTAGTCATCAAATTTCTATCCACAGTTCAAAATTTGCTTAAGTACACAAAAGTGCCTACTTTGTTTTCTTTATGCCATATCTTATTTTGTTCTTCCCATTTCCAAACTAAATGGACCCAGTCTTTTTCCATCTCTCAATCTCATCATATAGAAGCCAGCCCCTTTCTAACCAGGTCTTTTATTTTCATTGCCCTTCTATGGAATGCTCTTATTTTTGCTATGTATTTATTGAGATGAGGTGACCAAAACAGAATGCACTGTGTTTAAAGTAAAAATACTGGGTGTGATTCCCATTTACATTAAGGCCATTTTATACCACTCTAGCAATGTAGAGGGCCTTAAAGGATTGTAAATATAATTTGCTCTCAGATATAATTGCTCACAAAAAGCCACTGCTAGACATGAACCAAAAGATCATTTTTTTGGGGGGGGGGGGGAAGGAGGGGAAGCTCTCTCCCCCTGTTTTTATCCAAATTTTACCAGCCTGAATCTGAATTCCAATTAAATCTTTAACATACTAATACAAACTATTACACCAGATGCCAAATAAACCTGTCCACACAGAAATGTTTTGAGTTGTTTATGATTCATAAGAGCACAAACAAAAAGTCATCTGAAAAATATCCCACTATAATTTTAATCAGGCTCTCTATAAATATTTGTTATGTGGCTGAGAATAACTTTATGTCCAAAGAGTTATTTTTTAAAAATAAAAAAAGTAAGTTAAAAGAGCTTGAAGATAGGCTCAAAATGAAAGTGCCTTCTCAAACATAATCACTGCATTCTAGAGCAGTGGTTCTCAAACTAGGGCCGCCGCTTGTTCAGAGAAAGCCCCTGGCGAGCTGGGCCGCTCTGTTTACCTGCCGTGTCCCCCGGTTCGGCCAATCGCAGCTCCCAATGGCCGTGGTTTGCCACTCCAGGCCAACGGGGGCTGCAGAAAGCAGCGTGGGCCGAGGGACGTGCTGGCCCCCCTTCCTGCAGCCCCCATTGGCCTGAAGCGACAAATCGCGGCCAGTGGGAGCCTTATTCGGACGAACCTGCGGACAGGGTAGGTAAACAAACTGGCCTGGCCCACCAAGAGCTTTCCCTGAACAAGCGGCGGCCCTAGTTTGAGAACCACTGTTCTAGAGTAACAGTATCATGATGTAAGCAGAGTCAGGATGAGCTCTACCCTGACATCTGGTGGTGAATTATGGCGAGGGTGGAAAAGAACTCCAGGGGCTGATCTTGTTTGCATAGGCACACCCACTCGCCTGGCATGAAACCACAGCAACTCAAAGTGGTTACTTTGGCTGGTGTGGGATCCCCAGTTTCTCTGTTATTGGGGCAGGAAGAATAAAGTTTTGTTACCCTGATTCTGTGAATCAAGGCCAGTGGAACTGTTATATGACAGAAGGACTGAGTGAGTCATTCACCATTACCTAAGTAGCATTTGCTTGTCAAGGGGCATGGGTTACAAAACCCAGTGAATTGAGAGAGGATGGGGACAGGTATTTGTACCTGATGGTGTGGCCCCCTCCCCAAGGGGGTTGAAACACCAATTGCACTACCTCCTCTCTCCACTGTTGAATGTCAGAGCTAACTTTGATTCCCTTAGGAGTCTAGTTACAGACTGCTGATCTGAGTTCGCTTTGGGCTAATAGTGCACCAGCACTGGGGCTCCCCTACTACTAGCTGAAATCACAAAAGAGCTAAAGCTATTTAAGAGCTGAGATCACTGAGGCTGTGTTAACTAGTGGGGGAGCCTGAAGCTATAGCTAAGCTAACTTAGCTTAGCGGGGAGTGAGCGGAGTGGAGCGGCTCACAGGTCGGTGAGCGGAGCGGCTGGAGGAGCAGCTAGCAGAGCAGAGCAGAGCCTTGTGGGAGCGGCCCAAGGGACGGCTGGAGCGGAGCGGAGCGGCTCACAGGTCGGTGAGCGGAGCGGTGCAGCTCACAGGTCGGTGAGCGGAGCGGCTCACAGGTCGGTGAGCGGAGCGGAGCAGCGCGGCTCACAGGTCGGTGAGCGGAGCGGAGCAGCTGCCAGAGCAGTTCGTGGGACTGCGGGTGGAGTGGAGCAGTTCGTGGTGAAGGCTGCAGTGGAACCCCACGGAGAAGCAGCCGGTTGGCCTCGGATCACGTAAGGTGCCCCTTAACACCCTGCTCACCCCCCCCCCTTGAACTCTGGGGCTGCACTGATCATGGACAGAGACTTTGGGGGGTTGTCGGACTTTTGGGACTTTTGTGATTCTTGGGTTGCTGGACCCAAGAGACTTTGGGATTGGTGGACTTTTGGGACTTTGGTGATTCTTGGGTCGCTGGTTTCAAGAAACCAACGGGAGAGGACACGGCCCAATTTGCTGGGGTGGGTCTTTGCTCATGGTTTGGTCTAAAAACTCTAGTTGTGGTGTTTTTTCCATTTAATGCTGATGTTGTTTACCTCATGTTATTAAACATTTTCTGTTACACTCAGACTCCGTGCTTGCGAGAGGGGAAGTATTGCCTCTTAGAGGTGCCCAGGGGGTGGTATGTAATTGTCCCAGGTCACTGGGTGGGGGCTCGAGCCGGTTTTGCATTGCGTTATTGAAACGGAACCCCTAGATACAGAACCCGGCCCTTGTTGCTGCCAACTTAGATGGGCAGAAGGGTTACATTTTTGGGGGCTCGTCCGGGATCCCCTGGGTCAGTACCCCTCGCAAGCACCTGTTGAGTGTTCCCCTGCATTGGGAAACAATTGTGGTTATATTTTGAGGAAATTACTGTTTGTATAATGGCTAATATGTCGGGTTTGTTGGGCCCCGGCCCTGCAGCCTCTAGCTCAGGGGCCACAGCCTCAGCCAATGATTGGACAAAAGCACTGGGGCAAATATTGGAAAAGGTTGTGTTGTCCCATGCTAGGTCAAACTCTTGTCGTGAGTTAAGGTTATTTGCTGGGGCAGAGGAGTTCGAACCCTGGTTGGAGCATACCACTGAAATGCTGCAGGAGTGGGCCGTACCTGATGCAGAAAAGCGAAGATGTCTGATAGAGAGCCTTAGTGGCCCAGCATTAGATGTGATTCGCACCCTGAAGCTCATTGACCCTGGGGTCAGTGTGAAGGACTGCCTAGAGGCCCTTGATCATACCTTTGGGAGTGTAGAGGGCCCTGAAGACAGTTACTGTAAGTTCCTTAATTCCCGACAGCAAATTGGCGAGAAGATTTCAGCCTATATACAGAGGCTGGAAAGACTGCTTCAGAGAGCTGTCATGAGGGGTGCAGTGACTGCTGAACAGATGGATCGGACCAGACTGGCTCAAATTGTAAGAGGAGCTCAATATCAGAACTCGATTCTACTCCATCTCCGGCTAAGAGAACGACGGGAACATCCCCCAAGTTATTCCCAGCTGATAAAGGAGGTCAGAGAAGAGGAAGAAAGGCAGGCTGCCAGCGAGTTTTGGGAAGCCCAAACATTGGAGCCAGCCGGCACAACACCACTGCAAATGGCCAGTGTACTGATGGTGAGCACCACAGAGGAACTTGCCCAACAAGTGCAGGTCCTGACAGAACGGATAGCTGAACTGCAAAGCACCATTGACCAAGCTAAGACTTCCGGGAATAAGGAGCCTCTGACCGTGGCGATGGAGAAGTCAGCATTTAGAGCCACCATCCCATCTGGGCGAAGAGGGAAAGGACAATTCTTCTGCTACCGATGTGGTCAGGATGGACACAGTGCTGCCAAGTGCCATAATGAAGAAAACCCCTCCTTAGTGTACGGAAAGCTGAGGATCAGTTGGGAGAGATCCGGTAGCTGCCAGAGAGTCCAGGGACGGGGACCACCCAGGCCTGCAGGATTTGAAGATTCCCCCAGAAAAGACTGTCCAGCTGGGATCCCCGCAGGACTGATAGGGCCTCGAGCAGAGGTCATGGTGAAGATTGAAGGGGTGGAGTGTAAAGCCGTGCTTGACACTGGATCTCAAGTGACTATTATATTTCAGTCATTCTACCAACAAATGCTTAGGCACCTGCCTATACAGCCACTGACTGGCGTTGGTCTGTGTGGCCTCAGCATGGATGAATACCCCTACCAAGGGTATGTCATAGTGCACCTGGAATTCCCAGAGGAGGTTGCTGGGGTAAGAGAAGAGGTGGACACAGCTGCATTAATATGCCCTGACCCTAAAGGGACCTCTGATGTGTCTGTGCTGATAGGGACCAACTCCAGTCTCTTCAAGGTGCTCGCGGATTACTGCAGACGACGGGCTGGGGACCAGTACCTGAATACCCTGATGATCCATACGCTTTGTGCTGAAGCCTATAGGAAGATTGAGGGTGCTAAAAAGGAGACATCTGAGCTACCGATTGGGGCGCTGAAGTACATGGGCACAACCCCGTTAGTAGTGCCTGCAAGGACGGAGCAAGAAGTGCTTGTCATGAGTACTCGGCTGAAAGGCAGTAAAGGGGCATTAGCAATGGTAGAGCAGCCGGTTGAAGGAGAGCTCCCGGAAGGAGTGCTGGTCCCCAGTGGAGTCATAACCCTACCTGCTGAAGCCCAGGAAAAGGTGACTATACTGATTGCTAATGAAACAAGTCGAGATGTTGTTGTGAAGCAAGGACAAAAGATAGCGGATCTCTTTGAGCCTGAATCAATTGTAAAACCCCAGTGTGAGACTCAAGTTCCGCCAATAGACCCTGCAAAGTTTGACTTTGGAGATTCACCGTTGTCCGAGGAGTGGAAAGATCGCCTGAGGAGGAAACTTTGTGAAAGATCCAAGGTGTTCTCATTGCATGAGTGGGATGTGGGATGTGCAAAAGGAGTAGAGCACAACATCAGACTACATGACTCTCGACCTTTCAGGGAGAGATCTAGGAGGATTGCCCTCTCCGAGATGGAAGATGTGCGACAACATCTTCAGGAGCTGGCTGCGAATGGCATCATTACAGAGTCCCGCAGCCCATATGCCTCACCCATTGTGGTGGTCCGTAAAAAGAATGGGAAAATCCGGATGTGTATTGACTACCGCACCCTAAACCGCCGTACTGTGGTTGACCAGTACACAATGCCTCGAGTCCAAGATGCCTTAGACTGTTTGCTGGGAAGCCAGTGGTTCTCTGTGTTGGATCTTCGGAGTGGATACTACCAGATCCCTCTGGGTGACGCAGATAAGGAGAAGACAGCCTTCATCTGCCCATTAGGGTTTTATCAGTTTGAACGCATGCCCCAAGGGATCTCTGGAGCACCTGCCACATTTCAACGTCTTATGGAGAAAGTTGTGGGAGACATGAATTTACTGCAAGTGTTAGTTTATTTGGATGACCTGATAGTGTTTGGAAGAACCTTGGAGGAGCATGAAGAAAGACTTCTTAAAGTGCTTGATAGGTTAGAGGATTATGGTTTGAAGCTTTCAATTGACAAATGCCAGTTCTGCAGGACCTCAGTGAAGTATGTGGGTCACATCGTGTCCCAAGAGGGTGTGAGTACTGATCCCGATAAAATAGAAGCCCTCACTACATGGCCATGTCCAAGTAACTACAGAGAACTCAAGACCTTTCTTGGGTTTAGTGGCTACTATCGCAGATTTGTGAAAAACTATGCTACGATTGTAAAACCTCTGAATGATCTTACCAGGGGATACCAGTCCAGCAGGAACAAATCTAAGACCAAGAATAAGGGAAGGTCCCCAAAGCCTCCTGTGCAGAGACACTATGGCCCCTTCGAACCATTTGGGCCACGGTGGGATGAGAGATGTGAAAGGGCTTTTCGAGAAATCATTACTTGCCTAACTCATGCTCCAGTCCTAGTCTTTGCTGACCCAAGCAAGCCATTTATCCTGCATACTGATGCCAGTTTGGAGGGTCTGGGAGCAGTACTGTACCAGGAAGTGGAAGGAAGACGTAAACCTGTAGCCTTTGCCAGCCGAGGACTGTCTGATAGTGAAACTCGCTATCCCACCCACAAGCTGGAGTTCTTGGCCTTGAAATGGGCCATCACTGAGAAATTTCGAGACTACTTATATGGTGCTCAGTTCCAGGTGTGGACAGACAACAACCCACTGACCTATGTGTTAACAAGTGCTAAGCTGGATGCTACAGGGCAAAGATGGGTGGCCGCTTTGGCTAGCTATGACTTCAGCATTCAATACCGATCAGGGAGAAGCAATGTAGATGCAGATGCATTGTCCAGGCGTCCACAGGCACCAGGAGTTGCTGTGATACCCACAGATGGAGTGAGGGCTATTTGCAGTGTGAGTCGCCGGGAGCCAGAGTCCCATGAGAGTCTTCATGGATGTGCTGCAGAAGCTTTGGGCCTGCCCCCTGAATGCGTGCCTTCTGCTTCAGTGAACTATATTGCGTTGGACCAATCTCCTTTGCCCATGCTCAATGCGGCTGACTGGCAGGAAGCCCAGCTGCAAGATATTGGCATTCGTGATACACTACTTGCCAAAAGGGAGGGGCGAAGCCCAGCTGTGGTTGTCCCACCTAACCCGGAGGGTAAACTACTATTGAGAGAATGGACCAAACTAAAACTGATTCAGGGAGTGCTACATCGAGTGACCACAGACCCTTTACAAAAGCAACGAGCACAGCTAGTGCTGCCAAAAGAGTACAGAGCCCTGGCCATGAGGGCCCTGCATGATGACTTTGGACATTTAGGAATGGAGAGGACCCTGGAACTTCTTCGTAGTAGATTCTATTGGCCTCGGATGGCTGAAGATGTTCGCAGGAAATGTGAGACCTGCGCTCGATGTGTTCAAAGGAAAACTCTGCCCACGAGGGCTGCATATCTCAAGAACATCACCAGCACCAAACCTTTGGAACTGGTATGCATCGATTTCTTGTCTTTAGAAGTAGACAAGAGGAATATTGGGAACATTCTAGTAGTGACTGACCATTATACACGATATGCGCAGGCATATCCCACGCGTGATCAGAGGGCCACCACGGTTGCTCGAGTACTGTGGGAGAAATATTTCTCAGTTTATGGATTTCCAGCCCGGATACACTCGGATCAGGGGCGGGACTTTGAGAGTCATCTTCTGAAGGAGGTGCTGAGGATAGCGGGAATTAAGAAGTCTAGAACAACGCCTTATCACCCGCAAGGTGATCCTCAGCCAGAGAGGTTCAACCGAACCCTATTAGATATGTTGGGGACTTTGCGACCAGAGCAGAAAGCAACCTGGAGCCAACATGTTGCATATCTGGTGCACGCCTACAATGCCACAAAGAATGATGCTACAGGAGTCACCCCATATCTCTTAATGTTTGGACGAGAACCAAGATTACCCATAGACCTGTGCTTTGGTGTATCAGAGGATGGAGATAGCTATGAAACTCATCAGCAATATGTATCCCGACTGAGAGAAAAGCTGCGGGATGCTTATCACTTAGCTACATCTGCGGCTCGGAAGAACGCCGACCGCAACAAACATCGATATGATGCTAGGGTACGTCTGCAAGAACTCCAGCCGGGGGACAGAGTTCTGCTGCGAAATTTGGGTATTGCTGGCAAACACAAGATAGCCGACAGATGGAAGGCAATACCTTACTTGGTGATGGAAAAGCTAGGAGACCTGCCGGTCTACAAGATCAAACCTGAAGAGGGTCCAGGGCAGACAAAGACAGTGCATAGAAACCTTTTGCTCCCTGTGGGGGAATTGGTAGGCACCCCGTATGAGATGGGCCACAACAGGGCAACTGGGCAGAACGAAGGTGCTGGACCAAAGCCGCCCTCCAACGTGGACAGCCAGCCCCCTGCAGCTAACCTACCCCCATGCAGCACATCTGAGAGTGAGTCTGAGGAGGAAGACACAACCATGGTGTACCCTGGGATGGAGACAAGATTTCAGTCTCGATCGGCTGAATCAACAGAGAGCTCCTCTTCTTCCACCCTAAACCCCATGGCAGAAGTATTTAGGCCCATTCCTGACACCCCTGAGCCACTGGTGGGACCCCCATGTGATGACACACCCAGGTTATTGGACAGTGGAGACATACAGGTGGAGGATGTCCTGGGCACCTTGGACCCTCCACTGTTAGAACTAGAAATGCAGGGGCCTATGCCAGTAGCCGAGGGACCCTCAAAGGAAACCTCTCCATCCATCGGTCAAGAGGCTGTCCCGCCCACCACGGCAACAGAGATTCTCAATAGACGAGACAGGGTAATAAGACCAGTAAAACGGTTGACTTATGATGCACCTGGGGTAACTAGTGAGGAACCACTATGTTTAGCACACAGGCTTGTGGAAGCTAGAGTGGGCTATCTGAGGCCCTTTGGAGGGAACCAGTGAGTTGTTATAATAGGGAGTGTGATTTGTCGGGACGACAAATTTTCGGCTGGGGGGAGGATGTAAGCAGAGTCAGGATGAGCTCTACCCTGACATCTGGTGGTGAATTATGGCGAGGGTGGAAAAGAACTCCAGGGGCTGATCTTGTTTGCATAGGCACACCCACTCGCCTGGCATGAAACCACAGCAACTCAAAGTGGTTACTTTGGCTGGTGTGGGATCCCCAGTTTCTCTGTTAT
This sequence comes from Chrysemys picta bellii, assembly GCF_011386835.1. Classification (NCBI taxonomy): domain Eukaryota; kingdom Metazoa; phylum Chordata; order Testudines; family Emydidae; genus Chrysemys; species Chrysemys picta. The sequence goes on from NC_088792.1 coordinate 194,542,452, forward strand.
TGGGGCAGGAAGAATAAAGTTTTGTTACCCTGATTCTGTGAATCAAGGCCAGTGGAACTGTTATATGACAGAAGGACTGAGTGAGTCATTCACCATTACCTAAGTAGCATTTGCTTGTCAAGGGGCATGGGTTACAAAACCCAGTGAATTGAGAGAGGATGGGGACAGGTATTTGTACCTGATGGTGTGGCCCCCTCCCCAAGGGGGTTGAAACACCAATTGCACTACCTCCTCTCTCCACTGTTGAATGTCAGAGCTAACTTTGATTCCCTTAGGAGTCTAGTTACAGACTGCTGATCTGAGTTCGCTTTGGGCTAATAGTGCACCAGCACTGGGGCTCCCCTACTACTAGCTGAAATCACAAAAGAGCTAAAGCTATTTAAGAGCTGAGATCACTGAGGCTGTGTTAACTAGTGGGGGAGCCTGAAGCTATAGCTAAGCTAACTTAGCTTAGCGGGGAGTGAGCGGAGCGGAGCGGCTCACAGGTCGGTGAGCGGAGCGGCTGGAGGAGCAGCTAGCAGAGCAGAGCAGAGCCTTGTGGGAGCGGCCCAAGGGACGGCTGGAGCGGAGCGGAGCGGCTCACAGGTCGGTGAGCAGAGCGGTGCAGCTCACAGGTCGGTGAGCGGAGCGGCTCACAGGTCGGTGAGCGGAGCGGAGCAGCGCGGCTCACAGGTCGGTGAGCGGAGCGGAGCAGCTGCCAGAGCAGTTCGTGGGACTGCGGGTGGAGTGGAGCAGTTCGTGGTGAAGGCTGCAGTGGAACCCCACGGAGAAGCAGCCGGTTGGCCTCGGATCACGTAAGGTGCCCCTTAACACCCTGCTCACCCCCCCCCCCTTGAACTCTGGGGCTGCACTGATCATGGACAGAGACTTTGGGGGGTTGTCGGACTTTTGGGACTTTTGTGATTCTTGGGTTGCTGGACCCAAGAGACTTTGGGATTGGTGGACTTTTGGGACTTTGGTGATTCTTGGGTCGCTGGTTTCAAGAAACCAACGGGAGAGGACACGGCCCAATTTGCTGGGGTGGGTCTTTGCTCATGGTTTGGTCTAAAAACTCTAGTTGTGGTGTTTTTTCCATTTAATGCTGATGTTGTTTACCTCATGTTATTAAACATTTTCTGTTACACTCAGACTCCGTGCTTGCGAGAGGGGAAGTATTGCCTCTTAGAGGTGCCCAGGGGGTGGTATGTAATTGTCCCAGGTCACTGGGTGGGGGCTCGAGCCGGTTTTGCATTGCGTTATTGAAACGGAACCCTAGATACAGAACCCGGCCCTTGTTGCTGCCAACTTAGATGGGCAGAAGGGTTACAATAATATGAGGAGGAAAAAAATAGGATTGATGGCTAGTGAGGATGCGTTATTTCTCCAAGTTGCAGTGACTACATTACTTATGAATGGCAGAGCTACAAATGAAAACAGCAGCTACTTTAACAAATGTATAACAATTAAAAAAAAGTGTGTACACAGCCATTCTAAGATATTTTATTTATTTGCTATGTATGAATTGTAATTTTAAGACTAGTTTGGGCTTTTTTATTTTCTAACTACATTATGCAGCATTTTTTTAAAAAAAGAAGATTTGTGAGGAATGTTGTGTCATGCATGCTAATGACACAAGTATATTTCCTGAATGGTGCATCTAGGATATAACGAGAACAAACTGCATACATCAGCTTACTGACTTAACATGAAAAGTTCTGGTAAGTAAAATACATCAAACTATTGGGGCCTCTTTATAGCTTGTTCCCCAAATCTTTAGATATATTCGAGAAAGAAAAGTTAAAACCTTTCTTTACTCAAATTAACAAAATTTGGAAGAAATGCTAATGTCGTCTAGAAATTGCAGCAGGAAACAGTTCTGCTACTGACTCATTATGGCTCCTGGCTAACTTAACACCTCTCTGTAACAGTTTACTCATCTGCAGAACACCACCCCTGCATGTTAGGCTTAGTTCTGTGAGATGCTAATTGCCCTAGCAATCAGCATGTTGCAGGCTTGGGTCTTGAAATATGTTTTTCTCCTGTGTGTTTTCTCCTTTCAACTTCTTCTGCAGTCAATGCACTGTGAATGAAGTGATCAGTGGCAGATGTTTCTGATAACAGCTGATTTCTACTGCTGTCACTAGGCACACAGCAGGTGGGAAAATCCAACAGTGAAGTTCAATTGCCTACAACTCTTGCTCTAATGGTCCCTAATGGTCTACTGTGTAGATTTGTGTTATCAGCTAGGACAGGGAACCCTCCTGTCCTCCTGGTAGCTGTCAGCTGTGGCCTTTCCCTTCCCTTTACTTAAAGGAAGTATTACTATGGAACTTGTCTGTTGCTTGTAAAATCTGGGAGTTAAATATATTGCCAGGATATCTGGCATCTTTCTCCATGCAAAATGGCTCTCTTACTATATGCAATTACCAGTATATTATTTTTCATATTACAGTAGCAAATAGAAGAATAGAGATGCAAAGAGTTTGGCTTGTTTAGCCTAACCAAAAGAAGGCTGAGAGAAGATATGATTGCTCTATAAATATATCAGAGGGATAAATACCAGGGAGGGAGAGGAATTATTTAAGCTCAGTACGAATGTGGACACAAGAACAAATGGATATAAATTGGCCATCAGGAGGTTTAGACTTAAAATTAGACGAAGGTTTCTAACCATCAGAGAAGTGAAGTTCTGGAACAGCCTTCCAAGGGGAACATTGGAGGCAAAAGACATATCTGGCTTCAAGACTAAGCGTGATAAGTTTATGGAGGGGATGTTATGATGGGATAGCCTAATTTTGGCAATTAATTGATCTTTGACTATTAGCAGTAAATATGCCCAATGGCCTGTGATGGGGTGAGATCTTAGTTACTACAGAGAATTCTTCAGAGAATTCTTTCCTAGGTGTCTGGCTGGTGAGTCTTGCCCACATGCTCAGGGTTTAGCTGATCGCCATATTTGGGGTCGGGAAGGAATTTTCCTCCAGGACACATTGGCAGAAGCCCTGTGGGGTTTTAGCCTTCCTCTGCAGCATGGGGTCACTTGCTGGAGGATTCTCTGCACCTTGGAGACTTTAAACCATGATTTGAGGACTTCAATAGCTCAGACATAGGTTAGGGGTCTTTTTCTATCTAGCAAATAGCTGTGAAAGCCAGTGGCAAAGTCTGTTGCTCCAACTCCCTCTAGTGGCAGGTCCATATAGAAGATAACAGCCTTCTACTGGGACCAGTTACTCTGTTACCTCAGGTAGTACAGGACTGTAGATTGTAGTCTTGCTGATGACCATTGCAGAGACTCAATATGGTTTCACTGGGTTAAATTTGTGTTTTGTTTTCAAGTTAAGTTTAAAAAAAAAAAAAAAAAAAAAACTTAGGAAGTTAACATTAAAAAATACTAAAAGAATATGAAGGTTGCAAAGTGAAATACTCAAAAGTCCCCAGGAGCGGGCAATAGCCACTGTTTGGTAAGCATGGTGCCATACTAAGCAAATATGAGGAACAATTATAAGTGTGTGCAATTATTATTTTTGTATTGTGTTCCACAGATTTTAATTCCAGCATTTATTTGCAGGCATTCCAATGGTCATTCACTGTGTTAGGAGTAACTGTACTGAATGGCAGAAGCATTAAGAAGAGTAAGTTGGCAGAAATGTCATTGTGATAGGAGGAGAGGTATACATATATCTTGAAGGGTGAGGTATGCTTTATTTCACCACAGGGTTCTGTAGGTTTTGTTAATTGAGGTGCACAAAAGGTGTCTTGTAATGGGGATTGCCAGCAGTCTGGTGATACATATGACAGGTGGTCTCAAGTCTTTAATAAGCAGCATGTGAAGGCACCATCTCAAAAAGAAGCCTCAGGTCAAGGGTAGGGTGGTTTGAGTGGGATAGGCTTAGTGTTTGAGTGTCAGCTGATGTAGCTAGCTCCTGTTTGCTATGCCTGACCTAAACCTGGTTTTGCCTGTAGCATCTTTAAGGTTAAAATGCTATTATGCATGTTACTGGCCCTCTGAGCAACGTCCCAATGCACAAGCTTAAGATTGTGTTGTAGGAGGTAGTGTGTACACCTTGTATTTTTGGGGTTTCAGAGGATTAAGGTGTGCCATTCCCCAGGGCACAATGTGGACCGCTGAACAGCTGTGTCCCCTTAAGTCTCTAGCCTAGGATGCCTTTCACACTGCTTTACTGTCAGAACAGCACCTCTTGGCCTGCTCACACAGCCTTTAGCATGCAAATTCACACCCAGCTAAATACATGAGCACTCTGAACAGTCACTTGTGAATTACATAGAGGGTGACACCCACAAATTCTAATTCCTAGCCTTGTCTCCCCAGAAATGTACATCTTGTACTGTCCAGCAGACTACTGAACAATGCAAGATCATAGAAATTCCATCATTTCGTCAAATGAAAATGATATATGCATCAGCCTTCTTTATCCCAAATTGAATCCCCCTCCCATACACGCACACACTTTAATCCAAACACACTGGTTAAGATAAAACAAAAACTTATCTTGTTAACTAAAGAAAGATAGATTTTAAGCAATTATTGGTATAGATGCATAAAATTCATGATTGATTACAAAAGAAAATAAAAAAGAGTAATATGAAACTTGACAAGCTAAGTGGCCTTAAAAGCAAAGGTTAATATCACCATACACTGCTGTAAATTTTACAGGCTAGGTCTCCTTCCAGCCTAGGACCACTCCCCCTCTTAGTTCTGTTCTTTGAGAGTTGTTGATACAATGAGCAGAGATGGAAGGAGGCAAAGTGAGTTGAAGGTCACCGTCTCTCATTTTTATATCCCTCTCCCTACTTCAAGGATTACCCCACCTCCCCAACCTGGGGTGTAGGTGACAAGCAGTCACCTGTGGACTTGAGGTTTGAAACATTTCTGAGATGCAATGTAAATTTCTTATTTACACCTGCACATTGCTGAAGAATGGCTGAGATAGCCCATATGATTTTGTTGATACCTGTCTGGGGGTGCCAGTGTCTTTGTCTCTGAAAAACTGGTTTTGACCCACCTTTCTTACTCTGGAACATGTTACAGCAATGTTATACAGTAGAAACTTAACTTTAGATACAATGTGGAAACATTTTAGTAGGACAGTAATGTTCAGTAGATTATGAGTTTTCCAATCATACCTCACAAGGCATACTTTTTGTACAAAATTTATCAGAGTCTTGTAAAAGTGGTGAGCATAATAGTATAGACCATCGCATAAGGTTAGTCTCTCTCTAGATTCTGGAAATGTGTGAGGCAATGCAGAGCAACCGTGACTATGTTAAAATCCCAGGGCAGTCAATAAGCTACACATACATTGTTTGCAGCACCCAGTGAGATACATAATGTATCAGAAGTTCTGCTCTGTGTGTTTGTATCAATTCAGAACACGTATGAAAAATATCTTCTTTGGAAGACTATATCAGTACCATGCATGCTGGCAGGGATCAGAGGAGCTAAAGTGTTTGTATATGATTCCAGCAGTTGGGATGGATCATATCAGGCCCTTCTCATGCCCTTGCTTTACATCTGTGTTACTGTTCCCGTCCCAATGGCAAAACTGTGTATCTACATTGATTAGGGCTCCTTTAGACCAGTTGGACCATATGTCAACTGGTGTGAATTGGTGAAGGAGGAATTTATGACCCATTAAATACTGTAGCATCTCAGATCAGAAATGAGGGCTGTGTTTTAGTTTATGATCAGGATCTAACTATGCTACCATGCAAGCAACTTCTACTCTCTTTTTTTCCCCTCCACTCACGCTGTAGGCATCTTTGCAGATGAATTACAGAGACTTGATGATCGCTGTAATTTACAGATAGGCAAAGTAAGAAAAATGCTGCTCGAGAACTTTGGTTTGATTTAAAGATATATACTTTGTGCATTTTGGCCTGTGAAATTGACAATTTACATTTTAATAGAAAGCTTTAACTTTTTGAATCTCAATTCTACTGTCATTTAATAATTGTCTGACCCTCCCCCCATAATTGCCCACAACTGAAAATTTATATTGATACAAACTAAAAATGATGCTTTAAAAAAATTGATATCAAAATTATTTAGAAAATAAAGATACAATTCTGCCAAACCTAACTATTTTACATGAACCTCTATACCCAAAATTATAACAAAGAATAACTGGGATTTCTGATAATTGAACCCACTGGGTCTCCAGGTGTGACTATCTATTGTTATGGTAAAAGCAGGAAATGGCTGTCATCTATTAGAATTCATTGAAAGACCCAAGAAATGTTAAAAAAATAAATTATAGAAAAGTTACTGAACTTCAGTGTTGCAGAAGTCATTATTATTTTTAATTTAAAAAATGATAAATACAGTGCGAGCAATTTTGATCTGGCAGTTAATTATGCCTGTAACTTAGATAATTATTCATGTAAATGCTAGAATTTCTACCCAGTTTATTCCTTGGAATTACCTGTGGATACAAAGTTAGGCCTGCAAAATTGAAAACTGGGTTGATGCCATTAAAAAAAAAATGTAGCCCTGAGAACTGTAAGCATATTGTACTTTCAACCAGCAGAAGTCAGTGGGAGATCTGAGGAAAATGGTGATTGATTAATATTGTTTTTTTTTTCCCCTTGTTTGCTTCAGAAACTAGCACTTCATTCAGCTTCAGTTCTGTGGGATCACTCCCTTTGAATTTAAAAAAAAAAAAAAAAAAAAAGTGTCCAAATTTTCTACCAAAGCTTGTGGATAAAGCATTGGAAGAGATGGATAGTGTAAGAATCTCATTGTGTCTCAGATCCTCAGAAAGTTAGCTGCTCTTGAACCTCATCAATATTCAAAATTATTGTATCAGACAGGGGACACAGGACTACCAGGGGAATAGAACACATACTTGAGACACCTTTATGAAACAATAAACTAAAGAACTTATGAGTAGAGTAAAAAGAAAGCAAAAGAATAATCAAGAATTTGTTGTGAGAATTTCACTTACCACTTCACACAGTGAATTCTCAGAACAAGTCCCTTTCTGTCCACACAAGGCTCTGTCTTATCTCATGCCAGATGTAAGATAATATATTCTTTAGTTCTCAGAGAGAATAAAACCTCTCGTAACACCGTTTGTAACAATTTCAAAGCCAGCCTTTTTGCCTAATGAATCACACAAACCAGTCATCTGAACCAAGAGAAATACAGTAAAAGCTTTGTTATCCAACATGTAGGGGTGGATGGGGGGGGGGGGAGGGAAAGGAGTGCCCATAAGTCAAAAATTCTGTTTAAGTAAGAGTTATATGGAGGGAGTTTCGGTGAGGGAAGGGGCTTGGGGCAGGTGCGAGGGAAGGATTTCAGGGTGCCGGATCTGGGCGGCGCTCACCTCGGGCGGCTCCCTGCAAGTGGTGACCTGTCCCTGCTGGTTCTAGGCACTGCCTCTGCGTGCAGATGCTGCCCCCCACAGCTCCCATTGGCTGTGGTTCCCGGCCAAACAGCTGGGCAGAGGAACAACATGGAGCCACCCTATGGTCATTCCTCTGCCTAGGAGCAGCAGAAACATGTCGCCAGTTCTGGGGAGCCGCATGGAGCCAGGGAGGGAGCCTGCCTGGCTCGCACAAACCGGACTTTTAATTGATATCAAATGCAAGTTTCTAGAGCTTTCCAGTTGATAAAGTGCCAGATAACACAGCTTTTACTGTACTATCTATGCAGAACACTTTTAAGTACAGATACTATTTTAAGTACCTCACAATTTTTAAATGTAATTGACCTCACATCACCCTGGGGTGATAGGGAACTGCTATTATCCCCTGTTCATAGAGGGGAAATGAGGCATGAAGAGAGTACACAAATTGCCCAAGATCACACAGGAAGTTTGTGTCAGAACAGGGAATTAAACCCAGGACTCCTAAGGCCCATTCTAGCAACCTTACTACTGGACCATTTTCCTTCCCAATAGTGTCTTCCTGAAAACCAGATCATATACTAAGGAAATGCTGCAACCACCAGGAGGCACCAGCAACTCCATGTAAAACTTCAATCGCACTTTAAATTTTCTTGGCTTCTGTAGTGACAGGTGGCACAAAACACACACAAGACATCTGCACCATGGGAGTTTAACTTAATCAGGGACACATCCTGTGCCTGATTTGTGGCCATAGAGGGTCCCTATACACTAGAACTGGTATATAATAGAGGAATTACAGAAGGATCTATACATTGAGTGAATAATTAAAAAAAACAAATGTCTTGAATACATTAACACAAAATAGTGAAACTCAACTTACCCAGTCAATATTACTGAACCTGCCAAAAAGTAAATAAAGATAATTTTTAATTTTTTAAAATAAAAAAAATTGTTGCTTTAGTTGCTGTCCTGTAATATAATTTGTTGCAGCATGAATACTTTTGCCAGAGGCAGAAAGAAAGGTTTACTTAAGTAATATTCTTCTGCCTGTCATATCTTATTATAGGTATCAATGTCCTGTACATAGTTACAGAAAATATACCCATACCTATAGTATGCATATTTTGTATCTTTCTAATAGTCTCTATATCTAAATCCTTAAACCATTGAATTGCATATTAAATCCCAGGCAAAATCTGATACCTCCATTTTCATTTAACAAGATTCCTTTAGTACTCATGAGATTCATAAGAAATTAGATGCTATCTGAAGAGCTAAGATTTGTAATAATGGCCCAGGTATTATGAGGATTAGAGGAATATGAATGAACAATCCCTCAGCTCATAAAAGAAAATGAAAAAGGATAAAAGGTAGCATTAACTGTGCAGTGGTGTTGGCTATGTACTGTATGTACAGCTGCACCAAATTAAAAGTCACTTGATCACTTAACTAAACATGGAAGATATTTCTGCAAAAAGTAAAAGATTCTTGAAATCCCAAAAGTATGTTAGTGAAAATAAAGCTGTATTTTTTTTTTATTGTGTCCTTACATTATTCCAGATAAAAATCACTACTGACCAAGTTATATTTCCCTTTATTTTTCAAACCATTTTAAGGTTTTTTTTTTTTTTTTTTTTTTTTTTTTTAAATTAAAAAAGTTCTCACGTAAAACCTGGGATTGCAAAATTAGAGGGAGGGGGAAGAAAAAAAAATATTATCTAACACAGTGGCAGGCATGCCTCATTCTTTGGGTACAGAATAGACTCAGCACAGAAAATATGCTATAATGTTTTCAAAAAGTTAATTTAGAGTTGGTGTTGAATTCAGCACCGATTACTACTTCATCTTGGTTGGCCCTGTAACAAAGAATTACACAGGTGACACCTCATTGGAAACATGGGGGAATATCACCATAGCTGATCGGAGTTGTAACATATTGAAGTAAATACTGTAACTCAGCCTATGCTGTCTGTACTCTGGAAATAAAAGAAGCTCAGGGATCTACAAAAAAAGGTAAGGCCCTGAACAGCATGAAGCTCCACTAAGGGGGAAAAAAAAAAATCTTGTATTAAATTATTTTAATTGTTCTCAGAATAAACTATAAGGTTTACAAGGCCCAGGCCTTGCATAGTTTTGCTTAGAGCAGTGTTTCCCAAACTTGGGACGTCGCTTGTTTAGAGAGAGCCCCTGGCGGGCTGGGCCGATTTGTTTACCCACCGTGTCCGCAGGTTCGGCTGATCGCGGCTCCCAGTGGCTGGGGTTCGCAGCTCCAGGCCAATGGGAGCTGCTGGAAGCGGCAGCCAGGACGTCCCTCGGCAGCTGGACCTGCGGATGCGGTGGGTAAACAAACCGGCCCGGCCCACCAGGACCTCTCCCTAAACAAGCGACCTCCCAAGTTTGGGAAACACTGCAATAAATAATCATAAGAAAAAAATCAAATGAATGTTTTTCCTCCCCTCCTCCCCCAAGCATTTTCTTCCTTGCTCAAGGGTAGCCTATGTTATGTGTAAGACATAGAAAAACATCCCCGAAAGCCAGCCTACTAGAAATGATTGCCCTGAATGTGCCATATGGTATAATAATGTTTTTTTTTCTATTCTATCACCTATTTTCTTCAGTCCTTCCCAAGCAACAGATGCATCAAGTTGAACTTTTGACCTCTTAGTGTTTGACTAGGTTTGGAATTAGGCAAAATGAGTTTCCTTCTCCCTAATTTTAATGTTTTTTGCTAACAGCGTCACTGAACCTGATCTCCCTGCCCAAATGAGAGGAGCTTGGTTCTAGAGCAGGTGTGTGGGGAATAAATATGACTTTAGGCAGCACTGACAACCCCCTGGTCTTCAGTCACCTCAGAACTGGGTGGTTCTCCAGCGAAAAGATTACAACCATCTTAAGGCTTCTAAAGGGGCTGGCTGTGAGGAGCCCCCCAGGAAGTCGCTTCAGCAGTAGGAATCATTGATTTGTAAGGGTCTCCTTGCTAGGTCCCAATTTCCCCAGATATGCCCCCTTCCCTGGGGATGATATGGGGTGGCATATGTGTAGCTACAACAGCTCTATGCTAGCTAGAATTTCCCCTATATAAAGGGAATACCCCACTGACAAGATCAACTGGCTTTCTATAAGGAAACAGGTGCCAGCTACCCCAATAATCTGGAGTATCTGGCCCATAGTTTCTATGGTATATGGACAATGAAATCTCCCAGATCCACATAACTGTCTCCTTCAGTTAGGACACATATGGATAAATGGGAGTTTTGTTTTTTGGGGTTTTATTTTAAAGCTGCCTTTTATGCAGCTGGCTCTTTGTCATTCTAGGACTTTGTAGCACCAACTGCCGTTTAGGGATGAGCATAGCTCCTTATGTTTTTGTTACTTGACACAACGCAGATTATTGATGTCCTCCTAGATGGACACTTCTGAAAGAACATGAGATCATTTCTTTCTTCTCCTAGACACTCATCTACAAAGTATTACTTTTCTGGACTTAATTTATCATCACACACTGTATTGGGGGTTGGGGAATGCAAATAAAAGTGCAAGTCCCACAATCATAGCCAGTGCTTCTCAACATGTAACTTTTAAAAAACGTATGTAGTATAACCCCACACTAGGTCTTTTAACATTTCATTTAGTCACAAAGGAAGGTTGTGTCTTATATGACTGTTTTTCTCAAGTTGGGAGTCAGGATTAATGCTATGCTATTCTTTAGGGGCTGTTCATTTGCAGAACAGTCCCTCAGTGTCATTAAACAGAAGAGCATCAAAGAGTAAAGGGTAGCATGCTCCACTCACTCAGGTTGTTAACGAACTAGAAGAACCTATGAGAGTTTGCAGGAGTGAGACCCAAAGGATTCTTCATTGCCAGCTCTCTGTTTTCTCATTGCCTTTTGTATGTTATGTTTAAAACTAAGACTGAACTTTATCTCAGGCCAGTAAGCCACAGAGATATGGCTCTGTGGAGAGATGGATTATTCAAACAGAAAGATCTGTAAACCTTTGAAACATCAAGGTCTTAAGTGACAAGTGTGATAATATTTTTTAGTTTAATTCAAACCTGTACCCAGTGCACCCAGGCAATATAGACAATGCTACTACACATAACACATCAAGTAGACATTTGCTGAATCAACAGCAAACCCAGGCAGAGAAGAATCACATATTTGATATTTCCCTGGTTCTATCCAGCACGGAACATGCAGCCTGCACTGAACAAATAATTACTAATAACTTTTATGTATTTCATAGACTTAGACCTTAAGGTCTAAGGGACCATTATGATCATCTAGTCTAACCTTCTGCACAACGCAGGCCACAGAATCTCACCCACCCACTCCTGTATCAAACCCCTAATCTATGTCTGAGCTATTGAAGTCCTCAAATTGTGGTTTAAAGACTTCAAGGTGCAGAAAATCCTCCAGCAAGTGACCCATGCCCTACACTGCAGAGGAAGGTGAAAAACCCCTAGGGCCTCTGCCAATCTGCCCTGGAGGAAAATTCCTTCCTGACTCCAAATATGGCAATCAGCTAAACCCTGAGCATGTGAGCAAGACTCACCAGCCAGACACCCAGGAAAGAATTTTCTGTAGTAACGCAGATCCCACTCCATCTAGCATCCCTTCACAGGCCATTGGGCATATTTACTGTTAATAGTCAAAGATCAATTAATTGCCAAAATTAGGTTATCCCATCAATTTGAGTTGTCAAACAAGTTTTCCCTAAAAACAAGACATGTTTTGGTGTTAAAGATTTGAGCTTGTTACTGACACAGCTTGTGTGTTCTCATGTGTGAGAAGAATTATATACCTAATATAATTGGACAACCTTTGGGATGCTTCGGCACGAGAGGTTAGAGAGATCATGTAACAGGAAGTCACTTCCAAAACAAAGGAAAGCCTTTACTTATACAAAAGATGCTGCCCTGTGTAATGTCTGAGCCTAATCAAACTGCTAATCAGAAATACTAACATGGCAGTAGTGGCTTGGGTGAGTGTTACACCAAGACTCCCCTTGTGGCCACTGAGGGACTATTCCCACTACCTCAGTTTCCTCCCTCCCCCCCAGGAAACTCTCTTGGCACCACCCAGCAGGGTGCTAGTAACAGAGAATAGCTGCAAATGCAACATAAATAAAACATCTTATTAAGCCTGGCCACACTGGGTCAGACGAATGGTCCATTATCCCAGTGTCCTTTCTTCCAATGTTGGCCAATGCCGGGTGCTTAAGAGACTATGAAACAAACAGGACAATTTTGAGTGACCTATCCCCAAGCATCCAGTCCCAGCTTCTGGCATTCAGAGGTTTAGGGACACCCAGAGAATGGGGTTGCATCTCTGACTATCTTGGCTAATACCCTATCATCTATGGACTTATCTAATTCTATTTTGAACCCAGTTATACTTTTGACCTTTACAACATCCCCTGCCAACAAGTTCCTGGTTGACGGTACATTGTGTGAAGAAATACTTCCTTTGGTTTGTTTTAAACCTGCTGCCTACTAATTTCATTGGGTGACCCATAGTTCTTGAGTTATGTGAAGGAGTAAATAACATTTTCCTAGTTACTTTCTACATACTATTCATGATACAACTATATTATATCCCCCATTAGTCATCTCTTTTCTAAAATGACCAGTCCCAGTCTTTTAATCTTTCCTCATCTGGAACTGTTGCAGACCTCTAATCATTTTTGTTGCCCTTCTTTGTATCTTTTCCAATTCTAATATATTTTTGTTTGAGATGGGGGGGACCAGAACTGCATGCAGTATTCAATGTGTGGGTGACCACAGATTTATATAATGGCATTACAATATTTGCTGATTATCTATCCTTTTTCTAATGGTTCCTAATATTCTGTTAGCTTTTCTGACTGCTGCTGCACACTGAGCAGATATTTTCAGAGAACTAGATACAATGATTGCAAGGTGTTTTTCTTGAGTGGTAACAGTTAATTTAGACCCCATCATTTTGCATGTATAGGTGGGATTATTTTTCCACTGTGCATTACTGTGCACTTAACATTGAATTTCATCTGCTGTTCAGTGAGATCCCTTTGTAACTCTTTGCGGCCAGCTTTGTACTTAACTATCTTGAGTAATTTTGTATTGTCTGCAAGTTTTGCCATCTCACTGTTCTCCTTTTCCAGATCGTTTATGAAAATGACGAACACCGCAGGTGCTAGTACAAGTCCTTGGGGGACTCCACTAATTACCTTTCTTCATTGTGAAAAAGGACCATTTATTCCTATCCTTTGTTTCCTGTGTTTTAGCCAGTTGACCAAACTTCCACCCTGTTTTATTAGTTTATATGAAATATATGGACCCAAAGAGTAAAAGGTGTTTTGATCCTGACGTTGTCCAACATTAAACAGCATAAACAAGGTTCAGTAGTTGGTATACAGACACCTCAGCCTGCTTAGTACCATGGCAAACACACCATCAACAGTCCTTTTAGCCCTCTACTAAAAGGTACAGAAAAGAAGAAGGAAAAACAATTAAAGAATTTGAAATGTAAAATATTAAGTATGTCTAACATCTCTTATTCCCTTTTCCTTTAGCTGAAGAGAGTTTCAGAAAGAAAAGAATCCTCTTCTGAAAGTTTATTGGATAGTATTAAAGGTAGTAATAAGTGTCTTTGGTAGAAAAAAAAAGAGAAGAAGAAGTTAGTTGAGATGAGCTGGAGCTGGTTTTTAGTTGTTATTTTTTTTAAAAACTGTTGTTGAAGTCCAATCCCATTTCCTTAAAGGAAAAAAAAATCCAAGACAAACACACACAAAAGGAAAGAGAAAATAACAGCAAAGACAGAAAATGCAGCTTCTGTTTCTGGTGTTGACTCCCCTTTGCAACATCACAGCTAAAAAAACCCAACCAATTAACCCAAACACAGATTCAGCACACAGTCTGATCAGTCACTCCAAGACCTGGCAAACTTGTACAAGCATTGGGCTGTTTGGGGCATGCTTTCAGCTGCTTTTTTTCAGTCTGAGGCTTACAGCAGTGTTGTTAAATACACAGTCTTGGCCAATTAAGCCAGACTCTTGTCAAACAGAAGGCAAAAGAAGAGAGATAGGAAAGAAGAAGTCAGGTAGAAAAGAAAGAGCCAAACAGGAGGAGAGAACAAAGTCTCACATACCAGCTAGAATTTGAGATTCAGTCAGAGCTGTTAGAGGTAGTAATATCACCTGGATGCCTCTCTCTGGTTCATAAAGGTCAGAACACTACTCAGGAACAGGTTGCGAAAGGCCCAGGATCCAGGAGATGGTAGGGCTAGCAGCCACACTAGTAAAGCTTGTTCAGTAGTCAATATTTGTCACAAAGTCTCTTTCTTTAAGGACCCTAAATAGGAACAATAGGCAGAATAGCCCATCCCCTCATTATTTTGACCACCAGTTAGGCCTAATATCTGATACACCAATTTTATTTAATTGATTTCCAGTCCCACATTTTTCTGATTTACAGGCATGATCTTAATACAGTCCTTGAATATATCAGCAGGCCTTTTTGTTTGTACTAAATTAGTCTGAACCCCTTTGCAGTTTTCCCATCAACTTTGATTGTAACCTTTGGTTATTGTGACTCTTTATGAACTTTTTCACTCACTTTTCACAATTGAGCTTACAATTAGGGTAAATTTGTAGGTCCAATTATCACAACAGCATCTCTTGGGCTCAGCTCTCAATTCTTTCCCACTCACCTACCACGTGCTGACTCTCAGGACTTTACCCTGTGCAAATCTTCGTCTTTCAGGACTCAGTCACAGGAGCAAGCCAGCCAGTGTCATTTCTGCAGGTTCTCTCTCCCAAATGAGCTTTCACAGCACTTTGTTGGAGTCCCATTATCCCTTCCCAGTTGGGCCTAATAATTAGGCAGGGCCATCTGATCCAAGCTGATCAGATTTAGTGGGAGGGTAGCTGATCTGTCACAGATAAGGCTGAGATTATGCTACACCAAAAAAGAGTGTGGGATGTAAAACAGCATTCTAAGAAGCTCAGTGAAGAGAGGAACTAGATAAGAGAAAAGGGATTTGTATCCAATAGCAAAATGAATAATTTACTTCATTGGCTTTGGTTCTTGATTAGTCAACACTGAACATAAATTAAACTTGTGAGTTTGGTGTGAATTACTGTTTTGCAAATAATTAGTGATGTTTATATTCTCCACATCTGAATTACAGGATAACTGAGATTAGCAACTTTCTATGGGACTTTTTGAAAATGTGCCTTTAGCACTGCACTGCAAGTTTATAAGCTATTATTCAAACACTAAAAATGCCAACAAATAATCTTAATAATAAAATATCAGATATTAAAATATCATTTATAATATTTGAAAATAAAGAGCACTAAGACACTGTGACAAAACAGTGAGACAGTTATATCTGAAATTATCAGAAATGTTAATTATATGCCTGATGCAAAGACCTTTGAAGTCAGTGGTTTCAGGGGTGGGGGTGGGGGTGGGGGGAGGGAAGGATAATAAACTGCAAACCTACTCAGAAGGAAATCTCAAACAGCAGATACACAATGTTATACAGAAAGAGAGAAACCCTCTGGTAAAATGTGCAAATAGCAGCCTATATTAGAAAAATATATGTTGCCATCCGTTTAATACTAGTACAATACCCATAATGCATATACATTAAGCAGCTAAAAGTTGTGAATCATGGAAAAGACTGGGGAGTGAATATAGTGTTGTTTCACGTAAAGGTAATGATTTTCAATAAAGTCAGTGCTTTTAAAATGAATATTGACATAACAGCACTACACTATTGTATCACGTGTAGGACTTGGAGTAAAAGCTGAGGCATTACTAATAGTTTATCAGAAATGTGAAGAGTGGAAGAACAAGGGATACTTTTACATCTCCTGATCTATGTGCATAGCATTAGGTGATTTTAGAATCTTGGGTAAGCAGGTAGCCAAGTAAAGTAAATAGAAGTGCTTTGATTAAAATGTTATTGTGATAAGAGGAGTTTTTTTCTGAATTGCTTTAAAGATACTTTTCTTTGGAATCTGCTTTGTTTTGCTGCCATATTCTTAGCTATGGTCTTATCTTTTTCCCTGACTCAGTGGTTTTCAACATTTTTTCATTTGTGGACCTCTAAAAAAATTCAAATGGAGGTCCTGACCCCTTTGGAAATTTTAGACATAGTCTGCAGACCCCCAGGGGTCCATGGACAACAGGCTGAAAACCACTGCCCTAGATCCTAGGAAGGATCCTAAGATGTCAGTGTTAGGTAGTTTTTAGCTACCTAATGGTGTAAGCTTCAAAAGAAACTAAAAAAACCCCACAAATCTTTCAGTTACTGATTTCTCTCTTTATCCATCAACCTATCTCAACAAGAGGCCATCAAGCACATTAAAAGGTTGTAGATTTTTCTGTGTCAATTCCTTCTTAACCATAATAAAACTAGAAATATATACCTGAGACTCTTTTTCATCCCTTGTGGCAACTCAATTGCCTATCATTTGCCATCTCACTCACACTCCTGCTTCTTTCACCCACTCCTTTTTTATATCTCCATATGTTTAGGCCTGATCCTGCAGACTTATGTGTGTATGTACCTTAGGCTTTGATTCAGGAAAGCACATAAGAATGTCCCTTCATCCATCTCTAGTCAGGAAAGGAACCTGCGCATGTGCTTAACAATACACTTTAAATTGACTTCAGTGGGACTTAAGCAGATCTTTAAAGTTAAACACATGTTTAGGTGCCCTCCCTGATTAGGAATGCTTTCTTGAACTGGAACCTTCAAAGACTTCAGTGCAACCCAGAAGTGTAAGTAGGGCGGTACCCTCTGGTACCTTGTACCTGCAAGAGATTTCTAGCTGGAACAGTGTACCAGAAATACATGGGGCAAGCCCACCCCCGTGCCGGAGCACATGGCGGGCAGTGCTGCGCTCTGATCCTCAAAGGAGCAGAACGTGGCTAGGGAGGGCATTCATTCATTCTTTATGGCTTTACCAGCACAATACATATGCTAACAAACTTAAACAAAGCCTTTGTTTAAGTTTGTTAGCATATGAATTGTGCTGTTTTACATTGGTCAAGAGTCCTCAAAAGGGGAAGGGTGGGGGGACTGAAGGTGTTTAAATAAAACTGTGTTTTTTATTATGTTTCTCCTCATTGGTCTGAATTATCCATGACATTCATACTGCATCACATCAATTCCAAATCATTAGAGGAAAGCCTCTTCTTGCACTGACCAGAGGATGTTTGGATTCTGATGTCAGCCCAGTTCTGCAGCCTGACAGGAATCAGTGGTGTTGTCTCCAGTGTAATTAAACATTGAATACTTCTTTGCACCCAAACTAGTCTAACATGCATTTTGTTAACTGGAACTGGAGCAGCAAAACAAAGAAAACAAATGCCTCATTTGTGGGAGAGAGAACTGTAAGTGAAGATTATAATGCCAGACAGTGACAGCCTTAAACCAGCTGCCTCAGAAATCTGCCAAGAACTTTGCTGAAAATATGTTCCTCATCTTAGCAATGGAGCTAAGACTTATCACACATCTGCCCACCTTTATTCGTATTAAGCTCCTTCTGATCTGACAGCTCAGGCATTGTCAGTTTCATCCAGAACAATTTACAAATTTGGAACCTAATCCTGTAAACCCTTAATCATTTGATCAATCCCAATGAAGACAATGGGACTATCTGCATGACTATGGACCACTTTTGTGGCCTGGTAAGAGTTTCAGGAGTCAGTTCCTATAAACGAAGTTGAATCCCACATTGAAATGCAATGTCTGGGTACAATACCATAAAGCAGTTTATGATACAGTTCTACTTAAAATTTGTCTTTTTAAAGTCATGCGTATGCTGAAATGGCTCCTCACCCAACTCCCATATTCCATATAAACAAACTGAACACTACATATTTTGGGGGAAAGTGAGTAATTAAGCATGTTGATGTTTGTATATACAAAGGGGGGGATGTCGGAGGGGACAGGGAAAGCATGGGGCCCCCGGACTGGGGGCGGGGATGAGTCACATGGAGGGTCAGTGGGGAGGTCACGTGCCCCCCTTGTGTCCCTCCCATGAGTGCAGTACCGGCAAGAAATTATTTCTACTTGCACCATTGATGCAACCACTCACCAAGAGTTAAGTTAACCATGTAATTGTTTGCAGGAACAGGGTCTTAGCCTGTATACTTTGAGACACTGTTGTGTCTTCTTCTGTATTTATAGAGTGCCTCACACCTTTTTTAGCATTATATAGATAACAACAATATATTGAACATTTGAATTTTACACAGAGAGATACTGTGCAAAAATGTGGAAAGTCTGGACAGAAAGAAAGCTTATTTTCTGTGGCTTTTGCTATGCTGAAACAAGAGCACACTGTTAATTGAAGTTAGGGTTTTTTTGTTGTTGTTTATATGGGGCACTGGCTAATCAAGAAGCAAACATATGATATTTTACAGTATCAAGAACAATCAGTACTCAAAATACCAACTACATGAAAATTAATTTTATATTTCTGCTAGATGTGCTTTTACACCTAATCAAAGCCTAGAACAAGCATTCTGGCAGAAATTTCTGTCTTGCATACATCATCCAATTGCTCTGACTACTTTTTCAATAAATCAAAACCACACAATTATAAGCGGGGCTGATGGCACAACCTATTACTAAGGTTGCCATTATAAGAGCCTATTTTTAGTGGCTTATAAGTTTGCCAAACTTTAAGTGTTGGGGCTGACAGCTTATGTCGGGTGTTTGCCTCAGGCTGAAAGTTTTGGAAATGTTCAGCCTTTTTGAGAATAAGGGCTGGTTTGTTCGTGCTAAAAAAAATTCTGGTGGAGTTTTCTTTGAACAGCTCTGGGAGCCCCATAATTTGGAGCAGGGAGTTGATATTTTGCAGGAAGATACCCTTTGTGTCAGGGATGTGCCTTTTACCATTCCTGTGAAAATATGCCCAAATCTGTCCAAGTTTAATGCCTTTGAAAAATCACAGTTCACACATGCTCAGTACAGACTTCTTATTATCCAGCAGCTAAAGTTTTTGAAGATTCCACTCATTGTGTGGGTATGTGCCAGCCTCTCACAGCTCCTAGTGCTGACCAACTTGCATATGTGTCATCCCCACATGGCAACTGAACATGGTTCATCCCCTCATAGCTCTACATATGACTGGACTGCGCAGTAGGGTTGCCAACTTTCTACTCGCACAAAACTGAACACCCTTGCCCCACTCCTGCCCCACCACTTCTCCAAGGCCCCACCCCTCACTCACTCCGTACCCCTTACCTCTCTTGCTTGCTCTCCCCACCCTCACTCACTCGCTCATTTTCACTGGGCTGGCTCAGGGAGTTGGGATATAGGAGGAGGCGAGGGCTCCGGCTGGGGGTGCAGGCTCTGGGCTGGGGCCAGAGATGAGGGGTTTGGGATGCAGGAGGGGGCTCCGGGATGGGGCGGTGGAGTCAAGGGGTTTGGAGTATTGGAAGGGGCTCTGAGCTGAGGCAGGTGGTTGGGGTATGGGGGGCCATGGGCTCTGGGCTGGGGGTGTGGGTTCCGGGGTGGAGCCAGAAATGAGGGGTTCAGGGTGCAGGAGGGTGCTATGGGCTGGGGAAGGGGGCTGCAGTCCAGGGGGGGTGAGGGCTCTGGCTGGGGTTGCGGGCTCTGGTGTGGGGCTGGGGATGAGGGATTTGTGGTGCAGGAGGGGGCTCTGGGCTGGGACTGAGGGGTTTGGAGGGAAGGAGGGGGATCAGGACTGGGGCAGGGAGTTGGGGCGCAGGAGGGGGTCAGGGGTGCAGGCTTCAGGCAGCACTTACCTCAAGCAGCTCCCTGAAGCAGCAGCATGTCCTCCCTCCAGCTCCTATGCAGAGGCACAGCCAGGTGGCTCTACATGCTTCCTCAACCACAGGTGTCGCACCACAGCTTCCATTGGTCGCAGTTCCCGGCTAATGGGAGCTGCGAGGATGGCGTTTGGGGTGAGGGCAGCATGTGGATCCCGCAGGCTGCCCCTACTCCTGGGAGCTGGAGGGGGGACATGCTGCTGTGGCCAGGAGTTGTGCAGAGCCACAGCAGACAGGGATCCTGCCTTAGCCCGGCTGCGCTGCCAACTGGACTTTTAACAGCTCGGTCAGCGGTGCTGACCAGAGCCACCAGGATCTCTTTTC
Organism: Chrysemys picta bellii; assembly: GCF_011386835.1. Lineage (NCBI taxonomy): Eukaryota > Metazoa > Chordata > Testudines > Emydidae > Chrysemys > Chrysemys picta. The sequence continues at coordinate 194,562,920 of NC_088792.1, forward strand.
AATGGGCGTTCCCATCAAAAACCAGACACCTGGGCCTGGCAACCCTACTGCTCATGCATAATCCTCACAGAATGACTGAGCATACTCCCTCCAGACCAGCGCTACAGGCATAAAGCCAGACTGTCCCTGGAATGGCTGCTGTGGGCCAGGGTGGAGCCAAGTGCCAGAACTGAGAGAGGGGAGCCTGACTTTCCTATGCTCTCAATGACACCCTCTGCAGGCATTCAGATAGTACTAGATGTGGAAGAGGTCATTCAAATAAAGAGGGGAGAAAAGTAGATAAAGAGCCTGGTGAGTCTAAGTCTGGAAGCAAAATGGGACTGAGAGTTGGGGAGGGAAGAGGGAGAGAAACTGGGTCTATGACTGACTGGCCAAGGAGACTGAGACGGGAGGCTGGGACTGAGAGCCAATGAGGAAAACAGTTGCCTATGCAAGCATAATTCGCCCCCCTTGTGCACATACATTATGATACAGTCTTTCATGACATAATCACATATTTTTTCCACAAATTCTATTCCCACTGAATGGCATTTATAAAACTTTGCATTTATCTAGTACTTTTCAAATATTACTGAGAAACAAAGTAATAATATAATTAAAATATCATTATTTCCACTTTGCTGATGAGGAAACTTGAGGAACAGAAAGGATATGCAACAGGCCCAGTTATTATGAAAAATCCTATTTCCATTAATAACAGTATGTGAAATTTGAAATAGCATCAAATGAGTAAAAAAGAGCTTTGTTCCACAGACTAGTGTTGCTGATCATGATTCATAGCAATACACATGCTGCTTCTACATCTGTTATGAATGCTTCTTTTGAAGGTGAAGCAGCTCCATCTAATTCTTACTGTTTCTGCTGATGATTTCTTCCTCAGCTAAATATGATAAGTCAGCTTCCACAATCAAGTTAAGAAGTGGAAAACTAATGTCATAGTACCAAAAGTTAAACAAGGAGATGGATTTTTCTCTATAGCTGATGGTCTGGAATGGGGTTTTATACTAATTTAAACAGAACCAGAGAAGGGCTTCTCCTGTTCATTTATTTCAATAAGATACCTTATGTTAAGTATGTAGTGCAGTAGCTCAGACAGAATGGAAGGAATCTCTGCCTTGGAGTTAGGTCAAGTAGCCAAACTATAAAGCAGCATTTGAATCACCATCCATGTCACCTGCAATATCTGCCTCATGATATCTAAGACATCAATGTAAGTTTACACTGAATCTCAAAACAAGTCAAGATATCAATATGTGTAGACCTCCTTCTTCGGTAAAGAATTTTTTTCCTCCTTAAAAAACTGACCAAAAGGAATCTCTCTCACCAATAATGAACAGGCTATGAAGAAATTATCTGGGGGAAATCAATGAGGCAAACAGCTAAAGGTGTAAGCTGGTCCTCATCAGGAACCATTTCTGCCACAAAAAAGAAATCAGCTAATGTGTAATGACTAGGGTGAGGGGTTCCTGGGGCAGGGGGTTAAGAAGGAGTTGAAGAAAATCAGTATTTAGGGGATTACAATTCAAATAGTATAGAAAAAAAATATATATATATATTAAAAATATCAGGTCATGTGTATAAAATAATTGTATATGTTTTATTGCCCCCAACCCTTTGATTCTTGCCCATATTCATAGATTGTAAGCTCTCTGTCTAAGAGATAGTGTCTGCCTCTGTGTTTGCATAACAACTAACAAAACTGACAAGAGCCATTGAGCTTGTTGTCTGAAATCCAGACAAAAATAAAAGTCTTCCACTTCAAAAGCTTATTCATTCAAATGGAGTTCTACCTAGCACATGACTGAATAAATAATTTATCAGAAAGTAGGAAACACTGAATATATAGCAGAGGATTTTGGAAGGAAATTTAACTCACTTGTATGCGTACATTCCTGTGGCCCGAACTTGTGTACAGAAATTCCTGATACACAAATCAGGGACTTGCACACAGCTATGACTAGTCAGATACATGTTTAATGATCAGAAATGTATGCTGATGGCTAACATTGACATTTAGGCACGCAATAAACAATGATATTAGAATGAATGTTATGTTGTTCTTCATTTTGTCCAAAGGATGATGCCAGCACATCCCTCAGCCCACGTCGCTTCCCGCAGCCCCCATTGGCCTGGAACGGCAAACCCTGGCCAGTAGGAGCTGTGATCGGCCAAACCTGTGGACGCTGGAGGTAAACAAACTGATCCAGCCTGCCAGTGGATTTCCCTGATGGGCCGCATGTCAAAGGTTGCCAATCCCTTTTCTAGAATAACAAAACACTATACCTTTCAGGAAAAAAACAACAACAACAACAACTAGCCATACTAGGGCTGTTTATTCCTAAAATATGTCCATGAGTGTCAGTTGAGACAAAGAAGCATATACATAACATATAATATAACTTGGTGATAAAATGAAATTTTAAAAAATCACCCTATTTCGACCCCAAACAGGTGAATATAGAAAAAGAGGAATTAATCCTGATGGTGTAGCAAAAAGAATAAATATTTAAAATTTGGCATGACCTTTTATGTACCTCTGCTCTATTAGATGCCTATTGTCTGCAGAAAAAGATGCTGTTTAACTTTCAGAGTCGATTTATGAGGTAGTCTGGGATATGCTTCACTGGGGAACACCATCACAAAGCCAAAAATAACACATACATAATGTCACTTTCTCAAATGCTTCTACAGTCTCAGAGGATTTCTTATTGCATCTCAGCACATGAAAGATTTACAAGTGGTATAGAAAATGGCCTTGAAAAATCCCAAATACTAATGGTAGTTTTCAGTGTGTAGTTCCACTGTATTGTATTAAGAACTGTATTGTATTAGTCCAATACAATACTAATAAAATCTTATAATAATATAACTTGATGAATGAGTACTACTTCTTCCATATTGTATTAGCACTATATTAGGTTAATAGGATACAGTCCTAACACACTATGATGGATGAGATGCATGTTATTGTCTGCAATTATGTATATGAAAAATAAACCTTGCTCCAGTATTTTCCCATATTTGATCTTAAAGACAGATTTGGATGTAGATCACAATAACAACTTAACTTTTATAGAGCTTTTCATCTTTAGAACTCAAAGTGCTTTACAAAAGATGTTAAATGTCATTATTCCCACTTTAAAGATGGGGAAGACAGACACTCTTAGTATCTGTTAGTAAATATTAACCTTTTCAGTCCTTTCTTTCTGTATGTTTAATTCATTTATATGTCAACTATTCTTTAGAATCTTTATGATATTAACAAATAGTATATCTGAATCAGGAATTTTATGCACTAGGCTATATTTTTTGTGGCATCTTTATATCTATAAACAACCAATGTTTTCTGTTGGGGAATCAATAGGGAAAAATGATTGTGGGTAAGAAGGACCCTCAGAAACATTAACTTGAAAAATTGTTAGTCTTCTCAATTGTAAGTAATTATGTCTTCACAACTAAATCAGATAAACTGAGAATGTATAGAAATGACATCAGGACATACGTTTCTTTTGCAAAGAGATTTCCTTTATTTGGAAACCCTGTATGATGACACTGGTATGGGAACTTTGTGGGGTAATGAAACTGCGTGTCTCTCCAGATACAGTGAAGGGGAGAGACAGCATCAGCTTTGATCTGACAACAAAGAGTGGTAATGTGTCCATGGTTGGTGCGTGAACCACCGGCTCGGGGAGGCTAGCCTCCAGCCCCACCCTTTATACATGAGGACCCTCCCCTTCTGGCTCCCCACTGGAGCCCACAGTTCACCCCCACAACCGCTAGTGGCCCAGTCCCACTCCAGGCTAGCCCCCCCAGCTCCAGTGCATAGGAGGGCGGACTAGAGCCGCTGCATGCAGGGAGTAGTGGTAAGCAGTGGGCGGGGCCACACCTGTTTGGGGAGGCACAGACCATGAATGTGTCTATACTTTCTATATATTGCTGTACCAATCTTTGATTAAATAATTCCAATTGAGCCTGTTATTTGACAATATTGAGTCATCATTAACTCAGACATGTAACAAAACAGAGAGGTGAAGTGACTTGCTCATGATCACAAAGCAGGTACATGGCGTTAATAGGAAAAGAAATATTAATTCTTGACTTCCTTGACAATGCCCTGGTCTGTGGAACCACAATACTTCTAAATATATCTTTGTAGGTCAACTCACACCCCCTATGGAAGTTAAAGTAGGCCATTCATGAACTCATGATCCTCTAGACTTAATTTTCATGTACCTGTTCAATACATAAAACATATGATATGGACTACTCTGGGTTCGGATTTGGAAGAAATGATGTGTCAAACCAGAGGGGGGGGGGAAATAGCAAAAATACACGTGAAAATATTTTTCATACAACTTTTCTAATTGTGAATAAAATTAGCATTTATGAGAATTTTAAATTCTCACACTGTCACACAGAAGGCGAGTCATAGTTTTGAAAGCCTAATTCTTTTGCAAAGGTATCTAGGCCTTATGTCAGCAAGATGCTTAAACTCATACCTAACTTTAAGCACATGACTTCAGTGGGACTACTCATGTGCTTCAGGTTAGTTAGGTTTAAATACCTTACTGAATCAGGGGCATAGTGAGTAGAGCTGGGTATGCTATGAAAAAAAAACCACAATATCTGCTTTCATATTTAAATGGATTCACTTTGGCCATACTTCTACTCCTTTTTGTGTTCACGTGTCAAAAATATTTGTTCCACTGCTCCACTGAATTTCAAAATTGCTCTTGCAAGTACTCATGGAAAATAGACTTAATTTTGCATATCTGAATATTTGTACCTCAATCAATGCACATTCATACTAAAGGGAAAAACAATATTATGTGACAGGTTTCAGAGTAGCAGCCGTGTTAGTCTGTATCTGCAAAAACAACAAGAATACTTGTGGCACCTTAGACACTAACAAATTTATTAGAGCATAAGCTTTCGTGGGCTACAGCCCACTTCTTCGGATACATATAGAATGGAACATATATTGAGGAGATATATATACACACATACAGAGAGCATGAACAGGTGGGAGTAGTCTTACCAATTCTGAGAGGCCAATTAAGTAAGAGAAAAAAACTTTTGAAGTGATAATCAAGATAGCCCAGTACAGACAGTTTGATAAGAAGTGTGAGAATACTTACATGGGGAGATAGATTCAATGTTTGTAATGGCTCAGCCATTCACAGTCCTTATTCAATCCTAAATTGATTGTATCTAGTTTGCATATCAATTCCAGCTCAGCAGTCTCTCGTTGGAGTCTGTTTTTGAAGCTTTTCTGTTGTAAAATAGCCACCCGCAGGTCTGTCATTGAATGACCAGACATGTTAAAGTGTTCTCCCACTGGTTTTTGAGTATTATGATTCCTGATGTCAGATTTGTGTCCATTAATTCTTTTGCGTAGAGACTGTCCGGTTTGGCCAATGTACATGGCAGAGGGGCATTGCTGGCACATGATGGCATATATCACATTGGTAGATGTGCTGGTGAACGAGCCCCTGATGGCATGGCTGATATGATTAGGGCCTATGATGATGTCACTTGAATAGATATGTGGACAGAATTGGCATCGGGCTTTGTTGCAAGGATAGGTTCCTGGGTCAGAGTTTTTGTTCAGTGGTGTGTGATTGCTGGTGAGTATTTGCTTCAGGTTCGGGGGTTGTCTGTAACCGAGGACAGGTCTGTCTCCCAAGATCTGTGAGAGTGAGGGATCATCTTTCAGGATAGGTTATGGATCTTTGATGATGCGCTGGAGAGGTTTTAGTTGTGGGATGAAGGTGACAGCTAGTGGTGTTCTGTTATTTTCTTTGTTGGGCCTGTCTTGTAGGAGGTGACTTCTGACTAATCAGCTTCTGAACTAACTTATCTGACTAATCAAGACTAACCAACGGAGCTTGAGTAACAAGTAATAAAGAATAATAAAGAACTTATACTTAGTATATACATAGGTCTTTTCACAAACATAGGTCATATTCAGTAAAGCATCAAAGCATTTGCCGAACTATAAGCAAGCTTAAGTCCTTTTTAACATTGACCAACTTCTGCTGGTGAGACAAGCTTTCCAGCTCTTTTTCATGTCTGGGAAATGTACTTAAGAGTGTCACAGCTAAATGAAAGGGGGAACAGATTGTTTAGCATAAGTAGTTAATACATATTTCAAGGTAGTGTTGTTGTAGCCATGTTCGTCCCAGGATATTAGAAAGACAAAGTGGGTGAGGTAAGAGCATTTATTGGACCAACTTCTGCTGGTGAGAGAGACAAGCTTTTGAGCTTACACACAGCTCTTCCTCAGGTCTAGATATTACCTCACCCACCTTGTTTCACATATTTCAAGGGACCAATGAAGGTGAAGTGGCCCATTAACACCTTTAAGTCACGGGTAAGAGAGAAAGCTGGCGGGGGGGGGGGGGGGGGGGGATAGAAGGGATGGGGTTACAGATTGTTGTAACAGGCCATTTCACCTTGGATGGACCCTTGAAATGTGTTAACTTCTTATGCTAAACAATCTTTTCCACCTTGTATTTAGCTAGGACACACTGAATACATTTCCCAGACCTGAGAAAGAGCTCTGCGTAAACTTGAGAGCTTGTCTCTCTCAGCAACAGAAGTTGGTTCAATAAAATATATTACCTCACCCACCGTGTCTCTCTAATATCCTGGAATCAACACACTTACAACAACACTGCATATAACACATACTAGATCAGCATTTTAAAGCCTTTTTGAAAATTTTATTGCGTGAACGTTACTTCCTCCTGTGTAATTATTCAGCTAATTGTGCTTCCTATAAATTTTCAGTGGATTCATTGCAAGTTGACACCTTTAATATCTGCACTTGATGTGAGAATATTCCTCTTGCTTTACAGCTTCTCAAGTTAGGAGGAATGATGATGTAGTAGTATATTAACTATCCTATCACATTATTTATTGCTATTTTTAAACCCAGGCATGTCAATGTTTTTAATAGCTTTTCCATATTAAATCAGAAAATAATGTATTCATGTCCTATGTTTTACACTCATCAGAATATGCCGATGAATCATTATGACTCAATATAAAAATGTGTCTAAATACTTAAAACTAATTTGGACGATGGGCAAATGTAAGCCGAGGGGCTGCAGATTGTTTACTATTCATAAAAGTTAAAGATATTTCTTATTCTGGTCATAGAAAGCTTTCCCTACCAAATGACATAAGTCACGAATCGGTAAGTAAGCGAAAGTTTATCATATCCCTTTGAGGCTGTATAAACAAAATTGTCCCGCTGCTTCCAATGAACATGGAAATACATATGCATCTGTCCACTTTTCACATTTTTCTTAAACTGCACTGTCAGGGAAGATATTCTATAGAGAGGACAAAGCCATTTTACCCAGTGTGTGTGTTTCTTGTATTAAAATATTGAGAAGTAGATTGTGTATGTTCTATGACATTTTAGAGTGCTCCACTTAAGACATCCCGAATGGTGCTAATTTTCAGATGGTATGCATTCAGCACTCTCTGAAAATCAGATCCTTTAAGGTATCTCAAGCTGGGCACCCAAACATCATTTCACTTTTGAAAACTGTCTTTCCATGGCAGAGCTTTTATCAATATCAATAAGTGTAGTATGCACTCATTAAGGGCACTATATAACTCCTATAGCTGTAGCTTATAAAACTTAGAATTCTTCAGTGGTGCATTTAGAGGGGAAAAAAGACAAATCGTGGGCTGTTCTATGCACAGGTTTACTTCAGAAGAGAGAAACGCCTGCACCCTTTGACAGTACATGAGATTGACTAGGAGCAAATGAGAAGTACAGAAATCCTACTTGAGCTGGAAAAGGTGCAAATGTTGAGCAGTGCACAGGCTGCTCATAAGTAAGCACAGCTAACAAAAATCTGGCCTGCCAAGTGTGAACTGGGTTTTCTGTGTTTATACAAAAATAGACACACAAACTGTATCCATATAGAGGCAAAGGGATAAGTTTACAATGATGATTCTCAATTGCTTGTGTTGGGACCAGTAATAATTAATGTGTCAAAGTCACAAACAGCACAACCGGCAGACCAGAATATCTGTGGTGCCATAGATTTGCTCATCTGTTTCTCGTCATCTTTCCAACTGACCAATTGTGGAGATGTAATAGAAGTTTCTATGTCAAATAAGTAACATGTTTTGTGCTGCTGTTGGGCATTCTGATAATACTTTGATGATTCATTCACACTATCTGCTGTTTTCCCTCCAGTGTGATGATGATGCATAGGGACAACTCACAAACAAAGCTTTATGTGTTAATTCCTCCCATTTTTCATTAGTGCAAGGACTCATGCTGTGCAAGAGCCCAATGTGCACACTGGTGACATGTGAACATTTACCAAGTGCTTCATCCATTCTCAGACAATTTTCATTGGTGACTTTCAGAAGTGTAGCTGGAAGTTGCACAGAGACTTGTTCATAGTTTACACACATGCCTCAGAGATGTCTGCTTTTTTGCCAGAATGTAATTTTCTTTCTTGTGCACTCTTTGCAGCAATACTTCTGATCACATATAGGCTTTGAAAGCTTTGTGATCTATTACCCAGGATTTTGGGAGCCTACACTCCTTTATCAAGGAACAGGGATAAGTTTCTCTTTGTCCTAATATTTTATTTTGCCCACTCAAAGCTTAAGTGATTTTTGTCTGAACCCTCCCAATGGTTTAATCAGAATCTACACCTAAGAGATTCTCTACTTCTTTTTAAAACACAGTTAATTTTCCCTAAATGCACTTCCATTTATAATTTTTTTTAATTTTCCTTCGTTTGAATTAAACAGTAATTAATGAAGGATAAGATTTGCTTTAGTAGTCTATGTACATCACAGACAGCACAGGGAAATATTAAAAGGATGTCCTTCAACTGCAGAGGTTTCATAAGAATGGTGTTCCTAAAAATCATATTATAGTATGAGTTGGTTATGCCATCTGGATTAAAATTTGTCCAAGACTGATTTGTTCTCTGTGAAAAATATATGGATTGTGTCTCTTAGTGGCATGTTGGGGCAAACTGGCTGGAGCTAGGACAGAGATGACTACATTGCACCCTCTGTACCTGCTTAGCTCTGTTGCTGTTGCCTTCCCTCTTTCAGGATTTCTGCTATGGGGAAGCAGCTATGAAATCTATTAAGAGGTTTACAGGAGCACTCCAAGTGAGCCTGTTGAGGGGATGCACTAGATTAGCACATCTGCAAACTGCCTTTGTTGAGCTCTTACCTAGACAGCACCACCCGTTTTGAGGCCAGCACTAGCCTCTGCCCTGTAAAGCAGATTGTGGCCTCCTTCTGTATTTGAAACTTCTCTCCCAGAAGGGAGTTGGCCCGGGGCTAAATCTAGCTAATTCTATTCTGGATATGTCAGACAATATAATAACATATTGCAATAATACGGAAGATTAAAATTATGCTTCATTCTTGGTACCTTGGCTCCGAGAGGACTACGCTCAGAAACCAGGCAAGGAGGATTTGGCCCTAGAAATATAGCACCATTCTCTTCGTTAAATTCTGGGTTGAATGTATCTCTCTTAATATGCACTTGTAATCATTTTGAGGCATATCAATCTATTTCGCTCATTCTCTGTAATTGTTCTTGTGAAACTGTTTTCAATCTGAAACGTATACCATCAGGGCTTTTTCCAGTGAATACTGTATATGGAGTTAATTGTCGGTAACAGGTATTTTAAAGACCCACTGATATCTCATAAAAACTTTGAAAACCATTCAATTTTGAGTCACTTTGGAGCCTATAGATTACATTTTCTGCAATCCTGTCCCCTTGTTTATTTCAAGGAACATTTGCATGTAAACAAAATCTTTGTTCATCTGCTCCTGTTGCTTCTTCCTCACCTAACGACATAATTCTCTGATTGGAGTATCAAAATTAGTTGCTATGGGCACATTTATGATGTCACAAACAGAAGTTTATATCTTCAAATTGGGAATAAGCAAAAAGAGCGGATGAACCGCAAAGATCCTGTTGTTATGCAAATGTGCCTAGTAATAAAAAAATATGTGTTTTTTTGTGGGGGGGAGGGTGAGAGACATATGAGCAGAAATGTTCTTAAACAGAATGTTTTTCTAAGTTTTCCATGAGATATCGGCAAGTTTTCAAAAGTTGGTAGATTAGGACAATATATTGTATTCTTGAGCTAACCTCATCCATATTATATTCATATAGTGCCTTTCATCCCAAAGGATCCCTAAGTGATTTTCAAACTACATGTAGAATAAACATTTCCCATCACTGAAATGCAGTCATTTCTGCAAGGATGCAACATGGCAGCATTTTAAACACCACGTACCAACACAACACAGCAACATTTTAGGGCAAAAAAATGAAGTGGAATGAAAAGAATTCAATTAAAATGTGGCCAAGTCACTTTGACTGGTGCATTTCAGTAAAGAATAGCTGGACCATGATGCATGGGAAGCTGAAAACAACCTGGCCACTTTGGTATGGGATTTGTGTTGTTGTTCTTTTACAACTACCACTACCACAAGCCTGGAACCAATGCTGCAAGACATCTGAAATCTCAGAATCCTAGGTTTACTACACTTATTGTATTTGCATTACAAGAGGACCCCCGTTATGGATCAGAGCCCCATTTCTCTAGGCATTGTACATACACATAAGACAAAGATGGCCTCTGCCCCAAAAAACTTGTTTAAAATAATGCTCTGATTCTAGAGTTCAGAAGAATATTACCTGTTGAAATCATACTGGCCAGAGACCATGGTGCACTCTTAGCAATTAAAATATAGGGAATGAGAACAGCAGTAATTAAAAAAAAAGTAGGGGGACACTAACTAGGAGGAAGAAAGTATGGGTGAAAGTTTCTGGAAAGGCATTGGAAAGTAGGGTAAAGAGGGGGTGAGAAGAAGCAGCAGACTCTTAGTAGGTGTAGGGGAAAGAGAGGGATTAAGGAAATTGGTATCCTCTAACTCATGTACTGTGTTAATGTGAAATGCAAATCTGTGCAGAATTTGCACAAGGCATGGCAATGATAAGTCTCACTTAGGCTATATTTTGAGAGCTTAAGTTGGACTTCAGTGGGGTCAAGGGTGCGTTTACAAGTTTGGGGGCAGATTGTGAATTCTTTACTCCTAATGCTGAGCCCATTTGATTTCATGGAATTACTTGTGTGAATAACTGGTCATGAATTGGAGTGAAGGGTTCACAATGTGACCTTTAATATCTTAAGATCTTTTGAAATGTATCTATTAAAAAAAATCAGTTCATGTTTATGTACTTTTGGGAATCTCAAACTATGACCAGTCAAGAATATTACCAGGAAGACTGCAGTCTCATTTGTGCCTTCCTCTTGACAGGTAATATTTTAACCTCTGTAAAAAAGGTGTAATATAATCTATATACAAATAAATAAATTGTTCCATATAATACATATTTAAGAAATCTATGCAAAATTTAATAAGCCTTCTCCCCCTGCCTTGAGATCTGAAAGATCTAAGAGAAAACAAGTCAAATTCAAGAAAATAAGTTGTATTTGTTTTCATTAAAATATAATGATTCCCTTAGTACTTGATTCTTTTCACAATTCAAACATTAGCACAGCATGAGGATAAAAGCAGATTATGAAACACTAAGCAAATTTTGTTCAGGAACACTACATCCTAAATAAAGAGCAAGTTCAATTGTTATAATATTTGATATTAGACAAACGGGAGGCACCATGTTTTGAGTGCTAAAAATACCAAACATTTTGGTAGCCTTGTGAAGGTCACCGGAAACCATAATGTAACTGTGGACATAAGTGACAGATTAATTATTCTTCCCAAAATGGGGGAAAAAAATCTGAAAGGTGCTTTAAATTAATGGGTCTAACCTCATGTTCAGCATATAGTTATGTACCTTGTTAAAATGAGGCATAGATTATAAACTAGGGTATTAGAATGTAAAAGGTACCATCATTTTGTTCTGTGTTTGTACAGCACCAAGCACAATGGGGTTCTGGACCATCACTGGGATTCCCAGGCAATAAAGCAATACAAATAAATGATAAATAATAATAATAGTAATAACGGAACGGTGAATGAGATGAATACTTATTCTCTATGATATTTGCTTTTTGTCACTATCAATTTTTTTTATAAAATTATTTTAATGAATGTTCTCTAGAAATGTCTCAGGGCTGTTACCTGGACTGAGTTCCTACAGTCCTGGGGCGGTGCTCAACCCCTGCTCTACCCCACGCCCTGCCCCCACTCTATTCCTTTTCCCAACCCCCCCACCTCCACCCCGCCTCTTCCCACCCCGTATTGCCCCTTCCCCAAGCGCACCCCATCCTCACCCCTCCCCAGCACCTCCTGCATGCTGCTAAACAGCTGATCCGTGGCAGGCAAGAGGCACTGGAATGGAGGGGGGGGTGCTGGGAGGGAGGGGATAGGTGCTGATCAGTGGGACCACCTGCAGGTAGGAGATACTGGAGGGGAGGAGGAGGATCTGATCAGTGGGGCTGCCAGAGGATGCGGAGAACCCACCGAGTCGGCGCCTGTGCCTTGACTCTTCTGTTTATCTACACCATAGGCACACCACAGGCAGTGGCAGTGCAAGCTCCTTTTCACTGTTGCACAATTGTGTTTTAACCCTGCTTAGGAGAGGACACTTCTTGAGAGAATAATTCAATCCCCAGGTTTATTCATCCTCTGTACAAAGACTGCCAACTGGGCTAATTAGCACCAGCTGAACACAATTACTAATTATTGTATTAAGAATTAGAAAATGTACAACTTCATTAGAAATCAATACTCTGACAGTAACGTTTGCTTGGAGCTAGCTACATGGCATGGTGATTGAATGTTTTATAATCACCTACACAGTTAGATTTGAGAGAGAATATATTTGATATTTGCCAGTTTAAAAAACCTGAAACCAAGCCCTATTCAGAAGGGAAAGCAACATAGTGTATGTATCATACCGACTTAATTCTAAAAATTCAACACTCTCTGGCACCTCAAGCAGAAAGTAATAAAAAAGAGTGAAGAATGTAAAAAGTGTGGAGCTGCAGGGAAAAGGAACAATGACTGAAATCAATAAGTACTCGCCACATTGTAACAAGGATAATGCATTGATTTCTCAAAATGAAGCTTGTTGCCATTTTGGAAAAAGATTGCATTGTGTGAAGCTGAATACATTTATATAAATATGCAGCACCCTCACTCTTGTGTTAAGCCATCAGTACTGTCCAATTATTTAATCTAAAACGTCTCTGATTTTTAAGATGATATAAAAGTTGCGTATTATCCGCGCATTCTTCTCATATGGGAAAACAATGAGATCTGGAAGTGAAGGTAGACTTGAGAGTCAAAACACTTGCAAACCTCATACTCTTCCTGGTCTTGCTATTTTCCTCATATTCCTGCTGACTGCAATCAGAGCCCTTATAGAGTCTTCTGGGGAGAGGACTTTCAATACTCTCACTTTGACTGAGTGCCTAGACAATAATACTTCTCCTGTTTCCTTTTATTTTTCATAGTATGAAAAAGCTTCTTTTTCTTTGAGGGCTTCCAATAGTAAATATCCATAACCATGTGGTTGCAATTATTTTTTTTTATTTTAATTTTTCCAAAATTTAAATTAAAAACAAATGCATTAGGTGCTGGGGTGATGGAGAGGGGGACTTCTGAAGAGACCATTAAAATAAAAATCAGGCAAAAATAAACATGCCTCAGACTAATACTTGAAAAATACCACTAGATGAGCTACATCCACGTGTTACAAAGTTTACCCCAAGATTTAACACAATATTAAATAGTTATTTTCCCTACACATGGTTGTATGACGGACCTCTTCAGGCAAGATGGCTAAGGCTCCCCTCTAATTAGTATGTCTGTTTGGCCTTTAGTCCCTTTCCATGATCTCTAACATGAGCTTCATAGGCTGCATGAACCTGTAGGATGTCTTACTTTCTGAACTGCTCCAGTGCATTGAGGAGGAAAACCAAAGGAAGATAAGGTAAAATGGAGGGCTCTCACACTGTCGACAGGAATATAGAAGATCAACTGCCATAGACATTCTGGTGATATGGGTGTGACATTCTGTACCTTGGGGGAGCACCCTGTAACCCCCATATTCCTCATTTATATATAATTGTGATCTTGCTTATAAAGCATGCCATGTGAATTATCAGGGAAAAGGTTATGATTGGCTGAAAGTTATTGTTCTATCTAAATAGTCCACTTTAGTTCATATGAAATTATGAGATTGTGTTGTATGGTTGTCACTAAAATAATGCTGAAATGAGCCAGATATTAGCTCTCCAGAGACCACAGCAAGGAAAGCAACCAATGCCTGGGTGGGGTGTCAAACAACCCGTCAACAGTCATTGTCCTGCAAGGGAGCTACAATTCAATGACTCACCTGCATAAGGCCATACGAGAGGAATTTCTCAACCTTGCCTGAGGACTCAGGAATGCCCATCAGACATGCCTGGACTTGTGTTCTCCAAGTATATTGGACTGAGGGTATAAAACAGAACACAGGGGCCCCATGCTTCTCCTTTCTCCTGCCCCTACCTATGCTGCAAGCAACAAGGACACTGAGAAGACTTAAGACTCCAACACAGGGCCGGCTCCAGGGTTTTGGCCGCCCCAAGCAGCCAAAACCAACCAACCAAACAAACAAAAAAGCCGCGATCGCGATCTGCGGTGGCAATTCGGCGGGAGGTCCTTCACTCCCAGGCGGAGTGAGGGACCGTCCGCCGAATTGCCGCCGAATACCTGGACGTGCCGCCTCTCTCCGGAGCGGCCGCCCCAAGCACCTGTTTGAGAAGCTGGTGCCTGGAGCTGGCCCTGCTCCAACAGAAGAGACTGGCTCAGGTTTCAAGGGTGAAATCTGTGTACTATGAACTGCAGTATCCAGTGGAGTGAGAAAAACTGCTTAATCTAGATGTTGCACAGTCTAATAGGGTTGAGAGTTTAGAAACAAGTAACACAATAAAAATGTATCGTTTTTCACCATAATGGCAGCTAAACACACACCTTTCATTGATCTGTTTGTCTTGGCAGGTGTGAGAATGAGGATTTGTCTGTGGGTGCTGTGTGTATATGTCGAAAACATTCAATATTACAGCTGGATGACATTTTTTCAGCAAATACTTTATAACCCTTATCACCATCCTCTCCCTCAAAAAACTAGTAAAACTAGTAAAATGGTAAAGGACAGGGGGTAAAACAAAGTCTTGCATCCCTGAAGCTGGTGTGTTTTAGAAAAGCTGAGAAAGCCACAAAAAGCCTGTTTGAACTAAAACAAAAAGCACAGGGAACAGAGGTCCCTAAACAAAATGCCCCCCAAAAAACCCAACACTTAAAAACCCTCCTAAAAGCCAGAGCAAGTTACAGATCAACAGTGGACCCTGAACGGCCTGTGCACAGGACACAGCAGTCTCTATGTCCAGCCACCATGGTCAACCACACACCCCAAAGTCTAATCCCTCCTGTCAGGGATCTGGCGTGGTCTATAATGGCTGCTCCCTACGGCCAATGGCTGGGTGTACTGCAAGGGGGGTGGGGGGGACCCAGGCCCACCCTCTACTCTGGGTCCCGACCCAGGGACCCTCTGGTGGCAGCCTCGCTGTCCTCCTTCTCTCCCCTCATCTGTCTGCTTCCCTGGGCCGCTTCCCCTACAGCCTCTTGCACCCTCTAGGCCCTTCCCTTCAGGGCCTGCAGCCTGGCAGGCCTCAGGCTAGAGCTCCCTTTTTGCTCCCCGAGCCTGGCTATCCGCGGTGCTAGTCTCCCTCCTCTGGAAACAGACCTTCCCCTGTCAAAGGCCTGGGACAGACTGCCTGCTCTCACCCTGAGCAGCCTTTTTATAGGGCTGAGCCTGGCCCTGATTGGCTGTCTCCAACCTGGGCCCTGATTGTCTCTCAATAAGCTCTTCTCCCATTGGCTGTGCATCTGCGCAGGCCCACTGGCCTGCCGCAGCCCATATTCTCAGGGAGTGGGGCAGCCGCACCACTACACACATACTGTCCCTCAAGTACTATAGTCTGTATACAGTTTTTACATTTAGAAGAAAGCTGTGTAAAATCACATGTAGGTGGACAGTTTTGCATAGATTACTTCTCTGAGACGACCCCCGTGCATTGTTTATTTACCAAACATATGAAATATCTTTCATTATTAAAAAAAAAAAAAAAAAAAAAAACACAGCTACACCAGTTTTCAATGGGAAATCACAATTGATGCATTGGCCTAAAATCCCCATTTTAGGATATTTGAGCACAATAATGTAATATTAGACATATACAACAATTCCAATAGGTCTTTGGGAGTAGAAAAATGTCTTAATTAGTCCTTCAGGTGTACCCTGTACATTATTCCATTTTTTTGGAAGCCACTTATTGGAAGATTTCACCTCAGAACCAAGCAGAAAAGGTGCCAAAAGAACAAACTTAAAGTACTAAATCAACCTTTTCTTAATTTAACTGAAAAAAAAATTGGACAATTTCAATTAATCTTTCACATTAGGATCAAGCTAAAGTCCTGATACATGAAATAGCATCTATATAAATTATAGTTTGAGGGATCTGGTTATGACCATATTGAGCTGATAGGGTAAAATGTTGACACATAAACACTTCCAACAATAAGAACCTAAATCATGTTTTATGACCTGAAGAAGAGAATTCCTATGGGAGTTGCATACTTCATGAAGAATTATGTAGTTGACACCTACTCAAAACAAATATATAACACAGGTAAGTTAACGCTGTTAACAACTGGTTTGGTGGAAGGCAACTGCCATACTACATTGTCCTTTTATATAAAAATCTGAAGGAGTTGTAATTTAACTTTAAGTTCTTAACAGTAAGTCTGGGAAATCCAGACCCCTGAGCAACACAGTTATACTGACCTAACTCCTGGTTTAGACAGCGCTATGTCAATGGAGGGCTTCTCAGGGAGATGGAGTACCTATGGTAATGGGAGAAGCTCCCCTGTCAGCGTAGGTAGCATCTTCACTGAAGCGCTACTGCGCTGCAACTTCGCCGCTGCAGCCTTTGAAGTATAGACAAGTCCTCAGCCATCATAATGTAAATACCAACTCTCATCCTGTCTATCTCCTGAGTTATACTTTGTGTGGACCATTTTAACTTTTGGCTGTCCCTTGGAAGGAAGGCCAGTCATGGGATTAAAGTTGTGGACTGGGACTCTGCAGACCTGCATGCCATTCACTCTCTCCCACAGATATCCTTTGTGACCTTGGAGAAACCGATTAGTATCTGTCTATGGTTCAGTTTCCGGTCAGTAAAAATAATGGGGAACTTCCCTGCCTCACACAGCTATGAAAATGCCATAGATAGATCACAAACTTTGATTGATGGAAGCATGTGGCTATATGATTGATGTGATTATGAACATTAGTGTGAATGCTTACATATTATAGGGATATTTACTCAAAGTATTTTCAGTTAGATTTAAAGCAATTAATTTGAGCATTTCTAATAGTCTTCATCTTTTAACAATGAGATTAAAAAGAGAGATTCCTTACTGTTTTTCTCTTCTCCTTTAATTGGGTTCATATTTATCTATTTATTTATGACATTTTGGCAATGAGTTTAAAGTAACTGATAGTTTCCTAGTTACATATTCCTAGCCTGTTGGCATTCACATTTGTGTATTTATTTATGTCATTAATTAAAATATTTTATTTGGTACCAATGAAATGAAATGTCTCATTTTCAATGGGTCTCCATGGGCACATCACAACGGGAGTACTAGCATACACTAAGGTATATTATACAATTAATACTAAATGACACTAAGCTACCAAGAAAAAAATCAATTACAATTTCAAAACCTGAGCTGTATATGCAACGAGAGTCTGACTACTTAATTGTCAGCAAGATATTTCTAAAATGTCTCAATACTAGCAAAAAATTAAATACATTTGGACCAAAATGTTATCGAAAAGATTGAACGTCTCTCCATAGAATCTGTTTTTCTGTAGTTGTCTTGGTATTAATGAACCTTGTAAATGTCGGCTCACTATTACCAGGACGTTTAAGTTTAGTTCAGTTATCTATTAATTTCACTTCTAAAGCCTCTCTCAGGCAGGCATCTTGGAGCATTTTGAAATGATCACTCAATTAAACAACTGCAACACTAAACAAGTATGCTTAATTTACAATAGTTTTCAGTATTTACCTATAGTATGGAAAAAAAGGGAAGGTATTTCTATTGTAGCCTCTGGCTACATGGGTAAAATTGGCAGTTTTGTGACTAACTGAATACATACATAAACTTGTTGAATGAGTATAAAATGAGTATAAAATAATTAATATAAAAATTAATGCACAGTTGTGGCTTCAGAAGTCAACAGAAAGACTCCTATTAGCTTTATTGTCTTCATTAGGCACCCAGTGAGAGCTCAAATTATCAAGACCATAAATGCATTGGACTGAGTGTTGCGTGCATCTCTAATTATAAGAGCAAAGTTATTTTGAAATAACAAAGCACATAAGCTAGGTGTCTCTATTTATTCAATGTATTTATATATGAAAGCAATTTTAATTTCTTCAAATGCTGACAGCAAAAATCTGCCATTATTTACATTCAGGGTTTGTCAAGGGAATATTATTTCAATACAACAAATCACTCAAGCATGTTTGTACCTTTAGGTACATGAAGAGTCCACTGAAGTTATGCATGTGCTTAAATGGTTGGCTGGATCTGGATTGAAGAAAGCAAAATTTGCTACACTGTATCCATATTTCCCCCCCTCAATTTCCTATAAATTCACATTATTGAGTAATGCATTTGATTTTTAATTGTTTTGGTACCAGTATCAGTCTAAATACCCCTATTGCTTAAAAAAAAAAAGCCATAAGCTCTTTTGTGTCCTTAAAATGTGAGGACCTAAATTTTCATCTACAAGATGACACCTCCTTTATCCAGTAGCATCCTGAGGGATTTGTTCATTAATAGAGCCGGTCAAACTAGTCACTGCAAACAATTTAACTGACAAACTTAAAACATTTTCTGGTCATGAATTGTGATTGAACAAAACACTTTTTACAATAAATAAACTATATTTTTAAAAAATTGCTTGGCAGTTTTTATGTGAACAAATTTGAACTATGGATTTTTTTCCACTCACAGTTTGTAGTGAGCATGTATTCAATTAATAGATATTCAAACTCACCATTTGAAATTTTTGTCTGGTATTGTTTCTGTTCCCTGATAGACAACTTAATCTTCTGTCTCAAAGACATTTCAGTTAATCATGAAATTAATTTAATTTCCTGATGAAACAAGCTTCTGCTTGAAATTCACTGTCTGAACAAAAATTTCAGTCAGTCAAATATTTGTGAACAGCAAATATTAAAAGGAATCAGCATGCCAAGTCAAAACCCAAATTCTAAATTAGCAGACTGTTTGCAAGCAGGTTGTTAACATAGTCAGCCTCCTCTTTTCAGTACTGACTCAGACATGCCTGACTGACTGACTCCTGAAGGATCAGCCCCACCACTTGCAATACTATATTGGTCAAACTACATCACTCATAGTTACTGCCTCTCAGGGACATGGATGACCTACACCAATGGGAGAAGCTCTCCCATTGGCATAGGAGCATATTCATGTAAGCGCAGCAGCTGCATCAGTGCAGCATTTTAACTGTAGACCTTCACCTAGAAAAAGATTTAAAATGAGAAGACATGAGACTAGTAAAATTAGAAAGGCAACATACCCAAAAGTAACTGGTTGGCTGAGAAATCGATAAAGATAAAACTGATGACAATGAAATAAAATTCTGCACAAATAAGTGTAGACCCATTTAACATTGAGGTATTAATTGTGAGTAGAGGATATTTAACATAAAAAAAATGTACATTTCAACTGAAAGACTAAAACAAATAGAGTACAATTGCATGCGCAATAGGTCATGAAATGCATAAACATATAAATGTATTCTGTTTAAGACTATTAATCTACATAACTCCATAATCAACACAAAATACAGGTTGTAAAAACTTATTCACCCTTATCCTGGAAATGTATCCACATATTATTCCTACTCATTCAATCATATTTGAAATTTATGTTTTAATTTTTCATGCCAAGGATAACACAACACAGACCACAAATCAAAACAAATATTTAATATGGCAAGAGAACCATCTATTTGGTGGGGCGGGGGAGAGAGGGAAGGAAAAGCTTGGTGGGGGGAAAAGTGGATTTCATGGACGCTGATAGTTCTCCCTTTACAGGGTTAGAACTCTGTTTGGCATAAGGTGTTTTTTTGTTTTTAATAATCTACAGTATTTTTCAGGTACTCTCTATGGTACCTAATCCATCAGACAAGAATTGGCTTCAATGCCTTTTTACAAAATTTCTAACATGTTATATAGATTTGCATTCAACACTTTGGTAATACATGCTGTGTGTCACTCAGCATTCCCAAAGGCATCCATGGATCTGTATTAAAGTGCTTTAATATTAGACCAAAGTCCTTCAACAGATGATGATGAAGAAAAAGAAATAAATTAAAGGAGCCATAAATGTGAAAGTGATGCATCAGTCTCACATGAAAGATGTTTTACCATCTTTTCTTTTAAAATCAATAATCTACTAAGTAGGTACAGTATTCTGTACTGCTCTATGTCTGGATACTTCAAAAGGGATGGAAATATGTTTCATGCATGAGTCTTTATTTGGAACTATGGATTGCTTTTTAAATCTATATAATTGTCCTCGGGGTTTTTTTTTTACTTTCAGTTGTATTTGTTACTTGTTCAGTTTTATTTTCCTTTCTTCTACTAAGATGGGAACATCTCAGTATTTCTTGCATCATCTATTATTCCATATTATTGCTAAATAGGTCCCTCTCGCATCTCCAGTTTAGGCTCAGTAATTACAAGAACTCAGAAAATACTGAGCTTGAGCTTTCAGCAAAGCAGAAAAGTGGATTGTTCCCCAAGTGGTTTCTGCTAAAAGTAAGGAAGGAAATTGAGGAAACCAGACACTTAAATTTTACACCACTAAGCCATATTTTGCTAAGTCATATTTTGTTCCGTGTGACCAGAGACTACTTTGCTAGCTCCCTACTGTGGAGAAATTTCGTATGTTGATTTATTTATGGTCCTGTTTCTACTTTTAATTTTCAAAATTAGGATTTTTTTTAAAAAGAATTGCTTTAGAATAATTGGGTTTAAAAGTCTGTTCAAGTAGCCTGTAGTCACATTATTTAAGACTAAGATACTCTCTGAAGTACTCCTGTTCTTTCTCTGAATTCAAATGCTAAACTAGGTCATGATTGGTAACTAGTTGAACAAGAGACTCAAGAAAAACACAACCTCCTAGCACTTCAATGGATGTCATTCTTCCTTCCTTAAACCCTGATCCTGTAAACCCTTATGTATGTGATCAAGTTTCTGCTTTGGAATAATCCCGTTGATTTCAAAATATAACTTCAGAAAGAACTGAAATCAAATTCCTAATAAGATGGTAAACATACCTATTCTCTGGGTTCTTGCTTTGGTCACACAATTGAGGATAGATTAATAAGAATACAGATGGACTGTAACTTTTTTTTTTCATTTCATGTATTTCACTCTGCATTGGACAGACAGTGTTGAATTTACAAAGACTATGATAAACTGCTTCATTTTAAGTGTTAAAGTGATAAGACCTGCAAACTTTTGAATTCACTTCAGTGGAACTGCAGGTCTGTGTCAACAACAGCATTTACATAACTGTTGTAGGATAGGGGCCTTAATATGGAACCAACACCGCAGCCTGGTATCTTTTGAACAAGATATTTAAACAAGATAATTAAAAATTCCATTGCACTTTTCATAAGATTAGCTCTGGCACCCTTGCCAAATTCCTTTCTGGATTATTACATTTTGCCTTCCTAAATTTCTAATGTAATTTGAATTTGATATGATATTCTTCTCTACCGCCTAGCCTAAACTATTATGTAGCATTGCTCTGTGCCACTATGCAGCTGTCACATCCCATCCCTGTGGAGGGTGAAGCAATTCTGATAATTTGGAAAGTGCTTTGGGATGAAAATAATTACTGTATATCACTTTTATTACTATGTACAAGACAAAGGTGAGAATATTTGCCTTTCAACTTACCTTATGCCATATCACAATGAATATTTTTGAGAAATAAAATGTAGTGATCCTATTGAGTGAAACAGCATTAACATGTGGCTTATGTGATACATAACAAAAGCCAGAAGTTTACTTGTGTCACAATGTTGCCGGCACAGAGTGCCCGAGGACAGCAACAGCGGGGTTCGTTGCCCGGTGTGCTTCGCGCCAATAAAACAATCAAAGTTTATTTGGGATCCCAAAGCGGTGCTAGGAGACAGGCACGTCTCAGATCAAGCACACTGAGACAAACAGTTTTCCCTTTTTATTCTTTTGCAGCTAGGCTTCACCCCCCCCCCTTCACCCACCCAACCCCGCTTTCTCCTATAATAGTTTACTTTAAGCAAGTAGCAAGCAATTACATTTAAGCAGTTATGTCATCTTGGTGGCTATAAGTCCAGCTTGTTAGTAGCTCCTTTAAACCATTATCGTGTCCTTTTTCCCTTTGAACTGTTATTTTCCCTTCAGCCAGAAACATGCAGGCCTCATTATTACCACTTGATACCGGTGTGAGCAGGGGGTTGCACACAGATAACTGGTTGCTTACACATTCCAATTGCACCTGGCTTGTGAGGTCGATTAGAGTTTAAACATGGGAGAAGTTTGGTTCTTTTGGGCCTAGTGCAGGAAGGCTTCATTGACACTAGTGGCCTTCCACCCTCCCGAGTTACCTAGGGTTATGCCTAGCGACACCAACATCAACAACAACTTTAGTCTTTAATGCCTAAATTTTGTAGTTTATCATAGAGCTTGGTAATTGCTACATTGTCTGTCCTATGCAGACTATAATATAAGATGAAAAAGTGTTAGGTGGCCATCTGTACTATTATTATTATATTCCCATTTGTGCAACTAAAGTAAGAACCCAGCTAACAAGAATGTTTTCCCTCTTAATAGATTTTTGATTTCAGTTCTCTCTGATGTCAATTTTTCATGAACTTTGCTCATATTAAGTGATTGGGAGTTTACTCCTCCTATAGAGAGGTCTTAATACTGTAGTGCACAATGCAAACACAAGAAGGACCATCAGAAGCATCATTTAAGGACACATTTTTTTTTGCCTGTGGTAAATTCTCTGTGTGCAGTTTAAAGGTGTTTTGTTTTAAAATATGAAAAAGAGGCATGAATTTCTAAAATGAACAGGACATCACACCTTTTTTTATACAGTAACTGTCTAATGAGGACAATGCAAATAATGGAACTCAGCAAAATACACTGAGATACTTTACTAAAGCCAGTTGAATGCTTTTAAAAATTGCTAATATTTTAATGACTATATGACAGGGTCCCTCCATTGTTATTCCAGAGGTAATTTTTGTTGGTTGTGGGTGTTTTGATGACTACTGGTTTATTCATGAAAGAGACAAGGACAGTCAGAAATTTGAAGGAAGACATAAAAAGGGGGAAAAGAAATTGAAGTACAGAGACAGAAAAGAAAAGAGAAAATGGAATACTATGGAGGAAATGAGGAAAATACAAAAACTGAGGCCTAACAACTTTAGGATTACACATTTAAAAAAGTATGCTAAAGTTAAATTTCTAAGGCAGATCAAAAAACATTGTCTATTAATTTTTTTGAACAAAATGAAAAACATACATTGTTTGAGAATTCACTGGGTTTTTATTTTCCATTTG
This sequence comes from Chrysemys picta bellii, assembly GCF_011386835.1. Classification (NCBI taxonomy): domain Eukaryota; kingdom Metazoa; phylum Chordata; order Testudines; family Emydidae; genus Chrysemys; species Chrysemys picta. The sequence goes on from NC_088792.1 coordinate 194,586,682, forward strand.
TCAATTAAATGAATCAGAACAAAAATGTTTGTTTCACTTAGTTTTAAATTGAAAATGTTCATTTCCTTTTGACTTATCTCTCTCCTATTTTCCCCCTTCTTTTCCAGAGAGGGGAGTAGTAAGGGGAATAAAAGAAAAACACAAAAATAATTGAAAGGAAAAAACAAACATTCTACTCAAATTGTTTCAATGAAAAAAAAATTTCCAAAAAGAGCTATTTCCCTTGAAAAGCTGGGTTTTTGTTTGTTTGTTAACTAGCTCTATTTTTTTAGATTTTATTTTATGACCCTGGCAGTAAAGGCAACTGAAAGGAAGAGGAAGAAACTACTTGTGGGCACGTGGGTGGGGAATATTCAAGTTGATTGTGACCAAAGAGAAGAGGGATCGAACTAGCATTCCTATTTTTCCAGTTCAGTCAATGCATATAGACGACTGGAATATCACAGAGGAATAAACTGTCTTTATGTAGAGAATAAAAAAAGTCAACAGCTGAACAACTCCTAAAGAACCAACATACCCTTTCCCTAAAATAATAAAAACTATATTTCCTAAAAGTAATAAAAATGAGGGATGGGGTGAAAAATCCAGAAAATAAAAGGAAGAAGTATTGTCTTCTGGTTTAGAACAGAGGACTGAGCATCAAAGAACTCCCGGATCTATTTCTGGCTTTGACACTGTCTTATTGAGTGACCTTGGGAGAGGTACCTACCCCCTCTGTGCTTCTATTTCCCCATCTGCAAAGAGTGAGCATTAATATTTACCACCTACTTCTCAGCGCTGTTTTGAGGCTTGCTTAATGTCTGTAAAGTGCTTTGATATTCTTAGACAAAAGACTTCATGGCCTTGATCCTCCGCTGCAGCTGAGGAACACTGTTTCAGCTGAGAAAGCAGGTTTTAAGTCATTTTTACACTTCCCCAGTCATGGGGCATTCCAGATCCTGGGCCAGTCTGTCATAAACTAGACCCAAAAGAGACCAGCAGAGCATAAGACAACACTGGCCATGCTCCCATTTTCCCAGCTACACCACCAACACTACCCCAGAATTCCTGTGTGCAGTGAAAATCCTGCAAATGTCCTGAGTAAGTACAAATGAGTACATAAAGCCACCTTAATGCACCAGAGAAACTGGTGCCATGCTTACAAAATAATACATTATTACTATTGCTATTATTAGAGACAGAGACTTATCCCCCTTAATGTAGCACATGATGTGAATGTATGGTACATTTTGCAATGAATCATGTATTTTGTATACAGCAGCTAATAGTTCTGAAACAGGTATTATTAACATTTGCTTGAAGTTCTTGCTGAGCAGGGCAAGTATTCAGGCTGGAATTTCTAACGGAGCTTAAGAGTTCAGCACCCAAGAACTATTGAACTCCAATGTTAGTTGGGTGCCTATGCCCCTTATGCTTGTTTGAAAATCCCAGCCTTACATTTTAGGTTTACTGCGTGTATTTGGAAATTAAAAAAAAAACAAAAAACAAAAAAAAACAACTCTGTACCTGAGACAGCTGATCCAACAATGGATGTTTAGAGACACTAGTTCCTCAGGAAACATATATTCAGCATTAGACTGGCCCTGCATTTGTTTCAATTTCCCTTTTCTTTCTCACTTTTCCTTTCCAACTATAATATATTATTATATGATCAGAACATATAAAATCTCATGACAGTCTGATTTGCATCACATGTATTTTTAAACAATGTATAAATATGTATGAAATGGATATAGCAAATTAGCTGCATCTACTAAGTTTGTTTTCCTATATTTTAGTTTCGCCTCTCTATCTATAACCATATATAAAAGAGAGAAAAAATACAGGGAAATATACCTCCCTATATATATCTGCAAATGGAACTAATCAATATACTTAATATGCATTCATATTCATGCTACATACTTGAGACAAATAGCAAACAGCTTATGTAAATAGTCACAGAGTTAGACAGCAATCAAAATAGAAGTTACAGTGTGTGTTCTGACCCACCGTTCCCATACAAATCCCACCTCATTTAGAGCCGCATTCTGATACCCTCTCTCATGTACATGTGGTATTTTTCTTTGTGATTATTTCAATGGAAGTATTGAAAACAACGGGACTACTCACCTAGTTAAAGTTAAGTGCTTTGTTGAATCAGAGTCAGAGTAAGCACTACTCAGCTGGTAAAATTTTAGCTTCATTAAAGTCAATGGTTCACTCTCCGTGGACTTCCATGGGGCCAGGATCTTATCCAACATGAGTAATGGTATCAGAATCTGGCCATGAGAAGAAGTTGCAGGATCAGACCCCAAAAATGGATACCTGAGGACAAATTGTGTTTTTAAAAAATCCCACCAAATCCCTCTTCCTACAATGTCATGGAAACCACAAAGTGATTTTTCATGTAATACAAAATGCTAGGTAGATTTCTCCCCTCCGCACCCCTACCAGAATACCAAAAGCTGTTGAACTGTAATATGGACCAACAGATAGTGAATTTTTAGAATTAAAAAAAAAAGATGCAGAAATGACTTCCTATTTTCTATCACCCTTAGATAATTAAAAAGAAAGAAAGAAAGAAAGAAAGAAAGAAAGAAAGAAAGAAAGATATTTTTCCCCATCTGAGAATCTACAGTTTCATTTTTCAACCAAGCATATATTTTTATGGCTGAATTTTAAACTTCTTGTAATACAAGTCTTCAATTGTAACACAAATACACTGTTATATTGGAAAGAATATCACCAGGACAACAACTGCTATTCTTCTCATTAGCTGTTTGAGCCCAAGCATATTGATTCAGTGAGCTCAGCCTGACAAATTAGGATGTACTAGTTGAAGAAACTAAAAGTGTGTGCTTAAAAAATGCACATCTTATTGAATTACTATTAGAGCGGTAACCCTCACTAACACTTACTTATAATAATGAATCAAGAATAAGGAAAACTGTTTGAACAAGGGTATAACTGCCAGCTAAACATACAGTCAAAACTACTTTGCACTAAACAGCGACGACTAGCTGTATAATTGGATAGTCTAATTTGACAGCATGTGTACTGCAGTGAGCTTGAAAGATCTATCAAGTGTTAATTCTATCTTGGAAAGTAATCCTTATGAATAGCCCTTCAAGTTTGGGTATTTTTTTAGAAGGAAAATTGATCATGGCATTTACAGTCCTAGCTATTGGCATTGTGTCATAAAAAAGCAAGCCAACTTGAAAGATGAATCATATGCAATTTTTCTGTCATGACTATTGATTATCTTTCAACCTATAAAGAGCATGTAAGGTTAAAAAGCACTTAAAGATTTATTACTTCTATTGATCCATCTTTTCTGTAGTGATGAAAGCAAACATAAATCCTTGTTCTGAATGATACAGTAAATGTGATTGCTTAAAGGAATTAAAAGCAAGTTAAACATAAGAAATTAACACACTAAAATCTTTAGTGTAAAAGAATTGAATGAGTGTCATTAATTTGCTATGCTCATATGAAAGGGTTTAATAAATATTTTGATGTGGAGAATGTCAGACTTTATGCAAATATAACTTTAAACCTCATTTCATGTAGAAGACTGAAAAAAAAAAGAGTCATCTGCATTCAAACCAACCTCAGGGAAAAAAAATCTATACACCATTCTTGCTGAATTTTGTTGGTGTGTTTCAGTATTTGCTAACACTTTGTACAGAAGTAAGGCTACTAAAAAGTGTAAAAGAACTGGAAAAGTCTAATTATGTGGCAACAAATTTGGGTTAACTACTTTAAGAGGTTTCATATTTTGGAAACTATTCTTCAAGAAAATAGGCAGAATTCATTTTAGGATACAATGGATCCTAAATACAGGGCACAAAAATTGAGTTTTCTTCATGCTTATGTCTTATCTATATATAAAACTTTTATCTTATACTAGTATAGCTATTCCCTTATGGAAAGGGGAATAAGCTGCATCGGTATAAGGCACCATAATAATAGAATTACTGCATCTCCACTATAGATCATACTGATATAACTATTTCATTAAACAAACAAAACAAAATGCACTCTTTACCAAAGTAGTTATACTGACACAAAATCTGTGCGTAGACCAGGCTTTCATGAATGCCAAATTTTTTTAAAATGCAGGAAATTGAACTTCGTATTTCAACATTTTAAAAAAAAGAGAACTTCAGAGCACCATATTTATATTAATTAATTATGAATTATATTATTATTATTATTATTGACTCTCCATGTTACCCACACCTAAAGACCTGCCAGTATCTAATCAATTTAATTCCTTTCTCTTTACACCATCTTCTAATTCACACATTAATTCCTTGTGATAGAGTTACAATTATGGAGTGTCCCCTTCTAGCATGGGGTGGCCCTGCAGATAGACTAGCCTCAGTTTCCCTTTCTCAGGAGTCCTAAAGAATTCTTCTCCAACACAGACTGGAATATGTGACAGGTTAATTAATTAATATAGGCACCTCAAATGACAAAATACAGTTCAATACAATAACTCAAAAGGTTTAGGCTGCACCGCCTTCTGTGACTCCCAGGTTTTTTATCAGTCTTAATCAACCTCTTCAGATTGGAGGGCTCTTCTCAGGCTTACTCCTGGAGACCCCTATTAGAGTAGCTGAGGAATTACTAGCCTTCTCTATTTTTATCAGAAGGTGGGTCCCATATAAATAGTTTGTCTCCCCATTTCACCTTCATCTCTTTCTATTACAACATTGGCTTCCTCAACAGGAGTATTAGGCTTCCAGTTCTGAAGTACAGAGTGCTCTACAATGCTCTTGTATATAACTCAGCACCTCTGGCCTCGATTTAATGTACTTAGGCTCTGACAGCCACGAGCTGCTTGCACCAGGTACACACACAGGCCCCTCGGCACAATGTAATTAGTTGTACATTATGGACTCTGTGCAATAAATTGGATATCACCCACCTGGATTGATCTGTTTCCCCCCCCCCCCCTCCACAGTCAAACACAAGTTATTATTTTATGACTGGATTCTTGACTGTCCTAGGTTTTATGTTTAAGATAAAAGCTAGAGTTTATTTGCTTGTTTTATATACTTCATTTTAGTCCACTAATAACTGATCAGCTTAATCTCCTGCACAATCTGTATTCTGCCATTAACTTTTAAACAGTATTATTTAATGTAGTAAAGCATTTTAGCATACAGTTTACATTATGGATGCTATATAAAAATAATGCAATTGTGTATACCATTGTCCTTTTCTTCTCTTACTAGAGTTCAAGAGCTCAAACGAAGCAACATGTACACAATATCCACCCAACCTGGGCCTAATAAAAGTCTCACATCCCTGCTGTGTCGTTCCCAGCTTCCTTCACAAAAGGATGTTTTTTTATATACACAAAGAAGGGAGTTTAATCTTGGGTAACTGGTAATGGCTAAGAATACAATTCTGTCATGGAAATCACAGATTCTGTGACTTTCCAGGACCTCCATAACTTCTTCTGGGGCCAGGCTGGAGCAACTGCCGGCTCCGGGGCCACTGGAATAGCAGCCGACAGCCCACCAGAGCAGTGGCCGGGGTTGGGTCAGCCCCTCTGGGGCTGGAGCAATGATAATCAGTCCCTGCCCCAGGAGCAGTGGTGGGGCTGAAGCAGTTGCAAGCCCCCAGCAGCACTCTATTTGTCCCCCCACTCCCAGGGTAAAAGTCAGGGATAGGTCACAGGCTACCTTGAATTTTTTTTTATTGCCCGTGACCCTGTCCCTGACTTTTACTAAAAATACCCATGACAGAATCTTAACCTTAGGAATGGCATATAGAACCTTACCCTGTCCTATTAGTCAAAGGTATAAATTCAACTTAGGCCATTAAGCATCAACTGTTGATAGGAGTGGCTGTGACAGTCTGTACCCTTATGTTCACCCTTTTTACAAGGCTATGATGAATTTTGTACAAAGTATGCTTTGTGAGGTATCATTTGAAAACTCAAGTTGCTGGTCATTATTTTCCTGGTAAAATATGTGTGCCAACACTGTATGTAAAGTTATAAGATTCTACTGTATGTTTTCACTGAGAATGCTCCAAGTTTAGAAAAACAGGCATAAACTAGTTCCTCAAAGACAAAATGAAATCTGGTGCCTCAGCCAGGTGTTAACAAAATCAAATGGACCAGCACTTGGTTAAGCGGCCATTCCTTGGGAGGAAGAAGGGTGTGAGCAAGAAATATACATGTTGGCAAAAAATCAACTGGAAGTTCCCATCTTCTAGACTTGCTGTGTCCTGAACCATAGCTGGAAATGATTCTCGAAGAGGACGAAAAGATATAAAAATGAGGAACAGAGGCCCCAGATTATCTCTCCTCTCTTTATATTAACATATATACATCTATAGAACAGAGCATAGCATGAAAAGGAAGCAGGCAAGCTTCCTACACTATGCTTCCTTTTCATGCTGTACCCTGTTCTATAGATGCATACATATTAATATAAAGTATCATGCTCTAGCAACTTCTGTATGCATGGACTGCCAATCCAGCATGTTTTACAAGCTTTGAATTCACTTTATAACACTATAACAAGGTTTACATACAACACTATCAGATTGCCTGGGATATCTTTGTTTAATTATTAGTCCTCAATTATTTGTCTTTGTAAGTGTGACCCTGGGAGCCCCTCAATGCCAACTGGACCCTCTACCCTGTAACTCACATCAGGCATGTCATTCTCAGTGCCTCCAACACACTGTTGTCATAATATGTATCTCAATGGTACCGTGTAAGGTATCATATGTAAACTGGTGACACGCTGGTCACAAAAATCATGGTGTGATGCATGTACAGGTTATGTACATAGAGTTATAGATGTGTGCTGGAAATACATTCTTAAAATGTATTTGGAAGACAGTGCATAAACCCAGTGTTCCCTACACGAAGGAATGCGTATTTACCTGTCTGACTGGCTTGGTTACAGGCAGGGAATAATGAAAGTATATTTACATATAAAGTAAACAAAGCTATCAACTAAACAAGCTCGGAAGAAGACCATTTAATTAAACAGGGCAGGGAACAGACTCTGTACCTCAGGAATCCTTCATGACTCTTGAGACAATGGACATTGGGAAACATAAGGGAAGCAAAAAGATCTTTTAGGGATCCATAACCAAAGGGACATAGGGTACAGCACTCTTTGAGCCTATGAATGTTGGATCTCCTAGTCCGGAGGTCTGGGGATGCTGGTAACTTGAAGAAAGAAAGAAAACTGCTTAGGTAGACATTGTGAATTGCTAAGATTAAGCTTCAGTCACGAGAAATCATGTTTTATTTTGTTCTGTCTAATCAAACCTGTCTCTCTTTCTTTTGCTTAGTATCTCTTACATCTGTGTTCTTTGTTAATTAACTTTTTCTTGTTTTATTACAAAACCATATCACTACAGTATTAAAGTTAAGTGTGAGGCTTCAGCTAACCTAATAGGCTGATATGTTCTCTGTCTCTTTGGAGGCAGCAAATTTAATTTCTATGAGTGTCCAGTGAGGGGGAGTAGACACTGCCAGGAGATGTCTCTGGGGATCTTGGGAAATGGGGTTCACAGATTGTTACCATCAAGGAAAAGTTTTGAATGGCAGAATCCTGAGGAGTTTGCTGGCAAGACAGGCTTGGCAGCTGACATTGAGAGCTTTGCTGATGCTAAGATCTCACTCTTGCTAAGGCAGAAAGATAAAACTTGCAGTTCTAGGTGTCCTGAGCATGATGGCACAGTAAGCAACAAACTATGCAAAAAGGTAAAGTATAAAAAAAGCTAAAAGGGATTCATATCTAGTAGGGATGTGTCTTTTCTACCCAAGCCTGTCAAATTCTTTTAACTGGCTGAATGCTCACTTATTGAATTTCTGAAACTCATTGAATTTGTACAGAATAACTGCCTGCAGAGAAATTAGTTTTTGCTTAGAAAAAAAAATCACCATACATAAATGTTCATCTATCCACTTCACCAGCTACCTATCAGTATTCAAAGGCCTGACCTTCATCTAACCAATAGGAAAAAACCTGAAGATGCTTGTTTTCTCAAGACTTATGCATCAAAGTGACATTCAACACACTGTTTTTTTGTTTTGTTTTGCCAAGTAAATAGGTATTGTAATTATCCCTTCTATGCTACCAGACTCCTTAGATATTCTGTATGCATTTAGTTGCACTGCCCTGTAGAGAGCATTAATTCTGCGAAGCTAAGAATGAGTCTTATAATAATAGTTAACCTTAAAGTTTAACCTACAGTAGCTGCAGAAAACCTGGTCCAGTCCAGTTTGACTTGACTCTCTATATTCAGATTATCTTGGCTCTAAGAATCAAAGCATGCACTGAGCCATGGCAATCCGTATATTTACTAAATGACTAACAGGATTTATATTAATACATTCTCCCTACCTTGGATCTCCCTGATCCATCTCACATACACAGTATAGAAAGCTGTTAGAGCTAGGCACTCATGCTAAGCTTGAGATATCACTGATTGACTTACAGAAGGTGGACAGAAAGAGAAAAAGAAGTAACATTTCATCTTAAATAGGTTTAACATAAGGCTACAGAATAGGCACTCAAGTCCTTTTTTTACTATTCTCATGTTAAAGAGTTGCTTTAATACTGGCTGTCACTCTTTGAATATCAGAGCTGATAAAACACTCAATTGAGTTTCTGTCCCACTATATTTCTAGATAATCTTTTCTAGTACTAACTGTGAATGAACAAAATAGCCACTAGGGGTTATGAACAAAGAACATTCATTAATTACTGTGCTGGACTAGACTTGTTTTACTGTAAATAGAGTATGATCTCATTTAGTAAAGAGACCGGTAATCTTTATCTTTATCTTTACACTTTCTAAATACACTTAATAAAAAAAATCCTCATATTTCCTTAATTCGAGTAGTTCAAGAAGTGCCATGCCAAATCTGCTACAACTGTTGTACAGTACTTGCATTCTTAATTTAATTTCATAGTTATCTGTATGTATTATTTAGTCATGCTTTTTCAAAGTTTTCCACACATTTGTAGTAACTGTTTCTAAATAATTGGCCAGATTTCCTCCTGCACCATAATCCACTTGGCTCAGGGCAGAGGGAGGGCCATCAGGAATCCAATTATTACCCCTTGATTTACTGAGATATTTTGGCCCCGACATGAACTGGCACAGTCTAAAAGCTGCTGTCACAAAGGGTACGTCTACACTTACCGCAGGGTCCGGCAGCAGGCAATCGATGTTCTGGGATCGATTTATCGTGTCTGGTTTAGACGTGATAAATCGATCCCGGATCGATCCCGGAAGTGCTCGCCGTCGACGCCAGTACTCCAGCTCGGTGAGAGGAGTATGCGGCATCGACGGGGGAGCCTCCCTGCCGCGTCTGGACCCATGGTAAGTTCGGACTAAGGTACTTCGAATTCAGCTACGTTATAAAGTGGGGGGTTAGTGGGGACCAGGCCTCAGGCAGCCTATGGAGTGGGATTTTCAAAATCAGTCAGAATAGGCATACCTCTGCTCCCACTGAAGTTACTGTAGAACTCTCGTTGACGTAAGTAAGAGCAGAGGCAGGCTAACAGTCAGTATAACTGAAAAGCCCACCCAACAGCCCAAGGAAACATATGCTAGCAAAACATTGTTAGGGTGGAGCTGCGCTCTGCTCTACCCCCTTCCTGTCCTTCCTCAGAGAATCAGAAATATAGGGCTGGAAGGCACCTTGAGGCAGGACCAAGTATAACGAGATCATCCCTGACTGGTGTTTGTCTAACCTGTTCTTAAATTTGAAAACCTCCATACAACTTCCCTTGGAAGCCTATTCCAGTGTTAAACTAGCCTTATAGTTAAAAAGCTTTTCCTCACATCCAGCCTAAATCTCCCTTGCTGCCGATTAATCTAATTCCTTCTAGTCCTACCTGCAGTGGATGTGAAGAACAATTGATCACCACCTTCTTTATAACAGCCTTAACATACTTGAAGATTGTTATAAGGTCCTCCCCTTTGTCTTATTTTCTTCCTCAAGACTCAACATTTCCAATTTTTTAAATCTTTCTTCACAAGTCAGGTTTTCCAAACATTTAATCATTTTTGTTGCTTTCTTCTGGACTTTCTCCTGTGTATTCATATCTTTCTAAGGCCTTGTCTACACTTACTGAGGGTTCGATGCGCAGGGATCAATGCATCGGCGGTCGATTTAGCGGGTCTACTGAAGACCCGCTAAATCGACCGCAGATCGCACTCCCATCGACTCCTGTACTCCACCTGAATGAGAAGCGCAAGGGGAGTCAATGGGAGAGCGTCTCCAGTCAACATCGCAAAGTGTGGACTCCGCGGTAAGTAATCTAAGTACATTGACTTCAGCTACGTTATTCATGTAGCCGAAGTTGCATAACTTAGATAGATCTCCCCCCGTAGTGTAGACAAGGCCTAAGTGTGGTGCCCAGAACTAGACAGTACTCCAGCTGAGGCCTCACCAGTACTGAGTAGAATGTGTTCTCCTGCATCTTACATAAGACACTCCTGTTAATAAACTGCAGAATATTAGCCTTTTTTTGCAGCTGCATCTCATTGTTGACTCATATATAATTTGTGATTCACTATAACCTCTAGATACTTTTCAGCAATAATACTGCTGACCCAGTTATTCCCCATGTTGTAGCTGTGCATTTGATTCATCTTAGTGTACTACTTTCCACTTATCTTTATTATCTTGTTCTCCAATTTCTCAAGGTCAATTTGATTTCTAATCTTGTCATCCAAAGTGCTAGTATCCCTTCCCAGATTGGTGTTATTGGCAAATTGTATAAGCATATTCCCCACTTCCATTATCCAAGTAATTAATGAAAATCCTGAACAGTTCTGGACCCAGGAGAGACCTCTGTGGCATTCCAGTAAATATATTCTACCCCTCATCCCTGTTTGACAGTGAACCATTAATAACTACTGTGATACAGCCTTTCAGTTTCACACCCATCTTATAGTAATTTTATCTAGACAATATTGCTCTAGATTCCTTATGAGACTGTTATGTGGGATGGTGTCTAAAGCCTTACTAAAATCAAGATCTATTACGTGTACAGCTTCCCCCCCTACTCACTAGGCCAATAACCCTGTCAAGGAAGGAAATTAGGTTAGGTTGTTTTTGACAAATCCATGTGGCTGTTACTTATAACATTATTATCCTCTAGGTGCTTGCAAATTGATTGCTTAATAATTTGTTCCAGTATCTTTCCAGCTATGGAAGTTAAGATCACTATAATTTCCTGGATCCTCTTTGTTCCTCTTTTTAAAGATAGGTGCTATGTTAGCCCTTCACCAGTTCTCTGGGAATTTATCCATCCTCCATGAGTTCTAAAAGGTAACCGTAAATGGTTCTAAGTTTGCTCCAGCTAGTTCCTTCAGTACCCTATGGTGAATTTCATCACATCCTGCCAACTTGAATACATTTAACTTATCTAAATATTCTTTAAGCTGTTTTTTCCCTATTGTCATTTGCATTGCTGCTTTTTGGTTGTTAATATTAATTGTGTTAATAATCTGGTCACAATTTACCTTTTTACTGAAAACTGAAGTAAACTAAGCACTTAACCTTCAGACATCTTGTTGCTGGCCATTATTAGCCCTCCTTCCTCACTAAGAAGACTAAATTCCCTAACTATTACATCCGCATCTCTGATCTCATGTCTTCTTTCTGTCCCTTAAGCTCCCTGAACTTCTCCCAAACTCCTCATTTTTCACCTGCATTTCCCCGCCCCAAGTATTTTCTCATACTTTGACAACCTTCATCTCTTTCTTTACCAAATGTCCACTCTTTTTTCCTTCATATAACTTCTCAAAACACACTTCATCAATACTCCCTTCCATCTTTTCTTCCCTCAAAATCTCCCCACATCCTCCCATTCCTGAAACATTAATCTATGTCTTTTCTGGCCTTTTGTCCATTTACAGTGAATGGTCCTTGGCGTAACTGGATCTTTCTATCTGTTTGTAAAGCACCATGTAAAATTTATACTGCTAACATCTTGGTATTTAATAAAGAAAATATATAATACAACTAAAGCATAATGGACCAAATCTTTGTCCAGGTGGTCAGTTGGCAACATGACTAAGCACAACTACAACTGGGCTCTAAATTTGTGGACTGCTGCTCATACCTTGATAAGGGAGGCCAGACTTCATATCTTCACCCCTCTGTTATATATGGCAATAGGAACTCCAGGAGGTGATATTGGTAGAGATATGCTTCTGTTTTCTCAGTGACAGATGGTGAAACAATAAGGGGTTAAGTTATCTCCCTAACCCCTTTCCCTCAGAGAGATATTTCTGCCAACTATTTGTTTTTGTTAAACAAAAATGTAAAAAATAAAAGTAGAAAAATAAAATTCCCAAGAGACAGAATTTTGAACAATATGAGACTAGCTGTCTGGCTTTTCACTAGGGTATTTCCCTAAAGAGAGAGCTTGTTTTTATAACTTTTAGAATGTTACTGTTCTGTAGTTTGTTCAAAACAGAAAACAAACCAAGAATTTTGTCTATTAAAGGAGTTTTGATTTACAGGTTCTTTGCCTTAGCCTCTTGACAGTGCTTCCCTTGCCTATACTTTATGATCTTCTAATCAGCTGCATCAACAAAATACATTTGGGTTTGTGTACTGGCTGTATTCCTGTATGAAGTACATTTCTTGAGTGAGTAAAAACTCTTACTTACTTGCAGAAATTCAGCCATAATGAGTTAACAGGTTTTTCCTCTCCACAGGATGATTTAGTCAGTTCCATTATAAATCTATCTATACAACTCAGTGAAACCCATTATGACTGTGCCAAGATGTGATAAGATAGAATAGGCAGAATTGCTAAAAGCGACATGGAGTAAATTTCTGAATAGAATTGAAAATATAATGTCAAACCTGGATAATACGGTGGAGATTTGAAGTTCAAAGAAAATTCCTTTCAACTTTAGTGTACTTTTCCATAATACACTTGTGCCATGCACGTATGATAAACTGAACCATATCCGTTGAATTACAACTACATCCACACACTGTGTGGTAATTAAATTTCTCTTGACTGTCTATTTGTACATGAATTTGAGGAGTTAAAGTCCATACAATGCTCTGAAGATGTACAATTTCACTTAAAAATTAAAAGCTATTACACCTCTACCCCAATATAACGTTGTCCTCAGGAGCCAAAAAATCTTACTGTGTGATAGGTGAAACCGCGTTATATCGAACTTGCTTTGATTTGCCGGAGTGCGCAGCCCCACCCCCCCGTAGCACTGCTTTACCGCATTATATCTAAATTTGTGTTATATCGGGTTGCATTATATCGGGATAGAGTTGTATTTTTAGCTACACTTTAAACAATGGTAGGACCATCTACTAGTAAACAAATACCTTGATGCAATTATTTTTTTCAAAACACTTGAAAATTATTTTTGAAATATCGTGGACTGCTGAGAAGGTAGTGAAGGAACAGGAAAAAGCAAATGTAATATTGAGTTACAAAAGAAGGAAATAGAGGAATCCTAACGATTAAAAACTAAAAATGTAATTTCTAGGCCTGATAAAGAAATGGAAAATTATTGAGGCAAAAGTAACTACCATTTAGAGGGTAACAACAATTATCAATAAGCATAAAAGAGTTTATAAACAATAAATCTTGACAGACAAACTTGATTCCTTTTAAATATATATGCATATGTGTGTGTGTGTGTGTGTGTGTGTGTGTGTGTGTGTGTGTGTGTGTGTGTGTGTGTAATTACAAAATCTGCAGATGAAAAGAATTTAGTAGGTGAAATATAGTTGCACTTTAACTAAGCATTTGATACCATTGCACTGAAATATTCATTTGCATTAGCTGGGATAAGAACAGTGTTATGTGGAGTGAAAATTGACTAGAAAACCATAAAGAAAGGTTAATGAAAAGCAGCAATATAATGAGTTATGTGGGGAAAATGGGGTACTTCAGGGATTTGTGTAAGGTATGGACTTCATTTACATCTATGGGGAAAAAATGAACAACCTGTTAAACAAAATCTTTAATTTCATTAAATTTCTGACAGTGTTCTAAGTGCTATAACAAGACAAATAAAAAACGTGTTTTTGCATCGAGTAGCTTAAAATGGAAAAGACAAAGATCATGTAAGCACGCACTTGAGAGGCCCAAAGGATAGTGATAACATACAACACACAACTTAGAGAGTAGTGATAATGTTATGTTGACAGTTGGAATTTGCAGACTTTGTGGGAGAAGTGGGTTTTCAGGGAGGATTTAAATTAAGTGATATTTAAATGAGTCTAGTATAATTCCTCAGGAAGGCTATTCTAGACATTGGGCAACATGTAAGAAGGCATGAAGAGAAGAGTGAAAGAATGAACTGCAGGCAGTGGGAAGGCTGCCATGACTGGTGCAATGAAGAGAGATGTGAAAAGAAACAACAGTAGAGATGAAAACAAGAATAGAATTGAAGCCACCCCTTAAAGGTAAGGACGTGAATGGGTAGGAGTCTGACAGGAGCATGACATAGTCTGAACAGTTCATGAGGAACATGAACTAGAGCTAGATGTACTGAAGGGGAAATAGAGAGGAGGAGGTTGCAGTAATCAATGAAAGAGATAACTAGCACATGAGTGAGGTTTTAACTGAAGGAACAGTGAGTAAGAGACATGTTTGGTATACTGTATGTTTTAATAAAGAAGGTGACAGAACGTGAAGGAAGCAAAGATGGGATGCAGTGAATATCATTTTTACTTCTTATAATATTTTATTTTATGTCCTTTCAAGTTATTTTTATGATAGCCTCTTTTCTTAATTTGGAAAGCCACTGGGTAGTCAATCACCAGGGTGTTTTAATTAAGACGATGCATTAAAAAGCTGAGTATTACACAAGGACCAACGTTTACATGATGAAAGGGACAAATTTTTCAGTGTAAAAGTGTTTAAATATTAAACGAGAAAACAATATTTCGTAAGTTTACTCATCTGGAAGTATACACAGTATAGCAGGTTGGCTTAAAGTCTTGTGTTACATACTGATCATTATTGGTACTTTGGTGGCATTAAGTCTCTTGCAAACATTTCAACATTCTAATGTTGATCACTAAGAAACATTTTAAGGTATTTTTTTACTGTAAGTTTACCAAGTATGCATAGTAAACAATCAGTAACTTCAGGATATTTAGCATCTAACCAATATACCCAGCCATATTTTGTGCTGTATTTTGAAGTGAAGTGTAATCAACATCACCTATAAACCTTCACTGCATATATCAGTCTGATGAATAAAAGATCTATTTAGAATTAGCATAACTGAGGATGGGTGCTGCTCTCAACTTCACTTTCAAAATATCAAAAAAAGACATGACATTCATTTGTCCATTAACAAATGAGAAACATTTTATTTTGGATGCTTCTTTGTCTGCATAGGTAGACATGATAGAAGTGGCAGAGTGATGAAAGATGAGGTGGTTTGTGGTGATTTGCTCATAAAGCCACATTATTAGTTTGTTTGGGAGAATCTATGGGATTTAAAGATAACATTGCTATAAGCCTTCCTTGTTCTTCCCAAGATTCTAGTGCTCTCATTAGAATCCTTTAATCTCATAATGAAAATGATGAGAACCATTCTTACTCCATTAGCTGAACTCCTTTAGATGCTCCAATGGCAAATCTAAATGCTTCAAAATGGAAAATTAATTCCCTAAGTCAATGACTACAAAGTTACCCATCACTATACCTGACTGAGTTTCATAACACTTTGTTTTAAGGTGAAATGTATAAATACTTAATTATGAAATGTATTCATTCATAATATATACATATGAATTATATGTATTGTGTGTCATAGTAAACAATATAATAAATACTGCTCTACTTACCTTCATATGTAAGGAAAATAAGGGTAAATTTGGAGAAACAAAACCAAATTCATGTTCAGACAACAAATTATGCAAGCTTTTTTCCTCCACTAACAGTCATTTATTAATAAAGGTAGGAAAAACAGAAGGAGAATTAGCCGTTGATAGGGCCACATCCACATGTGGCAGAAATCAACATAGCTCCAACCAAGTCAATGCCAGACTACCTCAGCTGAAGAACAAGCCTATAATTGTTCCCTAGCAGGACTGATTCTCTCAGGCTGGCTGCTAGTATTGAAGCCAGAGTTTTCTTTGATGGATTGCACCCCACTGATCCTGTTCAGAAAAGCAGCAGCAATGGTGGCAGCATGCATTTCTAATTCTGATTTGTGATTCATGAACTAATATCAGCAACATTTGCACTGGTAGGTCCTGAATGAGGACTATGCATGTTTACACTTAAAAAAAAAATTAAATCGAGAGAACAGATACTTCCATTTACTGTAAATATCGCTACGGTTGTATGGCAAGTACAAAGTGGAAAAGTCAACACAAATATAAGTGAAAGCATTGTGAAATACCAACTTAATTTCATGCTGATGCATCATTTTCATAATCATGGGCCCATCCTGCTTCCACTGAAATAAGTGGTCTTGATTCTTCTCTCAGAAATAACTCCACTGACATCAATGGAGCCATATGGGTCTAAAACACATTTAACACAGGAGAATCAAGCCTGATGTATGTTTTGCATTGATTTCAATGAGAGCAAGACAGAGATGCTACTGAATTAAGGATGAAGTGTGTTGTGATTATGTAATACGTGAGGTGGTAATAGGTATGCTACCCTCAGCTCAAAACAGGCGTTTACTTGATATCACACCTAAATTTGATTGAATAAAGCAAGTGAAAGTTAAAAACAGAATCTAAATAGGAAACTAGATCTAAACTGTGGGAGGACTTGGTAAATCTGAGCCTTCAAAGCAAATTATAAAACAGGAGAAAAGTCTTGTACTGCTGCACTGGATCCCCTACCTTCACTTAATCCACCAGTTCCCTGCTGTTCTTGTGAAGACTTAATCGCACTCTCCCCTGCAACACACTAAGGGTAGGATTTCCAGAGTTTCAAAAGCACCTAAGGGATTTAGGAGCACACATCCCATTGATTTTCAGCCCTTAGGTGCTTTTGAAAATCTCCTCCTAAAAAGTAAATAACATCATGAGTCTGGGCCCATTTGGTATCATTCTGCTGCAAAAAGGGTGCACAAAGTAGCGCAAATATTGGATATTCTGAACTCTGTAATATTTAGGCCCTAAAATAAGGCATTTGGACCAAAAACATGGTTCATTATCGGCACCTCTAGACTGGATTACTACATCCTCTCAGGCAAGCTACTAGCTGGAAAGATGCTACAGAACATATCAATATCCCTCTAGAAAGTCAGATATCTGAAATAAACAAGGTAGGTTCGAGACTTAGTAAAATGACATCCTGACTGTTATCCCTCTAAGAAGGTAGTAAATGGGTTCTGCCTGGATTATTGTTTGAGAAGACATTAGATGGTCCAATGTGAGTCAGTTTATTAATCAAAGATTAGAACCTAGGATTAAGCAGCACAAACACAAAAGGTAACACTCACCAATTCTGGGGGTCTAGTCTGTCACTTACCCTGTTCTGAGCTGTGACAATTTCAATGGACCTTTATAGACAAGATGTTTATCTCATATTGCAATTTGTGATTAGTGATGTGACTGATATCATTCAATTATCAATAAAGCCAATCTTGATGACAACACGGCTTATATATTATGCTTCAAATTTCCCTCTCATCAACTTTGACCTATATACCTGAACACAAGTTGAAAAACGTTTTTTGCAAATTACTTCATTTTGGCCTTTGCAGTTGAAAAATTGTATGTGTCTATGAGACTTATTCCTTTCTTATGGTTTCAGTTACAGCTCAGCATAGCAGAAAGGTACTTTAAAAATAGACTGTGAGAGTATGTTACGATCATTTGCCTCAGAAACAATTTAACTGCTAATTCCTAGTAAATGTTCATTGCTTCTTTCTTAGCATTACTTTCAGGCTTCATGGAATTCCTTCTAGTAATTATTTAGTATAGTCATAATAAATGTTTAGTCTTTAGGCCTCATGTGTCAACACATTTTACGAGGCTAAGGCCCAGTGACACTTTGCTCAGCTGATTTTAAGGACAGAAGGCAGCTTTTTACCTCACCTGCCTTCCATGTCAGATAAAGAAACATGAGCAAAAATATAAAGCAATTTTCTTTTAAACAAATCTCATGAGAATATAATGATTCACTGTTATTTCTAGTCATGTGAAACTGCTTCCAAGTTCTAATGTAAATGTTCTATGCTTTGATGGAACAAGGCACTCTTTGGGGTGGAATTCTGGGATCAGATGTCAATCTTTGTATTAAATAAAATAACAATATGTGCTGAGAAAATTAAAATGCAATTTGGTTGGGCTTGCCCAAGGGAACAGTTATTCTGCTTTTAAATATCCTAGTCCTTAAAATCTAAGATTCCTGGAACATATAAGGTCACCTGGCCCACATCAGAAAATGCACATAGTTATGCACACAGTTACTCCTACAATGTCTACTGCATTGTCAGTCTGTGTAGCAGCATTTTATAGTATCATTTAGTAAGCATTTACCCTGCATATGTGCATACTTATAATGAAGAATCTAACTTTATTAATCATTCTGTTACTATGAATACATCAAATGTCATCTTAATAAATTGCTACCATAATTTTCAATACTGTAGCTATGAATGTCTATTTTCCTTATTTTAATTAGTTGGCACTTCCAATTCAATGGTGTATTAAAAATGTAGTTAACAATTAATATCCTTCATAAGATTTGCTCTAATGTGGTGTTTGTTTTCTTCACTTTCCCCTTTCTCATCTTTCTCCTCCCCAGTGAAACACTGAATTCTAAATGGCCATCTGTCTAAAGTATTTGTGTTTGTAGATAGAGCTGATTTATTTACAAGACACATCTTGGCATTCATTCTTAGATCTCACCTAGGGTCTCAGGAAAACTGGGAGCTGTTTCATAATTCACAGCCATCAATTGAAAGTACTTTACATTGCTTGTGTTGTCTGCACAGGGTATATAAAATATTTAGACTCTACAGAGGGATTTGAAGAGACAGTTTTGTCACATAAATTTTGGAACTTTGCATTGCACATGGCCAAGGCAAATGGTCAAAATTTTCTCCTTGCCTGAATTTTCTCCCACTGAAGCAAGATGTCCACAAAGTCCCTTAAATAAAATTGTTACATGAAATCTACATTTAAAGAACAAAAATTGGAGTGTTTGTGGCAGCACAGTCCAAAAGGAATAATGTACAGAATCTAATTAGGACACTAAAATACTGAAAAGGAGCAGTGCAGTTAATAAGGTTTTGGCTTTAGAGGTACCAGACGAGCCATTGAATAAAACTGGTTGAAGATTCCCCTCCACAATGCCAGAGGAAGAGTGAAGTGAAAAGGGAGGGGTGTGAGAGATTAAGAATGACTGGAATGAGGTTCTGTGCAAAAGAATAAGCCATCAATACTTAAAGGTCAAAATCTTATTGTCATCGCTATTCCTTTAAAAATAAAACAAAATATTATCCGACTGCTTCTTGGACCACTTTTGGCACATCTGTGCACCAACACACTCTGGGAACACATAATTGAGACATGCACCATTGCTTCAATAAGGCACATCCTATTGTCTTATCGTTTAATTGTATTTTCTGAGATGCCTTCTTGCTGGGAACCAGTTTTTCCTAGCAAAATGCCCTTTTGCTGATAATGAATACATTAAAACTGGTAGTGCCAAGGAGTTGAGACATTCATGAGAGAGCAGTGAGTGGTTGAAAATTATATTCTACTTTCATTTTTCCTTTTCTTTTGTGTCATGAATTGTAAAATATCAGCACTTTATTTTAAGGCCATACAAGTCAAAGCTAACAGAAGGGCAGAAGCTTCCAGCAGGGATGATGGGTCAATCAGACACCTCTAGTCTCAGCATGGGGCTTCTGCTGCAGCAAAGGTAAAATGGGTCTACCTTGGAATTTTCCCAACAAGCTAATGGTTTTTACTGTAGTGACAGGCTATTATTTTTCTCTATGATCTTTTGCGAGTGTAAGTAACTTTGTCTAAAATGGAATTGTTTAAGGTCCCACCACTAAATAACCTCTCTGAGGTAAGCTACGTAATGCTCTGCATTTTTGGAATGAATACTAATTTATACGTTTAGTAAACTTCATTTTTAATTTCCAATGCCTCTTTATTAATTAATTATATTTGCCACTGAAAGACCTGTTTTTGTGTGTGAGATTTATTTTATATTATTAAACAGTTTCAGAAAGAGGATCCAAACAGGATGACAACGCAGAGGTTTCAGGTAGCAATAATAATGTAGGACAGGTTGAATGAAGACAACCTTCCAACTCTAATCATTTTCCCTGTACACTGTGGATATTTGAACTCTCCAGTGTAAAGTTATGGAGTCAACATCATCTTAGTATGACAACCAAGTTCGGGATTTATTCAAACTGTATCCTTCCCATGCTGTTGTACAGCTGTGAAACATGGACACCAAGCCACTCAGACTGGATAAAGCAGGAGGCTTTCCACACAAAATGTCCACGTTGTATATTGGGCATAAAGTAGAATGACTTCATCTGTAATACAGATGTTTATGGTCGCTCGAGTCTACAGACTACTGGGGCCATTGTCTGCAGGCGGCACCTTACGCTTTTCGGACATGTCGCAAAGATGCCACAAGATGTTCCAGCCAATGCCGTTTTCTGGGTTAATGTCCGGGATAAAATTCCACCAACTGAGGGGTGGAAGTGGCCCAGAGGCAGACTCCCTATTACATGGGTTCATTAAGTCTGTTCTGATGTTGGACTCTCAGGTCGTCACGTCTTTGCAGTTGTGCAGGAACGGAACAAATGACCAACGATTGCTATGACCTGGCTAAGCGTTGAAGAAGAATGTAAAGTGACCACCTCAGACTCCTTCAATTCTCTCCTCAAAACAAACCTGTTCCATAAAGCATACAGTAATGCATATGTAAACTGCATACATTTATGCTGCAATCTGATAATGGCTAGGTAAGAGACAAGTTGTGATTGCTACCCGTCAACATGTACCTTCCTCACAGATACCTCTAGTGGCCTCAGAGCAGCTCTGCAAGTGTCCCCTGGGCTCAGTTTCCCCTAGTTTCTGCAATAAACCCACACACAGGCTTTTATGTCCAATAATGCTCTTTCTCCCAGGGTCTAATTTCTTTATATACAACTTAAAATAAAACTCAGTCCTGGGGCTTCTCTCCTCATCCAAACCGGCTCTCTGCAGCAATTCCCTGCCTTGGCAGGTCACTCTCAGCCTTACCTTGCTAGTGTCTTTCCTTACTCCTGTGGAGTCTGCTCTCTTTCCATCCAAAACAGTTCATAATAGTCTCCTTGAGTTCATGCATTTACCCTCTTGTCAATACTCCTGCCAGGCTTTTCCTACCTGTAGTCTCAGTCCCAAGTTCCAGGACTCTCTGCTGGACCCTACTCACTCCTGAGCATGCCCCCCTGCTCTGCAGTTTCCCATTGCTCTTTACAGGGGAACCGGGTGAAACCTTTTCATGTGTGCCTCCTTAGTATTCAGGGTTGGTTGGTCTCAGGACTCTAGCCCTTAATGGGCAAGTCATCCTGTTACACTGCCCGTGATGGACTACAACTTATGCACATTGTATTTTTGTTGTCCTGTCTTCCCAGCCTACATCCCCTGCCACACTTTGTTTCATCTACCTGGTATATCTCATCTTTGAGACTGCAATCTCTAGGATCGGAGATGCCACCCTGGTGCCCAGTCTAACAATGGTAGAACTGTGGGGTTCGACCCAGAGGGAGTTGAAGGTAACAAAACTTGGCCCCTGAGGGTACTCTCATCAGGGACTGTAAGGAAGCATAAAGAACCATTAATCCTGTAACAGTGGCACAGTGGTGGGCACAGAGGCATGGTAGCCTGGTAATCCAGTCTAAAGTGGATGCAGTAAAAGTCAAGGCCTATCACCTGAAGGAAAGGCCTATAGAGACACTGATGGATCAAAAGTGAAACTCATCCATGAGCTGTCCAAGTGCCTGAGATTGCAGGCCAGGTTGGACTGTTGGTTTTATTGCTGATATTTTTGTAATGTGATTTTGAAGGAATGGCTAAGATGGTGGCTTCACAGTTCACTGTCCGGAACTTCACAGTTCACTGAATAGACCCAAGCAAATAACTGATGATATTTCAGTTTGTCAGCCAACTGAAAAATCAGAAAAAAATATTAAGGTTTCTGAAACTGAGTTGTTTTGGTTTTTCTTCACACACAAAAAAAAACATTTAGGTTGAATTTAACATTTTGAACATAATTTCAAAATATTTTAAATGAAATTTCAAAATGGTTCATTTATAAATAATCAAAACAACTTGTTTCAATATTTTCAGAAAATATTTCCAAGGTTTCCCCCCTCCCCCAGGGATGGACAAAATATTAACTACATCAACCTGAATTTGTGAATCGTTTTGATGCCCAGAAAAATGCATTTGAGTTTATTATTCAACAAAAATAATATTGCCCAGCTCTAGTGCTATATACACTTCTACTGAAGGGGCAGTTGAGTTTCTTAACCACAAGCAAATATCAAGTGTCCCAAAAATATCTACTACAAATCTAAATCAATTGAGTTAATATTCGCAAAATTTGCAGGTATATCTCCCCCTATTTTATCTCTATGATTTAGTCATTTTCTGCATTGCAAAAGCTTCATGCCATGGAGTCACCCGGCCAATGCTCTGGAATTACTCCAAATGAAGCCAGTCAGGACTCTGGGGGAGCATGCCTCCTCTCTCTGAGCATACTGTCTCCAGGGCAAGAATCTTACACAACTTCGATCTTCCCGGCTCTGACCTCAGAGAATTCAGAATCCCCTTCCACACCATGCACTTCCCGCCGTGGGTCCCGCAGCTTCCCTAGAGGGCCCTACACCCCAACTCCTCAGTCAGCAGTAGCCAGCATGTAGAACAGAACTTGTTAGTACACAAATCAGTGATTTTCAGCCTTGGGGAGTCCTGGGCCAGAAGCCCTGGAATCCCCCCTCTTCCAGTCCCCCCAAGCAGACTGCCAGCTTCCAGCGACCCGACCTCAGACACCCCTGTCCCCCTCCGCCTTCTCTTTGTCTCGCTTCCTGGGCAAAGAGTCACCTGGTCGTCACCTGGTTGCATCCCTCTCCTGGGTCTCATGTTACAAAGGGCACCGGTTATAGCATATGTGCAGGCAGCTGGAGCAGCCTCACCTGCCCCAGAAGTCTCAGCCAAAGTCACACACTCCTATTCCCTCCACCAAGGTATTGGTGCAGCACACAAGGAAACTGAGGCACACACAGTATTAATGCAAAACAGTAAAGCTCACATAGGCTCAACAGTAAGACTCACATACAACATAACAAGGGAAAATCCCCACTTCGTCACATCTCATATGGTAGGATCCATTGTTAGCTCGATAGAGACATGGCACTGAATGGAAAGAATAGCTTGCTATATAGAAGGAATATATTGATTAAAGAACTTTTAAGCTTTCATATTAAAATGTTGATTCTAACAGTAGCATATAGAAGGTGAGGATTTAGTTTGTCTAATAGACAAATGGGAAAATGAGAAGGGTGCTGCTACCATATGTCAAGTTTCCTATCCTGCTTTTCTTTCCATAAAAGATATAGAATATATTATTAGGCTGTTGGGAACACTTTTCATACCAAGCTTCAGAAATCTAATTAAATCAGTACAACATTTAGCTAGTAAAGTTTTGATGTGTGTACCGAGATATTGTAAAATACAGGATGTAAGAGCATCAATCTGTCTTTACCATCATCCATTTACATGTCATACTTGCTAGGTTTTAGTTTATAGCCTCTTTCTAATAGCATCAGTGAGTGCTTCACAGGATAGGGCCTTTCACTAGTACACCCTATTAATTGCAAA
This sequence comes from Chrysemys picta bellii, assembly GCF_011386835.1. Lineage (NCBI taxonomy): Eukaryota > Metazoa > Chordata > Testudines > Emydidae > Chrysemys > Chrysemys picta. The sequence continues at coordinate 194,610,539 of NC_088792.1, forward strand.
ATGATCGTGTCCCTTTTGGGGGCTCTTCAGCAGCTGAGCTGACCAGATGAGCTCCCAATTAGCAAGTTATATGGTAAATGTGTTTCCATAGATTTGAAAATCAAAGGCATTAAGTTAAAACTTCTTTGAGAATACTTTTTCTTCTATTCGGGGTGGGGAAGGCACATGCAGGGGAAATCTACAATTTTCTTTTGCTCATTAATATGAGGAGATTAAGGGACACAGCGCATGTGCGCACATACACACAAACACACACAATCACAAATATATTTTTTTCCAAATGGACAGGGTGAAGAGACCATCTAGGACCCACAGAATACTCAGATATCTGAATTAAGCCGGTCACATCAGAGTCACTACCTAATTTAGTGGCATTTCTCAGAACTAAACACTCTGAATGGCAGATGAGAGGTGAAAAAATTTATTTGTGATAAGCAGACACTGCTCTAATCACCTCCTCTCATCAGGGGTGCTGGAACAATTTGTATAGTGGGGGTGCTGACAGCCACTGAACCAAACTCTAAACCCTGGATATAACGGAAACCACTTCAAGCCAGGGGGTGCGGCAGCACCCCCAGAACCCGTAGTTCCAGCACACGTCCCTCATCTCAGCACATTAAAACACTAATGATGCATTCTATGAGTTCATCACCCCCTGAATTACTACATGGCTATGGATAATAGGAACATGGATACTGTATCTTTACAGTACCTCAGTTATATGGAGTGGCATATACTAGAATGGTAGGATTCTGCCATGGGGGCAAGTTCTATTCAACTCCATTAGACATGCCCCTTGCCTCAATGTTTTCTCAAAAGTTAAAAATAGTTGTCTTTAAACTGCCAGCTATTGCAGGCCCAATGAATTACAAATTTATTGCCTTAAGGATGGCTAGAGGCAGCATACTCCCCCTGTGATAAAGAGAACAATGGTGGCATGAACTTTACATTGCAAAGTCCCATTGCATAACTATATTTTAATAGCAACTCTAAAAATGAAATACAAAGAAGTAGTTTTATTGGTATTTTTTTAAAGGATGTGTCAATTAATTAGGTTTTTTTAAAAAAATCCATTTCAATATCAGAAGTAACAATTAATTCTAAAAAGCATCTAAAATAACATTTTAAAACATTTTCTCTTATTTTACAATGATTTCTCTGCAAGCTACAATTTTACTGCATTTAAGTGTCAGGAAGAGCTAGCTTCATTCTTAAGAGAGATTGAAGACTATGACAGCTAAATGTTTCCTTTATTAAAATTTATATCTCTGCAGTATTTCTAAGACTATTCAATTTCCTATTAGACATAAAGAAATCAAAACTCCAATCTGCACCTAAATAATTTCACAGGCAAACAAACTGAGGAAGAAAAGAGCTGTAAGAAAAGTCTGTTAGAATGAACTTGGAGTAACTTTTATGTTTTATGTTTTAAAAAACATTAAGAAAAATAGATGGATGAAAAGCTGAGTAAGGTAGATTTTTTTTTTTAAATAGAGGTGGTCTGTATCATGATCTCATCTTGTCCAAACCTTGGACGTTCAAGTTGGGATGGAGAGATTTGGATAAGTGGTTCCAGTATTGGCACAATTTCTTAAATAGAATAAGAGAAAAGAAAATTAATGTTTTGCAAATTTAGTTTTGTTCCTTTGGCTCCTATCTGAAAATTGTATCAGCTGCGTGTCATGGTCACAAAAAGAATGGCTCTGTTGATGTTCCAATGAGGGTTTCTTTTTCACTCCTGTACAAGTACAGTATTAACAAAGAGGAGGTATTAGCACAAGCAAATTGCTCATCGGATTGTACTCTCTTCAGCAGAAGGAACCCAAAGATGACAGATTTAGCTTTTAGTCTGCACTCTAAAGGTATGCCTACACTACAAAATTAGGTCGATTTTATTTAAGTTGACATTGAGCCTCCAATTTAAGCAAGTCAATTTTGCATGTCCCCACTATGCTCATTGTGTCAGCGGAGCACATTCTCACTAGCAGGGCTTGCATTGACTCACAGAGCACTGCAATGTGGGTAGCTATCCCACAGTGCATGGAGCTGAATAGAATGTTGGGTTGGGCTTGCAATGCCTCATGGGACCAAAACATTTGCATGGGTGGTTGAGGGAACATGGCATTAGCCTCCCACGATGCACGTACCTCCCTCCCTCCCTGAAATCAATGGCAAACCAACCAAGCCTTTTTCATGTCTTTTCTCCTAAGCCTGAGTTATCCATGCAGACATCATAGCATGACAAGCATGGACCCCACTCAGCTGTACACTGTTGTTGTGAGCATTACAGACACCTTGTGCCTTTTCCTGCAGTATTTGCTCAGTCGAAGCTGGAGTCGCCGCACAGAACAATGTGATGCCATGCAAGCAGCCCTCTGGAAGACATGAAGTGGAGCAATTCGCAGATGCTGGCAACGGTCGCACATCACCTTGACATGGTGGAGTGCCACTTCTGGGCCCAGGAAACAAGCACTGACTGGTGGGACCGCATAGTTATGCAGCTATGGGATGACGAGCAGGGGCTGGAAAACTTTCAAATGCAGAAAGCCACTTTCCAGGAACTGTGTGAAGAGCTTTCCCCGCTCTGAAGCACAGCAATACTAAAATGAGAGCTCCTCTGACAGTTGAGAAGTGAGTGGTGATAGGTCTGTGGATGCTTGCAATGCCAGACTGCTACCGGTCAGTGGGGAATTAATTTGGAGTCAATAAATCTACTGTGATCCAAGTTGCCAGGGCAATCAGTAGACTTCTGCTAAGAACAGTAGTGACTCTGGGAAACGTGCAGGACATAGTGAATGGTTTTGCCACGATGGGGTTCCCTAACTGCAGTGGGGCAACAGATGGAACACATATCCCTATCTTGGCACCAGAACACCTAGAGTACATAAACTGAAAGGGATACTTCTCAATGGTGTTGCAAGTGCTGATAGATCACAGGGGTCATTTCACCGACATCAGCATGGGATGGTCAGGAAAGGTGCATGATGCACACATCTTTAGGAACTCAGGTCTGTTCAGAAAGCTGCAAGCAGGAACTTTCTTTCGAGACTGCAAAATAACCATTGATGATGTTGAAATGCCAATCGTGATCCTGGGAGACCCAGACTACCCCTTGCTCTCATGGCTCATGAAGCCATACACAGGCAGCCTGAACAGCAATAAGGACCAGTTCAACCATAGGCTGAGCAAGAGCAGAACTGTGGTGGAATGTTTACTTATCAAATTGCTTGCAGTTTAAGGGCTAGCATTTAAAACTTCCCCTGTTTCCTCTAGGTGACCATATGCAATATCACTCTCCTGAGGGCAACAGAGGCGGAAAGGAAGCAGATGCTGCAACCGCCTGGTTACAGTCGTGGTCCTTATGCTGCAATGCTGTGTGCCGCAATGATGCCAGAAGAGTTAATACTGGAGTGGTGTGGGAAAGTGTCCTTCTATGGTAGATGAAATAGGGCAGCCCTTCCCAGAAACCTTCTGCAAAGGATTGAGTGCTTCCTACAGATCTCCATGGAGGATTCCAGGGCCAACCCTGTGCACGTAAACAGTCTTTTTCTGGAGTGGCCATTGATAACCACTATCCCAATTTTTTAATTCAGATTCAACATTTAAAATAATAGCATGTAGCCCCTGCAGTTTGACTGAAAATTTGTACACACCAGAGGTGCCTTCCCAGGCAACATGCTCCTCTGACAATTGGTCCGGTGAGGGGATGGGCTCCAGAGTTTAAAAAACTTGGCTGTCAGGGAGAATGGATCCCTCCGCTTGCCTGCCTCACATTCTCCTCCTTCTCCTCTTCCTCATTAACATTGTTCTCATTGTTGCTCAAGATAGCCCGGGACTCCTGGGAGGTATCCATGGAGCATTTGGGGGTAGTGGTGGGGTCGTGAAGCGTCTCATGGAAGCAGCATGTCTGTGGCTCAGAACCAGAGTGACAGCTTACCTCCATTGTCTTCTGGTATGCTTGCTGAAACTCTTTTATTTTCATGCAGCACTTCTGTGTGTCCCTGACGTAGCTCTTCTCCCCCATTCCCCGTGCGATTTTGACATAGATGTTAGTGTTTCTTCTGCTGGATCAGAGCTCTGCCTGGACAGACTCTTCTCCCTACACAGCAATAAGATCCACCACTTCCTGTGTGCTCCATGCTGGTCAACTGTGCTAACAAGCTCTCCATGCCGATCAAATAGGAAATGAAAATTCAAAAGTTCCCGGGGCTTTAACAGGGGGGCAGCTGTTTCCTGGGTACCTGGCTGAAGTGCAGTGGAATTGAAAGTGCTCTCCAGAGCGTTCAGAGCAGAGCACTGTGGCACACCTCCTGGAGTCCAATTGATTCGAATTACACAATGCAGTGTCTACACTAGCCCCATGTCGATACGTGGATGTCGACCCAAGCGCTAAGTCTCTCGCAGAGGTGGAATACAGAAGTCGACTTTAAAAGCCCTTTAGGTTGACAGAAGAGACGTGGTAGTGTGGACACATACATTATTAACTCGACCTAACACAGCTTATGTCGACTTAACTTTGTAGTGTAGACAAGTGAAAAATTGGACAAAATACAAGCAATGGAATTGCAGTCCTTTTCACCTTTAAAAACACAGACAAATCCTGGTCCAGTGCACTGCCCAAGTAAATGGTTCAAGTGCAAGAGATGTCTGTAGGGACAGAGGAAAGGAATCCTTCCCCAAAATATGGAATGGCAGAAGAGCTTCTGTAACAGCATCTGACTCTCCTGCATTTCCATTTCTTGGTGGGGAATAGCCAGTAGACTCACCTAGTCACAAATCCAAAAGCCTTCCCTCTACAAAATATAGTATAAATGACAATCATGTCCCTAGAGTTTTGGGGCACACTGAGCCCTGTTCTATGGCACACAATATATGTGCCCACCTCCATAAAATCCTGTTCACATTTTCCTGGAATATCCTCTGAGTCAGGGCTCTCTTTGGCTGTGGAAGGGGATGAGGACTAGGATTTGTCCCATAGAGTTTTCACAAATACATGGAAGACACAATTCCAAAGTGCAAAATATCCAGTAGAACCTACTGCATGTTTCCATGCTATGATTCTAGAGATTTTTACAACTGTAATAACACTAAAGTAACCAGAGTTGGAGATCTAAAAGACACTTGTAATGACTGAAGTATGACTTTTCTGCCACTACACAGTCTCCATCAGTATCAAACGGCACTGGATGAGCAGCTGTGAAAAACCTAGAATTTCAGTGGGTGTGTTTAAAAAAAAGCCATCTGTGGTGTGATTAATTCCCTACACTCTGTGGATTTCCCATCTTCCTCCGACCCCCCATTAATGGATCAAATGCAATGTGTCTTAAAACATGGTCAGATGAGCATGCACCATACTTTGCATACTTAAATGTATTGTCTTTTAATTTCTGTGAAGCCTGGGGAGATTCAAATATGGAGAATTGGAAATACATGAAACTTCATGTTAATTTACAAATCATTTCTTTTTTATTTGGGTTTACACCCTCCAAACTTCATTTTCAAGTTCAAATTAAGCTCAAAAGTCAGGCAAAACTACTGTGATTCACATTGCTTCCAGTTAAAATAATATTCTTTTTGGGTATTTCTGAATAGGAAATGGATTTATAAATTTGACCCAGATTGACTCAATTTTTTTTTACAAAATCCTTTAGGGCATCTTGAACAAATGTTAGGTTGGTAATGAAGGCCCAGCCAGGATACAATTTTACACAGTTTGTACAACTCTATAGAATATACCAGTACTGCACAGAAAGTGTCTGGTCACCTCCAAGTTTTCCTTTCAAGCCAAATATTCAAAAAGTGGCTTCCATTGGTGCACCTGCAATGTCACATGTGCACTTTTCAAACCATAGTATGCACAAACATTGGTGATAAATTAACATGTGCACAACCTACTGGTACAAGTGGCTTTTGTGCATGCTTTGCCAGAATGTCTCATGGCCAGAGTAACACTCCATCCACCTAACAGGGAGGAGGGGACATAGGTAGTTTTCCCACCACCTTTCTGCCTTTCCACTCCTGGAAACAATGAGGGGTCAGTTCTGTTCCTGTCACAAATTAAAGCATCCTCTGGGCTGCTTTAACTTGTGCTGGCAGGCATAGTTCAGAGGGGCTAATTCCACCATACTTCATTCCAGATTCAGGGGATAGGGCCAAAAGCAGATGGTGAACAGGCAGCTCAGCAGCTCGATATCCCCTGGGCATTTCTCTTAACAAGAGAATTCCCATCTGTCTCTTTACGCCAGCTTTCTGTTTTCTTTGCACTGCTGTGGGGAGCAAAGAAGATGAGGCTGGATCCAGGATGTGGCATGGAAATTTCAACAATTTCACACAGAGGTATTCGAATAATTATGCATCCTGGTGCCACTTCTTGAAAAGAGCATGCACATGAGGATTGAATGCTAAATTGGGTGGTAAAAGAAGGAGGCTGGCATAAAACACCACTGGAAATATAGCCCTTATCTTACAAGCATGTCTTACCTCATGAGAGCTATAGAAGTAAGTCCATCTTGGGTTATAATAGGAGGCAGTGGGCAGGTGGAATTCCATTTAATAGTTACTTAAACGGCTCTGAGAGATGCAAATTCATCAGTCATTTTGCAAGAGCTACAGAAAGGTGCATGGAGACAAATGTGTACTTAGCCCTGCCTCTGTAGAGTCCTCTGAAAAGCTTGTGACCCATGGTAGGAAACGCAAGAATGTCAGTACATACTAGCTCATCTGTCTCATTTGACTGATGAAGAAAAACATAGGCTGACAGCCAAAGCACTTTGAAGCAGTTGGTGATGCTGCTGCAAATTCATTTGCTGGACAGCTTGTTAGAGACATTACAGAACCACTTACAGAAAATTATTTCTGTGATTATTTATTACAATTGAAAATTAGATACATAAAAATACAACTTATACATTACAATTAGATGGCTAACCATCATCCCATTGGTGAAATGCTTTCCTAGTCACAGTACCTGGCCTTTTATATACATTACCAAAATCTGAAATTAAAATCCTCTGGTTTGGGAGGGTCAGTTAAACTGTTTTTGGAAGTTTTGGGGGAAAAAAAAATTCCTACAAATCTAACCAAATGTGCCTTGATACATCTACTGACTCCCTTTGTTCCAAGCAGTTACTGTCTTTTGGCTGAGATCTACATCACTGTAATATTGGATACAGCCTCTCTCTGGGTGGACTATCGCTTGCCCTTCCAGAAGGATTGAGATCTGATGATCTACTGGGTGTTTTCTGTTTCTTAGTACTAAAATCCACCATCAACACATGAGGCCAAATTAGGTATTGGCACCTGCCTGTGCCAGAGCTATTTGGGGCTTTGCAAATCTGTGGTTATTTTCTTGTTAGTCGAATGTAAAAAGAGTTGGGTTTTTTGATTTATATTTAATTCTCAAATAGTGAAATCCTGAACCACTCTCCACATCCCTGGGCACAGAAAAACCCAGAATCACACCATTTCCAAAGTGGATAATAGGGGCATGATGTGGACAGGTGTCTATACCCCTACATGCTATGGGCCAGTGCCTCCTCTCTTGCGATTTCACTCTCCCTTCCCTAATATGTATCCACTATCTTTGTGTTATTTAACTCTGACCGTCTACTAGGATATAGTTTGATTATGCACAAAATGAAATGGCATTGTATTTAATTACGCCAGTTGCTAGCATCCCCAGTTAAATTTCATTTACACTACATAAAATAGAAGAAAATGTTAGCTGAACACAAAACTTTTTGATAAAACTTGATATAATGGTTCCAACTAGGGTGAGCATTTTTTTGCAGTCTCCTGCCATTTGACCTCTCACTAAGAGGTGAAGAATCAGAGGCAGGAGAATAATCAGATTCACTTAACATCTGAAGAAGCACAGGGTTTCTTGCAGAAAATATATAAATATAGTTGCAGTCCCTGAAAATAATGAAGAAAGCATCACAACCATTCAGTTTATGGTACATATTACCATGCAATCTTAGACAGATGTCAAATGAATGTTGTTAGCTCAGTTAGTGTCAGTGATTTAGAATTATAATTAAATGATTTGCCTTTCAATACTTATCCACACCGGTAAGTGCTTTCAGGATGCATAAGGGACAACTGGGATAGAAGTGTCTTCTCATCTGCACATAATAGTATGGAAACTGCAATGCTTCCAATCACTAGGGGGTTGAAAACCATTCTCCTAAAAAGCATTACCCAAGTCATAAATTTAAACATAGAAAATGAAGGGGACAAAATACACCAGATAGCTAGTAGGGAAGTTTAAGAAGGAAAACAATAGTGTAAAGCTAGAGAGAATAGTCAGGAGGCCTAGAATTCCCTAGCTGGTGCTTGTCTTTTATTCAAGTTTTCTGAGATTGCACAAGGGCTCATGGTCTAATGAGGATACTGAAGGCGTTAAGCAATATGACCCCCATTCAGGAAGACATTTAAGCAACACATATTAAGCATTTGACTAATCCTACTGAAGTCAATGAGGCACTCCTGCAGTGCTGCCATAATGTGCTGTTAAATGTTATATGATTTTATTGTAACACGGTTATGATCTTTGCTGCAAACAGTCCCGTGATGATGCAGAAAGTTCTGGCTAATTTCAAGGACAAAGGCTCTTCCTACAATGCCATGTAACCCAGAGACCAGGTAGTCTAGTCCCAGTTCTTCCATTGACTGCTGTTAATATTTCTGTGCCCTTCATAGCCCTCATTACTAAATGTGGATTCACACTACTACCTTGGGGAGATAACCACCACTAACCTAGTTCATAGATAAAATAACTGAACTTCCACAAGGCCATTTCGGGCACATCTGGCACTAGAACCCATGTCTCTAAAGTAACAAAGTACAAGATTTGTTGCAATTATATAACAGTGGTAGCAACAATGATCTACATGGTGATAATTTAATCAGATGATATCACAACACACACACACATACACACACAGAGATAGAGTGATCTGTGCCACCTTCTAGGAAGTAGACCACGTACAGAGGTTCAAGACTCTGCTACTGCCTTCATACTACAGAGATCTGGCTCCTTTATTCAAGGGGTAAAGACTCATACTTTGTTACAGCCAGAGGTTCCAAAGCTCAGCCCTCACAGACGACCCAGAAGGGGGGATTGTTTAATTTTGATATGCAATCTGTAACTATTAGAACACAACCTAATTGTTGAGGTCAAAGTAGGTGGCGGGATTTAGGTTTTTTATGTTGTTTCTTTGGTTTTTAAGGGATAATGGGGGAAAATTGTGATTCTGAAAATCTTAATGGGGTTGCAGCAAGCAGGTGATGTCTTGTGGGGCAGCAGAGTGTTGTCCCCCAAGTCTGTGGGCAAAATACTACACCTCTCTCCTCCCCAATTGAGGGGTGTTCAGGATCATCACTATATTTAAAATAATATAAGCAGAGGGATCCTAAAAATCAAAACAGTGAGATATTGAGAACAGTAATTTGACACTTTCAAACCTACAGAGGCTAAGCAGAAGCTCCTTCTCCATACAACTTCATTGAACAAATCAAATGTATAAAGCCCTAGGATGGCAGTGCTGGTAAGAATAACATTCTTTCAACCCTCTCTGATTGCTGCTGCTCACTTTCAAAACAATTACACACATTCCACAGTCTAGAACATGTAATCCCAACAGAATATATCCTAACCAAAAGTGCTTTGTATTCTTTTCTCTGAATGTTCATTTCCTACATACTTTACAGTAATTGAAATATACTACCAATATGCCTGAACACCCAAACAAACAGGCTACTCTCTTATTGATTACTTCTTCACTTCTCAGGTCATAAGGTCTGTCAAAATAAATGTTTCAATTTAGAAGGGTTTTTTCCCCAGCATTTACAGATTGTGTAACAGCATATAATGGCATCAATGGCAGAGAAACTACTGTAACTGGAAACAAAATATCCAAAGCAGGACTATACATAAGTGTGTGGTGCTCAATACTCCAAACATTTAATGAGTGAGGAATCATTTCCAACTTCAATCCCCAGTAGGCTGCAGGGCCTACTTAATCTGATCATTCACTTTGGCAAGGAGGAGGAATAGGGCAAAAGGTCTACCTGGTACTTTCATCTTTAAGGCTTGATCCTTACAGGACTGTTTGTTCTATTTCCACATGAATGTCAGGTCCTTTCTCAAAAGAGTTTTTATTACAGGGATTTCCACTCCTTTGCTCATATGCACAAGGTGACAGACTTCTCTTTTATACCCCAACCTGAGTAACTCACAACATTGAAAAGAGCAGATTCAGAGAAGCTAGAAGATGCCTAAATACAATAACAAAGTGTTGTTAACATCTTATTTCTTTTAAAATATAAATTATTGCAGTCCAGGATTATAAGTGATATAAAAATGCCAAATGTTTTGATTTATATGCAGGAATTTATTCCACCATTCGACAAGCAACAACATCACAGATTTAATAATGTCTCTTGTCAGTCTTTGTAAACAAAATACTGAAAAAAGAGATTTGTTTTGTTACAATTTACTCTTTTTCCCTCTCTGGGAAATTATTTTAACCAAAAAAATGAAAGATATAAATAATAAATGCAGATTAATAAAGTCTGAATGGCTGAAAGAGAAAAGCAAAGAAATTGAACAAACAAAGTAAGATGTATCAAAAGATAAGAACTTTCAATTACAGAAGAAAGGTGACTAATGCAACCCTTATGGACAAAAATGGATAATACTTGATAGACCCTAAAGACAAGAGTGAGAGATGGCAAAAATATATCAAGGAACTATATGGTGATGATAGGCCTGAAAAAGATCAACTGGAGACTAATCAAGTAAGCCCATCAATAATGGATGAAGAAATCATGGCAGCAAGAATAAGACTTCTGAATGGAAAAGTATTAGGTTGTGATGGAATACCAACTGCATTGTTAAAAAGCATAGGGGATGAAGGCTTGAAAGCCCTGTCAGAGATGATAAAGAATATGTTTGAGACAGGAAAATTGCCAGAAGACTTTTCAGCCTTGCTGTGTATCCAAATCCCCCCCCCCCCCCCCGGCCAAACAACAATGCTATGGATTGTAAAGACTATAGAACAATCAGCCTAGTATCTTATGCCTCCAAGATACTCTTGCAAGTTGTTCAAGATAAAATACAAGGCCAGACTGATAAGGAAATAAATGAACAACAATATGGCTTAAAACATGGAAAGGGCATGATAAACACTGTTGTGAACTTGAATCTCATATTAGAATGATCAATTAAAACGGGGAAGGTGGTGTACTTGTGTTTCATTAACTTCCAAAAAGCATAGGACAGAATCTACCCCCTATAAATTGCACACCAAATTAAGATTTATAAGGCCTGATGGACACGAATTCCAAATATCATAACAATTGTAGCAGAATCAGAAGCTTATCGTAATGGAATATGAAAATCTAACAGAGACTAAGAGAGGAATGAGACAATATAGTATAATGTTACCAACTTTTGCCATTTATAGAAACTGTTTGATTAAATTAATTAAAAAAACAGAAGAAGGTATTAATATGAATGGAAAATAACATTCACTATGCAAATGACGGTGCTTTTGGCTGTTTCAGAAAAATGTCTGATGTTGGTGGAGATCATATATGAATATGGAAAGAATATGGTCTAGCATTGAATGTGGACAAGACAAAAATCTATAGTGGTATGCAAGGATCCTGGTAAAACATACAAGATTCCAGTGAATGATACTGCTGTAAGCAAGTTAGAAGTTTTTGCTACGTAGAGAGTATAATTCCAGAAGATGGAAGATCGGATGCTAAAGTCAGAATAGCATGGATGAAAGAGACGTTCAGGAATATTAAACATCTGATGAGAAGAGACAAATCTGAAGACAAAATTCAGACTCTTTAAAAAAAAAACTTGCATTAGGTCTGTGTTAAATTATGGCTGCTAAACATGGAATTCAAAAATTGAAAATAAAGAAATTAAAATCCTTCTAATTACAGTATTATAGAAGAATTCTAAACAATAGCTAGGTAGACTGAATAACCAATGAAAAAGTATTGGAACTCAGCAAATACCAGTTAGAGAGCTAATTAAAAAAAATTGATTTCCAAGGCAAATTTTAAGAGGTTCAGCAGGCGATGCATGTTTAGGGGCACTTGAAGGGAAAGCCGATGGCCCAATGACATGAGACAGAAAAAAGATGATATTGGATGGATGATGTGGTATCCGGCATGTGTCATAAGAATTACTGATCCACAAAGATTAGCAGAGGTTCATACAAAATGGGCCACATCATTGTTGCAAACCTACAGTAATAAAGAGGCCACATCTATGCTACATAAACAGACTACCAACTCTGTGACAGACAGACCAGCTGAAATTAGAGCAATGAGGCAATTAACTGATGTATGTATATCAAAGAAATATTAAAAGGTCAGAGTGTGTTCAAGCCAGTTCATATGTAAGATGTAACCGTATTGTTAAACTTGACATATCCTGGTGTTTATTTGCTCTAATGCATGCCCTGTAGTAAATAACCCTAGATCAAAAAGAGTGTTAGTATATAAAGATGGGAATTTACTTAGTGTGCAGAACTTCACAAATACTAATGAAGGATACCTAAATTATTCCCACTTATCCATTCCTATTGTAATAAATGGCTGGCAATTACATTATGTCTGTCACAGTGAATTCCCCATATAGTATAACATATTTTTTTTATTTTAATAGAGACGACTTGTAGTAAGCAATATGAGTTATTAAATCTTTATTGCAAAGGTGTCAGCGCTTAATTTGTGCTAGGGCTTGCCAGGTCTGAGCCATGGTACCCCTAGGCTTGGCGGTTCATAGCCCCCGCACCTCTGGGCTTGCCACATCAGTTATGAAACTTAAAAAATTGCTTGAGCCCCGGCACCTCTTTCATTACAAATTAAGCACTGACAGGTGTACAAAGTTTCAGACTAGAAATGTCAGTGATGTGGTGTTCACTACGGACAACAGCATCAGCACGTTCCCACAAACTACTCAGGCAACCATAAAGTGGTTACACAGAACTCCCTCCCCCCTCATATTTTTTTCTTTATTAGCATATACACATTGTAATCCTTCCAGACTTCACATTTATACAAGTGGAAAAGTGAATATGTTCTTAAATACCATTCACAAGTTGGGTACCCCAAAGGCTTAGTGGGTGACATGCACTATCTTGAATAAAAACTGACCAGTTAAGACCACTTTGACCAGCATTACAGCAACGGTTTGATCTCTAGCCCTGTGCAAAATAATCCCACTGAGGAACTTTTTGAAAAACAACTTCTTACTTTCAGAGATTATCTCTCCAGAACCCCTAAACTCAAATAATCCCCCACTTGAGTCATTAACCCTACTCTGCACTCCCACAAGGCACAGCAAATTTGAGGAAAATCCAGACACATATGGGGATTTTAGTGCACTAAGGGCTTGTCTACACTGGAAATTTACAGTGCTGCAACTTTCTCGCTCAGGGGTGTGAAAAAACACCCCCCTCAGCGCAGCAAGTTTCAGCGCTGTAAAGCATCAGTGTAGACAGGGCACCAGCTCTGAGAGCCATGCTGCCAGCTGTGCCTTTTGTGGAGGTGGTTTTTTTTAGAGTGCTGGGAGAGCTCTCTCGCAGCACTATGCAGCGACCACACACAGCACGTTAAAGCGCTGTCGCGGCAGCACTTTAGTGTTGCCAGTGTAGACTAGCCCTTAGGATGGTCATCCTTTAAACTGGAAGGACAGAGGAATAACGAAGGGGAAGGGCTCCTTTACACATCCATCTACAGCAGAGGAGACTCTGAAAGGTGTGAAGCAGCCCATTCATCTCAATTTGACCTTCTCTCCTGAATGAGAGCACCCCATAAAGATGAATGCAACCTGAAACAATAGCTCTGAAATGGATAAACTGCTCCATTCATCTCAATGGGTGTTCCCATCTCCCTCCTCAGTGCTCTAGAGCCTGTGATATTCATGAAGTATGCCCATTATCAGCTCCCCGCTCTAAGGCCAGCTATCCCCAGATACCAGTTGACATGTTGGGCAGGGAGGGGGCCTCAGACCCTCCCAAAAAAGCAAGTCCCCCACACCCTCAAATTCTGCTCACACGAGAGAGGGCTCCAACCCCCTTAGATGGCATGGGCCCCCCAGATCCACATAAGGGGAACAGCAAGAGAGGCTTGGAAACCGCCAGACGCTCATGGCCCCTCATATCCCAGTTCATATGAGGGACACTGAGGGGGCCTCAAGTCCCATCCTAGAAGGGCAAGAGCCCCCCAAATCTGGGTGTGCACATGGTAGCAGAGAATGTGGGGTTGACATATTGCCCTTCCCCTATTCTCCACCTTCCCAGTGTCCCACCCTCCACTTCCCCTAGTCCCCAGACCTCCCTTACCTGAGCCCACAACCTCTCTCCTCTTCCCTATTTATCCTATCCCATCACTGCTGCCTCAAGCCTCTCTACCACTGTTCTCCTACTCTTCTGCCCCTAGTATTACTCCCATCCCAGGAAGAACTCATATCTAATATCCCCAAAAATAGTTTGATTTCACCACCTCCCCCCCCCCCAAAATCTGCCACCCCTAATTCCCAAATTGTAAAACTCAAACCACTCATTCTTTTTGTCTTAGGTGGTCTATTGATGGTCAAAGTGTGAGTTACAGACATCAATCTCAATGAATTCTATGATTCATTCAGTTATTAGTACCTCTCAGTTTAACAGTACAAGGAAACTGGTTTTGGAGGGAGACTAGGAGGGTGGTGAAGCACTGGAATGGGTTACCTAGGGAAGTGGTGGAATCTCCTTCCTTAGAGGTTTTTAAGGTCAGGCTTGACAAAGCCCTGGCTAGGATGATTTAGTTGGGAATTGGTCCTGCTTTGAGCAGGGGGTTGGACTAGATGACCTCCTTAGGTCCCTTCCAACCCTGATATTCTATGATTCTATAGAATCTGCTAGGCAGGTTTCTGATGGAATCCTGCCTGTGAGTCGATGAAAGTTCATCAGACCCAAACTGTTTCCACAATACATTTCAAGTTTGATGAACTGGCATTTTCCAGTGAAGCGGAGTTTCTGACCAGCTCTCCTTCTGACATACTTTAAATATTTCTTGTTACTTGTTCTTTATGTTTAGCTATTGGATCTTTATTTTCATCTTAGCTTTCTTCATTTTCTTTCACTGAGTGCCGGGGGCAAGACTCAAGTGCACTGTGGTTTGGTGTAATGGCTTTTACATGCCAGAAGAATTTAGAACATCCCTGAGGCTGTTCTAAATTATGCCAGGGGCAGAACTGATGCCAAATTTATCAGGGCAGAATAGAGACGACTGAAATCTATATCTTTGTCTCCCCCTCCCCTCAGCTACTATTCAGAGTTCTAGCACAGATGAAAATTTAGCCACTATTGTACATCTAAACCAAAATGTATAACAGACTTGTCATACTTCCATAAAATCCACAAAATCAAGCCAGTATTAATAAATACACAGTTCATCATTCTGACTCATCACTTCTAGATTGCCCCGTGTCTCATCATCTTGAGTTTGTATGTTTGTCTTGCAGATCGTAAGTTCCTCAATGCAGGAGCTGTCTTTTTCTGTGACTTTTACAGCACCAAGCAGACTATTGGTGCATAACAAGCAACAACATACAAGTGAATAGGTTTTAAAATTAGTGTTATAAAATGAAAGTTATGAAGAGGATTTAAAAAATACAGGTCTGCTCTGAAAAGTGACTACCTAGAAATTACATTCTGCCAACAGATCTGTTCCCTGTGCGCATTCAGAATTACAATAAATACATAAATATGATTTTACCACTTTTGATTATTTTTAGCTCTGCAGAGCCATCAAAACTAAAAGAGAATGAGCTGGATTCTATTCCTTCTTTTGTATCAACAGAATTGTTTGGCTAGAAATTAGAATTTAGTATTCAGTAGCACTTGTAAACTCCATAAAAGGCAGTGAGATTGCAATAGTGTCACCAGCAGCACAAGCTTGGTCTGCAGAATATTTACTAATGGTGATGATGCGCTAGAAGGAAAGAACCCAGCATGGCTCTCAGGTCCCAGGCAGCTGGGCCGGCTCCAGGCACCAGCTGAGCAAGCTGGTGCTTGGGGTGGCAGCTTGTAGGAGGCGGCATTCCGCCCAATCCTAGGGCGGCACGGCCGCTTTTTTTGTTGTTGTTGTTGTTCCGCTCCGGCCGCCCTTTAGGGGGCAGTGGCGTGGAGGACGGGAGCGCCCTGCAGCAAGCCCAGCAGGGCAGCCCGCGTCCTTCCCTCCCAGCCGACCGGAGAGGTGCTGAGCCCTCATGGCAGGGGGCACGGCAGGAGGGGCCGCCAGCCCTGGCCGCCCCCCTTCTCTCTCTCCCGCCGCTCCCTCTCCCTCTCCCCGCTAGTCGAGGCACATCTGCAGGGCAGGGAGTTTCCCTGCACCCTGGCTCCAGCCTGCGCTTTTTTTTTTTTTTTTTTTGCCAGAGCCAGGCAGGCAGTTTACATTAAACTGAGCACATTTGTTTGAGAAATCACTGAGATACAAAAATGGAAATCCACAAGACCATATTCAAAATCATTATACCATATATCAGAGTCACTTTCAGAGATGAATTAAATACATTATAAACATTTTTGTTTTCTATATATCTTTTGCCAGTATATCCTTGCCACTTAGCATAGAAGAATGTACAAACGTAAATCCATATGAATTATAGATGGAAGAAAATAAGTAGTAAGCAGAGAATCTACTGATATCCCACAATGTTTTAACTTACAACTGTGTTTAATCTATATTTTATTTAGGCAGAAGAGAAAAGATGGTAGATGGAAGAAAAGAACCTTTGTAGTTTAGATCTCAAGTTTGAGAAACACTCTGAATATACAAAGGATGTAACATAGAACACACAGACAGAAAAATTCTCCAGAATTCCAGTGCCTGCAAGTTTTACACTTTATAAATATTTATTCTACTTTTTAAGTTTCTGCAGTTTCTGAAAATCTTGAGAATTTTCCTGTCACAGTGTTTCGCTGTTCAGGCTTTGCTTGCATGTCCTGTGTGTCTTTCAGACTTTAGATAAACAATGAGGGTTTGCTGCTTCAGTATTAGCTTCATTCATACACTTATGAAGGCAAAAATAAGAAATATAATCATAGAATCATAAAACTGGAAGGGACCTGAAGAGGTCATCTAGTCCAGTCCCCTGTACTCAAGGCAGGACTAAGTATTATCTAGACCATCCCTGACAGGTCCAACCTGTCCAACCTGCTCTTAAAAATCCCCAATGATGGAGATTCCACAACCTCCCTAGGCAATTTACTTCAGTTCTTAGCCACTCTGACAGTTAGGAAGTTTTTCCTAATGTTCAACCTAAACTGCCCTGGCTGAAATTTAAGCCCATTGCTTCTTATCCTATCCTCAGAGGATAAGAAGAACAATTTTTCTCCCACCGCCTTGTAACAACCTTTTATGTATGTGAAAACTGTTATGTCCCCTCTAGGTTTTATGTCTAATTATGGTGATGTTTCTAATGTTAAAAAAAAACAGCAATTGAATAATAAGCAAAGCTAAAGCAAGCATCTGTAACTCTTTCTGTTGTGTTTGCTGCAGGTATTTGATGCAGGCACACATCAACACTTAAGAATCGGTGAATTCTGTGAAATTAGCCTAAAGGGATAAATTAAGACAGAAGTGTTACTTAACTTTCTTTTTAAAAATTTCATATGGTTATTTAAGGCTATCTTTTTAGAACAGCTTTTTGCCCAAGATAACATCAGAATGCCTATACTGGGTCAGACCAATGGTACATCTAGCCTAGTATACTGTCTCTGACAATGGTCAATCCAGATGCTTCTGGCAATTGCAGATTTAGAGACATCTGGTACTTGTGTCCCTGATCATCTTGGTTAATAACCATGATGGATTTAGCCTCCATTAATTTATCTATTTCTTTTTTAAACCAGTTTACTTCTGACCATCACAACATCCCACACAATAAATTTCACAGATAGACTGTGCATTGTGTGAAGTAGTACTTCCTTATATAGGTTTTAAACCCGCTGCCTATTAATTTCATTGTGTGACCACTAGCTCTTGTGTTATGTGAAGTGATAAATATCACTTTCCTAGTCAGTTTCTCCACACCATTCATGATTTCACAGACCTCTATCATATCCCCCATTACTCGTTTCTTTTCTGTGTTGAACAGTTCTAGTCCTTTTAATCTCTTCTCATATAGAAGCTGTTCCATACTCCTAATCATTTTTGTTGCTCTTTTCTGCACCTTTTCCATTTTTTCTGACATGGGGCAATCAGAACTGAACACAGAATTCCAAGTGTGTGCATACCATGGATTTATATAGCGGCATTATGATATCTTCTGTCTTATTTATCCCTTTCCTAATGATTCCTAACATTCCATTAGCTTTTTTGACTGCTACTGCACATTGAGCAGATGTTTTCAGAGAATTACCCCTGACGATTCCAAGATCTCTTTTTTGAGTGGTAATATCTAAATTAGACTATCATTTAGTATGTACAGGTGAGGTTATCCCCCCCACACCCACATGTGCATTACTTTGCACTTATCTCTACTGAATTTCATCTGTCATTTTGCTGTTCAGTCACCCAGTTTTGTGAGATCCTTTTGAAACCCTTTGTAGTCAGTCCTAGAGTTAACTGTCTTGAGTCATTTTGTATCATCTATGAATTTTGCCACCTCACTGCTCACCCCATTCTCTTCCCCCACACCCCGAAAAGTCATACTCATTGATTATTGAGAGTTAATAAAACAATTAGGCCAAGATTTTCAAAACTGAGTGCCCTAAACTTAGGCTTTAAAATCCATATTGAGGGACCCAGCAGCTGCCACAATAGTTTCTGAAAGCTAATGGGTGCTTAGCACTTTTGAAAAATTACATCATTAAAATAGAGACCTAAATATGGATTTAAGAACCCAGAGGGACTTAAGCATCTAATTTTTAAAATTGTGGCCTAAAATTTATTTTAGGCTTTTTAAAAAGCTGATTTGTGACTATATTTAGGTTTTCTAAATTCACACCCACATCCATTCTGGGTCAACACTGGCTCGTATTGGCATAGGTACTGGCAGAGTGATCCAGCAGTACAATATATGGAAAGAGGTTGCAGCAGAAGAAAACATCAATGACTTTCTGTCTGGGGGTGCAGCTTGAAAGCTAGGAAGGGAATGTCCAGGGCAACAGATGGTATGGCACTATGAGAAGAGGTGGTTAAACTGACTCTTTCCCAAATATACTAAATCTTACAAAAGCCCAAAACTCAGCTTTTGCTCCAATCTTCCCCACTGAATAAATCCCCATTCTGAATGAGCTAGTTCCCAAAAGACAGTAGGGTGAGCTAAAAATGCTGACGATTCTGAGTTCACTGAACTGGCTTAAAGCCAGTGTCCAGTATCTGTGTACCCAGAATTGTGCTCAATTACATTGTGAGTTACTGAACAGCTAGCTGTGAAGAGTATTATTTGATCTGTCCATGTGCTGAAGTATTTCTCCGAGTGTCAGTGGGCCTCTACGAACAGGAGCAGTTCTATATTTCCTAATAGGATTGCCGGGGTCTGGTTTTCAACCAGAACATCCAGTAAAAAAGGGAATCTGGCAGCACCTGGTCAGCACAGCTGACCAGACACTAAAATTCTGGTTGGCCACAGTAACTGGCCTGTGCCACTGGGGAGTGGGAAGAGCAGCAACTGCTCTCGCTCAGCTGTTAATGCCTCACAGCGAGCAGGGGCCGGCTTCTGGATCGGGCTCCAAGAGGAAGGTGCCGCTGCACTGGAGAGGGTGGGGGGAATCCTGTCCACACCCTCTTCTGCCCCACTGTGCCCCAACTGCACTGGACCTAGCCCCTCACTATGGGGACCAATGCTTACCTGCTCCAGCCCCTTGCTCTGGGAACCAACACCGCCCACCCCACTATTCCCCGATTGGGCAGATGGGCAGGCTCTATGTCAGCAATGCCCAGCTGGGCTCTGCAGGCAACAGGTGAGTCCCAGGAGAGGGAGGAGTGAGCAAGCGGGGGATGGAGAGCGAGCAACAGAGGGAGGGGGGAGAGGAGTGAGCAAGCGCAGGGCCTCAGAGAAGAGGCAGGGCCAGGATGTTCAGTTTTCAGCAATTAGAAAGTTGGCAATCTTCTCTCATAATGCACTTTAGGGGTGACTGAAAAATTAGTCACAGCATCTATCCTATAAATTCACAGATTGCCCATAAGCACTATTGATCGGGACGCATATCTCCATCCATTTTCACTTCTCACTAGTGCCCATTTCCAGTGCAATCAGATGTTTGCTCATATTCTGAACCTCTTTATCCAGAACAGCAACTAAGCAAAACAATGGGCTTGACCTAAATCCTAGTGAAGTCAACTGAAGGACTCTCCTTGACTTCAATGGCTTTTGGATTAGCCCTAAGGAGTGATATTACTGGCTTCTCACACTTTTCAGAAGCCTGCAAGAATAAGTCATATGTAAATATGTAAGTGCTAACTTCTATTAGTAAATGGTTTACAAAATGAATCCAAGTACCAATAACAATAGCACAAAATGTTGCAAGGATATCTATTTTACTCTCACACACTTATAATTGAAAATAGCCAATCAGGCACATTGACATAGTTTTATTCATTTTATACAGTATTTGTCACTAAACAGTATAAACTTTACAGATGAGCACATGCCTACCTTGTATTTTTCTGGACAAAAGGGAAGGCATTTATCTTAAACATTAACTAAGAATATGTATAATTTCAGGTACATAACTAACATTTACCATTGTCTTCCTGGAGCCTGTACAATGGTGTCAAATTCCCTTCTTTTAAAAGAAAGTTTTAATCAAAAAATAATGTTCATTTGCTAAAATACATGAGAATATTTAACTTCACGTATTCTGTGTATGTATTTCAGGATTTCTCATGTGTAGGGATAAGTGAAAAAAAAATCAAATAAAGGTAAGTGATCGTACATTAATTTGAAGCATGGGCATTTTGATTATACGCTTCAGATTTTATTAGCATGTCACACAAAGTTCAAGAGTGACCTTCACTCTCATACATACTTGTATTTAATATAAAATATGATTAATCATGCCTGCTTTCTTTGGAATAATTAGCATATAATTTTGCTTCCTTGGCATACTCCAACTATATCATTACTTTTGACTACAATTAACACAGCAAGTATGACACAAATGAGTAGTCTCAGTGCAAGATTAATTATATGTTTAGGTTCCTATCCTGCCTCTACATACTGGATGTAGAAAGTGATTTCCTTTCCATCAAATAGAACAAAAAGGTACTTTGTGAAAAGGAAAGCAGAGCACACAGATTCAGTATGTTAGGCGATCAGTGCACAGTAGATCATAATAATGTGAACTGCACTCTCTAAATAGGAAGCGCTGTTAGTTAAAATATAGGGTGAGGGCCTGACACTATTGAAGTCAATGTGAGTTTTGTCATGGACTTCCACTGGGCCAGGATTTCACCCATAATGTCTGACACTAAGAAAGGAGACATACAGGCTAACAATAAGAACTACTGAATAGCAGAACAGACTATGGAAACAGAATACCATTA
This sequence comes from Chrysemys picta bellii, assembly GCF_011386835.1. Classification (NCBI taxonomy): domain Eukaryota; kingdom Metazoa; phylum Chordata; order Testudines; family Emydidae; genus Chrysemys; species Chrysemys picta. The sequence continues at coordinate 194,632,106 of NC_088792.1, forward strand.
CCGCAAATATTCAAAAACTGATTAGACACTGCATCCTACTACTGGGATCTTCAGAACAGTCTACCTAACTCTAGTGATCTTTTCTGGCTTAATATATGGCGATATCAAACCAACAGTATTTAAAAGAGAATTCACTATTAACTTCAAAGAGTAACACCACAATATAGTTCTATGACTAACTGTGGCAATTATATTGTGAAACATGGTTAAGTTAAATCAAGCATATGAGATTATGTCTTTAAATATAAAACTGGTTTGCCATTCATAGGTTACCTTCTCTTTAACTAGACAGTGCTTTAGGAGCAGTTTGAATAAACTGTTCTTTAACAGAGCTGGGCCAGCACTGCACCACATTCTTCAATAACCAATTGAGTGAATTTGCTTTGGCAATACACACAGCCTTTTGATCTCTTTCCAATGTTTGAAGGGTTGAGTTTTACTAGGATGAATGTTAGCAGAAAGCAAATGTCAGAGATACAAGTAACTACTAATGGAGGCAGAATTTTAAATTAACATGTACAAATACTAGTCCTGGTACTTTTTTATGTACAGCCAATCAAGAAAAAGAATATATGACTTATCTGACCAATAAAGGCTAAACTATCAATTTTAAATGTTCCAAGTTAATGTTCATGATGAATCTATTGAGTAAAACAAATAAACTTCAGAAACTGTAAAACAAATCAGTTGTATAAATTAAAGAATGCTGTGCTTTGCAGATATTCCAATAGCAGATGAAGAGGCTAAATTTCTTGAAAAAAATCCTTTGTTGCAAATTATTCACTAAGACCTAATGAATAATGCTCTTGAGGTGGATTCACTTTGTCACGGGTCATGTTAGTATGGATAATGGCTCGTAATAATGTAGTATAACATGTAAGTTCATGAGTAGCTGGGAGGTCCTTGTGCTGTCCTTGTACTGGGAAAACAATACACATCACCATTGGCCAGGGGTGCTGGATCAACTTTTATAGTGGGGTGCTGAGGGCCATTGAACCAAACTGTAAACCCTGTATATTATGGAAACCACTTCAAGCCAGGGGGTGCAGAGGCACCCCCAGCATCCCTAGTTCCAACCACCCCATGCCATTATCTACTAGTCCCTGTCATTTCATATGAGCGAGGAAAGTGATCCAATTGAGTAATCACCTTTCTAAATGCTCTAGAAAGTTTAAGATGTTAAAGTTTAATATCACTGTGGGGGGACAAATCATGAAATATTAATGGTCATGAAATAAAAGACATTAGTGCATTTTGGTAGCACTCTACCAGCACATTCGATTAAAACTGCATTGTAAAACAGCTAAGACAACTGAATGTCTAGCAAAACTTAAGGGATCTCAATATATACATATATATCTTATTGCCAGCTGGCCTAAGTTAAAAACAATCTTCAAAACAACATCATTTTGATGATGTATTATGTTAATACATCATAAGAGTCACATTGATCTGATGATGTACACCACTAACAATAAGCCAGCTGGTGGGAAGAAATTCATTTTTCAGCTGTAAGCTGTGTTGCATTTGCCAAAAACTTAAGGAAGATATATTTATAAAAATAAAATAATATTAAAACAACTTTGTAAAATGTCACTTTACAAATACTTTTAAGGGCTAGAAGGGCAGGAAATCTACAAGGTTATAATGCAACTGAGAAAATTATTGCAAGTCTATTTGTGAATCACTTTTCAAGGCTTACTTCAATTAGTCAGTCTTCCAGTGCTGACTTCCACTCCACTATTCCTGCCCTTTCGAATCTGTGTTACTATCTCTATAGTGGTAGGGAGCATTTATTTTAATCACAAATTAAGTATATAAGAAGTAAAAATAGAGGAATCAAAATATGAATATAAAATAAAGTATCTCATGATTAAAGCTAGTTGGAAATACTCCAATGGAACATTTTCCCACCAGAGAATTCCAATTCATCAAAATGTCTCATGGAGGTGATTCGATTTTGACAAAGTTCAGCAGCAAACCAGGCAGGAGTCCAAACCTGCCTGCCATCTGTTTCCATCCCAAACCTGCCTGGTTGCCTGCCAGCTTTCCCATGCACCAATGAGGCTGTTGGGAAACCCAGGCTCCTGGCTCTTCAGCAGCCTGCCTGATGCGTGACAAGGAGATGAGAGCCTGGAGACCCTGGATACCATCAAGTTTTCTTGGTGGACTGCAGCAAAATGGGGCTTCCAGGCTCTCAGTTTTCCAGGCCAGGGGACCTGACAGGGAGCTGGGAGCTGGAAGCCATGGCTCTCAAGTGTCAAGGCTCCCAGCTGAGCTGGGGCTCCTAGAGCTTCTAGGCTGTCCTGCCCACCAAACGAGATGATTGGTAGTTAAGAACTTGGAAGCGTTGGCTCCCATGCTCATGGCTTCTCAGCAGTCCATGGCTGAGGCAGTCCATGACATGGACTTCCTCTGAATTGGTGACCCCAGGATTTCTAGGATCCATGGCCGCATGGCAGCCAGCCATGCAGACCCTAATCCCTTCCATAGAGAATTTCAAAATTTTTCATTTTGTTCCAAATCAGAATGAAACCAAATAAATATTGAAATCCACTGTGAAATGGAATCACCTTTCTCTGCAAAGCTCTACTCATTAACTTTTACAGCTGCAATTACTGGTCTTTCCCTCCACCACCCCTGCCTCTGTTATCTTACACTGGAAGTCCAACAAAGTCTTTCACTTCATCTTAGTCTCTTTGAAGTGATTATCCTGGTTGTGACTGTTACCTTCCTGTGGTCTCCATTGTGTTGCATTAGAACATGACCATCTTTCTCAATTGGTTCTAGTAGCCCATTGTTTTCTATACTATTTCAGGTGTCATTCAATGTTGCTTAATTTGGAATCCCCCTGCCTCTCTCTCTCTCTCTCTCTCTAAGTGGTACCAAAGATACAGCTCTCTCAAAATGACAAAATGGCTATTTTTATTTCCACTCCAGTTTCTCAGAAACTGCCTATGTAATGGCACACAACAAACTTTTTTAAAAGGAAAATATAATGGGCACATGGCCTGATCAAAGCATGTGCACTATAAGCTAAAACCTACAGGCCATGCTCCATGACACCCAAAGCCCCACCATAAAATATCACTCTGGGAACGTCTAGACAAGCCAGTTCAACAGACTTGGGCTAGCGGGGTCATGCTAATTCTCTACAAATAACTGTATAGACAGCACTTTGAAATTGCAGCTCTCACTGGAGCTCAGGCTCCAACATCTAGGGAAGGGAACAGGTTTCAAAGCCCAATCTCCAGTCTGAGCCACAACTTTAAAAACTGCTGTGTAAGTAGCACATTGGAATGCTAGCACAAGCCCCACTAACCCAAATCTGTTGATCCGGACTAGAAGACTCACTCCTGCAGGCCATGTAGATGTACCCTACATAGCTTCTCTTATGGGGACAACTGCAGATGGTTTATGGAGCACATTTTCTGAAGCTTTCAAGGGAGGCAGATTCAAAATGGAATATGCCACCCCACACTTTTCTCCCAGTTAGAGCTGTTCTACCATGAAACCTAAAGACAGAGAATTAATTTATATATATTATATGCACACACACACAGGTCCCCATGCTGATCTTGTGTTAGTGCTTTAACCTCACTATTCATGCCACTACATATTATAAGCAAGAATTACTGCACAATTCCTCAAATAGAAAAATCTGTTTCATGGTTACAGAGCTAGCTGTCCCTTTGTCCCTTCTCTGGTCTCTATGACTGTACCATCTTGGGCCTCATGTTTACTCATCCCACAGCAGTATTCTGCAATTCTCCCACTCTTAAGCTACATCTGCATTTGGAGTTGGGGGTGTGATTTTCAGCTCGAGTAGAGATACTAGCACTAGTTCCCATTGAGCTGGTATACTAAAAATAGTAGGTAGCCAAGGTAGCATGGGCAGCTGCAAGTGGCTGCTCAGGCTAGTTGCTCTGAATACAAACCCTCCTGGACCTTGGACTACCCCTATTTTAAGCTAGCTACTCAATGAGAGCTAGTGCAAATATGTCTGTTAATGCTGTGAATCACACCACTCCAAGTGTACATGCAGACTTAGACTGGACCCGAAGCTATAGTGCCCTGTGTATAACCTCTCTTACCCTGCAGGTCTGACTGAGTTCAGACACCAATCAGGAGTCCGTGACTAGTGACTATTATAATGATCAGATAGTCTTCTTAAAACAAAATAATTGTTTATTTTAACAGTAGGAACAAAGCTTTTAGATAAAAAAGGATTATGAAACAAACCATCTATTCTGTTTCATTCATTAAGTGAAAAGCTGAATTGGCCTTTTAACTACAGTTCCACTGATCATGATAAAATGTTCCTAAACTAGAGAAGATGTAATATAAACATTACAAATAATTGATACCCAGATTCCCACCCGTGTCTCTTCAGCCAGAAGTTGCTAGTACATAGCCAAGTTGGAGTCTTGTCTACCACAGACTCAACTGGTTACATAGACTGTTTGGTATCCTCAATGGGTGGCTACAACTGGAGTGACCTGAGTCTCTCAGTTATCTGTCTGAGTCTAGCAAACTCTCTCCCTCTTTCTCCTTCCTCCCTATGGGGTTAGCCTCCAGATGGTTTTCGGTTTCTCTGATCTGTGATGTTCTCTAATACATTGAACAAAACATGGAACTGTATGCTGCCTTCACTGATCTAAAACAAACCCCAAAAATGTTCAAAACTGAGGAGTAATGGCCTTTGGAAAATTCTAGAAATGTTTGGTTGCTCCACCAAATTTATTAATATCGTATGTCAATTCCACAAAGACTAACTGATGAAGTACTCTCAGATGTTGCTCTCTCTAAATCGTTCCCCATATCTAATGAGGTGCAAGTAGGTTGCATGCTGGCACTCATCCTCTTTGTCTTTTCTTCACAGCCATTATGAATTAAACAACTGTCCATGACCTCTCCAACAGGGCATCTACATAAGCTACAAAACTGGTGGAAAACTCTTCAATCTCAAAAGGTTTTGTGAAAAGACAAAAGTCCTTAAGACACTTGAGAAGCCCTTTTTGTGGATGATTGTGCTCTACTTAGTCATAATTAAATTGACCTATAGCTCATCCTTGGTTCTCAGAGGCAACTAAACAGTTTGGAAGAGGACTTGTTTTTTCCAGGCTAATGGGGAGTCCAGCCAGCCTCATCAACTACAACCACTGAGCCAAATATCACCTCTGATTGTACTAAACTAAAGAATATCAATCATTTTACATATCTTGTCAGTATGATCTCATGTGACAGCTCCCTGGATCAAATATATATAAATAAATAAAGACAACCCAGGCTTTTGGAAGACTTTGCCATTCGATACTCACCTAGCATAGCATCAAGCAGTCAAAAAAATAATGATTATACACAATGCAGCCATGAGAGCATCCCTCTTCTATGGGTGGGAAATATGGACAGTTTACCTCAGACATATAAAGAAATTTGAAAAATTTCACATGGGCTGTCTTCTCTATTCTGAAAGTCTACTGGAAAAGCAAACATTTTTGAAAGAGCAAAATCAACCAGCATTGAGGCAATGATTATCAAAGCTCAGCTTAGGTGGACAGGTCATGTTATCCAAATGGGTAATGATAGACTCCTGGGCGGGCGGGGGGGGGGGGGGAGAGTCCTTCATGGTGAGCTGAAACTTGGACAGCGCAGGAAGGGCATTCATTGCTAAGACTTCAGAAACATCCTTAAACAGAATCTCAACTCATGCAGCAGAATATTGATAACTTCAAAGACACAGCCAAGGACAGCCCTGAATGGAGAGCAATCAATACAGGTTGTAAACATTCTGAGACAGACAGATAAAGAAAAGGGCTAATCATCATGCCATGTATTCAGTGGGAACCTATATATTCCTGTGCAACCTCCCTTCTCACAGATTGGATTATATAGCCACAAGAGAATAAATGTGATGCCATGACATTATTGTTGCTTCTGACAGCTAGCCATACAATCTCTATAGGCTCTCTCTGGGGGTTGTGTCTGCTGTTCATAGGTGCATCCTGTTCCTTCAGCTCACTTGTCCCTCTTGCTAGTCACCTCATATGACCTGAGGACCACTGCTCATCATGACTCCTTTAATCCACTCTATGTCTCTCTAATGGATAGATCTTCACAGGAGTGCCTCTCTCCATGGCCAGTAGGTCCTTGACCGACCTGTTGCACTAGTGTGCCTGCTTTCTCTAAATGTTGGTGGTCAGGTGGGAAGCTCATGTGGTAACAGCCTTTCTGCTAGTGGGTGCCACACAACCGGCAAGTGTGACACCCTTCTATCAAGGTGTGGAGTTGAGGATTCATTCCCCACCAGTGAGCTTTCTCAAGCCTATTTAAAGACAGCTGTCAATGTCCAGGTATGAGACTTGCATTTATTGCATGACTTCCTTACATAATGAGGTGAGGATGACATTCTGTCCTCTAACTATGGTTCCATCCTGCACACTCAGCTCCTCTTTACATTTGAAAATATGGTTCTGCTTTTCCTGGTACTTGGCTTTTTTTCTTCTGGCCACTCTACTTGTATTGTATTGTCCTTTTCTACAGCCTTGTTGATGTCCATCAGCTTTTGTCACCATTGTTGCACAGAGGCGAGCTGCAGAGAGGTCACAGGCTTGGAGAAGACCCTCCCTTGATTCTTTGCTCACCCTCAGCAGCAAGATAATGATCCATAATGATCACATCCTGTGGAAAGTGTGGGGACAGGAATGATTATCAAGCTCCCCCCCCCCCCCCCCAGAGTGCTGGCTCTCTCCAAGAGCCACGTGCCCAGTGTACAGCAGAGGCCAGAAAGGGTGATTCACCCTGCCCCTGCAGCTACTCACCATTTTTGCGGTCTTGTGGCTCAGGTATGCTTGCCTGGGGTCAGCCAGTTAGTGAAAGGTGTGAGAGAGTACTGGCTGTGTTTTAAAGCACTGAATCAGTGTTGTGTAAGTTGCAAACAATACTGCTTCTGTAAAATGTTGCATTTAAACTTCACAGAGATGACCTTGGGAGCCCAGCCTCCTGCTTTGTTATCGGTGGCAGAACGGCTGCGCAGAATTAGAAAGCGGCCAAGAAGAACTAAGGAGGACTTTCTCCATGAGGTTATGATGCACTCTGCCGCTGAGAAACAGAAATTGAAGGAAGGAATTGAGTGCACTACTCACTTCACTCAACACCCATCCCTCTGCAGTTTGGCCCTGCTGAAGTACAGTACCCGCTGGATTGTACTCCAAAGAAGAAGGTTGGATATGATCCCTGGACATACACAAATCTTTAGCCATCCCAGGACCCAGGGCCAGTGCAACCCATTAGGTGACCTAGGCGGTCGCCTAGGGCACTAGCATTTGGGGTGCAGCATTTCGGGTCCTTCGGCAGTGGCCAGATCTTCGGCCGGCCCGGTAGTCATCGGCATTTAGGTGGAGGGAGCTGGGGCAGGGGGGCACGGGGAGGGCCGCCTGCAGCAAGTAAGGGGGCGGGGCGGCGGCACGCAGGGGAACTCTCTGCTCCAGCTCACCTCTGCTCCGCCTCCTCCCCTGAGCACGCTGCCCAGCTCTGCTTCTCTCCCTCCCAGGCTTGCGGCGCCAAACAGCTGATTGGCGCCCCAAGCCTGGGAGGTGGGAGAAGTGGAGCAGCGACGGCGTGCTCAGGGAGGAGATGGAGCAGAGGTGAGCTAGGGCGGGGAGCTGCTGCACGGCTCCCTGGGCCGGGGGGAGCTGCCACGGGGGCGGGGGGCACCTCAGAGCAGAGGAGGGAGCTGCCGCAGGGGGGCTCCTCACGGCGGGGGGGGTAGGGAGCTGTCACGGGGGGGTGCCTTAGGGCGGAGAGCTGCCACAGGGCTCAGGGAGGGGGGGGGGTCGCAAGGTGGAAGTTTCACCTAGGGCGTGAAACATCCTTGCACCCTCCCTGCCAGGACTCCTCCTCCTCCTGGGACCTTCTCTCCCCCATCCCCCTCCCTGCTGATGTATTTTTTAATTTGACTCTCTCCTCCAGTTCTTGACTTTTAATAAAAGAATTGTGTTGGTTTGAAAGCAATCTTTATTATATTAATTGAAACAAAAAGAGCACTGCAAAGCAACATACAATTATGTTAAACCCCCTTATTGCATCATGTGCACCAATCATCTCTAGCATTGCAAACAGTGCAATCCCTGCGTAGCAACAAATATTAGTGGCTTTGAGCTTCAAATTGCTGCCTCAAGGCATCGCTCATCCTTATGGCCCCGCGCTGTGCCCCTCTAATAGCCCTGTCTCTGGCTGTTCAAACTCAGCCTCCAGGCACTGAGCCTCTGCGGTCCAGCCCCGAGTGAAGCTTTCAACCTTCTCTTCATAAATATTATGGAGCGTACAGCACACATCTATAAGCATAGTAATATTGTCATCGTCCAGGTCCAGCTTCCCATAGAAGCATTGCCAGCAGGCTTTTAAATGGCCAAAAGCACACTCAACAGTCATTCTGCACTTGCTCAGCCTGTTGTTGAACCGCTCCTTGCTGCTGTCAAGTTGCCCCGTGTATGGCTTCATAAGCCAGGGCGTTAAGGGGTAGCCCAGGATCACAATGGGCATTTCAACTTCCCCTACTGTGATCTTCTGGTCCGGGAAGAAAGTCCCTGCTTGCAGCTTCTTGAGCAGGCCAGTGTTCCAAAAGATGCGTGCGTCATGCACCTTTCGGGACCAGCCTACGTTAATGTCTGTGTAAGCTGGCGCAGACTCACCCGGCGGCACCTCCTGCTGGTTACTTCCAGGAATTAGCTCTCCAGTTTCCGGAGCACCCTCTTCAGGGCTGTTTCTAACCCTTCTGGACCTGAGCGGGGTGACCACCTTGCTACAGTCTGTAAAATGCCCACTGTGATCCACAAGCACCTTGAGAATCATTGATAAATACCCCCTTGTGATTAATGTACTCAGTGGCTAGGTGGTCTGGTGCCAGAATTGGAATGTGCATGCCATCTATCGCCCCTCCGCAGTTAGGGAAGCCCATTTGTGCAAAGCCATCCACCATGTCACGCTCGTTGCCCAGAGTCATGGTCTTTTGGAGCAGGATGCGATTAATGGCCCTGCACACTTCCATCAACACGAGTCCAAAGGTCGACTTTCCCCACTCTGAACTGGTTAGCAACCGATCAGTAGCAGTCTGGTGTAGCCAGCTTCCACAGTGCAATCACCACACAATTCTCCAATGATGGAGCAGCTCTCATTCTCGTGTCCTTGTGCCACAGTGCTGTGGCGATCTCATCACACAGTCCCATGAATGTGGCTTTCCTCATTCAAAAGTTCTGCAGCCACTGCTAGTCATCCCAGACATGTATGACAATATGATCCCATCACTCAGTGCTTGTTTCCTGAACCCAAAAGCAGTGTTCCACTGTGCTGAGCACCTCCATGAATGCCACAAGCAATCCGTGTCAAAGCTACTACGTGTGGTGAGTTCGGTGTCACACTCCTCTTGCCCTTGTAGTTTAAGGAATAACTCCACTGCCACTCGTGATGTGTTGGTCAGAGTGAGCAGCATACTGGTCAGCAGTTCAGGATCCATTCCTGCAGCCCGAAGAGGCAGGGTATGCAGTACACTGTTGAAAGATGGCGCCAAATGCGGACAGAAGCATAGGGATTTCTGAGATGCGAAACAATGCATCATGGGTCATTGGGATAGGACCCAGGATGCCGCGTGACCCCCTCCACCTTCCCACAAGTCTTACCAGCAGAAAAGAAAGAGGTGCTCTGTGGGAAGCTGCCCAGAGTGCACCACTCCGAAAACCTCTGCAAGTACCACAAGTGTGAACACGCTATTGCGCAGGCAGTTGACAGTGTGAACACACAACAGCGGTTTCCCTTCAGTGATCTCTGAGTGGTGCTGTAACTTTGCCAGTGTAGATGTACACTCTGATAGATCTCTGCTGGCATTGGTGACCAGCTGTCCCTGCAAGAAAGCTACATTGAATCCTTTCTTCAACACATCATGCTGGAGAGTTAGTGGCTCTCTGGCTGGTTGTACTTGAGGACAAGAGTAACCGTTATCCTTTGTTTCAGCATATCAAACCCTTGCTTTTTGGGACCTGTCCAGTCCCACTCAACATCCTGCATTGTGAGCTGATGTATGGGTTCTGCTACTGCAGTTGTGGACAGAACTTGGACAGAAAATATCTCATTCCTATTAACTGCTGTACCTCTTTCACATCCATTGAAGCTGTCATGTCTCGGACTGCCTTGATCTTGTTTGGATCTGCTTTCAGTCCCCCTGCTGTGAGCATATATCCAATGTGTGTCACTCCATGCTGTCTGAGTTACATTTTTTTCTGGGTTGAGTTTTATGTTCTTGTCCCTGCACTGCTGTAAAAAAGTTTGTAGTTTTCTATCATGGTCTCATTAAGCTTTTGTATGATTGCTCCCCTCGCCTGCAATAAGGATATCATCTTCATTATTTTCACCTCAGGCATTCCTTCTAGCACTTTGGTGAGTCTTCTCTGGAACACCTCTGGTGCTTGACTTACGCTTATCTATATGGACAGCCATCTGTAGTGACCAAATGGTGTTTCAAAGATTGTCAAAATACTGAACTCTTTATACAGACCTTTGTGTCAAAACATTCATATCTCAGACTGTAACGATTCTGGGGTTGGAGAGTTCAGAGATAGTAGCATCTTTCAGATGCTCTGTTCAGTGGCTTTGGGTCTACACAGATGTGAAGTTGGCCAGATGGCTTCTTTAGCACAACAATGCTGCTTACTCAGACTGTACTGGCTTCTACAGGTACTAGGATACCCCTTTTCTGAACCCTTTGGAGCTCCTTGTGTATTGGATTATGTAGTGCCTCTGGAATTTTCCTTAATGGTAAACAGTACCCAGGTTTCACGGTGGGATCTTCTTCCAGTCACAGCTTTCCTTTGAAGTACCCATTGCCCTTGAAAACATCCTAATAGGATTTTAAAATTGTCTCCATTGTCCATGGGCCTCCCCCTTTTGCTTCTTACATGGCAGCTATAAAATTCTTATGCTGCACTCTGGTCACATTCCTGGCTTATATGACTGCATTCCCCAAGAGGGGTTTGTGGTGTTTACCATTCACTACCACAAATTTCAGTTGGTCCTCTGTTATTTTTCAGGTAAGTTACTATGAGATCATATTTTCCTGCAGGCTGCATTATGCTCTCATCATGCATTATTAGATGGCAACTTCTCTTTGCCATGGGTGTGTTCAATTCTCTGAGGTATTACATTGTGGAAGGTCCTCTTATCCAGCTGAAATCGCACAGGGCATATCCCTAATAATATTGTTGCATGCAGAGAGGTCAATATTGTCTCTTGTTGCTTTCTTGTCCCAGCAGACTGAAATTGATATTCTCTCAGACTCAAGAACAGAATCAAGAAGTCATCACCCCTGTCTGATGTGCTGACCTCTTCTTGTACAATTCTGACTGAGTCTTCCTGGGACATTCCTCTACTTTTGCACACACTACTAAAATGGGTGAACTTGCCACATTCCTTGAAATGCTGCCCTAGTGCAAGGCACTTCTCATGTTTTCTGCTACAGTAAATGCATCTCACTCCGGCAACCTGCTCTCCTTTGCTGTTTCACAACATGTACTTCTTGGGGAATTGTGTCTCCTATGGCTTTCAAACTTTCTGTGAGGCTACCACAGCATGCCCCATGTCTAAGCATCTCTCTAATTTGAGACTGCCCTCCAAGAGCAGCTGCTCCCATAAGTGGTGATCCCAAGTGCTGCAAACTATCCTGTCCCAAATTTTGGAGTCTGTCAAGTCCCCCAAATTTCATATAGCAGCCAGTCTGTGTAAGGCTGTAACATAGGGGCCTATCCCACCCCCTTCAAATTGGTCTCTATAGAAAAACTGTGTGTCTCCATAACTTTGTTCCTCTTTGGGGAGTAATGATTCTCCAGGGCTCCTAGGACTGCTGTGAGGCTTGAGGCAGTGGGGAGTTTCAGAATACTATGGACCTCTGTGCCTTCTTCGCCAATAAGGTAAAATAATAGTTTTACTTTCCAGCTGTGTACTGCTCAAACCCCTCCTTCCACCAGGTCCATTGCTGGACTAGGTTTGTGTCCACTTCAGATTGAATTCCATGACTTGCACTGCAAGCAGCTGCCCTTTAGAGAACTCATTACTCAGGCACTGCCACCATGTTTCATTCACAAAGTGTGAAGCAGATTGCAGGTTAAGTTGAACAAGTGAAACATGATTAAGCCCTGTGTATTGCTCTGCCATATGGTTGAGTTCCAGCCTAACGCCTCCACTTCCCTGTTTTCCTGGCATTCCATCAATAACAGTCTCTCCGGAAAACACCGGCCTTCTGACTCCAGTTCCACTGATCAGGATACATATACACGTCTATTTTATGCAAAGGTTTACCATCCCCTGATGCCTGGGCGGTGTGTGGCACCGGCATTTGGGGAGGCTGGCCCGAGCACCAGAAGCTCCCCCGGCACCCAGACTGTGGCCCTGCCCGTGCTTCACACCGAGCCCCCCCCCCCACACACACACATGGCCTCCTCCTCATGAGATCCCGCCCATGCTCCACCTCCACTCCTCCAAGTGGCAGGGGGCCATAGGGAAAGCTGAGTCCCTCCACCTCCCCTCCCCTGAGACCCCACTGCCCACCACTCACCAAATCTCTCCTCTCCTCCACACACCCCTTGGCTCCTGTCACACTGAGTCCCTCTATCTCCTCTCCCCCGACTGAAAGGGGGCCATGGGGAATGAGGGGTGGAGGGACTCAGTGAGCTGCACTGGTCAGGACCTTGTGGGCAGGAGAAGAGGAAAGAGTCGGGACTCAGCAAGCAGGGGAGCCATGGGGGAGAGGGGTGGAGAAGGGAGGAACGGAGAGAGAGGTGGTTGGCAGGGGCCTCTCAGGGGAGGAGAGGAGGAACTCAGTGAGAAGCAGCGAAGGCCTCGGTATAAGGCCGGAGCAGGGACAGGAAGAGGCAGAGCGTGGGTGGGGCCAGAGGAAAAGCAGGAGGGGGCCTCAGGGGCAAAGTGCAGGTGGGGCCACCATGGCCCAGGTGTCCATGCTCTCAAAAAGGTAGTGGATCAGTGGCTCCCCTGGCCTATTATACCCACCACCTATGCCCTGATGGTAACCAAGGCATATCTATCTCCTTCAAACACACTCAGTGACTGCCCCATTTCAGACTGATTCAAAAGACACCCTCTAAAACCTGCCCACGTACTTTTCATCTCCTGTGTTCACAGGCCTTTCCTGACCTGACATTATATTTTAACAACGCAAGTATTTGCTGAGAAGTGACTTATCCTGAACGCTTCTTTCTCCTTCCTGCTTGTTCTTACTGACAGGCTCCTGTTAAACATTTCAATAAATAGGGCAATATATAATATTCCTAAATTATTGCAGAGCAGCTCCAATATTAATCACAATATCATTTAAGATAGTCCAAAGCAACTAAAGAGATTTTGTCTCCTTTCATCCGAGGATAACAAAGCAAGCTAGACTTACTACAAAAAGGGCATGTATTACAATAGATTCTGCATTGTACCTTTGGGATCTCACATTTCAACCAACATTAAGTATGAAAAGTAACTAAAATCTAAAATTACTAAATCCTACTAGTGCTCCCAATGAACAAAGCAGCCATGTAAAAAGACCCCTTTTTTAGGAACTCAGAATATTTCACAATAGAGGCTTTGTGGTAGGCATTAGGCCACTGATTAAATTTGGTGATATTATCTCAGAGGAAAGATTTGATTCGGGGATTTCCCCCCTCGCCGCCCATGTAGCAGTTTATTTTAAGTATTGTAGAACATCAGCGCCTCAAGGCGACATATTGTCTTTTAAAATCCGTATGTAAATTGATCATCTATGTCATGATAAATAATAAGTTAAACTTAGAAGCGTGACACAAACATATGACAATCTAAAGAAGTATGAGCTAGTGGTTGAAGTACCGGACTGAAAGTAAAGAGATCTGAAAGTAAATTTTCTTTTCCCCTCATCTGCCAGTGACTTTTTTTGGTAAGACCTGGGCCAAAATTTTCAGATATGTCTGCTATTTTGGGGAATCAGGTTCAGACACTTAGGGCCTGATTATTCAAAGGTGTTGAGCAGTCACTGCTCCTGTTGATGCCAGTGAGAATTATCAGTCCACATTTGGAGGGGGAGGGGGGAATAAATCAATAAATAAAACCACCAATCAACCTGACAGTGTTCATTATTCAGAATGAATAGAAGGCCCAGTTCTGTAGATTCAGTATACTGCTTTAGTGAAAGAAGTTAGCTGGCAGATCTTTGCCAGCTAATCCAGTTAGCTATTCATTTTGTGCACATCAAACAATTGGTGTGCAAAATTGCATATATAAATAACTGGAAATAAAATTAATTGTAGCAAACACTGAAATCTAGAGTTGGCCTTTATTTCTGGGGCTCAATAGTTACAATCTAAGTCTAAGACATTTTTCAAAAGCCATGCATGTCAAATTAATATTAATCAGGTTAAGTTATGCCTCATAAATATGTACTATATCTATTTGTTCATCATCATGGATTACAATTATGTTGATAGATAACAATCTGGTTTTATTGTTACCATAGATAAAATTAGAGACAATTTAAATAGCAATTTTATTTGCAACATTTTGCCTACTCCTCACTCCACTCCTACAAACCACAGATTTTTATGTCTTTTTTTTCCTCATACATTTCTTTTTCTTTCATACTTAAGGATATATCTCCATACATACATATGAGAGAGAGAGAGAGAGAGAGAGAGAGAGAGAGAGAGAGAGAGAGATTAAAAAAAACCATGCTTATATCATGGAAAAATAAGCATGCATTGTGAATGAGCTTATCTTCAAATAAATGGTTTTAAAATCATAACAATGCTATCCATTTCTGCATTTTTAAATCTCCAGATAAAAGTTCCACTCCATGAATGCTTCAAATAATGCTTCAAATGACTTCTATTGCCAACATTAGAGGAGAATTGCTATTTAGCTATTCAGAGCCAATCATATTCTAATAGTTCTCTTGGTTTAATGCAGGCAGGCAGAGAGAGTACACATGCACCTTTGGCTTTGGTCATTCATATGGAGGCTTTAAAGTAACAGCCCTTAAATAATTAACCACAAACACTGTGTTAAAATGCCATTAAGGTTGAAACAAACTCACAAAAGCTAAGAAATTCTGAAGTAAGCCTTCCAAAGTCTCTTTAACCCTTTCATGAAGGAAGCAGGGTTATCAGTTCTACATCTCTCACTAGTAATTAGATGTGCTACAGCTACAATTAAAGGGGCAAAGGTTTAAGCTCAGCCTTGTATTTCATTATTAAATCACATAGGGTGACAGTCTTTCTTGCATGGACTGATAATACTGGGAAATGTGAATTGTTTCCCCGATGGGTATTTAAGAAGCATGCATAGATTGACTGAGTTTAGGGAAATTGCCGACCCATTCCCCAGGGTTTATATCCTTCTGTGAGAATGCTTTGGGGTCCATGGCACTGCAGAGCCCTGAAACAGCTACTACTGACAGTAGGAAGAGTTGAGTTCAAAAGTAGTTCGGCCTATCTCACTGGAGTAGGAAGGTGGTGACAAGCAGCAGAGGGAAGCAGAAGCAGAGAGAGAGAATAAGCAGAGGTGGAAATGCTACCAAAATCCACACTTCATTACATGCTGCTGGAGATCAGGGATAGGGAAGGGTACTGTTAAGTGATATTTATTGTTTATACTCCATTAGCACCTAGAAGTCCAACTGAGATCCAAGCCCCATTGATCTGGGCACTGTTCCAAAGACTTCACAATCTCAATAGACAGTACGGAGAAAGAGTAAGGGGAAAGGATACAGCATACAAACAGAGTGAGCACCATGGTGGAGAGCATACATGATGCCATTTCCATTTTTTTAAAATAAAATATTGCTTTTGTGTCTTTTTTTAATGTACTATGGATGCCAGGGTTGGGGTGAAAAGCAAGAGAGGATGAGTCGACAGTAGCATAGGAGTGGGAAGGGTTAAAAGAAGGGGATAAGGGACATGAAAGAGGGCAAGAAGAGCACATCAGGAAAGCAAACAAGAAGGAGAAAAGGAAGGAAGGAAGGAGAAGAGCATGGATCTCATAGAGGTCATGTGCACCATATATAACCCCCTTGAGATTGTCCAGAAATGTGATAGCACCATACTCCTTCGATGCTATTTTTTTGATAAAGTAGTTGAACTCCCTTACTGAACACAGTGATATACCATGGTTTACCTTAAAATAGAGTGGTCATTTGTGATTTGTCTGGTCATTCTGATGGTAAAAGGGCACAGCCTAACTGACGAAACAAAACTAAACATTCATAATACCCCCTTCCTGCTCCCAAACTGCTTTCCACTGATAGTGACAAATTGTTTAAACAGAATATGCACCGTGGTTCTATCTCTGCACTAGCACTGGTGGCGATCAGGATATACCTGTTACAATCCAGTCACAATCAACTAGCAAATTTCCTGATTGTGCCAGGTGACCCTGGACATTACATTAATTTGATGTGGATTTAACATTAAGATAGGTAGGTGAAGAAATTACTGTTCTGCCTTATAAACAAAAAAAAAATGTAGACTGTGGCAATCAAAAGGATTTATATATAATGCACAAAGGAATGCATTCCAGTGTATCACAATAAAAGGCAACAAATCATTCTGCAAACCAACCTGAAAAAGCTTTAGCAAAACTAAAAAAGGTACCAATGGTTCCAATGTGTGGTTTGCAAGCCTGATTTACAGTGCAATTTATATTACCTAAGTGCCTTGCTTTAGGTCCCCAAGTGTCACATATATCAAAACAAATGTTTAGGTTTAAGTGCTGCATTTCCTTTTTCAAGAAGCATCTGCAAAAACGTAAATGACAATGTCCCTACATTGACCTTAAGGCTGTAAAACAGAAACAATCAATGAAACAAATTAGTTTTCTGTTTTTATATAACTTCCTTTTCTGTCTTAGAAAATAATCATTAATTGGTAGAAACCTCCTCAAGACCATGTTTTTCTTCTACCTAGGTGAGATTTTTGTTTAGTTAAACATGCACATTATTTACCTTTTCATGAATCAAAACAAACTTCATTAAAATTGCTTAAGTATGAAATATTTACTTTTCCGCCTTTATCTGTAACTTTTATCTAATTCTGTAGGAGAGTTATAGGATGCTTTACCAAGTGTTAGATAGGTCTAACGAGATAAATCAATTAACAGCAGGATACCAAGAGAGGAAAAATAACTTTTGAAGTGGTAAGAGAGTGGCCCATTACAGACAGTTGACAAGAAGGTGTGAGTAACAGTAGGGAGAAATTAGTATTGGGGAAATTAAGTTTAGGTTTTGTAATGACCCAACCACTCCCAGTCTTTATTCAGGCCTAATCTGATGGTATCTAGTTTGCAAATTAATTCCAGTTCTGCACCTTCACATTGGAGTCTGTTTTTGAAGTTTTTTTTTTGTTGAAGAATTGCCACTTTGAGGTCTGTTATTGATGATCAGAGAGGTTGAAGTGTTTTCCTACCTGTTTTTGAATGTTATGATTCCTGATGTCAGATTTGTGTCCATTTATTCTTTTGCGTAGAGACTGTCCGGTTTGACCAATGTACATGGCAGAGGGGCATTGCTGGCACATGATGGCATATATCACTGCAGCAGTCCTTGGGAACTCTTCCTTTCACTTCAGTCAAGTGCATCTATAGTGGATATGGGCTCAACTATCCTAAACACTTTTTGTGACGTCCTGAGCACCTCTGTGGGTGTCTGTACTGATGTCAGGTGAATCTCTTCATGGGCATAAAAAAACCAACCACCTGTTCTTACTCTGCTATTATTGCCTGTATTTGTAGAGTGAGGTGAATAGCATCAGCCCTGGTGCCAAATGCAACTCTTGCTTAAAACCACTGACTTTGGCGGAGTTGCTCATATATCAGTCAAACTTTCCCATGCTGTTCTAACTAATAGGATAATTATGCCAGCTATCAACATCGCAGAAGGTGAGGAGGGTCAGGTCATTAATCCTTATAAAGCACTTTATGCTTCAGATAGAAGTTCATAAAAAGGGGAAAACATTATTTATAGTAATCAATAATTTAACCCTGTCTTAGAAAGAGCACTTTAGGAGACAGAGGGTAGTTCATGCTCCATGCCCATACAGTCCTGAGTCACTATAATGAGTGTGCCAACAAGAAAGTAAATCATGAAGGTGGCTTTTGGGGTGTGGACATCTGTTCAGCGGGAATTGGTAGAGATCAACAATCATTTAACATAGGTCACCAAACAGGCAACAGTGAAAAACAATTTGGGAAGCTACTGGGTGGGGTTTCCTTCAAATCAGGAATGTAAAGATTCCCAGTCCCAGACATTACCATTCCTTTAAGTCCCTCAGTTGCAAATCAAAGTAAAGTTTAATATGCGTAATATGCAGAATATTATTCTGTATCTAGGTTAGAAATTCCAGTGTACAGTTGCCGTTCAAAAGCTAACATGGTATTGCACATGATACACTATGATTATTTCCAGTTCTAAGGTCAGGGTAATACTGTGATATGTCCAATACCACTACTGGTAACTGTCAGTAAATGCTGCTTGCAAATGGATCAAAAAGAGAACATCTCAAAAGGGTATATTCATTTGCATTTTAAATAAAAGAATGTATAATACACAGTTTATAAATATGCATTTGACTGATATATAGGTATGACTCCTTCAGAGAAGTTCTAATGCATCAGCGACAATACTCATTTAAACAAAAAATTGCCTCATTACTACACATACCTCTCCAGTAGACCACAGTGGTCTCTTTGATACATTATTAATATGAATTCCAAAAATTGACTAATTACAGTTTTACCCAGGAGATAACTTTTCTAGTCTCTGGCATAAATAGAATGCATTTTAAAACTTAGTAATTTATTCTTCACCTGAGTTTCCTAGTCTGATATAAATAGAAAGATAAATTAATACATTCTCCAGCTCTCTTATTCACGGTCACCCAAACACACTCTGAAAGCACATGCTTCTCTATTACGTGGCCTTTATCATATGCTAAGAGATTTTTTATGCGCGTCAGAGAAAAACTGAAAATATTGGCAGCACAACCCTGACCTAGCATTCTTTGCACACTGCACTGCTTAGATGCACATGGTAGAAGTAGTTTTAAATGTGTTTCACCTTTGTGTTATATTAGTCAATTATTAAACTGATACCATGAGGGGAGAATACAATGTGAACAGGAAGTAATTAATAAGGAATCCTGGAATTTGCAGAAACTTTTGCAGAATGTTCCTGTAGGGTTGATCTCATGTAATGTGAGGTCAACATCAAAGGATCCATTGGAAAGAAGAATAAATCCCCTCTTAGAATGGAGCCAACATTTCAAAGAAGATTTGAAATAAGTCTGTTTCCATTTAAGATCACTTTCGTGAAAATATTATTTAACTACATGTTTTGTTGTTTCCATCACTGCAGAGACAAATACTAGAAAAAACTGATTCCAGGCTGTAGTTCATTTAAGCAGGCAGGGCATGGAAAAGGCTGGTTAAATTGTGCACAGAAAACAAAAACTTTGAACAACATGTAATGCTAAAAGCACTTTTTTATGGGCAGGGCCGGCTCTGGCTTTTTGGCCTCCCGAAGCAAAAAAAAACAAAAAACCTGTGGCATGGGTGCAGGGGACCCAGCTAGCGGGGGAAGGGGGAGGGAGCGGGTGGGAGAGAGAGAGAGAGAGAGAGCAGGGAGGCGGCCAGGGCTACAGCGGGGCGCTGCCACGCAGCCCCTCCCGCCGCGCCACCTGCCTCCTGCCGGGAGGGCTCCGCTCTGGTCAGCGGGGAGGGAAGGATGAGGACTGTCCTGCCGGGCTTGCTGCAGGGCGCTCCCGTCCTCCACGCTGCTGCCCCCCACAGGGTGGCTGGAGCGGAACAAACAAACAAACAAAAAGCGGCCGTGCCGCCCTAGGATTGGGCGGAATGCCGCCTCGTTCAATCTGCCGCCCCAGGCTTGCTCGGCTGGTGCCTGGAGCCGACCCTGTTTATGGGTACTCCACATCCATGTTTTGCTACCATAACTGCAAAGGGCCTAATCCCTTTTGCTACACAGCAGTGAGGTGTTAAAAAACAAAACAAACAGAATTTCTGCTGGATAGTCCAAAAATTAGCAAGTGGAAAGGAACTGAACCAAGCCCATAATCATCCGACCCGCCTCCTGCCTCCCAAGAGCCTTTCTTTGCAAACAGTGTGTGTTTAAGGATCTGTGGGAGCAGGCAGTACTCAGTGTTAACCCCTAAGAAATTTACATTATGGCTTCAATCCTGCAAATCTAGATTTACGTTACAGTATGTATGTGTGATTTGTCCCACTGAGTTAATGGGGCTTTTCATTCAAACAGTTGCATGACATGGACTTACATTTACTGGACTTTTCCATCTGAGATTAATGTTCCAACATTAACTCCAATTAAGTGGCTTCATAGCCCTTCCAAAAAGGGGTGAGAGTGCAGACATGGGCTTCCACAATGGGATTTTACTGTGGGCAGAGGAAGAGAGAGAACAGCTGTCATCCTTAAAAAGTCAGCCTTGAAGTCATCATAAACAGAGTCTACATACCACCATCTCAAACATGTAAATTATATTGTATTCTAAGCACAGGGAAACACCTGACTATCTCATACCAACTACTATCACACAGCAGCAAGTGTAGACTTTATGATAGTGAACAGTTTAGGTCAAGCAAACTCCCTACCCCCCCAAAATTCAGCTTTCACTTTTCTCTACTCTTCTGCCCCTTATTTCCTTAAATCCTCCTAATCCTACCTGTGCTGACAAAGAAACATCCCAGTGCCATCTGCCTCATTTCACAGTCACTGCTAGTGCAACCACCCTCCTTGCTTTTGCTATTGCCCTGCAATAGACTAGGGGAAGGGGGTAATGATGTGTGTATCTACAGAGAGAGCAACAGAGAGAGAATATTTGCACAAACATGATTCTTCTTAAACTATCCTCAAGTACAAATGGAATGAGAATCCTTTCCAGATATATTATGCAGGAGTTTAAGGCTGAGAGTTGATGAATTTGTTTTCTCCCCAGTTTTGGACAAATTGTCAGAGTATTATCAGAATAATGGAGAATTTGCTATTCAAGTGACAGTATCTTCTCCACAGATGTATGAAGTCCACGGAGTAAAATGTCAACATTATCTTGAAGGCAAAGGAAAAAAAAGGCACACAAGTGTCCACATAGACACAATTGAATCAAAAGACTAGATTGTTGTATCCCCATGTCCCTACATCCTTAGAACAACTGTGTGAAACAATGGTGCCTTCTGGAACAGATGGTGGTTGTAAACACAAATCAGGCTTTGCATACTGCTTACATTTGTTTCTGACTGATCTATTTAAAACTGAATATACTGGAATTAAAAAAAAAACAGAGATAGAAGATTTCTTTTTAAAGTGTAACAAATATTTTGAGAAAATGATGCTCATGCTGGGTTTTTATAGTGTTGTTACTTTAAATAATGCTTTGGACTTTTCCTTTACTGCATCTCTTTCCCAACCTTTACCATAAGTAAAGTAACTGATACGTAGTATTCACTGCTGGTATAAGTAATTCAGAATCTCATTCAGCTGTGAAAATTTGGAATGCACATATTTTAGTTTTCATTTCCTATCTACTTATATTTATTTTCTTAAAGAAAAGGGTGAGGGAGAGAGCTAGAAACAAAGACAAAGAGAAAAATTGAAGAATATCCATCCATACAATTTGACTCTGTTTAATAGAAGATTCCTGCTAGTGTAAACAACAATAAGAAGAAAAACCCAGTTTGTTTTGAGGCTCACATAGCTTTATAAGAAGGATTTTTGTTTGTTTGTTTATTTTAATTGAATATGACCCTTATTGCTTAAATAAGTAGCCAGTTCCTTTATAATTAGATTCTCAATGCCAAAAATCACACATATATTTAACAAGTAATATTGTATTTCCTTACTTATATAGCTTCCAGTGATCAGTCATGGGTTTTGGGATATTAATTAGAAACTAGACTTAGTTATTTGCCACCTGCTTCCGCCCAGGGGAACTAAAGAGTGCCTGTTTGTTGTGAGTTAATATGTCGGCAAATATTTATGAAACTTGAGCATTTTTTTAACTAACTGAATCAATTACCTGGTAAGGGCAGAGCAGGGGTTGCTAGACGGAAAAACTTGTAAAATATTTCTCTCAATGTTTCAAATCATCCACGATTATTCTAATGATTCTCATTTTATTTTTTCAACTTTTTTCTTTGTTGTTAGGTTTCTAGGGCTTTTATAAAGTTAGTAGAAATGCAGGGAAATTTCTCAAATCATACATGCATCTTCATGGTCCTGATCCAGAGACCACTGAAAGTCAATGGAAAGATGCCTGTTGACTTTTTTTCTTTTTAAAGCAGCTGGTCAGCCATATTGCCTGAGGATGTCAGTGCTACGAAAACACACATGTTGGAAAAGTATTAGCTCCTTCAAATGACCAAGTTAAATAAGCCACACTTAAAGCTAACTCCCTGTCCATATTTCTCCAGGTTCATAAACCCAAACATGGGATCCCCAAGGATCAATTTAGCCTCAATTGTATCTTATTGTATTTGACCATTTACACAACTAGGGGTTTGTTTGTTTTGCTAATAGTTTGCTATAGACATCATCAATTATATATGGACAAACTAGTGTTTGTTCTATCTGTCCAGCACCATTGTGGTGGTAGCTCCCAGGCACAAAAATAGTTAGAGATGGTGCTGTTAACTGCTGATGTTAAAGTATAGCACTTAGTACCCTGTGAGCTGTATATTGCAGGCACCTGAGCCCACAGAGAAATTCAGCAGTATGTGAATGAATCAATGAATTTTGCACGGAAATTTAATTGGGAGAGGTCTACGAGACTGACAGTGGATAACTGAAGTAGAATATGGTATGATCGATATTGAGCATCAGTTTGTGAAGTCGGTAGCATCAAGTGAAGGTT
This sequence comes from Chrysemys picta bellii, assembly GCF_011386835.1. Classification (NCBI taxonomy): domain Eukaryota; kingdom Metazoa; phylum Chordata; order Testudines; family Emydidae; genus Chrysemys; species Chrysemys picta. The sequence goes on from NC_088792.1 coordinate 194,655,055, forward strand.
TCTTAAATAGTGGCTGAATTACTGTACACTTAGGGATGAGTGGTACATTGCACATAAATTCTCAAGATCTTTAACTTAATTAGTATTATTTCTACATTTGTCTGCACTCGATTTTATAGAGATACTAAAAGCACAGTCTTTGTTTCTTATAATCTTATTTGTTTATTCCCACCTGAAATCAGAAGTCTCTGTTTGTGGCATCAATCACAGCACAATAATTGACTGTGATGTCACAAAAGATTATGATTCAGGTGAAAGATAGCAGCAAGAGCAGATTAATTTTTCTGAAATAAAAAAAATGGGTTTTCATACAAATATCCTTTGTAATGCAGAATAATGGAAGTGAAACACAGACAACATATATTCTGGCACACACCTTATTTGCTTCTAAAAATAGAAGCTTTTCAAAGCTTTCTTTTGAACCCTTCCCCCTCCTTTAAAGGAAACCTAAAAGGATTTTTTTTAAATGGTTTTCTTCTTTATGATGAATAAAACCAAGGAGCCTGAAACCCCTTCTCTTGACCCCTCCCTCAGCCCACCCCTTTTTTTGTCATTTTTTCCTGTTCGTTTCTACATGAGAAGCGTGTGTCTGGTGTCTCTGAACAACTGGTGAAGTCATGAAATGATGTAGTGAAACCTGATATAGTTACATGGGATATTTTTAGTAAGTTACAATTCTTGGTTAACACCTAGTTAATTCAACCGTCTAAATGAAAAAAGATCTTTACATTTATAATATACATCTGAGACCTATAATTCTTGCAGCAAAATCAGTAAAGATCAGATTTGGCATACATGACTCCTCTTTAAAATAACAAAACAACCCCACACATAATGTTACATAAATGTTTTCCAAGTCTTCTTTATATATCAAAGAAGCTAAGAAAAGGGCAAACCCCTTCTTTTCCCTTTCACAGACCAGCTTTAAAGTGAAACACATCTGGTTCTGTCTTGTAGCGGTCTGAAGCTCTGCTACTATTTCAAGTTCTTGATATATGTGCCTATATTGCCTCTCTGTGTAAAAATCAGGTAAATAGGCATCTAATTACCAGTGGTTCAATTCCGACAACAAATCTTCCATTGACTTCAATTGGGCAGGATTTCATCCCAGTCTGACGCTCCCAATACTTTTTCTGAAGAATTCTTGATTAAAGATGCTATCCATTCTCTCTTCATACAGCAACCCTGCTCTTTCAAGGGGAGTCATTATTCAGCTCCCCTTCCCCTAAAAACAAAACAAACAAAAAAACCGCAACACTCACTCACTCCAGGTATCATCCTGGAAGAATAGTTCTGTTATGCGAAGAACCTAATAACATTTATTGAGCAACTGGTTGGATTATAGTTAAATTCAGCTGAATACATGCACATTAGACATTTATATTGTACTGAATGCTATCAACCATCTTCCCAACACACTCTGGCCTCCTTGCAGCATGGTTCCAGTCCTGAAGGAGCCATTGTCTCCAACTGGCTCCATGGAATTGCAGGATTGGGTCTGATCCTGTTCTTGATTCAATCAATTGACTTCCAAACAGACAAGGATCATGCCCCAAAATGTGTTTAACTAATTGAAATTGATTATTAGGTTTTATAATGCAAGTTCTGGAGGGTGAACAGAGCCCTAAGACTGATCATCAGATTGGAAAACTGCAAACATTGAGTTGCAGAATATTTTCTAACAAGTTCTTTAAAAAAAACGTAAGGTAAAAACTTTCACAATAAATTCACAGAATGATATGGGACACACATCTTCCCCCCGCCAAGCCCAATCTAAAATCTCATCTCTCTCTTGTTTGACATACTTCTTCCACATTCCATGACATGTGTGGATTTGTTTCATACCAGCATAACGTGAAGACATACATGAAAAGCTTTTCCACAGTAGTAAAGAACAAAAATAGTTGCAGGTGAATGTGGCAACAGTCTCCATAAGTTTATAACTAGTTATTGATGCTGCTTTTATGATAGCAACATTGTTCTCTGAAATCAGCCCTTAAAATAGAGCTAATACAAAAGCTGATTTCTTATGCAGTATTGCTATAGTCCAAAAACTCAATTAAAATGTATCTTCGTATTCTATATTCAGATCTCCCTTTATGACCTCAGTCATCAAATTTCTGAAATTTAAAGGAAAACAAAACAAAACTGTTTTGGATTTCTAATCATTTTATGATTATTAATGTCTTTCTTAGCAATAGAGAATCACTTTATCATTTCCTGAAGCATAGGATGACCCAGTCCCACTCTGAAATGCATTGACAGACACTGTCCTATTGGGATGCTAGTTACCTTTGTGAGTCTTGTTCAACCAAAGATACAACAGCATAATCAAAGGAATGGGTAAGTACTTTGAGCTAGATGGTCCCCCCTCTCTTAGTAGGCTGAGCAGGGGAGTAGGTGAGGGTAAACTGATCCCTCAACCCTTATTCAGCCTACCCAGATCTTGATGCAGAAGGAAGGCCTTGGTTCCCCAGATACTCCCCTTGTGAGAAAATGGGTGGGAAGGGATGAATTGTGGGCCAAACCTTTATGTGGCCAACCCCTAGTCATTGGCCTGAGAAGCTGGTCAGGCACAAAGGGGAGAAGGAGTACACTATACCCTTTCAAAGGCTGCAATAAGTGAATTCTCCTCTCTACAATACAAAGGAAACATGGAAGGAATTGTAACACAATCAGTACAGCCAACCTCAACACACTGAAAATCATCAGTTAGACCTCAAAGTTATGAGACTGACCCTCCAAAATCATGGGATTTTAAGGAAACATCATGTTGTTAGTCAGTCTTGACTTTTTAACTACACTCTATTCCTCTGCCCACATGTGTGAGAAAATTTCAGATTCAAGAGTCAACCTTTATGACACACAAAAATGCATGTTTCTCCCTGGCTGCTTAGATGGAGACTCCACTTACTCTCTCCTCACCGCTAAGATAAGGGATCTGGCCCTCCATCTCCCGTTACTGTCTTGACTCTCTCATCTCTTAAATTCTTACCTGCCCCTTATATTCCCCTCCTGGGTGAAAACTATAAAATGGAGCTGGAAAATGAACAAACATCCAAGAAACACAAAACACTCTCCCGATGTATCAAGATTTCCTATTATTTTTAATAAAGATTCACGTGAGCTGTAAAAATGTCTTCACAACATCAAGCACTTTAGTAACTGCTGGAAAAACCCTAACCCAAGCAGAGATCTAACTCAGTACAGTAATTATATATATCATTTGTGCATAAAACATTTCCAAACATTTCCAAAATAATTTTAAATCCTTCCACTTTTCTATAATTTTGTTCAACATCAATATGCAAATTATCCAATTACCACAAATTCTGTTTAAAAAAAAAAATCTCAATTGTCCAAATGGCTAAAAATTATTTTTTTAAATTATATTTTCCTTTCACTGACCTGGGAAGAGGAGAAGTCCCAGGTCAGTGGAAGGCAGGGAAAAGAGATGAGGGAGGGTTGTGAAAAGCTGCTGTTGGGACTGGGGCAGAGAAACATTAGGCTCTGACTGTTGTAGCACCAGAATGTTCCGCCCCCCCCCTCCCCCCAACTCCACCCTTCCCATACCTCCCACTGCCCCAGAACACTCTTTTCCTACTGAGACAGAGTCAATCCATGAATGAAAGCAGGGCTCCATGGCAATGGGCTATTTGTGTCCTCGGACCCATAAATCTCACAGAGAGCTTTGCCTACATGCCAAGCCTTGAATATCATGGGAATAAGGAGCTTCTTGCATCATTGCAAGAGCTCCTCCAGCAGGCTCCAAAATCCCATGACTCACCATTAATTCACAAGGCCTAGTCTACATTAGAAAATTAAGTCGGTTTAAGTACATCGCTCAGGGATGTGAAAAATCCACCCCTCCGAGCGGTGTAATTAAGCCAACCTAACCCGCAATGGAAGAATTCTTGTGTTGACCCTGTGACAACCTCCTGGGGAGGTGGATTAACTATGCCAACAGGAGGAGTTCTCCCATTGGTGTAGGTAGTGTCTACACTGAAGCATTACAGCAGCACAGTTGCAGCAGTGCTGCTGTAGCATTTCAAGTGTAGACAAGCCCTGAGAGTTCACAATGCTGCTGAATCTCAATTTCTTCCCTGAGCTATTCCTGAAAGAGCAGTTACATGCTACGTGGATAGCTGTTCCTGTGTAAGGATGTTGGTGCATCTGCAGAGACTGAAGGACACCCTAACCCTCCATTTTGCAAGGCAGTGATATAGACTGCAGAAGGCAGATGTAGAATAACTATACATACCATTTTGGCCAGGATAGTCCCTTTTTTAAACCCTGTCCTGGCTGTCCCGATTTTTTTTTTTTAATATAAAGTGGGATGTAGTGCAGAGGAATGTGCAGGGAGTGTGGTTGTGGAGATGCTCAGGTGGGGGGAGTGGTCGGGCAAACAGCTGGGGCATGGCCTACGGGGATGGGTGGTTAAGCTCTCGGGCGAGTGGCTGGGGATGTCCCATTTTCCTTTTGGGAAATATGATCACCTTAGGCAGAAGAGACTGTGGCGGGTGGAAGCTTACAGCAGGCTCTTGTTGCTACACTAGAGAGAATGCATAACTGGAAAGAATGTAGTTGTCAAATACAACTCTCCCTAGCTTAAAAGGATCGCAACCACACATGCAACCCCTTGCTCCAAGCTGAGCCTAAAGGAACCATCTAACCTTCTGCAGAGGGACATCAGTTCTTTGTTATTATTCTGTTCCCTAATTCACAACCAGAGGAGTTGTAGATAGGTAGCCTCAATGACTAAGTGAAAATGAGACCATGAGAAATGGAACAAAGAAAACAATTTCAAGATTTCAGAATTTCTTTGGCACTATCAACCAAGCCAGCTGGTAGAGGAAGGAAGAAATCTTGAGGTACCTAGGGGCAGAGGTTGTTGGGGGAATGAAGGAGGGGGAGGGGAAATAACCATATCAAGAACAGTCATTGAAATACATCCTATCAATAAAATTATCTCCAGAAGAAGGAGCAGACCCTTTGCATTCACAAATCTTCAGAGGAGTACTGGTCTATAAGTGGATAAAAAGCTCAGTCAATGTAGTTTAGTGGGTTTTTTAAAGTTCATCTTTACTAATCAAAACTCTGATTTACATAGATATTCATCTGTTTATTCAAATTAGTTAGTTTACTATTCAGCACCTTTTATTTCCTGTTGTTGTTGCAGCAGCACCTTATCTAATATTAAAGTATATTTGGTTAACTGACAACAGGAGTCAATTTATTCAAGAGGCTCTTGTCTCAGTCTTTGAGAATGATACCCCAGGCTTCTTGCCAAAGTGCTGTGGATGATATCTTGGCTATCTGCTCATGAATAAGGCGAGAGAAATTGCAGGCTCTGTTCTTAAAAAGGTGTCACTGAGAATCTTTAGGTACAATGGTCAAAATGTCTGGAAGGTAATAGAAACCATCACAGTTTGAAAAATCAAATGTTGTCCTCCTGTAAGCTTCATATATGAGTAAAAGTAAAGAGTCTAAACTCACAGTTTAGCGGCTAACTTTGTTGGTGTTTGAGGTAAAGCAGAATACACACTTACCTTTTGCATCTGTATTGGTTCTCTATTGATAATGTTAGTAAAGGCATTGTGTAGTCAGCTAAGTTGAGTAGAGATGATTCTTTTGTAAGATGCCTCTCTCTAAATTTTTGGCACTACACAATGTATTTGCTGAATAGTTCCCATTATAGGTCAGCAAAAATTGCTTGACAAAACCAACACAATGTTGTGAAAATGTTTCTCACAGGGAGCAGAGAAGCTGCCAGATATAAATTCCTTTTTTGGCTCTGAACACACAAATACACTGCTTTTTCATACAGGTTAAAAGTTATTTAATGTATTTAAGAGTTGGGCACCTAATTCCCATTTGTGCATTTGAAAACCTCTCCCTAAAAATGCAGTACATATCTGAAATAGAACAATGTGTATAGAACTTGATTTAAATTCACTACAGTTTTTGTGCAAACTGTTATATTGTTTCAGTTCACACAAGCTCTTATTACTCTCTACATTTTCTTTGAGGTTTTGATTAAAATGAACTCTAAGATCTCAAAACAAAACTCAGCTGAAACTTCAGAGTTTTGCCTGGTTTTGCTTAAGTTGAGGCCACTGAGGTTAGCTTGATTTTCTGTCTGAAGCCATAAATACCTGCCAAGTTTTCTCAAGACTTGCCCGCTAGCTCACCATTTCTCATGGTCTCATTTGTTCCATTTCTCGTGGTCTCATTTTTACTTAGCTATTGAGGCTACCTATCCACAACTCACTAAACTCTTAATCAGGGCCGGCTCCAGGCACCAGCCCAGCAAGCAGGTGCTTGGGGCGGCCAAGGGGAAGGGGCGGTACGTCGGGCTGTTTGGTGACAATTCCCCCCTCTCAGAGGGAAGCCCCTGCCATCGAATTCCCACTGAAGAACAAAGTGGCGTGGTGGAGCTGCCGCCGGAGTGCCGTCGATCGCGGCTTTTTTTGTTTGTTTGTTTTTCCACTGCTTGGGGCAGCAAAAACCCTGGAGCCGGTCCTGCTCTTAGTGAATCTGGCTACAAACGAGGCAAGCCTCAAGGGATTCATTCCCAGGATTCTCTTTAGCACTAAAAGGTTATGGGGGATCTCAACCTCACAAATGAGAAGACAGCAGCAATGTCCAAATGATCCTTTTGGGTTCTACTATGGATAAAGGAGTATCGGAAAGAGATGCAGTAAAGACGCCTACCTTCTCCCACTCTAGAGAAAAGGCTGATGTGGCTGGATACCTGATGTACAATGCGCCTTGTTAAAAATAGCTAACACTGCATGCCTACTGGTTTACACACACACACACACACACACACACACACACACACACAGTCTGATCAACTGCACAAAATCAAGGAAATTAAGAGGAGGGACACATTTTCAAGAACAGCCTATATTGTGCCTACTATGACCCATAGTATGTGATCTTATCCTTGGTCTTAAGATTTCCTATTCTCATCTGACTTTATGCACTCCAATACTCATGGAACGACAACAAATGGACTAGCAACCTTAAACAAAATTATCAAGGATGGTACAACCAACATTTGGCCTCCTCTTTTTTACATTATCTGTGTACTCAAAACAAAATAAGCCACTATTTTTCTTTAGAGAGAAAAAACAGAATTCCCAAAGATCAGAATTTGAGACATCCTAAAACCCTTGTATAGGCACACAGAAGAAAGTTCACTAAAGTTCTAGTTTCTGTTCCATCTTTCCATGAGTGCATATATGGAGGCTTTTAATGAGTGTTTTTAAAAAAATAATTATATATAAATAAAAATACCTTCATAGTGTCTTTTCAACTCAGAATGTATTTGGTCTTGTACATTTTAAACAGATTCTTAGTGTTATTTTAATGCATCTTTTTGTATATAATTAATTTCTTTTGCCAGGAGAATTCTAATATGGACATCTTCATTCTTTGTTTAGGCCATCCCTGACCTTTGCTTAGAGATTTCTTAGTTAGAGCTGTTCTTGACTGAATTTTAATTAACAGTATGAAGGAAAATATAGAAAAAAAATCCTACCTCTAGATAGAAGCACTGCATAATTATTCTGTGGCTTTAGCTTTTAGTTTTATAAAAATGATTGATAGCTTGCAAACATAAACAACAGCTGTCTCTAACTCAGGTATAGTTCTGATTGTTGTATACGTGAAAACTTGTTGAATAAAAGTCAATTAATTCAGCTACAATTCAACATAGCTCCCCCTGAAAGACCGGATTCCAATCAGATCCACCAACAAGGGTAATAAACAACTTCAGTGACTTTTTAATAACACTTTGAAATTATATGGCACCTTTTAGTTGAGACACTCAAAGCACTTTCCAAATGCTGCACTCCTATTCAGACAAAATACCCACTGAGTCCAACAGAAATCTACAATAGGAATTTTCCCTGAATACAAAGTATAGGACTGGCACATTATTTAAACTTTACAATGCCCCTATGATACATAAGTGTATTATACTTACTTTGCAGATGGATGAACTGAAGCAGAAAGAGGTCGTGACTAGAGATATTTTAGATGGAATGGACCAAAAAATGCTCTTTGGAAAATTGACATTTTCCCCACAGAAAATTTCAATGTTGACAGAAAATTTAGACTTTCTGTGGGGAAAATTGAAATGACAATTCTCTGCCTACCTGCTTCAAAGGCTCTAAGGAGCTGGGGGGGAGTGGGGAAGGACCTTCTGGAGCACCATCTTTTAACCAGGAGTTGGAGGAGGAAGTGAAAGAGGAGAAAGCCTTAACCCCTGAGCACCAAGAGAATATCCCAGTGCTGCATCACTATCACACAAGGATGAAAAGGGAAAGATCCCCAACAAGTTCCACAATTCTTCCAAATGCCATCTCCCCTCCCCTCTCTTTGGTGTGTTGCAGTCAAATGCTAATTCTGTTCTACTGAGGAGAAACATGTGTTACCTGCTCAGTATGGCTTCTAGCACAAGACTATGCAGTTCACTGCCCCCTCCTGGTGTGTTGAAGGAAGAGCTGATGGAGTATGCCAAGCCCTGTGTTATAATTTATAAGACATGCTATACTTACTGTCAAATCAGTATAGTTCCCTCCACAGAACTGTGATGAGGTATGGAAAAGCAACTGCTTTCATCCCTATTGAGAGTCAGTATTTAAAAAGAAAAAAAGTCTCCAAAAGGCAAAGGTGAACTCACTCTTAAATAAAATTAGGATAGCAAATCAACTTTTACAGTACTTAATTTAAGTTAACGTCCATTCAAGCATAGCAGCATTTGACGGAAAAATATTGGGCAGTAAACCACATTGTCATGTTTCAGAGAAAAGCATAAACATAAATGTGAAGCTGAATAGCCACATTGTATTATGCCCCATAGAAATACTTGCACTTCTCTACTAATGAGGAAACAGCCAAATGTTTTCTTTCACTTCATTCTGATGTTCATGGGTCAGGAGCCTTTCACTGACTCTTCAAGCTTTTGTCACCTAAAGATCAAATCTGCTTCAAAGCTTCATGCTGAGTCTGAGTCATTCTCTTACAAAATGAGTTACCACAAACAAAATTCAGAGCAGCAAAAGTTACTGAAATACATTTAAAAGACAGAATCTATGCACTGTACAAGGCTACCTAATAAATACTTAACAGCCTTCTCAAAACACATTAAGATGTGTCTTTCTGCCCTGCTCCACCTCCCCTGGCCCCCAAGACCAACTAGAGCAGTAATTTAGATTAGGGTTATCCACTGTCCTGAAGTTCTATACATGGAGCAAGGTTATGCTTTATGCAGTCTCATAGGTTAAGAGTCCCCTGTTTGAGACCCTCCTGCTCTCTAGGATACTAGTCCTTTACAGAGAGTTTGAAACTATGGGCTTGTCTTCACTACCCGCCCAGATCGGCGGGTAGAAATCGATCTCTCAGGGATCAATTTATCGCATCTCGTCAGGACGCAATAATCGATCCCCGAATCGACGCGCGTACTCCACCAGCCCAGGTAGGAGTAAGCGCCATCGACAGGGGAGCTGCGGCAGTCTATTTGTCGCCATCCTCACAGCGGGGTAAGTCGGATCAGATACATCGAATTCAGCTACGCTATTCCCGTAGCTGAATTTGCGTATCTGAAATCGATCCCCCCCGTAGTGTAGATGTAGCCTCAGACATTTCACCCTCAGGAAAAATGAGCTGAACTTACCTACTCAGAGAATATGTAAATTTCCTGTAACCATGTTGGCCCCAGGATATTTGGGAGATAAGGTGGGTGAGGTAATATATTTTATTATATAAAATATAATAAAATATATTACCTCACCCACCTTATCTCCCAATGAGGGGGGAGGGATAGCTCAGTGGTTTGAGCATTGGCCTGCTAAACCCAGGGTTGTGAGTTCAATCCTTGAGGGGGCCACTTAGGGATCTGGGGCAAAATCAATACTTGGTCCTGCGAGTGAAGGCAGGGGGCTGGACTCGATGACCTTTCAATTTCAAGGTCCCTTCCAGTTCTAGGAGATGGGATATCTCCATTAATTTAAAAAAAAAAATTATTTGACCAACATCTGTTGGTGAGAGAGACAAGCTTTTGAGCTTTCACAGAGCTCTTCTTCCCAGATCTGAATAAGAGCTCCATGTAAGCCTCGTTAGTACTACAAAGGTAATCAACTGTTGAGAATAGGCCACTTCCATGTAAATTGAATTGGCCTTGTTAGCACTGACCCCCCACTTGGTAAGGCAACTCCCATCTTTTCATATATATATATATATACACACACACACACACAGCTTACTGTATTTTTCACTCCATGCCCAAATAAATTTGTCTCTAAGTTGCCACAAGGACTCCTCATTGTTTTTGCAAATATGATTCCATTCTTCTCTATTAAACACTCCACTGACGATGACAAAATACCAGCAGCCGACAATGCTCTAGAATGCCACCTCTAAGCATCCCTGTTATTTGTCAATGGACTGTGGTGTGAAGCTTTATTTTAAAGTGTATGATGACTCCAAAAATCTGTTAGAATATTTACTATAGGAGCATAAAACATGACAGCGTTGTGCAAAGTTCCTCTGATTCATACCTAGAAAAACTAAACAACAACAACAAGCCACTTTCAGTGCTACTGGTGTGTCAACTAAAAATGTTCTCTTTTGTGGTAAGGTACTTTATAGAAGACAGCATGTAAAATAGTTTCTTCATGTCTATGAAGATGAAAATGTAAATGAAATTTCTGCAGAGATTCACATTTTTCTTGATTTTTGAAGAGGGATAGATGTAGTAGTAGGATTTTATGTTTGTATTTTATATAATTTAGAATGAATGATAAAGAATAATAATGTAGCATGTATTAAATGTATTGGTGTATGATTTGATCATATCCTGCCAGCCACCCTTTCTGAATAACAGAAAGGAATGGCTTAATGGGCCAATGGGTAGAGATACCTCAGCCAGAATCTGTGTCTGGACTGATTTCAAAGCAGTAACAGACTTTTGAGTGTCACCAAAAGAGGGCAGATTGACGACTCTAACGATGAGACAGGCACCTATCAATGGGGACAAGATAGCGGTGATCAAAACCAGCATGGAATAACTCCCTAAGGAACTTGATGTAAAGAATGAGAAGGACAATTTAAGAAAACAAGTACTCGTCAAACAATTGATTACAGCACGACAACACAAAACTCATTGGTCCCAATGAAGGAAAATCACTCTATAAATAGGATGCCTTCCCATGAAACTTTGGGTTCGTCCTGCCAAGACTTCCCCGGAGCATTGTGTCGAGACTGACGGAACTCAGCTCCTGCCTACTGGTGATCAACCTAGCTGGCCACTAGGTTGATCCAGATTCTGGACTGATAACTATAACATCAACTGGTGAGATTGTGTGCGTGTGTGTGTATGGGGGGTGACTGAATGCATATGCTAATTGTTGCATCTTCAATAAATGCAGCGTATTGCCTTTTCCCCTAAAAAAGATCCTGTGCTTCTTACAGGCATTTGAGACAATTGTATATACTGTTGACAGTGCATCAGAAAGCATTAATCCATGTACCACTATTTTGAAAGCTACTTTCCCCAAATTAGCTGTTATTGTCATGTATCGCAAAAATGTGGCCAAAAATGCATGAAAAGTCCTCAAGTAAAATGAAGAGCTATCAAATGTTTCACTGAGTTTTCTACCTCAGTAAAGATGGCTTGATTCAAATATTGAAGAAATGCTTTTATTTTATAGAACAAGATACAGTACCCTGTTGGGTGACATTCCAGGCTGAAGGCTGTCATTTGTTCTCCATTTTTATACGGAGATTCCCTGATGGCTAGGCTACTTACCTGTAATTGGAGGTTCTTTGAGATCTGTGCTCCTTATCTGAATTCCACACATGGGCTCTTGAGACCAGAGATTTCTAGTAAATTGCATGTGTTAGTCCATTCCTGCACTGTTGTTCCCCTCGTGTTTCTAACCAAAAGTATAAGGGGTGGTGTGGATTGATGCCTTTCCATTCCTCTTCTCACTGTAAATCAGAGAGGACCTGAAGCAGAGAGGAAGGAGGACAGGTAGTGGACCACACATCTCAAAGAGCCTTCAGTTACATGTAAGTAACCTCAATTACATCTTCGAGTACTGGTCCTTATATATATTCTACATGTCAGTGACTAGTAAGTAGTATTCAAATAAGAGGAGGGGTGTAAAGATGCAGTTGGTATAAACATCTGCAATACTGCTGTCAGAACTGCGGCATCTGCAGAAGACTTGGACTAAGGCATAGAGCTTTGTTAACAATTCTAAACTGGAGGCTGATGAATGAAAATAACTTCCTCAGTAGAAGGTCAAGGCATTTAGTACTCTAAGGCTATGCCTGCAGACAAGAGTGTTGTAGCCTGGATCCTTTTAGGACTGCTTGTACTACTAGGGAGTTGGGGGCAGAATGGGTAAACAGAAATTCTGCCCCTTTAGCCAGTACAAAGTACCTCTCAGTCCTTTTCAGGGTAGGGGTGCAAGATGCAAGAATATGTCATACTACTCTGGCTGGTTCTCTGATGGACTCATTCACTGAGAGAGCCACTCAACTGGGACCAGTAGACTGTAAGATTTCCATAAGCTCATGCTGCATATCATGGACCTCTTTGAGTAGGACCTTCATATTGCTTCTGATCATCAGATAATCATGGTGAGGAGAGGGCAATTACCTCATCAGGTGAGGAGGAGAAAGTGCCAATCATTACTGGTAGACCAGGCTTGGCATCCTTTTCCGCATACTCTGCAGGAGCTGATTGTTGATGCCTAGGAGGCAAGAGACTAACTCATGCACAGAACCGGAGTGTCTAGCAAAGGGTTCCCATGGACCCCGATAAGGCAAGTATGATGGATCAACCAGTGGGAGGGGGAGTTGGAGATGGGTCCAAGACATCTTAGAGCCTATGTCCAGGCTAACCTTCCCATGTGGAGGTGACAGCTTGTTGGATTCATCCAATGAGAAGGTAGGTTCTGGCTTCACCAGTAGTGCCATTTGGTTTCAGTAGATGAAGGCTGAGACTCATGGCAGATACTTTCTCCTTGAGACAGATTCATCTTCCAGTATTGAGATGTCGCTCAGGAGAAGTGGACCCAAAAAGAAGAGATTGATTGTAAAATTTAGGGAAAATATCTTCCATAAAAGGTATAAGTTTCAATCTGTCCTGGAGAGCAAAGTGTCTCGGTAGTCAGAAGTGACTGATCAATATGAACCCAAGGTGAGGTCTGCGGGATCATATCTAACAGCCACAAAGATTCCTGGCTTAACAAAAAGGAGGTATGATAATTTTGCAAGTTGGGGAAACAAAATCCTCCCAAGCATAGAGGGAGTTGTAATTTGTTCAGAAACAGTCTAGGTTTCTTACCTGTGCCCCAAAGAACATACTGAAAATATTATTGAATTTGTTAAAATAAGTTTGAGAAATAGAAATAGGGAGAGATCTCTCAGGATATAAAATTATGGGAAGAATATTCATTTTCAGTTTATTATTTTACCCCACAAACTGAGGGTTAACTAACTCAGTCTCCCCACATCTTTAGTCACTTGGGCAATAACTGGTTCTATATATATCTTAGGGATGTCCTGAATATTTTGGGGAATGAGTACTCCAAATATTTTATACAAGAGGATTGCCATTGAAAGTCCCAATTTTAGGAAAGCTCTTTACAGGCATATTTGGTATTGCCTAAGATTTCTGATTTACTCCAATTACTTTTAATTAGTTCAAACTTATTAATCGTGGTTAGAAGGTTAGGAATGGTAACCTCAGGTTTAGATACAAATACAAGAGCATCATCTGTATAGATCATAATTTCATGCTCGGTTTGCCATCCAATCAAATCAACATATTTGTGGTATCAGAGGACTAATGACTAAATGTTCTAGACCTAAATCAAACAGAAGAGGAGAAAAGGGGGCAGTCCTGCCTTGTACCTCTCTCTCTAATGTAAATGGGGCAGAAATAATACCATTAGTAACAACCCTGGAAGTCGGGTTAGAGTGTAAAAAGCTTAACCCAAGCAATAAATTGTTTACCAAGTCCAAATTTTGCTAACATATGAAAAAGATTGACTGCATGGCCTGGGACCAAGGCCTTGTCAGCATTTAAAGAACTGACAGCTAAGTGTCCTTTAGAATCTCTCAAAGCAGCAATAATATTAATCAGTTGATGCAAATTATCTAAGCCACATTTATTATGAAGGAAGATTATTTGATTTATGCAGATAATGAGTGAGACACCTTAGTCCAGTCACACACCAAGAGCTTTGGCTAAAATCTTAGTGTCACAATTGATTAAAGAAATTGGCCTATAATTACCAGATAGTCCAAGGTTTTTCCCAGGTTTAGGAAAAACTGAAATTACAGCTTCTCTCAACAGGTGCAAGAGTTTGCTCATTCTTGGCCTCGCTGAACATATTCAATAATCTAGCCATTAAAGATTCAGAGAACTTTTTGTAAATTCAATTGGGAACCCGCCAGCTCTAGGAGTCTTTTTGACCTTCATATCTTTTATAGCCTGAGTCAGTTCCATGATTTCTAGAGCGGCATCTAAAAGTTCCTTCTGAGAGTCAGAGATCTGTGGCAGAGACAATCCACTAAAAAGGTTATCTAAGGCATCTTTACTGACTCCCTCTTCAGCTAGATATAATTTTGAATAAAACTGCTGAAACTGTTTATTAACATTTGACTGCTGTATATAATGGATTGCTACTATCCTGAATAGCAATAATCTTATTTACGGTAGCCTTTTGCTTAAGTCTGTATGCCAACAGCTCACCATCTCTCTCAGCAGATTCCCAGTAGTTTTGCTTCTACCAGAATAAATCAAACTTAGTCTTTTAAGACACAAGTTTGTTGATTTCCTATCTTAGATTGATGAGGATTCTGAGTTTCTCTGGGGAGGGGGCAGAAGCATAGTCTATAGAGCCCTGCGCGGATATAAATTTTATATAGGGTTTCAGTTCTATTTTCCCTTTGCTTCCTTTTAAAAGTGGCATAAGAAATGCTTGCTCTGATGAAGGCTTTAAAGTCTTCCCAAAGTGTGGCAGCTGATACTAAATAAATAAATAAATAAATAAACAAACAAACAAAAACCACCACTAAGTTCTAACTCATGCTGAACAGATTTAACAAATGATATATCAAGCAGCAGAGAAGTATTTAATCTCCATTTTTTTTTAGTTGGGGGTACATACTCTGGGGGCCTAAAAGTCATATGTATAGGAGCCTGGTCAGATATAACAATAGTACCAGTGCCACAATCAGTGACAGAATTGATCAAGTCTTGTGACATTAAGAAATAGTCCAATCATGAACATATTGAATGAGCCACAGAAAAAAAAAAAGTTATAGTACCTGGCCATAGGATTACCCAATCACAACATATCTTGTAAGCCTAAATCAGCTACGAATATTGGTGTTTTTATATGGATATGGAGAAGCTTTATCAAGGACTGATTTCAGAGTAGCAGCCGTGCTAGTCTGTATCCGCAAAAAGAACAGGACTACTTGTGGCACCTTAAAGACTAACAAATTTATCTGAGCATAAGCTTTCATGGGCTACCGCCCACTTCTTCGGATGCATAGAATGGAACATATATTGAGGAGATATATCTATACATATACAGAGAGCATGAAAAGGTGGGAGTTGTCTTACCAACTCTGAGAGGCCAATTAAGTAAAAGAAAAAACTTTTGAAGTGATAATCAAGATAGCCCAGTACAGACAGTTTGATAAGAAGTGTTACCAGCACTCCCAGCTATCTTCGAGACACCACTGACTTCCTGAGGAAACTACATCAGTGATCTTTCAGAAAACACAATCCTGGCCACTATGGATGTAGAAGCACTCTACACCAATATTCCACACAAAGATGGACTACAAACTATCAGGAACAGTATCCCCAATAATGTCACAGCTAACCTGGTGGCTGAACTTTGTGACTTTGTCCTCACCCACAACTATTTCACATTAGGGACAATATATATCTTCAAGTCAGCGGCACTGCTATGGGTACCCGCATGGCCCCACAGTATGCCAACATTTTTATGGCTGACTTAGAACAATGCTTCCTTAGCTCTCGTCCGCTAATGCCCCTACTCTACTTCCGCTACATTGATGACATCTTCGTCATCTGGACCCATGGAAAAGAAGCAATTGCGGAATTCCACCATGATTTCAATAATTTCCATCCCACCATCAACCTCAGCCTAGATCAATCTACACAAGTGGTCCATTTCCTGGACACTACTGTGCTAATAAGCGATTGTCACATAAATACCACCGTATACTGGAAACCTACTGACCACTATACTTACATACATGCCTCCAGCTTCCATCCAGGGCACACCACACGATCCATTGTCTATAGCCAAGCTCTAAGATACAGTCGCATTTGCTCCAATCCCTCAGACAGAGACAAGCATCTTCAAGATCTCTATCAAGCATTCTTAAAACTACAATACCCACCTGCTGAAGTGAAAAAAACAGATTGATAGAGCCAGATGACTACCCAGAAGTCACCTCCTACAAGACAGGCCCAACAAAGAAAATAACAGAACACCACTAGCTGTCACCTTCAGACCCCAACTAAAACCTCTCCAGCGCAACATCAAAGATCTACAACCTATCCTGAAAGATGATCCCTCACTCTCACAGATCTTGGGAGACAGACCTGTCCTCCCTTACAGACAACCCCCCAATCTGAAGCAAATACTCACCAGCAACCACACACCACTGAACAAAAACACTGAACCAGGAACCTATCCTTGCAACAAAGCCCGATGCCAACTCTGTCCACATATCTATTCAAGTGACATCATCATAGGACCTAATCACATCAGCCATGCCATCAAGGGCTCGTCCACCAACACATCTACCAATGTGATTTATGCCATCATGTGCCAGCAATGCCCCTCTGCCATGTACATTGGCCAAACTGGACAGTCTCTACGCAAAAGAATAAATGGATACAAATCTGACATCAGGAATCATAACATTCAAAAACCAGTGGGAGAACACATTAACCTGTCTGGTCACTCAATAACAGACCTGAGGGTGGCAATTTTGCAACAGAAAAGCTTCAAAAACAGACTCCAACGAGAAACTGCTGAACTTGAATTGATATGCAAACTAGATACAATCAACTTAGGCTTGACTAGAGACTGGAAATGGCTGAGCCATTACAAACATTGAATCCATCTCCCCATGTAAGTATTCTCACACTTCTTATCAAACTGTCTGTACTGGGCTAGCTTGATTATCTCTTCAAAAGTTTTTTTCTCTTACTTAATTGGTCTCTCAAAGTTGGTAAGACAACTCCCACCTTTTCATGCTCTCTGTTATATATATATATATATATATCCTCAATATAAGTTCCATTCTATGCATCCGAAGAAGTGGGCTGTAGCCCATGAAAGCTTATGCTCAAATAAATTTGTTAGTCTCTAAGGTGACACAAGTACTCCTGTTCTTTTTTATCAAGGACTGGGTCTACAGTTGTTAAATTCTCCAGCTATAACAGGATGATGGCCATGTCAACAATGCAAAAAAAGCAAAAACAAAAAAACCCTGGGATCATCCTGGTTTGGCCTGCATAGTTTGGCAAAGATGATTATAGAATTTCCAGTTTGAGCCTTGAGGACAGTAAATCTGCCCTAACTGTCAGACCTTGTGCTCTGAATATTAACACTCAACTTTTTTATGTATTAGTATAGCAATGCCACTTAATTTCTAATTGTAATTCTAAACCAACAGGCCTATCCAATCTTTAGGCAGTTCACAAGCTTCAGGTTCTATCAGATGTGCCTCCTGGAGCACGGAAATGTCAACATTCTCTTTTTTTTTAAACATTGAATATTTTTCCTTTTAATAGGGTTATTAAAACCCTTTATATTCTAGGAGACAATTATTGGAGCCATCATTGTTAAAATACACCGGATAAAATATAAAGTCATTTAGTGAATAAATACATTGCAAATTTTCCTGAACAGCATACAGTTCATGCATATTTAAGCAGCAAAAATTATATAATCCAGGGGTAGTGTATCACTTCCCAGTACATATTCTACAGGAGTGGGAAGGAAATTCTCAGCAGGGGATGGTAACAGGAAGAGGTCAGAAAGCAGAATTAAATAAGTAGAAAAAAACCCTGAAAAGATAATGGAGAGAGAAATACGCATTAGTACCATACAATCAAAAAGAAGAATCTGTTTTAACAGTAAAAAAAATACACACTTGACACCCAGAGGGGTCAACCATATCAGGTTAAATTTGCAGATCCTCAAAGCCCCATGGCCCCAAACATTACAACTATAGTAATCACCTTACCAATAGAATATTGATACATTACATTGATGCTCCTTTCCTATGAGTTAATGCAATAGGAAGTTAAATTGATAATAACCCATGAACCCTTCAACATCAATGAGGGAGGAAAATAAAAGGAAAAGAAACTAAAATATTAATATCAACTGGCATCTATCAACTTGTTTAAAAGCAGCCATATTAGAACTCACACAGCAATACATTAAATCCGTACAATTGGATCACTCCATAGAAGTCTTTTCTTACAAGGGAGGAGTTTGCAGATTTGAGGTATTTGTCTGACTCCCGAGGGGAACTGAATTATAGTATCTTCTTGCCATTCTTAATATGGAGCGTTTCCAGGTATTTAATAAATTGCTTCAAGTACCTCTTCCTGGCCATTTGTTTTGCTTGGTTAAAAGCAACTGCATCATGATCATAATCTGGAAAGAACAGTATTTTAAATCGCTTGTTCTCCCGACAACAGCTCCTTTTGTTAAAATCTGGATTTCTCCAATGTAAGCTCCCTGGTGATAAACTTCAGGAACTTCACAATCAATGCTCTAGGACAACTTCCTGGAGCTGGCTTGGGGGCAAGGGTCCAATGTGCCCATTCTATATCAAAAGTCCACTGGCAGATCCAGCAACTTAGTTAGCAGTTTAGGGACACATTCGGAAGTTTTACCCCTCTCTATTCCTGCAGGACACCCACAATCCTTATGTAACATCACTGTGAGCAGCTTTTTAGATCAATTAGCTTGGCCTCAGTAGCCTTAATCTGATTACAGTTCTTCATAACCTGTCATTTGTTCTCTTTGAAATCTTCCACTTCAGAAATTCTGTGTTCTGCTTCACCCATCCTTCTGGACAGAGCTTGTTGTGCACTCTGAATCTCAGTCACGGGGATATGTAGGGTGGAAACACTGTAGATTTAATTTCAACAGTATCTGTGGCCACCTGTTGTAGCTGTGTTCCACCATGCTTGGTTGTAGAAGGACGTGCAGGCAGATCTCCTTTGTTCTTCTGGTTTCAGATTTCAGCTTTCAGATTCAGAAAAGAAGATGCAGAGCTACAGGGCAACTTGGGGGTTTCAGTAGTCAGATGCAATATTTTGGGGGGTTGGATGCCGGGGTTTAGAGGATGATGATTGGGATTCTTCAGGGCCACTTCAGAGCTTAAGCAACCTGCACCCACCTTTGTTGCAGCACTGAATGGTCAAGATGCACAGTTCTTAAACCCCAGGACTCTTGGCACAGTCCTTCTCCTTAGGAGGAAAAATGGGAAGGATCCCCAAGGTAGGGAAAAACTACTCTACACTAACTGTAAACTATTAAGGCATTACAAATGGTAAAATACTAAAACTATTTTGTACAAAAATTTACACATATGAAGACAATGAAGAATTTTAGAACACAGGATTCCAACTCAGGTCATGTGGCAGTAAGAAAGAACAACAGAGGCATTGGTCTGCACTGCCTCTTATATTTTTGATTCCATGCACAAGGGGAACAATGGTGCAGATGTGGACCAGTGGACACTACTTGCTAAAAGTCTCTAGTCTCAGGCACATAGATGGAACACATACATACTCATATGTGGAATACACATAGGGACCAGCACTTGATGGAGAATTGGAAGGCTGTCAGGCAGTGTTCCCTCTAAGTTGTGCACCTGCCTGGCCACACAAGAGTCCATCAAGTACCATGCACTTATTACAGCCCAGGGCGGCCCGCCAAAGAGGGTGTCATAGGCAGGGTTTGCCTGAGTCCCACCTGACCTGCCAAGAGTCAGCTGGGCTGAGGGAGGTGGCAGGTGAGCAACAGCGTCTGAAAAGGGCGGAGGGACCTGAGCTGCAGGGGGGCAGTTTGATGACCAGCCAAAACAGGTGACTTCTCTGAAGCAGGGGGTGCCCTCCTTCCCCCACTCCACTGCCGTGTGCAGCGGCCACTGTGCCTGTTTCTCCCCCAGAGCCGCCCTTGGCTATGTTGTTTGTCCTCCTGTCTGCTGTGCCGGTGGGGGGAGGGGGGAGGAGGAAAGTTGATGTTGGGGTGTCCTCCTTCCTGTGTACCCAATCTCCACTGAGCTGGGTGACAGGACAGGGGAAATCTGTCTGTGCTGATGCCTCTCTGGGTCTGAAGCTTCCGGAAGCTGCTTGTGTCTGAACAAGCCTTCAGGCTCCTGATCCTGAGTGTTCTTGAAGAGACAGCACTCTCATACACTCACTCAGGCACACAAACACCCCTCAACACACACACAGTCTCCCTCACACAATCCTCCTAACACACACAACACCAGGGCTCCCTAGGCTGTGCTGTGAAGTGAGCATCAGCACTTTTTAATTATCCCTTGTTTTAATATTCTTTTTTCCTTCTGTGCCTATGGTAACTTTTTAAAAATTGCTGTCAGGTTCTCGATTCAGAAGATGAAACACACCTTTCATCTGGAAATTCTTCTCTGGTCACAAACACAAGACTTATACGGCATTAAGTATCAGGGAACCCACATATGGGAATTAAGTCAGAGAAATATGCTGCTTAGAGCAAATCTTCTCTTCCTACAGTTTTGCCAACTTCTTGATAGATTGAAATGGGATGTCCTTCTTTCCTCCCACTGCAAACTATCTGGCTAGGGTTCTTGTATTTTAGTGCCTCACAATCTTTAATGTATTTATCCTCACAACACCTCTGTAAGGCAAGTAAGTGTTGATGGCAATTTGAAGTTCTGATTAACATCAACTGTTTGGGGTTAGAATGAAAACAATTATGCAACCTTAACCACAGCAGCCATCACCATTACAAGAAGTTATTTCTGACAGGACTCAGTACTCTAATCTCCATTTTACAGATGGGAAACAGCAACAGTGAGAGTACAAAAAAATACTCCCACTGACTTCATTTAGGCCAGGATTTCACTTTAAGTAATTTGCAATGGTCACACAAGAACAGAGTTGGCCAAAACTCAGAATTTCTAGTTTGCAACAAATTTTGACATTTCATTCTCATTCTGAGTAAAACAAAACTTCCAGCAAACTGTAAATTCTAAAAAAGAAAAAAAGAAATAAAAAAGATTCAGAAATACGGACACATTGCATGTCCTAAATAAAATATGCTCCCTGGATGCATCAGCAGCTATGTGAAACTGACATCATTATTGTTGGTTTTACTGCTGCATACCACTGAACAGCAAAGATAAGGCACCACTGAATAGCAGAGATAACACTGACAGAAATCATGTACATTTCATTTAGCCACAACCAGGTCTTCTAGGATCTGTGGCTCTGGGCTGGCCTCAGTGTTACAAGACAACTGGACTTAACATAACACCACACACACTTGACATAACCTGCAGCCATCTTGTGCACTAGGCCACCATAAGCTGGAAATAAGAAAACCACAGAGTTAGGAAAAAAATCTGGCCTTGGCTTAGGCAGACAGATCAAAACTACTGCACAGCTGCAGTGTATTACTAACAAAGAGATTCATGAGAAGGAGGGACAGGAGAGAGTGTGGAAATTTGACCTTGGTCTGGGTTCCTGTGTAAGTTTCTTGCTGAAGTTGCTTTGTTGATAAACAGAAAAATGAATTATTATTGGCTGTTGATAGGATGTTGATAGGGAGATTGTTACCCTATTAGGGGCCATTATGAATTATGTGCTTTGTATAGAGAAAATCTATACAGGAGTTTAGTTAGAGAGTGCACTTTGGAGAAGTTTGGATTTTCTACCAGCAAGGAGTCACTGACATAAAACTCCCCAGCAATTAGGAGAAAGGCTGGTCACCAGAACCCTGCTGCTGAATCACTCGACACCACCTCAAAATTTGGGTAACTATTTTTGGGGTGTTCAAAGA
Organism: Chrysemys picta bellii; assembly: GCF_011386835.1. Taxonomy (NCBI): domain Eukaryota; kingdom Metazoa; phylum Chordata; order Testudines; family Emydidae; genus Chrysemys; species Chrysemys picta. The sequence goes on from NC_088792.1 coordinate 194,677,209, forward strand.
CTTAATTTTGATGTGTGCTGTGTACTCAATTAAAAAAAAAGGACGGTGGAAGCACTCTTGTGTGTACCAATTAATTATCAGACAGAGATGCTGTCCCCCCACTGATTTATTTCCTGATACCACCTGGAAAACAGACATTAGTTACCACAGCTTTGCGTTCAGATAACGCTGGGTAACACGCATCACGAGGGCTATGTGAGGCTGGAGACCCCAGGGCTTCCAGATTCCCAGGCCAGCTAGCTCCCTGAGCTGCCCAACTTTCAGAGTAGTTGGCTCACCAAGCTGTAGGATTCAAAAAAGTTAGTCAAACCCAGTATGTTTCCCACTAACCTTGTTTCATCTGAAAATTCACAACCAGCACAACACAGGAAGTCTGTGGCAAAGTAGGGAATTGAACTTGGGTTTCTCAAGTTTTGGGTTAGCACCCAAATGACTTTACCACACTTCCTCCTTTGCCACTTTTATTCATTGAAGACTACCATCATGGCTTTCAGATCATGCCCAAAGAGAGGCGGAGGCCATATATGGACCACTATTATTTGCATTTGCACACATATTTGTGCTTGGTAAATTCAACATACTCATTCTATTTGTTGAGATGTTTTCACAGTGAGTCATATTTTCATTTAATTGGCTCACTCCAGAAAGTCTACTTCATTGATTCCAAGAGAACTGAATAATTAACTCAGCAATAATAGAAGTTAATTGGGATGCAGTAAATTAGCAAAAGTGAAAAATGTGCAAAACAAAATCATCCAACATTTTATGGTGCAATTGTGTTGGAGTTTGTTTTGAGATTTTGGGACTTGATATAACAATATTTTTCAACTGGGAATAAGGCAATATTACAAGGTAACAAATTAAGAAGCTAGTTATCCTAAACACCAAAAACAATTAACTATATCACCAATGTTATCTCTGTAACTTCCTAGTAGTGCTCATGCAGATGGTAGGGGCTTTGGAAGAAAGAAGAAGAGAAGGAAAGAGTAAAATGAAACTGAAGTTGAGAAAAGTCTCTTTTCCATCCCCAGTTCCTTATTTCCTCCATCTCTTTGGATACTGCTGTGTAAAGTATGTAAGTAATGACTTAGTCAAGAGAAAACAGTATTGGTATGTTAGTGACTGTGGCCCATATATTTTGGTACAGGAGAAAATATGTGAAAGGAGAGAAAAAGATAATGCAAAAGTCCTGTGGTTCTTAAAAGGCATATACTCTTTTCTAGCAGGAGAAGCACAAGATTCATAAGACTCAGGAGCCAATGTCCCACAGATCCCTACCCAGCTTCCTGGAAAGTCTCTACTTTCCACTGCCTCCCGCTCCACCGATCATGGCAGCCCTGGCAGGCCAACATTAGTATGTATTTATTTATTATACTTTATATAGCCTATCATAAAAACACCTACACCATCCTTGCCACCAATTAAAAGACATTACATAAGCATACTTACAGCACATGTCCACGACCATCCTACATCCCACGTCAGAAAAAAACATTACAAATCAAAATCTCACTGAAATTAATGAAAACAGGACTGGAACCAAATGACTAGAATAAAAATCACGTAGTTTGGCTTATTATAACCTATTGTCTTTAAGTTTAAGTGAGGCAAGAGATTTCAAGGCAATTTAACTACACAGTAAATTTGAACGCTGGGAGGGGATGTTAGTGAACTAGAGGGAGACAAATAGGGTGACCAGATGTCCCGATTTTATAGGGACAGTCCCAATTTTGGGGGATTTTTCTTATATAGGCTCCTATTACCCCCCCCCCACCCCATCCCGATTTTTTATACTTGCTATCTGGTCACCCTAGAGACAAAAAACTTAACTGGAAACCTGATTTCAAATCAGAACAAGGGGTTTGTAACCTATCACCTAAAAACACCTTGAACAGTTTTCTTCAAACATTGCAAAAACTTTATCCCTTGCTTTCACAGTAAATCTGGCAATTTTCAGAAGGACCCAATTTTCCAAGCCAAATATGGCTTTATAACAAAGCTGGTATCAACCTTAACCAGGCTACTACCAAGCAGAAAGGGGATCACGGAAACATCACACTATTTCTTCAGCCCTTTCCTTTTTGTTTCTAAGTCAGCCCCCCATAGAATGAGAAGATATTTAACATTATGAAATTAAATGGACAAAGTGTGTGAAATTTGTCATTACAAGCCATAGCAGCTCTTACATTTCATATTAAAATTGACAACCATATTTGAAAAGAGCAATCAAATCGGAACTATATGGAGAATTTATTCTGAAGTGAAGTTGCAAACCATCTCTGTATATCTGAAATAACAATGTTAAATATTCTGAAAGATAAAGAAACTTTAATTCTCATTAATATATATCAGTCATTTTTTCTACTGCCATAGTCATTTAAGACCCCCATTTCTGGGCCCCTTTTTAAAATGGGAATTATAATTAAGATTTAGGTTTACAGTGCACTGTAGTTTGCTAATGAAACATCATTGTTTTGTGATTCTGTTTATGAAGCTGCAATAAAATTGACCCCCTTCAATGTTTATATTGGTGAGAGATAGATATGCTCATAAATGGAAGTTCAAGTTATGAAATAATCCCAAGAGAATTAAGTTGTACACACAGCATGCAATAGTCTGTTTAAAAAGTTAAACAACTCATTAGCTGAAGGTTTCTGAAGTTAAAATTCTTTTTCCATAGCTACATCACGATGCACAAAGCATCCTTGCATGCACTATTAACAGGTTGTATCATATATTGTAAATGCAGACTCTCAATGTTTCTATTTTTTTTTTTTGCATAAATCACATAAAAACCTAAAATTAGCCACCTGTATTTCTTTTGTATCCTTTCCAAAGCCTGATCAAGGCAGTATTGCTTATTATTGTGATTAATAAAGTTTACAATATCTGTCAGGTATTTACCAATGTAATGAGAAAATAATGGGACACATTAATGAAGCTCTGACTATGCAGACATGAATAGCCTTGATAGTGATACTGTAGTCAAAACAGTAAAAATCCTTATTATGGTCCTCTAATCAAACAACTTGCAAAGGAAAATACATTTAATCTAAAACAGGGTTTAAGTTAACTATTAACTATGTCCACATTTAGAAGGCATGATTGGCATACTGTGGCTGTTTCCTCCTGTAATGCATGAGATTTCCTAAAAGATGGCAAACTCTATGGGGAGACGGACCTTTATAAGAGACCAAAGTTACAAGCATCCAATTAAGCTAGGCAATGCTAGTGAATTTGTCTATAAATTCCACGGGAAATCTGTTCATCCTTGAAGTTCATTAGTAAATAAATTGAATAATGTTTCAATATCAAATATATTCCATATGCAATTAACGTGATGACATTTGTTCTCGGCTGTCTCCTACGCCTGAGCTAGGAAGGCTGTATGACAGAAAAATTATGTATTGTAAAACTTGTTTATGCATAAGAGTTAGATATTTCCAATGCTTCTTGGAATAACCAATATTAACATTGTAAGCTCCTCAGCGCAGGGACGGTCTTTGCACTGAATTCATTGCCAGCAAATAAATAAATAAGCAGTCCCTTTATTATTTTTCTGTTTAATATTAACAACACCACTATAATTTTTAAAAAATGACAAACTACTTGATCCTGCCTGTACTGCAGTATGTTTTCCACAACTAATTAGATTGTGGGTAGTTTTTTTTATGTTTGCTTTTAAATGGCAAGAGGCTTTACTACTCATGCCTGTAACGACTCCAGTTTAACATAGGACAAAAACAGAGCTGACACTACGATTTCATCCCCCGTACATCTTGAACTCCTGAGCTGTTTTACAATTTCTTTTTTCTCCCTTTAAGAAGAGGAAAATAAATTGTAATATGGACAACAATATGTAGTTTAACATTCTGCTTGGTACAAGTGCTCAGGTCATAAACCATTGAGAAACAAGGTTTACAATGGCAAAAACAACTGACCTTCATCTATAGCGTCTTGACTATAATGCTATATTGTGAGAAATACCATTTATAGTGTATCAGAGAAGTACAGATAATTTACTACTGTAAACAAGTTATTGAAGAACTTCAATGTAGTGAAATTAATACTTATGTCTGTGAAATAAAAAGCTACTACCCATTTCAGAGTTTTACACATCATTTGTCGCATTTATACCTCCTGGACGTTAGCATATGATGTCTAGATGCAATTGAAACTAGCAGCTTGAAAACAACTGTGTCAATCTAAAACAGTTCTAAAATATCCTTCTTCAAAAGCAGATGAGTATTTGAATTCACACTGGTATAAAAATCAGATCAGTGCTTAAGGCGTTTTAAAATCACTTTCTCCACTTGAACTTGTTTACAATAAAATTTAATTGAATTTAAAATTGAATTTAACAGTGCACAGCAATTTTTCTAAGTGTAAATTTGCAGGCAGTAGCCATTATTTAAATTCTACTTATAAATTCATACAAATTAAAATCTATATACCTAGAAATTCAGTTTTTACACATTTTAGTCATGCTAAGGTAGATACTTGTATGAAATTCAGCTATGTGGGAGACCCATTAATAGTTGGTCTTAGTACTTTAACATCCTATTCTGGAGGAGGCAGAAAAAAGTACAGTGGTAACACACACAGATTCTGGGGAAAGGTTGGCTCATGTTCTATAAAAAGTTCTATTGGTGACGATGTAGATAAATGAGCTTACCCCAATGACAACAGATCAGGGATCAATACGTAGTCAGCGAGCCAAGGAGGCTGCTAAAAGTGCGAAGGGGCATTGAAAGAAATCAGGTGGGACTGGTTGGCTCAGGAGATTGTTGATAGGTTTTGATATTTTCACCTCTAGACCAGTGTGATTTTTAAGCTTGAGCCAGGCTGGTAGTGATCAAAAGTTATTCACCCAAAGAAGTCCCTCAAAAGAAAGCATTCAATAAATCGTAACACCTTACTATCACTAACAGTACCACTACAGTCTGGACTGAGGCATAGAATCACAGTTCAACTGACTGAAGTAGAACTAGAGACAAAAAACAAATCTACTGTGTGTGGTATAGACCATTTACAGAGAACAACATAACCACATGATGCTTTAACCCAGGTTTACCCTCTGTGGTTGTCTGTCCTATTATGGACAGACCATATAGAGGTTTACGAGTCTGTTGCTGACTTTGAGGCAACAGATCTTCAGGCACTAGAAGGTCATGACTTTAGATCATGACCCCCTATTGCCAACAGCCCACTTAGAGGTGTCACCTTACAGTGACATGGAGAAAGGTTAAATATCTTACAAATAAGAAAATGTGACAACAGCAGTAGCAAATGCATAGAATTACTACAAGGCTGACTAGGACTCAGACTTTTTAGTAGTTATTAGAGACAGGCCAAGGAGATTAGATTTAGATCTGTTTAAGTGACAGTTTAAGATCATATGAGGACCAGAGTTTTGGTTTGGATCCAATAGCAAGTAAAAATCTCAAAAGCTGAATTCATAGGAGATTTTAATTCAAAATAGGCTAACCTAACAAAATTAGATGGCAATCAAAATGACGAACACACATTCATTAATTAATCCCCACAACATCCAGATGAGACAGATATTGTCTATTTCACAGATAGGGAAACTGAGGCAGAAAAAGTCAAGTGACTTGTCCCAGGTTCCAAAGCAAGCCAGCGGCAGAGCCAGTATTAGACCTAAAGGCTCACTGGGTCCCAATACTTCTTCTCCTCTTCTTCTGGTCACACTGAAGACATGTTTTAGAACATCAATAGTTATTATAGTCAATAGACAGTAAAGGAAGAAAGTGGGAGAGAGATGCAGTCATGGAAATGAGAAAAAGCAAAGGAAAAGCAAGAAAGGAAAATGTCTGGCCAAATATTGCCCATAGGATTGGAAAAACGCCTACCCTCGCATTGGGAATCTGTTTTCAACTGTGAAAAAGCCATCTCTGAACTGTTTTCCTAATCGGTGTCTGGGAGGTAAGAGGCCTTTCCCCATGAAAGCAGTTGTTCTTACCACTATAGTGCCTTGGTTTTAGGGTGCTATGTTACAGGGGACTTTGCCTCTTATGCCCTGCTGGTGGCCGCTTTCTTGGCCCCACAATAGTCTGTCTCTGTCCAAGTGTTCTGTGGCTTGGCCCTCTGGCTAGGTCACTTAAAAGTTCAATCCCCTTCTGGGGTAACAAAAGTCCAACTAAGTCCAAATAAATATCTAAACTTATAATTCTTCTGCCCCTCATGAGCTACTCTGAGGTTCTCTGTTTCTTGGCCCCTATTTCTGGGCCCTGCAGATCTTCTCCCATGCTGCTTCCTGCCAGCAGGTCCCCTCTCCCCCCCCCATTGCCTCCCTCAGAGATCTCTCTGCTTCTTCTTGGCCCTAATTCAGCCTCCCACTCAGCCAGAGAAGACATACGCTGCTCCCTATTACTCTCTTGCAGGCAAACTTCCCCAGGCCCTTCCTAGAGGGGTACTCTCCCTAATCCTCTCTAGACTAAATTCACAGCTCTATTTTCATACTCTCTCTCTGCAGCTGGGATCAGGCATTATAATTGTCTCCACTACACTCAGCCAGCCAGCCTGTGGCACCCCCTATTTTCTATAGCATGCAGCATCTATAGTTGGGAGCTTCCAAAACTCTAATGATTTTAATCTCTCATTTCTCAATCTTGATTTAGTCAAAAGTGAAAGTAATAAGTGTTCCCCAAACTTGTATTAATCTTCAACATTTCATAGGGTTATTTATATAGTGGATTTTAGCAGATTCTGACCACGGAATAATGTTGTCTGAACAAACGCTATAAAGTATATGTAGCAGGTAATGTTTCATGTATTCTCTTAACATACTATTCTCCTAATGTATGGATTTAATCCTAGACAGCACATTCTCTCAAACCAGTTGAAAAAATTTTTGTAGTCTTCCCCTAGCCATATAATACATATTCTAGCCACATAACTGCAATGAATGTTGTTTTAAGTTCACAGCTTCATTTTAAATTAGCACAAGAACATGATTAACAAGTCACTTTACTCTAACTACGTCCTTACCTGTTACAAAAGGGAAAGATCAAGTTGGAACTCCCTTTTATTACTACTGTCACAGAATAATTTGTTTCCCCTTTGGATTTATATCTGTCATCTTGGGTTTTTGATGAGCTTGCTCAGATTGAAAAAACCTAATTTCCTATTCTCTGGTCTCCAGAAGAACAAAACAAAACACTCTTTCTTTGAAGAGCTTAAGACATTATCTTAAATGTTAAGCTACTAAACAGCGCACACTTCAATGGAATCACACGTGGGTGCATAAATCATATCCTGTGAAAGCAGTAAGTTATCCCAAAACATGTCATACTAATTTCTGAAGGTAAAATTCTCTATCTTAGCAAGCATGGGCCATGGAAGGCCCTGACCCAGCTGAACCAAAGGATGTAGGGTGAGGGGTGAAGATTCTAGATGCTCACACAGAGGATTTGTACCACCTGCATACCAACATTGATCGGCTCTCTGTGCATTATAATGAAAGTGAGTTTGGGGAGAGGAAGTAGGCAGAGGGTTGACCTGCATGAGGAGGGTATGCACATCTTTCAAGGTTTGTAGAGCTGCATTCTATCTGCAGTAGTGGCTGATCCATGGCACATACGTTGGTGGGGAAATCCATGTCTAACCCAGCAGAAGTCTGAATCCCAGGCACTAAGACTGAGTGGATATAGAATTTGGTCTTTGGAAATTATTTCAGTACCATATCTTACACTTAACATTTGGAGTCGCAGATGGAACAGCAAAAAAAACTTCCTTGAAAAAGAGCAGGATTGCAGCAGTCAATCCTTTTCCCATTACCCTCGTAGCACTAAAGATGGATAATTCTACTAGTGTGTTACCTTTGAAGGACCACTCGGTATGTATAGTAACAGAGGCCAAATCAACTGCAAACAGATATAGCACATTCTGCCCATGGAATCAAATTATGCCAGCAGAGGAATTGTAGCATTTCTATTGCACAGCTGAACCAACCTGCAAATGATCTTTCTGAAGGACTGACACCTTTCTGTACCTCATCTTATTAGAATTGTGGAAGGGGAAGAAGTGGACGGGTTGGAGGCATGGCTAGTGGATTCATGTTACTGAAGCAAGATAATTATTCATAGCTCTCTGTTATACCATCTTCTTAATGTGCTCAGTCATGATTTCTTTTTTTTTTTAAATGTGGATCACACTTCAACTTACTGGTAGAAGCACATTAACAATTTGGATGATTTTGTTCCTGCAAGAGTGCATTAAAATGTCCATCTGAATCCTGGAAGCAGTATTATTTGCATTATTCCAAATAATAATTCTTCATCTCAAGTGCTGCGAACAAGCGAACTGAGCAAATAAATTTTCTTCAAGATTAGGAGTGACAGAAACTGATATTTGGAGTTTGGAGTCCATCCTATTTTGGAATGAATATCACAAAATCTGGTTACATCAGAAGCCCTAGTCACTTTGATATAGCGCCTATGAGGAATGTTAGGTTGAATTGTCAATAACTTACCGTTGTTCTTGCATCAACAGTCTTTGTTCAACTCCTTGATCCAATTGTGGGCAGGCACTGGTTATCCTGGGGGGCAGGAGAGAGAGGTGGCAATGAAATGTTTGGCAGGCCTACTCCAAAACACTACAGTCAGTTCTACTCATCAGTTTTCAGTCCTCTCTGAGGCTGGGACTGAGCTTTGCGACGCTTACATGGGCAGCTGCGATGCCCACCATTGCTGCAAGGCCAATTCCCCTCCTGCCTCCCTCACCGACCTCTCCAAGAGCACATGGAGGACAAAACATATAGTCCTTGCACTTACATCTCCAGCAGCACACGAGGAGTGGACACAGGGTCACTCTGCTACTGCATGAAGTGGAAGTCCTATAGCGGCCATCTCTTCCGGGTGTCTGCCGTCCAATCCCAAGAATCAGTACTATGAGGAAACCTGGAGCCTTGTTCCAATATCATCCCACTATGCTAGTTAAGGGAGACTCACATCCCTGCCCATCCTCTAACCAGCAAGGGTAACCGCAGCAGACACAGGAGCCCTACCCTCTCAAGATATAAAGACTTAGCTACCACCCAGTCCAACAATCATGGGCATGTGTTTCACCAAAATTATTGAGGTAGCCACTCTCTAATAGTTTGACAACAAATCACTGATTTAAAACCTGCTTATTCCACATGTAATGGTCAGGGATTTGTGCAATGGTTCAAGCTCCAAGGAGCCCATTCCCCCAATCACCTCTTGCCTTTGTACCTGGGGGTTTCCTTCCTCCCAAATTCCCTGTGGCTCTCCAGAATGCATAGGTTTGTGAGGCCATGTCCTCTCTCCCCACCATGTCCTACAAACCCCTTTCCACCTAAAGAAAACTGAGGAGAAAGTCCAGGAGGGATCACACCACATATTTTCTGGCCCTTCTCCCTCTCTTCAGAAGATAGGAAGGAGTAATATCTATGTGAACTGGGCCTTTCTTTTCCTAGTAATAGGGTATTTATCATATGTGCAGAATCTTGAGTAGCAGCTATAGTGCTGTAAATTCAGGGCCTGCTCCAGGCACCAGCTAAAGAAGCAGGTGCTTGGGGCAGCCAATACCAAGGGGCGGCACTCCGACTGCTATTAGGGCGGCATGTCCCGGTCTTCAGCGGCAATTCGGTGGCGGGTCCCTCAGTCCCTATTCCAAATAATCAAAATCAACATGTTCTACATCAATGTGCTGATTCCAACAAAATTTAATTTCGAAAAATTTAAATGAAGCATTTTGATAAATTAAAAAGTTAAAATCAAAATTAAACTTTGGTTGAATCAAAACAAAAATGATTGACCCAAAATTCATTTTCCGAATGACATCCAAATTTGAACTTTATGTTCCAAACCAGATTCCCCCTCCTCCCCCCGCCCCAAATTGGAAGTTCCTGCAGAACAGAAATTCTGGTCCCAACAAGCTCTAACCTTATACTTAAATAGTGTGCTCTATGTTGAAAAATCACAAATAATATATTTTGTAAAGTGATCAACTTTGGCTGGTGTTGGGTTAAAAACAACTTTAGTACTGAATGCAGGAGTAGTGAGATGTTATCAGTGGTGTTGTCTTTATTGTATGAATAAATGGGAGCAGAACCATGCTTAACCTGTCCCAAATGATGGGGTGCCTCAGCTGAAAGGACCTTGTTAAGCCAGGGGCACATATGCCAGGCCCCTGTGAAAGTAAGAAGGGTGGGGACAGGTATCTCAGCCATGAGGAGTGGACTCTCCCTAAGGGTCCCAGTCCGGTTTAACCTGTTCCTCACCACTGTTCAAAGACAGCTAAATAGGCTCCATTACAAACCTTTTGTTATTTTAAGTGCTCAAAAGAGCTGACAATCACTTGTGGTGGGACAGCATTTCTGCCCAGCCTAAGAGCTGAAAATCACTGAGAGCTTGGTGAAACCTCAAGAAAATGGCCTGCAGAGGTCACAGCAGAGAGGCAGGTGGCAGAGGGCAGCCAGCGGGGCAGAACCAGTGGGGCGAGCAAGGTGCCTTCTTCTCTGGGTGGGAGGTGAACTTACACAGATACACCTCTGAACCCTGGGTCCTCACTGACCAAGGACAACCACTGTGAGTGGGGTATTATGAGGGAGCAGAGAGGGGGACAGAAAAGGAAGTTTTGGTTGTAGAACTCAAGAACATGAGGTGGAAGGTACTGCCCCACACATTCTGGGGTGGGTGTCCTGCTCACAGTTTTATGATAATGAATCCCGCTTCTGGCATTTTCCCTAATTAATGTTGGGTGACTTCCCTCCTTTCATTAAAAGTTTATTTTCTACACTCAGACTCTGTGCTTGTGAGTGCAGAAGTATTGCCTTTCAGAGGTGCCCAGGGGTGGTGTGTAATTTTCCCAGGTTACTGGGTGGAGGCTCAAGCCGGTGTGTGCTGTATTCTTGAAAAATAACCCTTACATAGTCAGGGGCGGCTCCATGCACCAGCGCAGGAAGTGCGTGCCTGGGGCGGCAAGCCGCGGGGGGCAGCCTGCCGGTTGCTGTGAGGGTGGCAGTCAGGCTGCCTTCGGCGGCATGCCTGCAGGAGGTCCGCCGGTCCCTTGGCTTTGGCGGTAATTCGGCAGTGGGGACGCTGAAGGGGTGGCACCGGCGGACCTCCTGCAGGCATGCAGCCGAATCCGTGTGGCCAGTTGTCCGCCCACAGGCATGCCGCCAAAAGCCACCTGCCTGCTGTGGTTGGGGCGGCAAAAACCATAGAACCACCCCTGTAGATATTGAACCCAGCCCTAGTTGCTGCCAGCTCCACCTGGCAGAAGGGTTACACATATATATCATCCACAGCAGGGATCTTGAGTTTAATGTATGAACCTCTACTGCCTAAATTAATCATCTCTCTTAGCTGAGGCTGTAGCAGACTCATTAAAATTTACCTGGCCTAGCCACCACTAGATAGAAACAGAGTGCCACTCTAGACAGGCAGGAATTACATATATTATATATGTAGAAAGGAATCATTTTCCCTACCACAACACAACCAAACCTGGGTTGGAAAAATGATAGCCAGGTGAACCACCACTGCACAGCACAATGACCAGCAGTGAGAGGAGGGGAAATTTTATCCAAGGACATAGGTCAAAAAACATGCCCTGGAGTTTTAATCACCATGAAGAAAAGACAGGACCTCTGTTTTGAAGGTATGGTCCAAAATACACTTTGATTTGGCCCATTAATAATACAGTGCCAAGTGCCTTAGAAATAACACAGTCACCACTCAGTGGGAAAAATTCTGATTCTGTCGAACTTAATGGGATTTTTGCCATAGACGTCACTGGGATCAGGATTTCATTGAATGCCTCTACCAATGAGGGGCTGAGTCAATTGTTGCTGGATTCTAACTTTCCAGGGAATCTAGCTATTTCAGACTAGTGACCCAATCTTGCATTACTTGCACATCTGAAAAATTCCATCCAAGCCAAAGAAAGTTTCAGATGTGCAAAAAAAATGAATGATCAGATCACAACTGTAGAACAATATGCCGTTCCAGCTACATTGATTAAGCTGATTAACATAATCAGCTCTGTTTGCCACTGCAGATGTTACATAGGGAATCTCTTAAATTTGTTGTTGAGTCTTTTCTCAAATAAGATTCCACAAGGCAACAAGACTGAGTTTTTCCTACAACTTCCCCCCACCATTTTCCCACCTTTACATCATCTTAATTGTTTGCTAAGAAAAAAAGAATGCCCTTTTACATTCTTAGAATAACCTTTTCTGCTTGAAAGTCTCCTGAAAGACACCACCTCCTCTGCAGCAGGTGTAGTTTTAATGATGCTTTGATGCAATATGTCAAGCCTCATGACTTGCTGCGAAGAGTGACATTTCTTTTGATAGCTCCTAGCAACGGCCATACAAGTTGTTCGTGGTCACCTCACACTATACAAAAAACTCCTGCAGCAAGTACATTTAATTTGAGTTTCATGCTAGGTTGCACACAGTATACACTGCTTCCCCTTTCTCTAATTCCCTTTAAAATAAATCTATGTTATTAATTTGATACACACACACGACTACAGTGGCACAAAAAGATAGAGTAACCACTTATCAAACTGTAATTTTCAAATGCAATTTTAAGTTTCTGGTACCAATAAACGCTGCTTTTATATCTCAAGTACAGAATTATACTGTAGTTTGGACTGTAAAACACTACTGAATATTGAAAAAAAAATCAATGTTACATTTAAGATTTGCACACAAAAAAAAGTCACAGTTTTGCTTATAGAACTACATGTTGAAGGTCATGGATAAGTCTTTAAAAAAAAAGAACAAATTCACAAAGCACTTAGACTAAACCTTTTTCAAAGAAAATCCAATATTAATGTGCATTATAACTTACTGTCAATAATTAGTCATGCTTTGAACTTGTAAAGCACCTTATAAACAGTAACAAATTGATCTTCATAAAATAGCAGTACGGAAGATATACATTAGTGTAATCTACTTACAAGTGGGTAAACTAAGGCTTAGAGAGGATAAGATCACACTGAAAAGCAAAGCCAGAAATAGAACACAGGGGATTCCTATTGACTTCTAGTCACATCACAGTGCCAGTGTTAAGAATGTTTTGGGGGTGAAGGGAGGTCATCACATTAGTGGAGTTTTCATTTCACACATATATGCCCCCCTCTAAATGTAGTAGAACATTAATCAATGTGCTTAGAGAGCAGCAAACCCCATCTTACATTAAGTACTGTTTCTTGCCCCAACTTCCAAACACAGCAGGGAAGAAGAGAGTGCATGTGATTGGCCTTTGCTTGTTATTAAAGCCAGCAAACATTATCTGTGTTTTTATTATGTCCAGGAGTAACTCTGAAATGTAAGTCTTATGTTTTGCCAGAGTACAGCATTCTGGGTACAACGAGTCTTGGTACCATTAAGAGGACTTTTAGGAGTGCTTTGTTCTTTCTGGGGAGGCCTGGAAAAAGATTATAGAAGTAATGTTATCTTATGCAGCCTCAAAAGCCCTGTCGCAAATCAAAGCAATTTATGTACTGTTAAAAGGTTCCCTATCTTGATATTTGCAAGTTGCATGTTTGCTTATGCAACAATATAGACTAGAGGTTCTCAACCTTTTTCTTTCTGAGGCCCTCCAACATGCTATAAAAATTCCACAGTCCACCTATGCCACAATAACTGGTTTTCTGCATATAAAAGCCAGGGCCCGTGTTAGGGGGTAGCAAACAGGGCAATTACCTGGGGCCCCATGCCACAGGGCCCCTGTGAAGCTACATTGCTTAAGCTTTGGCTTTAGCCTCAGGTGATGGGACTCAGGGCCCCGGGCTTCAGTCCCATGCAGTGGGGCTTCAGCTTTCTGCCCTGAAACCCATCAAGTCTAACAATGGCCCTACTTGGTGGCCGCCCTGAAACCTGTTTGTGCCACAGACCTCTGGTTAAGAACTACTGATATAGATAGTAACTCAGGAAATTGCTACAGACCCTACCATCTTCCATGTTGTCTGTTCAGAGATTCAGATGGTGAAGATAGGCCCAGTGCTGGTGATTTTTATACTTGGAGGATCATGTGACAATAGCCATATGGACTTCTGGGTAATTTAGTTAAGTAACTGGATGGCCATTTTGTTGCAAGCATTTTTGTGACTTTTTTTGTTTTTGTTTTTTTTGGTTGCTCAGTTAGTTTTAGCGGAGAAGAATATTTTACCCTGTGGATCAAAAATATATGGAACTGAGTAAGTGACATATAAGTAACATAAGATTTGCATAGGGCACACATAATTATATGAAAGTGATCTCTTCATATGTTCAGGGAAAGAAAAATGTAACTGGTGCTACTCTCCGGGGATCTTCTCACACCCATGCTCCACCTGCTTCTGATGAAAACATAAAATGCCAATTGCAGTAGATGGTATAGTCCTTTGCTTTTGTGAATGCTCAGATCAGAAATGAAATAGTTAATCCTGACATTTTTAAATTACCAGCACTCCAGAATTCAATTCAATATTAAATAATCAAAAGGGTCGTTCTCAACTCTCAGAGCTATTTTTTCATGCTGGCTGCAGCCTTAAAAAAAACCCACTGGATCGTTTTCCACAGTTTGAAGATTATCTTTGCAGTCAAAAGGGCTGAGCTAGAAACTAAATTTTCTAAACTGAAAATTTAGATTTTGGAGCACATTATCAGCTACCAGTCCAGCAAGTCACCATGAACAAGTCCAATTCTAACCCTGCATACATTGCAGTGCAAACATGTATATGTAAAATTCATGATATTTTCTCTCTCATGCAAAACACAGATGTCCTTTCCACATGGGTAGTTCTTTTGGGTGAAGATTTAAGAGTATTATATAGAGAAAATTGCTTCTCTGGCTGATTAGCTCAATGTACAAGCAGTTAGAAAGGCAATTATTAGAGGTATATTCTATACCAGATAATTTATTCTATAAATTAGCAAAAACTTTTTTTTTTGTAATCTGTAAATACAGAGAAGTTTTTATATATTCCATCACTGGTTCTTCAATGAGACATACTACTCCTTAGCACTTTTCACATCTTCAAAATGCTGTACAGATGACAGTATCTAATTGAGTTTCACAACATTCTGTGCATTAGATACAGTAGTGAAGAATCAATTTGTGGAAACTGAGGGAGGGAGTTGTGTGAACAAGGGCACAAAGCAGATTGGTGGACTGGTAGAGTCACAATTAGAACTCAGTTACTTCTGAGTCCTAAGCCAGTGCACATTTGTCTTGATCACACTACCTACTGGTTTTTCAATAATCCTGTACAGCTGATATGGTTAATCCATTTCCTGTCTGTGGGTTGAGGCCTCCATTGGCTATAATGTAGTGTAGCCTCAAGGCAACATGTATTGTATTTTCAGAAAGAATACTAAAGATACCGATAAGCAAGTACTTGCCTTGTGAAAAAAGGAATGGAATGTAATCAATGTGAAAGAACTTCGGCCATACAATATTACTTCTGAGGCATCCTATTTCTTTGAAAATTAACAGCTTCCTGTTATAATTATCTTATTATCTTATGTTGCAATAATTGTAAATCCCATTACATGTTTGGAAATGTTTTTAAAAGATAGCAGGAGGAGAAGGCTTCAGGGGTCTCCAATATCTGACAATGGTCCCTGACTCAGGCTTGAAGATTTTGGTTATTATTTTATTTTTATATTTTTTTTAAAAAATACTTCAGCATCCAGAATTAAAAATTAAAACTGCAAAACAACAAGCAAAATAATGAACAAAAAAATCTTATTTACCTTATTTAGTACTTGTATTATTATAACACCTGGGGCCCTGTTGTTGATTGGGGCCCCCGTTGCACTATACACTATAGAGACCCATGTGAATAACTGATTTTTCAGTTCTCTGGCAGTTCTGAAAAAGATCAAATAATTGTTTTGGGTCAATGCAAAACCATTTTTGGGGAGGAGGGGAGGAATTTTTGGCAAATCAAAAAGTTGGGAAAATGAAATGTTTCATTTAGATTTGGGGCATTTTAACCATTTTTTTAAAATAAAAGCAAATGAAATGAACAGTTAGATTAACTGGGCCAGAGAGAGAGAATCAGAGAGAAGAAGTGTAGAGCTAACTGTGTAGTGCTCTCAGCAGGGTAGAGGGAGAGCTGGAGTCCCCTCCCTGGACCAATGATTATTTAATTAGTTATATAAAATAGAACAGCTTCAATAGGATTGATTAGAAAGACGCACTTCAGAATACCTAGTAACTTGATGGGTAGGCAGCTCAGTTGGGCTATAGGAAATCTAGGTTCAGCTCCCTGTTCTATTTTAACCTGGATCTTCTACAGTTCCTGTGATAAAGTAGCAGTCGTGTTAGTCTGTATCCGCAAAAAGAACAGGAGTACTTGTGGCACCTTAGAGACTAACAAATTTATTTCAGCATAAGCTTCCGTGGGCTACAGCCCACTTCTTCAGATGCATAGAGTGGAACACACAGACAGAAGATATTTATACACCTTTTCATGTTCTCTATATGTATAAATATCTTCTGTCTGTGTGTTCCACTCTATGCATCTGAAGAAGTGGGCTGTAGCCCACGAAAGCTTATGCTGAAATAAATGTGTTAGTCTCTAAGGTGCCACAAGTACTCCTGTTCTTTCTACAGTTCCTGTGAGTGTTTTAGCCCCTAGGATATTGGATATAAAGGCTTGCACTATCTCAGCTTTGTTAGTGGTGCCTAACTACACTTGTAAATCCAGACCAGACCAATTTTATGCTGAAATTTCTGGGGAGGAAAAAAATCATGTTTTCCCCCCGACCACAGCAAATTGACCCAAATTCATTCAGTGGCTCAGTCAATCCAAATCTGTCTTTTTCAGTGAATAAAGTTTTGGTAAAAAAAAATTGCCTATCTCTAATACTATACATAAACATATTAAGAGACAATCTCTGACCTAAAGAGAATGCAATCTAACCTGGTTAGACGGACAAAGAGTGTAAGAAATGAAATAATGAGCATATGCATTTTGAAGATGGGAAACCAAAAGACAGAAAGGCTAAATTTTCAAAATGTGCTCAGCTTCTCAGTTTGGATCAGATTTTCAAAAAGACTCAGGTCCCATTTACCACCTAAATGAAGGAACTAATTTTTCCAAAGGGTTAAGCATTCAGCAGCTGGTTGAAAAACCTGTCTCTTTATGACTTGTCTGAGATCAAACTGGAAAACTGGGGCACAGCTAAGACATGAACCAACTTTTTCTGTGTCATAATGAGGTGCTTTAACCACAAAACTATCCTTCCATTTATATCCTATACAAGCATTTAAGATGTGAACCACTGGCTGTATCACACTAGCTCCAACACTAGACCCAGCTATGCTGCCAACAGGAATATTTACAATGGGAAATTGCATCTGCTATCATTACAAGAAACTTGGTTCTACTTTTTAAAAAAGTGTCTCTGTGTGGTGTACGGAAGGCCTGCTCTTCCTTTGTGAAATATTCTGTGTGGGTAAATGTAAGCTGCTATAAAAGATTTTTTGTTTGTTTGTTTTAGTTTCTTTTGTTCCTTCCCTTACATGACACTCTTACAAACTCCAATCACTCACTGCCAGCCCACTGTGTAGATTATTTCACATGGGTTTTATGTTTGTTTCATCATGTTGCTTCACACTATTCATTTTTTTTAAACCCTTCCTTGGCAAACAGAGCAAAAACATGGCTGGCATTTCTGGGAAGACTTGGAACAGTGGACAGGAGTTTTGCCTGAGGCATCACTTGGCAGAAAGCAGAACCATAGTGATTCCTGCAAAACTCTTCTGAATGAGCTCACCATCTTTTATTTATATTTACTTTCTTTTTTAGTAAATTCTTTAGAATAATGTGTTTTAAAAAAATGCTCCTGGCCTCTTAGTGGAGAGGAGCTGGGGAAATGCCAATTGTGTAGTGAAAACAAGCCAGACAATTCCTCTGAAAGAACAGATTAAAGATGGTATTTTTTAATGAAGTATTTAAAAAAAAATCTACAAAGCCATACTTTTCCATTTAAATTGCATCTATAGATAAAACAGTACGAAGGGCCTTTGAATAGATTGTCTTCTTCCATTTGGCATCCCCCTGCCCTGCTATTATCCCCTTGTGTTTCCAACAGAACTTAAGCACAAGAAGAATCACATTATTATTTCCTTGTTGGTGTCCTGTACTAGTATTATTGACAGTCAGCACAGCTCTGCGAACGGTTAACAGCTTTTGCAAAGACAACAAGGCACACTGAGCAAAGTCAACCAATGTTTAAAAAAATAAATATTTAGAAATCATGATATGCCCCTCTACATTTTATACATTAAAGGCAGGTTCACCTCCTAAACTGAGACCATGAAACTGGGAGTAAAAGAGGCCACTCCTTCTCAGTTTTAGCATGCAGGCAACAGAGATGAACATGATAGTAATATTTAGACATAGCATCTTTGATGGCACACAGCTTAGCCAATATAGTGATGGTGGCTTGCTGCTTCTCAAAATCTACAGGTGATCAGCTTAGTGAACGATGCTGCTTCTGCTAAAACTGTTCCAGTGTGGACTAATGGCCATGTTTAATGTTTGACCTGTGGCCAGATGTAGCTTCTCACCACTTCACCTCTCAAGGTCATGCCATTATTGCAGCATTCACTGCTCAGCAAATCTCTGGCATGCCATTTTTGTGGGGGGAAAGAGTGGGGTAGCACCCATCCTCATGCAGCAGAGGCAACTATCAGATCCCAGAAGCTCTTTCCATCCATGTGAAAAGGGGAATATGTCAAACACAAACATCTCTGCATAGGTAGTACTCAGTAACAGAGGCTTGGGCTGTGCACAGAGGTATTGTGGGCTCCTCTCATTGCTCTCAGAAAGGATGTGCTGGGTCATGGTGACAATGTATCCAGCTTTACCAATAAGTGAAAGCCATCTAATTACAGTAAGAGGATCTCAGAGCTGTTGACTCTGCTTAATGGGTAGGGACAGAATTCAGTTCCCAGAACTAGAAGAAGGGACTGATTATACTGAAGTCCACTGTAAAGGGCACTTTGGGTTCTTGAACCACTGTGGCTGCGTCCTAGCATACTTCAAGTGCTTAGTGCCAGACAAGGGCTGGATGGCATGTTTCCTGTTTTGACTGCTCCTCATCCTGACCTCGCCAGCACCTGCCTTTTGCTCCATTGCTAGGAAAAATTGTTTGATGCTTTCATTTTAAGGTAGCGTAGAGAAGGTTTGCATGTGCATGTTTATTGTCGTAAGGCTATAATCAATCCTCTAACCCGTTCCTTTCTCCTTTTTTTTCCCCTTTCAATTTGGTTAGCATCACTGGCTCACATTCACAATTCCCAGTCCCATCATCCTCTTTAGATTTCCTTCAAACATTAAACTGAAAAAAAGTGCTCATTATTTTTTCTTTCAAACTCAGTCAAGTGCCAGGAAAAAAATAAAACACAACAACAAAAACCACCCAGCCAGCCATGTACAGCACTGCAGCAGTAGATGCCAATTTATTCCTTTAAACATGATTTCTCAGTATCTTTCTCTCTGCATTTTTTCTCTTTCCAAGGTGTTGAGACACTTACTGTACACAAGTTCCCTCCTTTTCACTTATTCTAATATCTTCTTGTCAGACTGAATGCTGCTGAGGATATATTGAATAACTGAGGACGGTGCCTGGGCACCGGATAACAATTAATCAAGATAATGAATCACCTAAACTTGTATACTTTGAACTTCCCATAGTAGTCCATTAGAGGGTGATCCAGACAGTCAGCACATACATATACGATTATTATTCAGTTATAAAACATTTATAAAGCAATGCAAATTTACAAGCCACTTTACAAAGAGAGGAAGGGATGGTCCCTGCCACCAACAGCTCCCAAAGAGAACACTTCAGAAGAGAGGTCTGGAGTTGCTTGAGGAAGTGGTTTTTAAGTGGTGGGGGGAGGGGAAGGAGGATGCCTGGCAGATAGAGCTAAATAGCAGATCCCATCCCAGGAGTGGTGAAGACGTGAAGTTGTGGGTTTTTACAAATGTTTTATTTCTGTCCCCAAAATACCAGATTACTTCTGTCAGTGAGTCCCCCAATCTATGACTCCTCAAATTCCCCAGGCTAATCAGAATTAGTTTGATTTAACTCTTTGCACTGGCTTCAAGGGCCAATACATTCAGACTTAAATTATGACACATTGTGCCTGTATGACCTTCCCCCACCACTTACTCAGTCACCCTCTGTTTTCTATTTCGCTGTCAACCCCAAGAGTTCAAAAATTATGACCGTCACCCAAAAATCAGGATTTAAAAAAAAAAAATTTGTGTGTGTGTGAGAGACACTTAGTGGGGTCAACGGTCTCTATTTCATAGATTATGGTGATTTTGGCCCCATTTCAGAAACTCTCACTGTTGCCTGATGGTGCAGAGTTTCCAGCAGCTCCCCAGAACCAAACATTCTAATGAATTAATTAGGTGTTCCCCAGCCCCACATCTGCCTGTCACCCAGCTCCCACATCATCTTTTCCTACAGATCCTGGGATCCTTCACTCCCCCCCCCCCAGGCCTGGAGGAGAGAGGGGTGCAGATACAGCAGGGTCATCTTCTCCCCCTTCCTGGACCAGCTCCAGGGGCTCTTCACCTCGCTCTGCTCCTCTCCAAGCCTGGGGTTACAGGGAAGGAGAGGAGAGCAGGAGGAGCAGAGTCAACTGATCCTTTTTTCACAGGAGAGAGATCAAGGGAGGAGGAATCAGGGCTACCCTGAGATGCTGGTCTCTTTCATATCCCTTCTCTCCTCCTCCCTCGCCCTGCGAGAATTGTGTGAGCTCCCTCTCCTTCTCCCCAACTCCTCTCGACTCCTGTGGGGGGCATTTCCTCCAGCAGCACTGACTGGCTGCTCTTTCCCAGGAGACAGGCAAGTAGGGAAGGCAGTCAATCAGAGGGGGCTCCCCACCTGACAGGGCTGATACATGCAAGAGGAGCTGGAGCTTCTCACGTCATCGCAAGACTGGTTCCAGGCCCAGCCAAAATCATGTGACTGGCAAGAACTGGCTATACTGGTATTTGCCCCATTCTCCTTCATAGTTAAGCCTTCTGTTAAAAACAACAAGGAATCTGGTGGCACCTTAAAGACTAACAAATTTATTTGGGCATAAGCTTTCGTGGGTAAAAACCTCACTTCTTCAGATGTTGCATCTGAAGAAGTGAGGTTTTTACCCACGAAAGATTAAGCCCAAATAAATCTGTTAGTCTTTCAGGTGCCACCAGACTCCTTGTTGTTTTTGTAGATACAGACTAAAACGGCTACCCCCTGATACTTGATGCCTTCTGTTAAGGAAGCAACAACCAAAGCTCCTCCTACAGGACCTAAGGGCTTGATCCAAAGTCCATTTCAGTCAACTGGCAACTTTCTGTTGAGTTGAGGGAGCTTTGAATCAGACCTCCAAACCCTTATTTGGGCCCCAGAATTATCTAATTATTCTGAAATGCCAGTCATTATAGCATCATCCCTAAGGACTTCTCTAGTCACAAGTCTTTTATGTTTAAACCTTCTCAATTGCTCTGTATTAAGGATTTTCAAACCCTTGATTATGGTTAAGACACCAGCATTAGCCTGCATACTTATTTTAATTCTCCTCTGAGCCTTCTTTTTTAATCTTTAGTTCCTGACTGTTTAAAATGCTTGTTACCAACTTTCTCCCCTAACTGCTTTATAAAACTAACTCTTTAAACTTAATATTTCTTTCATTAAGCTCACTAGGGGATATTCACAGCCCCTGGAACCCAATCAGATTTTCCCATTTATTAAGCTAATTGACAACAAATTTAACACTTTTCCAATAATGATTACCAGCCTTGTGTTACAACAAATCCCCTTTATATCATTTAAGGGGGAAATAATTAGCCCTGGTAAAATAATCTTTTAATGGGCTTTGCAGTGATAATCTGTAATGTAAAGCCAACATCCAGTTACAGAGAACCATTAAAATATACAGCTGATCCTGAAGTTACAGATGATATAACCTGTTTGATCTTCAGTTCCTGCTTTCATTTTTGTCTGAGCTATGTCTGTTAGAATGGAGGCTATCTGGGGGTATGTCTACACTACGAAATTAGGTCAAATTTATAGAAGCCGGTTTTATAGAAATCGGTTGTATACAGCCAATTGTGTGTGTCCCCACATAAAATGCTCTAAGTGCATTAAGTCGGCGGACCACATCCACAGAACCGAGGCTAGCGTCGACTTCCGGAGCGTTGCACTGTGGGTAGCTATCCCACAGATCCCGCAGTCTCTGCCGCCCATTGGAATTCTGGGTTGAGATTCCAATGCCTGAATGATGCAAAACAGTGTCGCGGGGGGTTCTGGGTACATGTCGTCAGGCACCTCCCCCTCCATCAGAGCAACGGCAGACAATCGATTTGTGCTTTTTTACCTGGGTTACCTGTGCAGACAACATACCACACCAAGCATGGAGCCCGCTCAGCTCAGCTCACCGTCACCATATGTCATCTGGGTGCCGGCAGACGTGGTACTGCATTGCTACACAGCAGCAGCTAATTGCCTTTTGGCAGTAGACGGTGCAGTATGACTGGTAGCCTTCATCGGTGATCTAGGTGCTGGCAGACGTGGGGCTGGCAGACGTGGGGCTGCATTGCTACACAGCAGCAGCCCCTTGCCTTTTGGTAGAAGATGGTATATTATGATTGGTATCCATCATCATCGTACTGCAGTGGCTGTCAATCATGGGCACCTGGGCAGTCTCGACGATGATGGCTATCAGTCGTAGTATGCTATTTTCTGTCAAGCACCCAGTATTTTCTGCCAAGCACCCAGAAAATGCCGAGGGCTATCAGTCATGCTGCACCGTCGTCTGCCAGTTTAAGATATAAAAAATAGATTTGTTCTGTATTCATTTGCATCCCCCTCCCTCCGTGAAATCAATGGCCTGCTAAACCCAGGGTTTTGAGTTCAATCTTTGGGGGGGCCATTCTGTGTGACAGTTGTTTGTGTTTCTACCTGATGCACAGCCACCTTTGTTGATTTTAATTCCCTGTACCTGTACGCTATGTCGTCACTCGCCCCTCCCTCCCTCCCTCCCTCCGTCAGATACTAGTTTCGTGCCTTTTTTCAGACCAGACGCCATAGCACTGGGATCATGGAGCCCGCTCAGATCACCGCGGCAATTATGAGCACTATGAACACCACGCGTATTGTCCTGGAGACATGCCAAAGCAAAACCAGGACCAGCCGAGGAGGCGATTGTAGCGCGGCGACGAGAGTGATGAGAAAATTGACATGGACATAGACCTCTCACAAGGCACAGGCCCCAGCAATGTGCAAATCATGGTGTTACTGGGGCAGGTTCATGCCGTGGAACGCCAATTCTGGGCCCGGGAAACAAGCACAGACTGGTGGGACCGCATCGTGCTGCAGGTGTGGGACGATTCCCAGTGGCTGCGAAACTTTCGCATGCATAAGGGCACTTTCATGGAACTTTGTGACTTGCTTTCCCCTGCCCTGAATTGCCAGAATACCAGGATGAGAGCAGCCCTCACAGTTGAGAAGCGAGTGGCGATAGCCCTGTGGAAGCTTGCAATGCCAGACAGCTACCGGTCAGTCGGGAATCAATTTGGAGTGGGCAAATCTACTATGGGGGCTGCCGTGATCCAAGTTGCCAGGGCAATTAAAGACCTGGTGATATCAAGGGTAGTGACTCTGGGAAACATGCAGGCCATAGTGGATGGCTTTGCTGCAATGGGATTCCCAAACTGTGGTGGGGCGATAGACGGAACCCATATCCCTATCTTGGCATCAGAGCACGAAGCCACCGAGTACATAAACCGCAAAGGGGGCTTTTCAATGCTGCTGCAAGCCCCGGTGGATCACAAGGGACGTTTCACCAACATCAACGTGGGATGGCCGGGAAAGGTACATGATGCTCGCGTCTTCAGGCACTCTGGTCTGTTTCGAAAGCTGGAGGAAGGAACTTTCTTCCTGGACCAGAAAATAACCGTTGGGGATGTTGAAATGCCTATAGTTATCCTTGGGGACCCAGCCTACCCTTAATGCCATGGCTCATGAAGCCGTACACAGGCAGCCTGGACAGTAGTCAGGACCTGTTCAACTACAGGCTGAGCAAGTGCTGAATGGTGGTGGAATGTGCATTTGGACATTTAAAAGCGTGCTGGCGCAGCTTACTGACTCGCTCAGACCTCAACGAAAAGAATATCCCCATTGTTATTGCTGCTTGCTGTGCGCTCCACAATATCTGTGAGAGTAAGGGGGAAACATTTATGGCGGGGTGGGAGGTTGAGGCACATTGCCTGGCCGCTGATTATGTGCAGCCAGACATGAGGGCAGTTAGAAGAGCACAGCAGGGCGCGGTGCGCATCAGAGAAGCTTTGAAAACGAGTTTTGTGACTGGCTAGGCTACGGTGTGAAACATCTGTTTGTTTCTCCTCGATGAACCCTCCGCCCCACCCCCCCATCCGTTCACTCTACTTCCCTGTAAACCAACCAAACCACCCTCCCCTTCCCCTTCGAGCACCACTTGCAGAGGCAATAAAGTCATTGTTACTTCACATTCATGCATTCTTTATTAATTCATCACACAACTAGGGGGATAATTGCCAAGGTAGCCCGGGATGAGTGGGGGAGGAGGGAAGGAAAAGGACACACTGCAGTTTAAAACTGGCATGCAGCTCCGCGTAGAAGCGGCATGTTTGCGGCTCTGCCCCGGACCTTCCGTTTGCCTCTCTGGCTTTGTGGTAGGCTTGCCTTAGCTCCTTAATTTTCACGTGGCACTGCTGTGTGTCCCTGTTATGGCCTCTGTCCTTCATGGCCTTGGAGACCTTTTCTAATATTTTGCGATTTCGTTTACTGCTATGGAGTTCAGCTAGCACTGATTCATCTCCCCATATGGCGAGCAGATCCCGTACCTCCCGTTCGGTCCATGCTGGAGCTCTTTTGCGATCCTGGGACTCCATCATGGTTACCTGTGCTGATGAGCTCTGCGTGGTCACCTGTGCTCTCCACGCTGGGCAAACAGGAAATGAAATTCAAATGTTTGCAGGGCTTTTCCTGTCTACCTGGTCAGTGCATCTGAGTTGAGAGTGCTGTCCAGAGCGGTCACAATGGGATAGCTCCCGGAGGCCAATAACGTCGAATTCCATCCGCACTACCCCAATTCCAACCCGGTAAGGCCGATTTTATCGCTAATCCCCTCGTTGCAGGTGGAGTAAAGAAACCGGTTTAAAGGGCCCTTTAAGTCGAAAGAAAGGGCTTCGTCGTGTGAACGTGTCCAGGCTTAATTCGATTTAACGCTGCTAAAGTCGACCTAAACTCGTAGTGTAGACCAGGCCTGGGACATGGGCAGTGTCTTTGTCTTTTTCAGCTCTGAGCCCACTGGAGGTGTTTAACAAACACTGAAAATATAACATATGCCACAATACAGGATTAGCAATAATAAGATATGTTTTGCAACATATATATTAATTGACAATATAAAACAACTCTATGAGTGAAAGTGTCAGTCACATGATGTATACACAGGCAAGCTCTCACTCCTTCCAACTGGAAGGCTTATGTTCTATAATAGAACACTAAGGTGAATTTCCAAAATCCTGAAAAGAAATCTGTACTTCATGTAAATGTATGTGTACCTAATTTCATTGTCATATGGCTAAAACGGCATGGAACTCTTATACATCAGGCATAAATTTGACCTCATTATTAAAATTACAGCCTGATTCTAATCACAGTTGTATACCATTGTAAATGCCTTAGCTTCAGTGATTCACACAGGTATAAGTAAGATTTGAACAAAGTTAGTTCAGAAGTTTTGCCATCTAATAGATGTTCAATAGATGCCTATTTGAAATTGATACTGTCCATTTCCTAGTGTATAGGTGTCTACATCATGAAACAAAATCATTATTGGACACATTTCGGCAGTCTCAATACAGTGAGTAATTGCTTAGACATTGAAAGTAAACTTTCTTCTCACCCAAAAGTTGATCCCTCCTGGTAAGGGGACAAAGCAAAGCAAGGAGCATAGCAAGGCAATGTGGAAAAACTGCTGCTGCTTATACTGTACCTAACATATTGATAAATATTGGGTAAAATTTTCAAAAGTGCCCAAGTAATTTAGGAGCCCAACCCCACTGAAAGGATTTAGAGTCCTAAGTCACTTTAGGCATGATTTGAGCACTTTACCCAGTGTAGCTATTGTCAACTTCCATCTCCAGGACAGTCCATACAACATTTGTCAAAGGGCGAGGTGTATAAAGTAAGATTCTGGGATTTAGAAATCTTGTTCATTTTCTGCTCCAATTCTAAGAAAACCAGCATGCCCAGAGGAGGCCATTTGCTCCATTTTGCACAAACCTTAGGTGATGGGAAAGACCTGTGCTCATACAATCTTCCTTCTGTTTGTAAAACTCATTCACAGCCCAGAAGAGCCTGTATTTGTTTTGTTTTTTTCCTCTTTACATTTTTTAAGTACATGTACAGCACACATATGACATTGGTCTTTTATTCTTTTCAAAATTAATCTGCAATAAACATGCAAATAGCTGCTTTTCATCTGCATAACACATGCACACTGAGTAAGTGTGCAATATACTGCTTTTTGGCATGGAATTCTCTCTTTTTTCCCATATTCCACATTTATTCAATTAAAATGCAACCGAAAGAAAAAAACAACTTATTTTTGCTCATTTATAAGCAATATTGTGGAGGAATATGCCCAAATGTATTGTCATAAACCATAATAGAATGAAGGTTAAGCGTCACACACCAATCTTAGTATCAGTTTAATCCTTTTTCATATAAAAAGATTTACAAGCCAGGTTGCTTATGAATATGTGCCTGTGTTTTTCTCATCCTATTCATCCCTGCAAGATATTTCTGCTAGCCAAATTACATAAGGAACTCTAAAAGGCAAACAGGGATTTAAATTGGAAAGCTCATTAATTTTATGCAAACTCCATGGTGTATTTTTTTGTTTTGCTTACTTCACAGCTGATAGCACATATCCTGCTGTTGCACCATGGCCTTTTGTATCATCAGCATGATCCCAATCCTGCAAATCTGCACAAAGTGTCTTCTAAGTATATGGCTGGAAGGCATATTAAGAGGTCATCTTGTCCATCCCCCCAGGCTGAGGCACATGCATAAATTTACTCAAATGAGTCATCTCACTGATATCAAATGGGACACATTTAAGCATAATTACAGTTAAGCAGCTTGATACATATTTGCAGGATCGTAGCCTAAGTCATGCATTAAAAGTACAACATATGTCACATAATATGATATGTATGACGTCAGAGAGGAAGAAAAAGATTCAGCTAGTGAAAACATCGGGTATGTTGGTATGTTTTTATTTTCTACAAATAACTATCCTGTCTGCAATGGGTCTCCAAATGTTGAATTTCATGCCAAGTCTTCATGCCTGAAGTATAGCCACTGTGTTCTTAAAAAAAAAAGAAAGAACTTTGTTGTCATAAAGCATCTGTCATTTTTTTGCTTATCTGCTGAAGTTGAAGTTCTATGTTGGTGTTTTTCCTATTCTTTTTATTTTCTTCAGGGCTGAGAATGACAAGAATGCACCAAAGGGGGGGGGGGGGGGAAGTCATCTGTTTGTAGCTGAGATGCTCAGATGAATGCCCAAGAATGGGTCAGCTGCAAACACCATGGTGAAATGCATGTTTAAAGTAACAGCCCCAGCAACTTGGGTTAGTTTAAAATCTATTATATTTATTTTCAAATATTTATTAAAAGAGAAGAGCAACAATAGGAAAGAGAAGGCAGCAATGATTTAATCATAAACCCTTCATATCAAATCCAAGGACCAAACAAGAAGTTTTGTTCTAGATTGCTAGTGCGTATTATTAACTGCAAAGCCAACCACCAAGTAAAAGGAGGAAAAGGGATGAGAGAGAGCATGCTTGTACAGCCGCTCCTTGCTGTCCAGATCTGTAAATGTTTCAACATCTATTTCCTTTTCATTGGAGCTCATTGATGCAATACAAAGTGAACCTAATCCTACTTCTGTCTGTTCCCTGTCAGAGAAGGTTATAGTTCATAACAATAAATACCATAACTCTTGCTGATATTAACACTCACCTAATCATCTGCACTGGAATCCATGTGGCATACTAACTACGTGCAACAAGCAGCACACAAGACATCGGAAAGTAATCACTCTTTCCGATATAATTCACGTTGTTATCAGTGATGGAATCTCTAGCTCTGCCTTTTGAACATAGCTTGGCAGTGTCAGAGGTCACAATTGAAACTGTAAGCTCAAATGAATATACACAGAGCACTGAGAAGTTGTTTCAAAGCCTGGGGGAAGTGTGCAACTCTGTCGTTACGGAGAAGCCTAACCGCTAGTGAAGCACTAACTGGCCTCTTAAATAGTCAGCTAGCATAATTATCCCTAATGAGATGTGGGCAAATAATTCACAATAGAATTTGACAATTTTTTTGACTCTCTCAAATGGTTCATGAACAGACCACAACTTCCTTGAATTTGTTATTCAGCAAACAATTTCTGCAATGTTTTTTGTTCTGTAGCTTATTCATGAGCAGTTTGTGCAAGTATTCAAAATTTTAAACACAGTCTGCTTTGACTGGTCACTTATGGCATGTTTGTGTATCCTGAATGAATGTGTGAGACTCTTGGTTTCAGGTTTTCAGTGCAAATACTTAACATTACAAATTAAAAAATTTGTTTCCCTTGAATATTCTGTACTATCCTGCCAGAATTCTCATTTGCAAGCCTATATTGGACTACTGAGCAATTGGGTGTTTGTTTGGTGGGCTGCCTGCTGTGGGAATAGGGTGTTTCTGGCTGCTAATTGTGTTCTTTCCCATAGGCACTGTGCAAAAGAATCAGGCAGTTTATGGAGACAACTTCCGCTGCCTCCCCCAGGATTGGCTGATGTTCCTGAGTAGAGCTGGGCAAGGCTTTTCAGATGAAAAGTTTATGTGCAGTTTCACATTGACCAAAACTATAAATGAATTCATGTTGGTTTTGGTGAATTGTTTAGGTCAAACTGGAAAAAAAATAGGGAATATCAAAATGAACTGTTTCAACATTTCTGAAACAGTTCGTTTTGATTCTTTCAGGCTAGATATACAAAATACCGGAGGAGGAGGCCATGCCGTTGACACCACCATTACAACTTTTAAGGTATCACCTGGGGTCTGGGAGACCTGGGTTCCACCGCCTCTGCCTGATGAAGAGAAAGGATTTGAACTTAGGTCTCCTACCTCCTATTAAAGTACCCTAATCACTAGGCTACTGAAGTATGTCGGTGTAGGCAAATCTCAATCTCTTCTGTCAAAGCTTTTAATTTGTTTAAAATAGTTGAATAGTCATTTGGCCCAGAGAAAGGAAAAGAATGTTATAACCTGGTGGTCAAGGTACCCACTGGGAATGGGGACACCTAAATTCATGTCCCTGCTTCAATGACTATTTATATCTATCTATCTATCTCAATACAGCTTCAGAAGGAGAGCCTGAGAAAGACCTACCCCAATGGCTAGGGCATTCACCTGAAAGGCAGGAGATTCACATTAGGCAGAAGGAGGAATTAAAGATAGCTCTCCCGCATCTCAGGTGAGGGCCTGAACTTCTGTTCTACTAGTTATGAGGAGAGAATTGAAGATTCAATCCATCCAGGGATGGAAAGATCCCACAGTTTGTAACTTTTACGGGCAAAGAAATGGAGGACAGATCATAGCAATAGCAACAGGAGGCAATTGAGTAAGAGCATATGTAAGAGGAAATTTGACATGGAGAAAGTAGAAACTGTGAGAGAACACACCAGGAAACAAACACAGAACATAGAAGGAGGTGCAGCATTAAGAGACATTAAGCAAGGGAACCATCATTCAACATGACACACAAAATATGAGGGAAAACCAAATTAAAACAAAAATATGGGAGGAAGAGACCACGATGCATAGAAGAAAGCAAGGAAGTAGAATAAATGAACTGGGAAAAAGAACAGTAGAAATCAGTAAGGAATCCATAGTAAGTCACATCATTATTTCAGAAAGAATATAATTTCAAAACATTACAATAAAATGCACATCAGTGAGATATATGCATAGTCAGCTAAATTCTGTTTCTGTTACATTCATGCAATTTTAGTGACACCTACCAATGAAGTGTCTGGGTTTAACTAAGAGCAAAATTTGACCAAATCTTCTGCTAGTCTCTGCAGGCAGCCTTCCTCACACTCTGGGTTCTTCCTCCAGCTGCTTCTTCCCCTTAGATATACTTCATTCATGCTCTTCTGCTCCTCAATGGACCATTGTATTGGTTTAGCACAGGATTCCTCATGAAATTGATTTAGGCTTTCAATTGGTTGGCTCCCTAATTGTTTATTTACATCTGTTAGGAGATGAAATGTCTCTCTCTCTCAATCATCTCTTAACCTCAGCACTTTCATCATTCAGTCAAAGGCATAGGAGAGGTGAGTGCTGTGGGCTAATTTATTGCCCTGTTCAGGATTGCTTGGCATGTAATCAGTTTTACTGTATTTTATAAAACTGACGATCATCTTTCAAGTGCTTTTTAATTAAAAGAGGAACTTTGATTAAAGATGCGCAAGTCTGGCAGTCAGAATCCATTTTTATTTTAATGAGAGTATATTCACGGTTTTATTTAATGTTTTGAAGATTTCAGTGAAAACATGCATTGCATGGGAAACTCTTAAGCATGCAAAAGAACTCATTTTATACACCAACTAAAACTGGCATCCACCACATTGTGAACTACCAGAAACCACAACAACCAACTAGATCACATCAAAGATAACTTTTTAAATTGCTCAGATGATGACAAAAGTCTTAATGCTATATTCCTCAGGAATAGCCAAACGTCATGCTATCAGGACTCATCAGCATTAAAACGGTCACATGGTTTCATCTACGCTTTGAGCTTGTGGAGGAGATAACCATACCCATAATCAGCCTAAATGTCAAGTCATGTAAGGACTAATGGGCAGTATGTATATACCTTGGGGCTCTGACAACATCATTTAATGCATTATTTTTTTCTGCCTTGAATGGAATTGTGTTTTTGCCTTGTCAGTTGCTAAATGAGAAAACTCTTGAGGGCTACTACCAGTAATAGAAAACTTTGTTTCATTTTAAAGAATCCAGATAAGTTGATATATAGGAAGAAGTATATTGATAGACAATGCTGTGGGTTATGTTTACATTTTGATATTTCAAGACTATTTCAGTACTACACAATCTAAGAGCACACCTCTGTTTACACAATAAAGCCTGCCAGATAGTAACATAGGCCAGTTTCTCAAAGGTATGAAAACACAGCAGTTCAAAAACTATTTCATTTTTGTTTTAATACAAGAGTGTAAATACAAGAGTGTAATATTAGTGAAAGGTGCCAAATGAACAACAGTACCATAGGAAAAACAGTTACTTTCCCATAACTGTTGCATATATCCATTATGCTTAAAGTGTTGCATATATCCATTACGCTAGGTATGTGCGCATCTCGTGTACTGGTGCAGAAGAGTTTTTCCTAATGATATCTACAGGGGTAGTCAGTCTTAGATGACAGACTCTGATGTACTGGGGAAGGAAAATTGGCTTTGTGATTGACCTATCCAATACATCGTGAAGAACGGGTACCAGGTGAGTAACTGTTTTTTCTTCAAATGATTGTAAATGTCCATTACAGTAGGTGACCCCCAAGTAATTTCCAGTGGAGGTGGAGTTAGGAGTCTCATTGGAAGAAGGAATGCAGAACTGCTATCCCCACATTGGTGTCTTCCCTTGATGTGGTAATAATCACATAATGGCTAGCAAATGTGGACTAATGACACTGTCGCTTTTCTGCAGATGTCTACAATAGGGATATTTCCCACAAATGCTGTAGAGGCTGAGTGCTCTGGCTGAATTCTCAGAGACCTTTTCCAGAGGCACAGCACCCTTGATCTTGTAACACATGACAATAAAGCCAGTGATCCATTTTGACTATTGGGCTATAATAGCCCTCTCATTTGCTCCAGGTGGGTGACAAAGAGCTGGGAAGACACCTGAAAAGGCTTTGTTCTTTCCAAAGAAAATGCTCAGCAGACATCCAAAGTATAGAGTTTTGTCCATCTCTGTGAGCATGTGGGTTTGGAAAGAAGACTTGTAAATATATAAATGAGTTGAAGTGGAAATCTGAAACAACTTTGCAGAAAAACTTAGGGTGAGGCCCAAGCTGTGCCTTTCCTTATAAAAACAGTGTATGAAGGATCTGTTCTCATTGAGCTGATGGCTAGTCAAAAGGCCACCATTACTGAAAGATGTCACAACAAACAGGTGGCTAACAGTTCAAAAGGGGAACCCATAAGGGCTGATAACACTAAGTCCCGCTGTGGAGTACAGCTCCTGATAGATGGAAACAATCCTCCTAGGTCTTCAAGGAACCTAGTGATCAAAGGATTAAATAATACAGTCCTACCTGTAACACCTGTAACATTTCTGTGAAATGCAGAAATTGCAACAATGTGCACTTTCATAGAGCTGACCACCAAACTTCTCTTATGCATGACAAATAATTCAAAATCTTTTGAATCATAGATTTCATAGAACACGTACTGTGGCTAGCCACCCAGACAGAGAAATACTTCCCTTTACTAAGGTTAAGTAGCCCTTGTAGATGATTTTCTACAGTTAAGTAGGACTTTCTACACTGATTCCAAACAGGCTGCATCCTGTGGGTTTAGCCACTGAAGAACCATGAGGTGTAGTGACTGAAGGTTCAGGAGCAACACCTGCCCAGGATTCTCAGATATCAGGTCCCTGACTAAAAGCAGGGGATAAAGGTTCCCTGAAGGACAACCTGTTGAGATCTGAGAATCACAGCTACCTTGCTCAGGCTGGTGCGGTGAGTATCATTGTGCATTGTTCTAGCTTCAGCAAGAAAATGACTTTGGCAATCAACAGCACCAGAGGATAGGCTACAAAGTGCTATAACTGAAAAACAAAGTCCTTGGCTAATCAGAACGGGTCATAGCATTTCCCCGACTATATAGATCCCATTTGGGGGTTTGAAAACTCCATAGGTTGTCGCTAGCAGAATTTCCTTCACCTTGCTCCACATAAATGGCCCAGGGTTTGACCAATGGAACTCGGCACAGCCCACTCCCTCCCCCCGCCCAGTGCCCAGTCCCACATGACAGCACAGCTATGGTTCCTCTACTGTTTCTACCCATAGAACACCACTTCAGAGAGGGTTTCAGAGTACAGTAGCAGGAATCCACTGAGTCAATGTTGAGGCAGTCGGCACTAACTCTGGTGAGGAATCCTCAAGAGTTAACAAGGAATGTTGGCACAAAGAGCAGCCAACTCCTTTGCAGCCACTAAACCCACTCCTCTCAACCTGCATATCCTGAGTCTCATAGACCAACTTCCATTTATACAGGGAAATCAGTATTTTTTACTTTGATCCTGGTACACCGAAGATATTTATTTTTTAAATACATTTATTTAGGGTATGACTGCTCACCAGGCCACGAGAAGGAGGTGTTAATGAACTGCCCTGGCCCCACATACACCTACGCAGAGAGTTCTCCAGCTGCAACTAATACCCGAGAAACAACAAGAAATGAAAGGAAGAAGAGGGAGTAAAGGCCGTGGATGATGCCCAGATACAGAAACACTCAATGGGAATTCCTGGATACTCAGCCCCCCCTTTTTTTTAAGAAAAAAGGAAACATCAGGCCCACTACTCAAGTGCTTAAAACAGTATTGCCAATCTCAAACATTCAAAAATCATGAGTCACCCCCTCCCCCCAAAAAATCATGAGATATTTAAAAAGGGTTCTTTTTATTTTCCTTCTGATTTTTAGCCTGGGGTTCACATTTTCAAGGTTTTCTCTGTAATGAGGGCTAGAAAGGTTTTCTCTGCATGAGGGCTAGAAACTTTCACTTAGAAAGTAAGTAGAACTTCTCAAGTGATTACATTATTCCAGGAGCTGGGACTTTAGGAAAAAAATCACCAAATATCATGAGATTCAATATAAAAGTCACAAGGAATTGACAATACGAATTGTGTTAGCCTTCTGTGTTTGAAAATCTTCACCTAAATCTAAAAAAATGAAGCAAATGAAGCCACAAAAATCCTTCAGTTTGGAAAGGAAATGGGCAGAGAACTGGAGGTAGTTAGTGCTTCCAAATGTTTCTGGAAGCCTGAGGCATTACAAAGAGATCAGAGAGGGTGAGATCCTGTACACTGTTCAACATGGCAGGCCCACAAGGCACAGGAGATCTGCAATATATTCCAGAAAGTATATAAAGTGGACTGCAAATTGCTAAACAAAATCATTCAGAAATGTCAAAAATACTTCGATCTACACAAGAATATCACTTAGTAATAACACATTATCTTTACAGTGTCTGGCTGGCTAGATTATTAGATCTTAAACCTATGTAATAAAGTGAAGTCATGTGAATTTGAACATTTAACAGATGGACTAAGTAGAGACCAAATTAGCTGTGGTATAATTAATAAGCAAGTCAAAGCAAGGTTATGATGAGAAATTAACTTCACTTTGCAATGAATAGTAGATATTTGCAGAGCTATTGACAACTGTACTTCCCAAATGAAAGTGTTAACAAGAAGTGAAATAATTGAAGTGCGCCTAATTAAAAACGCATACAGACAGACAGAATAGAAGGCTAAACAAACTGCAGAGATCACACTTTTTTTTTGCAAACAAATTTGGATTCAATCTTAACATGACAGAAAGTGTCCAGCAAAAGAAATACTTTATCTCTTGGTTGAAGTTATCCATGACATGAATCATGGTCAAAAAAGGTTGAGAATACCCTTGTGACATGATACAGGTCAATATTCACTCAAAATAGTCTGTAAAATAAAAGTGGATTGAACCTAAATTCATTTTGGCAGAGTAAATATCCATTGCTGTGAGTAAAAATAAAATATTTCTATTTCAGGTTGAATTACTAGAAATGCCCTACAGAAATGTCTTAAAATGAAACAGCACGAGTTCTTTTTGAATATATGAATTAGCTGTTGTACACATGTTCTATTTTAGTGTTATATTTTAGATTCGTCCAGGTAGCAAGGTGCTATCATGATTGAAGATACAATAGGAATTTAGGCCTGGTCTTAACTAGTTTAGATTTTTTTCTAGATAAAGTCTTTTTCTCAAGTTTTACTTAGTATTGTTAAGGCACTATAACAGATATGAAAATCATGGATTTATTACTAAATAATATTTGAGAGTGGAAGGCATTTACCTATAGAAGGGTTTTATTAACTACTAGAACAGAACCAGCTCAGTGTTAATATAACATATTAAAATACTTAAGTATGGAATGTAGACCACAGTTACTACATTAATTCCTCTGATAGGATGTTTATAGCACTCACTGACCCAACTGTAGTGCTCCTTTTGAAATATAATGAACAATGATAAGTACCCTTTTGGGTAAGTGGACAACTCCAGGGATATCAGCATACATTGGAAGGCATTTTTGACTGACCTCCCTGCCTTGAGATGGCAGATGGGACTTTTATGGCAGGACTGTACCATGTCAGCTGGAAACCACAAAGGGGCAGAAATTGAGATGCTGTGAAATGGCATAGCTGAAATGATGACAATGGATGTACACCAACTGACAGCAGCTGAATATCTGGCCCAGAATTTCTGGCAGGGAAACAGAATGCTACAACTTTATTCAGAACTGCTTTCTAGAGTCCCAGAAGGCTGATTGTGTGAATTATAGTCTCTACTGCTATTTAAAATTCATTACTGATTAAAGCAACAACAGGAATTATGTGCATACTATAAATACAGACTAGGATTGAGTAACTTGTATCTGTGTCCACTCATTTCTTTTCCCAACAAGGATATACAACTGAATGTTGTAGGCCAAGTCTTACTGAATGCTTGTAAACCATGTCAGCCAGTTTCAACAGGGCTTCCATGTTATGTAAATTTGATAAGTTTTCCTACATTGTCACAGAGTATTGTTGAGGAAAAGAAAAACATATTTCACTCTGAGATGCATTCTGTTCCTTTTAGGTAGGAACACTGAAGGGAATCTCTGATAGCTCTGAGAGCTAGACAGAACTGATTGTTGGTTTGATGGCATTCTGAAAAAAAATCTGTGCAGATCAAATGGATGATGACATTTTTCAAAATTTCTGGTGAACTGAAAAAGTCCATTCCAGAGCAAGGATTTCACCCTGGGTCTCCCATTTCCCACATGGGTTCCCTAAACACTGGGGTAAAGGTTATAAGCAAGGGTGTTGGCAGAAGCAGCATCACCACCTTCTCCGGCCATTTGTGAAAGGCCAAAAGAATGTGTGTCAAATTCATGACTAGTTTCAGGTTGACCAAAAGTCAATTTTTTGACAAATAAATGATTTTTTTCAAAATATTTTGCCCAGTTCAAGTTGCTATCCCTATTGGATTGATGAGAAATATATTATATAAAAGGATAGATATTGAAAAATCATGTGGGTAAATATTTGTTTCCCAGAAAGTGGCATTTGTGTATATTGGAAAATGAATTATTTATTCATATGTACATCTATTGATAATTACCAAGCTGCAAAATGTCTTAGAAATACAGCAATACATAAGTGATAGGATTTTACCCATAATACACAGCTTCCTAACACTTTTGACATCAGTGGGAGTTTTGCCATTGACTTTAATGGAGCCCTGATTTCACCCTACATTTCTATATTACCAGTTTAACAGTATGTGCTAGTTGTCTAAGTAGTACAGCAGTCTGAATATTGCAAGAAGCAATTTTCTGAAAAAAGTCAATATTTTGACACGAAATGGTTTAGTTTGTGTTTTTTCTTGTTGTTCACTTTCAGGGATTATGAATTTCCTGGCTAGAATGTCTGTGAAAATAAAGTTTTAAGAAAATAATTATGAATACTCTAATACTAGATATTTTATCTATGCTAAGACATTTAAGGTCTGATTTTTATAGTTTAGATGTGCAATTCAGGGCAAAACTGCAAACCTAATTTGCATGCTGAGTTACTATAATTAAACATTTAAATAGGATAATTGTACATGCAAATTCCCTTGGTCATTTTCATGTACAATTATTAGTTTTTCATGCATATCTGTAATAAATATATACAGATTAAATGTTCTTTTATATCCCACTGTGCACACTTATCCTATATGAAAATCAAGTTCCTTGTGACAATCATTTACACTATTTGTTAAAAATTGAAAAACAGACATAAGACCGATGCAAGATTCAGAATCAGAACCAATCAAGCCACCCCAAGTGTGAGTGTTCCTATTGTGTTTATTATAGAGTTTCACTACAGTTGTAACATGTGGAGTAACACAGCGCTCAGACCTTTCACTGTTCTTATTTAAACACCTATCTGCAACCACTGAGGCATATCTTGAAATGGCATGCTGAGATGTCATTGTAGAAACACTAGAGGGCTGGTGATTTGCATCAGCTGTGTCCGAGGTTGAGGGGTCACTCTGACCATAATCTCAGTTTGGTATACTTGGGTAGCAGTGCCTGGACAAAGCTCTATGTATTCTCATGCAATGCAGACAACTATTTCTCAGATACTTCAGTGAATGAAGAAACAGAACCAAGTAAAAACAGAAATGATGCAAGACAGAAAAGGAAAAAACTTTGTGAAATGGTGACCATCACTACCTCATCCTCTACTGAGTGTATCCATCATTCAACAGTTAAGATAATGCCCAGCTTGGGTTTATATGCAATCCTTGTTCATCATGGACACTCAAGTACAAGGAGTTTTTTTTTTTTTTTAAAGCACCTTCTTCTGTCTCCAGTTGTCAAGCCAATTCCATCTAGAGCTGGGTGGGTGAATAATGTATTTTTCAGTTCTCTGGAAATTCTGGGGAAAAAAAAGTTTCATTTGGGGTTGAACCAAAACCCCTTTTTTTGCAGGAGTTGGGGGATGAATCAAAAAGTCAAAAACATTTCAAGTCAGACACAATGTGTTTCATTTCAATTTTCAGTATTTTGACAAAAGCAAAGTGCAAAGCTCTGAAACACCCTCCCAAAGGATATCAGGTAGATTCCAACCCTCCCCATTCTCAAGTTTCAGGATTCATCTCTTTTCTAAAGACCAGGAGCACACAAAAAAATGTTACACGGTGAAAACGTACAATTTAAACCTAAATGTAGGATGGACAATTAAGTGTCCCATCTGGACACCGCCTACTGTTAATAATATATGCTATGGTAATATTACACTTCACAAATTCTTAAACAACCACAGGGGATTGCATGTGTGGGTGGTGTGGTAAGTTTAGA
The DNA here is from genome assembly GCF_011386835.1 of Chrysemys picta bellii. Classification (NCBI taxonomy): domain Eukaryota; kingdom Metazoa; phylum Chordata; order Testudines; family Emydidae; genus Chrysemys; species Chrysemys picta. Next base: position 194,715,499 of record NC_088792.1, read on the forward strand.
TCTAGATCTTAATCCAACTTGAACTTTCTCAACGTCTTGGAAAAGAGAGAGCAAGTAAATGTGTTCATTTCTAGGAAACAGATAAATTAGGGCTGCCAAATTAGTAAAATTGGGGGGGAGGAGTTATAATATATTTTTATTTTTGATTAATGTACCCCACAATATCAAATTCCAGGCAACAGGGTGATCAGTAAGAATAGATAAAATACCCTTTTTTTAACACCAGGCTTAAACCACCATTGCTATCATCTAGGGTAAAATGCAAAAATTTGGGGGAAGTCTCTCATAATTATGTTTGTCCCTCACTAAGAACTCTATCTATAGGAAGTCTTGCCTCTAGAGAAATCAGCCATCTACACTTTACAGTGATGACAGAGAAACATTCAAACATGATATTTTATTCTTGCTCTAAATACTGTAGAGTGCCCCCTTACCTCCTCCGCCCATTGTGGGACTTGTAACATCCCTAGCAATCACTTGCATCATACCTTACTTATGGATAAAATCAGATAAAGGAGACTTCCATGCCCATTACGACTTAACTTACAAATAAAAATATTCTCTCGGATGGATGAGTATAAACTATGTTGCAAAAGAAAACTGGACACCCTCAAATAGGAGTTATGTATTTCCAGGGTTATTACAGGTGTTTTTCATATCCGTGTACCGCTAAATGCTTCTGTGACTATGAGGGTAGTTAGTGGGACTGTCAAAGGAAAATTTGTAACACCAGCTATTGGCATAATCCTGTTATTGAAAGGGAACTTTAACGTATGACATAAATGCCAGCCCTTATGGAAAATAGCATTGGGCAGGAACAAGATATGCATCAGTTTGTAAAGTGCTTTGGATAAAAAAGAATGCTACATTTAAAAAATCATTTTTTTATATATTATAGTGGTGAACATTAGAAGGTCAGCATTTGTCAGTGTTACTACGCAACAGTATCTGTGATACCACACTATTTAATATATAGGGCATAAAATGACTTTAGTCTGTTAACTACTTTGCGTTGATGATTGGCAAATGCTGTCTTTTCATGTTTCAGAGTAGCAGCCGTGTTAGTCTGTATCCGCAAAAAGAACAGGAGTACTTGTGGCACCTTAGAGACTAACAAATTTATTAGAGCATAAGCTTTCGTGGGCTACAGCCCACTTCTTCGGATGCATATAGAATGGAACATATATCGAGGAGATATATATACACACATACAGAGAGCATGAACAGGTGGGAGTTGTCTTACCAACTCTGAGAGGCCAATTAAGTAAGTGAAAAAAAACTTTTGAAGTGATAATCAAGCTAGCCCAGTACAGACAGTTTGATAAGAAGTGTGAGAATACTTACAAGAGGAGACAGATTCAATGTTTGTAATGGCTCAGCCATTCCCAGTCCTTATTCAATCCTAAGTTGATTGTTTCTAGTTTGCATATCAATTCCACCTCAGCAGTCTCTTGTTGGAGTCTGTTTTTGAAGTTTTTCTGTTGTAAGATAGCCACCCACAGGTCTGTCATTGAATGACCAGACAGGTTAAAGTGTTCTCCCACTGGTTTTTGAGTATTATGATTCCTGATGTCAGATTTGTGTCCATTAATTCTTTTGCGTAGAGACTGTCCGGTTTGGCCAATGTATATGGCAGAGGGGCATTGCTGGCACATGATGGCATATGTCACATTAGTAGATGTGCAGGTGAACGAGCCCCTGATGGTATGGCTGATGTGGTTAGGTCCTATGATGATGTCACTTGAATAGATATGTGGACAGAGTTGGCACTGGGCTTTGTTACAAGGATAGGTTCCTGGGTCAGTGTTTTTGTTTAGTGATGTGTGGTTGCTGGTGAGTATTTGCTTCAGGTTGGGGGGTTGTCTGTAAGCAAGGACAGGTCTGTCTCCCAAGATCTGTGTGAGTGAGGGATCATCTTTCAGGATAGGTTGTAGATCTTTGATGATGCCCTGGAGAGGTTTTAGCTGGGGGCTGAAGGTGACAGCTAGTGGTGTTCTGTTATTTTCTTTGTTGGGCCTGTCTTGTAGGAGATGACTTCTGGGTACTCGTCTGGCTCTGTCAATCTGTTTTTTTACTTCAGCAGGTGGGTATTGTAGTTTTAAGAATGCTTGATAGAGATCTTGTAGGTGCTTGTCTCTGTCTGAGGGATTGGAGCAAATGCGGTTATATCTTAGAGCTTGGCTGTAGACAATGGATCGTGTTGTGTGTCCTGGATGGAAGCTGGAGGCATGTAGGTAAGTGTAGAGGTCAGTAGGTTTCCAGTATAGGGTGGTATTTATGTGACCATCACTTATTAGCACAGTAGTGTCCAGGAAATGAACCACTTGTGTGGATTGATCTAGGCTGAAGTTGATGGTGGGATGGAAATTATTGAAATCATGGTGGAATTCCTCAAGGGCTTCTTTTCCATAGGTCCAGATGATGAAGATGTCATCAATGTAGCGCAAGTAGAGTAGGGGCGTTACGGGAAGAGAGCTAAGGAAGCGTTGTTCTAAGTCAGCCATAAAAATGTTGACATACCGTGGGGCTATGCGGGTACCCATAGCAGTGCCGCTGACTTGAAGGTATATATTGTCCCCAAATGTGAAATAGTTGTGGTTGTGGACAAAGTCACAAAGTTCAGCCACCAGGTTAGCTGTGACTTTATCAGGGATACTGTTTCTGATAGCTTGTAGTCCATCTTTGTGTGGAATATTGGTGTAGAGGGCTTCTACGTCCATAGTGGCCAGGATGGTGTTTTCTGGAAGATCACTGATGGATTGTAGTTTCCTCAGGAAGTCAGTGAGGTCTCGAAGATAGCTGGGAGTGCTGGTAGTGAAGGGCCTGAGGAGAGAGTCCACATAACCAGACAAGCCTGATGTTAGGGTGCCAATGCCTGAGATGATGGGGCGTCCAGGATTTCTAGGTTTATGGATCTTGGGTAGCAAATAGAATACCCCTGGTCGGGGTTCTAGGCATGTGTCTGTACAGATTTGTTCCTGTGCTTTGTCAGGGAGTTTTTTTAGCAGATGCTGTAGTTTCTTTAGGTAATCCTCAGTGGGATCAGAGGATAATGGCTAGAGAGCTGTCTAGCAGCCTCTTGGTCATATTCCAATTTATTCATGATGACGACAGCACCTGCTTTGTCAGCCTTTTTGATTATGATGTCAGAGTTGTTTCTGAGAATTGACCTCTCAGAGTTGGTAAGACAACTCCCACCTGTTCATGCTCTCTGTATGTGTGTATATATATCTTCTCAATATATGTTCCATTCTATATGCATCTGAAGAAGTGGGCTGTAGCCCTCAAAAGCTTATGCTCTAATAAATTTGTTAGTCTCTAAGGTGCCACAAGTACTCCAATCTTTTCATGGTTGCCATTATTTTGCTATTAGCTGCCATCTAGAAATAGTATTTCTAAGGCTACCATTATAGTGAGAAGACAAATGTCAGGCCATCAGTAGAGAATTAGGTAGCAAAGAGTCTATTTACTTATTACTAAGAAGCACCACTAAGATTCTCTCTCCATCAGCTGTATCATGTACAAAGTTAGATTTTAATCAATCTTTATTTTACAAGACAACTAAAAGCATTATGACTTTTAAAATAGTAAATACAGACTCTTTAAACTTATTTGTATAAACGTATATATAAGGGAGCATCATACCTTTTTCTTTAATCCAAGCCACGGTCATATTGCCTAAGACAAGATCAACTAAACTGTTAATCTTCTCCAGATGCAACTATTTAAATCAAAACTCTCCATTTCCAGATCCATGGTGCAGTTTCCTGACTGTTGCACATCAGATAAGCTTTCACTTTAATTTAAAAAAGACAAAAACAATCACTGTTTAAAAAAAGAGATTGTAGATAAGATTAAACAGATCTCTTCCAAAAATACCTAGCAATAACAAAATGAGCAAATAATCTTGTAAATAGTCCAATTATTAATTAAATAACACAGATTACTTTAAATATTCTACTGCATAAACAAAAGCCAATCAAATTGGTGAGCCTTTACCTGAGGGAAAAGTTTGTATTGATTTCTCGTTTAAATAACCATCTGCCAATACAATTGCTATATTCAAAATCAATATACCCACACTCAGGCACAAGCGATAGTTTTAATTAAAAAATAAATCAGAGGCATTTGGGATATAAAAATATCAATGAGCTTTATTGAAAATAAAAAAAGTATTTACTATATAGTACTTTATATAGTTTATAAAGGAGAAAAACAATATTTAAGAAGTATGCACTGTCACTAACTGGGACTGTTTTTATAGCATCATTTTCACTTTTATAGTCATAGAAACTGGAGCTGTAAAAGGTGTACTACTGGTAGATCATTTTGACCAATGCCCTTCCTTTCCAGCACAGAATTTTTCCCTGTGGGATGTTCTTTAGCATTTTGTCTAACTATGTTTTAAATTAATCAAGTAATGGAGCTTCTGCCAAATCCCCAGGGAGATTATTCCTTAGTCTACTAAATCTGTTATTTTTTTTGCCTAATTTTTTCTTTAATAATTTCTATCTATTACTAGTAGTTAGACTCCCTTGGAGTCTAACTTTTTCACTCCTTCTTTGGGATTTACGACTAGAAATGGGCATGGACTAGAACACTGAAATTGAGCCATGTGAAATGATTATTTTTAAAGCCTCTACAATCTGCACTGTCAGGACTACTTCACGATTCTGTTTCAGATCTAGAAAGCCCTTAGTGGGATAGACTAGGCTATCTCAGGTCTGCCTCTCATCTCCAGATCTGCCAGGACAAACACAATTACCTGGTACAGTAACTAATATAGCCCAAGTATAAATTTAAAAGAGCCAAAGGTATAAAAGAGGATTCAGAGGCTCAGATTCAAGAGTCTGGAATACTCTACCAATGGAAATCAAGAGTCCAACTTATTTTTAGGTCATTCAGCAAGGCCCGCCTCTTCCCCCACACAAGCATTCCACAAAGAACAAGGATGTTGATAAACTGGAGAGGGTTCAGAGAAGAGCCACAAGAATTATTAAAGGATTGGAAAAGATGCTTTATAGTGATATGCACACGCAGCTCAATCAATTTAACTTATCAAAGGCAGAGTTAAGGGTGACCTAATCACAAGTTATAAATCCTTACATGGGGAACAAATAATTGATAATAGGCTCTTCAGTCTAGCAGACAAAGGCATAACAAGATCTAGTGTCTGATTGCTGAAGCTAGACAAATTCAGACTGTAAAATAACGTGTACATTTTTAACAGTGAAGATAATTAATCATTGGAACAAAGTACCGATGGTTGTGGTAAATTCTCCATCACTGGCAATTTTTAAATAAAGATTGGATTTTTTTTTTTATTTAAAGTTATTCTCTAGTTCAACAGGAATTATTTCAGGGAAGTTCTATGGCCTGTGTTCAGACTAGATGATCACAATGGTTCCTTCTGGCCTTAGAATTTATTGGAAAAACAGAACAAAAGAGAACTCTGCCACACATTGAAAGTTAGAAAGCCTTCAGTAAACGATAATAGGAGAAGTGCTTTAGAAATGCTTCTGGAATATGCAGCATTTCTTCCATTGCAAAGGAAATCCTGGCAAATAGCTTTATTTATTAGCCAAATAGCTTTATTAATTAATAAAGTTCTCAGGGGTGAAAGTGGGCCAGTATGGTGTACCGGTAAGAAGCCGGTACCAGCCCATATGCAGCTGATGTTAAAGTGCTGCTGCGACAGCGCTTTAACATCATTGCCCCTTTTGCCCTCTCCCCCCCCACCCCCGGGCCGCTGACGGGGGAGAGGCAAAGGGGGCAGCTGTACTGGGGCCAGCGATTTAAAAGGCCCCAGGGCTCCTGGCCGCTGCCACTGCTACCGTGGCAGCGGCCGGAGTCCCAGATGGCGCGGGCCAGTCAACGCGGATGAGCTCTCCCCCCCCCCAGCCCCGCCCATTCTGCCCGAGGCCCTGCCCTTTCTGGGGGCCCGTAGCCGGCTCCCATACTGGTAAGAATTTAATATTATTTTCACCCCTGAAAGTTCTTTACTTGCACATGCTGAGTTACATAACCAGCTGCGGTGGGAGAAGATTTCCCAGGCCCATCATTGTGGGTGATTTGAGGCTCTAACCTCCTTTTACGTCTCAACCTAGATGCACTGTTCCTTCCTGTTAGCCCTTTGGAAGACAGGAGAAGAGAGGGAGAAGATGCCCACTCAAGATATATAATGATAAGGAAAAGGATTTCAGATGCGTCCAAAGTGAAAAACCATATTTTTTGTCCAGCTTTATATGACAACCCAGCTCTCCATAATTACTGAAATTGAGGGAGTCATTTTTATTGGCTGTTTTTTAAAATATTAATGAGAGAACTGTGTCTTTAGCCTAATTTATAGGCATTTAAATATGTTACAATATAGTGGTTTCAGCACTCCTGATTTAAAGTGTTTTACATGCTCTTTAATCTGCCTGTATGATTAGTGTTTTAAGCCTTTTACTGACCACCTCTTGAAAGCACTCAGGCTCTGACTGCATCTTCTATTTTTCTCAATACAAAACTCAATTTTATTTGTAAGTCATATAACACAGCTGTGAGCCATAATTTTTTAAACTTGGGTTTTTCAAAAACTACTTAGCTTCCTGTTGGTTTAATCCCAGAATGGTATGGACATGATTTCCCCCCGCCCCCCCCAGCGAAACTACACTTTTTGCTGTAACAACCAGACAATTTATCAAAGAACTACTCCTATATCAGACAAACCCACAGCAGCATAGCTCATGTCCTAGTTTAGTAAGATTGTTTGTCTTGTGAAATGATAAGAGAGAAGGAAATGAAGAGAAGAATATGAATTAGTATGGGTTAGTATGCAATGAACTAATACCAAAACTGGATTGAACAGTTACAATAAATAGCCATAATTAATTATAAAAAAAAAGACAAAATCTGACTTGCAAAAAGCACTGGAGCTGAAGGCTTTTCTAGGTGACTAATCTTATTGTCAGCATATGTAGCCCAAAGGAGAATGATTCTTCAAAGAGTAAATGTCTTTTCCACCCTGTTACCAGGAAAGGAAGGAGGAAGAAAGATCCCCATCTGCCAGTGGGAGGAGTTTTATATAAAATATCAATGAAGACACAGGAGACAGTGCTAGCATTGCACAATCAGGAGCCAGTTGCTGGTTTCTTGATGAAGGGAGTCATGTAATTCAGTCATTTTAAAAGATCCACTAGTGTAAAACTCACTATTTTAGATCTAATGTATTTTTTGTTTACATTTACTTAAAATGCAAGAACTGTAAAAATGACCTTATTTCCCCTCCTCCCCCAACAAGCAGGACCTTAACTCACCCTATCAGCCAAACCCTCCCACTGCAGGACAATACAACTAAGTCCTTCCACTACTGAATTTGTGACAGAGCTGAGCCCTGGAGCCTCTAGGCTTGCAGTTCATAGCTCCAGCACCCCTGGGCTTGCTGCATCAGTTATGAACAAAATTGCTTGAACTCCAGCACCTCTTTCATTACAGATTAAGTCCGGACTCCTTCCTACTACGTGTCAAGCCTTATGATCGCCTTACCCCAACTCCACGTCCCAGCTGTAAAACCTTCCCGGGTTTCATCCAACTGTAAAGTCGGTACTCTACTTCTTCCTGTTCTATTTCTTCCTATGTCCTGTTGTGTTCTTTTGGGGTCTGACATTTTATTTGTGGATTTTTAGAAAGTCTATAAAGTGGCAGTTAATTAACTCTGGGGAAAATGGCTAATATACTGGTGTTCTGGGAATTACATTGTCAAGTAGAGATCAAAATAGCTTGTTATTCTTTCTATTATTCTGTGCAGTGGAAAAATGATATTTGTATTGTCTGAGCCTAAAATGTTTTTATCTATTCTGTAGAGAAAACAACATCCTCTGATTTCAGACTAAAGTGTCACTAACATTAGTACTGTCAGAGATAGAGATAGTGGTGTATACAACTCTGGTCCCAGGAACAAGAAAACCAGTAGCTAAATCAACAATAGATAGATAGTCAAGTTTACAGGCAACTTAACAACAAATATTAATCAGTAACTGATGCTGATATATTTAGAGGGATAAGATGGTGATGTAATACCTTTTATTGGAACAACTTCTGTTGATGACAGAGACATATTTTTGCACTACACAGACGTCTTCTTCGGGTCTAAAGTTTGTCTCTTTTCACCAACAGAAGTTGGTTCAATAAAAAAATGTTACCTCACCCACCTTGTGTCTCTCATATCCTGGGACCAACACAGCTACAACTATACTGTAAACAACAATAGCTGATTTATAAGACATATGAAGAACATAAGACAGTGGTCCATCTACCCCAGTATCCTATCTTTTGACAGTGGCTGGTGCCAGATGCTTCAGAGGGAATGAACAGAACAGGACAATTATTGAGTAATGCGTCCTCTGTCATCCAGTCCAAGCTTCTGGCAGTCAGAGGTTTAGGGATACCCACAGCATGAGGTTGTGTCCCTGACCATCTTGACTAATAGCCATTGATGAACTTGTCATCCATGAACTTATCTAATTCTTTTTTTAAACCAGTTCCATTTTTGTCTTTCACTACATCCCCTAGCAACAAATTCCACAGGTTGACTTATGTTTTAAATGTAAGGCCTATTAATTTTACTACCTCACTTTCAACAGCACTGGTCCCAGTACAGATCCTTGGGAGACCTTGCTATTAACCTCTCACCACTATGAAAACTGATCATTTATTCTTTATTTCCTATCTTTTAACAAGTTACTGATCCTTGATTGGACCTTCTCTCTTAACCCATGACTACTTATTTTGCTTAAGAGCCTTTGGTGTGGGAATGTTGAAAGCTTTCTGAAAGTGCACGTACACTATATCCACTGGATCACCCTTGTCCATATGCTTGTTGACTCCCTTAAAGAATTCTGATAGATTGGTGAGGCATGGTTTCCTCTTTACAAAAAATCATGTTGACTCTTCTCCAACATTTTGTGTTCATCTATGTGTCTGATAATTCTGTTCTTTACTATAGTTTCAACTAATTTGCCTGGTAATGAAGTTAAGCTTTCTGGCCTGTAATTGCCAGGATAACCTCTGGGTCCTTTTTAAAAAATAAAATAAAAAAATCAGCGTTACATTAGCTATCCTCCAGTCATCTGGTACAGAGGCTGATAAGCGATAGATTACATACCACAGTTAGTAGTTCTGTAATTTCATATTTGAGTTCCTTCAGCACTCTTGGGTGAATACCATCCAGTCCTGGTGATATATTACTGTTTAGTTTATCAATTTGTTCCAAAATGTCCTCTACTGATACTTCAATCTGTGACACTTCCTCAGATTTCTCACCTAAGAAGGATGGTTCAGGTGTGGGAATTTCCCTCACATCCTGTGCAGTGAAGATTGATGCAAATAATTCATTTATCTTCTTGGTAATTACCTTGTTTTCCTTGAATACTCCTTTAGCAAGACAATTGTCCAGTGACCCCACTGATTATTTGGCAGGCTTCCTGCTTCTGATGTACTTAAAAAATGCTGGGGGGGGGGTGTCTTTTTTTTTTTTTTTTTGTCTTCTGCTAGTTGCTCTTCAAATTCTTCTTTGGCTTGCCTAATTATACTTTTACACTTGACTTGCTGGGGTTTTTGCTCCTTTTTTTGCTTTGGGTCTTAAAGAAGGAGAAAGATAGAATGTTCATTATGACCATTAATTTACCTGTGGTGTATGTTGTTTGAAATTATCTAGCATTAGAATACATTGTGTGCTATAAAATTATTGGGTGAAATTCTATGTTTGTGTTATGCAGGAAGCCACTAGATGATCATAATGGTTGACTCAGATTTATGAATCTATGAAAAGGTTTTCTAGCATGAGTTTGGGATGGAAATATTAGTGCTGATAAAAGCTGGGATTTACAAAGGATAATCAAAGGGAATGGTCACCTAACTCTTTTAGGCTCTTTTGAGAATACCAGCTGAAGCCCTTATCACACCACACCATCATGCACTCTGTTTCTATCACAATTTTGGGGGCAGGGAAATATTTTAGTTGTTTCTAAGAGCTTTAAAACTTTTTATTGGGACTACCTTTTTTTATCCCTCTACCTGTACAGCCTTGTAGCTTGCTTAATTCCATTGAATCCAGCTGTTCACGAGTATGAAGGAGAGGGGAAAAATAAAACAAAACCTCCAAGAGTCACCTAAGATAGCCTTTATTCATAAAATTTAAATTATTTAAAATTCCAAATATTTCAGAACATGCAGGGCCTGTTTCTCCATTTCTCCAATGGTGTAAGCTTGCAGCCTAGATCTCAGGCTGTTTATTTTCAAGGAAAATTCCACATTTCAAGGGGAAAGAATAAAATATGCTGAATATGTGGAGGGCTGATTAAAACAAACAAACAAACAAACAAGACTGGCAGCATTGAAGATGCTCAGAGGTTTGGAATGTTGGAATAAGCTCCAGAGGAAGTTCAGTGGGCAGAATTCAGGTAGGTGGTCAAAAGTAAATGATAAATGCAAGTTATTACTTAGCTCTGCAACTGATCACATGGATATCACCTCCATATATGCGCTGGACAAATATATACAGCATTGTAATATACAATATATATTTTCAATTTGATACAGACATCAAAGATCACAGTTTTGACTTTCAGCCATATAAAGCCACATTTTAAAAAATAGTCTCTCAACTTGCCATGTGCAGAAATATATGTGCAGAACTGACATTTGCATGCATTACTGGGGACTTGCATGCAAATCAGGTAAGTGAGTCTGTGTAGTTTTCACTCCTAATACAAGCACTGAAATAGAAGCCTATACAAATGTTACAATAAATGTATTGTTAAATTGTTAAAAAGAACTATTTTATGTATGTTTTATGTCTTGTATGTTGTGTAAGAGATCATTTTTCTTAACTCATTTAATTATGAAGGGTTACTTGCATAAGATCAATTACAGTGGTATATTACATTAGCCAGTCATCCCATCCAATCATAGGTGTTGGAACTAGGGCTACTAGTGTTGCTGCCTCACTCCCTGGCTTGAAAGTGGTTTCCGTCATATACAGGGTTTATAATTTGGTTCAATGGCTTGCAGCACCTTCACTATAAAAATTGTTCCAGCACCCCTTCATCCAATGGATTTGGCTAAAACATGGGTCAGCAACCTTTGGCACGCGGCTTGCCAAGGTAAGCACCCTGGCGGGCCAGGCCAGTTTGTTTACCTGCTGCGTCTGCAGGTTCTGCCGATCGCGGCTCCCACTGGCCGCAGTTCGCCGCTACAGGCCAATGGGGGCTGCGGGAAGTGGCGCGGGTTGAGGGATGTGCTGGCCGTGGCTTCCCGCCACCCCCATTGGCCTGGAGCAGCAAATCGCAGCAAGTGGGAGATGCGATCAGCCGAACCTGCAGACGCGGCAGGTAAACAAACTGACCCGGCCCTCCAGGGTGCTTACCCTGGCAAGCCACGTGCCAGAGGTTGCCGACCCCTGGGCTAAAAGAACTAACAAAACTACCAAGGGTTAGATATGGGGTTCCCCCAAGGTCTGGGTTCCTCAGAATTATTCTTTGTATGACTTACTGTGATGAAGTAGTTACAACTTTAGACAAATATAAAATTTAGTCATGGATCTGATGTTCAGTTCTGAGCTGTGAGGCTCAAGCTGTCCGTACTGTGAATGCTATTAAAAACCAAAAAAAAACAGACCAAAAAACCAAAAAAATTTGACCAAAACCTCTTAAAGATTTGAAGTAAAACCACTGATATAGTTGTATACCTGTAAGGAAACAGAGCTTCATGGCTCTTTTGCTCAGTCTCACTTCTACATAATGCTCATGAACACACAATAGTCCCTTCGATGGGCATTAGTTCACACCAATACACGACTCAGGCTTAATGTAGCCATATTCCCTTCTCTTTAGCTATGACCTATATGATGAATTTCTATACATTTTAGCTTATTTGAATACAAATACACAGATGGCTTCAAGGCACAGAGCAGCTAAGTGTGAAGTGTTGTTTTTTACATGCTATTCTGGCCTAGGACCCTTCTGCTTCAGGACCATTTCCCAACATCAGCCCAAGTGAAGCTTTTACTATGGTGCCAACTGTGCTCCAGCAGCTTCTGAATTTTAATTTTTATTTAAAAGTCTAACTTGAATGCATTTCACTGCTTTAATGTTGATTTTTAAATAGAAAGTGGAGAGGCTCAGCTGCAGATGTTGAGGTGCTATTAAAAGCCATAGCCAAATGTGGCAGTTCCTATTTTTAAACAGCAGTTGCTTTATGAATTCGTTTACATTTAATTTTGATCAGGGCAGGATATGGCATCACTGAGAACTTGTTTTCCTAAAGATATATTAATACCTAAAGGAAAGTCATAGGCTCTATTTGCCAGGATCTGAAACGAAGAAGGGGTTTTCTGTAAAAACTCTTAAAATACCACATTTAATATATCTAAGAGCGTGTGGATGTGATTTCAATGGCACATCTTTTGTTTTTAAAATGGCTTAAAAATAAATAAAAAGGAACAAGAATGGGCTCTACTTTCTATAGTAAAATCCTGGTCATATGATTGGTGTTTCACTCTATGGGGACATTCTGCCTCCCTACCACACATGGAACTCCCATTGATGTCAAATGAGTGTCCTCATTTCATGGAAGCCTTCACATTGCTCCCCAGCCCTGTCCTGCTGGTCTCCCTGGCAATATAGTATACACCTGTGAAGGGATTCTCCAACATCCATGGAGAGACCCAGCTTGCATTAATGTTCCTTGAAGTACTCTTAATTCTATTGGGTCTGAAAGCAGCTGCTCTTTGTCTCCATTCCCTAGAATCCACATTTCCAGAAAGCTGAATCCCCCTGGAGCTTGTGTGTAGGAACTGCCATCAATTTCTATAGGTATTGAAGCATGGGGTGGGGTACCACAGAACTGGGAAGTCTCCTTTCCCTATTCCACCTACTTTAGCTCCTGTGTGCTAAAAAAGTTAGGAAGAGATCCTGAAGTATATTATAGAAAAATAAGTTAAAAACCAGATGTTCCTCCACTAGATCTTAAATGGAAGTATTTTAAATTCAGTGCATTGTATAGTTTTGCAAATGAAACTAACAAGCTGTGTATTTGTAAGCAATTACACTCACTGCCATAGCACCCTCTGGTGTTGGAGCAGGAAATTGCAGGGGTCTTTGCCTCCATGTTGATCAACTTGTTTGGCCCTGTAATGGTCTGTTTCTGTCCAGGACTTAGCCCTTGGGTTATGTCACAATTAGTCTGGTCCCCTTCCGGGGTAACAAAAGTCCAAACATCCTAGCCAGAGCTCTTTTTACCCCTCTTGGGTGACTTCTCAACTCATCTCCTGGCCTCAGTCCTCAGTCCTACCCTGGGCTCAATAGTCCTGGTGTTGAGAATTTTATGCCCCTTCATTGTGGCTGGTAGGGGACCCCAGAATCACCCTTTTCTCTGGGTTCCAGCCCAGGGACCTTGTGTTAAGCAGTAAAGTCATTTCCTTTAGATGTGCTGCCGTTTCCCTAGGCTACTTTCTACCTTCAGGCACAGTGTGTTGTTTCCCACTAGCTTATCATTAATATAGGTCCTCTTATGGTTCCCAGACCTCACAGGCTTCTCCCTAGATGCTCACAGCTCCTTGCCATCCCTGATCCCTTGGAATGCTGATGCACTGAGACCCACTCCTGTCTGCCTTCAGCTGGCCCTTCCCAGAGAGAGGGAACTCCCTACCTCCTCGCTCTTGTGTCTTGTGCCCTGTGTAATTCTTTTCTGTCCATGTAGTTCTCCATAACCCCTCCAGAGCTGGGATCACTAATTGTAATTGAGTCCAGATCACAATCAGCTAGGGTTTAGCTGCTAGATCACAGGCAAGACTGGGTCCAACTCCCTGTAGAGGGCCAGGCAGCCCATGACACTACTGTACATTCTTGTTTACTTGGGGAGGGGGACGAAGTAGTTATATATTTAAAAACAAGTCTACTGTCCCCAGCCTTCAAAATGGTACAGGAGGGTTATATGGAAAACAGTGAATACTAAAGGAAAAGAAACTTACATTGTATTTTTTTTAGAACATAGTCACAAAGATGACCATTGTAGATGCGTGAATAACTCACATATCCGTAATAGGTGGAAACTCTTCATCCAGTGAATATAAATTCTGAAAAATGTATAAAATCATGGGGAAATTATTCCCTTTTTCTCTCCACAGAACTGTCTGAGAGCCCCATAAGATCTATTTTTACAACTAAACAGTATGTGCAAAAGATTCAAACTCAAAGGTCAATCTAAGGAAAATGACATCTGGAAAGACCAGATACTTTGTCAACAGCCTAACCTTAAAATAAACCCACAGGCACCATTACATTTGCCTCAGGAATATTCTGAGAAAACAGATGCCACTAAAGAACTCAGAGAAAAAATTACATATTCCAAAACTCTGCATCCAAGGAATTTAGGAGAAGAATCAGCAACAATTAGCTTGCTCATTCAAACCAGTTTTCTTATAGATATTAATTTCATCTGAAGCACAAACTAGACATTAGACAGTTTTATCATTTAGATTTAAAATATTAAAGTTAATAAAAATGTTATGGAATCTAAATATCACAAAAGCATAGTCAACGTTATCAGCATTGTGATACATGTTCTCTGGGTTTGAATGACTGGGTATATAAGGTGACAAGATATATGCAGAATCTGTTATTTAGTTCACATATTTGTTCTGCTCCTAATGGCTTCAGTAAGAATGAGATTCATTTGCTGAGGTCAGAAAAAGTGACTCAGGACATAATACAAACATTCTACTGCCTTCTTAAAAGAAAGTTAAATACTGAAAATCAGTTTCTCTTTTGGTAGCTTGACAAAGATCTCCAACTTGCAATTTTGGTATTCAAATTCCTATTCTACAATTCAGCAAAGCTCTAACAAATATATATATATATATCCTAACCCTGACATTTAAACCTTTACAAATGAACTTTTGAATAGAAATAGAAATGAAAAGAAAATATTAAATTCATCTCTCGTGTGTGTATTTCACCTGAATACAATAATTCAGTTTTCTATAGTATCCCTCATGTGTTGCACCAAAAAAGAAAGAAAAAAAGTTTTCTAAAGCAAAAATATACATTTCAAGGAGAGGTTTTAAAAGTAAAAAGGAGACTTTCGGCCAAATTCAGCCCTGAAGTATGCATTGATTTCAATTGAATTGTCCCTGCTTACATCAACGGCTATTAGCCAGGATGGGCAGGTATGGCATCCCTAGTGTCTGTTTGCCAGAAGCTGGGAATGGGCGACAGGATGGATCAGTTGATGATTACCTGTTCTGTTCATTCCGTCGGGGGCACCTGACAATTGGCCACTGTCAGAAGACAGGATACTGGGCTAGATGGACTTTTGGTCTGACCCAGTATGGCCATTCTTATGGTCTTATGTTATGTAATTTAGTCACATGTCTAAAAGGAAATGGGGAGAGTTCATCATGGAGAAGAAAGCATAACTAAAACAGTGACACCCAACTTCAGACATGCGAGAGGAGGAGATATAGCGGAGGTCAATATAAAAGAAGTGGAGAGAGCACGTAAGGAAGTAGATGGATGAGATCATAGAGGAAAGGAAAAGCAATGTGTTGGGATTATTTGAAAGCTAGAATGGCAATTTACTATACTACTTGGGAAAGATGAGTGGGAGTGATAGAATTCTACTTTTCCTAGCGAGAAAGTAGCCTGGCTGCACCACTGTGGACTTTGCAGGGTGGCATGGAAGCTATGAGTTTTGTGGCTTGTAACTTAGGGCACGTCTTCACTACCCGCCGGATCGGCGGGTAGCAATCGATCTATTGGGGATCGACTTATCACGTCTAGTGAAGAAGCGATAAAATCAATCCCCGATGGCTCTGCCGTCGACTCCGGAAATCCACCACGGCAAGAGGCGGAAGCGGAGTCGACGGCGGCGCAGCAGTGGTCGACTCACCGCCGTCCTCACAGCCAGGTAAGTCGACCTAAAATACGCAACTTCAGCTACGCTATTCACGTAGCTGAAGTTGCGTATCTTAGGTCGACCCCTCCCTCCCCCCGTATTGTAGACCTAGCCTCAGAAAGCTGCTAGCAAGGACCAGTCCCTGCTCTCTTGAGAGTACAGGGACTAGTTATATATATACATACACACAGAGGCCAGCCACAATCTGTACCTTAGTAAGTTATAATTGAGGAACCTGTAGTAGTTAAAATGAAAAGTATAAAAGAAAGTGTTTCATCAGAGGGCAAGTCAAGGAAGGATGAAATCTGTGCTCCAGTGGTGGTAATAGGCAGACTTAAAGAGAGGGGAATGTAGTGAGGAAGGCAAGTTCTGGTGACTCTAGGATTTTGAGTCCAGAAGTTGAGGTTGTAGTTAAGCAGAAAAATGAGGGAGTTATATAGAGTAAGGTTTTTTGGATTAGGTGTTTATGAAAAGAAATATTAATAAGAATACCTTACCTATTAAAGAATAATATACCCAGGAGTTAAGATATGCAAATAGAAAATAGAAGATACAGAAAGTGAGATAACTGAAGTGTACAGAGTTGGGTATTAACTCTATGGAATGTCCTAGGCAACATTCTTATTAGCCAACTGTCCTTTTTGATGATGTCTCAGCTGTGCGACAATTCTCAGCAATACAGAACAGGGTCCTCATCACTGAAACACAAGATTCCTATGTTCATCATGTTAAGTATGCATGTGTGAGGGGTCAAGCAGAGGAAGACATAATAAAGGCACCAAATGGGGACTTGGTGTTAAGTTGATGGGCACTTGGGAAGAGAAGAGCGGCTGACACTACCCAAAAGAGCCAAGCCATCTTTTCACCGTCAGCCTGTGATGCTTTCAGCTACTTTAAAATCATTTTTCTATTGTAAAAACTAAAGAGAAACTATTCAATATTCTAATATTCCCATGGGGAGGGAAGGAGGCTTCTAGGAGATAATATCTGCTGCTGCGGTTTCACAGTTGCAGGCATCAAGTATTTTTCCCTCCACTAGGCCAAAGGAACTTTTAAAAGAGAGGCAAAGGTTGCTAAATCTCGACAAATTCATCTCTTCAAGAAAAGAGGGTTATTGGGTGGGGGAGAGGGAGGAGAATGTGTTATTGGAAAGGCATTTTTTTTTCTTTTAATGATGCCTCAGGCAAAGCCTGCATGGCCCAAAAGGTTTTGGAACTCCTAAAATTCACTTCCTGCTACTCCATTCCAAAGCTTATGCACAAGCCTCCGACCTTATTCTATTTTCTGCTGCTATTTAATCCCTGAAGTTCACCCACCTTCTGTATGAGACAAATCAAAATCCTACTGATTTACTGACGCCCCTTACTCATATATAAGAGGTAACAATCATGCATTGAGGACACTGGAGCCATACTATGTGATTTAGGTGATGACACACCCTAAATCCATTCAGAAGCTGAATGGAGTGCACAATATGGCAGCCTGCTTGAGTAGGAAAGTGTCTTAGCACAATCATATGACAATGCTCTCGACTCTGCAGGAGTTAATGTTATTAGTTCTGACCTAAATGGCCAGGCATCTTCCTAAATGAGAGGCCACCTCTCTGCTCATGACATTCTGACACCATTGAGAGAAGCAGGGCACCCAAGATTGGTGTGTGTGTGTGTGTGTGTGTGTGTGTGTGTGTGTGTGTGTGTGTGTGTGTGTGTGTGAGAGAGAGAGAGAGAGAGAGAGAGAGAGAGAATGAAGGGGGGAGAGGTGCTTGCTGGCAGCAGGAGTGGCGCCAGGGTTTTTGGTGCCCTAGGCGGGGGTCCTTCCGCGCTCCTGGTCGTCGTTGGCAATTCTGCGGTTGGGGTTCCTTCCTTTTTGAATAGGCACTGGAGGAGGACGGAGGCAGTTAGAGGAAGTGTGGTGTGGGTAGCAGTTTAAATTTATGTTTCTACTGATTATTATGAAGGGAAGAGAAATGGTGCTGCTTTGACTGGTCATATCATTTTATTTTGTTTCTAAACATGTGTCAAGGGCACCCAGAACTCTAGATACATTTACTTTAGTTAGAAACTGCATACCAAACAAAAGTAGTCACAATTTTCATAGAATCCACGAATGTGTTCAAATAAAGCACTCATTGAATACATGCAAATAACAAACAAATATGGAAAAAAGTCACTCTTCTCAAGGACATTCTACAAATAAGAAAAAAAAGTATGCATTTTTATAGATAAATTATACATACTGAATCATTTTCCTCAGATGTGTGCACTACCATGACACGGTTGAAAGCCAGAGCAAAAACAGTAAAGACATATGGATTGGAGGAGTTGATCACAAAGGTGAAAGGTCACCTTCTCCAAAACTGTGCTGAGGTGGAAGGTAGGGTGAATACAGTAGCATAATTAAAAAGTAACAAAAGAAACCACTGGGGTATATTTTCTAGAGATGGATAACTTGAATTTATCTGTGGAACGGAATGATCTGTGCCAGAGAATTTAAAATACACAAAGTACCTGGAGTTCTCTATGTCATATAAAGCTATTCTATTACTCACTAACTGGCACACCTAATAAGAAAGATTCCTCACAGGCTGGGGGCATATCTGAGACATCACTACAACATTTCTATGCATGCATTTTCCTTTAATAAAATGGAAACAAAACAATCATTCCTCACATGCTGTAGTCTCATCCTAAAATGATGCTTAATTGATCTCATCTGCCCTGTGTCTAGCAACTGATGAGCTTCAAAAGGGTAGATTTGGATATGCACCCATGGTTTATCTGAACTAATCCAAACCTCTTGAATCTGCAAAATTAGTCAGAAAATATAAAATGGTTAAGTGAGATTTTCAGTATCTCCAAGTACAGAGGTTGGAAAGAAAAAAGAAAAGAAAAGAAAAAAAGCTAAAGAAAAGGGAAAAAAGGAAAAGTAACAGCACTTTTTTTAATCTGATGAAATTTTACTTTCGGGAAAATGTTTCCATCTGCAGACACATGGCAAAATCCTGCTCAGGCTTAAAGTGGGAAATCAACAGAATTGAGCTGCAGACAAATAATGTGTAAGTTCACATAGACCAGTGGGGGAGGGGGGAGGGGAGAGGGAAGGAACACCCCCCCACACACAAGAAAAACAGTTATCAAGGCTGTATTTGGGGGAAAGTGCAGTAATTGTAAAACCATTAGTTAGGTTTGGCAAGTTGAATAAGCATATTACACCTTTTTATGACACATTTTTATGAGTGATCCACTCTAGCTCTTCTTCTCTACAAATAAAACCTTTAATTGTAACATATTGCTTCCAGAGGTTCTGTAGTACATCCCAAACTTCTCAAAGTTATTTTAACACATTTCACTAATCCCATCTACTATATCCCAAAGCAACAGGGCACACAATTTATTCTGATAAATAGAGATTTGGACAAATGGAGGAGAACTTTTCAATGCAAATGAGACCCACTGGGGGACATAAGCCAATTCTGGATAACAGGTGTGAATTCAGATGTGAGGTTTTCTGATATGTTTAGTTATATTATATATGTTTGGCAAGCTCTTGGTTTCTTAAATTGTATTATTTCATTGATATATCACAAAATTAATGCAAATAAATCCAGTAATCTACTTTTTTATTAAACAGATTGACCATTTTAACCCATATTTGGTTAAGATTTCTAATATTCAGCATTGGTGATAATGTAAGAACTCACCTTGTCTGACTGTAGAGTATAAAATGTGTTTTAGTATTACTTTGTCTAGATATAGTAAATCAGGTAGTGACACAAACACAGTTGTGGAGGTACTAGAGAGTTTTGCTTCAGAAGGCCCCTCACAGGTATCAAAGAATAAAACAACATTTCCTATGTCCTTGTTAGTGCATGTGTATATTCTCTAACTGTAAATGCAGCCACCACTATGACACTTCCGCAGGCGAGATGGTGGAACATACTGTATAGCATGCACTGAGGGCATCATAAAGGTGCTTCTGTACACCAGCTGGTAATATACAGACCTCTGGGCATTTAAATATCTATCAATATGAGGAGCAGAAATTTCAAAAATCACTGAAACCCAGATTTCCACAGAGGCTTGCTTGAGGCAATACAGATCCCATACATTTTTATTTACATAAGGCTCTGCCCAGTTTTCATGGATTTTCAATGTTATTTCAGTTACTACAAGAACAAGTTGTACTACAGCAGTGCTTTTCAACCTTTTTTTCATTTGTGGATCCCTAAAAAGTTTCATATGGTGGTGCAGACCCCTATGGAAATCTTAGACATAGTCAGCAGACCCCCAGGGGTCCACAGACTGAAAACCACTGCATTACAGCATAGGCATAGCAAACCTGATTAACCACAAAGAAGAGAGATAGAAGAAAACGGATGGGAAAGAAGAATCTCTGATTGTGGCTGAGATACATTGATTAAATATTTTGCAGCCTTGCTAGGTAGCCAAATGGAATTAAACAATTTTATTTGATACTCAAACAGCTGTATTTTCCAGTTTAACTCATCTATACTGAAGAAGAAACCCCACGTCTCTAAGAAACTGATTGGACCCTAAGGACAACTGCAAGCTTTGAACCTTTCAGAATATCACCACCACAAAGAAAAAAAAAGAAAAAAAAAGAAAGAAAAAGAGAGAGTGAAGCCCAATATGGCTCAGAGTATGTTTAAATTAGGACAACGCCTTTAAAAAAATGGGGGCGGGGAGAATCCCCCAGTGTACTAATTTAACTCAAGGGTTTTCAAACTTTTTTTTGCTGGGACCCCCTTTGAAAATATTTCAGGCTGTGATGACCTCTCCTCCAAAGTGATGGCCCCCACCCCCATGCAATGCCACCCTTACTTCTCTGCTACTGCTGGTGGTGGTGGTGCTGCCGTCAGAGCTGGGCACCCAGCCAGCAGCTGCTGCTCTTGCAACCCCCCCTACAATAGTCTTGCGCGCCCCCCCCCTTTCTTCGGGAGACCCATTTTGAGAAATACTGACTTAACCTTATGATATTCACTTCTGTGTCACATCTCATATGGTGCACTACTAGAAAAACAACGCAACAGACGCTTGTTCCTGCAATGAACTCCACATAGACAGAACTCTGCTCCTGCATGGGGCCCGACTGAACTCACAAGATACAGTTGCAGAGCACAGGGATAAGAATCCCAACACTCATATGAACGGATTTTGTTTCATTAGCAGTGAGTGATGCAACAGGCAGGCAGAGTTGTAGGAAAGAGATCTTTATTAAGTTTGTTCAGTGACCAGTGTCACATGGTAGCCGGGAGCTCTTGAGTTTGTGAACTAGCAGCCTGTACTCAGTTTGCATTCCTAAATCCCAGGCCTTTGGTGACTCACCAAACTAAGTCCCTCTAACCTGACCCTCTTTTACTAGTTGCATTCTCCATACTACATTATTTAGTGCATGAGCAAGAAGCTGTTAGAAGCTGCACCTCTATTAAAATTATATCTATGTGAGTGGACGCCATTTTGGAACCTTACAGAAAGAACTCTTCTCAAATTCTATTAGGTGAAGAGTCCCAAACACAGTTCTATTGAATTTGTTTTAGTTCAAACCGATTATGTTGTAATACTGACAGAACTAGAGGCACAGTTGAATGTATCTGATACATAGTAACATACATGGGATCTAACCAAAGGAGGAAAAAAAAAAAAACCCTACAAAACCTGAAGATGAGGCAAAGTAGTGGTGGTGAAGAAGACACAGATACTCTGACATATCATACTTTACCTGTTGGACCACCATACATAACGTCCAACAGCTACCATGGTTGTCTTCAGGTTTACCAAAACTTAAATTAACCAGTTGTTAGGCTTTGGTGTCTTTATTGCTAGTTGTCACCATTTTTGCCTTCTGCCAAATTTGAACATTTTTGTGAAATATCTGTATTTATTGTGAAAGTCTGTGAGGGGAAAACAGAATTTCACACAATTCTAAGCACAATTGTGGAACAAGGCATTGAGCCAAAGCAATTATCTGTTGAGTTTCACATTCAGTTTTATTTAGGTTATAATGGGGTTGTTTTGTTTTTTTGTGCTCATTCACTCTTTTTGAAAATGATTTACACTTTTGCAAGGTGCAATTACTAGTTGATGTTTGCTACCATCAGCTGCAGTTTAATAGTTGGATCTGCTTTGACACTTCTTGGCATTGGACAATATCCATTTTGTACTGAATTCTTTACGGGGTTGTCCCTTCTTTCAGGATTAGGAAATCAGAAGACAACAAAGGGAATGATTTTCCATTACCTTGCACTTTTGTTGTAACTTACAACTGTAAAACAATAGGAGTCAGTGAGTAAGCGTTTTTTTTTGACAGTACCGTACACAGGTGTAAGTAAACACATAAGATGCAAGGCAGTGGAAAATAAGGCTTAAAAGGAGCTGCATATTTACTACTTGAAAGACAGTTTTAATCTACTTCTCTCAGAAGCCATGTGACCATGTTAGAACTTTGGAAAGTTGTTCCTCCTTGGTTTTCAGGTCAACCTACCAACAAAGGAGACAAGGCATACATTTTTAAACAGTCAGAGTAATTAACCATCGGAACAATTTACCTAGGGTCATGGTGACTCTCCATCACTGACAACTTTGAAATCAAGATTGGATATTTTTTTCCTAAATGCTATGCTCCAGGAATTGTTTTGGAGAAGTTTTATAACCTGTGTTATACAGTAAGTCAGACAAGATGATCCCTTCTGGCCTTGGCATCTATTAAAGTGTCCTGATAAAAGCTTCAAGTAAACTAAAAGCAGAGCAGGAAACTGAGGAAAATAGGGAACTGAATCCTCCTGTTTGAATGAAAAAGATCTGGATAGGATATAGCCAAAAATTTCTAGAAATAGAGCCTGTTGTGTGCTTAAGCTACTTCTGTTTTATGATGCATTGACATAATAAATAGCCTGATTTCTTTGAGACACCAGAAGTATCTTTTGCTTCAAGTTTGCCACAACAACAACATGATCTTAACTTATTATTGATTCTTATTATTGGTTATTGGTTCTTTAGTCCTTATTCAGGACTTCAATAGAAGTTTTACATGAATGAGGTCTGCAACTAATAGGAAACTAATCAAACTAATAGGAAAAACCCAAAAATTATCAAGCTCAATTATGATACTTCTGCATTATGATAAACTTTTTAGACTGATGCCAAGTTGCTTTCTCAGGTGAAAGTAATGCAGCCCTTTCCTAACTGGTTCCTGTTGACAACTCCTGGGATTTAACTGACATTCTTCAGTCTTACCAAAGGTACTTGAAACAGATGTTAATTCTTCCACAGAAACATACAGGTTGCTAGACAGCCTTAGGGCCCTACCATCTGACATGCATATTTTGGTCTGAATCTATTTATGTAGCCTCCTTTATGGGGACCCATTTCCTTCTGCATGATACAATATACAGTTTTGCTTAGTAAACAATAGTTAAGTATTTTGAACCTAAGCTATTTTTCTCTCTCCTGAGTTTTACAAAAGATAATTAGAAGAATAACAGATTGGAAAAAACAAACAAACAAACAAACAAAAAACCCTCTTTCTTTCTTGGTCACTAATAGTAGATTAGTTTATGTTCAAAACTTTTTGTGGGTAAAATATAAACAATATGGTGAGATTAGCCAGTGCCAATAAACACATGACAAAGCTGGAGCACACCATTCCCAATAAGTTAGCACCTTAATCATTAAAGGGATGTGAAGCTGTTAATTATGCAGAGTTAGTTTCTATGAAAAACAGCTGCAAATGACAAACTCTGCTTCAGGTCAAAAAGCAAATAAGTATCTCAGAATACCACATGAACAGCACAAACAAGGCTTCGAAGCACATACAATGAAAATAAACTTATGCTTTAAAAGTTTGTTTTCCTCTGTCAACATTGAGATCTCTAGGTTGAGGATTTTCTCCTTTAATAGAGGACACAAGAACGTCAGAGAGAGTTTATAACTTTGTTGATCTCTTGAAGTGGGGTGGGAAGAAATAGTACAGCAAAATCCTATGTCAGCAGCCATAACAACTTGGCCGCTGATCTTGTGGTGTACCATAAATTAAGCAAGGTTGTACCAGGTCAGTACCTGGACATGAGGCCCTATGAAAAACATAGGTGGAACAGAAACTGGCCTCTGAATCAAGAGTGAGCCAGTGCTCCCAACATGGTTTAAGGGTATTATGAGATTACAACTTAGGTTACTTGAGTTACTCAGTTAATAACATTAACATTCTCCAATTCGTGACAAGGAGAAGGTGATAGCAAGATGAGCATGTTTTGATAGTAGGCACTCTAAGCTTACCACCTGCCATGCTTCATCTGAAAGCCACATCACACAGGACAGCGTGTCAGTGTCAATATTTACTAAAAGAGCACACTGATGACCAGGTAGCTGTACCGCTAATCTTGTAATACGTTCTGTGCTGCTTACCCTGCAAGGTGACCATGCCTGTGGCAGAGTGTGCTCTAGTAGGAGCCTTATTAGATAACTAGTAGGCATGACAAATTGATGACTTTATCCATCTCAGAATAGTGGATTTATATGAAATGTTGGCCTCATATCTACCATATGAAATCAAATATCAAGTATTAGGTGACTTTCACTGATGTTACGTAATGAGAGATGACAACATTCACGACCTGATTTCCTCAAGAGTTCAGTCATGTTTGTATCTGGAATTTGGGCCAAACTTATTTCCGTAAGTAACCCTCTTCATATGATCTACAAAAAGCTGTTCTCTTATTTCAGGAAATAAAACATTAAAGCACTCATACTCACTAAAGTTATGAGTCAGTTCAGTATTGAAAATCTGTTACATGATATAACGGGAGTGTTTGACAATGTTACTTCAATAATAGTTTCTTCATAGCCTTTCCAAACATTTTATCAACCTGATGTTTGGCAAAGTGAAATTTCAGAACCAACCCTGCATTCCGGAAGGCAGCCTATCACCTTGAAATTCATAAATCAGACACAAAATTGTGTAGGTTGGCTGAACTTTAGTGGCACAGAACAGCTGATCCACACATTGCAGAATGCGCTGCAAATTCCAGACTCTTTCTGCTTATCTCCCCTTTTTGACTGCTGTCACTTTCACTTGTGGACAGCTGTAATTGCAGCCCCTTTTGTGATTGGAAAGGAAGCCAGAGTTGCTAATGATGATCTGAAATTCACGAGCCAGGGCAGCCAAAACGTGATGTGGCTGATTCCTGTTTCCACAGAAGGATCATATCCATTTTTCTGTGGAACTGGAGCACAATTGTTAAGCAGCAGTGGAACAAGTTATCTCTGTTGCACTGAACATTTTTATTGTTTTACTTTAGTATTACCTTCTCAATATTTCAAGAGGTGCCTTTGCTTTTCCAGTTGTCCAGGAGCATTGAATGGTGAGGTACTTATCTTTCCATGCTACACTCAGCACATAACCTTCTACACTAGACATATCCAACATGAAATTAAACATTATTTTCCTGCTGTGTGCTTGAGAGGAGATTAATTTCCAATTTACATGGTGAAGCAGAGTCTCTTATCACCATTAGATTTTAATAATGAAGGGATCTAAGTATTTACAGGGAGTTTCAAAGGACATAAAGTTACAAGAATAGAAATATAGTCTTGATAAAGTGTTATGCAAGAGCTTGTACTTGATATAGGAAGAGTATACAAGTAAAAAATGAATTGAGTGGCACAAAAGTTGGCACTATAATGAGCAGAAGATTGTGTTGAATACTTTTTGCTTACAATTACATCACTTATAACTCCCATCTCAGTTACCCCAAGCCCCAGTTGTAAGAGTTTCAGTGCCAACACTACTAGACAGTGCTCAGTTAACTGTTATATGTATCCACCTGTCATGAAATGAAAAGTCATATCACAGCTTCACGTAGGAAAGTTCAGCAGTTTGCTTTTTATCCTACCTATCCAACTATTGGAAATTAAAAACAGCCCGATAAACACACAATTCTAGGTGTTAAACTGGAATTTAACAAATACACACTATTAGTCATTACTTGTCACACACAGATGACAGTGAAACTTCAAGTGTTAGGAGCCTGTCACTTTCTTTTCCTGAAAGTAATATTCACCATCCTAAAGATGAATAATTTGGGCAATGGAGAATTGGGTTTCCCAGGTTTTGCAGCATACAGTCGAATGTCCTTGACAAGCCCTTTAGTGTTTAAAGATTCTTCTCCTATATTCTCAGGAAGCCAGTACAAGATATTAGGGGCCAGATTCTCTGGGACATTCAATTTCTACAGGCCACAAAAGAGCAATTTGGGAAGTCCAATTTGGCAGCTGAATGTGGTACTCCAATTCACTGCCCAGCCCTGGTCCTATCTCTTTTCTATATTGTACTAACTGGCAATGGTTTCCAAGGAATCATGTGCCAGCTGGGGACTGCCAGAATGCAACATACACCAGTCACTCCTCACCACCACCACCACCTGCCACATGCCCCCTGCACTGGGGGCTGCAGGGAGGATGACATAGGAACCAATTCTACACCTATTGTGGATTTCCTGTGCCTAGGGAATAAAGGAGTTGAAGAATAGTGACAGCTTCTACCCCTAGTTCTCAGCTTTGCTCTTACTACTGTGTCTTATATGGATCTGTTTGTCTTACATAACCAACTCTACACAAGAGAATTTTAGATTTCCACGGAGACAAGAGGATACAAAACAATACTGACTTTGGGCCAATAGACTCTTAAACAATTATCAGACCATGGTATCATAATGGCACTATGCATTATTATTTGTATTGGAGCAGTACAGAGAGGCCCAGTCCCATTAAGCTAGGCCCTGCACAAAAATATGATAAATATCTTAAAATCGAAGTATAAGATTAGATGTTATAGGTATAGTCTTTCCTATTTATACATTCTAGTGTTTGGTTTTTAGTATTTCAGTGTTAAAGAATCCAAAGTTAAGTCTTCTCAAGAAACTATTTTTGCAGAGTCTAGTTGATTTTAATCCATTTTAAAAAGTGGTTTAGCCTCATTAATGGGTTTCCATTCCTTGCTCTGATCAAAGGGGTTGGCAGGGGGTGTAGCAGGGTCCACCCAGCCAGTTAATGTGCAGAATGCTAGACTGCTGTAGATTGAAGATGTCTAAATATTTTTAATAAAACATACATTGAGGCTCCTTTAGGCTGAGCTTTCATATTCCGCATGAGTTTGATGATTTTACCATCAAACATAGGTTTTGCACATGTAGACAATTGTGCTTGACATTACGGCAAGCATATAGGCTCCAGGATAATATCCATTACTTTATTACCTTTCCTGGATTTATTCTGGTGTAGCAGATGCCTTGCCTCGCTTTTACATAACAGGTTTCAGAAGCTGCCACCAGGAGCCAGCGAAGAACCTGAATGAATTCTGCTAGTTCCATGGAACCTGGGGATAGACAGAGCTATTGGACAAGTCTTAAATTCATACAATTACAGGAGCAGAAAGCCTGGTCACCGAATGGCCCATTACAGAGCAGTGGGTGCTGCAGAACGTGGGATTGCAAGCAACCTGTCAACTGGTGTCCTCAACAATCTTGGAATCACCTCCCAGTTGTTACATTTGTCAGTGGGCTAAATGGTTATCTGTATCCACACAGCACTCTTAACTCAAAGGTTGCTGGCAGGATGGTTGTTTTCCAATGTCCCCCATGCCGCACTCATGCGGACACATCACAGCTAACTTTCTCAGGAATATAAACAGCCTTGCTCAGAGCAGCATTCTTAAAGCAGTTTTGGTACCTTTGGAATCAGCAAGCTGATGCCTGGGTTATGTAGGGGCACTGTCAAGGGTGGAGGCTTGGAACTGGGTGATGTACCGGGAGAGGCAAGCAGAGATATTAAACTTGTGATGGTCAACGACTGATCAAGGAGACTGGGCAGCATTTGTTATCTTCTGGAAAGGATGGGAGCTTGGTTCTGCCCTATAGAATTTGGTTCAGTCATTCGCAATTGGGGCCACAACAGCAGTGGTGCAAAAGGGTACAGAGGCACAGGCAATTCTGACAATTGGGCATTGGCATTCGGAAGCCTACAATATGGTGTGCAACCTTGGGTGGTCAGTCGGCATTAATGTGTTGTGATTCCATTCCAGATGTTGGCAGACCAGCCATGGAGGCGGTGGTGTGGATCTGTGGAAACAGGATTGTTTTTATTATGCACATAGGTGGACATCCTAGTGGCCTTAAGGTTTGGCAACTGGGGTCCAGTGACGGGGAAAGGCTGCATTGTCATGAAGGAGAAGCATGTTATTGAACCAGCTCATGCCACTGCTGTGCGCCGAAGGATCCATCAGCAGTCACGGACATGATGTGGCACACATTAGACAACACTATTTGGGAATGTGTAAAGAAGTTCAATTACTGCCCAGAACAAGAAGGGACTTGATGCAGATGCGTTTTGTCATCTGGCTGAGAGCCACAGAGCGCCACCCGGATAGACAAGGCTCAGATTCTAACTGTTGGGTGGCCAAGTCCATTGGGGTCATAAAAGGCTCAGCAATTTGGGCATCCTGGGACACCAAATTATTCAGGGAATATGGGGTTCCCCTGTAAAGCCTTAGAGACCATTTGTTTTGGCCAATATAAAAGCCGGGGAGGGGGGGTGGGGGGGGAGTTAAAGATGTCTGGGAACCCAACTGGATTGGGGGGGGGAGACAGCCGAGCTAATCGCTGATGCCTCCTTGTGGTAGATGTCCAATGCAAGTGCTCCATAGGGAAGGCATCCAATGAGCAGATAAATAGCCTGGTAAAGGACTTAAAAACAGATGTTCGTTAAAGGCATGAACATGGGTGGTTGGGGACTCCTATGATTGGTATGGCAGGGAACCAACACCTCATTCTTTTAGCCCACCTTAACCCTCCCTATGAGGAGGGTGGATGGTAAGGTCCTGGCAATGGATTTGCTGGCGGGACCTGGGTGGAAAAAGAGGGGGAGCTTGTAGGAGCCCCTGGGTAATTATGGGAAAAAAAACATGGGTTACCTGCACTGTACACTTTTATCTGCCAGGTAGACCTAGACATCTAATAAAGTTATTAAACCCATGTGAAATATCTCCTGTCCTTCTTTTGGTATAACCAGACTCATGTTTGCAATGTTCAAAAAGGCCATCCTTATTTTTGGTTTAATACTAGTAATATTATTCTCATGTCCCACAAGAACACTAAATGATTGATCATGTTAATTGCAAAGACACCTACTTGTGAGACATAGCAGGTTACCCATAACTAAACTCAGCCAGCTAATTACTCATATTGCTAATTGATGTTCATTTTTCCAGTCTTGGTAACTGTACAAATATAAACTAGAGAAGATCCTCCCACAGAGTATGTCCCATGGCCAATTCTAGAAGATCCACAATGCCTCCCTGGAAGTACACACAAACAGAAGCAACCCATTGCGTTTCATTAGAAACATAGGGTAACATGCCAGAAAAGCACTGCAGCGGATTTAAATATTTTCCTTATTATTTCCTCTTATTATGCAGCTTGGGTCGAAAATCTCTACAAAACTTGTGTTTATTTAAGAAAACGTAAACAGCCTTCACAAGTAAACAAACAAGCATTTCACTTGGAAAAGAATCAGATGTAATCAAAGCTAACTTTCATTTAAAAGTGTTTGTAAATATCTTTTGGAATTTCAGAACTTTTTTTAGCTTCTAAAATACAGTCCTGCACTTAGGATGGAAGAATCCTATGCACTGCTACAGACTAGAGACTGAATGGCTAGGCAGCAGTTCTGCAGAAAAGGACCTAGGGGTTACAGTGGATGAGAAGCTAGATATGAGTCAACAGTGTGCTCTTGTTGCCAAGAAGGCTAATGGCATTTTGGGCTGTATAAGTAGGGGCATTGCCAGCAGATCGAGGGTCGTGATCATTCCCCTCTATTCAACATTAGTAAGGCCTCATCTGGAGTACTGAGTCCAGTTTTGGGCCCCACACTACAAGAAGGATGGGGAAAAATTGGAAAGAGTCCAGCGGAGGGCAACAAAAATGATTAGGGGGCTGGAGCACATGACTTATGAGGAGAGGCTGAGGGAACTGGGATTGTTTAGTCTACCGTAAAGAAGAATGAGGGGGGATTTGATAGCTGCTTCCAACTACCTGAAAGGAGGTTCCAAAGAGGATAGATCTAGACTGTTCTCAGTGGTACCAGAAGACAGAACAAGAAGTAATGGTTTCAAGTTGCAGTGCGGGAGGTTTAGGAAAAACTGTTTCACCAGGAGGGTGGTGAAGCACTGGAATGGGTTACCTAGGGAGGTGGTGGAATCTCCTTCCTTAGAGGTTTTTGAGGTCAGGCTTGACAAAGCCCTGGATGGGATGATTTAATTGGGAATTGGTCCTGCTTTGAGCAGGGGGTTGGACTAGATGACCTCCTGAGGTCCCTTCCAACCCTGATATTCTATGATTCTAAGAGCTATTTACTTGCACTGAGAGCAACAACATAACCAATCTATAGACAGTCATTTGTAGGAGTTTGACAAATGCAGCCTGATTTAAAGCTTATTGAACTGACTTAGAAATTCACTCCACTTGACCACAGACATTCTTCCCACTTCCCCATATTCAACAGCCTACAGCAACCCATCCAGTTCTGTCGATGTTCCACAGTCAACCTGTACAGTCTTCACTCATCCACCCCAATGGAATAGATTCAGATACAGTCGAGAGGTATGGGATGGAAAAGCAAGAACATGAAAATCAAAACAATGCCTCTTCCCCCTGAACATATAGGTGTTTTCTTCACCTTCTCATTGTGTCACTGAAAACAAAAGTTTGTTCTACTACATAAAATGTGCAATGCTAATTACTTTCAAAACCAAAACTCTGCTCTTAAAACTATCTGAATTGGAGGGGAAAAAATTATAGGGCCAGATCTCAGTTTCACCAATGAAGATTCAGAATGCCATTTATTTTAGCAGCAGCATTCCATACTAGCAGCAGTGTAATTAAGATCAGACTATGCAAGTTAATGTCTTCACATGCAAATTAGTTTTGGTGCAACACCAACAAAACTAAAAGAAAAAAAAAAAACATTTCATAAAGCAACTGGCTCAGTTTATCCCGATATTTTCTCCTTACTCCAACAACTCCACTTGCAATGCCGCCTGTGCCTATTACTGATGGCTCATCCTCAAAAGGTTTTGTGGGTTAGTTTACTCTGATCAACCATTTTTGTGTCTTTTGCTCTTTATACAACAAAAATAAGAAGAAACCATGCTGGCATAGTTGGGTCCCAAATTGCCACTTTACGCATCTAAGGTAAATACATTCCGCCTGGTCAATAAATATGTTCTGACTGGTTTCTGGAGGCTCTAAAAGATATATCGCAGTGAATGCCATTAGAGGTCTCACAAGGTATTTAAAGAGTTGCTTCCCTATTCCTAGACACTACAACCACCTAAACATTCATGGCCCAAATTCTCAGTGCAAATCAATACACTTTGGTTAACTTAAATGGAGTTACATTGATTTACACCAGCTGAGAATCTGACCCTATATTTTTATGTCCATTGGAACTGTCTCCATTTGCTCATGTATTAAAAGTGAGATTCATCCCAGTGCAGGGGTCAGTACAAGGTCTATCAATAGGATTAGAGTGTTGCTAGGCTTCACTGGAGCAAATTTCATCCCATGCTTAGTGGTCCTTCCCAATCTCCCTTGAGAGGCCTGCCTTGCTGCAGGGAAGCACTGTGAAATAAAAAGGTGTATGGGCATAGCTGGCAGAAAATAGAAGTGTCTAGACTCAGGGAAAGTAGCAGTGGTGAGTAGTGGAAGAGGGGAGTTGAGGAAGAGGAAAATTTAGGACAAGGGAGCATTCCTGAAGAAAAGGATACATGTGTGTTTCAAGATAGTAGGAGTCAGTATTTACTAAGGATCTTTAGGAAGCAGAAAATATGATAAGATGCAGGTTTGATCTTTGAGATGTTTCATTTCTGGTATTTAAAATTTATTCTTTCAATACAGTTCAAAAGAAAAAAAGCTAATAAGGAAAAAAATGACATGAAAACTTTCTCATCTGAGTATTCTTACTACAGCATTAAAATATATTGGACATATACTGAAGCTGTCCAGTAGAGCTTATTAGATCCATTTGTGAGTTTAAAGTTTTATAACAGACATAAAACATAAGTGCTATCTATGCAGTATCACTGAATGAGGCAAGTAATGTCAATGAAAAGAAGTTCAATGGCAGCACTGTGAATATATAAAGGGGAGTGTAAAGAGATATTTTATAGAACTCTTTAATACAGGGATGTCTTCTTGTGAAAATTTCTTTTTATGTCACTAAATGAGTCCTGAGACACTACCTAGAAATGTCTGGGGCTTCACAGCTCTTTCAATCATAGCAATGTGCCATGTTTGCAAAAAATAAAAAAAGTTAGCAATACAATTTAAATATAATCTGCAAAGGGCTTTCTAAACTAGCGAGTCTGTTCACCTCTCCATAAAATGCCAATGAGAGTTATGTGAGAACAGAACCCTAGAAGTAGAATGATCATAGTTCATCAGTTAAATCTTTATTTAATATTGCTGTAGTAGCACAGAGGAGGCAATCAAACTGAAGGCCATTTCACAACACTTAAACCCCCACTATGTCTCAGCCCTGATTTTCCTTTATAACCCTTTTGTCCTCACCTTGTGTTTGACATAACTGTTTCCTCCAGAGTAGAGATGACATGTACAATAAATTTCACATTTGCATCTCTAGCAGTGCTATTACAAGTTATGAGATTGCACTGTGAGCTCAAACTGATTGCTAAATGGTGAAATAGATTAACAATTATTACACAGCAATCACACTATTGACATTATAAACATATTAAGATACACAATCTGATTTCAGGTTAAAAGCCTGCTGCTTATCCCCTGGAGATATCTAGCTGCAAAATTTTAATAGTACAGGTCCAATCCCAGCCTTCGCTAGCAATATTATTAGGGAGCTTGTGGATGGGAGGTTTCCAGCCCGATTTTGCTGTTTCAAGTTCTCATAGACTCATAGACTCATAGACTTTAAGGTCAGAAGGGACCATTATGATCATCTGGTCTGACCCCCTGCATGCTGCAGGCCATAAAACCGTCCCTACCCCTTCCCTGGACTCTGCTGTTGAAGTCTCCAATCCTGTTTTTAGTGACTGCAATCGGCAGAGACCCTCCTGCTAGAGATCCCTGCCCCATGCTGCAGAGGAAGGCGAAAAACCTCCAGAGGCTCAGCCAATCTGCCCTGGAGGAAAATTCCTTCCCGACCCCAAATGTGGCGATCAGTAAGACCCCGAGCATATAGGCAAGAGTCTCCAGCCCGACCCCATTAGCCATTATACTATTTCCCCACCATTGCTTGGCTTTCCTTGACTACTATGTTTTACCATTAAACCATTCCCTCCATAAACTTATCTAACTTTATCTTAAAACCAGACAGGTCCGTCGCCCCCACCGTTTCCCTCGGTAGGCCGTTCCAATATTTCACCCCTCTGACGGTCAGAAACCTTCGTCTAATTTCAAGTCTGAACTTCCCCACGGCCAGTTTGTATCCATTCGTTCTGGTATCCGCGTTAGTACTAAGCTGGAATAATTCTTCTCCCTCCCTTGTATTAATCCCTCTAATATATTTAAAGATAGCAATCATATCCCCTCTCAGCCTTCGCTTTGTCAGACTAAACAACCCAAGCTCCTCTAGTCTCCTTTCGTACGACAGCTTTTCCATTCCTCTGATCATCCTAGTGGCCCTTCTCTGCACCCGTTCCAGTTTGAGTTCATCTTTTTTAAACATGGGAGACCAGAACTGCACACAGTACTCCAAATGAGGTCTCACCAGCGCCTTGTACAACGGAAGCAGGACCTCCTTATCCCTACTAGATATACCTCGCCTAATGCATCCCAAGACAGCATTGGCTTTTTTCACCGCCACGTCACATTGTCGACTCATAGTCATCCTGCGGTCTACAAGAACCCCTAGGTCCTTCTCCTCTTCCGTTACTTCTAACCAATGCGTCCCCATCTTGTAACTAAAATTGTTATTAGTCATCCCCAAATGCATCACCTTACACTTTTCACTATTAAATTTCATCTTATTTCTGATACTCCAATTCACAAGCTCATTCAAGTCTCCCTGCAGGATATCCCTGTCCTCCTCCGAATTTACAACGCCTCTCACCTTCGTATCATCTGCAAATTTTATCAGCCCACTCCTGCAATCGGTTCCGAGGTCAGTTATAAATAGATTAAATAAAATGGGTCCCAAAACCGAACCTTGAGGCACTCCACTAGTAACCTCCCTCCAACCCGACAGTTCACCCTTTAATACAACCCGCTGCATTCTCCCCAGTAACCAATTCCTTATCCACTTCTGGATTTTCATATCGATCCCCATGTTTTTCAGTTTAACCAATAATTCCTCATGGGGTACAGTATCAAACGCTTTACTGAAATCCAGGTATATTAGGTCCACCGCATTTCCCTTATCTAATAAATCCGTTACTTTCTCAAATAAGGAGATCAGATTCGTTTGGCACGATCTGCCCTTCGTAAAACCATGTTGTAATTTATTGCAATTGCCACTACCCTCCAGGTCCTCAACTAGTTTCTCTCTCAGAATTTTCTCTAACACCTTGCACACTACAGATGTTAGACTAACAGGCCTGTAGTTACCCGGATCACTTTTTTTCCCTTTCTTGAAAATAGGAACCACATTAGCTATTCTCCAGTCTAACGGGACCACCCCCGAGTTTACAGATTCATTAAATATTATCGCTAACGGGCCTGCTATTTCCCGTGCCAATTCCTTCAATATTCTCGGATGTAGATCGTCCGGTCCTCCCGACTTAGCCCCATTAAGGCGTTCCAGGTTTGTTTCCACCTCGGATACGGTAATCCCCCATCCCGAATGCCCCTCTATAGTGGTGCTAGTATCCCTAATACCTTCATTGGCCTCATTAAACACCGATGCAAAATATTCATTGAGATATTGCGCCATGCCTAGATTGTCTTTAATCTCCTCTCCGGCAATAGACTTCAGCGGTCCCACTTCTTCTTTCTTTGCTTTCTTCCTATTTATGTGGCTGTAAAACCTCTTACTATTGCTTTTAATTCCCCTCGCTAGGTCCAACTCTACACGGCCTTTGGCCTTTCTCACTCTATCTCTACATTCTCTGACTTCACTTAGGTACATTTCCTTACTGATCCCTCCCCTCTTCCACTCTTTATACGCTTTCTGTTTTTTCCTAATCGCCCCTTTGAGTCGGTCGCTCATCCAGCTCGGTCTAAATCTCTTGCTTAGTAATCTTTTTCCCTTTTTTGGAATACAGGCCTCCGACAGCTCATGCATCTTTAACTTAAAGTAATCCCAGGCTTCTTCTGCTTTTAAATCCATTAATACGTTTGCCCAGTCCACTTCCCTTACCAGTCCCCTTAGTTTGTTAAAATTGGCCTTTTTAAAATTATAAACCCTAGTCTTTGATTTAATTCTGTTACTCCTTCCATGTATTTTAAACCGAATTAGCTCATGATCACTGGAGCCCAAATTGTCCCCTACTACCACTTCCCCAACAAGGTCCTCACTACTTGCCAGAATCAAATCTAAAATGGCCTCCCCCCTCGTCGGTTCAGTTACCACTTGATGGAGGAATTGATCAGCAAGCACTTCTAGGAACATCTGAGCCCTGTTATTGCTACCAGCGTTTGTTCCCCAATCTATATCCGGGAAGTTAAAGTCCCCCATAATTACACAGTTTCTGTTAGTAATTACTTTTCTAAACACATTAAATAGTTCCTTATCCATATCCTGGGTCGATCCCGGCGGTCTATAGCACACTCCAAGCACTAT
Organism: Chrysemys picta bellii; assembly: GCF_011386835.1. Lineage (NCBI taxonomy): Eukaryota > Metazoa > Chordata > Testudines > Emydidae > Chrysemys > Chrysemys picta. The sequence continues at coordinate 194,751,258 of NC_088792.1, forward strand.
CCCCGGAGAGGCTCTAGTAGTCCTATTACCCAGTGTGAGTATTGCCCAGACAGACTCTGTGTTATCTAATCCATCCACTATTATTTCTTTACAGTTTATTTCACTATTGACATACAAGGCCACCCCCCCACCTTTACCTTTGTTCCGGTCTTTCCTAAACAGCGCATACCCCTCCATACCTGTGTTCCAGTCTTGACTGCCATTCCACCACGTTTCCGTTATTCCTACGATATCCGGTTTCAGTTCCTGGACCAAGAGCTCCAATTCCTCCATTTTATTACCTAGGCTTCTGGCATTGGTGTATAAACACCCTAATGTATGTCGTTTAGCCCGTCTCCCATTAGCAGCACTATATGTTGCGGGCCTCCTTGTGTCCGTCCCCCCTGTCCTTCCTATGTCCAATCTCATCTCCCCGGCTATGTCTCCTCTCCTTTTACTCACCTTTTCCATACTGGAATCTGGCGTGGAGATTAACTGTGCATCTCCCAACCGTCTCCCCAAACTTCCTAGTTTAAAGCTCTTTTGATTAGATAAGCCAGCCTCCCCCTGCGAACTCCCTCTCAAACTCCCCTGTTAGCCGCCCTGTTTGCTGCCGCTGCTCGCAGCTGTACCGCTGCCTGGCTGGGCGGCCGCTTTTATGGGCCCCTTGATCAGCCAAGCCCCGCCCCCTACTCAGGGCTCGGCGTCCTTCCCAGCACCCAGCCCCTGCCGGCCCCTACAAACAAACACACGAGAACACACAAGAACAACAAGGACAGACGCAAATACAGGTACCTTCTCCTCCAATGAGAACTCCCTCTCAAACTCCCCTGTTGGCCACCCTGTTTGCTGCCGCTGCTCGCAGCTGTACCGCTGCCTGGCTGGGCGGCCGCTTTTATGGGCCCCTTGATCAGCCAAGCCCCGCCCCCTACTCAGGGCTCAGCGTCCTTCCCAGCACCCAGCCCCTGCCGGCCCCTACAAACAAACACACGAGAACACACAAGAACAACAAGGACAGACGCAAATACAGGTACCTTCTCCTCCAATGAGAACTCCCTCTCAAACTCCCCTGTTGGCCGCCCTGTTTGCTGCCGCTGCTTGCAGCTGTACCGCTGCCTGGCTGGGCGGCCGCTTTTATGGGCCCCTTGATCAGCCAAGCCCCGCCCCCTACTCAGGGCTCGGCGTCCTTCCCAGCACCCAGCCCCTGCCGGCCCCTACAAACAAACACACGAGAACACACAAGAACAACAAGGACAGATGCAAATACAGGTACCTTCTCCTCCAATGAGAACTCCCTCTCAAACTCCCCTGTTGGCCGCCCTGTTTGCTGCCGCTGCTCGCAGCTGTACCGCTGCCTGGCTGGGCGGCCGCTTTTATGGGCCCCTTGATCAGCCAAGCCCCGCCCCCTACTCAGGGCTCGGCGTCCTTCCCAGCACCCAGCCCCTGCCGGCCCCTACAAACAAACACACGAGAACACACAAGAACAACAAGGACAGACGCAAATACAGGTACCTTCTCCTCTAATGAGAACTCCCTCTCAAACTCCCCTGTTGGCCGCCCTGTTTGCTGCCGCTGCTCGCAGCTGTACCGCTGCCTGGCTGGGCGGCCGCTTTTATGGGCCCCTTGATCAGCCAAGCCCCGCCCCCTACTCAGGGCTCGGCGTCCTTCCCAGCACCCAGCCCCTGCCGGCCCCTACAAACAAACACACGAGAACACACAAGAACAACAAGGACAGACGCAAATACAGGTACCTTCTCCTCCAATGAGAACTCCCTCTCAAACTCCCCTGTTGGCCGCCCTGTTTGCTGCCGCTGCTCGCAGCTGTACAGCTGCCTGGCTGGGCGGCCGCTTTTATGGGCCCCTTGATCAGCCAAGCCCCGCCCCCTACTCAGGGCTCGGCGTCCTTCCCAGCACCCAGCCCCTGCCGGCCCCTACAAACAAACACACGAGAACACACAAGAACAACAAGGACAGACGCAAATACAGGTACCTTCTCCTCCAATGAGAACTCCCTCTCAAACTCCCCTGTTGGCCGCCCTGTTTGCTGCCGCTGCTCGCAGCTGTACCGCTGCCTGGCTGGGCGGCCGCTTTTATGGGCCCCTTGATCAGCCAAGCCCCGCCCCCTACTCAGGGCTCGGCATCCTTCCCAGCACCCAGCCCCTGCCGGCCCCTACAAACAAACACACGAGAACACACAAGAACAACAAGGACAGACGCAAATACAGGTACCTTCTCCTCCAATGAGAACTCCCTCTCAAACTCCCCTGTTGGCCGCCCTGTTTGCTGCCGCTGCTCGCAGCTGTACCGCTGCCTGGCTGGGCGGCCGCTTTTATGGGCCCCTTGATCAGCCAAGCCCCGCCCCCTACTCAGGGCTCAGCGTCCTTCCCAGCACCCAGCCCCTGCCGGCCCCTACAAACAAACACACGAGAACACACAAGAACAACAAGGACAGACGCAAATACAGGTACCTTCTCCTCCAATGAGAACTCCCTCTCAAACTCCCCTGTTGGCCGCCCTGTTTGCTGCCGCTGCTCGCAGCTGTACCGCTGCCTGGCTGGGCGGCCGCTTTTATGGGCCCCTTGATCAGCCAAGCCCCGCCCCCTACTCAGGGCTCGGCGTCCTTCCCAGCACCCAGCCCCTGCCGGCCCCTACAAACAAACACACGAGAACACACAAGAACAACAAGGACAGACGCAAATACAGGTACCTTCTCCTCCAATGAGAACTCCCTCTCAAACTCCCCTGTTGGCCGCCCTGTTTGCTGCCTCTGCTCGCAGCTGTACCGCTGCCTGGCTGGGCGGCCGCTTTTATGGGCCCCTTGATCAGCCAAGCCCCGACCCCTACTCAGGGCTCGGCGTCCTTCCCAGCACCCAGCCCCTGCCGGCCCCTACAAACAAACACACGAGAACACACAAGAACAACAAGGACAGACGCAAATACAGGTACCTTCTCCTCCAATGAGAACTCCCTCTCAAACTCCCCTGTTGGCCGCCCTGTTTGCTGCCGCTGCTCGCAGTTGAAATAGCCTGGACACAATTTAGATAAGTTTCTTAACTTGTGTGTGTTTATCACCAGAATTCACCCAACACTAGTTTTCACGGGTTACAAGAAGAGTGGAAATCGTCAGGAATCCAGGAAGAAGGCAGAAAAGGTGGGATAGAACATCAGATTGTGCTGCAGCACAATAGCAACACAACCCATGGGAAGACAGAGTTGCCCATTATGCTATTGTACTGTAAACTAGACTTCTCTATAGAATAAAAGAAGTCTGGTTAAAAGCAAGAAGGAACCAGCATATCATCTGGTCTGATTTCCTGTATATCACAGGCCACCACCACCACCCAGCACCTGCATACTAAACCCAACAACCGAAATTAGACCAAAGTAAAACAGCCCACTGGAAACTAAACTGTTATGTGCCAACAGCAGAAAATAGGAGGGACCAAGTTGCACCAGTACTTGAGGGACTTTAAATGGCAGCGAAATGATTAAATGAGATATACCTAGATAATCTTGGCAAGTGACCCACACACTGCAGAGGAAGATGATCCCCCTCCACCCCACAAGGTCATTGCCAATATGACCTGGGGGGAAATTCCTTCCTGATCTTGAATATCGTGATCAGTTATACCCTGAGCATGTGAGCAAGAATCAGCCAGGCAAGCACCTGAAATCTCTGAATGTGGCCCCCAAAACAGAAAACTAGTACTTAGTTCACATCCTAAGCCCCCTATACTACTCCTTCCTTCGCTCACTTCACCCTTCCCCACTGTTCTCATCTATCCTGACTATCTCCTGTCTTCTTTGCAGGCCCTTTCCCCACAGCAAGTATTGCCTCATCCCTGGTCTTATTAAACTGATCAAGAAGCTTGTGTTATGTAGTCCTGTCTTTCTGGGCCCATGGTCACATGACACCTGGGTACATGTCCTATCAATCTCTCCAGACAACATTCCACTGAATACTCTTGCTCAGCCTGGAACGGAATTGGGCTATGCCTGGGCTGTAGTCTCCCTTACAGGGCCCACAAGCCTGTTACAAATAACGTGCTTGCAAGAATGACATGACAGTTTGTGTCATCTTTCCTCAAGTGAGGGCCAGATTCTTGTATCCACTCTGGAGGTGCAAAAGGGTCAGAACATAGCGGTACCTGACCAGCTGAAAATCCTTCCCTCCATGTGTGGAACTTCTCATCAGGTGTAAAATTGGTGTAACTGGCTCCTACACTGTGCCCTTTTGGTCCCAGCAGAGGGCATGCCAAAGGTGACACAGGCAGAGAACTGAGACAGTAGCAAGCTAGCCTAGGTTAGAGCACCCACTACCTGGTCTAGTCAGAGCTGTGACTGAGCCAAGCAAAGGATCATGGAGGCATAACTTGCTCCCTACTGTGTCTTGCACCCCTCCCCCAGGAGTTGTGTCAAACAGATCTCAGCTGCAGCAGAAAATCTGGCCTTGGATGATGACTCTTACTCACTAAAGGTCTAGTCGAACAGAGTTCCGAACACATGGGCCCAGATTCTCTTCTGCAATCCAGCCTCCTTTTGCCAGTCTGGAAGTGCAAATAGCTGCAAATCGCAGCTGTCAGTTCTCCTCAGCCAGCTTCCTCACCACCCTGTCCCACTTCAGCTCTTGGTGTTGGGGGCATGTTGCAGCATGAAGGGAGCAGGGCAGGTCTGGAGGAGTGGATGTGGCTTGAGTGCTGTTGCATTCTAATTATGCACAGCTGGCATACTTGAGGTTATAGTAAGACAATGTGCTTTAAAGCAGCACTAAGAGACAGAGACAGAATCAGGAAATTGCAACCAATTCCTTTGTTTTTCCACCCTCCACCTGAGCACAATGGACAATTAGCACAGCTGAATATCTCACCCCATTCATCTTTCATATGAAAGAGTAGCCATGTGCTTATTACAGAGAATATAAACAGATTGGTATACCAAGTGTAGTATAGACATTTCTTCAATAATAGTGTGTACAGTTCATGCATAATAAAGTTACTGAAAATCATCCACTGAATCCCACCTATCGCTGCAGGAGGTAGACTTTGATGAATAAGTCTCATTAAGATGATATTTCCTACCTAATACAGTAGCTTAAATAATTACAGCTTTTATAGCTGTCTATGAAGATAACACTACGAGTGCAGATTTAAACACGTAATTCCTTGATTTATGAACAATTGCTTGAGCTGGAAACCAAGCAGAACACAGCCCAACATTCTTCAGTCTGCATTTTGTTATGCTCACTGCATTTGTCATTGCTGCATAACATGTTTAAAAAAAGAGTCTAGGAAAAACAGCACATTTCTGGAAAGGCACTGCAGTCAGAGAGTTTTTTGTGAAAGTGTTGACTGCCATTGAGTGCAGCCATCATCAGCCTAAAAAGAGGAAGCTTAATGGAGGAGGCATTTATATGTAGCTACTATGTTTCTGAGCTTTTGTGGCCTCCCATGTTTCCCTGAACTGTCCAATTATCTTCCACACCTCTGCTTGGTTCAGATGCACAATGTTAATCACTGTGCATCATATGCATTCTCAGACTGCTTCAACTACTCTTCAAGAATCAGCATACTCGCTTTAAAAAAAAAAACCCAGGGAGAGATGCAGCGGGAAAGCAAATCCCCCTGTAATATACCTTATACAGTTTTGGTCATATTGAATATGATAACGAGAACCAACCTTACATATGTTCCTGTAGCAAAGTGATGACTCACCAGTGTGGCGCTTCCTGCCTGTTATCCTGGGAATTAGCTCTTGTTCAGCCCAGAGCACCCTCTGCTGGCTGGTGTCTCGCCTGCCTCAGGCCCCATGTCCCTCCTGGACCCCAGTGCCCTTTTCCTCAGGGTTCTGCCCCAGCAGTACCCCCACACTCCCAGGGGAACCCCCAACTCTCTAAACACACCTTGCCTCAGTGGCTACTGCCAGTCATCATCTAGCCCCCGCTCACTGGGGCAAACTGCAGTGTGTAAAAGGCCACTCATCATTGGCAAGGGGGTCGACCAGCTGCCTCTGCCTAAACCCAGGCTGCAGCCTCTGCAACCCCAGTACCTGTTTTGGCCTTTAACCAGCCCACAGCATGGGGAGTTGTCAGGCCGGAGGTCCCCAGCTCCTCTTGCCTTTCCTCCAGCCCTGCTCCGTTCCCTGTACCCTTAGCTCCCAGGCAGCCAGGTCCTTCTATCTCCAGAGCAAGAGAGAGACTGCCCCAGCTCCTGGCTCACAGCCCTTTTATAAGGGCCAGCTGTGGCTGCTTCCCCCAGCAGCCTAGTCTTTTTTCAGGAGCAGGGCAACTGCCCTTCTTCTCTGGGGGGTCCAGCACCATGGGTTCCTTGGGGTAGTGGGCAAGCAACAGGCCCGGCAGCTCCTCCGGGTAGCGAGTGCAGGACAAATCCTGGCAGGCACCTTGGGCCATGGGGGTTTCCCAGTCGCGGGCTAGGCTGGAGGCGTCTGGCTTCCCCGGCGGCTGGCCCTCTAGTAAGCTCTGAGGGCAAGCCTTTATACTTCCGGGTCACCGCCGGACCCTCTGAGGGGCGGGCTCAGAGCTCCCTAGCTCCACCCACCCTGGTCCCCGTATAGGCTCAACCCTGTTCGGGGTGGCGGGGAGCCACACCACCTCACTACACCCCCCTTCCCTCAAGTCTGGCTCCCGCTTGTTGGGGCCAGGCTCTTCCATCCCTCCTATGTGGGACAGGAAGTCTGCATTTGCATTGTCCTTACCAGCCCTATGCTGGATGGTGAAAGCGTAGGGCTCTAAGGCCAGATACCATCACAGTAATCGATTGTTATTTTTCATTTACCATTGGAGGGGGACATGGTCCATGACTAGTGTAAATGGAGCCCGGAGGTGGTAGTACCATAGGGCGTCACAGGCTCACTTCACAGCGAGTGCTTCCTTCTCAATTACGGCGTAGTTCTTCTCGCAGGGAAATAATTTCTGGCTGAGGTATAGGACCAGGTGGTCATCTCCATCAACTTCTTGGGACAGGATGGCCCTGAGCCCCACCTCCGAGGCATCCATGTGGAGGATAAACTCATGGTCAAAGTCCGGGCTGTATAGGGAACAGCTCCTGGCAGAGACACGTCTGGAGTGTCCAGAAGGCATCTTCACAGTCTTGGGACCACAGCACCCGCCGGGGACTGTCCTTCATCAAAAGTCCTGTTAAGGAGGCTGCAATGGAAGCAAACCGGGGGATGAACTGCCAATAGTATCCGGCAAGCCCCAGGAACTGTCATACTTGGCGTTTCGTGGTGGGTGGCGGACAGGCTTCCAGGGTTTGAACTTTCCCCACGAGGGGTTTCACTCATCCTCCCCCTATGGTGAACCCAAGGTATGTGGCCTCCTGCCATCTGGTGCGACAATTTTTTGGGTTGGTTGTCAGTCCAGCCTGTCACAGGGATCTCAAGACCGCCGCTGCGCGTTCCAGGTGGTCCTCCCAGTGGCGGCTATATATCATGACATCATCCAAATAGGCCGCCGCATAGTCTTGATGGGGCTACAAAAGGCGATCCATTAGTCGCTGGAATGTCGCCAAAAGGCATCCGTGTAAACTGGTAGAGTCCCATTGAAGTGGCAAACATCGTCTTTTCCTTAGAGGTGTAGTCGAGCGGGATCTGCCAATACCCTTTACTGAGGTCGAGGATGATAATGAACCGGGCCTCCCCTAGGTGGCCAAGCAGTTCATCTATGCAGGGCATAGGATAAACATTGAACCGTGAGATGGCATTAATCCGCCGGAAGTCTATACAAAAGCGCTGGGTTCCGTCGGGCTTGGACACCAAGACCACCGGACTGCGCCACTTGCTCTGCGACGGCTCGATGACTCCTAAGGCTAGCATGGCCTATACTTCTTCCTCCACCACCTGTCGCATTCAGTATGGCAGCGGCCTGGTCGTCTCCCAGATTACCTTCCCTGGCTCAGTCTGGATGGAGTGATGGACCAGGGTCGTATAACCGGGTAGGGCCGTAGAGGTTTTCTGGAAAGCCTGCAGGAGACATTGGGCCTGCTTGTGCTGTTCCTCTGTGAGGGTGTCACTGAGCAGGGGGAGCAGCAGGTCAGGGGCACGCGGGGACCCAACTCTGGCTCTGGTGGGTAAGGGTTAATCAGCAGGCCCTCCCGCTCCTGCCACGGTTTCAGCAAATTCACTTGGTATCATTGGGTCTTCTTGCGCTGGTCAGGCTGGTGGATCTCGTATGTGACGGGCCCCACCTTCCGAGCCACCTCATAGAGTCCCTGCCAACGGGCCAGTAGCTTCGACTTGCTCGATGGCAGGAGGAGAAGGACCTGATCCCCTGGTTCAAAGGCATGCACCTGCGCTTCCTGGTTATAAGTTGGTTCCTGTGTGGCCTTTAAGTTTTCGCGAGCCAGGGCTCCAGCCTGACTGAGGTACTCTTATATCTGGAGGACATACTTCAGGAGGCCCTGGGTTGGAGAGGGGGACTGCTCCCATGTTTCCCGCACTAAGTCCAACAGGCCCTGTGGACAGCGTCCGTATAGCAGCTCAAACAGGGAGAACTTTGTCGACGACTGGGGTAACTCGTGGATGGCTAGCAGCAAGGGAGGGAGCAGCTGGTCCCACCAGCATAGCTCCTCTGCGGGGAACTTCCACAACATCTCCTTTAGGATCTAATTGAATCATTCCACCAGCCCGTCCATCTGCGGGTGGTAGACGGAGGTGCATAATTGTTTAACCCCTAGAGCTCGCATACCTGCTGCAACAACCAGGAGGTGAAATTGGTGCCTTGGTCCGTTAATATTTCCTGGGGCAGGCCCACTCGAGCAAAGACTTCACCAGTTCATGACTTCACCAACCCCCAGCAATGATCCGGGTGGTGGTGCTCCGCAATGGGATGGCCTCCGGGAAATGGGCGGCATAGTCAATGATGACCAAGACATACTGGAACCCTGAAGCACTTTTCGGGAGCAGGCCCACCAGGTCCATGGCCACTCGTACAAACGGCATCTCTACTACGGGCATGGGAACTAGAGGGGCCCTGGGTACTCACGTGGGAGCAGCTAACTGAACACCGGGCCAGAAGAACAGCGTCAAAATCTGGGCAAGGGTCTTTTCATGGCCCAGATGCCCGGCAGCAGGGATGTCATGTGTGAGCTTCATCATGGCTTGTCGGTGACACCGCGGTACCAGCATCTGCGTTCGTGGTTCCTTCGTGCCGCAGTTGTGATCGATCCGGTAAAGACGGTCCTGGCGTAGCTTGAAGTGGGGCCACTGGGTTGCGCGCTGGGGGTTGACCATGGTTCCATTGACCGCCGCTAGCTGTTCATAGGCCCAGCTAAGGGTAGGGTCTGCTCTTTGGTCTCGGCAAAAATCGGTATGGAGTTGGGGGTTCGACATAAGGCCCTGTCAGGGGGCTGTTTCCTTGGTCTCTCCCTCGGGTTCCGGGGTCCCGTCCTCCTCCTCCAGTAGGGCCTCAGGACACTCTCCTTCCAGCGCCGGGGTCGAGTGGAGGATCCTCGAATCTGGGCCAGTCCCACCCCAGGATCACCAGGTATGCTAGTCGAGGGGCCAGGCTGACAACGATTCATCGGGTGACCCCGGCAACTGTTAATGGGATCCAGTCACTGGGGTAGGGCCACACATCGCTGTGGAAACAACAAGGAGTCTGGTGGCACCTTAAAGACTAACAGATTTATTTGGGCATAAGCTTTCGTGAGTAAAAACCTCACTTCTTCAGATGCATAGAGTGTAATGCATCGCTGTGGATGCATTACAGGCGAATTGTTCCCAAGTGGGGTTCAGCCTGGGGTCCCAAAGCCTGGTGAATCAGTGTCTGGCCGCAGCCGGAGTCTATCAGCGCCTGGGTGGGATGGTCCCCGACAACTACCAGAACCGTGATCTTGGGAGCCTGTGGTAGCCAGGCCCTGGTTTCCCCTGCACAGACATGGCCGAAGCTGCAGTCCATTTCCGTGCAGTCCCGCTGCAAATGTCCATATTTCCCACATAGAAAGCAGGGCCCGAGTTCAGGGCGACCGCCCTGTGTAGGGGTCCCCATTGGGCCCCTGGGGGGACTCCAATTGATCCTTGGAACACTTGGCACAGGGGCCACAGAGCCTTATCAAGGGATGAGTTCAGGGCGTCTGACCCGAAGCCCCAAGCGAGCCTCTTGCCCACGGGGAAGGCTCCGCGGCTCGGTTGGGTGCCCCCTTTCCTTCCGGTGTTGGGGCATTCTGGCCTGGGGGGTTGGGCTTGGATAGCAGGTCCCACCGGCGTTCCGGCCGCAAGAAAGGATTCCATCAGCGTGACTGCGGCTTACCATTGGCCGATGGCGGAGCACCCAGGCCCGTCCTCGGGCCGGGAGGATGTGCATGAACTGTTCTAGAATGACTTGTTCCGTGACCTTCTTCACCGTCCTCCTCTCCAGCTGTAGCTATCGCTTGCACGTTTCCTTCAGGGCTTGGGCCACCAGCAGGGGTCGGGTGCCTGTGGGGTACGTCTGGCTTTGGAACCGCTGCCGAAAAGTGTCTGCGCTGACATCCAAGGCATCCAGGATCACTGCCTTTACCCAGCTATAATCCCTTGCCTCTTCTGCAGCCAGTCCCCGGTATGCCGTTTAGGCAGTCCCTGTCAAGTATGGGGCCAAAAGAGTGGCCCATTGGTCATGGGCCCACATGGCGACCAGCGCCACCCATTCAAACATTACCAAGAATGCCTCGGGGTCATCGTCAGGTCCCATCTTCATTAGCTGCACCGGCGCGGTGGTGCGCAGTGACCCGGCCATATCTCCTGGCTGTGGCTCCACGGGGCGGGCAACGCCGTCACCGGTTGCTGCAGCTGGGCTCCTAGCTGCTGAATGAGCTGCTGCTGCTGCTGGAGCTGAGCCGTATGCTGCTGCTGCTGGGTGGCCTGCTGCCACTCCTGGTTCTCCGTCAGGAGCTTAATCAGTTGATCCGTCTCCATGGCTCTTTCGGGGTGGCTCTCCCCCTCAGACCCCTTCTCACAGGGGCCAAGGGATCGTGCCCACATTCTCCACCACGTGTAGAGGGGCTGGCCGGGGCTCGACCCTCTCTGGGGTGGCGGGGAGCCACACCGGCTCACTACACACAGCTGAGGTTTGGGGAATTAGTCCAGCCATGGGAATCTTTCCTGCTGGCCCTTGCAAAGGCAGAAACAAGTACAGTTATGCCAGGGCCCTAGGTCAGGGCGGGGCAATAATGAGTCAGGAGCTCAGGCCCTCAGGTAGGGGCTGAGCAATAACAGTAGGCACAAGCCTCCAAAGGCCTGGGAGAGGGGGAGACTGCCACCCACGAGTTGGGTGGCAGGGGGGACACAGGCCCTCCCACTCCACTGCGTCCCAGCCCGGGGCCCTAGCAATGGTAGAAGACCAGCTGCTGTGTCAGTGGGGATCCCGGCCGCAACGTACTGACATGGACTCTGGCAGTGCTGCAACCAGACTAGGGTTGGCTGCCCCCGGGCTACTTCCAGACTCCCCCTCTTGTGGTACCTGAGTCATGGTGGTGTCCTCCAGGGGGGTCCAGCACCATGGGTTCCTCGGGATAGTGGGCTAGCGGCAGGTCTGGCAACTCTTCTGGGTAGCAGGCGCAGGGCAAGTCGGGCCAGTCCTGGCGGGTACCTTGGGCCACGGGGGTTTCCTAGTCGCGGGCAAGGCTGGAGGCATCTGGCCTCCCCGGCGGCTGGCCCTCTAGTAAGCTCTGAGGGCAAGCCTTTATACTTCTGGGTCGCCGCCTGACCCTCTGAGGGGCGGGCTCAGAGCTCCCTAGCTCTGCCCACCCCGACCTCTGTATGGGCTCGACCCTGTCCGGGGCGGCGGGGAGCCACACCGCTTCACTACAGGACTATGTAACAATTACAACAGTAGGGGGGAAATTAGCATGGGGAAATTAGTTTTTAGTTCTTGTAGTGACCCATCCACTTCCAGTCTTTATTCAGGCCTAATTTGATGGTGTCCAAAGACTGGGAGTGGATGGGTCACTACAAGAACTAAAAACTAATTTCCCCATGCTAATTTTCCCTCTACTGTTACTCACACCTTCTTGTCAACGGTTTGAAATGGGCCACTCTGATTACCACTACAAAAGTGATTTTTCCTCCTGCTGATACTATCCCACTTTAATTGAATTGTCTCATTAGAATTGGTAAGGCAACTCCTATCTTTTCATGTACTATGTATATATATCTTCCTACTGTATTTTCCACTCCATGCATCTGATGAAGTGGGTCTTAACCCACGAAAGCTTATGCCCAAATAAATGTGTTAGTTTCTAAGGTGCCACAAGTACTCCTTGTTGTTTTTACTTGTAGTCAGTTTCTTTAATCTATTAAGCTTAATTTGCATGTTTGCTCAGTAATCTAATTTGATCTGTTTGCTATCCCTTATAATCACTTAAATTCAATCCTTTGTAGTTAACTTTGTTTTCTCTAAACCAGTTTGTGTAATTCATAACTGGGGGACAAAAAGCTGTGCATATCTTCCACCACATTGAGGGAGGGGGAGATTTTCATGAGCTTATGCTATACAGTTCTCTGTGCAGCGCAAGACAATACAATTTTGGGTTTGCACCAAGAGGGGGTGTGCATTTGAGCACTGGGCAATTCCTGAACTGAGTCTTCCCGGGGAGAGCTGATCTCAGGGTCTGTGTCTTTCTGCAGCTTCGTGTCTCCCTACCTGTGTGTGTTGGAGGAGGCTTGAGGGTCTGGTTCAGCAGGCCGATGTAAGGGAACCCAGACTGGTGGAACCAGTGAGCTCAGTGGTACCCTGCTACATCAGGTGGCACCCCGGAGGTGGGGTAATCTATCACAGAGATCCAATCCTGCTCCCATTGAAGCTAGTGGCAAAGCTCCCAACAAGTTTAATGGGATCATGGTCAAACCGTTGTTGACCAAAGTCAATGACCACCATTCACCCACCATTCAAAAATATCCAGCTTAGGTAACTTTCCCTTAAAGGCTAGGCCTCCAATACTGTCCTTAGAAATACATGCCCAGTGCCCAGGAATTACAGTGGGAAAGGCATAGGCGAGTCCGATTACAAGACATTAGAAACTCATCTACTTTACATTGCTATAAAAGCCAATCTTTCAAGGTATCTGCAACAAGAATTGATGTCAACAGGAGTTGCAGATAGTCAGTAACTGATAGGATTTGGCCTTGAGACACAAGGAGCAATCTTCTCAAGGCAAGTCACATCAAATTCCTCTGGATTGGCCTGATTCACAACTACACTAATCCAGTTTTATTCTATAGAGTAAAAATAAAGTAAGCGTCATGAATCGTGCCCAACAAGCTGATATCTACTTCTATTGTTGTCTTCCAAGACTATATATGGAAACCCTACCATTATAGAAACATTGTCAATAGCCTCTTCCTGAGGTCTGGTCACCTTTCATTCATACTAAAATATAATCAGTATTCAGCAGCACAATGACAGACTCAGTATGTTCTGTATGTTCTGCAGTTAACCTTCTGGCCCAGATTTGTTTGTAAAAATAGCTCTGACTAAGTCTAATCAGAAGCATTTGTGAACTAGTGTTAATTATGTTTGTCATAATTAACTCACCTGATGTGTGCTTCTAAACTGGAAATAAATGAGAAATAGCAAAAGATGGCTGAGAACAATGAAGAGGAAATAAACTATTTTGAAATGTAATCATTTGTGATAAATTAGTCTAATACAACAGAATCACTTAGGTTCTCATTATCATTGTAATGTTCCTACTTGCCATTTTTCATTATTGGTCTTGTCAGAATTATTTATCAATATCAACTGAATAACGTTAATCTTATGATAATGAACTGGGATTTTAATGATTAACATCAATTTTTATAGTTCCTAGATGTGTGGTTACATATCTGACACAGGTTACTATAATCCAAAGATTGTGGTTTATTAATATGAAAGACTAAGCAGAAATACAACTTACATATTTGGATATAGTCACATTTATATTAGAGATGGGCATGGACTGTGATGTTAGGGTTTAGATTAGGATCCGATCCAAATGTCCCCAATATCCACAAGGTGGGGGATTCAGTGTTGTGATTTGGCCTATTATAAAATCTTTAACTAACTTCTCTCTAGCTCAGTAGAAATCAGATCCTATATTCTGATTTGGGCTTATCACACTTTGTACATCAGCACAGATAAAAAACATATGTCAGGAAATGCAAGTGTTAAGTTTTTAACAGGAACATTAACTTGGCCACACTACACATTTTTTGTAGTTTCTATTTCTTTGCTCTTCCTGCTCTCAGCCTCGATCCTGCAGTGACCTTTGGGTGAGCAGACCCCTACACCACATGGAGCTCCATAACTTCAGTGAGGGTCTGCCTGCGAAGCACATTGCAAGATCAAGACCTTGCTTTGTAAAATGCCTCACAAAATATTCAGGGTATGTAATTAGACTAAATTAAATTTGCTGTTGGAACCCTGAATTTTCTATTTCTTGACTTTTTTTGTGATTTTGAACTGTGAAACTAACTTTCCACTAAAATAGGAAGGTGAAATTGCATAGATATTAGTTTGTGTGGTCAAATATACCTGGTTTGTCTTTCCAAGTATAAGCTTTTTGTGGTAGAAATTGTTTTATATCATTGTGTCCTGTAAAGCTGCCATTAATAAACCAATGATAAAAAAAAGGTCATCTCTAATTGTGGTCGTCTTTCTTTTCTGTTCTAAGTAAAATGGCTTCTCCCCCCAGATAATATGATGTTGCAGATGAACAACAGGAAGTAGAATAATTCAAAGATATACATTTGCCTAAAAACTGTCATGGATGGAGCACTTAGACACCTGCTCATTTTAGTGAATACCAAGTCAAAGTGATTGAACCTCATCCATCAGATAATTAAATCTATTTATTGTTTCTTGAAAGGCTTTCATCTACAGTCAGTTAAGCATACCTTCCACAATATAAGGCATGTTAACACTAGATCACAAACTGTGACTATGAAGTATATACTATGCATCCATTTACAAAGTGAAATGTCTATAATGCATTTATATTACAAATATTACCTAGAATTATTCTCAATGAGACTTTTTACTGCAGATGTAATAAATGAACTAGAAAATAAATTTATGGATAACCTACTTAGTTCCAAATTGTAAGATATTTTAGATCAAGCACTAAAGGAAGCCCATTGCAAATACTACTGACTCCTCGGAGGCAAAAAATGTAGTTTATGAAGGGTAAAATAAGAGTGCAGCTCAAGTGCTTTTACTACTTTAATGAAATGCAAAATAGGTCATGAGTTGGAGTCGAGTCCAGGAGCAAGAGTCTTCTTGGTGTAAAAGGTTTTTAGAATTCGTAAGGAGTTTGTACACCATTTATAAAAATAGGGCGTAACGTAAGTCTATATTAAACCTATTATTTTTTCCATTTGTTATAGTCAAATGTTAATACTTGTTTAAAAATCTAGAGTCATTCAGATTGGCCAGACCAGGATAAGCTTTTATTATTAAGTCAGAATTCCCAGTTTCTTCTTTGACTGAAGGCAATGTTAATAGTTTTTAACTTAGCTGGAAGGCAATCAATTACTGTGATTTCCCCCTACTGAGTACGTAAGCAGAATTCCCTGGGCAGGTTTAATGGAGTCCTCTGACCTCATGCCTGAGTTCGTATTCCATATATAGGCAAATACTATAGTAGGACTGCCTAGCTCCACTAATATGGATGTCTAGAAACATGAACCATGGCTTTATTACCATGAGTATCAAGTCAAGTGTTAGAGCTGGGAAAGTTGCCTCACTCAGGAAGTTTTGTATTTGTTTTCTCTAGATCATTTGCCAGCCTTGAATTGTTGTCACATTTTCATAAACTGAACCATGAATGTGAAGTAATGATTGTTAAATTTTAATTGGAAGATAAATAAGTATTATTGGCCAGACTGCGAAACTTGGATGCACACACATTGTCCTCACCTCCCTACTCAATGGGTTCATAATATTTTGCTTTCTTTAATTATAATGTTCCGGAATGGCAATACACACTCAATACATTGCTATGTTCCTGCAACACTAACTTCACATGGAGAGTTTATATGCCTTGCTGGGGCTTTACAAAATGTTTAACTATTTGGGGAAAAAACAAAGAGAATGGTTTAAGAACGTTGTCATCACATACAAATAATTTAGTGGTCTTCTACTATTCCTATGCGGCAAAAGAAATCATTAGTAGTTTGGCTAGAAGGTCTCCAGCCTTAAATCTTGTTCCATTTACTCTTAAGTTATTACATTATGATAAATGCTATAGTGGTAAACAAGATTTGTTTTGTAGTCTGAAATTTGTGGCTGAGTCTTTGCCGAATATACTAGTTAACACCATGATTTAAACTGTGAAGTCACTGAATAAGCTAATGGTGCATTTCCCACTCAAAAATGGGAAAATACAGATTAGGAAAACGTATTCTGGGGGGAGAGAATTTGTGTGGGGGCCAAGGTTCCTGGATTCCATTTCCAGTTCTATCACTGACTCAGAGTGTTCTGAGCCTTACTTAATGTAGAGAAAGCACAGTGAGACACTTGGCTGTAAGTGCAGAGACATTTCCCCCCCATTGATCAGGATTTTTTGTCATTTTGGCACATTGCTTTGTTCTGGTTCACTTCAATTTAATGAGAGCTGCATGCAATTGCCAAAAAGCCATTTTTCTGTCAAAGTTTAGACAAGTATTAGCTTTTATATTGGATAGGTTTAGTATGGCTATGAACTTCAAGGTGAGGGCCTATCTAGCTACAGGCTCTTTTGCAAGCACATAATGCTTGTTATGGGCCTAATCCTGCATAATGTAGTGCACCTGCTGAGATTTGACTAACTTGAATTTCCTGGGTGCTCAACTCTTCTCAGACAGTGAAATTCACTCCTGTGTAGTTCAACTTAACCTGCATTCAGCTTCATGCTTTGCTAATGAAACGGAGTAATGAAACAATGCGGCAGTGTCTGAGCAGTGACTTCTCTAAAGTGCAGCACCTGGCTGAGTGAGCCATAGAACTTGATCTGAAGACCCCCCAGAGCCGTGGATTTTGCAGACACAAACCTAGCTCAGTGATGTACCTGGTGGAAGGAGGAATTTGAACTGTACACAGACCTGACTTTGCAGAAGGATGATGACAGCATGAAAATAAAACTGTTACTTTACCTTATTAGGGAACAAGGCAGAGAGACTTGCAGCACTCTGAAACTTGCCACTGCCTTCATCCTCACAACTCCTACACGCCATAGGGAATTATTGTTTCAAAAAGCAGAACAAAAGTGTGGAATGACATAATTTTCTAGAGACCAGTCTGAAGGGCAAGAGATAGGCCCATCTGTTACAGCCTTACACATACTGGCTGCTATGTGCAATTTTGAGGATTTAATTTCAGACAGGATAGTCTGTGCACTTGGGATCAATCCCAGTGAGAATGTCTGATCCAGGAAGGCAAACTCACATTAGATGGATGCTTAGGCACTGGGTGTGCAGTTGAAGCCTCACGAGAAAGGATGTAAACCCCAGGATGCACAACAGGCCCAAAGTACCTGCAGTAGACGACACCAAAGGAGAGCATGTGGCCAGAGTTCGACACCTATAGTGAGAGGCATTTATGGTGGGAGACGGCATGAGAAAGTAAAGGAAAAATGACATGCCTTAGGACATCATCACAAGAAATATAGCAAGTTGAACCATTTTAGCAGCGTGTGCAGGAGCAGACTATGCTCTGAGAAAGATTCATCCAGACGTCTCAGAAGCGGGATAGCACATCAGACAGCAGTGATGACATCATGACTCTCTCCTTGTGTCCGAGATCATATCAGGTTCAGGCTGTTGGAAGAGGAAAGCAACAAGGGACACTAACAACTTTCATGCATGCAACAATGTTAAGAGGGAAACACCATGTGCAATTTCAGCTGGCTAGCAGAGTCTCTTCCAATGTGATTACCTCATTAGCTGCAAAGTGGCAGAGGTCTGTGTGGTGGTTCTGAAGGTTCCAACCATGCTCATGATCCATGGGATTGTCAATATGATGATGATGGAATTTCTCTTTTCTGTTTGCTTTTTTCAAAAAAAAAAAATAAACTAGGAAATTACACACAAAAACTATGTTAAAAGAACAGTATTAAGTGTCCAACCCCCCTAGGCAACTTTTAACCTCTTAGCCTTAAGTATATATGCTTGTGTGTATATATATATATATATTTATATATATTGTGGCAGAGCTCTGACCTTGTCCCCATGGGTCCCGCGCTTCTAGGCGGTTTATGCTAGCCTCAGTGGCTCACTGCGACCCTCCATGTAGCCCTTCTCTCTCTAGGGCCAGGGTTACAGTCTACTGAGCCCTTTTCATCATAAGCCAGCAAGGAGGTTGGTGAGAGAACTTATTGTCTCTAGGGCTTATTTCAGAACAGTTTAGCCTCCTGTCCTGACAGGGGCCTGTCTTCCCTTCCCAGGAGGTGTTTCTGTAGTGGCAGATTGGGGGGAACCCGGGCCCACCCTCTACTCCAGGTTCCAGCCCAGGGACCCTAATGGTAGCAGCTGTTGGCAGCCAATCTTTCACTGCCAGAGTTGCTACATTTCCCTGGGCCACTTCCCCACAGCTCTCCTGCTTCTCCCTTCTTCACCCTTACCGATGGTTTGAGGGTGTCTTCATTAACCAGCCGCACTTCCTCTCCTCTGGCTTCCTGGTTCTCCCCAGCCTGACTGGAGTGAGCCCTTTTATAGTATCAAAAGGGTCTTAACTAGAGTCAGGTGTCCACA
This sequence comes from Chrysemys picta bellii, assembly GCF_011386835.1. Taxonomy (NCBI): domain Eukaryota; kingdom Metazoa; phylum Chordata; order Testudines; family Emydidae; genus Chrysemys; species Chrysemys picta. The sequence continues at coordinate 194,769,936 of NC_088792.1, forward strand.
TTACCTTAATGAACTCACCTGACTCTTTGCAGGTTAATTGCAGTCAGGTGTTCTCAGTAGTCTAGAGCAGCCCCTAATCTGGTCAGTCAGGGAACAGAAAACTGCTAATCCAGTGGTCAATATATCTGCCTTCGACTACTTTGTTGCACCCAACTGGCCTGGGTCTATCACAATATATATATGTTAATAACATTAAGGTTACAAAATCAAGCTCTCAAAAGTTAGGAAATGCCAGATTTCAAGATAGCTTGTGCTCATTTAATTCAGCCCCCTTGTGTGTATGTATTATGGTACAGTCTTTAATAATGTGATAAAATGCTATATTTTCCACAGAACCCCATTCAGTGCACAGAATGGATGGTACTCTATCAGTAGGCAGCTATTCAATATTTTGTCTTCACATTTAATGAGTTGCCCTGGACTTATTTATTGCATACTATTCAAACCCTGCTCTGAAGACAGCATTGTGAATATTCTCATGGATTTTTCTCTGACACTTATCATGCTAGTATCTGAGGGCTGGTCTACACTGTGGGGGGGATTGGTCCAAGATACGCAACTTCAGCTACGTGAATAGCATAGCTGAAGTCGAAGTATCTTGGACTGAATTACCTGGGGTCCACACAGCGCAGGATCAACGGCCGTGGCTCCCCTGTCGACTGCGCTACCGCCGCTCGCTCTGGTGGAGTTCTGGAGTCAACGGTGAGCGCGTTTGGGGATCGATATATTGCATCTTAACGAGAGTTAAGATCCCGGATAAATCGATTGCTACCCGCCGATACGCCGGTTAGTGAAGACGTACCCATAGTGTTGTACAATCATTAATATACTTATCTTCACAACACCAGTAGGAGATTATATGGTTTTATTATCCTCATTTTATACCTGGGGCAAAAAGTTCAAAAGAACCCACTAATTTTGGTGGCCCTATTTGAGACACCTAGGACCTGATTTGCTCAAAATATTTAGCATTATACAGAACATTAGATATTCAAAACACAGCCCCCATTGACTTCTGTTGCATCTGAGTGCTCAGCCCTTCTGCAAATCAGACTCCAGGCCCTCAAGTCAGGCCCTCAGAAAATGAGGAATACCCAGTTTGTGCCCAAATATGAAAAGTTTGGTTTAATGGATTACTTAGCATTGCACATGAACTCTGTGGCAGAGGCAGGGATAGAATCTAGTTTTCCAAGGCAGAATTCAACTACCTGAACCATGAAACAGTCCTTTTCCTTATGTAATCCCCTGCCTCATTCACTACTCATCCAACTTCTGCAACAAATGAGGCAGGTTTCTTACAGACAAGTCTCTTTCTTTACCTAATCCTGAGTCATCCCCAGAGCACTGTCCCTGGGCACTGAATGAGGCAGTGGTCCTGTGGAAAAAGTAGTATGTGATCACATAATTAAAGATTGTATGTATATGAATAAGGAGGCCAAGTTAAGGTTGCATAGGCAACCTTAATTTTGGCATTTCCTAAATATAAGTACTTGACTTTATTACATTAGTGTTCTCTTAATATAGTTTCTCTGTGTGATATTTATACATACATTTATATAAATATGACATTATTTAAGGCTGAGATTTTAAAAGGTGCCATAGGGATTTGGACACCCAAATAGGGGTCCATTGTTGGTGAATAGAGTGTCCAGAATGCTCTCTCTCATAAAGCAAGATAAATTACTGCTTTTCACTAAAGGTAAATTAGTTCGCTCCCACCTTTTCCCACACGTGGGTGGCCAGCTCATGTGATAACCGGGTCTCATTCTGTTGCCAGTTATCATATGACAAGTAGGTGTCACACTCTTCTATCGGGAAGTGCAGTTGTGTATTCATTCCTAGCCAGTAAACACACTCTCGAGCCCATCTGAGACAGCAATCAATGCCCAAGTGTGAGGCATGTATTTTTTGCACAACATAGTGAGGTGGGGACAACAGCTCTCTGTCCTTCAAATATAAATTCTATCCCGTACACTTAGTTTATCTTTAATTTGAAAGTACCAGCTTCTGCTGGTACTTCACTTCTTGGCTTTTGTGTTCTGGCCACCCTGATAGTATTGCTCTCTTGACTACCTATAGGTGTGTGTCCTTTTCTGTAGTTTCTTGGATTTCCATCAGCTTCACTGTTGAAACAGGGAGTTAGTGCAGTATGTTTATGCATCCGGTGTCCTGATCCCTTCCCCCAACTCATTGATGCTGGGTACATATGCCCTGCTCGGGGTGTCATCTAATATCAGTAATTGTCCTGGACAATATCTGATCTCTACCAAGTAGTATTGGGGCAGAGGGGTGCATCAATGTGCATTATAACCCTTTGTAGCACAGAGAAGGGGCTTTGCCACAGTTTTTGTTCGGGTTTGTGGTAATTCATTACAGTGGACTACATTCAAATTTCTGGGACATTAATGACCTGCTTGATACAAGAAGCAAGTCAGTGATTTGCAAATTGAAGGTCCACTTTGTGAGATATAGCATTTGTATTCAGATCTCACTGTTACTGATGAAATCACTCAACTCCAAATACCACAGCCAGAAGCTGTTTTCTATTTGGGTGTAGCCCTGGTAGGGCTGCGCTGGCGTAAGAGATCAGCTGCTCTTGAAAAAGAACTACACCCAATCCTTTCTCCAGTGCATTACACTGGACTTTCAGTAACATTCCTGGCTAGTAGTACTTCAGGACAGGGCATCCATTATTATTTGTTTCAGCATGTCAAATGCTTGCTGTTTGGGACCTGCCCAGTTCCACTTGACAACCTGCCTTTTGAGCTGATGTATGGATTCTGCTACTGCAGCTAGGTATGGATAGAACTTGGACAGAAAATTTATCAGTCCTATGAAGTGCTGTTACCTCTGTCACATCCACTTGAGCTGGTATGTCCGGACTCTCTTGATCCTGTTGGGATCTGCTTTGAGTCACTCTGCTGTGAGCAGATGTCCAGTGTATGACATCTCACATTGGGTCACATTTTTTTCTGGGTTGAGTTTTATGTTCTTGTCCCTGCACTGCACTGCTGCAGAAAAGCTTGTAGTTTTCTGTTGTGGTCTCATTCAGTTTCTGTATCATTGCTCCCTTCACCTACAATGAGAATGTCATCTGCTGTTATTTTCACCTCAGGCATTTCTTACAGCACATGGGTGAGTCTTCCCTGGAACACCTCTAGCATTCAACTTATGCCCATTGGCATGCATAGTGACCTGGAGTGACCAAATGGTGTTTCAAAGAGTGTCAGCATTCTGGACTTTTATACAGGCTTTTGTGTCAAACCCATTCCTCACATCACAAATCATAATGAGTCTGGTTTTGGAGCGTTCTGGTGAGATGGCATCAATTATGGGAAGTAGATAATGGCATCTTTTCAATGCCCAGTACAGTGGCTTTGGGTCTATGCAGATGTGTAATTAGCCTGCAGGCTATACTGGCCTCTACAGGTGCCGCGGTATCAAGTTTTTGAGGCCCTTGTGTACTGGATTACATCATGCCACTGGAGTTTTCCTTTGTGGTAATCACACAGGTTCCACTGGGGAGTCTATTTACAGTCACAGCTTTCCTTTGAAGCACCTGTCATCTCCGAAGGAATCCCCATATGATTTTAAAATTGCCTCCATTGTCCATGGGTCTCTCCCTTTTGCTTCTTGCACTGCAGCTATAAAATTTGGACGCTGCACCCTGATCAGAATCATGGCTTGTATGGCTGCATTCCCCCAAGAGGAGTCTATGGTGCTTACCACCCACCACCACAAACTTCAGTTAGTCCTCTGTTATTTTTCAGGTTAGTTACTATAAGCTTATGTTTTCTTATGGGCTTCATTATGCTCTCATTGTACACTATTAGATTGTAATTGATCTTTGTAATGGATGTGTTCAAGTCCAATTCTCCCTGAGGAATCACACTGCAGGAGACCCTTCTAGCCAGCTGAAACTGCATATGGTGTTTCCCTATTAACATTGTTGCAGTAGTAGGGTATAATCTTCTATGTCAGTGGTCCCCAAACTGTGGGGAGCACCCACTACGGGGGGTGCAAAGGAATGTTTTGAGGGGCACAGTGGGCCTGGACCAGCCCCCAGGGGGAACGAGAAGGGAGTGCCACCCAGTGCTGTTTTGCCCCCAGCTCCAGACGCAGCTCAGGCCCCCACCAGGCCCCACTCCCAGCCCCAGTCCAGGCCACAGCTGTGCTCTTGCCTGGGCCTCCACCACAGCCCCAAGTTCAGCCCCTGGCTCCTGGCTACGGCTGCGGCTCTAGTCGCAGCTCTGACCCTCCTTGGCTCCTGGGCCCAGCCCCAACAACAGCCCCATTCCAGGCTCCCAACTGTGGCTCTGCTCCTGATGGCAGCTCCGCTCCCCGCCCCACATCTGGCCCTGATCCCAACTGCGGTTCCTAGGGGGAGGCACGGACAGGTTCCTTTATGGGTAACAGGGGTGGAGAAGGACAGAAAAAGTTTTGGGATCACTGTTCTATGTTGACAAGCACTGGAGGGGAATGGGAATGTTTGCCAGAGGATATCTGACATTTGCTGACAATAGAGGAATGGTGTGACTCAAGAATATTGGATTCTATACTAGTTTCTAGATGGGAGTTTGCTGAAGTAAGCACAGACTCTTCTGCCAATGCCCCCCCCCCCCCCAAGCTTGACCCCTTCTGCTCCTTCCCTACCAACCTGTCCTTGGTCCAGTCCTGAGTATTCCTCACCCTGGGTTCCTCATTCCAGCTCATTTCCTTGCCCTACCTACCAGTCCAAGTCTCCCCCTCCAGTTGAGCATCTGCTTCAGGCTCCTTGTCCCATTCTACTTCCCACAGATTTGCTCTTATCCCCTCTGTATTCAGTTCAGGCATCTTCCTCCTTCATGTTGCCTGGGTGCCTACAGAGGGCCTTTAAATGCACAGGAGAGACAAGCTCCCTGTTCTTAGTTCTGGTATCCAGACCAATCCCAGATTGCAGCATCCCAGAGCTGCAATTGCAGGGAAAGTCCTGTTTGGCCCTCAGCTGGAGCATGCCCAATGGAGATGGATTCTTAAAAAAATTTAGCTGCTAAAATCTAAGATGTCTTTACTGAGCATGTGCTAACTGTGACTTTTTCAAAGACCTACACCTTGGCCATATTATGGCAGATCCTCATGTGAATGGTAAAAGGCTCCCCCACCATCAAATTTCAACTCTCTGCTCCAAAACATGGGGCACTAAAGCATCCACAATGTTGTCAGATTTTCTTTTAACAGGACCAAAACAATATCTGTTTCCCTAGCCTCATTCTCAGAAATAGGTGAACCATTTTGGCTGAAATTAAAACAAAAAGGCTGAGGCAAACACTTGTCATGGAAAATGTTAGTCCAAACAGTTAAAGGCTATCAGCAACTAAAAACAGGATTTTGTAATGGGAAGTGTCAGGCAACCTTAACAATGGGCAGAGCAATCAACTCCACGTATAATAATGTCTAACAGTTTCCACTTTAAGCTAGTGAACTATGTATGACCTGCACCAGCACTAAATCAGTTGTTTTTATTAAGGAAAAATGACTGAGGCACTAAGCCATGATTGCACAGTATGTACACAAAATTCAGAGCTGATAAAAAAAATTGGGAAACATCAAAATGAGAGGCTGAATCAAATGTACTAAGAATATATCATGACAATTACAGAAAGAACATGCCTGCAATCTATAGATTCACCCTTATTGGTGTCCAAGTGACAGGTTTGTTTTTCCTTCTGCAGAACTGAATATGACTGAAAATCATGTAAGAGGCAAATCTCAAAAATATAAAAAATACTACATAATGCATTTTCTGATTTATAAAAAGCACCTCATTAAGCCTGACTGAATAAAACCTATATTAAAGTTTAAACCACTAAATCCATACTATGTATGTTACTCTAAAGATTTAAGGCTTGCTAATTTTTGCAAGGTTTACTTACTGTCTGAAATAAATATTTAAGTAAACATTTTCATTTATCTTTGATTTCCCCCCTTCTCCTCTCTTTTGGCTTCTTTGAACCTTTACAACTGTTAATCTGCTTCTTACAAAAAACTAGATTTTTTTCCAGTTATGTCATTCATTTCAGAATTTAATGCATAAAAGCTGCCTGTCAGATTTTGTAGGGCAGTGTTTACATGCACAACTACTATGATTAAGTCAGAAACATTCAAATCAATTGTTTATCACTAGCAACTTATATCCATAGCTACAACAAAATTTCCAGACTGAAAAACTCAACATGCAAATCTTGGTAATGGTTTTATCTCTGGTTGACAAGACTGGATCTATATTACTATAAAAGTTTCAAATGTGACATAAAAAAGTAATATTGATATAGCAGGAAGAACTGTTTAATCCATTACATTTAGTATATGTACAGGCGAGAGCATAACCAATTTATGATCTTTCCATTACACGTTCATGCTATAACACACACACACACACACACACAGATGTTGAGGTCAGTCAAGACAAGATCTCTTGAACTTTCAAAGAGTCCTTTGAAATCTAGACCACTCATCCTCATTCTTTTACCATGGACCTAACAAAATTTATGTTTGACCTCACACTTCAGTGACATTTATTTTGCCATTCTCCTTTTGTCCTCCACCTTTGTTTTGTGCATTATCTGGTTAGATTGTAAGCACCTCAAGCCAGGGACTAGTAGCAATACTGGAGAGTCTAATGATGTTGTCTTTACTATTCCATAACCACGAGTGGTACAGGATTAAAAATGGTCAAAGTTTTTCAATTTTTGAAAAATGCAGTGGAAATTTAAAAGAAGTACCATTTTTTCAGAAAAACTGCATGATTTTTTGGTCTGTTCATAGGATACAGCACTTTGTAAACAGCAAAGACTGAAATCACAGATGTGAGTATTTTTCCACTGAACCTGCGAGTGATGGGTGAGCCGCTGGTTAAGAATGGTTTTGGCTTCCAACAACTGCTTCATCTATATGGAACTACATTAAGTATACTCATAATTACACACACACACACACACAGAGAAAACTGTGTGTGAGTAGTAACATGGCTCATATGGAGGAAAGCTTTCCTCTGTTTCCAGGCAGTGGGTTAGAGCCAGTGTATCCATTGGCAAGGATACTGAGACACCAGTAGACCCTACCTCAGTATTTTTGGAAACACTCAAAATCACCTCAACCTCTATTTTTACAAGCTGCCTGAATAAAGATGCTGAGGCTTTGACCTAATGCTATTCTCCTTCTGTCAAGTGGAAAGAGAGTGCTTCTGGGAGCGGATGATTGAAGTATCCTCCTAATTTATTACAAATTGCCTTTCCTTACATTTAAGAAGTGTTGCTGCTTAACAGTTTGGGGAATTGGAGGATAATAATGCAGAAATGTGTCAGTGATTTTTTAGTTAATACTCTAGCAATGTATGTATTATACTATATGTCCTATGTGCAAAACTAGTGAATTATTTTAGCAGATTTTAATTGGCCAAATGATCAAGTACAATTGACACAAATAGGCCATTTGTGTCCAGAAATAATGAATTGCCACACATTTTTATGAATATATTACAAACATTTTAATCATTAGCACAGCAGGTTCTAGCAATGACAAAGGAACCTCCATAATAAATCATTATGGCAAAATGTGAGCAGGTTTACTCATGTATTGGTGCATGCTGATGATATACTTTGGAGAACAGGTTGGTGAACACATATTTGATCTTCTTAAATCACACTTCTTCAAAAATAGTGACTATGCGGTTTCGTCAGCTGACTGGCAGTAGCCAGATCCTCAATGTGTGTAAATCAATTTAGCTTTCTTGAAGTCAATGGAGTTACGCCGTTTTATCTGAGCTGAGAATCTACACACACATCTTTTAAAAATTAACTGACAAACTGTGAATCCATTATAAAAGCTCTTTAGGCTAGGAATTAGTCTTACCAATTTAAGTGTGTCTACTATAATAAATGAAAGTTCTTTCCATTTTTAGATATATTACCAGCTCCTGCTATTTTCTCTAAACTGAAAATGGGTAATAGATTTAGAACAAGTAAACAAGTTCTAGAATTATGTGTACCCTTAATCTGGGATTTCTACAGTACTCAACACCATGGTATCTACACTTATCAAAATATTAATGAGTTTATCCTCAACAACACTGTGAAGTATGATTAATGTTGATTTTCAACAAGTCTTGGGCCCTGGGGAAGTTCCAGAGGACTGAAATAATGCTAATATTGTGCCATTATTTAAAGAAAGTACAAGGGACAACCAGGTAACATTGATCCCAAAATAATAGAACAGGACTCAATTAATAAATGATTGAAGTAGGATAATATAATTCATTCTAATAAACATGGGTTTATAGAAAAGAGATCTTGTCAAACTAATGATATTTTTTTGGAGGTTACATGATTGATTTATAAAGATTTATATTGATTTATATATACTGTTGATGTATAGATTTGACTTGCTACTGCACAACATTTTGATAAAGAAACAAAAAAAATCAACATAGCACACTTTAAATGAATTAAAAGCTGGCTAGCTGTCAGGTCTCAACACATAAGTAAACAGGGAATCCTCCATCAAATGTGCTTCTAGTGGGGTAACACAGTTATCAATTCTTGATTCTGTGCTATTTAGCATTTTTATCAATGACATGGAACAAAAATCGAAAATCATGATTGATAAAGTTTGCAAATGACACAAAGATTGAGGGAGTAGTAAATAACAAAAGGATAGGTTATTGATACAGAGCAATCTGAATTGCTAGGTAAACTGGGTGCAAGCAAACAATGTGTGTTTTAACATGACTAAATGTAAATATATACAACAAAAATGCAGACCATACTTACAGCATGAGGGACTCTATCCTAGGAACCAGTGATTCTTAAAATAGACTTGGGGGTTGTATGGGAAAATCAGCTCAACATGAGTTCCCAGTGATGCTTCAGCCAAAAGGGCTAATGTGATCCTTGGATGTATGAGGGGAAAATTGAGTAAGAGTAGAGAGGTACCTATCTATTTGACACTGATGTGATTGATTCTGGAATAGTGTCCAGCTCTAGTGTCCACAGTCAAGAAGGATGTTGAAAAATTGGAGAGGGGTCAGAGAATAGCCATAAGAATGATTAAAGGATTAGAAAAGATACCTTATAATGAAAGATATAAGGAGCTCAATCTATTTATCTTAACAAAGAGAAGGTTAAGGGATGACTTGATCACAATCGATAAGTACCTATATGGAGAACTGTAAAAGAATGACTCATCGGCCAGTGCCCACTCATGGCAAGGTGTGGCTTAGCAGGCTCTCCTCCTCTTGCTGCTCCAGCTCTGCAGAAGTCTGCCTCTTCTTGTGACTCGGCCCTACAAGCAGGTCACATTTAGTTCCGCCCCTTTCAGGAAATTTCACAAACTATAGTGTGACGTCTTTACATCAGGTCACTGACTCTGGGCCAAGTGTTCTTCCACATACTCTTGTCTTCAGGCTTTCAGAAGTCCATATCCCTTTATCTGGGGGTTTCATGCTATCTTCCTCAGTTGCCAGTAGAGGAACCTTTCTTCCGGGTTTCAGTCCATGGAATCTGTAGAAATCATCCAAAGCCATCTATCCAGACCCCTTGCTGCCTCCCTGGATCACTTCCTACCTGGGCTTGTTCTAAGCCTTTCCCACAAGCCCTTCCTGTGATCACTCCTCCATGGACTATTCATCCCATCCTAGGCTCTGCAGAGTTCTTTCCCACTGTTCTTCAAAGTGCTGCCTCCCCAGCCTTTCTCCCTGGAGGCATAGCTACTACTGAGCCCTGACCCTCAGGGCTTCTTTCTTGGAATCTCTTCGGCTAGTCTGGATCCTCAACTCCAGTCTTCCCCAAAGACCATCTTTATGGCCTTCCCTCAGGTCCACTTCAAGAGCCTCTGCTCCTGGTGCCTCTCCCAGGCAAGTTCCAAGTTGTAAATTTCCTCCAGAAGCTCCCCTTTCCAACTGAGCTCTCTCAGCTTTTGTGCAAACTGTCAAACTGTCCGGAGTGGCTCACAAACGTGGGTGCCAACTTCAGGGCAGACTGTTACAAACCTGGGCACAAACACCAAACTGGCTGTGTGTTCTATAACTAGATTTCACCAACCTAGTAACAACTGTGGACACCTCAAGCACTATGACAACCTTAACATGGAATTACAGAAAGTCCCTTTGCGCATTCTGGTATATCTTGCCAACCAAGCAAGCCTGCCTTTATGATAGATGGTCCCTTACATTAGAAATCACAATAATATTCAGGTTACTCCCAGGCCCTAAGGACCAGCCACTTATCCCAGATCCTAGCTCCCTCACCAAAGACAATGCTTGTAGCCAATCCTGTAATAAACTAACTAAAGATTTATTAACTAGGCAAAAGAAATGAGAGGTGTTTACAAGGTTAAAATGGGTAAATGTACACACACAAATGAGTTACAGTCTTAAATTTAAAAAAATAATAGAAGCTTCTATAATAAGCAAGATCTATATGTCCGTTAGGGCTAATCCAACCTAAACAGCCAGGGATCCTTTGCTTATGATTGGATGTCTTGCCCTCTCTCTTAAATCCAAGCAGCACAGAGATGATAATTTCTTCTTGATGGGGATTTTTATTCCCTAGCCCCCGAGTTCAAGATGTGATAAGACAAGCATTTGTGCATGTCACCTCTTTATGGATCTAGAGAAAACAAAGTCTTTTGTCTACTAATATTCCACAATGGTTTCTCTGGTGTCTATAACCCTCCTTTTGTTGGGTAGACGATGACACCTCTTATGATAAACTAGTATTTTACACTTGGTAATGTTTCTCTCCTGACTGTGGGGGGGGTTTCAATTTCATAGCAAGCACTTAAATGTTACCTTATAACATGGGATACAGATATCATAAGTGAATTTAATGCATGCAGCAACTCAAGTCTCTGACCTGCAGGCTCAGTCACTTACCTCTCTTTCGTAGGTTCTTCATTGGTCTCTGTAGTGAGGCCTCAGACAACGAGCTCCTGGCCATGCATTTACCTTCAGAATGCAGGGCAGCAGTCTGCCCCCTTCCTCTGCCTGCCTCCCTTCTCAGTGACTCTGCTCCAATTTTTAAACTCCTGTCTCCAGCTTGTGAACTTCAGCTGTGTTGTGTTTCCAGGGACAGACGTGTGCTTAGAAAGGAAGATGGCACCTCTGTATGTTTCAGTGCAGGGAACAATTAAGAATTAAATTACAGAGTTTAAAAGAATGAGCTTGCTCTCTGATCCTTTCCCCATCCTGATTTTGAATTGAAATGTCCTAGCCCCCCCCATCCCTGTGCACCTTGTGTTGTAGAGTTAAAACATTATCTCAATAAAAAGCAGGCTGTATTCTGCTTTTCTCCTGACGTGTCCCTGATCCCATCAGACTTTGCCAGTTATGCCTACAGCCCCATGCTAGTGCTGTTCTTTTGCAGGACAAAATTATTTCCCTGTGTACACACCTCATTGCTCTTACTAACTAAGTCTGACATGAAACATATTTAGGTTTGTTTATGTGGAGGCAAAAAGAGACTCTGGCCTATTCTATTCAGTTTCTTATACCACACCAATGAATATGGTGTCTGAGCACCTTCCAGGGTTAAAATGAAACAAGGAGACTAACATCTGTCATGTAGAGTTTCTGCCCCTGCCTGCTTCCATAGGGAGAAAATTATCTAGGCAAGTACATTTTATTTTAGTTCGTTTAAATTATGCTAATGATGACCTTCTCATTTACACTGTAAAGCAAAAAATTCACATCAAGTTTTTCCATCATTAATAAACCCCTTACATACAGCAGTCATTTGAAATAAGTATGACTCTATTACACTTTAGCATTCTCCTGCTTTACAGTTTAGAAAATAATTAAGTCATTGTGGACCCTGTCATGTTATTTAAAATATAAGAGAACCAACATTAAAAAAGAAAAAAACTAAGAAAATTCCATTTAGGGGGGCTGTTTAGAGTTGTCTTTTATGCTTAACAATGGATGTAAAATATCAGAGTATGGGATGCAGTCTATAAAACACATCAGTATTATACACAGATACTAAGGCACCTTGTATATTCAGTGAAAACTCTTTTCTCCATAATGAAGTTTAACTGACAGGCTACTCTGGGGACACCGACTGTTGGAAAATATCTCTGTCAAGTGCCAGAAGGCATTTTCAAGTTACACAGAAAAAGTGATGGGCCAGCAGATGTTTATTGTGAACAAAAAAGGAGGAGGAGTTAAAAAAAATTTTTTTTCTATGTGAAGAACACTCACTGACATCCCTTGCTCCTCTCTTTCACCTTCTAGACACCTATTTCAGCAGCCCCAGTCCACCATAAGCCTCCCTCATCCCCAACCTGAGAAATCTCTCCAGAGACCAGATGACAGAAAACATTGAGTAGTCTACAAATCTTAAGCCTCCTAGCCTAATTCCCCCGTTGCTACTCCAGTAGCCCTTTCTTTTCTTCTGACATGATGAATGAAGCAAATGCACAGGAATTGTTCTTTATCTTCGTGAGGAAAAAAAAGCTTATCTTGGATGCTAGAAGTAAATTACCACCCTGACTCATAATGTAGAGATACGAGACAGATTTTTTGCCTTATTATTATTGGAGTTGAATTATTCAGTGGTGCCCATTAGCAAAACGATAGCATGACAATTTTATATTTAGACTTCCTCGTAGACTGCATCAGCAGCTTACTTCCAAGGCACTTTTAAGCACGCTTGACAAGCAATGTGTGCACCGACTCAGAAATTACTGCAATTAATGGCCAGCTGAAATTGATAACTCTCCCCTACACAACCACCTTGTTTTTTTTTTAAATCAGAGTCTTTACAAAGTCATCAACCAAATATGCCCTGTACCCCACCCCCCAAAAAATCACTCACTCTGGCTGTTATCCATCAGCTTTGTATTGTTGTTCGATTCACAACTGGTAAATGCTGCATTAATTGTAATCTGCAAGTTCAGAGTGATAACTTACATGTCATTTTTCTTATCACACAAATCCACATTTTACCTGAGAGCCCCATTTGTCCTGATTAGTCACAGCTTTTTAAAGAGGCCATATATTTTTCTTAGGCTGCCTGCACTGTAATTCATAATCTGTCAAGCAAATCCTTTTCCACTTTGTTAAAAGCTGTTGCCTTCCCCAGTTGTTTTATTGCAGAGGTACCAAATTGAATCTTGCAGATTTGAAGTCATTTCAAGCTGAGGAGAAAACTAGCTCTTTTCCATAACTTTCTCTGCAAGATGTGCTGTAACTTTCTTTATCTTTATGAATATAGAGAGGCAATATTTATTAATATGAATGATTAAACTTAAATTTGGTTGGTATTTTGGGACTGATTTTTGTCTTTAGAGAAGGATAGATAATATAGAACCACCTACTTAACATCAGCTGTAATAAATTACTTGTAGTTATAAAGCAGTTGTTTTACAAATTAGAAAGGGTCAGGTTCTGTGAAGAGCTACCCAGGAGGGGCAGAGAGCAATAGCAGCTTTTTCACACCTTTCCATCTCAAGAATTCTGGCTGGTGCAAGGATCAAGACAACCTTTGCCATAAACTAAATTAGGCCTACGTGCGGCTCTAATTTACAGTAACTGACCATGTAGGACCTGATCCAGAGCCCACTGAAGTCAATATGAGTCTTTCCATTGACTTCAATGGGTTTGAGTCAGGCCCTTACTCTGCCACTCTTCCTCCAATGCTGGCCATACCTACACCAGCCCTACGGCATCCCTGTACTAGGTGTTCTCCAATATAAAGGGGGTCACACCATAGCCTGGAATTAGACCCACAGTAACATCAACAAAAGAGAATTTTCATCTTGCGGAGTTTTTCCTTCCTACTTTTACTCATACGCAAAACCATTTGAAAACTGAAGAATGGAAAAACAATCTGAACAAAATGGAGATAATAATGTGTGAAAACTGCAGCCCATCTTTCTGCATTATCCTACCATTCCTTGTTTTAATTACTTTTCAACATGTACCAAGCACTGCTAAGCTGCTTGGCAATGCTGCCTGCCTCCCTCCCTCATTAGAGCTGTAAATTACAACAACTCTCAATACGTTTCTCTAACTCTTGTGGATTTCCAATGTTCTGCCATTTAAGCTGATCCACAGAAGTGTAAGTTAAACTATGACGTTACTGTAATATAGAATGGAACATCCTGGATCAGAATGGAGGGGGGAGAGAGTGATGGTGTTCAGTTCAAGTTTTGCCCATAGTCCCAGAGTAACTATAGATGTGTATAGAACGATCAAATACTGGCACATATTATTATTGTTATTTGTGTTACCATAGAGCCTATAAGCTGTAGTCATGGCCCAGAACTCCATTGTGCTAGATGCAGTACAAAGAGAACAAAAAGGTAGTCCGTGCCCCAAAGATATTACAATCCAAGTAAAGTGTTGTAAAGTTTCAGAGAAAACATTGGGTCCAACTCTGGAGATGCAGCATGGATTGGGCAGCCAGGGGGTGTGGAAGGGAGGGAAGAAAGCACTACCTTTGTTATCTGTGCATACTGGGAGGCTGTGCAGCTCAAATGGCCTCAATGTCCACTGGACAGCCTCTGGCTACTCTACAGTATGGAAGCACATCCTGAGTTGTGGCATTGCCTAAAACCCCAACATCACCACGTGCTACAAGTCCACCCTTTTCCCCCCATAAGGCCAAATTATCCAGAGGTGCTAAGCCCCAATTGCTTTTGTTGTGTCAATGGGAGCTGTGAAAAAATAGGCCCTTCAACAAACTGAGCAAAAGTTAGAAGAAACAACTACTCTTTATTGAAAAAATCCTATTGAATTAACTAGATAGCGATAATATTTCTGTTAAATTATCAGGCTAACCTATGGAATTCTAAACAGGGATAAAATTCTCCATTAAGAATGGTATGGGTCACAGACACTACTTTTATTTTTACAAGTGGGTGCTCCAGCCCTCCCCTGAGGCCCTGCCCTCGCTCTGCCTCTTCCTGCCCCCACTCCTCCCCCTTCCCTGAGGTCCCCCCTTCTGCCATTTGTTGCTCTCCCCCCTCCCCCCAGCACCTGCCACCAGCTGCCAAACAGCTGATCGGCAATGCCACCAAACAGCTGTGGCTGGTGGGTGCTGAGCATCCCCTATTTTGAGCCCCAGAGCACCTACAGAGTCAGCACCTAGGGTATGGGTTATTGGAGGTAACTTCTGTTAAACTCTCTTGGTTTAATCCCTATTAGAGTCTGCATGATTTTTCCATAAACTGCACGGTGTGGTAGATTAAGCTGATTCTGCATAACTCTGGATCTAGGAAAGAATATGGTAATAGTTTACCTTTAAGACATTTATAATATCCCATTTTTTCCAGAGTTTCCTATCAGTATGACATACTATTTATAGACTGATGTTAAATATCATCACAGCAGAGCTTGCCAAATTTATGGTAAATTATACCACTAAGAAGACTGCATCTAAGTTGCATTAAAATCAATATGTAGTCAGTTCCTGACCTTTTGACATGAAGAGGAAGACTGTAGGTAGGTAGTGAATGAGTACTATTGATTTGATTTTAACTCCATCATATATATCTTTGTCTACATAGTTGTTTAAACTTTTTATACATGGACTTTTGTGAGTGAATAATATTCAAGTTTCTATTTCAACTTCCATTTGCTTATTGGAGTTTACAGGACGGTGCACCCTTGTATTATTTGTTTGTTTTATGATAATGCCTACAGGCTCCAACCAAGATCAGTGCCCCATTGTATTAGGTGCTGTACAAAGAGTAGCAGATGGTCCTTGCCCTGAAGAGTTTACAATCTAAAAAGATAAGGCAGACACAGAGTGACCTTTCATCCAAAGTTAGAATTCTAGGGCTTATTCTCCCTCTTGGGTTTTCTCCTCCCCATCTCTCTATTCCCAGAGAGTGAGTGCAGACTATCTCCCTTCAGTCTCCTGCTCTCAACTTCCTGGCTTTATATGAACCAGACTGCTTCTCCCCATCTGGGCTTTATGTTCAAGGCTCTCCCTTCAGGTGCAGCCAGATACCATAATTGTCCTCTCAGGCTTACATTAACCCCTTAAGAGCCTGTGGGGGGGCCCACCCCATCACAACCCCCATTTTACAGATGGAGCATTAAGGCATGTAGACAGATTAAACACCCATTGACTTCAAAGGTGTAGGATCAGGGATTACATTATTTGACTATGGTCACACAGGAAATCTGTGACAGAGCTGGGAACTAAACCTACATCTCTTAAGTCCCAGTCCAGTAACTTAACCCTGAGACCATCCTTCTTCTCAAGTTGAAAATATTTCTCTGAGTCCTTCTCAAATGCCTTATTCCAGTGGCTCTCAATTTTTTTTACTGGTGACCCCTTTCGCATAGCAAGCCTCGAATGTGACCCCCCTTTATAAATTAAAAACACTTTTTTATATATTTAACACCATTATAGATGCTGGAGGCAATGCAGGGTTTGGGGTGGAGGCTGACAGCTTGCGACCCCCCCATGTAATCACCTCCCGATCCCCTGAGGGGTCCCCCCAGTTTGAGAACCCCGGCCTTATTCGGACATAAAATATTTGGTGGCCTAACTCAATGAGTTTGTGGCCTAACTCAATGAGTATCATGGTTCCTTGTTGTTAAGTGTCTATCTCATAAAAGCCACCAAACACAGGTGGTGCTATTATGTAATTTGCTGGTACTTTAAATGAAGAGGGCCAAGATTCAATGGCTATAGAGACAGAACTGTTCCCCAGCCCCAATGATAGTCTCTCTACATTAGGATTGAGCAGTGGCGTAGCCAGGTTCTAAGTGTAGGGGGAGCAAACATAAAAAAGGCGCCCCCCCTTGTCTCCTCCTCTGGCCATGCCCCCTTGTCTCCTCCCGTTTCCCCCCCCAGATTAACTCCAGGGCCTGGCTCAGGACTCCTGCGGGCTTCCTGGGGGTGCAGATACCCCCGTCCCCCCACGGTCCCGGGAGAGTCTCTCCTGCCCAGCCCGCTCAGCAGGTGGCACCCGCCGGGGGGGGGGGGGGGCAATGCGGGGGGGAGTGGCAGGTGCAGCCGGAGGAGCGAGGGGGCTGGCTCCTCAGCCATCACGCCCCACGCATAGCGCAGCCTGCGCCCCTCCCCTGCGGGCCCGGCCCCAGGGAGCCCCTCGCCCAGACCCCCCAGTGCAAGGCACCATACCCCCGCTGCTCACCTTCCGTCCTGCGCCGCCGCCTGTCCTCGGCCAATCCCGGCCCCGCACCGGCTCCGGCTCGTGAGTCGCTGGCCGAGCCTCACTCCATGCTGCATTAGCAAGGGGCGGGAGCACTTGGCCACCAAGCCATGAGCTGCTGCAGGAGGTGGCTGCGGCGATGTTGGGGCCGCGCTGAGCGTGGGGTGCGATGGCTGAGGAGCCAGCCCCCTCGCTCCTCCAGCCGCACCTGCCGCTCCCCCCGCATTGCTCCTCTAGCCGTGCTTCCCCCAGCGCCGGCCTGGCAGGCGCTGCTTTTCGGAAATGTGCAGAGGGGGGAAGCGGCTGCTTCTCCTGCACCCCGCTAGCTACGCTACTGGGATTGAGGCTGATCAGTGGGGCAGTATCATTTCTGTTTGTGTTGCACCACTCCAGGGGCATCTACAAGATTTCACCCTGGGCTCTCAAGACCATTTATTTTACTACCACTCATGGAGGGAGGGAAGGGGGAAAGGGGAACGATAGAGAGAAAGAAAATGGACACTTTGTTTATTGTTTAGGTGATGTCACTCAATAAATGTTATTGCTTTTGGCACTGTCACCCTTGCTCGCCTGTCAGGTTCTTTAATTTCTCCGACCGTGGGCAGTAATGTATACTCTGAGCTCTCATGTCCCCCTTCCTTTCCAATATGAAAGTAGTATTTATATAATTGTTTAAGGGTAGCAGTTTGCTTTCAGATATCTTATGTGGCATCTGTGTACAGATTTTTTTTTCATCAACTTCTGCTAATTCTGCAATTTACCTTTTTTCTGCTTTAACTATTAACATTAGAAAGAGTTTTACAAATTGGAAAGTACAAATATTTCACCCATCTCTAGTCCTAGATTCCAAATCTGCAATTGACACTGTGCAGGTAGACTCCCACATAGACCCTTGTGTGTTTATTAGGATCGATGGGGGTTCAGTTGGGTTTAAGGACTTCCTGGGAAGAGTCAATTCAAAGATTGGGACCCTCATAATGAAAGTCTCTAAACGACTTGGAATCAGAAAAGGATTTAAAGGGGTGGCAGACCCATTTTGAAATTTAGCAGGCTAGCTCTCCATGCCTAATAATTTCTCTCTCTTGTTTATTGGTTTTATTGCTTGAATGACCTTTCATTTTGAAATGGGGCCAGTCATCAAATCCATGTCAGTTATTCCAGCAGAGGATCTTTCAGCCTTTTAAGAAAGGCTGGATGTGGTGGGTTTTTTTTGCTCTGTGGGACACTGTGATGTATAATTCGGCAAAGAAGAACTTAAATGTTTTACTAGTCTCCTGCTGATCAGTAATTAACTTCATATCCTCCCCTCTGTTAAATGCAATATGAGCATATTAATTTGCTTGTGAAGGAGTGCTGACAATCTACCTGAATCTTTACCTATTTTTAATGAAAGGTCCACTTCACAGGGAACAAAAATCCTCTTCCACTCAACCCTTCACCCAAACTTGAACATTTTCTTTCAACCTGAGTTATGTATGTTATTCTCCCCTATTTTTTTTCAATTCTGAGAGCCTCTGAACTGCCACATTCTGGCCAGGACCAAAAGGGGATGTGCTAGAATCCTATATGAAAGGATGTTACAGAAAAGAAGAACAGATCTGTACAATACCCTCCCCACCTGCCTCCATCTCCCTTCACCATCCTGCAAATACTTATGCATATTTTTAACTTTAAGCACATGAGTAGTTTCATTCATGTCAACTCATATGCTTAAATTTAAATATACGCTTAAGTGTTTGCAGGATTGGGGCCTATTTTTGCAGATAATGTTTCTCAATGTAATTTACAAACAAAATGAATAAATAATGTTATACATTGACTTGACACTTTACTTCTGAGGATCTCAAAGTAATACACAAACATTCGTGAATTTTACTGTTATCTTCATTTTACAGATTGGGAAGCAGAGGCACAGAACACGGTCTCAGATACTATTATAAGAACCTGAATAAGATAAAATAGAGTAGATAGAGAGACTAAGGTAAGAACCTCAATGGAGAAATAATTAAGATCAAAATCTTCAATCGTGAATAACTATACTTGGACATCTGTGACAAAGTGTCTGAAATCTGTCAATAATTAATATGCAACAGTTTTATATTAAGACAGAGGGTATGTCTACACTACGGGATTAATCCGAATTTACAGAATTCGAATTTTGGAAACAGATTGTATGAAGTCAAATGTACGCGGCCACACTAAGCCCATTAATTCGGCAGTGTGCGTCCATGTACCTGGGCTAGCGTCGATTTCCGGAGCATTGCACTGTGGGTAGTTATCCTATAGCTATCCCATAGTTCCCGCAGTCACCCCCGCCCATTGGAATTCTGGGTTGAGATCCCAGTGCCTAATGGGGCAAAAAACATTGTTGCAGGTGGTTCTGGGTACAGCCTCACCCCTCCCTCCTTGAAAGCAACGGCAGACAACCGTTTCGCACCTTTTTTCCTGGGTGAACACTGCAGACGCCATACCAAGGAAAGCAGGGAGCCCGCTCAGCTCAAGACAGCAGTCATGAACATTGTAAACACCTCGCACATTCTCATGCAGTTTATGCTGAACCAGGACCAGAAAAACGAGGCGAGGAGGAGGCAGCGAGGGCAGCGCGGCAATGAGAGTGATAAGGACATGGACACGGACACAGAATTCTCTCAAACCGCGGCCCCGGTGCTTTGGAGATCATATTGTTAATAGGGCAGGTTCTAGCTGTGGAACGCCGATTCTGGGCCTGGAAAACTAGCACAGACTGGTGGGACCGCATAGTGTTGCAGGTTTGGGATGATTCCCAGTGGCTGTGAAACTTTCACATGCGTAAAGGCACTTTCATGGAACTTTGTGACTTGCTTTCCCCTGCCCTGAATTGCCAGAATACCAGGATGAGAGCAGCCCTCACAGTTGAGAAGCGAGTGGCGATAGCCCTGTGGAAGCTTGCAATGCCAGACAGCTACCGGTCAGTCGGGAATCAATTTGGAGTCGGCCAATCTACTGTGGGAGCTGCTGTGATCCAAGTAGCCAAAGCAATCACTGAGATGCTGCTACCAAAGGTAGTGACTCTGGGAAATGTGCAGGTCATAGTAGATGGCTTTGCTGCAATGGGATTCCCTAACTGTGGTGGGGCGATTCATGGAACCCATATCCCTATCTTGGCACCGGAGCACCACGGTACCCAGTACATAAACTGCAAGGGGTACTTTTCAATGGTGCTGCAAGCACTGGTGAATCACAAGGGATGTTTCACCAACATCAACGTGGGCTGGTCGGGAAGGGTTCATGACGCTCGCGTGTTCAGGAACACTACTCTGTTTAAACGGCTGCAGCAAGGGACTTACTTCCCAGACCAGAAAATAACCATTGAGGATGTTGAGATGCCTATAGTTATCCTTGGGGACCCAGCCTACCCCTTAATGCCTTGGCTCATGAAGCCATACACAGGCAGCCTGGACAGGAGTCAGGAGCTGCTCATCTGCAGGCTGAGCAAGTGCAGAATGGTGGTAGAATGTGCATTTGGACGTTTAAAAGGTCGCTGGCGCACATTACTGACTCGCTCAGACCTCAGCCAAACCAATATTCCCATTGTTATTGCTGCTTGCTGTGTGCTCCACAATCTCTGTGAAAGTAAGGGGGAGACCTTTTATGGCAGGATGGGAGCCTGAGGCAAATTGCCTGGCTGCTGATTACACACAGCCAGACACCAGGGCGATTAGAAGAGCACACCAGGAAGCACTGCACATCAGAGAACCTTTGAAAACCAGTTTCATGACTTGCCAGGCTACCGTGTGAAAGTTCTGTTTGTTTCTCCTTGATGAAAACGCGTCCCCTTTATTGACCCCGTCTCTGTAAGCAACCCACCCTCCCCCTTCGATCACAGCTTGCTTTCAAAGGAAATAAAGTCACTATCATTTAAAAATCATTTATTCTTTATTAATTGATTATAAAAAGAGGGAGAGAACTGACAAGGTAGCCCGGGTGGGGTTTGGAAGGAGGATTGGAGGGAAGGAAAAGGCCACTAAAAAAAGGTTAAAGTAATGACAGTCTTTTGGTTGGGCTGTCCACTGGGGTGGAATGGGAAGGTGCATGGAGCCTCCCCTCCCGCGTTCTTACGCGTCTGGGTGAGGAGGCTATGGAACATAGTGAGGGGGGAGGGCGGTTATACAGGTGCTGTAGCAGCACTCTGTGATCCTGCTGCCATTCCTGAAGCTCCAGCAGATGCCGGAGCATGTCTGTTTGCTCACACAGCAGGCCCAGCATTGCATCCTGCCTCCTCTGATCTTCCTGCCGCCACATCTCATCTCGAGTGTCTCTCCTCTCCTCACTTTGGTCCCTTCTATCCTCAAGTTGGTCCCTCATGTCCTTACGTTGGTCCCTCCTGTCCTCACGTTCACTGACATCTTTCCTGTACTTTGATACCGTGTCCTTCCACTCATTCAGATGACCTCTTTCATTGTGGTTTGATTCCATGATTTCCGAGAACATGTCGTCTTGCGTCCTTTTTTTCTCCACCTTATCTGAGATAGCCTTCGGGATGGAGGAGGGAGGCTTGAAAAATTTGCAGCTGCTGGAGGGAGGGGAAAAAAGGGAGAGAATTATTTTAAAAGATACATTTTACAGAACAATGCTTATACTCTTTCGCGGTGAACACCACTATTCACATTACACAGCAAATGTTATTTCAGTGCAAGGTTACATTTTGCATCTTAATATTGAGTGCCTGTGGCTTTGGTGTTATAGATCACATACACAGGTCCGGGCAACAGAATTTGGCTTGCATGCGGCCATGGTAAGCCATTGTCTTTCGGCTTCTGCGCCCTCCTTTCCCACATACTCAGCAAAGCCCATTGAGTGCTGCAGTTTTCCTGTTAACCTGCAGCAGCAGAAAACAAACTAACCCCCCATCCAATTCTCTGGGATGATCGCTTTATCCCTCCCCCCACCATGTGGCTGGTATCAGGGAAGATCCCTGCAGAAACCAAACTAACCCCCCATATCAATTATCTGGGATGATCGCTTTCCCCCTCACCTCACTGCATGTCTGGTATCAGGGAAAATCCCTACTAGCCAAACGCGAAAAGCTCAGCGCCAATTCCCCCACCCCCGGCTTGGCTAACTACAGGAAAGGATTTCTTTTCAGCCACAGGCAAACAGCCCAGTAGGAATGGCCACCTCTGTCTCCTTAATTAAATTCCTGTATTTCAATCAGGTTACCATGAGCGATATCACTCTCCTGAGGATTACACAGCGAGATAAAGAACGGATGTTGCTTGAATGCCCGCAAACACCGGGACCATACGCTGCAAGGCTTTGTCATGCAATGATATCAGATTACTTGCTACTAGCATGGCATGGTCAGGTGTCCTACCATGGAGGACGGAATAAGACTGCACTGCCCAGAAACCTTCTGCAAAGGCTTTTGGAATACCTCCAGGAGAGCTTCATGGAGATGTCCCAGGAGGATTTCCACTCCATCCCCAGACATGTTAACAGACTTTTCCAGTAGCTGTACTGGCCGCGAATGCATCCCAAGTCCTCAGGGCAAATTAATCATTAAAAAAACGCTTGCTTTTAAACCATGTTTTATATTTTAAAAGGTAAACTCACCTGAGGTCCCTTCCATGGGATCATGGTCTTGGATACTGCCTTGAGAGGGTTGGGAGGGTACTTCAGTCAGGCTGAGAAAAAGATCCTGGCTGCTGGGGAGAACGGAGTGCTGTGTGCTCTCCGCAAGTTCGTCCTCCTCCTCCTCCCCATCCGCAGAATCCTCAGGTGTGGCTGAGATTACCCCCTCCTCGGAATCCACGGTTAGAGGTGGGGTGGTGATGGCAGCCCCCCCGCCCTAGAATTGCATGCAGCTCAGCATAGAAGCGGCATGTCTGCGGGTCTGACCCGGAGCGACCATTTGCCTCCTTGTTCTTTTGATAGGCTTTTCTGAGCTCCTTAACTTTCACACGGCACTGATACGAGTCCCTGTTGTGGCCTCTCTGCATCATGCCCTTGGAGATTCCCCAGCCTGCCTTCTGAGCTGAGTTGCTCCCTTTTAAAACTTCCTCTTCAGGTGGGTCATGTTGCACAAACCTGGAGGGGAGGTGCTATCTGAGCCCAGTATTGTCCTTTAAAACCCTTCGGCCCACTGTAGGGTTTGTACACCCCATCTCTCCAGAAATGTAATGACGATTAATCTGATATAATCAGACATAGGAGTCATACACACTATTCTGTCAGAATAGAGATTATTTTTTAAGCCAAGGAGAAAAATTGAGTGGATAAAACAAACAAACTACTACTGTACTACTTTCAGAGTAGCAGCTGTGTTAATCTGTATCCACAAAAAGAACAGGAGTACTTGTGGCACCTTAGAGACTAACCAATTTATTTGAGCATAAGCTTTCGTAGGCTACATGCATCCGATGAAGTGGGCTGTAGCCCACGGAAGCTTAAATTTGTTAGTCTCTAAGGTTAGTACTCCTGTTCTTTTTACTGTACTACTGTTTAAGCACTAAGAATGTGCTCAGGCCTGAACAAAAAAAAGAAGACATGGTTCTTGCCTTATGGAACTTACATTTTACATTGAGTTGGAGAACAGCAGAGGCATACATTTCCCTGGATGACCGTGGAAGATCATACATGGTTGCATTTGTATTAAACAGGCATATAACAACAAATTTAATTTAGATTAATTAATAATGTAGGCTGTTTAGCAGAGAGTATGTTTTGAAGCAGCAATTGAATGAAGACAGGGTAAACAAATTTGAGAGGCTGTCTACCTGTCATTCTAGGCTTAGGAGGGAGTCCAGGTGTGGAACATATTTATATTTAGGGATGTAAGATAAAATATGTTATACAGTACTACACATTAGATACTGGGTAAGGAATGGTGTCCCTAGCCTCTGTGGGTAAGGAATGGTGTCCCTAGCCTCTGTTTGTCAGAAGGTGGAGATGGATGGCAGGAGAGACATCACTTGATCATTACCTGTTAGGTTCACTCTCTCTGGGGCACCTGGCATTGGCTACTGGCAGTAGACAGGATACTGGGCTAGATGGACCCTTGGTCTGACCCAGTATAGCCGTTCTTATGTTGTTATCTCCATAAATAAATTGCATTCTCAGTTTGCCTAATGAGTGCATGATAGAAGAAATCTGTGTTTCATCAGAAAAGAAAGGACTCAAGTAGACAAAAACTGTTTACTTTACAGAGATCAGATTTGAGACTGTCATCCACAATTAGTGATTCATTTTCTCTTTTGTAGATAATCCCACCATTTTAGTTCCCTTCAGGTTGTGATTCCATGCTTTAGTTTGGCTGAGCAATATAGGCCAATCTCCTTCTGAGGAATTTAAACAACTGGCAATAGTTCTTTTCAGTGCTTAGCTACTTCCGCACTATAACTTTAGTTCCAGGAAACTGGGAAAAAACAAAGATATTGCCAATGCTTCTGTATGATAGTTCTGCCCATTTGAGATTTTAGGGTTGATTATTTCCTTTCATCATTATCTATGTGTATCTTTATAATGCAAGTGTATTGTACTGTCTTTGATTAGCAGAATGTTAGCCTTTCTCAAGTGTCTGATTATATTACTCTATAAATGTTGGCCTACAAAGAAAATATAAGCTCTAATACAACTGCAGCTAATGGAGAAACTACTTTAGTTCAAGTGATAGCAGTGTGTGTTCCTGAAAGGGAAGGTGCTGAGCACCTTCCCTGCTACTGCATGGGTGCGATTGAGCCAGCGCTCTTGATGCCTGTATTAATGTGGCTATGGATTTGTTACAACTTGCAAAGAAGACAAAAGCCCGTCTGAGTGGAATAATTAGCACACCTCATTAAAAAATATATCACGTGCATTCTTAACATCTCTATCTTACAGGCTTAGCAACCATCATCATTCAGGATGGCTTACAGTTTCTGAACCATTAGTGCTTCTGGGTTTTCAGTCATTCCCCACAGGTACCTGATAGAAACAATGTGGACATGTCTGGAATATACTTAAACAGCTAAAATTATATTAATTCAGGCTGGATACTGGTATTAAGTTGAAATAAGTTAAAGAAAATAATTAAAATACACAGCCTGGTTATATCCTGAAAAATTTACCTTTTAATACCATGCAGGGGCACCATTTCAGATTTTGATGAGCAGGGGGGCAACTTAACCGTGATTCCAGGGGATATTTGGGCACCTGGAAACTCCATGGAGCCATTGCTGGCCGTACAGCTCAGGACCAGGAGCCTCCTGATCTGCTGCGCAGAGCTGGGTGGGGGCTGATGTCAGTGTGTCCCCCCTGCACCCACCATGTCCCCAGGCAGGCAGAGCACGCCCCTCTCCCCACCACCTGAAGGGGTTTTGTGTGTGTGTGTGTGTGCGCGCGCGCGCGCAAGTAATGGGGGATGGGGGCGCAACGAAAAATTATAACTCAAAGTGGGAGTTCAGGTCAAAACATTTGAAAACCACTCAAGGTGCAAGCAGGGATAGCTAGAGGCTGTGTGCTGGGACGGGATGTAGCTCAGGGTGCAAGCTGGGGTGTACCTCAGGGTGCACACAAGGGCTGTGTCCGAGGGGGCACTGCTGCTCGGGGGCTGGCTGTGTGCTCAGTCGCTAGTTGGCACAATGAGGGCAGCTCCGCAGGACAGGGGCTGGGGCGAGGTCTGTGCTCTGTCCACCTGGGTACATGACGAGAGATGGGAGGGGACCACCCTGACATAAGTCCCTGCCCAGCTCTGTGCAGCAGATCTGGAGGCTCCTGGTCCCAAGCAGTGTGGCCAACAGTGACTCTATGGTGGGTGGGACAGGGGCAGCAGGGCAGCTGCAGTTAGCAGTGGAGCAGGGCAGCAGGGGGAGGAGGGGCAGCATCATCTCTCCTGCTGCAAACTTCACCCAAATGTGGTACAAAACACTGGGGGAGCAGGTGCCTCTCCTGCCCTCCATAAATGGTGCCCCCGATACCAGGAATGGGAGAAAAGACACCTATCTGAATGAAATGGACCTCCTTTGGGGGACAACGGCATCAAGGTTCTTTAATGAAGACTCCTCTAGACAGATTATGTAAAATTAGACAAGTGACTTAACAGCATGGAACCATGCAGGGTAAGAAGAAACTATGACCACAGCTACAGCCAAATTTATAACAGAGGGAGACAACTATGATTACAGTACAATAGACCTATGAAAGAGATGAAATCTATGCAGTTTGGCCTGCCCTCAGGTAATTAATCATATGCTGATTCTTAGCTATTGGATTAAGAAATCCAACAAAAAGGAATTCTCTAGAACTTGTAACTGGAAGGATCTTTTGTGTTTGTGCTTCAGGATTAGTAGTGAAGTGTTCAATCAAATGTGTTGAATTATACAAACTGAGTCAGTCAGGAAACTGTACAGATTTGACTCATGGAATGAAGATCTGTTTTTTTCTTTCAGTAGCAGGGGAAGAGTCTACATATTCAGTCATTAGACATTCCTCAGGACAAGTTTCCCATGCTGAGAAATGTGGTTGGCTTAATACACTTTAAAAAAAACATATGCAAATATACATTGATATCACCAGTTAGTTCTCAACTGAGCTGTACAGAGTTAGAGCACTTGCTCACACCACACAATATTACTAAATTAACCAAAGTGCTTCCAAACTTAACAGCAAATCACTTCCATATAGTAAGTGAACTGAAAATAGGCCATGGAATTGCTCTGTGAAAGATGATGATATTGGTCAGGCAAAAATATTCAGAACTGAGGCACAGGGACTCAGCCACACAAGCCCCATTAAAAGAAGAGGAAGACTGATCCAGGATGGGAAAGCACTCACTTTGGCTAAAAGTAGATCAACACAAAATAAAGACAACTGATGGACAATTTGCAGCGGACATCTGAGGCCTTAAAAATTAGCCCTTGCCTTCTTTCAGTTCCTTGGAATATAAATTACACCAATTTAGACTCCCTTATACAGTGTAAAAGGGGTTTAAGTAGATCAGAAAATTCAAATGAGTGCAATTAAGTCTAGGTTGCACCACCATACAGGATATTTCTACATTGCACCTGGGAGCAAGCTTCCCAGCCCAAGGTTCAAACTAACACGCTAAAAATACCATTAGTCACTAATAAATACCATTAGACATTGCTACACTGCTGGAGACTCAGACTGGCCACTTGAGCTTCACTACTTGACCTCCGGGATCCAAACTTGGTGGCTAGCCTGAACCTCTGTCAGTGCAGCAACAGCCACAATGCTATTTTTAGCTTGCTAGTTTGAGCCCCTGTGAATGTGAATCTGTCTACCTGGGCTAGCAGGCTCTCCCTCAGCTGCAGTGTAGAAATACTCCCACATGCTCTCTGAATTTGGCCTATTGTTTTTAGTCATGAACTTTCCTCCTATCGGATTTCAGGTAGGCTTCCTTTTCTTTTGCAAATACAGCCATGACCCAGCAATGAGTGTGGCTAACAACCTTGGCAGAGGATTTACTATATTTTGGGGGGGGAAAGGCTCACAACCTGCAGGTACACACACCAGCAGTAATGTCTGGGTAGAAGCAGTGTCCACAGGAACATAATCTTGCTGGAGAACTTAATTACAGATATATTTTCCTATAGCTCAGAAAGGGAGTTGTAATTTCTTTTCCCATTTAAATTCCACATTCAAACATGAAAATTCTTTGATTCAAGGATAATGGGGGAAAATCCTAGCTCCACTAAAGTCACCACTTTACAAATAATATTAGTATTATTCAGTCTTCAGCAAACATATTCCTTGTCACAAGTCTCTAACAGTAGCATCATTGGTGTAAACACACAATGGTTGATCTAACAGGATGTCAAAGCCTCAGCTAACTCCCTTACTTATCAATATATAGATATAGCACAGAAACATGTATTGAAGTAGCCTTGCAGCTCTGAATAAAACTCACAAAAGAAAGGAAACTTAGCCTTAAAGCATTAATTACACATTAATGCTTATAAGCTGTTGTTATAAGAGAATACTCATGAATAACACTTCAATCTCCTGGGACTGTATCAAACGATTTCACATCACAGGAGGATTACTCATCCTTTGTCAAGTGCAATTAAGGTTTTATAGTTCTGCTGAAAGAAACCTAGACATCTTGCACTGGGCATAGATACCATAGCAAAAACTGCAAATCCTACCCTCTTCTACACAAAGCATTCAGAACACTCCATATTCCTCATCTTCTTGCTTAGATACTTCCATTTTTATAAAACCCTCACCAGGAACACCAGGGCTTGTGGGGGTTGGGTGAACTCACTCTTTAATTGTGAACAAATTTCATGAAGTTTAAGATTTTGGTTTTCGGTGTAGTGTGTTTGGTTTTCCAAATCAGATATTGACTTTACTATGTGATGGAGTAGATGCTTACAACATCTAAGTTGAAAAGGCAGGGAAAATATAATTTGATCATGTCATTAAAGATTGTATCGTAATGTACATGCACAAGAGGACCAAATTAATGCTGCATGTGCAATCTTAAATCTGGCATTTCCTAACTTCCGAGTGCTTGACTTTGTCATCTTAATAATGTTCTTTTAATGCAAGTCTTTTGTGTGTAATAGAGTAGTTTAAGTTACAAACAGCATGATATACAATATCTACATACATTGTCACGCTGTTGAAGACAATCCAAACCTGTTACACTTCATAATTTGTACATGATGAGCCATATTGAAACCTGATGTAAGCAGATACAATTTCATTGAAATACATCCACTTAATTGCACCTAGACTGCCCACAGTGGTTTTCCCATGTCAAGATATTTTAAGTTACGGACATGAAGGAAAAAAATATTGGCCTACACAACAACAATTCATTTCTGTTAAAAGCAACAGAGAGTCCTGTGGCACCTTTAAGACTAACAGATGTATTGGAGCATAAGCTTTCGTGGATGAATACCCACTTACTGCACTCTGTCATGTGTTAGCTTGGATATAGTCTAGCCAAAAGTGTAGTGACACAGGGAATTACATAGAAAAGGTGTTAACATGCATTGGCCAACTGGGGAAATATTCATAGCACTACTGTCCATTTTCCACAGCTACTGCTCCAAACTATTATGTTCAATGACAAGTTTAACAGATACAGGCAATTCTCTTGGATGTCATGTCACACAAAAAATTACAATGTGTGACAATAGTGACAAACACATATTTACTACTTCCATTCATACAAAATGATACACATCACGGAAACAGACTCTCTTAAGCAGGCATATCTGTCTTGCACAGAACTTGATAAAGAATTTTTTTTATTTGTGACAGTCAAGCGTCTGCTATACGATTCCCCAGTAATTGCATATGCATTATAATTGACGATTGCATATTTTCTTTTCAGATTCCTATTCATTTTTATATTTCATCTCCTTGTATATTCAATCTTCATCAGCTTCAGACTTTACCTCTTCCGCTGCCACCCCAAGTAATTTGGATTTGTGCCACAAATCCCCTATCTCCTTAGTATTTCACTTGAACTTCTTCTCCTCACATCCTTTGCTTACCCATCACTTCTTGTGCACAAACAGAACCACACACGTGCTAAATCCATTTGCATGTGTTCTACTTGCATAAGAGAATAGGATCTGTAGCTATAAATTCTAAAATATTTGAAAAGTGAGCACTCAGATGCAAAAATGTGGGTTGTACATTTATTTTCACTACAGTCAAGAAGACCAAAGGGAGGCAGCATAGGAAAAGTGAACCTACATATAACATTAAGGCAAAAACACTTACAAAACAGCTTCTCAAATATGCAAGGTTCTTTTTTGGGGAACAAAGATTCAGTGAGAGTTGAGCCCTATAAAAAAAGAAAACAAATTTGTTTGATCATTGTGAATGAAAAATAAAACTCCATTGCCAGCACTAACTGGTCAATTGAAGACCTCAGAAAGGTGAGGGGATTGAAGAAGAAGATTACTGCAAAAAAAATGCATGTCAACTTGAAGTGCTGCTATACAACTCAGTGGGAAGCCTCTCCCAGACCAGGAAATCAGGGTCTCTCAGGCTACTGGCTCACAAGTAGATGCAATTAATGTGAGCTGCAAATGACAGAACCACTTGAACAAGGAACAGCTGCACCTCCATGTGTGAAAATGAGGAGGGAAAAAAGGCAGTGACCAAGATATAGATGAACCTCTATCTGTCAAGAGCGCCTGAAGTTATAGGGGAAGAGATATAGGCCAGACAACCTACATGGGGTTCCAGTCATATGAGGTTAGATGAAGTTTAGGATTATTGAAATTCTTAAACTCTGATCTTAGAGTATGATACATAAAATATATGTTTGACACCTGTGGGACAAATGTGAGCATCTCCTCAGTCAAGGACAGGCCCTCATCCTACTGCACAATCCCGTCTGAGAGACTATTCTCGTACTTCAAGGGGGTATTTGACTATGTAGCTCAGAATGACGCCCAGTGCAGGGCCGGCTCCAGGCACCAGCCCACCAAGCTTGTGCTTGGGGCGGCACCTGGAGGGGGGCGGCGTGGCGCTCCGGCCCCCGGGGAGAGCGGTGCCACGGCCGGGCTCGCCTCCCTCCCCCCGGCGCTCTGGCCGCCCTCCCCCCCGGCGCCCTCCCCCTGGCCGCTGGGGGGAGAGCGGGGAGCCCTGGCTGGGGCTCTCCCCCCAGCCGCCGGGGGGGAGAGCGGGGAGCCCTGGCTGGGGCTCGCCGCCCTCTCGCGCCCTGCCCCCTGCGCTCTGGCCGCCGGGGGGAGAGCGGAGCCCCCGCCGGGGCTCGCCGCCCTCCTCCCAGGGCTCCGGCCGCCCTCCCCCCCCGCCACCCTCCCCCCGGCCACCAGGGGGAGAGCAGAGCCCCCGCCGGGGCTCGCCGCCCTCCCCCTGGGGCTCCGGCCGGCGGCTTTTTTGCCTGGGGCGGCAAAAAAGCCAGAGCCGGCTCTGGCCCAGTGTCCAGAGTGCCTTCATCCTTTCACTGGGTTGACTATGCAGAGGACCTGGAACAAGACTTTACATCACAGAATGTAGAGACCAGACTTACAAAGACCAAAAACACAGCCCCAGGAAAAGATGGCATTTGCTACAACTTCCTGAAAAAATGAGATCCCAGTTGCTTCATTCTAACTGCCATTTTCAACAAATGCAAACAGTTCTGCCATACTCTGAGCTCCAAAAGTCTATGATGGTGCTCGTCTACAAGAAAGGCAAGTGAGATGACCCCAACAACTGGAGATCCATCTCTCTCTGTTCCACCATGTACAAACTGTATGTCAGCTGCTTCGCGGCTAGGATCACAGACTGGTCGGTGAACAGAGGAGACATCAGCTCCATCCAGAAAGATATCATGTCATGTGAAGGCTGCTACGAACACAACTTTTTCCTTCAGACTGCCATCCACATGGCCAGGAAGGCACAGAGGCAATGTGCCATAACATTGCTCGACCTGGCTAATGCTTTTGGATCAATGCCCCACCAGCACATTTTTGCCACACAGAGAGTTTGGGATACCTGAAAACTTTCTCCTGCTGGGCCAGAAACTGTATGAAGGCTGCACCACCACCATCCGCTCCATGGAAGGAGAGAGGCCTGAAATTCCTATGCATAGCAGCGTGAAACAAGGCTGCCCCTGAGCCCCATCATTTTCAACTTAGGCATGGAGCCGCTCATTCGAGTGATCTACAGCAGTCTAGGTGGTTTCAATCTATATAACAACAGAGTGAATATCCTGGCCTATGCAGACGATCTGGTCCTGATCCCAGACAACCCCGAGAGTCTCCAACAAATGCTTGACATCACCAACCAGGCTGCCAACTGGATGGGGCTCCACTTCAATGCCAGGAAATGTGCATCCCTGCATACTGATGGTAGTAGAAGGGATTCGGTCCAGGCAACGTCTTTTCAGATCCAGGGTGAACCCATGCTCTTCCTCAAGGATGGACAAGCATACCAACATCTTGGCATGCCGACAGGTTTCCACATCCAGCAGACAACTGAGGATTCCATCACAGAGGTCCTACGAGATGTGGCCAGGATCAACTTCCTCCCTACTGGCACCATGGCAGAAGATCAACAC
This sequence comes from Chrysemys picta bellii, assembly GCF_011386835.1. NCBI lineage: Eukaryota > Metazoa > Chordata > Testudines > Emydidae > Chrysemys > Chrysemys picta. The sequence goes on from NC_088792.1 coordinate 194,802,109, forward strand.
CTTGAACACCTTCCTGATCCCCCATATCTCATTATCCTGAGGGGATCTGATGTGGCAAAGGTACCTCTGAACAAGGTAGACAACACCATCTGGCAGCTGGTGACAAAGTGGATGTTCCACAGGCAGGGCAGCGCCAACGTCCCATTAATGGGTGATCTGTGCGATGTTGCCGTGATCACTCACGCCTTCCGATGTGCCTGGATGCCATGGTGAGGAACATCAGGGAGAGTGCTCTGCAGGATGCTGTCAAGATGCAAATTGCCAGGACTCCCTCCAACCAAGATGTCACCATCTACCTGTGTGGCTCCCTGGAAGGTGAATTTGGAAGAGACATGGGAGACTTTGCTTCGCTCTGTACGTTTGCCCGCAATGATACGTGATGACCGGAGAAGCATATCGGCCGCCACTGGATGTGGTGCGAGGAACGCCATGAGCTGGGAGTCCTGGTGTCACAGGTGAAGAATACAGATCACACTATCATCACTCGGAGAGCTAGAACCACGCAGGAGAGAACCCTGAAGGATGCCATCCATTGCCAATATGTGGAAAACCTGAAATGGAATCTGGACCAGGGCAAGGCGTTCGAAGTGACGTGCAAGTGTGACGTCAGCAACCACTTCCTTCCCACGGGCAGCTTCATCCTATTTGCCAACTGGAGGTTCATCCACATGGCCAACTGCGACCAGACATTGTCATCACCAATGAGGACTGGAAGAAGATCATCATGGTGGACATCACAGTGCCATTCGAGAACAGGACCCCGGCCTTCCACGATACCAGAGCTCAAAAGGTAGAGAAATATGCCCCCCTGGCATAAACCTTGAGAGCTAAGGGTTACCAGGTCCAGACACATGCACTGATCATTGGAACCTTAGGCATATAGGACCACAATAATGAGTGAGTGCTGAGAGAATGCGGAATCAGTAAAAGCTATGCTCAGCTGATGCGACAACTCATGGTATTGGATGCCATCAGGTGGTTGAGGGACATCTACATAGAACACATCATCGGACATCGGCAATACCGGCAGGGATGAGCTAGAGTGCCAATGAGAAGCAAAGTCAGGAAAGTAACTGAAATAATGGATAGAATTATCTAAATGGACAACTTAATTCTCAATTATTGAAGGACAATCTCCACTCATTGATATATTTTGCTTTCCACAACCAAATCTCTGTACAACTTTTCATGAGTGGTGTACTCAAGTATTCGGATTCTAATATCTAAACTGTATTCTTAAATGCTATCATCCAATATGCAAATCAAACATGTAGTAAAATTATGCAAATGGGGCACCCAGAGCCACATAGTGTCGTATTCTGTGGTAGTTAGTCGAGGGACATGTAAAGGCCTGGGGTTAATATTCTTTTATTAATAGAGCTTCAGCAGTTTGTGACACAGTTTGGGATTCTTAACACTCATGAACTAGACTAACTCCCAACAGACAGGGGTTCTCACATTGCCATATGGTGGCCTTAGAATGACACGTTATTACATAGTGAATCATGGAGATTCAAGCTGGTGTTATTACGCAAGCCAAAACTAGTTGTTAGAATCCTGCTGTTCATACCTAGGGTTACCATTCGTCCGGATTTACCCGGACATGTCCTCCTTTTTGTGCTAAAAATAGCGTCCGGGGGGGAATTTGTAAAGCACTCACAATGTCTGGGATTTCCCCCTCCCCCCGCACAGCAGAGCGAGCGGCTGGGAGGGCTGCAGGAAAGTCCCGGGCTGGACTCCGGAGCAGCTGGAGAGGAGCTCCGCCCTGCATTCTGAGCAAGTGTCTCAGCACAAAGTGCAGCCCTCCCCTTTTGCAACTGGGAGCGGTTTCTGCCATGCAGCGTAGCAAAACGGGAGCGAGTGCACTTTGTGCTGATACAAGGGCAGCTCTCCCCTGCAACCCGGTCCGGACCAGGGACCAGGTTTTGTTGTGCAGGGCCAGGGACCGGGTTTTGTTGTGCTGGGGAGCTTAGCCACGTGTCCGGCTCGCACAGAGCCCAACACCCTGTTCTGAGCAGCAGGGTAAGGGGGGGCAGGAGAAGGGGCAGGGAGGTTCTGGAGGGGACAGTCAAGAAACGGGGGGGGGCTTTTGGGGGGGAGTGGAGAAAGTTTTGGGCAGTCAGGGTACAGGTAGGGGGTAGGGTCCTGGTGGGCAGTTGGGGGGTGGTCTTAGGAGGGGGCAGTTAGGGGACAAGGAACAGGGAGTCTTAGGTAGGGGGTGGGGTTCTGGAGGGCAGTTAGGAGCAGGGGTCCCAGGAGGGGGCAGTCAGGGGACAAGGAGCGGGGGGGGTAGGGGGCTGGGAGTTCTGGGGGGGAGCTGTCAGGGGGCAGGGGTAGGGAGAGGGATCGGAGCAGTCAGGGGACAGGGAGCAGGGGGGTTTAGATGGGTTGGGAGTTCTGGGGGGGGCTGTCAGGGGGCAGGAGTGCGGAGAGGGATCGGAGCAGTCAGGGGACAGGGAACAGAGGGGTTTAGATGGGTTGGGAGTTCTGGGGGGGGGATGTCAGGGGGTGGGGAGTGGTTGGATGGGGCGTGGGAGTCCCAGGGGTCTGTCTGGGGGTGGGGGTGTGGATAAAGGTTGGGGCAGTCAGGGGACAAGAGGCAGGGAGGCTTAGATAGTCCTGGGGGGCAGTTAGGGGCAGGGGTCCCAGGAGGGGGTAGTCAGGGGACAAGGAACGGGGGGAGGGTTGGGAGGTCAGGGGGGGCGGGAAGTGGGAGGGGCAGGGGCGGGGCTAGGGCGGGGCTCCTCCCGTCCTCTTTTTTGCTCGCTGAAATATGGTAACCCTATTCATACCCAGATGATGTGAGAAACATTATGATATATGCTGAAGCCCCACTCAATGTAGATTTGAGACCTGCCTGTCCATAGACTGCCAGTAGTTCTACAGTTGAAACTATGAAGTACTTGCCAAAAAGCAGAAGTGGCCAATAAGGTCCACAGGATGCCTCTGTGAAGTGTCTTGGTAGCTGGAAGCAGGGGTCACGATGTCACAAGCCATATCAATCATTGGTTAGGTAATTTCCCTTTCCAATGCCAAACCCCACCCCATTTCCTAGCATAGAAGATGTTTTATACCATTAAGCCCAAAATTAAACAAAACATGTCTGTATTTGTCTATTAATCATTATTTGTATTGTGACAATCAGAGGGCTCAGCACACCAGTTGCCTAATAATTGTCAAGATTTTTTTGTAGGCATCATGGCACAGGAGAGTTTTAAGGAGGGATTTGAAGGAGAAGAATATGATGGCTTTGCAGATTTTTATGGGGAGTTCCTCCTATACATAAGGATCAGTATGGAGAAGAAATGAAGGTGCTTTTTGAAAAATTTATAAATGGGCAATCGAGATTGGCATCATTTGCAGAATGGAGGACAGGAATTTCTCTCTCAATACCATAGGAGTTGATAGGGTGTGAAAGGCCTTAAAAGTGAAAACAAGTAGCTTTCTAATGTGGTGGTGAAGGAGGAGCCAATGGAGGATACAAAGACAGGAATGGCAAGCCAGGAAAATGAACTCTGCAGTAGCATTTTGAATGGATATAAATGGGGCAAGGTGGTATTTGTTCTTGCCAGAGAGGAGGAGGTTAGCTGTCAAGGCATGAAATAATTGGGACCTAGATGAGAGTTTTAGTTATGTGAACATAAAGGAAAGGCTGGATTTTAGAGATGTTATTCAAGAAAAAAAAATAGCAAGATTTAGACATTGCCTGGATGGGCAGATCTAGAAAGAGGACCAAGTCAAAGACAACGCACAGGTTACAGGACTGAGTGACAGGGAAGTTGACGGTTTTGTCTACAGTGACTGATAAAAGAAAGGAGGGGGAAAGATTAAAGGTTCTGTTTTGGACACATTGGTGTGAAGCCGGTGTCTGGACATCTATGAAGAGATGTCAGAAAGATAGTCTATGATTCTAGTTTGTACAGGAAGAGGCTGGTCTGGTGTGCAGAAGTAGATCTATGAATCATCAGTATGGCGATGATAGCTGAAGTCATGTTGGTGAATGAGACTGTCCAGACCCAGGGAAGAGACAGGATCAAGGACAGAGTCCTATGGGACCTCCACAGAAAGTTGGAGGATGGATAAGGAGGATCCAGTCATTCACAATCCTCCCTTTTGGGGGCCTGGGAAGGAAATACAGTGGTTTACACATTTTTTTTTCTACATATTGTATAAAACTGCATACGTCAATACAGCATTTTCTCTTTTCTTATAATTTATGGAAATAACTTGTTCCCTTTTCTCCACATAGTCAATATAGTGTCTATTGGCACTTGGAGCATTTGTTATAAATTAGTGAGATTCTTGATTTGGAGACAATGTTTTCCCTGTTCTCCCCCTCTGTGATATAGTGTGTTGAAACATGATTGACAGTGTTGCCAACCTATGCCTCACATTATTTGATTAGTTTTACTTAAAGTGCTAATTTTTGGAGACAAAATATTACATACGAATCTCAGCTTTGTTTTTTTTTTTCAATGTAAATTTCTCGCTATCATGTTTGCAGAGAAAAGTTTGAGAATGTAACCCAAGTGCAGCCTAAAGAGTCAAAAAGCAGTAGACAAATAGAAATAATTTAATTTATTTAATCTCATGATTCTGGGGATCCTGACTCACGATTTGTAATAGTTTGGGGTTGGCAATACTGGATCTCTCTCTCTATACTGCCTAATAGTACTGGATTGTTGGACACCGGAGTCAAACTGTGGGAGGGGAACATGACTATACTATATTCAAACTTCATTGGAAATCCACAAACTTGACACAAATAAAAGTTTTAAAACTCTGTTGAAACTGATATGGCCTCACAGAAGTGTTGGTACTGAGGTGTACCACCTGCTTGTCCCTTTAGTGGGAAATATACAGAAAGAGAAACCAACTTTCATTGAAGTGGATGGGATCGGTTCCATTGACTTCAGTGGGAGCTTTGATCAGGCCTTTCTCATCTGACATTAAAGCCAGTAACCACACAGAGACAAGCCACCACAAAACACACCAAACTGCCATAGGAAGCTTTACTTAAAGCTTTAGCTTATTGTTTACTTAAGTGATGCTCTACCCAATGAGCTCTCTTTTCAGGTTTCAGTCTTCTGCCAAGAATTAGGGTCATCCTACAAGTGTTTGGAATCTACATCAGTGAAGTTATTATATAAATATTCTTTGCACATGTTCATACCCAATTCTAGTGAGTGGTTTTCAAAATCTAAAGATGATCACAAATGACTTCAGAGAGCCCTGGCAACTGTCATGTAGAACAACTGATCTACATGATATTTTTCATTCTTTAGATTTGACAAAATTATCCTCATTTCTTCTGGTCAGTTACACCATGTTTTATAGCATGTATCTTACATAAATCTCTTTGCAGGCTTTAAAAGGGAAATATATGGTTATGTCACCTGATCTACCAAGACATCTAAAGCACATTTTTTACTATAGTCTGGTATATTTTTGAAGATCGGATATGTTTGCCCTGAAGGAGTGTAGGGACATGGAACTGGAGTCCAAAGACGTTTATTCAATGTGTAAATGCTGATACGAACAGAGACGAGACCTTCCACAGCACTGTGATGATTTGCCCTAGAATGTCTTAGGTAGGAAAATATTCAACACAGAATATTCAAAATATTCCCTTTTAGCTTGTTTATATAAACTCTGTCACCTGAGTCTGTGTATACAGCATGCATGCATTAGACCAAATCTAAACCCATTGTTATGTATGGTAACTGACATCTTAAAACAATAGATATCACAAACTTAGATTTTGGGATACATATTTATGCGAAAAGGCACTGAAGCATAACAATTGCCCTTTTGTGGTGGTTACCCTTGTGATACCAGCAATGAACTGGCAGAACTGTAGATATGCATAGCCTGAGCACAAGAGAGGATTAGAGCCAATCAGACTGAGCAGGTTCTAGTTGCAAAGAGAGGGATGTTTTCAGTGTCTAGGGGAAGGGGAGAAAAGTATTACTAGCTGAGACAAGCACTACAGTCTGCTACAGAGGCAGTTTCTCACCTGCCTTTGCAGCTGGATATAACTACGTAATGGCAGGAGAGGGGGAAAAAAAATAATCAAGAGACTTTAGGGATGTAAAAATGCCAGAGAAAAATAATTACTTAAAAGACATACAAAATAACACATTTATAATGTCAAAGACAAGCTTTAAAATGTATTGTTGACACTTAGTTGTTGGTGTCTTAAAGTAATCATACTTTTTTGGTGGACTCTCCAAACGTGAAAATAGATTAACATTATGATATTGACATATACTGTACACATCTCTGAATGCTTGAGAAAAATGTGCCCATAGTTTAGTTGATCATTTTAGTTTTGGTAACTAAAGTTTGGTTTACTTCTCTATGACTTGATTAAATATATAGGATCACCTATGTGGAGGTAATATCCATGTGATAATTGACACTGCATTGGTGCATGATAAACAAATTCATCATACACCTTTGACTGATTTACTTTTCTTCTGCCCACTAATCCATTTTCCCCGGGGCTTATTGTAACATTCCAAACTGCTGAGCATCTTCAAATGAGTAGTTCCTTTTAAAAAAGCCAAAACCCACAACATGCCTAGACTTGGAAAAAACAGTATGTTATCTTGTCACCAAAGACTTTGTCATCATGCATATGCATGAAGGGGCAGAATTAATTGAATAGGCAATTGTAAATCTGACATTTTCTAACTTTTGGGGGCTTGACTGCAATTATAACAATATTTTAATATAGTTTAGAGGTATTTTTTGTTTTGTTTGATATGTAATTTCTTACAGCTTTTTTCCCCCTCTTGGGTCTTTTGTTAAAGTAATTAATAAGCTCAACAGGGCAGGGATTGTTTCTTTTTACCATCTTTAAGTGTCTAGCACAATGAGGCCACAATTGTCCCCAGATACACACTCCTGCCTCCCACTCCCTAAAGCTCTCTCTTGCATACTGCCTCCAAAATCCTGCAAATACACAAACATGCACAGGCTCCCCAGAATCCACTCACACACGCAGGTCACCAACCCCAGCCCATTCACAGATACACAGCCCCCGCCCCACAAAGTCCAACCCAGGCTCCTCCCCAAGGCTACATTTACACCACACCACTTTTGGCAGCATGTAAGGTATGCATAGCTATGTGCGGCAGTGAAAAGCAAGCTATGAAGTTACACATGTCAGTGAAGGTTTGGCAGAGCCTGCCAGAGCCTTTCCCCACTGTTAGAATCTTTCTCTGTAGCAGGGAAAGCCTCCACCTGGAGGAAGCTGCTGGAGTCCACACCTGCCATAGGGAAAGGCTCCAGCAGCAGGGTGGCCCTGGAGTCCTACCCTCCAGTGGGAAAAGGTTCTAGCAGTTGGCTTCTTAGTACACAGCGTGATCTTCTGTACCTTAATGGGATGAGAGGCTCAGCTGTAGCTGTATTGGGACTTGACATTTCCTGAGACCCAGAATGAGAAGGTGACTTTCCCCTTCTTTTAGCCCATTTTGGATAATAGTGTCTTTTTCTTCTTTGAGGGTCTGCATGGTTCTAAAGGGCCCCCAGGGTCTATGCTTACTGCAGCAGGAGAGATGGTTGTCAGGGCTTTCTGAGCAACCAAATCCAAGGTACAGTGGGTTGACTCAGACCCCACAAGGTTCCCAACAGGAGCCTCAGTCTCCCCCAGTTTCTTATATCTGCTTTTAAGTCCTGAGCATATCCTAAATTTGGAGGGGATGTGAATCTCTCCCAGCCATTAGCAGCAGCTTGAATCTCCATCGCTGTGGGGAAAATACCTATGTCAGGTTTGGCAGGGTTTGAAGCCTGGGGGTTGGGCAGAACTTGCACTTGAGGCTGCAGATCAAGGCTCATGGAAATAAAAAGGCCCACATTGGGCAAATAAAGAAGGGAAGAGGAAACCCAACCATGCCCCCAGTGCAAACTTTGCTAATAGAAAAAATAAAAGAAAATACCAAAAGAAAGAAAAAAAAAAAGGGAGAGAGGGTAACAAGCCTCATAGCTAGCTGACAGATACTGCAACATGCTGTCTCAAGCCACAGGCAGTTGTGAAGAATTGGAGTGGTGACGGGTCCCCCATTATCCCCATATATATTCATCCAGGAGCTCAAGGATATCTAGGGCTTAAGCATAGACCCAATCTCCAATCAAGAGTGCACAGGCACATGCTGATGTGGAGCACTCATAATGACACTACTCAAAAGAGAATGGGTCCTGTTAGTGTAGGTAAGTCTTTGAAAACCAAATTCCAGTCTGAGTCTCAGTTTCTAGTTATATTCAGTGAGAAACCACTCAGTGGTGCTACCCTCCAATCTTTATTCCCTTGTGTACAGTCAAATTATCTCTCTTCCCAAAGGGTATAGAGGGGGAATAATTTTGTCACTCAAATTCAAAAGGCCCATTTTTAAATTATATTTTACAATGGATCAAAACATCCTGTTATAATCACATTATTTTGTAGGTATTCCTATTTGGATTATGCCCTGCAGTTCCAAATAGTGAGTTGCAAATCAAATATAATGAACAACAGATCTAATTATTTTTTTCCTACAAAAAGATCTAATTTTGCCAGCAGAGGTAAATCAAAAAATGCTTGCAATCTATCTTTAAAAATGAATGGCTTTTTGGCCTTAATAAAAGACAATTTTAAAGAGACAACAATAGATGGAATCAATCATAGTGTAAAGTAGATAGTGAATCTAACAACTTTGAGACTTTCTTGTACTCCTACATAAAATAAAGCAGATGGTCTGAATTGTTCTGCATATTACTCTATGCTACACTACTTCAAGGCATTTTTCAGACTTTTATCTATTAGGCTTCATCATAAATGGCTTGTGTTTTTACCTTATTTTGGAATAATCACTTGGAAAGTAGTAAAGCAGAGGGGATACGGTCACCACAGAAATTTGCTTTGTTCTGCTGCACTGGTAAACACACAGAAATCAGTTAATTACATGGTGGGAGACCTTGAGGTGAAGGTTAATTAGGCACTGATCACAAGCGCAGGGGAATAATAGTCATATTCCTTAGGGGAAGAATTTAACATTTATGCATGCTACCAAGACCCACATCCCCATCTTTTCCCATTTCACATTAACTGTATATTGACTCCACCTCAGGTTGCTAACTGACAGCTATGTGATGGTTTTCTTTGATGGGTAGTTTGAAGTGATTTGATTTTCCCAGTTCCATTACTTACTGAAAAGTGTCCACACCAAAAATATCCATCACCATGTTTTTCAACAATTGACACTATTTTTGTCAATACTGTATTAGCAAAGAAGCAAAGAACTGAATAACAGAGACTAACTTACCTTCTCACTCCTAGAAAGTAAGTCCTTCTAGGGTATGACTAAGATATGTGTAGGCAATATGAGGAAGCTTACACTGCAACTGCCTATGTTGTACTTTCTAGTGGAGAGAAGTCTTCAGTTTCTAGAGATACTGAAGACCAGATCTGGGGTACATGTTAGATTTTGACTCTGCAGGCCTCCTCCTTTATTATATTGCTGCATTAAAAAAACAAAAAACCCTGAGGTAAAAGAATCTTAGCTGAACTTCATCTACAAGTAAATTCCAATTATTCAAATATCTCTGAAATATCCAAAACCTTTGGACAAAATCTATTTCAGATTCTTTATGAATTTTAGGTTTAGAGGAACAAAAGAATTTCAGATAACACAGAATTTGGATAATCGGATAATTATTTATACAGCGTCATCAGCATCTGTGGTACTTTACAGATCAATAAATAAATACAAAAAAAGTGTGGCTGCCACAGGGAGCTTAAAATCTAAATTAGCCATAACACAGCATGGGATAACAAACAAACCAATGTGGGACCCTTAAGGGGGAAAAACAGATTCAACCAGAAAATTAGTAAAAGCCTAAGGGATATACCTGAGATGATAGACCTTATCTTTGGAAGATAAGGAGAAACAGCTAGTATAATATTTTTTCTAAAGAGAAAAGTTACGTGCTTTCATTTCAGATTGGGGCCCCAAATTTTTATCTCTTTGAAGTCAATACAATTTTGTCTTTGATATCAAGGCCCTTAAATAGTAAATGCAAAGTTTAAACTGGGACTATTGTTAATGAGAGCAACTTGAAATTTTTTTGACAGAACTTTTCATTGGAAAATGCAGATCCAATGAAATAAAAATGATTAAGTGGTATTTACATATATAGTACCTATACTATTGTTCTACTTGACACTTCCCCCATCATTTGTAGAAAAGCTGTATCTAACTTGGGGAGCTGAGATATGCATGTCTGCTATACTAGTGGACGAAAATAGTGAATATGGTATATTGTTCTGGGGTAGCTCATCAGTCACTAGGTGAGATGTAATGAAATGCATGTTAGGCCTACACTATGAGTTTAGGTCAAATTTAGCAGCGTTAAATCGAATTAACCCTGCACCCGTCCACACAACGAAGCCATTTACTTCGACATAAAGGGCTCTTAAAATCAATTTCTGTACTCCTCCCCGACGAGGGGACTAGCGCCAAAAATCAACATTGCCATTTTGAATTAGGGTTAGTGTGGCCACAATTCGACAGTTTTGGCCTCCGGGAGCTATCCCACAGTGCACCATTGTGACCGCTCTGGACAGCGATCTGAACTTGGATGCACTGGTCAGGTAGACAGGAAAATCCCCGAACTTTTGAATTTAATTTCCTGTTTGCCCAGCGTGGAGACCACAGGTGACCACACAGAGCTCATCAGCACAGTCCGAGAATCGAAAAAGAGCACCAGCATGGACCGTATGAGAGGTACTGGATCTGATCGCTATATGGGGAGAGGATTCCGTGCTAGCAGAACTATGTTCCAAAAGACAAAATGCTAAAACATTTGAAAAAAATCTCCAAGGGCATGATGGAAAGAGGCCACAATAGGGGCTCATATCAGTGCCACATGAAAGTTAAGGAGCTCAGACAAGCCTACCAGAAAATCAGAGAAGCAAACGGAAGGTCTGGGTCAGAGCTGCAGACATGCCACTTCTACACTGAGCTGCATGCAATTCTGGGGGGAGGGAGGAGGAGACGGGGAGGGCCACCACCACTACCCCACCTCTGACTGGATTCCGAGGAGGGGGTAATCTCAGCCATGCCTGAGGATTCTGCGGATGGGGAAGATGAGGAGGAGGAGGAGGAAGAGGAGGATGAGCTTGCGGAGAACACACAGCACTCCGTTCTCCCCAACGGGCAGGATCTTTTTCTCACCCTGACTGAAGTACCCTCCCAAGGCAATATCCCAGACCATGAAGCCATGGAAGGGACCTCTGGTGAGTGTACCTTTGTAAATATAAAACATGGTTTAAAAGAAGTGTTTTTTAATTAATTTGCCCTGAGGACTTGGGATGCATTCGCAGCCAGTACAGCTACTGGGAAAGTCTGTTAATGTTTCTGGGGATGGAGCGGAAATTCTCCAGGGACATCTCCATGAAGCTCTCCTGGAGGTACTCCAAAAGCCTTTGCAGAAGGTTTCTGGGCAGTGCAGCTGTATTCCGTCCTCCATGGTAGGACACTTGACCATGCCATGCTAGTAGCAAGTAAGCTGGTATCATTGCATGACAAAGCCTTGCAGCGTATGGTCCCGGTGTTTGCTGGCATTCAAGCAACATCCATTCTTGATCTCACTTTGTTCTCCTCAGGAGAGTGATATCGTTCATGGTAACCTGATTGAAATACAGCAATTTAATGAAGGGGACAGAGGTGGCCATTCCTACTGGGCTGTTTGCCTGTGGCTGAAAATAAATCCTTCCCTGCAGTTAGCCAAGTGGTGGAGACGGGGCCATTGGCGCTGAGCTTTTCGCGTTTGGCTAGCAGGGATCTTCCTTGATACCAGCCATGTTGTGTGGGGAGGGGTAAAGCGATCATCCCAGAGAACTGGATGGGGGGGGGGTGTAGCGGGGTGGTTACCCGCTCCTGCCCTGAGGGGTTTAAAACAGCCCTGAAGGAGGGCTGTGGAAGGGCAAGATGCCTGGGCTGATTGGGAGGAAGCAGGCTCAGCTGGGGCCATTCCCAATCAGGGCCCAGCTGTCTGGCCAGGAGCTCAAGCAGAAAGTCTCGCTGTAGTGGTAGAGAGAGAAGGACCTGACTGTCTGGAAGCTGAGAGGGTACCTAAAGTAGAGCAGGGCTCGGGGAAGGCTAGAGGAGCTGGGGAGCTCCGGCCTGGAAACCCCCGAGGTTGCAGGCCTTGTTAAAGGCCAGAAAAAGGTACTGTGGAGCAGGGCTGGGGAAAGGCCAAGGGAGCCGGGGAGCTCCAGCCTAGGAAAGCCCCAGGCTGCAGGCCTGGTAATTAAGTATGGGGTTGCAGGGGGCAGGCCGAGGCAGCAGGTCCAAACCCCTTTGCTTGTGATGAGTGGCTGATACTGCAGTCTGCCCCAGTGAATGGGGACTAGATGGAGACTGGGCAGTAGCCAAGACTTAGGCAAAGTGGGGATAGTGGGTGGGGGTTCCCCTGGGAGGGGGAGACCCTAAGACTGTGGGGATACTGCCAGGGGGCAGCACCCCAGGTAAAAGGGCACCAGGGAGGGACATGGGGGCCAGAGGACAGGCGGATCACCGGCCTGCAGAGGGCCCTCCGGACGCTGGAAGAGCTAATTCCCAGAAGTAACCAGCAGGAGGCACCACAGGGGTGAGTCCTCTCCTCTACAGGGGGTTAGTTTGGTTTCTGCAGGGATCTTCCTTGATACTAGCCATGCGGTGGGGAGGAATAAAGCGATCATCCCAGAGAATTGGATGGTGGGGGGTTAGTTCAGTTTCTGCTGCTGAATGTTAATAGGAAAACCGCAGCACTCAATGGGCTTTGCTTGGTATGTGGGAAAGGAGGGCACTGCTTTTAGGAAGGTTGCAGAAGACGAAAGACAATGGCTTACCATGGCCACATGCAAGCCGAATTCTGTTGCCCGGACCTGTGTATGTGATCTATAACACCAAAGGCACAGGCACTCAATATTAAGATGCAAAATGCGACCTTGTACCAAAATCACATGTGCTATGTAATGTGAATAGTGTTGTTCACCGTGAAAGAGTATAAGCATTGTTCTGTAAAAATGTATCTTTTTAAATATTTCTCTCGCAGCTGCAAATTTTTCAAGCCTCCCTCCTCCTTCCCGAAGGCTATCACAGATAAGGTGGCAAAAAAAAAATGCACGTGAGACGAAATGTTCTCTGAAATCACAGAATCGATCCGCAATAAAAGAGGTCATCTGAATGAGTGGAAGGACACGGTATCCCAGTACAGGAAAGCTGCCAGTGAATGTGAGGACAGGAGGGACCAACGTGAGGACAGGAGGGATGCTTGAGGTGAGAGGTGGCAGCAGGAGGATCAGAGGAGGCAGGATGCAACACTGGGGCTGCTGCGTGAGCAAACAGACATGCTCCGGCATCTGGTGGAGCTTCAGGAACGGCAGCAGGATCACAGAGTGCTGCTGCAGCCCCTGTACAACCACCCTACCCCTCACCATGTTCCATAGGCTTCTCACCCAGATGTGTAAGAATGCAGGGGAGGGGGAGGCTCCGTGCACCCTCCCACTCCACCCCAGTGGACAGCCCAAGCAAAAGGGTGTCATTATTTTGAACTTTTGAAGTGGCCTTTTCCTTCCCTCCTATCCTCCTCCCAAACCACACCTGGGCTACCTTGTCAGTTCTCTCCCTCTTTTTATAATCAATTAATAAAGAATACATGATTTTTAAATGATAGTGACTTTATTTCCTTTGAAAGCAAGCTGTGATCAAAGAGTGAGGGTGGGTTGCATACAGAGAATGAGTCAATCAAGGGGGCGGGTTTTCATCAAGGAGAAACAAAACAGAACTTTCACACCGTAGCCTGGCCAGTCATGAAACTGGTTTTCAAAGCTTCTCTGATGTGCAGCGCTTCCTGGTGTGCTCTTCTAATCTCCCTGGTGTCTGGCTGCGTGTAATCAGTGGCCAGGCGATTTGCCTCAGCCTCCCACCTGCCATTAATGTCTCCCCATTACTCTCAGAGATTGTGGAGCATACAGCAAGCAGCAATAACAATGGGAATAGTGGTTTGGCTGAGATCTGAGCGGGTCAGTAACATGAGCCAGCGACCCTTTAAACATCCAAATGCACATTCTACCACCATTCTGCACTTGCTCAGCTAGTAGTTGAATAGGTTCTGACTCCTGTCCAGGCTGCCTGTGTATGGCTTCATGAGCCATGGTATTAAGGGGTAGGCTGGGTCCCCAAGGATAACTATAGGCATTTCAACATCCCCAACAGTTATTTTCTGGTCCGGGAAGTAAGTCCCTTGCTGCAGCCGTTTAAACAGAGCAGTGTTCCTGAAGACGCGAGCGTCATAGATTCATATATTCTAGGACTGGAAGGGACCTCGAGAGTTCATCAAGTCCAGTCCCCTGCCTGCATGGCAGGACCAAATACTGTCTAGACCATCCCTGATAGACATTTATCTAACCTACTCTTAAATATCTCCAGAGATGGAGATTCCACAACCTCCCTAGGCAATTTATTCCAGTGTTTAACCATCCTGGCAGTTAGGAACTTTTTCCTAATGTCCAACCTAGACCTCCCTTGCTGCAGTTTAAACCCATTGCTTCTTGTTCTATCCTTAGAGGCTAAGGTGAACAAGTTTTCTCCCTCCTCCTTATGACACCCTTTTAAAATACCTGAAAACTGCTATCATGTCCCCTCTCAGTCTTCTCTTTTCCAAACTAAACAAACCCAATTCTTTCAGCCTTCCTTCATAGGTCATGTTCTCAAGACCTTTAATCATTCTTGTTGCTCTTCTCTGGACCCTTTCCAATTTCTCCACATCTTTTTTAAAATGCGGTGCCCAGAACTGGACACAATACTCCAGCTGAGGCCTAACCAGAGCAGAGTAGAGCGGAAGAATGACTTCTCGTGTCTTGCTCACAACACACCTGTTAATACATCCCAGAATCATGTTTTCTTTTTTTGCAACAGCATCACACTGTTGACTCATATTTAGCTTGTGGTCCACTATAACCCCTAGATCCCTTTCTGCCATACTCCTTCCTAGACAGTCTCTTCCCATTCTGTATGCGTGAAACTGATTTTTTCTTCCTAAGTGGAGCACTTTGCATTTGTCTTTGTTAAACTTCATCCTGTTTAACTCCGACCATTTCTCCAATTTGTCCAGATCATTTTGAATTATGACCCTGTCCTCCAAAGCAGTTGCAATCCCCGCCCCCAATCATCTGCAAACTTAATAAGCGTACTTTCTATGCCAATATCTAAGTCGTTAATGAAGATATTGAACAGAGCCGGTCCCAAAACAGACCCCTGCGGTACCCCACTCGTTATGCCTTTCCAGCAGGATTGGAAACCATTAACAACAACTCTGAGTATGGTTATCCAGCCAGTTATGCACCCACCTTATAGTAGCCCCATCTAAGTTGTATTTGCCTAGTTTATCGAATATCATGCGAGACCGTATCAAATGCCTCATGAACCCTTTCCGGTGAGCCCATGTTGATGTTGGTGAAACGTCCCTTGTGATCCACCAGTGCTTGCAGCACCATTGAAAAGTACCCCTTGAGGTTTATGTACTGGGTACCCTGGTGCCAACATAGGGATATGGGTTCCATCAATCACCCCACCACAGTTAAGGAATCCCATTGCAGCAAAGCCATCTACTATGACCTGCACATTTCCCAGAGTCACTACCTTTGGTAGCAGCAGCTCAGTGATTGCTTTGGCTACTTGGATCACAGCAGCCCCCACAGTAGATTTGTCCACTCCAAATAGATTCCCGACTGACCGGTAGCTGTCTGGCATTGCAAGCCCCCACAGGGCTATTGCCACTTGCTTCTCAACTGTGAGGGCTGCTCTTATCTTGGTATTCTGGTGCTTCAGGGCAGGGGACAGCAAGTTAAAGTTCCATGAGAGTGCCCTTACACATGTGATAGTTTCACAGCCACTGGGAATCATCCCAGACCTGCAACACTATGCAGTCCCACCAGTCTGTGCTTGTTTCCCGGGCCCAGAATCAGCGTTCCATGGCTAGAACCTGCCCCATTAACAGCATGATCTCCAAAGCGCCAGGGCTGGCGGTTTGAGAGAATTCTGTGTCCATGTCCTCATCACTCTCGTCGTCCCCCCACTGCCGTTGCAGTCTCCTCCTCACCTGGTTTTTCAGGTGCTGGTTCAGCATAAATTTCACGATAATGCACGAGGTGTTTACAATGTTCATGACTGCTGTCTTGAGCTGAGTGGGCTCCATGTTTGCAGTGGTATGATGTCTGCAGTTCACCCAGGAAAAAAGGCGTGAAACAGTTGTGTGCTGTTGCTTTCATGGAGGGAGGGGGGAGGTTGTACCCAGAACCACCAGCAACAATGTTTTTTGCCCCATCAGGCATTGGGATCTCAACCCAGGATTCCAATGGGTGGAGGAGACTGCGGGAACTATGGGATAGCTACCCACAGTACAATGCTCCGAAAGTCGACGCTAGCCCTGGTACATGGACGCACACCTCCGAATTAATGTGCTTAGTGTGGCTGCATGCACTTGACTTTATACAATCTGTTGCCAAAAATCAAATTCTGTAAATTCGGAATAATCCTGTAGTGTAGACATACCCTTAGTGTAAACCCCCGTTACTCCCATATTTATTTTTTATACACTTCCTTATATTTGCAATGATCTGTACCATTTAACACAAAGTTTCCTATGGTATGTGATGGTCAAGTTGACATTAATGGGATTTTTCTTTGCATAAAGACTTCAGTACTGGGCCTATACAAACACACATCTTTTTTAGTTAATAACATTGTCCTGATCCCGAGACAGGTAACATACTGGCAACTCACCAGTAACTTCACAAAATAAGTCACAGATGTTACAGAAAAGGAATTGCCATCAAATCCAAGCATCATTTTCTCCATCAATATGCTGCAGATGACAAGACTAGCCTTAGAAGTGGGTGATCAGGGAAGTCACCCTGGAAATCAAATCAGAATCTGGGGGGGGGAGGGGGGAGACACATCACTACCTGGTTCCTCTTTTGCAGTGGGGGAGGTCCTGTAGGGGCACTTGTCCAGTCCACTCATCAGAAGGTGAGTGTTAAACTTTTTCTGCCGTGGGTTGCCAAACACCTAGGGTTGGCCCTTAGGGGAGATCCCTACTAGAAGGACACAGTGAATAAAGATAGAACATGGTGAATTTGAAAATGTGACAGATTTCCACATCCAGAAGGAAGATCTGTTTGTTTTAGCTCTAAGCACTATGGAACATTTTGCTTATTCATCATAAAACCAAATCTTAACAAAATATACATTACTTCTGAAACATTATCTACCAGAACAACCACCAGCTTTTAAACTAACATGTAAATGTAGTACAATATACAGTTGGCAAAATTCCTACGCCAGGACACCCCCTAATCTCAGGCTGGGGCCATAGCACTCACCTGGGCTGAAGCTCTGTGACAGCTGGGTCATTTTCCCACTCCAGTTCCAGTCCTAAGATGCTCAGCCCTTTCTGTGGTAGCCACAAGGGGAATTAACAAAAAAGAATCATCCCAAAGTTGGGTTAAGGCTCTCTTCCTTCAGTGAGCCTTGTCAGGCTGTGGCCTTAAACTGAGTTCACAACTAAATAGAGAGGAATAGTCCCCTCTCAAGGTAAGTCAGCACTGGGCCCTCCCTCCCTTCAGGTAGGGGCTGTCAGGAAGCAGTCTTTCAAGGAACTCCTGCCTTCAGCTGGCCCGCTCTCCTGCTCTCATCCCTGGTCTGCTCTCATCCCTGGTCTACCACCACCTGAGCTGGATTTCTCCCTTTTAAGCTCCTCCCTCCAATTTTGACATCTTTCATAGGTGAGATGGGGTGGAGCCACCTGAACCCACATTAGCTTGTTAACCCCATGTTGCCCAGTCTGGGTTTGTATACTCCATCACATAAATGGCTTGATGCTAAGAGATAATGAACACCTGTATCTCCCACTGACTTTTAGCAGGTAATCCACCTCATATAAGACAAGATTTTCAAAATTGACTATTGAGTTTTCTTACTTTAATTTTTGGGTGCCCAACCTGAAGGGTGTAACCTCTGAAAATCAAGAAGCTTATGATCCCTTATTTTGTTTTTATAAAAAAAAGGAAAAAAAAACACTTTACTTTTTTCTTGTTAGTTGCATTTCTATTATCACCTTTTTTAAGCTATATGGAGAACGAAGACAGAATAGCAATCTGGATGTAACCCAGTTTAGCCTATATTACATTCAGTATACACACACACATTAATTGATCCATTTGTACTTACTCTTCTCTTTATATAGCATCTTGCTAACTTTTCATGCAAATCCATCATCCACTTGAACTAATACTAGATCAATCTAATTGATGTTGACAAATGAGAAAGGATTTAGAAAAGAGCTAAAAGAATGAGTTGAAGAATGGAAAACCTGTGTTACATTAAGAGACTAAAGAGGCTCAACCTATTTAGTGTTACAAAAAAAGATTAAGTCATTATAAGTGCACACATAGGGAAATGTTTTCTTACAATAGAAGGCTCTTCAGAAAATGGCATAACGAGATCCAGTAGCTAGAAGCTGAAGCTAGAAAATTCAGACTAGAAGTAAAGCACACATTTTATCAGTGAGGGAAATTAACCATTAGAACAGGGGTTGGCAACATTTGGCATGCGGCTCGCCAGGGTAAGCACCCTGGCAGGCCAGGCCAGTTTATTTACCTGCTGACGTGGCAGGTTTGGCCGATCATGGCCCCCACTGCTGCGGTTCGCTGTCCCAGGCCAATGGGGGCGGTGAGAAGCGGCGCGGGCGAGTGATGTGCTGGCCGTGGCTTCTTGCTGCCCCCATTGGCCTGGGACGGCGAACCATGGCCAGTAGGGGCCGCGATTATTTACCTGCTGATGCAGCAAGTTTAGCCAAACTGGCCCGGCCCGCCAGGGTGCTTACCCTGGCGAGCCGTGTGCCAAACGTTGCTGACCCCTGCATTAGAACAACTAAACTAGGGAGTGATGGATTCTCACTCACTCAAAGTCTTTAAATAAAGATTTGGAGTCTGTTTAAAAGTATTGCTCTAGCTCAACCAGAAGTTATGGGCTAGATGCAGGAATCACTTCATAAAATTCTATAGCTTGTGTTATCCAGGAGTTCAGACTAGATAGTCATACTGGTCCCCTCTGGCCTTAAAAATCCATGAACAATATTAGAACAAACTATCATCTTCCCAAGTGCCAATGGTCGTATAACTTGTATGTTACATTCCTGTTCCAACACTGAAATACTTATTATCATTTCAGCAAGAGCAGCCTTATCTCTCCACTCTGAACCTCTAACCTAGAATTAGAGAACAGAGTGCAACAAGTTTATGTAAAATGAAAATTATATGAAGATATTTCTGGTTCCTTTTCTGAGATTTTAGCTTCCTAAGTGGTTTGTATGCCATTGATTTTCTCATCTAACCATTTTTTCAAGATTCTTGTTGCAAGCACCTTGTAAGTTGGATATGGTTTTCTGACTCTTGCATTTCTTGGAAAACTTTCACTGTCTCTGGTAGTCTTACCTTTGCTCTTCTTTCTGATGTTTCACCAGACTGCTCTGGGCATTGTGTAACAGGGATTGTATAAGTCTCTACAGTTGATATATGCTGTTTTAACAGTGTTTTATTTCCAATTGGCTGGATTTGCTCTCTGCCTTAAAAATCAGCTTTTACATGCTTGTGGGGATGCTTTCATGCTGTCTTTTACATTTCTTTTGGCCAGCTTTCATTACCTCCTTGTTAGCTTTAATTTCTGCCAGCTCTGCAGTTGTAGTCCCTCATTTTGAGGCTAGCCTCAACCTGGTTTATTTTTGTGTGATTTGGTTTGTACCCAGGATAATCTTTGACTGCAATTAGTGTCACATACACTAAGTCACTGTTTCCCAAACTTGGGACGCCGCTTGTGCAAGAAAAGCCCCTGGCAGGCAGGGCCGGTTTGTTTACCCGCCGCGTCCGCAGGTCCAGCCGATTGCGGCTCCCACTGGCCGCGGTTCGCCGCTCCAGGCCAATGGGAGCTGCTGGAAGCGGCGGCCAGTACGTCTCTCAGCCTGCGCCACTTCCAGCAGCTCCCATTGGCCTGGAGAAGTGAACCGCGGCCAGTGGGAGCTGCGATCGGCCGGACCTGCGGATGCGGCCAGTAAACAAACCATCCCAGCCCGCCAGGGGCTTTCCCTACAAAGCAGCATCCCAAGTTTGGGAAACACTGCTCTAAATGCTTGTAAGAGATGTATAGGACAAATATGCCTTGAAGATTAATAACTACTGTTTCCTTCTGGCCCCAACAAAAAAGTTAGAAAAGCTATTTACCTCTGTTTATCCCAAAATAGGATCCACCTAGGAACTAAAGACCATAAGAAAACAGTTCACATCATATGAGACAATTTGTGTAAGGACCTACGGATCAGTCGAGGTCAGGAGTTCCTCTCCAAGAACAGAAACTAAAATTGCTAAATGAGAGTGCTGTTAATCACCTAAGGAAGACTCTCTCATAGCTTGCATATGGATAAAATCTCCTTTTTCCCTTCCAACCTAGCTAAAAGTACCTCCAAGTTACCAAGCAAGGGTGACCCCTGGCTTTCCTATGTAAAGTGTCCCACTGCACATTGTAACTTGATCAAGAGATGGGTGGGGAAGCTGTAAATTAAGTAAACTAGAAATAACTGGCTGTAAGACTGATGGTCAAATTGGGCAAATTACCTGTTACCTCAAGAAAACCAAGCCACATATGTTCACCCTAAATTATAAACTATTCATTGTTTTCCTTATTAAAATATAACATGAATAATCTTTCACCCCAAATTCATTGGTTTGCCTTGTAATCAGAGCTACGTCCTTCTGCATGTGAATAATATCTCTTGTTCTATTTTAAGTACTAAATAATGTGAAATGCTTATGTAAATAAAAATGTATAGACTATGACTTCAAGATTTAGAAGATTATAAGGGATTTTGTTGGTTTTCATTGTAAATAAATGTTACCCTCTATAAATAATAGGAATTTTCTGGCACAGGGAAGAAGGAATGTTGAAGCATATAAGCCGGGGTATAATTTTGAAATATTAAGAAACATTGTTTAAAAGAGGGAGTCCCAAATGAGAGTAGGGGCTAAGAATGAAATACAATCCGTGAAAGGAATCAAACATAAAAAGCCTCTGATAAGAAAAGGATTGAAGAAATTTGTTATACACCAACCATATCTACTGGATACTGGCAAAAGCAGCAGTAAAACAGAGAGCCAAAGTCTGAGCACTCCCTTAACATGTGCTCAATAGAACCAGAGTGTGCCCTCCTCAAACAAGTTCTGAAATTAGGGTATATAAACTGTGTTCAGCACATGCAACTGGAGGGCTGACTGAAACCACCAAGAAGCTGCAGAATTGTAAGTGTAAGCAACACCCTGACCAACTGTGTGGATAGTACTCTCCTAAATCCCAAGGTTAATGCATTTCCCTTTCTATTTCTTCAAGTTATCTACCTGAGTCTACACTCTCTGGTGAGACCTCAGGTAACCATATTTTTTATTTTATCTCTATAAGTCCAAGCAAATTGTCCTAAGAGAGATTGAAAACAGTAACTTTGAGCAATTGCTTTTGATATTCTAAATTTGTCCCTTTGGATCCAATCCATTAAGCCAATAGTAACCACACTCTTAAAAGTGTATCCTTGGAAGTGTGATAAATATGTTAAGTACTAAAGAATTGAGAGCTGATTATCATAAGTAAATGTGATAAGAAATCTTGGTAATTTGCATTGTTCCTTGGTTTAACTGTTCATACTTAATTCTAGCCTGTAATAATTGCAAGACTGTATGGTGTGCGTAGTGAACAACTAGAACACGGATTGGCAACCTTTGGCATGCGGCTCGCCAGGGTAAGCACCCTGGTGGGCCGAGCCGGTTTGTTTACCTGCCGCATCTGCAGGTTTGGCCAATCTGGATTCCCACTGGCCACGATTCACCACTCCAGGACAATGGGGGCGGCGGGAAGTGGTGGCCAGCACATCCCTCAGCCTGCGCCGCTTCCCGCAGCCCTCATTGGCCTGGAGCGGTGAACTGCAGCCAGTGGGAGCCGCAATTGGCTGAACCTGTGGATGTGGCAGGTAAACAAACTGGCCTGACCCGCCAGGGTGCTTACCCTGCCGGGCCACATGCCAAAGGTTGCCGATCCCTGACCCAGAACGTTAGTTATGTCTATACTTGAGTGGTGAATGGTTAATTGTATACTAACTAGTGTGGTCCTGGGTGAATTAATAAATTGTTGCCTGGTTAAGAATAAGCAAGCATCCTGATTTGAAAAATACTGTATAAGTTTAAAGTTTACCTGAAAAGAACCCCGCATTAAAAATTGGAAGCTAATGCTCCTTGTACTCAGTGAAAAGAGGTTATCCTATTAGATTCCATTTTATATTGGCTATAACACTTATCCAATTGGGAAACCTAGTTTGTTAGATTTCAGCTTTAACTGAAACTGATACCTTGGCAAATTCATAAAAATTTATCCTTTTTTCACTCTTACATGCCCAACTGCATCTGCAAATCAGGGATACACATATCCAATTATATCAGCAGGTAATTGAGGGAGTAACACTGTGCCCACAATTATTTGTGCCCGCAATCTGAGAATGCAAAAAATCTTCCTCTGGAGACCTCATTATGCAAAGCAGTAGATGGTTGGTGTCTAGAGGAACTTGAGCCTGATCGGACTTTCATCACCAAATACAAACATAAACCACTCCTGAAGACAAAAAAAAAAAAAAAAAGAAGGGGGGGAAAAAAAGAGCAAGAAAGGTTACCAAATGGCTTGGAAAGAGATTCAAACTGGGATAATGGGCTTCGGAAAATAAAAGGAGGATGTTTTGGCAGTGTCTGTGTGTGACTTATGCTTCACAGAGAGCATAAAAGACACAGCAGTACTGCATCCTCCTCTCCCCCTTTTCCACCTCCCCCAAAGGAGGACAGGATGTGGTAGGAGAGAAATCAGAACGAACTGCAGAGGCTTTACAAGAAAGGGGGACAAAGGGCAACTCAAAGGGAAAGTTAAAACTTGCAACTGAAAGGTGATGAAAGGGCTGAGGATTAAACCTGGACTGAAGGCCTTTATGAGAACAGCTGGCTGAATGAGTTTCTCAGCAGGATCTCCACCCCTTTCCTCTCACTTAGAAAGAGGCGAGGGAAGATAATTTAAGCGAGTTGAAAGATGTTGTGCCCTTCCTTCTCAGAGGCACAGTGAACATTCCTGTTCAGAGAACACGATATATAACAGGACAATAAAAGTGGCCACAGCCACACAGTAATATATTTAAGTAAATAGTCTTACTATGAACTCTGCTCTGTGATGCATGTGATAATTGGCTGCTCCTAAGTACTCATTGCATTTCCTCAGTTTTTGCTGTGTTCCTGAGCCTGCTGACCTATAAATTCCTCCAAATGTCCTAGTGTGATTCTTATTCCACTAGGATTTCAAATGGGAAAGAGAAAGACTGTCCCCAATGTGATAAATGCCCTACAGGTGTGGAGAACTCAGCTCAGCCCCCTCCCTTTAGAGAGCAAGGGAGTTAAGTGAAATGACCAAAAATGTCACTTCTATTCTTTATGGGATACCTGTGTAACCCCTTTAGAAGGGGTGATCCTGAAATACCACACTGGGTCTCTAGGGGACACTCCCCTGGATTACAGCAGCAATGGCTACAAAGGCTCAGGACTCTATTTCCCAAATTGCGTAGGGTCCAGGGTGGAGATAAAACTGGTTAACAACACTACCAGAACCACCATAAGTCAAAACCCAGAGACAAAGTGTTTAGTTTTACTTTTGGTTTTGGCTATGTTTTGAGTGTAGCAGGGAGCGAAATATCACAGCCAGGAAGGACCCTTCTACTCTCTACATTCCTACCCCCAGGGAAGATTGAATCCTTTTGGGATTTTGGGGACATTGAACAGTGTCATCTCAGCAGAGACCAGAAACTCAGGAGGTTGAGGGCAGTCACGGCCAGGCTACCAAGAGCCAGCCTAATAGTACACTGGAATTCAGACCAGAGAGTCACAAGGATGATCTTACCCTCGATGGTGTGGATAGTGTGTAAGAACATCCTTGTTTATTTATTTTGCTATTTTAAGATGTCCACTGACTTCAGTGCTGCACCACTCAAAGACTGAGCCTAAATTCAGTATTTGCCTAGGCAGGTACTGGGAGAGAGCACAGGGTGGTTTGTACTGGCTGTAAATATTGGGAGGGATAGAGTTTATGTAATGTTATTTTTGTCTTTTATTATCCTAATCTCCTATTTCACTGTCACTTATCCTGAGTTCCCCATATCTAATAAAGCCCCTGTTATTGTTTCATTACTCTGGGAATGGTGATAGCTATTTTATTTTTTGTGCTCTGACCGACACTCATCTGTAACAAATTATGTGCTAAATATTTTCCAAGGGACAAGCCTGCTACGTTCTCTGCACTAGGAAGGGTTTCCTTGGGTGGAAGCACCAGATGCCTTTATAAGTGAACCCAGGACCCATAACCCTGAAGAGAAAAGGAAGAAGCTGCAGCCAAGTCTCAGGCTGGATTACACCAGCAAACTTCGTTGACCCAAATTTTCCAGTCCAATAATAGAACAGAGAACTAGATTAGTTGTGACCAAAGTGAAGGTACAATTCAAAAAATTCAGTGGCAACAGGAAGATGTTAATATGCCTTAACTGAATAATCCCATAGTTCTGTTACTGTAACCACTGTCTGACTTGTTCCCTTTCCAGCCTTGTGTGTGTGTTCTATCTTCATTTTTGTCAGAGCTGAATTTAGGTTATATGCTGTTTAATGCAGAGACTGGGTTCCTTGTTCTTAATGTCAGTCGCAAGCCTGGATAAAGTAGGAGAGTTGGGTGATGGCCTGGAAAACCAGACCCATAAAACATCTCTAGCTTTGACATGCAGAAGAAAAAGGACATAAAACACTGGCAGTTTCATCTGCTACTCACAGTGGAAGCAAGCTTCAAGACTAATCAAAACTGTTTAATTTATGCAGAGGAGTCAGACAATATGATTTCCCCCCCATGAACCAGAGATGGGGGGAAATAACAAAGATGGTATGTCCGCTTCTGCAGCAATGTTGGTATCTAAGGATGGGATTGAATTTTGATATATGCAACGTGCAGGAGACATGGTAGTATACAAACACTGAGAATACAGTTCTGACTTGTAGTGGTCATACCTTTCAATGGTGTGGTCAGACCTGTGATACATCTAACAGGTACACTGGTAGTGCTCTGGTTTTGTCCTCGAGGGCACAATCTGTACCAAGTCAATAGTACAATTATTCTCCATCCCTCATAGCCTTCAATTTCAGTTTGAAGGTTGGATGTGTGGTAATTAGGAGTGCATTTGCTCCACATGATTCAAGACCTAATACTGGGGGAGGAAAAACTTTATGCCATTTTCAATTGCATTGTATCTAGTATATCACCCCAAGTTCATATTGTTCTCTTACAAGATATGAACATGAGAACTGTCCATGAT
This sequence comes from Chrysemys picta bellii, assembly GCF_011386835.1. Taxonomy (NCBI): domain Eukaryota; kingdom Metazoa; phylum Chordata; order Testudines; family Emydidae; genus Chrysemys; species Chrysemys picta. The sequence continues at coordinate 194,827,612 of NC_088792.1, forward strand.
AGAACTGGATTTGAACTGGTACAGGGACCACACAACTTACTGGAAGAAAGAATAGATAATGGTATGCATCGAGAATTTGCTTCCACATGTGGATTATTTGTAATGTTGACTTTGTTTCAGCACAAAAATTGCCATCAGTATACATTTCAATATCCATTGGATGACAATGCCACCTCGGATCACATTCTAGTTTGGAAACCCCTGACTAAACTTATCCAGAATGTGCATGTATTTAGGAGTGCTGATCTTGCTCTGGAATCTGATACTTGACTCCTTATAGCAACAATATGTTCCATTTAATAAGGTTCCAGATAGGGGTATCTATTACATCAAACCCTACAGTCCTTCATAATGAAGCAATGGCTAATAGTTATATGGTAGATTTCCATCTAATATTCTATATTGGATGACCAACTTTCTACCCTGGAGGAAGAGTGGACTGTATTTTGGGATTCTATCACGGATATTGCTGGAGAACAACTTGGACTAAGGAGAATGAAAAAGCAACCTTGGATTACAGATAATATAATCAAATTATAGGAGAGAAAAAAGAGGCACAGTGCAGAATGGATGCACTAGAAGGTCAGAGTTGAATCAGTGAAGAGAGGAAGAAATGGGCAATAGAAGAAAAAAAATGTCTTGAATGAGAAGTCAAGAGGACCTGTTGCAATGACCATAATCAATGGTGGAATAGTATGGCACGGGGTATTGAGGAAGTCTCTGAAAGACATGACCAGAAATGTGTATTTGGTACTTTGAAGATCCTAACTGGATATCCATTCTCATGACCTCTGCCAGTTAAAGACAAAAATGGAAAGTTTCCAAACCTGGATACTGATGCATAACTTAAGCATTGTCTTTATCAATTCTGTGAATTAATGAATGGATCCACACAAAGATATAAACAGCAACTTAAACCCAAAATGAATGAAGAAGACGACAGGCTGATGACAGAGAAAGCGTTGCTTGTGGCCACACAGTTATAAAATGATAAAGGACCTGGTCTTGACAATATTTCATCAGGAATGCTAAAGAGTGGAGGCCCACATTTAATGCACTGGCTTCATAGAGGTGTCCTAAAAGTTTGGGATACTGATTGCATTCCACAAGATTGGAAAAGGGCCCCTATCATCCATTTTTTTAAAGTTATAGGGGAATAATGCTGCTGTCATGCCCAGGGAAGGTGTTTACAATCATATTACTGAATGTCTCAACCCCAAAATGAGAGACTACCAATGTGGTTTCTGTGCAGATCAATCTACAATCCATGCTATATATGCTCTTTGCAACGTTCTTGTAAAATGACTAGATCATCAAAAGGGAGTTAGTATCCATTTAATAGACTTTTGCACCTTTTGGCTTAGTGCATTGATCAGAATTGTGAACACTGCGATGCCAGTATAAAGCACTTGAAGACTTAGTGTGTCTAGTGTAGAACCTGTACTGTAGTATATTTAGCTGTGGGAGGGCCAATGGTTATATTACAGGCTGGTTTTAGAATCAGGCATATGTTCTATGTTATATAATGTTCCAATAGACTACCTGATGACAAAGCAGGAGGTGCGAAACTTAAAAATTAATCTTCAGAGGATCTTGAATATGATATTGCCTTACTTGGAGAGACTACTGACTAACTGCAGTGAATTCTGGAAGGGCTGCAAAAAACTGGAAAATCTATGAGATGTAATATCAATGGTGATAAAACCAAAGCAATGCATGCTTCCTATAAAACAGAAACAAATGACCTGCCAATACTGCATGTAGGTGGCAATGACATGGGTGAATAGTTTTATCTGGGTAGTCTGACAGCAGGAGGTTTTATAACTGAAATCACATGTTGACTTGATCTTGCATCAATGGTATTTCAGCATTTTTAAAGGATTCTGCCTTATTTGGGTTACTATTAGTACAGGTTTAGATCATTATGAGATGAGAGCAGGAAAGCACTCCCATTTTCTTTTGCATAAACAGTTTCATCTGGATAAAATTACAAATTTTGTAGTGCTCCATTTGATGGAGTTCTTCTAAAAAGAGCTAAAAAGTTTTAAAAAGTCCATTTATTTAAATAGTTTATAGTTTACCACCAGGCAGGCATGCAGAGGAGTGTGCTTTGGCATTCTCTATTCTGTATCTTATAGAGTAAATAAATGTAGGAGGAGATGCTTATTTGCTTAATTGTTGGCCCTGATGGCAGGGTGTGGGGGAATGTGACAGACGGGGGCAGTTGTTTGCCATTCTTTTTAGGTTGGGTTCTTTAGTTGGTCTTCTTAAAGGGTCCACCAGTACCTCTGGGAGTTAGTGATTTATTGCTGCATCTCACAGCTTAGTTTTTATTTTTGATAGTACCTCAAGTTCTCAGTCAATTTTCAATATGAGATTTTTACTGATAAGAAAGTAGGTGTTATATTCAATGACTTTTACCATGAAACTGTTTTAATACTTCTGGAATTATGTTTTGTGTAAGGACTTCCTTGCACTGTAAAGCATTTGCAATCACCTGGGTCACCTAGGAATTTTCCTTTCCTCACATTCTACTTTTCTAGCCTGGGAGGGACTTCATTGTGAAATACTCTGGATCATTAAATTAACAGATGTTCCCATAATCAAATGGCTAGCTTGGAGCTAAAGTAACTCTTATGGAATAAACATGGCATTTAAACACCTATTAAAATGAAGAAAATTCTAGCCATGCAAAAAGACAGCAAGCACACATAGCCTTCCTTTGGGCAAAACACATCTGAATTCTCTGGAACATGCTAAAATGCATGGGTGGGATTTCTCCATCCTTAATTAATACAAAAAAATACAATGGCATGTATTCTTAATAGTTAAATCATTTTATAGTAATGCGGAGGCAAATAAAGAGGTATCAGAAAAAGTCTCTGGTGTTGTCAAGGCTGTATCCCCACTTCGAACTTTAGGGTACAAATGTAGGGGCCTGCATGAAAACTTCTAAGCTTAACTACCAGCTCTGGTCCGCTGCCACCATCCCAATGGATTCCCTGCCTGGGAAGCCTTGAGAAACCTTTCACCAATTCCCTGGTGAATACAGATCCAAACCCCTTTGATTTTTTCCCCCTTGTTTTAAATCCATCAGGTTCTTAAAAAGAAGATTTTTAATTAAAGAAAGAGGTAAAAATCATCTCTGTAAAATCAGTATGGAAAATAACTTTACAGGGTAATCAAACTTAAAGAGCTCAGAGGACTCCCCTCTAGTCTTAGGTTCAAAGTACAGCAAACAAAGATAAACACTCTAGTAAAAGATACATTTACAAGTTGAGAAAAACAAAGTAAAACTAAGACGCCTTGTCTGGCTTTTTACTTACAGGTTTGAAATATGAGAGACTTGTTTAGAAAGATGGGGAGAACCTGGATTGATGTCTGGTCCCTCTCAGTCCCAAGAGCGAACGCACTCCCAAACAAAGAGCACAAACAAAAGCCCCCCCTCCCCCAAGATTTGAAAGTATCTTGTCCCCTTATTGGTCCTTTGGTCAGATGCCAGCCAGGTTACCTGAGCTTCTTAACCCTTTACAGGGAAAAGGATTTTGGAGTCTCTGGCCAGGAGGGATTTTATAGTACTGTACACAAGACAGCTGTTACCCTTCCCTTTATAGTTATGACAGGTGTAATATCTATGTACACAATTACCCTGATTCTAGCTGTGAGTTTTCTGGTTGTGTTTGGTTTTTTGTTTGGTTTTCTTAAAGCAAAGCACTTTCTTTCTTGGTCTTTATCTAGGGATACAAGTATTTTATTTTGTCCCTTTAAATTGACTCTCTCCTCCTAAGAGGACAGAGGACAGTGCATTATGAGCCTGAAACCAGAACTCTCTTTAACTTATATGGTGATTAATTTACCTTAAGGAAACAGACTGCACTTTGTTCTCCATAACCTATGGCTCCCATTCGAGAAATGATTGTTTTTTTTTTCCCCATGTCTGGATCACTAGTGGAACCTATACTTGCAGCCAGTATTGACAATATTGTAATTTCAAGCCATGCTATTTCTCTAACTGTGGAAAAGCTCCCTCAGCATGATGTGATAAAATCCTAAAAGCCAATTGTAGTTCATTTTCCGACCTTGTGTTTAAAGCATATCTAGAGCAACAAAGATACTAATCCTATTAAGGAAAGTAATCCAATTATTTTTGGGGGGGAAAACAGCATAAGTCTACCTCAGAGAAACTCTTTAGTCAAATGTAGAAGTTAAAATCAAAGCTTTTGAAACTAGAGAAAGTGAAATGCTACAAGCTAACCCTTAAGTGACTACAGCGAGGGGGATCTGTAAGGTAGTGTATTCACCACCCATAGCAACCCCTTGTGTCAGGGTGCGATGCTACAATGGACCCTCATCCCTGGTGCTTCCTGCTGGCCAATTGCCTCTCACCGAGTCTTCTGTAGGTCAGCCCTCTGGCCAAGACCAAACCCCCTCAGCGGTAACTGAAAGGTTCAAGCAAAAAATCCTAACAGATCCAAAGTAATAATTCTTCTTTAGCCCCTCTTAGGCCAACTAATAACTACATCTTCTCCAGCAGGATTCCCCATGCTGCCTCCTTCCCCCAGAGAAGGTCAGTTACCTCTGCAGTCTCCCTTCTCCCATTTACAAGCTCTATCCCAGGACTTCTCCCACAAGAGCCTAATCTGCTCCCTGTGAGTTTCTTCTATCAGATTTCTGACTTTGTTATTCCTTCCCAGGAGCCAGCTTCCACCTGTAGGACTCTGATCTGGAGGCCAATACAAGCTTTCTTCCCAGAGCCTAATGAGAGTGTCTCCCTCCCCAGGGACTATGACAGTTCTTTTGGGGCTCTCATGGCCATTCTGAACCCTCATTCAGGGCTTGCCTCCAGATGAGTGCTCTTCCTCCTGTGGGCTCCTTCCAAGCCTGCAGCAGCTGCAGGACTTCTATATATAGAGAGCGTGATCCTTTTTGCTTCTCTTTTTTTCTTAATGGAGAAGCAGACAACTGAATAGTCTACAGCTGCCAGCCTCCCACCAACTATAATTCCTAAATACTTTGTGGTTTATATACTCTCACTCTGCCATGTGTCCCTCAGGTAATGTAACAAACACCTTTCTAATACTACCCCAGTTTGCTGATATTTTTACTAAATAACAAAATAATTTTGTTCCTTTAAGACATTTTAATTCCTCAGAAAGATTTTCCTTTTCCGTATCATAGCCCTTTCATACCCATAAAAGGTGGTCAATTGTTTCTTCCACTTTACAGTGTGTACATGTGTCTATTTATTCAAAAAATATTTTTGTTTAAGCCACAATGAACAAGTAGTACTGTAAATAAAATCACTTCATTTTTCCTATCCAGGCCTGGAAGTACATCATTATCCTCAACACTTTGGCAGAATTTGAAAAATCTGCTTCTCTTTCACTAGTCAAAAATTTTTGTCATGCTCTTTCAAATGTTTGTGTACTTGGCTTTTGAATTCCTGTTTACTCAAAGGTATTTCAATGAAAATTGTGACAATTGTCAATATAGAATGGTGGGTCCTGCACTTTTCTTGGGGGGGTGGGGGGGGGTGGGAGGCTAAAATACCACCTCTTACCCCTGCTCTTGGGGAACCAAGGGCCCCCACTAGTGGCCCAGGAAGGTGGTAAAGGAGAAAAGCAGGGGAGGGGTTTGGGTTTGCTCCTCACTCTGAGTCCCAGCCCCTCTCAACCCTTGCAGGTTCTTACCCTCTTCCCCCTTGGGTGGGGTACCTTCAGTCCTTAAACAGTGAGGGAGGGAATGTCCCTCCCCTGCTGGGGCAGGGTCTCCCTTACTCCAGTTTTCTGTTCCTCCAAGTCTCACAGCACACCTCCACAACCCAGTCCTCTCTCCTTCCTCTTTCCCCCTGACTGCCTGAAGCAGGGGGTTTTATTAGGTTTCTAACAGGGCCTTAATTGATTACATGTGCTCCAATTAACCTGTAGCAACCCTCCCTAGTCTACAGGGAACCATGCCTTAATTAACCTAGGGTTTATATACTTCCCTTCTACCACTTCCCACTGCTCCCTGGCCCTCCTGTATCACACAATGTTTCCATTTCTTACAGCATTTTTAGCTTCTTTGTCCACCATTTTGTTTCCTGTTATCCCAATATGTGCATGGATTCAAGCTAATGCTAAATGCTAATGCCCATCTGTACTAACTCTATTATTAGTAATGTAATTTTATTGATTAACTCACTTCTTCATACTGAGACATACTTTTTTTATCACCATAAGGCCTGAGACTAAATCTGAAAAAATGACCGCTGTTGCAGGACATACGTCCCAGATCCAATTTAGTGCTAGCATAATTGCTACTAGTTTGGCTGTCATGATAGCTACAAAATCATATATTCTTTTAGATGGACTAATTCCAAATTTTGGTATACAATATACTGTCCCTACTCTTGCTATTTTTTTTCTTTTTGGACCCATCTATATATATTTGACAAAACCAACTCCACTTTTTCAACTATATACTAATACATTTCTGTGTTTTAATATCTAGTGTCTCTTCCCCCCCTCAGGTTTATAAAATAAATTTAAATCTGCATTTCAACATGTGATTCTCCATTCATTACTAATTTTCCCATGACTGAAAGTTGTGACATTATTTAGCTTTTCTTTGTCTTTCTACTTCTGCATGCACTCTTTAACTTGCCTGGCATGTAGAGTTCTAACCTGGTGTGTTATAGTTCACCTATCGAATTTGCAACAATCCTCATATATTTGTTTGATGCTTTCATCATTACAGTTCCCATTAACTTTGGCCCAGAAAATGAGGCCCAGTAGTTTCATTCAAAGTGTAATTGGCATTTTACTAGAAACTATCCGTAGTGCACATGTAGGAGTTGTAATAAATGCATCTTACACAAATCATAGTGCCTGGGTTTGTACTAAAACTAATTTTTTAGGCTCTGATTTGGATGCGAATTCAAAAGATTGGCAGCCATAGTCAATAACCAGTCTGATTAAGGCTCTGTATATAATCAGCAGTATTTTCTTATCTGTCCCTGAATAGTCCCAGGAAGATTTTTAAGCGCAGGTGAATCCTTCCTGTATATTTATCTTTAACATAGTCTATATGATCTTTCCAAAGAAATTTAGTATCAAATATTACTCTAGGAATTTAAACCTTTTAACAATATCTATTTTTTCTCCAGACCAACATAGTGTATATTCCTATGTAACTTTCCTTTTTGTAAACATAAGTGCTTTGGTTTTGGCAATGGAGAACGAAATCCCATGCTTTTCCCCAGTCAGAGGTCTCTCGTAATGCTTTCTTGATGCTTTTTTTCTACCTCCTTAGTAGTCCTGCTCCTAACCCACACAGCATAATCATCTGTGAATAAGAGTGACACCTACCCTGGCACTTATTTGGTTTGGGAGATTATTTATTATAATATTAAATTCTGACCTGCATGGTCCTGTTACTCTCTAATACATCCATACATTCTTCCCCTTATTCCTAGTGTACCTAGTTTGTACAATTAACCTGCCCTCCAGAGTAAGTCATATGCCTTTTCAATATCTAGAAAGACAGCTATCATGAAATCCTTGTGCCTCATACTTTTGTTTTTATTTCAGTTTCTAATTTAACAATATGATCAATGGTGCATCTTCCTCTCCTAAAACCACTCTGCATCTTATCTATAATGCCATTGTTTTCCAAATAGGCAACCAATCTTTCATTCACCAGCATCTCCATAATTTTACCCAGACAGGATGTCAGGGCAATAGGTCTATAAGCATCCAATTGTGTGGATGGTTTGCTTGGTTATCGTACTGGAATTACTATTGTATGTTTCCACCCTACTGGTATCTCTCCTTTTTCCCCATATAGTGTTATATAATTTCAAGAGAATCCTCAAAATGCTTTCAGAGAAATATTTAAATATGATGTTAAATGTATTACCTGGGGATATATTCTTGCTGATATCAATAGCTTTCTCAAGTTCCTGCATACAAAACCATACATTCAGTATAGTATCTTCATATTTACCCCACCTACATTATCATTCCTCATTCTCTTCAAATAATTGTCTTTTAGTCTAGTGGAAAACTACAGTTTGATTTCATCATTACTCACCCCTTGGAAAGTTTCTGCCAAAACTTCTACTTTCTCATTATCAGAACTTCTAACTATTTTGTCAGTCCCAAAAAGACCTCAATGTGGCTATTCTTAGTCTGAAGTCGATTAATTCTTCTAATTTGCTCGTATATATATATAATGTCTTGGTATCTTTATTTTTCCACCCACAGACTTCCTCCAACTTTCTTTCTTTGATTTTTTAAAAATAATTCTTTATGCTATTGCCTTACTTCTTTTATACTTTTATACTTTGGATCTTACTATTCATTGTATATTTTGCTTTTTCATAGGCTTTGTTGCTTTCTTTAATTTCCATTTTATGGTTCTTATTCCATCATGGAAGCGGGATTTTAGTTTGGGGAGCTTCAATACCTTAGGTTTTGCTATTGTAATGGCTATTAATATCTTTATTATATCGTCATTTAAATTTTCTATGTCATCATGCGCACACTGAACATTCACAAATTCAGTACACTTACTTGTAAATAGCTCCCAATTAGCTTTCTTAAAATACCTGGTGGATAATTTTGCATTATCTTCAATGTTACCTTGCCATGAAATGTAATAAGTATAGGGAAATTATCACTACCCATTCCTTCTTTCTTCACATATATTTCCCAATTGTATCTATTGCCAATATCTGCTGTTATAATTCCCAGGTCTAAGCAAGAAAAACATGAAATCTAGCTGCCATCATGTAAAATGACTAGATTATTTTCCTCAATGAACTTTTCTAAACATGTGCCATTGTTGCTTACTGACCCACAATTATTATGACTATTTAGGTCACCACATATAACATATGATCTTGTAGCATTCTTCACTACTTCTTTTAACTCCGAGCATTCTAATTTCCTACACGTTATAGAGATAAATCCTTACAGAGAGTTTTCTCTTCTGCATTGGGATCTCAACAGCATAATATTTGAGACTTACTTCTTTGTTCTCTACTGCTATGTAGTTTAATCATGAGTTATGCGGAAAAAGTGAATAAGGACAAGTTATTTACTTGTTCCCATAATATAAGAACTAGGGGGCACCAAATGAAATTAATGGGCACCTGATTTAAAACAAATAAAAGGAAGTTCTTCTTCACACTGCTCACAGTCAACTTGTGGAATTCCTTGCCTGAGGACGTTGTGAAGGCTAGGACTATAATAGGGTTTAAAAGAGAACTGGATAAATTCATGGAGGTTAAGTCCATTAATGGCTATTAGCCAGGATGGGTAAGGAATGGTGTCCCTAGCGTCTGTTTGTCAGAGGGTGGTAATGGAAGGCAGGAGAGAGATCACTTGTTCATTACCTGTTAGGTTCACTCCCTCTGAGGCACCTGGCATTGGCCACTGTTGGTAGACAGGCTACTGGGCTGGATGGACCTTTGGTCTGACACAGTATGGCCATTCTTATGTTCCCATTGGAAAGTACAAATGTGTCCTCCCCTTCCTAATTTTTAGTCTTGTCTAAAGACAATATAACCTCGAATTTTAAAAGCACAATGTTAAACAACCATGTTTCTTGGATATATATGACATGTGGTTTAGTATTCATTTCCAGGATACTTTCTTTAAGTTCTTGACCAAAGTTCTATCAAATTGTGAGCATTCTAACAAAAGATTATAATCCCCATACTAGTCAGATTTCACCATAAACTTCATTCAAAATTGCATGAATACAGTCATTGACAGATTGCTAACCCCAATGGATTTGCAGACCACAGGTTGAAACCACTGACTTAGAGGGATCTCTATGTCATTCCCCACCCCCCCCATTTTTTACAGTTTTCCTTACTGTTTTTGTCTGCTACCTTGTTTCCTGCTGTCCCAGCATATTCTGGGATCCATGATATTTCAGTGTTTACTCCCATCTGTGCTAATTCTGTTGTTGGTAACAATATTTCATTAATTATATCACTTCTGCTATCTGAATTCCCATTTTTGATTGCCAGCAGTTCTGATAGTGAATCTGACAAGATGACAACAGAGGTAGGTCACACATCCAGTATCATACTAACATTGTCCCTGCTAGTTTGGCCATCATAACAGCTACAAAATTTGATAGTTTAATAGATTTCTTCATTCCAGGTGTTGGGATGCAGAATGCTGTCCTCACTCTCCTAGTTTTCTCATTTTTAGACCTATCCATAAAATGGGGCAAACATTGCCAAATATGAGGATTATATATAGATAGATAGAGATAGATAGATATGCTATAATTAATACATTTAGCTGTCTTTGTTTCCCCTTCTTTTAATTTTATTAAATAGTTCCACATTTATATCAGGGGATATCAGAGTAGAGAGTGATTTTCCACTTACAATGCATTTCCACATGGCTATATATGCTAATTTCTTTAAGATCTTTCTTTTCTATTAGTTCTTTAGTCCATACTTTAATAATATTAAAATGGGGCATTTTTTGTTTTATTTCCCCATGTTGTTCACTGACTTCCTAGAATTTGTCATATATTTGTTTAGTGTTTCCATCTTCCCAGTTTCCTATAACTTTTGCCCAAAAGGTTAAATCCAATAATTTCATTCTCAATGCTACAGGCATTTCACCAGCAGCTATCTGCAGTACACACAAAGGGGCACCACATGCAATGCATAATGCCTGGATTTGGATTGAGTCTAGCTTCCTTAAATTCATTTTTGATGCTGAACTAAATGCTTGGCATCCGTATTCAATTATTGGTCTTATTAATACTCTATACAGCATTACAATCGCTTTTTTTATCTGCAACCCTGGTGGTTCCACCAACATTTTTAAATAGATTGATTTTACCTTTACATTTATCTTCAATATTTTCAATGTGATCCTTCCATGTTAGCTTGCTATCAAAAGTCACACCCAGGAATCTGCAGCTTTTAACTATAACTATTTACTGTCCAGAGAGAGACAGTTTAGGATCTGTTTTAATTTTCCTTTTTAGTGAATATCATTCCTTTAGTTTTGAGAATTTAAATTTAAAGCCGCCCATGTTTCCCCATTCTGCACTTTTCCCTAAGTGCTTCATTTATTTGTTTCTCAGCTACTTTCTGGTTTGTTTTAAGCCCATATGGTAGTCATCTGCAAACAAGAAAATGCCTATTCCTTCACTCATTCTTTTGGGGAGATCATTTATCATTACATTGAATAAGGTAAGACCAATGACATTACCCTGTGGAGTGCCATTTATGATTGTATATATACTAGAGCAGGCTTTCCCTACTCTGACCTGTATAGTTCTTTTGCTTAAGACTCCTTTATCCACCTATATATTCTTCCTTTTATGCAATATTCCCTCTCTCCTTAATGCATCATATGCTTTTTCAATATCTAGGAAAGCTAATATCATATATTCTTCATTTCTCATACTTTTTTGTGCTGTCTCTACTCTTACTATATGATCAGCTGTACTTCTTCCCAAACTGTAACCAATTTGCATATTTTCTATTTCTCTCCAGATATGTTGCTAATCCATTGGTAGCTCACCTTTTCACCATATACTTTTGTACAGTTTTAGTAGCTGTCTGTTACAGCTTTCCATTTTGTTTCTTACAGCTGTCCCCTTACTCCATTTTGTTTTTGTTCTCCTCCTGTGGCCGCCCCTCCCTGGCTGTTAAGTTGTTTACCAGGGCCACTGCCCTTCTCAAAGGGAGGGCCCCTTAAGTTGTTTACCAAGAGCCATTGCCCTTCTCAAAGGGATGGCCACTTGTGCTGCGTGCTAAGTGGGACCACTGCCCTGTTCAAAGGGTTGGTCCTGTTATCACCTTGTTAAACCTGGGCTCGGTGTAGGGTAGGCAATGTCCAGAGCTGCAAGACCTAATGTGTTTTTGAGATCCTGGGCATGAGTCATAGGCCTCGTGTGCTTTTGAGTCCTGAGGTGTGAACTCACGCCTATGGTCCAGGACTCTGACCAGGCACGTCTCTATGCTCACCTGCAGTTTTTCCCTGTATCTCCTCCCCTGTGACAGAAGGAGCATATCAGGGACAGGTGGGGAAACTGCCTGAGATTGCCTTTAAGAATAGTCATTTTTGAAACAAACATCAGAAAGGTTCCTGTATTGCTACCTGGTCTGATCAGCCAGGGGTTCTGGGGGGTCCTTTCTCCGCTCTCGTTTTATTTTTGAGCGTACCCCCATTTTTAACCCCCCCCCACGAAGAACGAATTGCTGCCTGAGAGACCTCCTGATTATCAAGACCGTACCGAGCCCTCCTTGCTTCTTCTGATGTTGTTGCTGCTGCTGCCTTTGCTGCTGCCTTGGGGACTGGTAAGAATCCCTCTGTGAAACTTTCTATAATTTTATTACTTTAGCTGCTGGCTCTGTTTCCCCAGCACACAGACTCAAGCTAAACCTTGGTCTATGTCTTAAAACCTCTCTTAAACTCCTTGGTCTGTATTTGTAATCTGTTTCTTGCTTTGCAGCGCCTTTGCTGCTAGAAATAAGCCTGTGCCTTCCTGGACTGTATCCTGGGCTGCCAGCTTGCAGCCACCACTAGTTAAATCCCCCTCCCCCCTTGGAGCTGTATCCTGGGCACACACCACTCTGCCCTCTGGAACTACCCCTAGTATAAGGTGCACCCATTAGGTTAGATTTTGTCCTTTAGTCTAGATAAGTTGTAATTTCATTTTGCATAGCTACAGTTAAGTTAGGTTTAGAAAATTGCTTGCATTGTACCCTGTAAGTTAGGCTTAAAGAATTGTTGCATTGTGTTTTGTTACTTGCTAATTTGTGTAGTTTTGGTTAAGTTAAATCATAGATAAGATTTTGCTGTGTTTTGTATAACTGTCTCTCTGCTGTTTAAACTTGCAGCTTGACTGTTCTGTGTCTCCCAGAGTTTAAATCTCCCTCCACCACGTGCTCCTCTTCCCCCATCCCCCAACCTCACTTCTCTACCATTTTCTTTCTCTCTTTCTCTCTCTTCCTCTCTGCTGTTTAAATTTACAGCCTGTCTGCTCTCTCTCTTTCTAGCATAAAACCCCATTGGTTACCCCTTTTCTCTCTAACACACCTCACATTTTACATTTACACCACTGTGACACATTTTTACCTAAAGTTGTTGGTTATTTAACCCATTTTACCCATACTGTTAGTTGGTTATATGCTGCTGTGACACACTCTTTACATAGAAATTGTTAGCTACCTGTTACATTTATACTTCAGTGTTAATTGGTTACCAACTGTATTGTACCCCACTGTATTGTACCCCACTATTGAAACCCCCTATCCCATTTACTAGAAGAACCCCCCCCATCATTGTCTATTGTAAACACCCTATCCCATCGTATTTCATTGTTAAATTCCCACCACTTCCTTTTTCCTTTAATAAAGAAATTAATTGGCACCCCACCTGTGTGGTAATTGCTCCCCAAGATCCCATATACCTGCTGGCAGCGGCAGTAGTATTTTCAGACTCCCTTCATCCAGATATTAGCACCTCATTACATACACAATCCTTGCCTGGTGTTAGGTTTTTACTTTGAGCTATAGCTTTTTAAAGTTCCCTCATACAGAAGAGTTCATTTAATGTCATATCCTCATCTTTCTCCCGCCTTTTCCAGTTCTCATTATTGTCTTTAATATTTTTTTCCTCACATAAGTTTCTATAAACTGATTTCACCATTATTAATGTTGTGGAATATTTCTGCTATTGCTTCTGCTTTTTCTTCATTTGAGCTTTTTATCCCTTGGTCTTCTACAATGAGACTTGATATATAAACTTGCTTTTACTCGGTATTCCATTCATTGTGCTAATCTGCCTATATACTCGGATGTTTTAGTATCTTTATTTTCCCACAGTACTTTCTCCTTTTTTTTTTTTTGCCTTTTTAACAATCCTCTGTGCAATTGCCTTTTTTTCTTTTATATTTCATTAAGTCCTCACTATTCATTGTATTTTTTACTTTTTTATATGCCTTGTTCCTTTTCCTAATTGCTTTTTTTTTTACACTCTACCTTTTGGATCAATTGATATCTTAGGTATAGCTAACTTTTCTGCCATTGATTCTCTTGGTTATTATGCTACAAAATTCTTGAATGTCATCATCATTGTTCATTAGTACTTTCACTACATTTGCTTCTAAATGGTTCTCAGTTTTTGTTTTTGTTTTAATATTCCATGTCGGGGGCCTTCTGCCATCCTCACCATTACCTTTACCTTTGTATATTATAAGCACAGTGATCAACTTCCCAGCTGAATTTGCTTGTGATACTACTTGACCCAATCCCCCTCCTCCTTCTTTTTAAGGAATTTTTCCTGTTCTGTCAGCCTCCTTGTAGCTCAACTGCTCCTTTACTAAAGGGGCACCACTTGCTCCCAGGAGTAGTGCATAAAGTCATCTGGCTCTGTTAGGCCCTAACTGTCCTGAAGGGCCATTAGTTCCATGACAGGGTCATATATATACACTTCAGTTCTTACAGATTAGTGGAGATAAGGGTATATTTAATCCTGGAAATTGCTTGTGGAACTCTGGATTCCATGTTAGATGAGACCACTTGGGTCTTTCCAAGTATTCAAATACAAGTTTCACACAGCATAATATAGTGGGAGGACTCCTTGCCAGGCTTTGATTAGAACCATGACCAAAGATATCACTTAAATTTATTTTATCTTCTAATATGTATATACATTCCAGATGGGATCCTCTATAAACTCTTTACATTCTTTGTGGAAATGGACTTCCCTCATTGAAACTTGGACGGCACGCTGCATTAAATGAACCAATTCTTTTAGAATAGGTAGTTTCTGGCATCCCCTCTTATAAAACTGGCAGGGACCCTGACCCAAAAAGCTACTGGGCAGTCAGTTACTGAATATAGAAAACACTACAGTTCTGATTTTGTTTGCAGCAAATCTTTTCGTATTGCAGCCATCCCCTTATCTGCCTAATATTTTGCTTACCTTCAAATTTGATGAGGAATCTTAATTGTTCAGGTCCTATCACCATATCTCACTCCCTCTCCTGGATATTAATATGCTTTCCAAGATTCTAGCCACAGGCCTGAATCTGCTTTTAGTTTTATTTATTACACCTAATAAGGTTGAATTTATAACAGGCAGTCAAGCATTAGTGAATTTTAGGAAATTGCTTCATGACCTTGGTCTCTGTGTCTGGAACATGATGCTGTCTCCTTGGAAGCAGACAAATGATTGGACAGGGTAGCATCAAGGTATCTTTTTGAAGCAATTGTTTTAATTTAGGACCCAAAACATTGGGTCTAAATTCTGAATGAGTCCCCAACTACTACAGTGCTCAGATCTTCTCTGAACACTTTAATGTTAGGGAACGATGACAGTGGTACCCCCAATCCTCTGTGACTGTTCACCTTAAGAAGGCAACTAGAGACCCCACATTCAAAATAGGGTTTGCAGTCTGATAAAGATACACACAGAGTTCATAATCTCACACAGAATTCATAAATTGTATAAACAGATCCCCAAATCATCATAATTAGTATGAAAGTTTATTTTGCTTTCAGGAGGCACAAAAGAGTTATAGTTTCTGAGGGAAAACAACCAACCAACCTTTTGCTGCTTGAGATACTGGTTCCAAATCAGAAGTTATGTAGGGCCCTCTAGCCAGTCCCACCTCTACCATGTACAAGTGGAAATATTACTGTAATACTTATTGCTCTACTTCTGGACCACATGGTTTGGAACATGAGCTGGTTTGTTCTGATGAAGAGTTTGTGACTGATGATAAGATCAGCCTCCTGGGACCTAAATGTCTAGGATCAACATATATACTAAAGGTACCACATAGCCTAGGACCATAAATGTGTTTAGAGATTCTACAGCAGCCTGAATGGTTCAACCTGAGCACGAAGGCTGATGCAAAATAAGTGTTTATCTACTTAATTATTAGAATGCACATTGCAAAACGACTCACCATAGTTCAGCATAATTGGTCAGCCAGTGTTTGAGTAGAAGGTGATGTTTTGACTGAAATGAATGTATCTTTATACACATAGTATATCGGAATCATGATTTGAAACTTTTGTGATTGCTCTTTTACATTTATGTTTCTACGTGGGTCTTGGTAAAAAAATGAAGTACTGCAATTAGCAGCTTCTTTACCAGTTTCACAATGATGGTAGAGAGCTTTTTCTTCACTGACAGCAAAAATACATGAATTTCTAATTAGAGAAATCTTAACTTAAACCAGGATGACAGCAACTAATTCTGACATCAGATTGTTTCCCATTGGCCTCAGGAACATATTTCCTTTTGAGCAAGGACATCTTAATGGAATCCATAACATTTTATTTTTAAAGATTGTTTTTACTTCATAAACCTTTGAACTTCCGATTTTATTATATATTAGGGCAGTCAAGCAATTTAAAAAATAATCTCGATTAATCGCAAAATTTTAAAAAAATCTCAATCGTGCGATTAAAAAAATTAATCTTGATTAATCACATAATGATAGAATACCATTTATTTAAATATTTTGGATGTTTTCTACATTTTCAAATATATTGATTTAAATTACAGCACCCAATACAAAGTGTACAGTGCTCTTTATATTTATTTTTATTGCAAATATTTGCACTGTAAAAACATAAGAGTATTTTTCAATTCACCTAATACAAGCGCTGTAGTGCAATTTCTTTATTATGAAAGTTGAACTTACAAATGTAGAATTATGTACAAAAAATAACTGCATTCAAAAATAAAACCATGTAAAACTTTAGAGTCTACAAGTCCACTCTGTCTCACTCTGTTCAGCCAATTGCTCAGTCAAACAAGTTTGTTTACATTTGCAGGAGATAATGCTGCCCTCTTCTTATTTATAATGTCACCTGAAAATGAGACCGGGCGTTCACATGGCACTGTTGTAGCTGGCTAGCTGGCACCACAACAGATTTAGGTGCTAGAGGTGCTAAAAATTCATATGTTCCTTTATGCTTCAACAACCATTCCAGAGAACGTGTCCATGCTGATGATGGGTTCTGCTCGATAATGATCCAAAGCAGTGCGTACTGATGCATGTTCATTTTCATCAGCTGAGTCAGATACCACCAGCAGAAGGTTGATTTTCTTTTTTGGTGGTTCATGTTTTGTAGTTTCCGAATTGGAATGTTGCGCTTTTAAGAATTCTGAAAGCTTGCTCCACACCTCATCCCACTCAGATTTTGGAAGGCACTTCAGATTTTTAAACCTTGGGTCGAGTGCTGTAGCTATCCTTAGAAATCTCACATTGGTTCCTTCTCTGTGTTCTGTCAAATCTGCAGTGAAAGCATTCTTAAAATGAACAATATATGCTGGGTCATCATCCGAGACTGCTATAACATGAAACATATGGCAGAATGCAGGTAAAACAGAGCAGGAGACATACAATTCCCCCCAAGGAGTTGAGTCACAAATTTAATTAATGCATTAATTTTTTAACAAACATCATCAGCATGGAAGGATGTCTTCTGGAATGATGGCCAAAGCACGAAGGGGCATACGAATGTTTAACATATCTGGCACGTAAATACCTTGCAATGTCAGCTATGTTCCATGCGAATGCCTGTTCTCACTTTCAGGTGACATTGTAAATAAGAAGCAGGAAGCATTATCTCCCATAAACGTAAACAAACTTGTTTCTCTTAGCGATTGGCTGAACAAGTAGGACTGAGTGGACTTCAAGGCTCTAAAGTGTTACATAACTGCACTCAGAAACAAAACAGCGTAACAAAAAAAATCCTACATTTGTAAATTGCACTTTCATGATAAAGAGATTGCACTACAGTATTTGTATAAGGTGAATTGAAAACTACTATTTCTTTTGTTTATAATTTTTACAGTGCAAATATTTGTAGTAAAAAATAATATAAAGTGAGTACTGGACACTTTGTATTCTGTTGTAATTGAAATCAATATATTTGAAAATGTAGAAAAACATCCAAAAATATTTAATAAATATCAACTGGTATTCGATTGGTTTAACAGTGCAATTAAAACTATGATTAATTGCAATTAATTTGTTAAATCACAATTAATTTTTGAGTTACTCGCATGAGTTAACTGCAATTAATCGGCAGCCCTATTATATATATTTTCTGTCTGCTATCATTTAGCCTCTTTGGTAGTACTCTGAACACCAGGGAAGTTCCAGATGTTTGTTGTTTGGATAAACAAAAATACGGATACAACTAAGACTTACGTAGAGTGTGGGAGAATTAAGCACAGATTCACTCAAAAACACAAAAAGAACAGAAGTACTTGTGGCACCTTAGAGACTAACAAATTTATTAGAGCATAAGCTTTTGTGGACTACAGCCCACTTCTTGCATCTGAAGAAGTGGGCTGTAGTCCACAAAAGCTTATGCTCTAATAAATTTGTTAGTCTCTAAGGTGCCACAAGTACTTCTGTTCTTTTTGCGGATACAGACTAATACGGCTGCTACTCTGAAACCTGTCAAAAACACAGTTAATGATGATCTCATAACATGCATGGACAGTGCCAGAAATATTCATGGCACTAAAATAAAAGTTATGACCCTTCCCCCAAAGAGTTTACAATCTAAGTTAGTTACATTAAATGCTGAGTGAATATCAGACACTGAGGGTATTTCTACATGGGAATGATAAATCCAGGGCAGGCCAGGGTAGCTCACCTTGGACTCACAGAACTTAGGCTCTAGAGTTGAAAAATCACTGTGTAGATGTTTGGGCTCAGGCTGCAGCCTGGCCTCATTGCTCACTTGCCTTAGCTATTTGGAAAGGTACTTCGGAACAAAATACAAATCACTGTGGTTAACCCTCTTCTCTTCTTCTCCTGGTAAGGAAAATTTCTCAGCTCCCTACATTCCTTCCCCCCCCCCCCATGAGGAATAAAGTCCTTTTCATATGGACTTTGCTCTGTATGGCCCTCATCCCACAAAGGGACCCACAACTGCAGACAAGTCAAGTTTCAAGACTAGGGTTTTGTTTGCCGGATTGGATTTTTGTTTTGTTTTTTGGATGCGGGGGAGGGAATGGAAGGGCTTAAATGGTTGTTTGGGATTCTCTCCATCATTCTCTATGATGCTATATGGTGAAAAAAAACATTTAAATGTTTGTTGTGCGACAGCATCAGGAGCAATGTTTGGTATGAGAATGCAATACTAGGTCATTCTATTATTCTATTCAACTGAAGTATTTAAAATACTTACAGTGCCAGTATTTTGCTAATCACAATGTCAATTCTACTCCAACTTAATCACCCAACAAAAGAATACATTTATTGCCCTCAGTTTTTTATCTACACTTTCCTATACCACTACTTACCCTACATTCTACAGATTGAATAGGAGTTAATTTTTTTAAAGGTTTAAGTAAGTTAGGAGCCTAAGTCCCATTTCCAAAAGTAACAGGTATTCCGGAGCCGATGTCTCAGTGGGACTTAGGCTATTAAATTACTAAGGTGCTTTTAAAAACTTTATCCGATGATGAGCTAGTCACTCTCAGTGGATCCTTAATAGGCAAGCAGAAGTTGTAAACTCATTCAACCTTTTCAGATCCAATATCTCCCAGGGGAATCAGCTTCAATTTATAGGAACATATTTCAGCCGATAATTTCTTTATGAAGTTTTTGCTTTGGATAGTTGTAGCCTGTGATTGGTTAACCAAGGCCATATCTACACTACAGAGTTTTGTCAACGCAAATTACACTGACATACAGCCACCAGTATAATTAAACCGCTGTTGCATGTCCACACTATGCTCCTTGTTGTGTCGATGGAGTGTATTCACAATAGCAGCTCTTGCATCAACACAGAGAGCAGGGCACTGTGGGTAGTTATACCACTGTGCAACTGGCCGCACGTGGCTTTGGACAGGATTTGCACTCAGTAATATGACCACACTGACATTGCTGAACACTAACACAAGAAGCCCACAGAAGTGTGTGTGTGTGTGTGAGAGAGAGAATGTGTATGTTGGGGATAGAGTGACCAGACAGCAAATGTGAAAAATCACGACGGGGGGGGGGGGGGGGGGGAGGTAATAAGAGCCTATATAAGAAAAGGACCCAAAAATCGAGACTGTCCCTATAAAATCTGGACATCTGGTCACCCTAGTTGGGGAAGCGTGTGTGTGTGTGTGTGTTGGGGGAGAGTGTCAGTATGCTGTCTCTAAGTTCTGACAGCAGCTGGAAGCAACCAATCCTGAGGCAGAAGCTGGTGCACAGACAGCTAGTGTCCCCCTGTCCCGCTTCCCCAGCTCAGAGGAGACTAGTACACTGGTGGGGGGGGGGGGGAAGAGGGACAGCCTGACATCAGCTGCGCCTCCCTCCCTGGTTCTACACAGCATGAGTCTCTTCCCCTTCTCTCCCCTCACCCTGCAGCACAGCCTGCTCTGCCTGCCTGCCGCTGTGGTCCTAGTGCTGGGAAGAGCAAGATTCCACTTTAATGTTTTGATTCTGTGATTCCCTCCGAGTTCTCCCACAGCCTCCTCTCCCCACAGACCCAGGGGATCCATCCCCTCCCCTGTAGTCCAGGCAGGAGTGTGTTGCTGCCGGGAGCCAGCATGGTCAGTAGCTATGTGAGCGCTCCATGATGAGTAGTTTCTAAACTACCTGGGGATTTGAAAGAGGAGAGGTACACGCCTGTGTAGCTGGATGCCGGGCAGCGGAGTTCAAAACAGTGAGCAGAGTGGCCATGGTGGGCATTGTGGGATACCTCCAGGCTAAGTTCCCTGTAAGCTGCACAGCCGTGCAGCAGCCTATTTAGTGCTGTGCAGGCCCTCAGGAAACCTGCCGCAGACAGGAGAAGAGCGCCCCTCCCACAGCCCCACTAGCCCAGGGAGCCCCTCAACCTGCCAGACGGGGCACACCTACCCCAGCCCGAACCTGGCCTGGACCCAACCATGGTGCGGCCTGGACCCAGCCGTGGTGGCCAGGCCCAAACCCAGACGCTGTTGAGGCAGAGCGGCATGGCACGGATCCAGCCGTGGCCGTGGCCAGGGCAGCGCAGCCCAAACCCGGAGGCCCCTCCCTGAACCCAGCCACGGATGGGATAGCGCAGCCCAAACCAAGACACCCCCACCCAGCCCAGGTGTTGCTGCGGGGAGAGAGGGCTTGGGGGAGTCAGAGCCATAGCCGCAGAGCACCTTCCTGCACTCCAAAGCCCTCATTCTTGGCCCCACCCTAGAACCCGCACACCCAGACACAGCCCTCACCCACTGCGCCCCAACCCTCTGCCCCAAGCCCCGTCCCACATTTCAAACCCTCCATATTGGTGCACATATGGAAATTCATTCCGCACATGGGTGGGAAAAATTAGAGGGAGCACTGCCTCCCTGTGGCCAATTATGGCAAAGAGATGAATGCAGTGTCTACACTGATGCTTTCTTCATCTAACTTCACTGCAAAAAGCTCTACACCTCTGAGGTGGTTTTATTTTGTCAGAAAAGCAGGTGAGTTTTGCTGGTGGGAGGAGCATTATAGAGTACAAGCTTCCACTGTTTTGTCAACAAAAGCTGCCTTTTGCTGACAAAAATAGGTAGTATATACAAGGTCTAAGTGAAATCATCTTGTTTCGACTTCCTGGTCTGTTGACTGAAATCTTCTAAAACAGGAGCATCATAAATGATGTACAGCAAATAATGAACACCACATTTTGGCAATATATTTTGGATGACTAATTATTTACTAAAATTTGTGATACAGAGTTTAAGAACAATTCCAAGCATAAACAAACAGTCATCCAAATATCTGTAAACAAATAGTAAAATGTATAACAGTGGAACAAAATCTACCATTTTTATTTGCAAAATAAATCACTTTTTGTATTAGAGCAGATTGAATAATAGTTATGGTCAAAATTGTAATTATTTACAAATGCCACATTCTCATTCAACATATTGGTTCCCTCTTTATTCTTGAGAGATCTGGTTATTTTACTGACATTTTATTACTGATAGCATTGCAAAGCCAAAACAGCTATGCAGAATGAATCTGTATTATTATCTGCTTCATGTAACGTCAACAAAAATTGTCCACTAGGCTCTAGTTGCAGGATCTTTATTACTGGTATTGATGGATGAGCCAGTAAGAGTGCAAATTGCTTTTCAGAACTTAGATTGAGATTGTAGGGCTGGCAATTATAGAAATCATTCGTTGATTTACAAACAGAGCAGGTCTTGAAAGAATAAGTATGGAACCTTATGATGTCATTGTGATGGAGCCACTTTTTAAATTGTAGCTGCACTTCAATTCACATATCCAAAAAACAAGAGGATGTCTATTACTTTGCAGGTAGTCTAGGTAACTACAGTATGCTGTATTTAGTGTCAAATACATGTTACAAGTCCTGCATACTGATACATTTTAAAATACAGAAGTATATATTCCTGTTGAATCTGAGGTAAAAAATTTACTATATCTATGCTTCTGGTTCCCCATCTTTAAAATGGGTATAGTATAATTTCCCTGCTCACAGGTGTGTGATGAAGATAAATATAATACAACGAACTGAGTACTGAGACACTTTGGAAATTGGGTTATATAAGCATCATAGAAACAGTTTTCATTTAAAACAGGACTTCTGTGAAAAGTGTCCCCATTTAGAGAAGACATAAGCACTTGCTAATGTCAAATATTTTGCTTAAAGGATGGGATCTTTCTTTTAAAGAGAAATAGTTTCAAGTATTCTATAAGTACCAACTACCCTTCTATATTTCACCTCATTTATGTAATGCAAGCAGAAGCAGTTTTGAATAGCTCCAGAGAACTACCTCCAGATGTTTAGAGTCAGCCATAAATCTAATCAAAGAAAGCAGCCCCTTATGCCATCTTCTGCTGAGTACCTGTAGTTTTTGTAATACTATGCACCTTAATCACTGGCAGCTTGTAAATTGCTTAAAATTAACCCAATAGGGAGTGTTCTTGTTGCACCTAAGACAAGATGGGTGAACTTGGTAAAGTTTTAGGTTCTGAGAGACGCACAAACTACATTTTCAAAAGTTCATTTTTTTTATGAGATCATAAACTAGTTTGAGTTTGCAGATTTTTTTCATGTATGTACAACTAGTGGTATTTGAAATTTATATTATATCGCTTTCTAGCCAGTGCTATGCATTATTAAGATTAGATTATTAACCTACAAAATTAGGGTGCCACAGGTAAGTATGCTACCTCTGGGCTACATAATGGAGTCTTCCGAGGCTATTAGCTCCAGCCAGGGCTCCACAGAGATTTTTGGGAGTCTGGGGCGAAATCTGAAACTGAAGTTCACCATTCTTTAAAAAAATTATGTTGGAGATAAAGTTGAAGAAAAATGCCCACAGAAATCACTAAACCAAAAGGTGCAAAAACAGTGAAGGGAGGGGCAGGCATGGGATTCTAGAGTGAGCCTACCTTTACTCACCCTGTAGCAGCAGGTCCTATCCTGAAGAGCTGGGCTAGCATCCCTGCTCTGGGCATTGCAACCTGGTGCATGGGATCACAGCACCACTCATGTCTGGCCCGGCCATCCCTCCATCATGAAGTATGGGTGACCAGATCAAACTGAAGTAGTGCTGTGACCCCCTGGGACAGATTGCAATGGCACTTGGTTTGAGGGGCCCTCTCACATTGAGGACCCGGGGCAAACTACTCTTTTTGCCCTTCTCCCCAGGCAACCCCAGCTACAGTTGTGCACTGAGGGGGTTGGGGTGGGTACAAGCAGGTGTCACTAGACTACGTTTATGGTCAGGGATGGAAGGCCTAGGGATATGGCTGAGGCTGGCAGGGCTCCCAGTGCCACGGTTAGGATTTGTGAATGGCGGGCACCTAGAGCAAGGATTAGATGTTTGGGTTCACAGGAGCGCTTGGGGCAGGGTTAAGATAGCCCACAGCAATACACCTTATGGTTAGGGCAGGGGCCAGCAGGGATTTTTTCACATTCATAGAATATCAGGGTTGGAAGGGACCTCAGGAGGTCATCTAGTCCAACCCCCCTAAACTAGGTTTAGGGTTAGAGCCATAGGGCTTCTCGGCCCTGGATTAGGGTTGGCAAAGTGAGGGCACCTAGGGCTAGGCTTAGATTTAGTGTTCGCCAGACTCTCCATGTTAAGGATAGGGCTCCCCATGGTAGGACTAAAGAGGTTCAGGTTAGTTCTGGCTCTCAGGTCTCTGGGCTAGGGTTACGTCTGAGGTCAGCAGCACTCCACAGGCTATAGTTAGGGCCAGGGCTGGAGCTGGCAGGACTACCTGGGTCAGGGATAGAGCTGGGGCTGGCTGGGCTAAGCAGGCTAGGTCTAGGTCTAGGACCAGCAGCAGTCCCTCAACTAGGTTTAGGGTTGGCACCAGCATGGTTACCTGGTCTATAGATGGGCTGAGGTTTAGGTCTGGAGCCAGCAGGGGTCCTTGGGGTAGGGTGATGGTTGGGTCTTGAGATAGATGAGGATGAGAGTTAGGGCTGGGGTTTACCTTTTTTTTTTTTCCTTCCCCCACAAATAGGTTCATTTTGGGGGGGGGGGGGTTAGTATTTGGGTTATATTTAAGGTCATTAATTGCACCTGATGTAGGCTTATGTTTCAGCCTGTTCATGGATCTTCGCTAGGGTTATGTTTTTGGTCTGAGAACAGCCCTGGGAAATAGTTCGGTTTGGGACTGATGAATTTATTCAGGCCAGGGTGGATAAAAAACAAATGATAAAAATATTTTTCTTAAATTTAAATTAAATACACCAAAATTTGTTGCAGTGCTAAACCAGCTTTTGACATTAGTAGTCTCTTCAAGAGACTATTCTCTCCATTTCAATATATTCAACTAATTCAATTCAATGACTAGTTCATTCAAAGTTAAGAAGCCTACTTGGAGTTGAAATGGAGGAAAGCTTAATTTCCTGTTCCAATCTATGAAAAAGTAGGTGTGACAGGATGAGATCTTCTAGTTCCTAAATCTCGAAGGAAAAAGGGTAGCCAAATACCCTGTTTAATTCACTAACTACATATAACACTTTGTTTAATAAATCACCTAGTTTTTAATGCAAAACATATTTTGGTTAACTTTTTGAGACTCTTTTCTTATGTATCCAGGACATTTAAGGTAGTTTTATGTAACTTTTTTTAAATGCTGGTTTTGTGTATTTTAACTGAATTTGAATTTCCATCCAAATAGAGCTTAATACAAATCACTAGTAAAAAATAATCCCAAACTAGTAAATAGGAACGGCATCATTCACTACTAATATAATAAATTAATAGATTAAGAATCTGAACAAACATAAATTAAACTATACAAATGCTTGGCAGAATTTGATTTTTTAAAATGTTTATTTCAAAGCATTTTTTCTATTTTGATTACTTACCTTATTGTTGGGGGAAACTATGGGTGGGGTAGACTATTAATGAGAGTAGATGGTGAGATTCAAAATGTTAAAGCTCTATAACAATTAAAACACAAAAAGAACAGGAGTACTTGTGGCACCTGTTCTTTTTGCGGATACAGACTAACACGGCTGCTACTCTGAAACCTGTCAATTAAAACAAATTGTCAACATCACATGTCAAAATATACAAAGCAAGTATCCTTAAATCAAACTCTAATGAGTTCTTGAAGAATTTTTCATACTTTGCCTATCTGTAAATTTCAGTTTTCAATTTAAATATTTTGTCATTGGTTTGTGCATATATGGTAAAATCGACATTTACCAGTACAAACAATCCTTCCAATCCCAATATACAATTTCTTACACTAGATATATACACATTTATGTATCTTCCTGGTTAGCAAAAAGAAGCACCCAATTTAGTGTAAAGGGCAATATTTAGTTTAAATCAACCACGTTTTAATGGTTAATCAGTGAGAACCAATCTTTCTTTAGGAAAATAGATAAAAATACAAATGCAAACCAAGATTAAAATCAAAGGTTTAAAATCAAGCTTTCTTGCTTGTTGATTTCAATCATGATTAAAATCAATCTATCCTGCTTCCCTCCTACTTCTCTGACCTTTTTTCCAGCATTTGTTTTGGTGGCCACTCCTTCACTCCTCTCCTCTGGTCTGTATCTTTGAGCTCTTCTCAGATCTACAGACTTCAACCTGGCTGCTTGTATTATGGTGGAGCACTGCAAAAAAGAACTTGCAGTCACATTAAAAAAAAAAAAAAGGTGAACCCTGAGCTACTCAATAACCCACCTCTGTCTTGTAGGCTGTATTTGGCCTTTCTGATCTAGCCGTATGAGTCTCTTTTATATTGTATTATGAAATCAGAATTTCTTAACTAGGTAAGGATTTGCAGCTAAAGTATTTCCAAACTAAAGCCAATTCTTATAAGGTGTTGATGAGCTGTTGAAAACTGACATGAAGAATTCCCAGCATAATCTGAAATTTGTTGCAATACTTCACAGAATATTTTACAATAGCAAATTTTAGGGCAAACCAATTGTAATCCAGTAACAAAGGAAGAAGATACATTCATTTGCAGCTAAAAACAACTGATAAGAAGCCCCAATAGAGCTTTATTTTTTGAAAAAGAAACTTCCTAGGCCCCAGATAAAAACACATGAGGCAGACATGTTTAATAAAACACAAGACAATGGGGTGTGATTTCCCCCCCCCTCCCCCATACCAGGCCTGCACTCTATTTTTAGAGTGCTAGCTCATTGAGGCTAATGTGAGTATGTCTCTTTGAGTAGGGAATCACATCCCCAGCTCCAAGTGTAAAAACACCCTAACAAGACTAAAGTAACTATATTTAGTGATCATGAGATCCATATTCATTAGGACATAGGATTTTTCACCAGACCTGTGAAGTTCTATTGTCTTTGCTTCTCAGTCAGAAGAATTTTGCAATCCTTTTCTCAGGTTATCGTTCTTATCAATAAAAATGAAAATTGATGTCATACTTTTTAAACAATTCCTACATTATTCAATTATTTTTAAATGCAGTTTTGGAATGTTCTTTGAAAGAAGAAGTGAATACTTTGCTTCTTCAATTTCTTATATCAGCTATTAATTGTGCACTAAAGAATTATTCTGTACAGTATGCAAGAGCTCCTAAATACCATATCATACCACTGCAAGAAGGCATTGACCAAATTTTTAATAGCCCAATGGTTACAGTACATATGCATTTAAGGACAATGTACACTCAGAAGAAACTAATTAACATCAAACACTAATTAGTCCCTCAGTATTTAGCAATGAAATATCAGCAGCTGCCTTAGATGCCATATGCTAATTAGCTTTAATAAACTTCAGAAATAATTGTCTCCATTGTTCTGTGTCATAATACTCCCTCTAATTGTACTTTGGAGAGCATTGGCTATAACTGGTAGCAAGCATTACATTGCATTGCTTGAAGTTTAATGAGCAATTTACTGCAACCTGTGGCAATAGCAAAATGTATATACAGGAAGAGAAAAGATTAATGACCATTAAAAAATCCATAATTAACACATTGGCTTCTGTGGGTCTCTAGCTACCCAGACGTTCTATGGGATTGGAGATAGATTATTTGCCTCAGGATTGTCTGATCTGGTAATATGCAGCAAAATCATAAAAAAGGTGATGTTGTGGTGTAAGATGCCTGAATCACTGCCTCAGCATGCTGATGCTCCAGAACACCAGTTTTATCTCTTACACAAAACACTGCAAGCTCTCAAGCTAGAGTGTTTATGCTCCGCTTTTGGATTTTATGGATGTGTAGAATTCCATTTGTGTAATGGTGATGAGGGGAGGGAAGTGCTATTTTTGGCTCACCTTGGTCAATATGCATTATCTAGTGAAGGATGTTTTTCCACAGAATTATACTTTCTTTGCAACTTGAAACAACTGTAGCAATTGTTTGGCTTTTAAAAAGACAAAACACCAGGGTTGTCCTGGGGAAATGCTAGTTTAATAGTAGGGCAGTGGCATAAACAAGCCCACAGCCTTCAGCAACCTGAGACTATAGAGGGCCTATTAAAGCTTCTCTGTAGGCTTGATACTAAGGTTACCGACAATCACCAACAGGAATTTCCTGGTGCTGAAGTGTTTCCATGAAGCACTCCACAGTTTCTTCACCTTCCCCCACACCTCCCGCTGACCATTAATTAGGTGAGCAATATCCACTCTACACTAAAAGCTGACTGGTGCAAACATAGTGAGCACCCCTAAATTGACCAATGTCTCAGAGAGTGAAGAGCAGTAATATGGCATGTGTGTGCGTGAGAAAGAGAAAAATCAGGTAAAAGAATGAAAGGAGGAAGAGACTAGCTGAAACAGTGAAACAGAGGAGAGGGGGAGGGGAAATCTGCATGCCATCCAAGAAGCGGGAAGGCCAAGGCTCAGGAGCAGGGAGTGGGGTGTTTTAAGATGGACATTTTAGCCAAGTGTGTACTAAAAATTACCACCAAAAAATCCTCACTTGATCCTACCATAGTTTCAGCTGAACCAGTGACAGCCCTACTGTAGACAAGGTTCTTTTTGGACAAACTTTTTTTTAAATCTCTGTGTTTACTTAAACTCATTACTTTTTAGCAGTTTTAACTAACCTGGTGATTAAAAAAAAAAAAAAAAAAATGAAGCCACCACTGTCTTTTCTACAGTACGATTCCCTCCAGTTCAGCTGAACTGGTGACTGCCCCAATGGTTTTTGTTTATTGTAATTTACCATTAAAAAAAAATATGTCTGACTTTTTTGAGTGTATGGGAAATGAAGGAGATATGGCAGTGTTTCTCAAACTGGGGCCACTGCTTGTGTAGGGAAAGCCTCTGGCGGGCCAGCCAGCTTGTTTACCTGCCCCTTCCGCAGGTCCGGCCGATTGCTGCTCCCACTGGCCGCGGTTCGCTGCTCCAGGCCAATGGGAACTACTGGAAGCGGCGGCCAGTATGTCCCTCGGCCCGCGCCACTTCCAGCAGCTCCCATTGGCCTGGAGCAGTGAACCGTGGCCAGTGGGCATCGCGATCGGCCGGACCTGCGGACGGAGCAGGTAAACAAGCTGGCCTGGCCCGCCAGGGGCTTTCCCTACACAAGCTGCATCCCAAGTTTCGGAAACACTGCTTTAATGGAATAGCCAACTATTACAGGAAGCTGGTAAAGGGATTAAGCAACATTGTAAGGTTTAAAATGGAATTAACAAAGAAAAAGTCTTTAGTGAAGCATGATTTTGATAAACTATTTTTGTTACCCATGGATACTTCTAATATTGGGTTGAAAGTTGTACTGATGCAAGATAAAGAATGGAAATTCCTATGGTTTCATTCAGCAGTGTCTGGAACACCCCTTTCTGCATCAATTTTGCATTGAGAGTGTGATGCTGTATGACTGAAGATGACCATTTGTATAATAGTTGTAGCAACAATGATACAATTGCAACAAATCTTACACAAAGTATATGATGTGAGGTGTCAATGGAAAAGTTGTAATCTGTCAAGTATGATTATCCTGGTTAAATGTATGTATCATCACTATATCTGAATATTGGCTATGTAATTGTATTTCAATGTGTTCATTCTAGGGCTGACATCCACAAGGTAGTTTACATCCAGTCTCACCAGCCCATTGTGAATGGACTATTCAAGCTTGATGGGTCATTAAGAAGAATCAACTTTCCAGATGGTTCCTTGCTATCTGAAGCATCCTCCGAAAAACTAACAGCCACCTGTGTGATTCAGCAAAATATGTAAGGGCATGTGATGTGGACATGTGACCTCAGTCTCCATCTGTGTCAGTAACTTTCCATACACAGGGGCTATGGGCTTAGGGACAATAAATTTCCATGCACATGTCTCAGGTGTCTTAAATCCTCTGTCATCTCCATTCTGCCTCATTCCTGCTTCAAATCTCTGGATTGTGGATTTACAACTAAAAGGAGCATTTTGAACTATGGACTAAAGACCTTCTAATCTTTTGGAAATCACCAGAGAAACTTTTTACAAGCTAGCAGACTATTCTATCACTGATCTAAAAATCTACAAACCGGATCTAAAGACTTGGCAATCATTTCTAATATATGATCATTTAGCGATTTATAACTCTAGTCTTTTCTTTTACTAATTAACTCTTAGCTAGTTTATTAAAGATTGGCTGACACCGTGCTATGTGGGTAAAATCTGAAATATATATTGACCTGGGGGTAAGTGTCTGATCCTTTAGGAGTGGTAGAATCTCACATCTGATTAATTGGTTTTTCAGTAACCTCTCACTGTATTAGACCAATTTGTCTGGATGGGAACCAAGGGCTGGAATGCCTAATGGGGACTTTTTTTTGGCTTTTTGTTAACCAGTGTGGTGCTACAGAAGCTCTTTTGCTGTTAGTTTGGTGAATCTAATTGTAGTATAAACTACTAGTTTTTGGGCATTGTCTGCCATTTTCTGCAGTCTGCCCTGAGTGTAGTATTCTCAGTGTGGTCCATTCCAGGCACCTGATCACAGAGGGTCTTTGGATTCTGGAATTCTGGTTCAAACACTTAAAGAGACAGGTCTTTATAATTAAATTCAGATTGGCGTTTGGGTCAGGATGCCATTGATCTCTACATTCACCAGAAGTTGGATTCAGAAACATTTCTAATTTTGAAAACTATATCATTAGACCACCATAAGTAGGTTAGACAATGAAATTCACCTGACTCATCCACATTATTAATACTATTAATATTCTAATTTCAATTTGTGTATAGAATTTTCTTTTGTAACCGATGCTTATATAAAATACACACGTGTGTATATTTCTATATTCATACATACACACAAAAGACAAAAGACACATTTGCACCTATTAATTAAATGCAGGTATGTTCATATTTTTATATAAAGTTTGTTGGAAATAACTGTTGTACTGTAGCTTTGTAATGTAAAAAAAATGTAAACTGTCTTTCAGCAAATGTTTTATTCAGACCTAAAGGCATTCTCTTCTAGTTAGTTAAAACTTCAGCTGTGGACTAACAAGGTGATTTATCCATTTGTACTGTATTTTATTCTTTAACTAAAGCCTAATGCAAATGGTTTTTTTGTTTTGTTTTGAGTTTCCACAATAGGCCCTAGGGCTTTTGATAAAGCTTTTAACTGGAAGCATTCTACCTTCACTCTTTATCAAGGTTTCACAACAGGAGTTATGATGTTGGTAGTTAATTTAAATGCATAATATTTTTCTCATTTTATATTTAAGATATTTCCTCTTCCTGTCCAGTTTGATGTGTACTGTATATCACAGCGATACATTTTTCTTAGTTTTAAATGTATTAAAAGCTAAAATAACTCTGCTAAAATTCTCATATTATTAATGTATACAAAAAGCTTTACCAGTATCAGATTCCTACACAATACTAAATATATTTCTAAGATGTCCATTTCCCCTTAGTATCCGAGGACAAAAATACTGAGCTTTTCTATAGGGATAATTGTGGTATTTGAGCACAGCCTATTATACAGGATGATGTAATGCCATACTGACCCTAGCAGGCAGATCAGGCGATATTCTTCCTCCCTAATGTCCCTTATTGTGAGTTGCTAGTGGGAGGGAGTGCAAGAAATCTCTCATGCTCCTTAATGTCCTAATTCTGTCAGTTCTTAAGCATGTGCCTAATTTTTAGCCTTCTCATGTGCTTAAGTCTGTTTTGGAATCTGAGCCTAAGGGCTTGTCTTCATTACCGGGGTAAATCAACTTAAAATGACACTATTCCAGTTACCTGAATAATGTAGCTGGAGTTGATGTAACTTAGGTCGACTTACCCTGGCGTCTTCACTGTGTTGCGTTGACAGGAGATGCTCTCCCGTGGACTTCCCTTACTCTTCTTGGAGAGGCGGAGTACCGGGGTCGACCAGAGAGTGCTCTGGCATCTATTTTGCAGGTTTTCACTAGACCCACTAAATTGACCACTGCTGCATCGATTGCAGCAGCGTCAATCTCCCCTGAAAACCAGCCCTAAGGGATGCCACAATTTCTCTCCCCTATGTAGCCAACCAGTCAGCTCTATATGTGCTATGGATCTAATTACTCCCCAACCCCTTCCTGATAAGTTGCTTCCTCTGGTAGCAGGGGAGTCATGGCTCCTGTCCTGTAAGTCAGGAGATGCAGTTCCAGCTGGCTCTTACTCTCCCTCACACTCTCACTGAACAGCTGTGATTTTACCCATAGTGCCAAAGCACTTTATACATGTGAAACACTTAAAAATATATGAATTAATTAATCCTCACAGCAGACTCTAATTAACCTTTAGAAAATTACTAATACCTCTATATTTCAGACAGGGAACCTCAGACAGAGAACATATGTGCTAGGGCAGCCCCAGTAGATTCTCTGGGCTTCAGTCAACTGCAGGGTTCCAGACCCACCAACTCTTTGGAATTTCTACTATACTAAAGCCTGAGTTAAGCCTCTGAGCATTCCCATTGTGAACTAGATAGTTCCAGAAGGCTGAGTCAGATGCTTTTGCAAATGAAGCACTGTGCCTTCTCTCTAACCTGACTGCTTCCTTAGTACTTATTAAACATTCCAGTGTGACTGGGTGGTAGGAGAGCACATTTGTGCTCTCCTAGAATGTTGTCATTTCACTGGCTCAGTTCCCCAACACCTCATTCAGGTGACTCTCTTTAAAAAAGGCACCAAAACTAGACCAAACACTTTGCTAAGAGGGACAGCAAAAGGGATTCTGGAAAATAGTGACATTTCCAGGTCCAGAGGTCAGCTGGATACCTTCTTCTCAAGTGAGAGAGAGATAGCTCTGACTCCCGTATTCTGCATTAAAAATCTCAAGATAAACAGTGAAGTTAATATAAACTGTAGTACTTTGGACCATATGTAAATCATATGTATTGTGGTTAAGAGTTGCCTAATGAGCAAGATGTCTTAAAAGCAAATATAATATTTAAAAGTGTGGAAGATACAGTAATAGTTATTTAACTGCCACAGCAGTTAAACCTAAGGATCCAACAACTTTATTTATATATATATATATATATAAAAAAATAAAAATTAACATAATTTTAACTAACTATGGTAGATGTTGGGGTAGATTTTCAACAGCACAACTGGAAGTTAGGTACCAGGTGAAAATCTACACCTAGGATCGGCAACCTTTGGTATGTGGCCTGCCAGGGTAAGGCCCCTGGCGGGCCAGGCTGGTTTTTTACCTGCCGCATCTGCAGGTTTGGCCGATCGCGGCTCCCACTGGCTGAGGTTCGCCGCTCCAGGCCAATGGGGGTGGTGGGAAGTGGCGGCCAGCACATCCCTCAGCTTGCACCACTTCCCACAGGCCCCATTGGCCTGGGACGGCGAACCGTGGCCAGTGGAAGCCACAATTGGCTGAACCTGCGGACATGGCAGGTAAACAAACTGGCCCGGCCCGCCAGGGTGCTTACCCTGGTAGGCCACGTGCTAAAGGTTGCTGATCCCTGGTCTACTAGTTGCACTGTGCTAGCACCTAGAGGTCAGAGCCCTATTGTGCTAGGCACTGTACAACTACGACAGCAAACCTGCAAAGTGTCATGCATCTTGCATGAAACTCATGCACTCCAGCAGCCTGGACTGAACGTTATGCATTCAGTAGGGCATTAGGTATGCAGGAGACATTTGGTCTGCAGTTTAGGCTGACTAGCACCTGAGTCACTCTAGCATCTGCTGAATAGGCAGCCTCAACCTCTTTTCTATTCCCCAGGCAGTTCCCAGCCTTACTGAGCAGCAGAAAGGGAAGTAGGTGGTGTTGGTGGGGGCTACTGGGTTGTAAAGGAGACAGGAAGTACTGGGGGATAGGGACTACAGAGGGACAGGAGCTAAGGGAAGAGTAGGAACTGTAGTGGGGAATAAAGGAATGGAATGGTGAAAGAACCCTATAGCAAGCCCCGCCCCAGCAAATTCACTTCAATCCCTGGCTACCTCTAGCTGCCCCTAAGACCTTCTCCTTCCATCACTTGAGGGGTACAAGGATAACATCCTAGCCACCCCCACTTGCGTCCAGTACTCAGTGGAGCTCCCTCATAACTTTTAGATCAGTGAGAAGGGTACTCCCCTGGGATGCAGGGCCCCACACTTTGCCTGATGAGATAGGATTTGAACAGGAATCTGCCACCTCTCAGGTGAGTACCCAAACCATTCAGCTATGGGATATTTTGATGTATGTTGAAGCTGTTCCACTTGGCTAAATAATTAAATAGTCATTGTACTGTAGAATGAGAATGACTTTACAGCCTAGTGGGTAGGGCACTCACCTGGAAGGTGGGAGACCCAGGATTCAGTTCCCCCTTTTCCAAGGGTTCCCCCTATACTTTTCACATCCCTGCTCGGATTCAGGCAGAGCCCTAACCCCTGAGCTATAGAGTGTCTCTCCCTCTCCCCTAGTTTTGTTCAAAAGTTCCATAGTGGACCTGGTAAACATTCCTGACAAATGTTTCTTAAACGGATACCTTTCCGCAAACGGTCTCAGTTTTGACAAAAAAAGGTTTCAGTTCCGACAAAAAAGATCACGTTTTGTGGAAAAAATCCTGACCAGTTGTAGAAAAATGAACTGTTACACTGGAGTAAAGTTTAAATAAAGAACAGTCAGTCAAACTACAATGTTTTTGGCCATGCACTTTTCTTTAAGGCAAAATAAGACTCATATTAGCACCTTCAGTTTTTATGCCACCCCCTGGAGTGCCAGAAATTCCCATGCAACAGGGACAGTTACCTGTCATGCATTACTTGCAAGATATCAGCAATGATAACTTTTCTGCAAGATGAAAGGAAACCTCTTTTGCTACATTACTTGGGACCTAACAAAGGACATTTTACAACTTACCTTCCATACCAGATGCTCCTCCTCATTCTAAAGGTTATGGTAAATCAATTCTGTAGGTGATATGCATTTTGGCCCATAATAAATACAGTGGGGGTTAGGTTACAATATTTCTGTAGGATAGCACAAAACCCCAGAGGATTGACTGATGAGTTTGTAGCTACTTTACATGAATTCAGTTTAAGCAGTTTGGGTAGTCAAGCTGACAAAATGATTCATGATCAAATAATTGAAAAGAAAAATAATTCCAGAATTAAAGATGATTTACTATTGGGGGATGTTTTAACCCTTGATAAGATTGCTGAGTTAGTCAAAAAAAGCTATAGAAAGTTGCAAAATCATTATCTCCTGCATAATCCAGTGTCAGTTCACAGAGCGTTAAAGTCAGCACAGTAAACAGAAATGATGTGAAGGTAAATACAAGCCCACATTTGCAAATGGACAAAAATACAAGCCATGCTACAAACAACATTACTTTAGATGTGGAGATGTCAGTCATATGGCTGACTTTCTGGAATGCCCTGCAAAATATGCAAATTGAAAACAATGTCATTTAAAAAATACATCAAGGGAACTGTGCTACACTTGAAGATGGAAGAAAATGGAACACTTCTGAACCAGTAAAATCTAAGCTAACAATATGAGAATAATGATCAGTTTGTTGAATAGGATTTAATTATTGATATAAAACCCATTTTCTGTATAGTTATTCTTGAGGAGTAATACTGAAGAGTAGAATGAAAACATTAAGAGCAAATAACAAAAAAAGTACATGTCAAATTCACCAGCTCAAACGATTAAATGACTCCGTTTCCTTTAGTTACCTTCAGTTGTACCTTACTCTGAAATGTGTCTGATTGATTTTAGTGGGTGTTTCCATGGAGTAAGGTACTATTGAGTATGATTTAGGGTCACAGAGACTGGCCTAATGTTACTTAGAGTACTGGCAAATTTCAAACTATATCCCATATAAGAATTTACATTTGTTCAGATTACAAAATTTTCATTATGAGTGAAATCCTGGGCCCACTGAAGTTGATGGTAAAACTCCCATTCACTTCAGTAGGGCCTATACGTTTAAATTAAGTGCATAAATATGTTCCGGTTTCACTTCAATTATTCCTTTATAGGAGGCAGATATAGAACAGCAAGGGTGAAAAATGTAATACATTCTTGAGAACACTAGGCAAGCTTAGGCAAGCAGAGTTTGTTCTATTTCAATCAGGTTCTTAGACCACTACCCACACAACAGTGAGAGGAAGCATCTGATTGGAAGGAAGGAGAAAAATCAAGATGGTGAGAGTGGCACATTGTGAATTAAATGAATAGAAAACCCTGAGAGATTTACTACGTAAATCTGACCTTTTTTCTTAGCCATGAGGAAACCCACTCAATGTACATCCAGAGCCAACCCCCATTGCCATATGAAAGGAAATGGGGCAGAGAGAAAGAGGAATAAAATGGGACAAGGAAAGAGATGGAGAGGGAGCAGCCAGAAGAAACAGGAGAGAAGAGGAAGAGTAAAGAGGAGAAAGAATTTGGGAGAGAGACGGAGGAAGAGGAACAATGACACTAGAGGGAACAGACAAGGGGGAGAACAAAAATGAGGGCTGAAAATGGTGGAGGAAAGAAACAAAACAAGGCTAACATACATGGGGAGGGAGGAGAAAAAGGGATGAAAAAAATAAAGAGTGAAGAGACAAGCATATGGGGAAATCAAAATCTTAAGAAGCGGTGGGGATATAGACAAGGAAGAAAAGTGATACATATTGGGCGGTGGGAAGTAAGAGAGCAAACGCTCACTGGGGAAGGGTTGGGAGCAGGAGCAGGGCTGGAGGGGATAACACAAGGCTTCTGCATCTGAGGAGGCAGGACTTTTTCAGGAGAACGCTGCTTTTGCTTGTCCCAAGCCCCATGGGTGGGGTCTTGTCTTTCATACCTGTAGCATAGGATCATACAAACTCCTTCCTTATGCCATAATCTGGTATGGATGTTGTGTGACAACATTTTCCAGATGTACTGTGAACTCTTTCTTTAATACATCTCCCTCCTAACTAGTGAGCAACAAGCCTCAGAAGCGCCAGAAGTTCACTTCAGAATAGCCCACAAAAGCACTGATACTTATGAAAACAATTTAGATTGAGTATTTTTTCCTTCCATCCATCCACCCACCCACTTATCTACATCCTAAATGTCTTCCATTTTCCTCCCAATCCCTTCCAGCCAAATTCACTTTACCTCAGTCTAATCTTCAAAGCTGCTACCCCACCTCCTGAGTATAATCATTATTTGGCTTATCCCTTTAACCCAGGGACTCCCACTGTTATTCTCTCTGCTTTTCTTCCCACATCACACACTCCAATGCTATATGATCAAAGGGCTGTTTTGCTGTTAACTTCTCCACAGTTTTAAAATTCCTGATGCCTCTGCTTTTACTTCTATAGGTTATTTTATTTCTGCCAGAGAAGTCAACTGAATCATTGCATACAACTTTAAGTATTTTGTAGACCTTTTCTCAGTTAGGTCATCTTATTTTTATATCACACAAAGTTGCTTATTGACACTAACCTCTTAAAATGATGAAATATCTACTTCTTATGGAAAAATTAAAATATCTGCATCAGTTAAGTTAGAAAAACTTATCAGTTTAAAAAAAAAAAAAAGAGCACACCACACACTGAGCCTATCTGAACTTAATATATGAAACAGGCAAATTTATTCCTCTTACCTTAAAACTTACTAAAAATGTGAACAGCAAAAATTTAGATCCACCGCAAAATGAAACAGTCACTATAATCTCCACCAAGCAGCTATAATGCACCAGAATTTATTATATAAGCCCTGCACCAATCCTTGCAATGCCTTCTAACCCTATGATTCTATATACATTTTATTTCTGGAGAGAGCCTGCAATAGCTGCTGCTACTTGAGTCTATAGAGCTTCCTGAACAGAAACCGCTAATCATGCCAAACATGCCAGGCTTTCATGTTGCAGACGGCCCTTATTATTATTGGCAATGTGCATAGCAGCACCGTACAAGACAGAGTACCCCACAGAACTTATAGTCAAAAGGTCCTGACCCTGCCTGAGAAGTGTCTGAGTGGATCTCTGCACCCATTCAAAGACTCATTGAAGTCAATGGGGTACTATGTGTCAGTGAACATGTGTATACATTGGGTTATCATTGAAAGACTTTGCAGAAGATTTGAGAAGGAGGGATATGAATGAAGGGAAAGGGGATGGTTTGGTACAGAAGACAATCACTGGGATTTCCAGAACTACAATTCCATTTTAAAAGTATGTTAATTATTTCACAAGTGAATGAGTCTTCAAAAAGATGAAAATGTTGTGTATTATGAACTCGCTGAACCATCTATTACCAAAGATCTTTTTAGGCAATATACTACTGGATTTCACCTCATGCCCAGATGTGTCTTCATCCAATGACAATTTATTTCATTCTGTCTGAATAGTTCATGCCGCACTTTGGGCTGAAGAGAAAAAAAGATTGCCCATATGCTCAACAACATTCAAAATTCATGCTAACGGATTAGCAGTTTTACTGCATCTATTGATGTCACTGTAGCTGTGATCCTTTGTTTTCCCTCCCTGAAGTTGAACATGGCCTCCAACTGGAACAACCAGCAGAGGGGACATGTGGGGCTGGATAGACAGTCCTTCAGTCATGTTTGTTTGAGTAGGGCAGGGGCATTAGGAGGTATGGGCAAATAAATCCCATATGCAGGTGGATTTCCTCAGGAAGAGGGGAAGGAATCATTGTACTTTCTGGAACAAAATGACTATCTTTGCGCCATCATTATCCTTTTAGAGGTCTGACAAAATTCCCTCATCTGGGAGTCATAAAAAGAAGATGAGTCTGCAGCGGAAACTGATCCGGAATGGAAATGCTGAAGCAGTGGGTCCTTTCAGGTTTTAGGATGCTTTTTAGTTACCTCAAAATCCACCTGAAGAACAATCAGTTGAGAAGAAGGTCAGCAAGCTGAGCTCTCTCCCATACCTCAATATTCCAGTTCCTCAGCTGGACATGCCAGAAACCTACTGTCAATAACACCTGTGGGATATTCTAACGTGGTTAAAGGCTGTTTCACACAAATATGAGTCTGGTAATTTGTCAGTGTGTTCAGAGAATCATGGTCTGGCTCAAGAGGGGTAACAAAGGAAACCTTCTCCAGAACCACCTATAAAACTCTAGAGATAAATGCAGTATGAATTGTGATCATAGCAGCACCAGAGGTTGACATTTACTTTTTGTTCATGACTTCAGGAAGGAATGCAAGTAATCAGCAGGTGGTGAGGTGAGAGCAGGGTAGGAAGCCATCCTGGGATTCAGCCTAGTTTGATGGAGATGAAAGGATATTTATGTGCCATGTGGGAGACAACCAATTATCAGTCTTCCTGGTCTGATGCCTTAAAAATGGCAGTCAAAATGCCACAACTGAAGGGAAAAGCTGTGAGAGAGGCCCTCCTAAAATCCTCTCATATGACTGCAACCTCAGAGTCTCAAACCCTGAAGTATCCAACATCCTGTAAATGAGGGTCTCCACTTCCGCAAGGCTGGACCTTCGTGATGCGAGGATCCTGGTCAACACCTAGGTATATGTTATCCCGCTGGGGGGTGTCTAATTCCTCTCCCATGTACAAATCATTAATGTCTCCCTCCACTTTTTGTGATCACATGAAGAGTTGAGGGGGTTAGTCTTTGAGCCTTTGAGCTCCAGCTGGCCAGAGGTGGGCTCTAGATTTGAATATTATATCAGCATTTTATATGGTAAAAAAACAGTCATGCTGAGTGCTGTGCTCTGTCTACTATGCTTGAAAGTTTTAAAGTACAAGACAATTATATAGAATGGGTAAAATTTTCAAAAACACCTGATACAAACCAGGAATTAGGGCTTCTAAGTACGTGCTACCACAATACCTATCATAAATAATCATTGTTTTGCTATCGGTATTTCTGTATCGTATGCATTGTATAAAGGTTACAAGTGGTTCAAGTTAATATGGTCAAGCGGAGTTGCAGGCACTGCATGGTCCCTCCTTACAATTCTTCCAGTACACTTCAAACTTACATTGCAAGAGCCCTCTTGTTCCATTCTTAGAACTAAATTCAGCAGAGACAGGCAATAGTGCCAAATTTTGCAATGATTTTACAATAGAGGTGCATTTTAAACAGAGATTAGATGACGAGATAAAATGAATTTAGCCCACGACTTAAGAGGAGAAAAGCTCTGTCCTCTGTTACTGTATGCTACCGAACTCCACCACCCAGTGAAGAAGTACAGTATGGAATATTCTCACTAGCAGATCAGTTTTTAAAACTAGGCCTATATTAGAATATTGTAGTTTATTAGATGTAAGAAGCCAAAGATAAATTGTCACCATTTTTACAGCTTCCTCAGAACACCACCACTGCTCCCCACAGGTGCTAAAAGAGCTGCCTCAAATCTAGTCCACAAAGATAACTAATTTTAACAAGCTATTCACTCATCATTACTAATCAATAACCACCAGGGAGGACAGCCAAGTGCCACTAATAGTATTGCTGTCATTAGCATTTATGTCCAATTCACCTCTTGCTTTAATCTCAATTGCCTTCCTGACTTTGTGCCGCTTCCTAAAACAGACTGGGTCAATCTAGATAGCTTCATCAAAATGAGGGATTATTTATTTCACTCCTGAGAAGCCAGGGCCAAGCAACTGAACACACTTTGTCTTATTAACCCTATAAACCCACAGCTGAGAATTGGGAAGGATGCAGCTGGGTATGCATTATATAGTTCCTTTTAGGATAGTCATTTTTTGACATCTTATAAGATGTGTAACACTTTAGGCAACAGTACAGCTAATGATGCAATATTACAATAAGAAGAACAGGAGTACTTGTGGCACCTTAGAGACTAACAAATTTATTAGAGCATAAGCTTTCGTGGACTACAGCCCACTTCTTCGGATGCATATAGAATGGAACATATATTGAGTAGATATATATACACACACATACAGAGAGCATAAACAGGTGGGAGTTGTCTTACCAACTCTGAGAGGCCAATTAAGTAAGAGAAAAAAAACTCAATCAACTCCGGTTTGAATAAGGACTGGGAATGGCTGAGCCATTACAAACATTGAATCTATCTCCCCTTGTAAGTATTCTCACACTTCTTATCAAACTGTCTGTACTGGGCTAGC
The DNA here is from genome assembly GCF_011386835.1 of Chrysemys picta bellii. Classification (NCBI taxonomy): domain Eukaryota; kingdom Metazoa; phylum Chordata; order Testudines; family Emydidae; genus Chrysemys; species Chrysemys picta. The sequence continues at coordinate 194,868,526 of NC_088792.1, forward strand.
TTGATTATCACTTCAATAGTTTTTTTTCCTCTTAATTAATTGGCCTCTCAGAGTTGGTAAGACAACTCCCACCTGTTTATGCTCTCTGTATGTGTGTATATATATCTCCTCAATATATGTTCCATTCTATATGCATCTGAAGAAGTGGGCTGTAGTCCACGAAAGCTTATGCTCTAATAAATTTGTTAGTCTCTAAGGTGCCACAAGTACTCCTGTTCTTCTTTTTGTGGATACAGACTAACACGGCTGCTACTCTGAAACCTGTCAATATTACAATGAAATCTGTGTCTTGACCGAACTTTCAAAAGCAGCAACAACACATACCATTACTCCTTTCCTTGATTTAAAGAGACCCATCCGTTTTACCATAGCTGATTGCCGTGCTGCATTGAATGAAACCACTTACCATATTATGCCTAATCTTCCCAACAACAAAAAGGATTTATTATATGTTTCATTTTCCTTGTGTTAAGGATAAATTCTAAGCTTCTTTCTGAGAATAGCTACAGCAAGTTGGACTTGATTTACAAAATGAAAGCTTGGGGCCCAATGTTTAGTGACTGATGTGATAAGCAATACTGCTCGGTTAGAGTATCTTGCTTGAAGTCAGAAGACAGCTTCAAGTTCAGAAATTTCAGACTAAAACAAAGAAGCAAGCACAGAATGCTAAAGTATTTAGTAATTATTTTTCTTTTCCTTGGGTGCAACAAACAAAGAGGAGGCTAAGAAAGACAGAATGCCACACACACACAAAAAAGAGACAAATTATTATGAAAATAACAAACCATTGTAAAACTAAGCATCTGGAAGCTTTTTTCTGAAATGAACCTATTTGATTCTTCTTTTTCTGTCGGACAGCATAGATCTCTCATTCAGAAATGATGAGCCCATTACATGTCAGAACTCTAGAGAGCTGTTTTGCCCTTGCCCTATTCCTTACCTAGTCATTTACAGCAGTGCAAAGTGGGTACAAAATACTACCAGATCAGAATAGCAGCTTTGACAACCTCTTTGCACTGGTACAAATGACTACACAAGGTGTAAGTCAGCAGGACCCAATGAACTCAGATAAACTTTTGCCATTGAGAGAGCCAGATCTGACCCTTATGGTCTCTCTAAGTTCCATAGGTTATATTAGTCAGTCTCAAATGTATGATGCTAAAGACTATGGAGGGTTAAATCTGTATGCAATACAAAGGAATTGTGCTTCTGCAATAGTCTGCAAAAAGCATATGAACAAGGCTTAGCAGGCTAGGGTCAGGAATATGCAGAAAAATCATATGACATCTGAAGGCGCTGTAGTGCAAGAGGAACCATTTAATAAGACTTTTCTCCCATCTTCATACTGCTCCTTTAGTGTTGATTTAATCAGAGATCAGATTCTGTGCTGCATCTCTCAGGACACTGATAAAGGACAGGGGAGTTCACACCTCTGAATCTTTATTTCAGGCTGTCTGCAGACTCAGGGAGTCAGCACTACATCAGTTACACTCAGCTCATATTTGGAAGTGTTTTTTTTTTTTTAAACAGGAAGTTTAGAGACATTCTTTAAAATGGAAATCTTAGATTTTGCACAATGTGAATGTGTCACACTAGCCACCTAAAACACATTAAGTGGGACAGGTTTCTGAAATCCCTGATTTAATGTATCCAAATATAATGATAAATCCTGGAAAAGTTTTATTAATATTGCTGCATAATGTTCATTCTGAACCAAAAAAAAAAAAAAAAAGGATGGACAGGTTCATTAGTAATGTAGCATACAAAGCAGCAATAAGTAGGGTTTATAAAAGAAATAAATGCAAAACATGTTAATATTTTGACAATGGTGATAATTTCAATAGCCCTCCTGAGAGAGGCTATTATTTATATTCTTAATTGAAAGCTTCTCCTCTGGCTGCAGTCAGATTTCTCAGGAGGAATCAAATGCTGCTGTACTAAAAAGGCTGCACTCCGCTTAACTTCCTTTTTTATCTTATTTTCTTTTTTAACTCATACTGGACATTCTGGTTCCTTTTTAGTATTAGAATTTTTTGGCTCAAAGGCTTCAAGGTCACTAATTAAATATTAGCTGCCAGATTCAGGGCCATGGTATGGCAGCACAAAAGGGCAGTAATATTGCTCTAATTGGGCAGTTTCTCGTGGCTTGCGAGGATCTTTTTTTTAACATGTGGAATTTATGGTTACATATTATTGTTAGCTTTATTATGGCAAGAATTTTCCAATGGCTAAAAAAAACTCCTTGTTCTGTAATGCGACCCACAAATGCTTTTAAATGCAGTTGTTGTAGAATACAGACTGATAGAGTTGTGTCATTTACAATAGTTAGAAACTCAATGCAAAGTGGACACATCAGATCCTGCCTTAAAGAGAAATCCATATTCCACCCTATACCCCCAACCAGCAAGCATGCCTGGGTTCAAAGCACATATAAGCATGGCCAAAGAGGTTTTGTGTGAGGATGGTTGAGGGATTTGGGCTAAAAACCTAGGTAAGAGCCTGAGTAACCCTACAATGTAGACATACCCCATGTGATACTACCCATTGTCAATCAGTGGCAGGAAAACTGTCCTTGAGAAATGGTTGAGTCAAAAGATCACTGGGCCACATCCACTAGCCAGTGCAGTTAAATCAGCCGCAAAAAACTTCAAGACTGGCCAAATTAAAAGGGAGTTTCATGTCAAGTGCAACTGAAAGGACTATAGAAAAGTTGTTTCAAATATGGGAATGTAAAATAAAATGGATTTGGCTACTCATTTGCCTCTTCATTTGATTCATTATGCTTTTAGACCATTCTTAAATTCCTAGCTGTGCCACCCTCACTCGCTCATATGTGGCTGCCAAATTCTACTAGTAAATTCAGGTCAACTGAACTTCATACTAAAAGAGGAAGGTTGCTCTTGACTCTGGACAATGGCTCATGATATCTTGATTGTGCTCTTGACTCTTCGACTTCCTATAAACTGACAATAATATTTTCCTCCCCCGCAGAGGTGTAGAGAAGCTAAATTCATCGACATCTATGAGATGCTTAGATACTATTGTTATAAGCACCATGGAAAAGCCAAAATAAAATAAAATATTCCTAAAGGCTGTTCAGCACTGAAGGACAGAGGGTGGTGGAGAGAGAAGGGACTGCATTTCTGTCAGTCTCTGTCATCATCTTCCTCTTCTCCATTTTTTTCTCATTTTGCGTGGGGGCGGGAGGGGGGGGGGGGAGAAGGGGAGGGAATTTTATAAAGAATCTTTGAGAGATTTCTCCATAGGTCTGCACTCCCACTTGTCAGATTTAAATTAACTGACTTGCTGATGAAAAAATAGAGTGTTGAGTGGCTTAATAATGGCACCCACTGATGAGCCATTTGTTAACGAAGAGCTCACTATGCTAGTTTTCTTAAAGAAGAAAGATTCTGGACGTACAACAGAATGGGTTTTTAATGATTGTAATAAGTGATAATTTATAAATACCCAGCTCTTATATAGTATTTTTCATCAATAGGTCTCAAATAGCTTTACAAGGGAATCAGTATCATTACCCCCTACATTACAGATGTGGGAACTGAGGCACAGAGAGATGAAATGCAGTGCTCAAATTATGGGAGAAAAAAAAAAGAGGAAGCCTTCAATGTTAAGTGGCCTTTGCTTTAATTTAAACAGTAATGAAAAGTGAGGGGGCAATAAAACAGAAGTGAGCTAGCACCTAAAAGTAGCTAGGGTGCCTATCCCATGTAATTCAAGCACTGGTGAAATGAAGTGGATTGCCCAAGGTCACCCAGTGGCAGAGCTGAGAACAGAACCCAGGACTCCCGAGTCCCAGTCAGTCCAGTGATGACAGAGCCCTGTCCCTCTTACAGACACTTGCTTCAGAGTGTGCACACTGGACTGATAGCACACCCTCCCTAGGAAAAGGGGCAATACGCCCTGTCAAGGCTGGATCCCCACTTTGAACTTTAGGGTACAAATGTAGGGGCCTGCATGAAAACTTCTAAGCTTAACTACCAGCTTAGCTCTGGTTCGGCTGCCACCATTTCAATGGGTTCCCTTCCTGGGAAGCCTTGAAAAACCTTCACCAAATTCCTGGTGAAAACAAATCCAAACTCCTTGGATCTTAAAACAAGGAGAAATTAACCATCCCCCCTCCTTCCTCCCACCAACTCCTGGTAAATCAAGATCCAAAACCCCTTTGGATCTAAAACAAGGAAAAATCAATCAGGTTCTTAAAAAGAAGGCTTTTAATTAAAGAAAAAGGTAAAAATCATCTCTGTAAAATCAGTATGGAAATTAACCTTACAGGGTAATCAAACTTAAAGAGCTCAGAGGACTCCCCTCTAGTCTCAGGTTCAAAGTACAGCAAACAAAGATAAACACTCTAGTAAAAGGTACATTTACAAGTTGAGAAAAACAAAGGAAAACTAACACGCCTTGCCTGGCTATTTACTTACAAGTTTGAAATAGGAGAGACTTGCTTAGAAAGATGTGGAGAACCTGGATTGATGTCTGGTCCCTCTCAGTCCCGAGAACGAACACACTCCCAAACAAAGAACACAAACAAAAGCCTTCCCCCCCCCCCCCCCAAGATTTGAAAGTATCTTGTCCCCTTATTGGTCCTTTAGGTCAGATGCCAACCAGGTTACCTGAGCTTCTTAACCCTTTACAGGGAAAAGGATTTTGGAGTCTCTGGCCAGGAGGGGTTTTATAGTACTGTACACAGGACAGCTATTACCCTTCCCTTTATAGTTATGACACGCCCGCTGTTCCACTGTCAGATGCCCCTTTTTACACTGTTCAGGGGTCTCTTAAGGGGCAGAGACTGAGTTCCTTGGTGGCATTAAGCCAAGGCCTATGCAAAGACAAGAGGTGCGGAGCTTTGATGTACAAACATTAATAAATTCAGTTTCAGTCACCCATGGCTACCAGGTAAGTATCATTATCAGCCTTATCAACAGGTGGGGAAACTAAGGTCTGGTCTACACTAGAGTTTAATTCGAATTTAGCAGCGTTCAATTGAATTAGCCCTGCACCCGTCCACACAACGAAGCCATTTATTTCGAAAGAAAGGGCTCTTAATCGATTTCTGTCTGCCCCCCCCCCCAACGAGTGGAGTAGCGCCAAAATCAATATTGTCATTTCGAATTAGCATTAGTGTGGTCGCAATTCGAGGGTATTGGCCTCCGGGAGCTATCCCACAGTGCACCATTATGACCGCTCTGGACAGCAATCTGAACTCGGATGCACTGGCCAGGTATATAGGAAAAGGCCCGCGAACCTTTGAATTTTATTTCCTGTTTGCCCAGCGTGGAGACCACAGGTGACCACAGAGAGCTCATCAGCACAGGTAACCATGCAGGCCGATAACAATGGTCTACAATTTGAGAAGTCGTCTGCTTCAGAGATAAAATGTGCTATTTATTATGTATTTTGATGTGCTGAATTCAAATGACAATTAAAACAACTGGCTACTGTTTCTAAGATATTTAAGTTTTTACATTTTATGTCTACGTATATTGTGTAGGTAGTAGAGTTTTAATCATAAATTGTAAACCTAGGTCTTTTCAGGTGTTTATGGTTGCTTTACATGATAATATTTCACCTGTCCTGTTTATGTAACACTTTAAAAATCAGCAAAAGGGTTATATAAATAACATTTATTATGAAACAAGAGGCAAAAAGCTATTATGTACATAGTTTAGTCCTATTCAGTGTCTACTCAGCTTCTTGGCTTGTCTCTTGTATTCATTAAACGGAGCATCTCTTGTCACTGTCCAGCAATAGTCTGCAAGCATCGATGGGCTCCATTTGCCCTGATAGCGTTGTTTCTCCATTGTTGCAATGTCCTGGTGAAATCGCTTGCCATGCTCATCGCTCACTGCTCTGCAGTTCGGTGGAAAAAAAAAAATCTAGATGAGAGTGCAAAAAAAAAAAATAAAAAAAAAAAAAACCCACAAAAAAAACCCCACACTTTAGTGACGTGTTACAACCAAGGCTTTTGTATGCCTTGAGGAGGTTTTCCCACCAACAACCTGTAGTTGTCTGCCTTGTTGTTTCCGAGAAAATTTATTGCCACTAACTGGAAGACTTTCCATGCAGTCTTTTCCTTGCCACGCAGTGCATGGTCAAATGCATCATCTTGAAGAAGTTCACGAATCTGAGGACCAACAAAGACACCTTCCTTTATCTTAGCTTCACTTAACCTTGGACATTTTCCATGGAGGTACTTGAAAGCTACTTGTGTTTTGTCAATGGCCTTGACAAAGTTCTTCATCAGACCCAGCTTGACGTGTAAGGGCGGTAACAAAATCTTCCTTGATTCAACAAGTGGTGGATGCTGAACACTTTTCCTCCCTGGCTTCAATGACTGTCAGAGTGGCCAATCTTTCTTGATGTAGTGGGAATCTCTTGCACGACTATCCCATTCACAGAGAAAACAGCAGTACTTTGTGTATCCAGTCTGCAGACCAAGCAAGAGAGCAACAACCTTCAAATCGCCACAAAGCTGCCACTGCTTTTGGTCATAGTGTATGCACCTTAAAAGTTGTTTCATGTTGTCATAGGTTTCCTTCATATGGACTGCATGACCAACTGGAATTGATGGCAAAACATTGCCATTATGCAGTAAAACAGCTTTAAGACTCGTCTTCGATGAATCAATGAACAGTCTCCACGGATCTGGATCGTGAACGATGTTGAGGGCTGCCATCACACCATCGATGTTGTTGCAGGCTACAAGATCACCTTCCATGAAGAAGAACGGGACAAGATCCTTTTGACGGTCACGGAACATGGAAACCCTAACATCACCTGCCAGGAGATTCCACTGCTGTAGTCTGGAGCCCAACAGCTCTGCCTTTCTCTTGGGTAGTTCCAAATCCCTGACAAGGTCATTTGGTTCACCTTGTGTTATGAGGTGTGGTTCAGAGGAGGAGGATGGGAGAAAATGTGGGTCCTGCGACATTGATAGTTCAGGACCAGAAGTTTCATCCTCTTCCTCGTCTGACTCAAGTAAGAATGATTCTGGTGCATCTGGAACCGGCAGTCCTTCTCCATGGGGTACTGGGCATATAGCTGATGGAATGTTTGGATAATGCACAGTCCACTTTTTCTTCTTTGACACACCTTTCACAACTGGAGGCACCATGCAGAAGTAACAATTGCTGGCATGATCTGTTGGCTCTCTCCAAATCATTGGCACTGCAAAAGGCATAGATTTCCTTTTCCTGTTCAACCACTGGCGAAGATTTGTTGCACAAGTGTTGCAGCATATGTATGGGGCCCACCTCTTGTCCTGATCTCCAATTTTGCAGCCAAAATAAAGGTGATAGGCTTTCTTAACCAGAGTGGTTATACCGCGCTTTTGTGATGCAAAAGTCACTTCACCACAAACATAGCAGAAGTTATCTGCACTGTTCACACAAGTACGAGGCATCTCTGCTCATTTTGGCTAAACAGAAGTGTGTCCCTTTGCAAAATCAAACACTGACAAATAAGAGAGCGTGACACTGTATGATTTCTAGAGCTGCTATAGGGCAATTTGTTCAGCAGAGTGATGTAAGCTTCGTTATGATTGCATCATCCATGACTTCTAGGACTAACACGATGCAATTCATATCATGTATGACGCAATACCAGCTTCAGATTGCATCATTCATTGTTTTGCCTAAAAAGCAAGTACTGTCCAAACCCAGTCATAGATTTATTCATAGATCCAGTCAAAGATGTATTTTAGTCATTTCTGGTTTAAATTGAGATCCCTTCCCTTTATAACTCACTTATCCTCCGCCATTCCCAAGTCAAGGGTTGTATATACTGACCCAATAGCATATCTTGAAAACTAGAGCCAATCAACAATTTTAAGCATCATTTTCGTTCTCAGTGACCCAGAATTAGTAAAGTTTGACTACATTTATTTCAGAAGCATTTTGGCTGTAGAGCAGTGTAATCGAAAAAAGCCACCAGCATGGACCATACGGGAGGTACTGGATCTGATCGCTATATGGGGAGAGGATTCAGTGCTAGCAGCACTTCATTTGAAAAGACCAAATGCCAAAATTTTTGAAAAGATCAAGGAACTGATGGAGAGAGGCCACAATAGGGACTCAGATCAGTGCCACGTGAAAGTCAAGGAGCTCAGACAACCCTATCAAAAAACAAAGGAGGCAAACGATAACTCTGGGTTAGAGCTGCGGACGTGCCGCTTCTACACTGAGCTGCATGCAATTCTAGGGGGGGCCGCCACTACTACCCCACCTCTGACCGTGGATTCTGAGGTGGGGGTAATCTCATCAGCCACACCTGAGGATTCTGCGGACGGGGAAGAGGAGGAGGAGGAGGAGGACGACGAACTTGCGGAGAGCACACAGCACTTCGTTCTCCCCAACAGCCAAGATCTTTTCCTCAGCCTGACTGAAGTACCCTCCCAAGCCAGTATCTAAGACCATGACCCAATGGAAGGGAACTCAGGTGAGTTTACCTTTTAAAATATAAAACATTGTTTAAAAGCAAGCATTTAATGATTACTTTGCCCTGAGGACTTGGGATGCATTCGCGGCCAGTACAGCTACTGGATAAGTCTGTTAACATGTCTGGGGATGGAGCGGAAATCCTCCAGGGACAACTCCATGAAGCTCTCCTGAAGGTACTCCAAAAGCCTTTGCAGAAGGTTTCTGGGCAGTGCAGCCTTATTCCGTCCTCCATGGTAGGACACTTGACCACACCATGCTAGTAGCAAGTAAGCTGGTATCATTGCATGACAAAGCCTGGCAGCGTATGGTTCCAGTGTTTGCTGGCATTCAAGCAACATCCATTCTTTATCTCGTTGTGTAATCCTCAGGAGAGTGATATCGCTCATGGTAACCTGGTTGAAATATGGGAATTTAATTAAGGGGACAGAGGTGGCAGTTCCTATTGGGCTGTTTGCCTCTGGCCGAAAATAAATCCTTTCCTGCAGTTAGCCAAGCGCAGGGGGGGGAGGGGAATTGGCCCTGAGGTTTTCACGTTTGGCTAGCAGGGATCTTCCCTGATACCAGCCAAGTGGTAGGGGGAGGGGTAAAGCAATCATCCCAGAAAATTCATGCGGGGGGGAGGGGGGTAGTTTGTTTTCTGCTGCAGAAGGTTAACAGGAAAACGGCATTACTCTATGGGCTTTGCATGGATGTGGGAAAGGAGGGCGCAGAATCCGAAAGACAATGGCTTACCATGGCCGCATGGAAGCCGAATTCTGTTGCCCAGACCTGCATCTGTGATCTCTAGCAGCAAAGCCACAGGCACTCAATATTAAGAGGCAAAATACGACCTTGCACAGAAATCACATGTGCTATGTAATGTGAATAGTGTTGTTCACCGTGAAAGAGAGTATAAGCATTGTTTTGTAAAATGTATCTTTTTAAAAAATTCTCTCCTTTTTTCCCCTCCCTCCGGCAGCTGCAAATTTTTCAAGCCTCCCTCCTCCGTCCCGAAGGCTCTCTCAGATAAGGAGTCAGAAAAAGAGAACGCAAGACGAGATGTTCGCGGAAATCATGGAATCCACCCGCAGTGAAAGAGCTCATCTGAACGAGTGGAAGGACATGGTTTCAAAGTATAGGAAAGATGCCAGTGAACGTGAGGACAGGAGGGACGCTCGAGATGAGAGGTGGCAGCAGGAAGATCAGAGGAGGCAGGATGCAACGCTGGGGCTGCTGCGTGAGCAAACAGACATACTCCAGTGTCTGGTGGAGCTTCAGGAACGGCAGCAGGATCACAGACTGGCGCTACAGGCCCTGTATAATCTGCCTCCCCCCTCACTATGTTCCATAGCCTCCTCACCCAGACGTGTAAGAATGTGGGGCTGGGGTGAAGGCTCCGTGCACCCTCCCATTCCACCTGAGTGGACAACCCAAGCAAAAGGCTGTCATTTTTTTAAACCTTTTTTTAGTGGCCTTTTCCTTCCCGACTATCATCCTCCCAAACCGCACCCGGGTTCTCTCCCTCTTTTTATAATCAATTAATAAAGAATAAATGATTTTTAAACGACAGTGACTATTTCCTTTGAAAGTGATAGAAGGGAGAGGGTGGGTTCCTTACAGAGAATGAGTCAATAAAGGAGGGCAGGTTTCATCAAGGAAAAAAAAAAAAAGAAGTTTCACACTGTAGCCTGGCCAGTCATGAAACTGGTTTTCAAAGGTTTTCTGATGCGCAGTGCTTCCTGGTGTGCTCTTCTAATCGCACTGGTGTCTGGCTGTGTGTAATCAGCAGCCAGGCGATTTGCCTCAGACTCCCACCCTGCCATAAAGGTCTCCCCATTACTTTCATAGAGATTGTGGAGCACACAGCAAGGAGCAATAACAATGGGGATATTGGTTTGGCTGAGGTCTGACCGAGTGAGTAAAGATTGACAGCGACCTTTTAAATGTCCAAATGCACATTCTACCACCATTCTGCACTTGCTCAGCCTGCAGTTGAACAACTCCTGACTCCTGTCCAGGCTGCCTGTGTATGGCTTCATGAGCCGTGGCATTAAGGGGTAGGCTGGGTCCCCAAGGATAACTATTGGCATTTCAACATCCCCAACGGTTATTTTCTGGTCCAGGAAGTAAGTCCCTTGCTGCAGCTGTTTAAACAGAGTAGTGTTCCTGAAGACGCGAGCATCATGAACCCTTCCCGGCCAGCCCACGTTGATGTTGATGAAACGTCCCTTGTGATACACCAGTACTTGCAGCACCATTGAAAAGTACCCCTTGCAGTTTATGTACTGGGTACCCTGGTGCTCCGGTGCCAAGATAGAGATATGGATTCCATCTATCGCCCCACCACAGTTAGGGAATCCCATTGTAGCAAAGCCATCCACTATGATCTGCACATTTCCCAGAGTCACTACCTTTCGTAGCAGCAGCTCAGTGATTGCTTTGGCTACTTGCATCACAGCAGCCCCCACAGTAGATTTGCCCACTCCAAATTGATTCCTGACTGACCGGTAGCTGGCTGGCATTGCAAGCTTCCACAGGGCTATCGCCACTCGCTTCTCAACTGTGAGGGCTGCTCTCATCTTGGTATTCTGGCGCTTCAGGGCAGGGGAAAGCAAGTCACAAAGTTCCATGAAAGTGCCCTTACGCATCCAAAAGTTTTGCTGCCACTGGGAATTGTCCCACACCTGCAACACTATGCGGTCCCACCAGTCTGTGCTTGTTTCCTGGGCCCAGAATCAGCGTTCCATGGATAGAACCTGCCCCATTAGCAACATGATCTCCAAAGCACCGGGGCCCACGGTTTGAGAGAATTCTGTGTCCATGTCCACGTCCTCATCACTCTTGTCGCTGCGCTGCCGTCGCCGCCTCCTCCTCACCTCGTTTTTCTGGTCCTGGTTCAGCATAAACTGCACGAGAATGTGCGAGGTGTTTACAATGTTCATGACTGCTGTCTTGAGCTGAGCGGGCTCCATGCTTGCAGTGTTCACCCAGGAAAAAAAGGTGCAAAATGGTTGTCTGCCATTGCTTTCATGGAGGGAGGGGTGAGGCTGTACCCAGAATCACCTGCGACAATGATTTTTGCCCCATCAGGCACTGGGATCTCAACCCAGAATTCCAATGGGCAGGGGAGACTGCAGGAACTATGGGATAACTACCCACAGTGCAACGCTCCAGAAATCGACGCTAGCCCCGGTACATGGACGCATACCGCCAAATTAATGTGCTTAGTGTAGCCGCATACATTCGACTTTATACAATCTGTTTCCAAAATTTGAATTCTGTAAATTCGGATTAATCCCGTAGTGTAGACATACCCTAAGTCACTAAAGGTAGGTCTACACTTATGGTGGCTTATAAATTACAGAGTACTGCACGCTCAGATAGCAAGGGTATAAATCACAGTGTAGACAGTAAGGCACTGCTCAAGCAAGTAGAACCCTAGACTATACACCCTACACAGCCTCTACATGCCCATGGAGTGCCTTTCACTTCTACACTTCTATTTTTAGCAGTGTAGTGCCCTGCTTCCTTCCTGATGCTGCAATCTTCTTTGAAGGCTCCAGCAGCAGGAAAAGGTTCTGGCAGTGAGGGAGGAGGTGAGAAAAGTCTGTCTCCCCCCACCCAAGCCTTTTGCTGCCACATGTAGTTAACACACCACAGTGTGGATGCAGCTGCCTTTCACTGCAGAGTGTAGCTTCATGTGCCCTACATCTGCTCCAAGTGTGGATGTAGGGCATCCTGCTGCAAGGCCTGGAGATTAAGTGATTTTCCCAGAGTTGCACAGTAAGTCAATGGCAAAGCAGGACCAATGCTCATATTTACTGGCTCCTATTCTCATTCTTCAGCTACAAAACCATCCTTCTCCTTTGCCTTATCCCATCATGAAATGGGATCTGAACATTTTGTGTCATGTGCAAGTTGATCAGAAGTGCTGTCCAGATTTTTGAAAGAAAAACTCAAGGGCTGATGTGTACAAAAAACAGTTGTAGTTCTAATTATATTTTGGCCAAAAAAGAGAGTTACACTCAGAACAGCAGTATTCAACCCAGTTCAATAAAACCAGTCAGGATAATATTTTGCTATTGCCACTAAAAAGATCACCATGAAATGCCAGGCTGTTCTCCCCTATTGTATGTTATGCCTGGCTGCCTGTTTACCAGGGAAAAAGTGGCAGATTTCACCAGTTTTATAGTTGAGTCAGTTTTTGGTTTCACAGAACTGGAATACAAATAAGCACTTTACTGACCAGCTACTTCATCAATGTCATCATGGTTCAGGCTAGGAAACTTTTTGAAATGCCATTATGAGCCAAAATGTGACTATATATCATTGGCATTTTCTTACTCAATATACAGCTTCATCTCGTTTTACTGTTCAGAAGATTTTTTTCCAGCCAGCAGTGAAAATGCATAGAGGAAGCTACATTCAATCAACAAAATTATCAGCTAGATTCTGATTGCAAGATCTTTTTTTATTGCAGATGATCCAAAAAAGCAGAAAGCACAGCTTGATTTTCTAAGCTTAAGTCAAGTGTGCAGGGCTGACCCGTTGGAAAGATAGTCTTAATTTGAAAATTGAGCACAGTTTATGTGGGAAGCACTGAGGGCAAGATTGTGCCCTGATGCTCTATAGGTACACAAAAGTGGATGCTTAGTGCAAAAAAACTCCCCCTTCTTTGCGCCCTAATGGGAAGCCCAGAGCCTGATCCACCCATGCATACATCCCAAATGTAGTGGACAAATTGGCTTTACCCTGACCCCAATCTTCTGTGGGCTTAAAGGCCCAACTGACCCCAGGGATTATAGTTATAGAAAACCACAAAAATCAGAAAAGTGACATCTGCACTAAATGGAAAATATCCTAGGTGCTTCATTAAACATATTGACGTTTTAAAAATGTATACTGAGAACAAATGTATCCACTAAAGTCAATAGAGTTAAACCAGGAATGATTTTGGCTGACTTTTTCCCATGGAAAATTACTGAGAGCACAAACAGTAATTCACTGTGCATGTCCTGTACATTATTTTTAATAAGGTGAAAAACAAACAGGCAAGTGGCCTCCTCTGAGGAGAATGCTGGTTCTACTCCATCAGTTGGCCAGCAGGAGGTGCTCATGCAATAAGCAGCTATCACTTCTCATACTCCCATACCCACATCAGCCATCAGTCTCAAAAAAGGAGCCAAGGCAACCTAACTTCATCCCCCTTGTAATAATAGCATGTTTGAACTTTACCAGCCAAGTGAGCTAATGAGAGAGATATGAAGTTACTTTCAAACCTAGGTTTCTCTGTTTCTATGACACAATATTCATAACGGCTGCTAAGCCACTTGGCCAGCCAAAGATTTTGCCTTCCCTCACACCACTCCATTTCTTGTAAATGCAAGCATTGGAATGATCTGATTCCTACTCAAAAAAGGATTACAATTTTGTATGAATAAGAATAGAGTCAATAATTATACCAGCTGGCTTGCCATAGGAGTTCTCAACTCTTGTGCTGCAAGTCATGCTGATCACCACCTGGGGCCAGGAAGAAATGTCTCCCAATGGCATAGTATTATGCAACCAAGGCAATAACATTTCTAATTTGGGATGAGCTCAGATTCAGATACATTCCTCAGTTTCCCTGACAGAGAGAGATGGTCTGGAGCAAGTGGTTAGAAGAAGTTATACTTATGTTACATAAGCAAACTCCCCAAAGCTAATCAGTGGAGTAGCTCCACAGAATGATAGTGATGCTCAACAATATATTGTACACATTAATAATGATGTTGCTGCTTAAAAGAAAGCCTGTTGGAGGGCCATCTTCATCCACAAGGGTTGGCCATCTGATTGGGGCAGGGTAGCCTGTGCTGTAAGCTTGGTGTCAGTCTCTAAAAATCAAACAACAAAATAACAACTCAGAATTTGGCACTATGTGCCTTTAAACAGGAAAAAAAACCACTTCAAAATACAAGCACCGAGTTGCAGCACTTACGGCAAGGCCCCAGCCTCATTCTAGATTAGCCTTGAGGAGTTTCTTTTCTGTCTCAGTCTCGGCCAGCTCCACCCTTGAGCAAATCCAGCCAAGTCTTCCTAACTAGTTCTTGATTGGTCAGTATTTCCTCCTGGCCCTTCTAGGCCTCAGGAGGACTGTATTATTGGTTGCCTGGTCTGAGTGGATTTTACTGGGGGTGGCAGGGTCATGGCACTGATGCCTCCAGCAAAGGTGGCCTGATAGATTCCATCAGAAAGCCAGTTTGAGGGGGATGTGCAAGTTCATGTTGCATCTGAATTTGGCATTAGGTGCCCACATCACCAAAAACACTTCTAAAATTGGTACCTTCATTATCAGTCTCAGCAAAAATGTCAAAGATGGGCATTTGGAGTGACTTAGGCTTGGTCTACACTACCCCCCTAATTCGAACTAAGGTACGCAACTTCAGCTACGTGAATAACATAGCTGAAGTCGAAGTACCTTAGTTCGAACTTACCTTGGTCCACACTCGGCAGGCAGGCTCCCCCGTCGACTCCGCGGTACTCCTCTCGCCGAGCTGGAGTACCGCAGTCGACGGCAAGCACTTCCGGGTTCGACTTATCGCGTCCAGACTAGACGCGATAAGTCGAACCCAGAACTTCGATTTCCAGCCGTCGAACTAGCTGGTAAGTGTAGCCAAGGCCTCAGTCTCTTATCCTTACTTATTCTCTCTCTGAAAGAATGATCTCTAGTCCGTTTTATATGTGTGAAGCCACCCAGTTTGGGTTATACTGAAATTTCAAGATCAATAGTGAGCTTTCCTAACCATCCAACAAAAGATGAGGCAAACATTTATTTTCACTTATGTTCTGAAATTTGGGGTGATACTATGTCTCCAAAAAAGAAAGTAGGGATGACATTTTAAGAGAGAGATTGCCTGATGAACCACCTAGGTGGACCACCCCTTCCCATTTTCAGTCCCTATGGCAATTATGGAAAAATAATTAAGAAAATATTGTGACAAAGTTTCTCCTCTATCTTGGTGGGTCCTGCGCTTATTGGCAGATTTTCTTGCCTCAGAGAGTCACCATGTGGGTTGGGGAACAACCCAGAGACCTTCCCCTCTGGAAGAACCCACAGTCAGGTCAATTGGGACATTTGGGGGGGAACCCAGGCCCACCCTCTACTCCGGGTTCCAGCCCAGGGCCCTGTGGACTGCAGCTGCCTATAGTACCTCCTGTAATAGCTGCATGACAGCTACAACTCCCTGGGCTACTTCCCCATGGCTTCTTTATTCTCACCACAGGACCTTCCTCCTGGTGTCTGATAATGCTTGTGCTCCTCAGTCCTCCAGCAGCACACCCTCTCAGCTCCTTGTACCTTTTGCTCCCAGCTCCTCACACTCACACCACAAACTGAAGTGAGCTCCTTTTTAAAACCCAGGTGCCCCGATTAGCCTGCCTTAATTGATTCTAGAAGCTTCTTCTTAATTGGCACCAGATGTCCTAATTAGCCTGTCTGCCTTAACTGGTTCTAGCAGGTTCCTGATTACTCTAGTACAGCCCCTGCTCTGGTCACTCAGGGAACAGAAAACTACTCATCCAGTGACCAGTATATTTGCCCTCTACCAGACTCCTGTACCCCACTGGTCTGGGTCTGTCACAATATTTAATGTGCTTTTATCTATTGTCTCTTGTTTCAAACAGCTGAATCTCATTACAGCAGTGAGTACCAAATGAGCAGCCAACTTTCCATTAACTTACAGCAAAGCTACAAGCCACAGTACGAGGACCTCTAATCTAGGATACGCTACTACCTCCAACTCTGTTTGTGGCTAAAACTGGAGGAATGATTCTCACCAAAGAATTCATTCTATGAATTTATGTTCTTTTTCTGCATGCAGAATATCTGCAAGCCAATCACATTGCCCTTGATTTTATTCATTATTAGAATTTACTCAATGTTTCCCCCCTCCCCCCTGAACCTGTGATTTATCATGAAGTCACATGGAATTGTTTTTGTTCTCTGATTGTATCACTGTAGTTTGTCCCGTGAGGGGAAGAGCTTGAAGAAACCACTGGTATTTTATCTCTCTCAGACAGTGGCATCACTTAAAAGCAAGATAAAAATCAAGGAATTTTATCAATTTTAAACTGTTTCCCTTTCTTGCCTGAGGCACAATTCCTAGAAAATTAGGCTGTTCTAGGATTAGATGTCTAGGTGCAGAGATTACTTTTAATTTTCTTTAGTCACATTCATAAACAGTAGTTGCATGTGCAGGTACAGTCCTGGTCATGAAGGGTGCAGTCAGATCTTTAGATATGCCAGGGCTTGGGTGAAGAGTTTTAGGAACCCGCTCCTCGTGCTGTGACAAGCAGTTCAAATGCAGTATAAAATATCCACAAACACTTGAGCATGAGCTGAACATCTATTTCTGCAGCACTCAGGCAAGAATAATTTAAGTGCTTGAATGCTCATAAAAATATGAGCACAAAGCAAATTCATTTACATTCCAGTGAATACTCATGGCTTTTATTTATTTTATTGTTAAGCTCTGTTTGTGGCAGTTTTACATTCAGGAGCTGACTATCTTCTTCACTTACACCATTGTAACTCCACTAACTTCAGTGGAGCTACTCTGAATTACACAGGTGTAAGTGAAAAGAGAATCAGGAATCATTCTACTCATGTAAAAAAAAAAATCTATTAAGAAAAGGCACTTGGAACTAGAGGTGAGCAAAACATTGATTTTATGATTTGGGGGTTGAACTGAAAAGGAGCGGGTTAGTTTGGAAATGAAACTGATTTTTAAAAATCAGCATAACCAAAATTTGAAAAAAGTTTCAAATCAAAAACTAAGCAAATATCTTCTCACTTTTTATCTCTTATCCTCCTTTCATCTATCCCCATCCTTCTATTATTATTCTATTACATAGTGCCTAGAGGCATCAACTGAGATCAGGGCCCCCTTGTGGTAAGCACTGTACAAATATATAATGAGAGACAATCCCTCCCCAAACTAAATTGACAAGCCAGACACAGCAAATACTATTATTTATTTTACAGATGGGGAGCAAGGCACAGGGAGATTAAAGCCTCTATTCAAGGTACTTAAACACATACCTAACTTCAAATATGTGAGTAGTCTCATTGAAGTTAATAGGACTACTCAATCACATGCCAAAATTAGCTATGTGCTTGATTACCTTCCTGAATCAAAGCCTAGCTGTTACTCAAAGTTTATGACAGAGCCAGGCATCAATCCTAGGTCTTGAGGCCCAGACTAGGGCCTTAATCACAAAACCATCCTTCCTCTCTGCTTGTTATGCATAGTGTTAGATCATGATCTCTTTGGGGCAAGGGCTACAATTACAATTTGAGGCGCTGGATAAATAATATTATAAGACCATGCATATTGAAGCTACTTGGATCACCTCTCTCTAAAAAAACAACAACAAAACAACAACCCGATGTAGCTTCAATGGAATTAAACTAGTGAGGAATTTGGCCCAAAAAGCTTTCAGGGAAATCTCCCAGATTTACTACAGTGGAACTATGTCAATTTTCATCACCTGAGAATCTGATCCTGAAGTTCTGATCCTATAATTTCCATTTGAGTGGATGAGATCAGGCAAAACAACAAACATAATGAGGCCCTGCCCACTTTCTTTTAAAAATCTGCAGGTGAATGCTCATGCCTAGCGGGTGGCCAGGTATACTAAAACTAAATGCCCACTGACATCTGCTTGTCAAGTACGTACAACTTTGTATGCACTGTTACTATTAATCATGTTTATTACAATAGTGAGAAGGGCCAACCAAGAGTGAGGCCCCATTTTGCGAGGCACTGTACAAATGGAGTAGTAGATGGCCCCAGTCTCAAAGAGTTTACAGTCTAAATTATCAAGACAGATACAGGGTGGGGAAAAGGGGTAAAACACAAACAGAGTGAACAATATGATGGCAGCAAACAGGATGTTAGTTCCATACTTTTTCCTGTTTGTGGGCAGGTTGGCTTTAGTTAGGAGACCAGCTAAAATGGAAAACAAAGGAAGGGAGAAGCAGAGGGTAAGAGGCACATGTGAAGTAAATTAAGATGAAAAGATGGTAAGAGAGAGAGTGGCCTGGAGCAAATAGCCAATCAGCTCTGTAGAGAACTCCCCATGAATGTCTGAAGGTCCCTACTTCGACTGCTTCTGTAACTCCTTGTACTAGCTGAAGTCTCTGGCTGATTTCTGTCTGCGATTTTTCCCCAAGGCAACATGGCAAGGGGATGGGCTGGAGAGATGGGAATCACCACCTAGTTCTAATGCCCCAAGTGTGTGTGTGTAGGGGTGGGCAGGGGAGAGGGAGTGTCTTCCTCTGTGTTTCTCAGCTGGACTAGCAAGGGATCAGGAAACTGTGTACCGCTCAAATAATAGACCTTTATGTATTTCCATAGTTCACCTCTTATCTGCCCTCCTTGTTATGTTTCAGTAGTTCAGTCTTATTTTAAGGACATAGCTGTAGCCTTGAAATCTGAGGACAGACAAAGTTAATGCAGCATGTAGGCACTCACTTTTTAATAATTTCTTTAAGATACTGCACTAGCTCACACTTTCATTACCTGGAGCCAGTTCATGGTTACTTAGATTGTTTACTACAAGATTTTTCTCTTAAACTAAGTGACAAACTGGATGTTATTAACTACTTTTACAGAGCGTAGCAAGGCAAATTAACAATTAAATAATCCAAGTAACTGTTATTGGTATTTTGGAAATGGAAACTGCTATTGCATAAGGTTTGAGTATATAACTCTAAATTTTCCATGTAACATCATTGTGAGCTCCACACATTATGAGAGCAGACTATACACCAAAACTGTATAGGACCAGAGCAGTACTCTAAAATATTTCCAGAAGTTATGTGATTTTAGATGTGATGTAGGACTAGATTGTAGCTAGCCCTGTGCGGAGCTGTAGGAGATAGTAGGAATAAGACAAATCCTCCACCCCTTACTTTTTAGGACCCCAGTTTGGAAACCACGGGATTAGATCATTTAGTAATCTCTTCCATCTCTTATTTGATTCTATAGATACATTATGGCCTTTATTACATGAGGCTGAGGAGGGACTCTGTGCTAGTGGCATCTTTCAAGACCATTGTGCCTGAGGCTTTGGCAGTGTTCCCACTCCTTTGATGTTTCCGTTCTGCAAATATACTGGTAAACCAGTTTACCAATAGGGAGGATCACAAACATCCAGTTTTAAGTGAATATTGAATATTCACAGAAAGCCCTTTGCGGCTGGGAATATCATATGCTATATGTTTGTACAGTGCCTAGCACAATGAGCTCTGACCTGTTTGGTATGCTTCCCAAGCTTTTTATTACTGCAGATGCCTTACAAATATTTAAAAAAAAAATAACAACAACTTAGTGGCACCCCACAACGAAATACCATTTTTTAAACTTAGGCAGAGTTGACTCAAGAGTTCAGGATGCTAGAATTAAGAGGAATACTAAATTTCAGATAGTTTTGTCACTACTCAGCTACATACAATTTATGTAATTATATAATCCAATCTAATTTAGGTTTTTGAAACTATAATTTGAAAATAAGGATTTGTGATTTGTTTGTACACAGCCTAAAGGCTTTAATCAGAAGAATAGGCCTGTTTCAAACTGCAGAGTTGTGTAATGTTTGGTTGAATCTCTGATAGGGCCAGATGTAAATCTTTTTACAAATTGAATTTTATTTAAACTATTTCTATGTTTAGTTCACAGAAATCATTGATGAAAACCCAGACTCACAGAGATAACTGGAAATGAATGGAAGCAGCATTTTCATAGCTTCTTCACTGAGTTTTTTGTACTCTCCTTTACCAGGAAACCAGAATCCCTGGCTTGTTAGATTTGAACACTTGGTTTTCAAGTGTGGTTATTGATGAGATTTTTTTTTTTTTTGAGCTGAGATATTTAAGGTTTGAATGGAGTCAACGGTTACCGAGAGTGGGTTTTAAACCCAATCTATGTCTGGAGATCCATGTTCAACTCCAGGAAAATATCAAAATGGTACTACAATCCCAATAAAAAGTTAATATTTGGCCTTTAATAGCATTTTCATCACTTTCCCTTGTTCTTTTGAAAAGTCTGATAACATTGGAAACATCTCAGTAACTCCCTTTTCAATGTGGCATCTTCAGAGACAAAACTTCTTCATTAATCCCTCAATTTTCTGTTTAATATCAAGTATATTTGTATTCCTACCTTGAAGTGTTAGATTAAATGCATTCAATTTGCTAAATATGTCCACCCAGTAAGATATCATCAAGAAGTCCTTATTTCACATTTAATCTGCAATGTATGTTTTCCCAAAGGGGAAAACTTTGATTTTGCAAATCAAAGACTCATAGTAACACTTTATCATGTAACAACCACTTGACTTCACTGTGAAACAGAAGCGGAGTGTGATCAGAGCCCTTTTCTTCACATGGTAAACTAAAACAATGTGTGTTTGCTGCCTGGGATTTTATAAAATTAAAAAGGTTAACAATGCTGAGGGACTCATGTACTTCAGGTTGTAACTTCCTCAATGACAGAGCCTGGTAATGAATCATTCAGCATGTCCAAAATGCTGTGGGTGCCACATTCTTTACATGTGCTACAACCTCACTGTTTTCTCCAGTCATGGCTTATGCTTCATCACGGCATAGCCCAATTTAAGTCCTTAATTTACTATGAATTTCTAAAGGATCTTGCATAATTCTTCACTAATTGTGTGGGTTGGTATTTCATGCCAAATTAAAAGTTCAACTATCGTACCTGCTTTGACAAATCTCACATAACAGAACCTGAACCATGTTGACAATGTCTGTGGATTCCTCAAGATGTCTCTTGTCCTATCAGCTGGTTCCAGATATGTTCTGCAAGATAATTAGTGCTTCAATGGATTGTATTTGACATAGGAGTGGTTTTCAGTGCCATGGTTGCATGCCCGCTAATCCTAATTCTACCCATCTATTGCTGCTGGAAATAGGTCTCGACAATGGTGTGTGCTTGTTTGCATTTTGCAATTCACATGGCCACATTAGATACATCTAAGGCTTTTTGTGAAAGTCACTTCTTTAGACAAGACACTCTTGCTGCTTTAATTCTTCTGGTTTCTGAAGGAAAAGGATTACTGCTCTTGTTTATGAATTCTGGGTGTTTGGTTTCTAAATATCTCTGTAGTTTCTTTGGCCTCGTCCTTTCATTTCCTTGCACTTGAAAACAAAATGACATGATGGCGGTGGACTTTACACAGTAATATTGAGACACAAAAACACAAACATAATATGATGATAGTTACATTGTCTACTTTTCTTTTTAACTTTATTAAAAAAAAAAATCTTCATTTCCTCAGCTGCATCTTTGCTAGATGTAGGCTTAGCACTTAGTTAAACAGTTCCATTATAAAGATCAGATGCACGTGTCTTTCCCTCCACTCCCTTTCCCTCTCTGCTAAGGCTGCTGTTGCTTTACTCCAGCAAGAACTTTCAACTGAATGCTCCCCACAGCAGGCAGTCTCTCTGCTGAAGAAGAACAGGAGGACTTGTGGCACCTTAGAGACTAACAAATTTATTAGAGCATAAGCTTTCGTGGACTACAGCCCACTTCTTCGGATGCATATAGAATGGAACATATATTGAGGAGATATATATACACACATACAGAGAGCATAAACAGGTGGGAGTTGTCTTACCACCTCTGAGAGGCCAATTAATTAAGAGAAAAAAAAACTTTTGAAGTGATAATCAAGCTAGCCCAGTACAGACAGACAGTTAGATAACAAGTGTGAGAATACTTACGGATACAGACTAACACGGCTGCTACTCTGAAACATCTCTGCTGAAGGTCCCCTGAAGGCACAGAGGCTCCCACTCCCTGACAGCAGCAGTAGTATAAAATGCAGACCCATTGATAAGACAGGTGATTTTAAGCCAAGTTTAATAGTCTCAATTACAAAAAACAAGGGCATATCAATTATTTTTTTTTTAAAAACACAAGCACTTCTCTAGACACTTCCACAATACAAATATTAAATAATAAAAGAAAACATTTCAAACTTGTAATTTTAAGTGTTCACACTAGAAAGCAGATTCTAAACACTGCATTCATCTAACCCAGGAACACAAAATTACCATGTGACCAAGTTGTCCAAAGAAAGAGTGCTCACATTTTGAATTTCAGACTGTCCTAGGGTGTAGCCCTTATCACCAGATTAGCGCCTCTTCCTGGTCGTGCTGGGGATTAGCTCGAGGCAGATACCCTCAGCCACGGTCTGCACATCGGCACTCTGTCTCTGCTTCTTCCTTTGGCTCCTCCCCCAGAACTGCAGCATCCTCCTTGCAATCCAGACATCTGGCTAGGTCGCCATCTTTGTTTTCCCTTCCAGGGGTGGTATCTCTGTCCAACAGTCCAGCCACTTCCACAGTGAAGAGTGGGGGGGAGGGGGAGAAACAGGGCCTGCCCACTACTCCAGGCCTCAACCCAGGGACCCTGTAAATAGCAGCCTCCTGCTGCTCCTATGTAATCTCTATCAATACTGCTATATTTCCCTAATCTACTTCCCCATTGCCCCAACTCCTTGCTGGCCCTCACCTCAGGGCACTCAGCTGCTCAGTCCCAGCAGCCAGCCATTGCTCTGTCCAAGGTGCTTACAGTTCTCTCAGACATCCAGTGACACAGTCTTTACTCCCTGGGCTCCCAGCAGCAACTGCCCCACCTCTGTCCTGCAGCTCCCTTTTATCTGAGCTTGCTGGGGCCTGATTGGTTGCTCCCTACAACTCCTCCCTGATAGGCTGTGCTTCCTGCAGCCTATCTGGGATGCTTGGAGGACTCACCACCATTGCTCTTCTGGGACAGAGCATGATTAACCCCTTCTATGCCTATATGGAGTAGGCACTCCATCACACAGACCTTGAATATTCAGAGTGAACTGCTTACAAACAAACTAGATTTCCAGTATAATTTACAGAAAATTATGTTTGTAGAACATTCATAAGCAGAAAAAGTAGACTGCTGTAAATAAAATATTTGTTGCAAATTATTTGCCAATCTCAAGGCTAATGACAGGAACAGATCTATTAGCCATGGCACAGAAAAAGAAGAAAAAAAGTCATACTTAGCCTGAAGATTAAAACTTCTGACTGGATTCCTGAGCTGGTCTTTGGGGCGTAGGCAGTGGGCTACTCCTGATTTGGGGGAGCTAGAAATATAAAGAGGCAACATAGCAAATTGTGGATGGAAAAAAGTAGGGGGGAGTGGGCAGAGTTATAGGCTTCCCAGAAAGCAATACATGTTTTCTATGACTTTTTTTTTTAAAATATGAATAACATAAAAATGACCTTGCATAGGTAGGTCTCAAAGCATCTTATACAGTTGGGTAAGAAGAATAATTTATAGATGGCAAGACAGACAAATTATAGATGACTAGTCCAATATTAGACAGTAAGATCACAGCACTCAGCTGTCATGATGATGAGTATCATGTTAAATATCTATCTAGCTAACTTGGAATAGAACCCAGGAATGACATCTCGGCCCATTGAAAAACTAGCAGTGATTTCAATGGGGACAGGATTTCACCCCCGGTCATTTTCACTCCCAGTCCAATGTCCTGTTCACTGAACCATACATGAAAGCATGTGAATGGTTAATTGTGAACATATTACAGTCCCACACAATTAAGAGGAAATAAATCTTAAAGCAATTAATCATAATGTAAGGCTGGTTTCTCTTGAGTAACTACTGTATATACAATAAAAATCTGCCAATACAATTTGCTATGAATTTTCAGTTTGCACAGTATCAAAGATAATCACAGCATCATCATCCTTGAGGTGGCAGCTAAGATACTCCATGTGGACATACCCCTGTATTCACACGGAACCCTATTAACATTCAATAGCGTTTTGCTCAGCACACGATTCCACCTTGCAGGACTGGGTCCATACTCACTGTGATTCAATCCCAGAGGGCAAGGGGCTCTCTGGTATGTAGCAATAAGTCTCAGCTGTCCTGACCAACTCAGTGCACCCACACACAGTCATTTTATTTATTTAAAAGCTATCTTGTAATATATCATTGAAAAACTAGTAACTCACTTTTCATTAATATTCCTGTCTGATGTACAGTTAACAAAGATTTATAAATGCATTACAAATACATTCTTAAAGTGTGTTTGGCAAGTAGGGCTTAATACACCCTCACCTTAGACAAAGGAATGTGGTTCACTGGCGTGAAGAGGAGGGAGTACCTCAAGTGGAGAATCGGTGTTGACAGGGCCTGTCAACACTGATTCTCCACTTGTGAGGTACTCCCTTCTCGTCATGTGTCATTATAAAATGCCTGCATCTGTAAATTTCACTCAATGCAGCTGAAGAAGTGAGGTTTTTTTTACCCACGAAAGCTTATGCCCAAATAAATCTGTTAGTCTTTAAGGTGCCACCGGACTCCTTGTTGTCTTTTGTGAATACAGAGTAACACCGCTACCCCCTGATACTTGGCTTGAAGAGCGTATCTCCAATGTAAATTGAACAAGGAGGCAATAGAAGTATATTTACATAAGAGGTAAACAAAGCCATCAAACCAGTGAGTGAGGGAAATAGCCACTTAGTGAACACTGCAAAAATTAACATGACATCAGCTCTCTGGTGGACACAGCAAGCTGAGCCTCCAGGTGGTCTTCCTGACTTTGAAAAGAAAGAAACGTTGAGAATATAAGGAGAGAAAGCCATTTTGGCATCCTTCACAGAAACCAAATGCTTTGAGCTCTGGGTTGGATCATGGCTAAGAACTGGCCAGTCATCCTGAAGATTAACTGTAAAGAGAAAACTACTCTGAATAAAAGACTAGTTTGTTAAATTAGGTTTTAATCTTAGAAGTGTATTTTTACTTTTGTTTGTGAGTATTTCTATCACAATTCCATTTAGTTGCTGTCACTTAAATATCTGTTCTTTGTTAATAAATGTAATCTTGTTTACACAACCATCTCAGTGCAGTGTTTCAAACTGAAGAGTAAAACTCTCAGTCAAACTAATATGTGGTGCTGTGTACTGTCTCTTTAAAGGAGAAGCACACTTGATAAAGTTTTTGAGTGCAGAGAAGATAGTTTTGGGGAAACCCAGGGCTGGAAGTTCTGTTGGTGTCACCCTACAAGGAGTTATCAGGGTGGTGGAAGCTGACATCGTTGTGCTGTCAGCAGGCTGCAGATGTCAAACTGTACAGTACAGAAACACCCAGGGTTACAGGGGAAGTGACAACCCCTTGCTGGTCTGGGTAAAACCCCAAAGTGCCACACTGTAAGCCAGTGTTTCCCAAACTGTGCTCATCTTGTTTATTCTCAAGCCTCCCCAGGAAAGCAGGTGTAGGGTTTTGGGGGGATATTTTGGGGAAATAGGACTCCAAGTGGTCCTTTCCCTGATTCTTTGTTTGAATCACTTGGTGGTGCATCGTTTACCTAATCCAAGGTACAAGGGAGAATTTGTGCCTTGGGGAAGTTTTAACCTAAGCTGGTAGAAATAAGCTTAGGGGGTCTTTCATGCGAGTCCCCATATCTGTACCCTAGAGTTCAGAGTAGGGAGGGAACCACCCTTGACAGTTGTTCATCTATAGCACTTCAACCTTTCAGAGCACAGTATGCACTTTAAATCAATCTTCAACATCTTTCTGAGGAAGGTAAATCACTATTGTTATCCTTATTTTGCAGCTGGGGGGGGGGGAGGAAGAAAAAAAAAGAGGCAGATGATGCAATTTGCCCAGGACCCCCAAGTGAGTCAGTGGAAGAGCTGCTATCCCAATCAGCAGTTCCGGACCCCATGTTCCATGCTCACTCCACTAGGTGATGCAGAATCCCAAAAGCTCCAAAAGGTCCATATAGCAGTGGGACCAAGGGAAAGAGCGTTTAGATAGTAGTGCAATGGGAGGAATTACTACTAGAGTAGTGACTAAATGCCCCAACCAAGATCAGGGCACTATTGAGCTAGAGACTATACAAACATATAGTAAGAGACAGTCCCTGCCCTGAATATCTTAAAATCAAAATAGACAGGACAAAGGGTGGGACAATAGGGGTATTTCAATTCCCATTTTACACATGAGGAACTAAGGCAGGGAAGGATTAAGGGACTTGTTCAGAGTCACACAGGAAGTCTGTGGCAGAACCAGGAAATTTAGGAAACCTATCACCCTGCTCCACAATGGACTGGGATAAATAGGTTCAACCTGCTTCCCAATGAGGAGACAAACAAAAAAGTAAGCTCAGCTGATGTTGTCTGAAGCAGTGATGAAGGGTGGGGAACCAGATCCATTAGGTCACCTCTGAAGATATCAGAAAGGGGTGGATGCTGGAACTGCCAAGCTGCCCACAAAGACATGGCAGGGACAAGCCACCAGCCCCTCCCCCCCCCCATCTGTACCCCGAGTAGGGTGACCAGATGTCCTGAATTTATAGGGACAGTACCAATTTTGGGGTCTTTTTCTTACATAGGCTCCTATTACCCCCTCACCCCCGATTTTTCACACTTGCCGTCTGGTCATCCTACCCCCGAGCAAAATGCCAACACATCAGATAAGAAGTGGGACTGGGAGTGAATTTGGGATTAAAGGGAATAATTAGGCCTCTTTCCTCCATCTCTCTGGAAAAGAGCAATAAGAGAGTTGTCCTTAATCAAGCATTTTCATGCCCCCCACCCTCCCGCCCCAAATTGCAAATTCTGCTCTAAGAACAGACATAAGATCTGAGGAACAGCAGAGGGTTTCTTATGGCCCTATCCTGTAACTGGCTGTGCATGGGTGCAGGTGTGCACCCACATTCAGTCAGCTGTTGGACTGAAGACTTATTTTTCCTATAAGGATTATCAAAGCCCTAATTATTTAATTTCATATGTTATAATTTATTGTAACAATATGTATTATATTCTTAATGACAAACATTTTTGGAACAAGAGTTTTCTTCCAGTACATGTTTGCAGAGCTCTGCAGATAACACTCAAAGTTCAGAAGCTGTAAGAGGCATATTTTCCAGAACAACAATTACTAAGTTTTTGTTTTGACATTCAGTCCTTCCTATTTTACATATTGTTTCTTTGTGTTTTAACTTTTCTAACATCCTTTCTGAAGCAAAATCCATTTTCTGCCTTTAGTTTAATTGACAGTCAACTGTGTACAGTTGCATGTCAGCTCTCAAAATGAAAATTTAAATTGTTAATACAGGAATCATGAAGAGAATTTTTTTGTTCAATTCATTTATTTTTCTTTGATAGGAGAGCATAGGATGTGATGCAATTTGATTAAAACATTTTTCAAAATTGTCTACACTTGTTTATGAGAAATTGCTGTACCATCACTTGCCCTTACAGTCAATAATATTAAACAGTAGAGCACTTTGGATGAGATGCCAGACTAAAGGCTTTTAGGATATTTAATCAATCACAGCACTGCCTCACTAAAACTGGTTTTATTTTTGTATGTTACTTTTACCAACTTGACAATGTAATTTGCTGTTTCACAATTCAGAGAACCAGTAAAGGGCAGGATTCTGCAACTTTTACTCAATTCAGAGAGTCAGAGTTTAAGGTCAGACGTGACCACCAGATCATCTAGTCTGACCTCCTGTATATCGCTGGCCACAGACACTACCTAGCTCTCACAGACTAAACCCAACAACCAAAATTAGACCAAAGTATCACAGCACACAAAAGATTAGATTATTATGTGCCACAGGAAAAGAATGGGAGGGACTGAGGTACACCAATCCACACTGCAGGTGAAGAAACTTCAAGACCACAACCAATCTGACCTGGAGGAAAATTCCTTCCCAACCCTGCTGTGGTGATCAGATAGACTCTGAACATATCAACAACCAGCCAAGCACCTGAAAGTGAGAATACCTACTGCCTCTTCAGAGGACGCTGGACAAAATGAGACAGTACTATCTCCAGCTGTCATCATCTCTGATGTTTCAGAGGAAGGAAACCATCTCCCCTCTCCCCACACACACACACACACCTGAACATATGGAGGGAATCCTTTTCTGACCAGTGAAGCACCAGCTTTTAGGAACCTAAGACAAACTGGAAACGAGGCCCATGGCTGTTGAACCCTGCCCTCTACAGTCACAAGTAATCCCATCGTACAAATCGCACTTATACATTTGTCCAGATTTCTTAAATTAAGTTGTTTGTCCCCGTGAGTCTTATTGGGAGGCTGTTCTTGAACCTCACTCCTCCGAATGCTAGACACTAAATTTCCAGCCGGAATTTGTTAATAGAAATTTTATACCCATTTATTCTTGTGCCAACATTGTCCCTTAGTTCAGTGCTTCTCAAAGTCAGGCTGCCGCTTGTTCAGGGAAAGCCCCCGGCAGTCCGGGCCTGTTTGTTTACCTGCCATGTCTGCAGGTTCGGCCCATCATGGCTCCCACTGGCGGCAGTTTGCTGCTCCAGGCCAATGGGGGTGGCGGGAAGCTGCGGCCAGCACATCCCTCGGCCCGCGCCGCTTCCCGCAGCCCCCATTGACCTGGAGCGGCGAACCGCGGCCAGTGGGAGCCGCGATCAGCCGAACCTGCAGACGCGGCAGGTAAACAAACCAGCCTGGCCCACCAGAGGCTTTCCCTGCACAAGCGGCGAACAGGCTTTGAGAAGCACTGCCTTAGTTTAAACAGCTCCCTCCTCACCTGTGTTTACCCCTCTAAAGTATTTATAGAGAGCAGTCATATCGCTTCTCAGCCTTCTTTGTGCTAGGATAAAGAAGTGAAGCTCTTCCATTTCCTCTTATAAGATAGTCTCGCCATTTCCCTGTTCAGCCTGTAGCTTATCTTTAGGAGTGATAGGAATTAAGGTATATGTGTTGGGGTACCATTGTACATCAACAAAGCGGTAAACTGTAAAGAAATAAGTGATAGTATGGACAAAGCAATCTGTTTGGGGAAGGATTGTAAAAGAGGTTCTATTAGGATAGCGTTACTCCCAGGATTAGACTCAGATGTGGACAGAGCTTTCTCTAATATTGTTGGAGAGAGAGATACTATTGAGGGTTATAATGTGAGATTTTAACTTCCTGGATATAGATTGGAGAACAAATGCTACTTTTATTGATAGGGCCCAGTTTTTCATGGATGTGATAGATGAACATTTTCTTCATCAGATTGTCACCCAACCACCTTGAGGTGATGCAATTTTAGACTTGGTTTTGGTAAATAGTGAAGACATCATAGAAGAGCTGGTCATGGGGAAATAACCTTGGATTGAGTAATCATAAGTTAATTTTGTTCAAATTAAATAGAAATAGAATCAAAACCTGGTAATGAGCTATTTTTTTTTTTTTAATTTCGAAAGGTCTAACTTTGGGGAATTAAGAATCAAATTGACTGATGAATTTAAGGACTTAAATGGGGAGGAATTTCTTCAAATCAACTATACAAAAACTACGTTAAATATGCATCCCGATGGAAAGGCCCCAGACCTAGCTGGATGAATAGGCACCTTAACAAGGACATTAGGCGTAAACAGAGAGCCTATAGAGAATGGGAAAAGGGATTGATCAGAAAAGAAAGCTACATCTTGGAGGTTAGACGTAGGAATAAAATAAGAATTGCTAAAAATCAAGCTAAATTAGCTCTTGCTAAGGAAGTTAAAGTAAACATTAAGATTGTGATTAATCAACAGCCCTAAATAAAAGCCATATTGAATACCCAGTAAAAGCATCTTACCTTCTCCAACCGTTGCTAAGCACAATACTGGCCAATGAACGCTCTGAACACAGGGTATTTGAGACACACACACAGTGTCACTGAAGTCCTGAAACCCCAAAGCTAATAGATATTTTTTAAAATATTTATTAAAATTTTCTGGGGGTTCAGAGATGGGCCCAACCACCCACAAGAGGTACAATATATTAATTAGCAGTTTAACTGTGCTAACAAGGCTGGGAAATCCAAAGGGAGCTATGTATAAGCAGGCTCTTTTCAGACACTAGTGAAGAGTCCTAAAGACAGGATGGTGGTGACAGCAGCCGTTTCTGGTAAGGTACAGTGGTTGTGGAGAGAGGCCTGTGACACGTTCTGTGGTGTTTGACCACTACTGCACTGAACACTAGGTCTGACTGCCCATACCCTGGTCATGACAAAACCTGCCCCCACTAAAAGGTTCTTGTTTTGCATTAATGCAATCCTGTTTGACGAGAACTACATTAATGCCAAGTAGGAACCTTTAAATTCACACCAGCAACATCCACAGAGCAGAGTTACAGTGCAGCACTTTGGTGAGCACTGCTAGTCACACCTGTGTAGTCACAACTGCAGGCAATGTAGACAAGCCCAAAGCCCAGCTACACAGACAATAACAGGAATGACACACCCATCTCCCCCTGATGATGAATCGCAGACAGAGCATTCAAGGATTCTTTGACAACAACAAAAAGGAGGTGTTTGGCTCAAGTTGTGGATCGGGTAACTGCCTAGGAAGACAATGAAAGGATATAAAGCATGGCTATTTAGCCACACATCTTTATATCACATACAGCCAGCATATTCAAGGAATGTATTCACTTTCTATATGCTTTATTGACCCCATAGGCCCTCCCAGAGAGATGCGTTTGCCATTTACAAATAGAATGGAGTCTATGTTGGGTCTGCCTATCTGAAGGGAAATTAAAGAGGTCTGTAACTGTGTGGATCAGAACACTGAGCAAGCCATCTTGGCACACCGAGGATTGAGCTCATGCCACTTATGTCCCATTCAGACATTTGAAGGAACTAAGGAAAAAAATTGAGGGCTATGCGGAACCTGGCTAGGAAAAAGGGCATGGCTTCCCCGGGTCAGCTCTCCGTGTACCCATGCTCATCACAAACATGCATGATTGTCTCAGGGCTGAGCCTATACCAGTGCATAACCTGTGCCCTCAGTGATATTGAGGAAGTCCTCAAAGGCTCGCAGAACTTAAAAAGAGTTCTCCATGACTGTTTCTCCATTAAGCCTCTCTCCCCATTTCCATGAATGGTCTCATAATATACCAGCCCCAACATAAAGACATGCTGAATTGAAATCTCTCCCAGGTGCTGTCCCTATGACTTTTAGTCCCTCTCTTTACAAGGGTATGTGTCCCAACCCTTTTTCACTTTCTCCCTCACCCTACTTACCTTAGCTCCTGGTCTTCCACTTCCTCTTGCTATTGCTCAAAACCTACCATAAATCCTGTTTCAGAGTAGCAGCCGTGTTAGTCTGTATCCGCAAAAAGAACAGGAGTACTTGTGGCACCTTAGAGACTAACAAATTTATTAGAGCATAAGCTTTCGTGGACTACAGCCCACTTCTTCGGATGCATAAATCCTGTGTGTCCTCCACTTTCTCTCTTCAAATGTGTGTGCACACATGAGGTGGATATTACTCTGTGTGCTGTCTGTTTTAAAGGGGCACAGATTGCAGAGAAGGCAATGAGGGCCTGCTACTTGAGCACCTTAACTTATATCTCCTGGTTCAGACATATTGCTGACTCTGGAGATCATAACCCCACATCATCTTCTTCGAGAATTCAAACCCCAAGGTGAGCGCACACATTCTGGGAGCATCCAAATACCAGTTTTGAAAATCCTCTGGCTGCCCACCTCCAAGGTGATCCAGACAAGACAAAATAAAAATTTCCAAAAAATTTCATTTAACTTTTTAAAATCAAAATTTGGAGTTTTGAAATTTTTCACACACTCAACATCCAACCTGCAGATTTCCATACAAAATGTGCTTCAGTGGCTATTAGTGTGTTATTTGTATTCATTTATAAAGTTTGGATACCAGGATTCTATCCTAATTTCTATCACTTGATCAGAAAACAATACCACCACAGGGTTGCAAGCAAAGATTTGGGAAATAAAGAAAATCAGAATATTTCCTCTTCACTGCAAGTGCTGTGCAGAAAATGTTCTAGAGTGGCTATGATTTATTTATATACTGTACTTCTTTAATTGAGGTTCTCGCATTTTTACAGTGACATTAATTTGCAAGGTGGAAACTGGAGAAATTGGTGACCCTGCAATTTACATGTCCCTGTTTTCTATCACAGGAGTGAAGACTAAGTAAACCTCTGCAAAGAAATTGTAGAACACATGATCATCACTGGTGGCTGACTATCATCTTACATTCACGACAGAGCCTGAGTTTGCCACCTGAATTAGTAGGATTTGTGACAAGCTGTGGCAAAACTTTTATTCAAAATCTACCTCTTTAGGTACAAACTTCTAACTAACTCCTACCCTGTGCTGTGCACATGCACTGATGGAGGAAGGTGTAATAGGGCTCCGGCAACTCAGTCTTCCCCCAATAACACCATGATAGACAATGTTCAGTAGGGATGGTGAGAATAAGGAGTAGAGAAAAAAGTCTGGGTGCTGTCATGACATCAGAAATGAGATTAAATTAATATATACTAAATACATTGTCATATATTTCAGGGAGAAAGGTACCTACAAATATCATTATAGATAAGTTAGTCAAAGAGGTGTGTTTTGCTGACCTAGAATCATGTTCAGGCCCTAGCCAGAGCTGCACATAAGCTGCCATTGGCAGCTTGTTTCGGAGATGCATGCTGCTCTTTTTTGGAATAGCTCTAAAGTGCCCTTCAGAATCCAGAGCACATGAATAAGCACTGCTTCTCTGATGGCAGAAGATGTCACAAGCCTCTGCTCCCCACACCCATAGCTGCCAACAGACTTGGTTTGGCTAAGAATATTCCTCGTGATTGGGGAACTGGAGTCCTTACCAATGTCCCATGGTCTGGGGTATGAGATAGATTCCTCATTCTTTGCTCCCACTTTCATCTAGGTTAACCCCCATAGCAGGTGATGTATGCCTCTAAATGTGTGTGGGGCCAGTGGGAGGTTAGGTCCTTCACCAGTCACACCTTGTATGCACGCAGGTGGTTGTGGCTCTCCCTTGCTGTCATCTCTAAGGGGGGCCATGCACCCTTGCTACACATGCTCCTGAAACAGGCTAAATAAATAGGGGAAAAGAGTGGTCTTCTGCCCCAACCCAAAGGCAGGGTAGGGCCACAAATAGGTCAGGGACCTAGGCCCTCAGACAGGGTGGGGCACCACACAGTTGAAGGCTTTAACCCTTAGGCAGGGTAGCTGCAAGTGGTTCATGGGACCCAGACCCTCAGCCAGGGCAGGGCCCCCCAGCAAACAGTCTAGGGCACTTAGGCAAGGGATGCCCATGGAGCACAGGCCTTCTGAAAAGAGTCAGAGAAACAGTTTTCCTGTAGTTTCAACAGCTCCACAAACTTTCTGGGACTTACACAGATGGGCTTTTAAAATTTAATAACTCTTACCTAAACACCCCATCTTTAATCTATTCTCTTTCCTCTGCCCCTCTGGAGAGGCAAACATCCTGCACTATTCTTTTTTTCCTTTCTCTGCATAGTATCTTTTATCTCCAGCTCACTCTCAGCCTTACCTGTGGTTCTGAGATTGAATTTGTGCAGTAGCTCATCAAAATCAGGCAATATTTCAGGTCACTGATATGAAAGATAGGTGAATGTTTTGTTGTGGGTTTTTTAAAAACTCTAGAAGCCCAGAATTTCACAAAGAACATACTAGTTAAAAAAGCAAACATCTTTAAAAAGCTGAATTTACAAAATATAGCAAATTGTATACGAGTTTTGTCAACCAATCAACAAGTAACAACAAGTAACCAATCAAATTCTCATAATACTAAACAATTAAAAAGTTTTTAAATTGCTATTCTAAAATCTTTATTGAGAAAAGGGGCAATATATCAGTAGGTCCAGGTTTAGTCTCTTTAAACCTCGAAAGGGACCTAATGAACAGCAGGCACAAGTTTAGGCCTATAGCTTGGTTGGGGTGGGAAGGGGATGTCAGATTTGATTTTAAGATGCCTAGGCTCCTTAGAACAACAGATTCAAATCTCAACAGAACCTTTTAATTCTTCCAGGGTAAGTACATTGAAAAGACTCTCAAAGTCTTCATGATATTCACTGTGATCAAGAAAGTGAGGTCTCATTCGCACTTTATGGACCCACCTTTTTATAAACTGAAGACTCACCTATGTATGCAGTTAACCACCAGTACAATTTCTATATGCAATCACCCAAACCAGGTAGTTGAATAACCCTTTGATGGCCTTCATGTCCCCAGCTCATTTGGAAAATTGTCACTAGTCACATTTTTGACATGACAGCAACAGGAATCTGTCCTGTGTGCAATACGGTCAGTTTCCTTACCATACCTAGCTGTCTACTATAATTGTATAGTAAGAGACTTTAGCATGTTACACTGTTGACCTGTTCTTGCTCCTGTTGAGATTGATGGGAGTTCTTTCATTGTTTGCAGCGGCAATAGGATTGGGACTTAAATTTAATCATGCAAGATGCCAAACAAAATCTAGTATTGGGTAACATCTTACCTATGACCAAAATTATCACACTCTGAATACAGACATGGCACATGTGGGCAGGAGGAAACAAATCTGTGTGCAGAATGCAGTCATTACAGGGCATCTGCCACAGCTGTTACTGCTAGAAGTCAGAACAAGCAGCTCCTGTCAAAAATATGCATGTATCTATTTTTATTTTTTTAAAGGGTTGAGTTCAGGATTATTGTAGACATTGCCAAAGACAAGGTAAGTGTATGACAGGCATATTGTGGTCATTATGTAAGGTATTGTTAAAAGTGTGACAGGCCATAACTCTTACAGAACTCCCATTGCATATTAATACAGAATTCAGCAAAAGGTTCTGATGAAGCTAAATATTTTGACAGAATGAATCTGGCCACCGAGAGAAAAGGAAAACAGTTTTCAAAGCTTATTGCTTTCCTTGGCAGTGTGTACATTAAATAACAGTAGAACAGTATTTGTTTCACCTGACAGGCTGCAGCTTGAGTAAGGAAGTGTAAATATGATAGCCTTACGAGTGTGCAAAAATGGTTGGGGCTTTTTATTTGAAATTCTAGCATTTCTTGTGGAAAGATTTCAACCATTTTGTGTAAGTAAGATGACTGCACAACAAAATTGATTAGGGGTATAGAATGGCTGCCATATGAGGAGAGATTAATAGGACTGGGACTTTTCAGCTTGGAAAAGAGACGACTAAGGGGAGATATGATAGAGGTCTATAAAATCATGACTGGTGTGGAGAAAGTAAATAAGGAAGTGTTATTTACTCCTTCTCATAACACAGGAACTAGGGGTTACCAAATGAAATTAACAGGCAGCAGATTTAAAACAAAAGTATTTTTTCCCACACAATGCATAGTCAGCCTGTGGAACTCCTTTCCAGTGGATGTTGTGAAGGCCAAGACTATAACAGGGTTAAAAAAAGAAATAGGTAATTTGATGGAGGATAGTTCCATCAATGGCTTTTAGACAGGATGGGAAGGGGTGGGTCCCTAGCCTCTGTTTGCCAGAAGCTGGGAATGGATGACAGGGGATGGTTCACTTGATGATTACCTGTTCTTTTCATTCCCTCTGGAGCACCCGGCATTGGCCACTGTCAGAAGACAGGATACTGGGCTAGATGGACTTTTGGTCTGTCTCAGTATGGCCAATCTTATGTAATGCCCACATTATGTATGCTGGCCAGAAACTGGCAGTTAGAAAGACAGGGTCACTTTGCTCTTTGACATCTTTGCAGGTTCCAAATTCTAGACCTAAGGTCTGGCCTAAAAATATCCCAGGATGTGAAAAGGCATTTTTACCTTTGTTAACCAGACCAAGTTCTAAATTAGGTGCTTGCCCTAACGCTAACCTATATTAAAGCTGTGTGCAGTATTTGCAATGAAAGCAGGATCACAAGGGGGTGGGAGGGAACTTGCCTCTCTAAGATTGGTCACCATCAAAACCCAGATCCTGTTGGTCAGATGGTTCCCATTGTTTCCTAAGCCCTTTCAATCAATCAATCTAGTACCACTTGCAGAATCCAATATGTGATTTAGAATCCGGATCAAGTGAAATTTGCATTTTTGCATGATTTCTGTTTAGAATAAGATGAAACTTTGTACAATTATGATTGGGTTTCATTTTGGTTTTTGAATGAAGTAGCTCAAAGAGAAATGGATAGGTTGTGAATCCTTTAGACCTAATCCTAGGTAAATGGGATTGATTCATTTCAGGTGGCAGAAATATGGACTGCAGCCCCCTGGTGTTTAGGCACAAGGCATTTACTATCCTTATTTCCCAAGGCAGCCCAGAGCCAGCCTATGTAACCCCAAAAGTGAGCAACACTGATTAGAAAAAGGAGAATGAGCAGGCTGAGTCAGCAAAAGTTAGTTTGTTAGTAACAAGGTGTGCAGCAGAATTTGCAGATTCTTAAGAATCTGACAGGATCCATGATGTGAATGCTTCTACTATGGCAATATGAGGCACTTTATATACACCAATCATCTATGCATCACATCTCAGGAGAAGGACTTTGCCACTCAACAATAGACTGACATACACTGAGCAGCCTGTCTGTCTTAGGTTTCACCCCCACTCTGAACTTTAGGGTACAGATGTGGGGACCTGCATGAGAAGCTCTAAGCTCAATTACCAGCTTAGATCTGGTCTAGCTGCCACCACCCAAATAGTTTGAGTCACTTGGGAAACTCTGTCTTCCCCCCCAAAACCTTTCCCTCCCTGGGTAGCCTTGAGAAACTCCTCCACCAATTCCCTGGTGACCACCATCCAAACCCCTTGGATCTTAAAACAGGGAGAAATTAACCATCCCCCCTCCTTTCTCCCACCAACTCCTGATGGATCCAGATCCACCCCCCTTGGATCTAAAAACAAGGGAAAAAATCAATCAGGTTCTAAAAAAAAAAAGGCTTTTAATTAAAGAAAACTCTCTGGGAGAGATTAGCATACCAGTTACTCTCACAGACAACAGATTCAAAACACAGAGGATGTTCCCCTGGGCAAAAACTTAGTACACAAAAGAATACCCAATTTGATTATTCCCGAATGCCCAAGACAAGTTACAAAGAAATAAACATAAACCTATTTATTTCCTTCACTAATACTCTTGATAAGAGGCTGAATTCTGGAGCTTTTCCACTCCGGTCAAAACTGAAAGTGACTCAGACAAAGGGAACTTCCCTCCTTCCTTTTGAACCATCTTGTCCTCCCATTGGTTCCTCTGGTCAGGTGTCAGCTAGGCTAGGTGAACTTCTTAACCCTTTACAGGTAAAAGAGGCATGAACCCTTAACTATCTGTTTATGACACTCTCAATTTATTACAATAAGAATCAGCTTCATGCCAGCCCAATCAAGACACAGATGATGGCCTTTCACCTATGCTGTTGAGAAGCCAAGTGGAAACTAATCACCACCTGGGATGAAATCGTACTAGCTAATCATCCAAACCCTTTCTCCCTAGGATTGAGATTGGACCAGGCACTTTTCCTTTCGTCTTCTCTACACGTGCTTTGAAGGAAAGTTAGCACCTGTAACAACATCCTCCAAAAGTTGGTCACCTCAAAGTGGGGAGCCAATCCAGTTACTGTGAACCACTGCTGTTGCCTTGTGCTACTCCATAGCAGAGTATGGGAACAATTCATCCATGCTAAGAAATTAAACCCTGTTCAAAATGTCAGAGAATGTTATCATGGAATAACAGGAAGACTGAAGTCAACATAAAAGGACAGCCTTGCACTACTTGATATCAGGAGGAAGGTAGCAAGCCAAAGAGAAAGATCATAGCAGATGGAAGACCCAAGGCATCCATTATATGGTCACACAAGTGTAACCAAATGCCTTAAATCGCAAAAGAGTTTTATAACCAGTGTCATGCCTTTGGATAGACCAGCTGGCAAGGCATGACTGAGGTTATGGAATGAAAGACTACACAGTCAGACTCACTGAAATAGATCTAGAACCCCAGGAAGACCTTCTCAGACGGGCTGATACAGACTGGTCAATGTGGGGATGCCTGAACCGCCTGCACACACAAACTGGCAGATCAAAAACTAATATGATCAAATGGGGCTATTCTAATGACAAAAATATATGCAAGTGCGGTGAGATACCGACCATGGAGCACCTGCTCATTTGCCAACACTTTTGGGAGACCTCATCGGCTCACTGCAGCAATAGAAAGAGCTATCGCGTGTGCACAGTTATGGAAAAACATCTAGTTTGTGACAAGAATGCAAGCAGCAGCACATGTTTAGATTTGAACCTCACATCTCTAGAGAGGAAAGGCTTTTTACTGGATCTCAATTTCCAAGACTATAACAGGGCTCAAAAAAACTAAATACATTCATGGAGGATAGGTCAATCAATGGCTATTAGCCAGGATGGGCAGGGATGGTGTCCCTAGTTTCTGTTTGCCAGAAGCTGGGACTGAGTGACAAGGGATGGATCACTTGATTACCTGTTCTGTACATTCCATCTGGGGCACCTGGCATTGGCCACTGTCGGAAGACAGGATACTGGGCTAGATGGACCTTTGGTCTGACCCAATATGGCCGCTCTTATGTTCTAAAACACACCTTCCATCAATTCATAGGATGATTGCAGCACTGTGACATTTCTTTTAGTATATCTTCAACTGCCTGAGGTATATTACTCTCTTCAGAAATCATCTGATGTCATTGATACTAAGATCACATACCGAAGATATTGTTGGTGGGTTTACGTGTCTGGTACATTACATGTTTCCTTGTAAACAATTTTAAACAACTGCCCTTCTTATTTCATCATTTACAGCAGCCAGTAGATGAGGAACAACATTTAAGGATATCTGACCCTCCAGTGTTCACACAGACAGACACAGAATTGCTATGTAATAAGTTTAGGAACACTACTGTAACCTGGTCAGTGACATGAGATTATTATATATTACGGATCTAGCTGAATAGGGGGCTGTGGGAAAACCAAAGCAGAGAAGAAAACACAGTCTAGTTAAGTAACCTCTAAACTAAAACTGGGGGTGCAATTACAGGACACTGGCCTACTTACAGGCCCCAGGCCAGAGTGACAATGCTGTTTTCCCCATGGAGGGAATTAAGAGATCAAAAGGTTAAGAATCCCTTTTCAGAACAGAAAGGAAAGAGGGCTATCAATTGTTAGGCGCTGGCCTGGGGAACAGTTGACACAGAGAAGCTCTGTAGAGGGAGTCTAATGAAGCTGGACCTTCTGCAGCTCCAAGGAATGGCCTTACAGAGAGACAGACATGCATATAGATGTATTGTATTAAGATCAGTTTCTTAAAGGCTTTGGTTCTAAATAAATAATACTTCACTTTAAGAACGCAGTTTGGTTATTTGATACTGCTATCATTGTTCCTGGAGGGAAGAAAATTACAGGTGCTGAACATAAGTTAGACCTGCTGAGGTAATCAAAGCTGATGCCCAGGCCTGAGAGTGGGAAAGTCATATGATTACACCTCAGAATGGCCCAAGACCTATACAAGGGGATTGCACTCAAAGACTATGAGAGGAATAGATGGGCAGTTAGCCCATGTACTATTGTTACTTTTTATTGGAGTTTCACAAATTTTTGTAGTGCATTTTGTATGTATAAAAGGAAAATACAAATATTAACCAATAGTCTGATACATAAGGATAGCCATTTCTTACTAAATATTTTCTCACAAAATTTAACTGTGCATGCTTCATACCCTTATTCTAATGGCTCATCCTTTTTGTGAGAGCTCATTTTTATAATTGTATGAATGACTATATTTGTATGAATATGTGAATGCGGCTGTCTCTTTTTATTTTGTCTATAGATATTGTTTATTGTTTGTAATGTATTCTCAAAAGTCTTGGGCATTTTGAGAATAAAGGGCCAGATCCTCAATAGCTGTAAATCAGCATCAATTTTTTAAAATCAATATAACTATGTTGGTCTACAAAAGCTGAGGATCTGGTCAGAAGTAAGGAAGATAGGAACAAAAACTGTCCAGGGTCAACTTTAATGGCTTTCATGACAGATATTTGTGACATTTGCCAAGATTTTCTTAAAAATTCATTTGACACATTCTCTTTAAGTCATTGTTATCTTTGGGATTGATCCCTAGTCCTTTGTGGTTAATGCACACCATTGTCCCTAACACAAGTTACAATTATATTCCTCACTGGAGTCTACATAGAAACTTCCATTGATGTCACTGATGCAGGATGAGGCTAATAAATGGAAAAGCAATGCCAGGAGCTATAATATCTGGGTGGGTAAAAGCCAAATTGACACATGGTAAATGAAAGGATCATCTTGTGCAACATGTACATGATTTTCATATCTGAATTAGAAGTTGCACGATATAGACTGAGCTGAAAATAGAGCTTGCACTAAAGTTTAGTTCAGTGTCTCAGGACTAGATATAGTACTTTCCTCTATCCCAGTGTTTCTCAAACTGGAGCTGCCGCTTGTGTAGGGAAAGCCCCTGGCGGTCCGGGTTTGTTTATCTGCCCTGTCCGCAGGTCCGGCCGATCGCGGCTCCCACTGGCTGCGGTTCGCCGCTCCAGGCCAATGGGGGCTGCTGGAAGTGGTGCGGGCCGAGGGATGTACTGGCCACCGCTTCCAGCAGCTCCCATTGGCCTGGAGCGGCGAACCGCGGCCAGTGGGAGCCGTGATCGGCCGGACCTGCGGACGGGGTAGGTAAACAAACCGGCCTGGCCCGCCAGGGGCTTTCCCTACACAAGCGGCGGCCCCAATTTGAGAAACACTGCTCTATCCAATAACAGTCAGAGTTGTGTGTGTATCAAGGACAGTATGAGATTTAATATGAAGGAAAGGACATTATTTTAATGCTTCTTTTAATTTACTTCAGTAGCAGAAGAATACATCATTTGCATTTTTAAAATGCTGATTTGTTTCAACACCCTCCCTGTTGACAGCAATTAAAGCAAGCTACTCAAAAAACTAAACAGATCAGGAAATATAGGGACAAGTTCTGTTGATAAAGTTATCAAGTGTAGTATTTTCTAATAGCAACAAGCACACAAGGTTTTTGCAAAACAGTATATGTGAGGTTATTGCAGCCTCCTCTGTCTATCAAGAAATGTCAAAATATGAAAGAAAGTTAGAATCCTCTATGTATTGAAATATCTGACACTGTCTGTAATGCATTATTAATACATAAAAAACTGAAGTTGCCATTTGATTGTCTGTAGTTTACAGTAACTAATACTACCTGGGGGAAAACAGAGCCACTCAGGAAGTTGTGGATAGGAGAAAGGAAGGAAGAAGACAAGCTTGGGGAGAAGATTCCATGTTTCAGAATACAAGCCATAGACTGCTGGAAAATGGCTCAAGATTCCTCAGACAAATCTGACCTCAGCCCAAAGAATGCCCTGTAGCATGCTGAGGAAGTGGAGGTCAGGAAATACATGTAGGATTTATTATTTTTGTATAGATCTGTGTATTTCTTGTGTGTGGTTAAGTAAAGAGCAGTGGTTTTAGAATTCTATGTGCCCAGAATACTCTCTGGCTTGAGTACTGGGAGAGGGTGTGCATAAGCTATAGGAGCGGGAGTCTGAGAAGGCAGTATTTGTTCTAGGAGGTGGGCAGGGGGCCAGATGATCACAACTCTCAGGAGCGGGTGCCAGATAGAAGACCTGCACCTGAAAGTGTGCCCAGAAGCCCTAAAACAGAGACCAGTCCTAGACTCCATTGAAACTCTGGAGGGCATTCAGCAGCTGGATCTCCAGACAGGAATCTGATGAGTGGTCAAGACAGGGTGTTCTACTGGAGCTGTGACAATAGGTAACATTACATATGCATCCAACGAAGTGGGCATTCACCCACGAAAGCTTATGCTCCAATACATCTGTTAGTCTTAAAGGTGCTACAGGACTCTCTGTTGCTTATTACATATTTAGATAGCTAAATCAAATGGCACATTTTAAGTATGGACACAGATTATGCATCAGTGTTGACAGTTGCAAATTATCACCAAATAGTGAGATTTTTCAATGGGCAACATAGCTACCATAGGTAAAGGCACAATAATGAGTCACCACTTTGTTTTTGTTTTTTTGTAAAATACTGTATATAATATGCTCAAATATTGTATATCATGATTTTTAACAATGAATGGTCAAGTCCTGTCTTGACTTACATACTGTGCAGCCCCTTTCAAGATATAACTACATATCATAGAATCATAGAATACCAGGGTTGGAAGGGACCTCATGAGGTCATCTAGTCCAACCCCCTGCTCAAAGAAGGACCAATTCCCAACTAAATCATCCCAAACAGGGCTTTGTCAAGCCTGACCTTAAAAACCTCTAAGGAAGGAGATCCCACCATCTCCCTAGGTAACCCATTCCAGTGCTTCACCACCCTCTTTGTGAAACAGTTTTTCCTAATATCCAACCTAAATCTCCCCCACTGCAACTTGAGACCATTACTCCTTGTTATGTCATCTGGTACCACTGAGAATAGTCTAGATCCATCCTCATTAGAACCCCCTTTCAGGTAGTTGAAAGCAGCTATCAAATCCCCCTTGTTCTTCTCTTCTGCAGACTAAACAATCTCAGTTCCCTCAGCCTCTCCTCATAAGTCATGTGCTCCAGCCCCCTAATCATTTTAAAGATATATTCATTATGGTCACTCCACTTGCAAATGGCAGTGATGTGGTCTGGCTGACAAATCTAATAACCACTCATATCATATCAGTCCACGAATATGGAACTAAAACTATAGTTAGTGGGACTAATTAAACTTGGTGTAGCTCCACTGACATCACCATTGATTAATACCAGGGATGGACCTCACCCAAATTGATATATAGTTAGATTGGAGATGTTGTAATCTTAATGTTTTCTATGTAAAGATCCAAATTTTGTTCAGTCTTACACCTCATCCAATTTCATTGAATTCAGTGGAGTTGGAAGGATAAAAAGATTGCCAATGTAGAAGACAGTGTTTGGTTAGGGACTGGTCCGAGATTATGGAACAACCTCCCACAGGATCTAAGAACCACCGCAAACTTGATCTTCCAGTCCAAGTGCAAAGTGTATTTCATTGGCCTTGCCTTTGCTAATATAAGCACAGAGTACATATAATTTAGTTTTTAAAAGGCAACCCAATCCAAACCACTGGACACACAATTTCCCACTTGGGCCAAGGAACTATACATGATAGATATCACCTTGAGCACTTTCCAAAAGTGCAGTAAACTGATACTACAGTGATCTAAAAAACTGAACTGAACAAAACTGCAGCCGAGGGGGGTTTGTCTATGGAAAATTTGGTCCAAAGCCTTTGGACTTAGATTTTTTTTAAATCAAAAAGCCAATTTATACATACATGAATTCCTGATAAAGTTTAACAGCTCTGATCTTATTTCACATTTAAATTAAATATACACATAAGTAATAAAAAAGAATTCACGTGGATAGTAACTGTCATCCAATTTTCTTTAAGCATTGACAAATAAATAATTAATTCTCACAATGCCTCTGAGGCTAGGTCTACACTACCCGCCTGAATCGGCGGGTAGAAATCGACCT
Organism: Chrysemys picta bellii; assembly: GCF_011386835.1. Classification (NCBI taxonomy): domain Eukaryota; kingdom Metazoa; phylum Chordata; order Testudines; family Emydidae; genus Chrysemys; species Chrysemys picta. The sequence goes on from NC_088792.1 coordinate 194,912,385, forward strand.
CTCGGGGATCGATTTATCGCGTCCCGTCGGGACGCGACAATCGATCCCCGAATTGACGCTCTTACTCCACCAGCGGAGGTGGGAGTAAGCGCCGTCGACAGAAAGCCGCAGAAGTCGATTTTGCCGCCGTCCTCACAGCGGGGTAAGTCGGCTGCGATACGTCAAATTCAGCTACGCTATTCACGTAGCTGAATTTGCGTATCTTAAATTGACTCCCCCCTGTAGTGTAGATGTACCCTGAGAGACATGGTGATACAAAGGATTTTCCATCTGCGCTGCCTGCTGAAAATGCTGCTTAGCACAGAGGTGCTGTCCAGCATCAATAGTGCTGATCTGTGACCTTTAGCTGAAGCAGGGAAAGATCAAGATTTGGGATTATGTAAATTAGTGAAATTGGAGTAGTGACAGTAAAACATAACAAGGTGCATATAAACATGTTTGTTTGGCAATTATAAGGATTTGAATAATTAGTTTTAAGCAGTCACACTTAGGGAAAACAAGGTGGAAGCCACAAGAAATCAAAGTTAGGGAAAACAAAATAACACCCTTAGAATGATTTGACCAATGGGAAGCAGGTAGACTGGGGTGAAATAAAGGTCACCCCAATACCTGAAGAGAGGGTCAGTTAGGCAGAACACGTCTTCAGACAGGTCCCGCTCTATAGGCAAAGGTTTTCAATCAGGTCCAGCTTTGATTGACAGAGCACTTGGAGGTGATTGGCTGATTGGGACAGGGATTGAACAAACAAACAGACTAGGTCAAAATCTGTATATAAAGGAGAAGAGCTGACAGGCATGAGAGGGAATCTGAGTCAGTCTGTGTTGTATAAGCTACTTTATAAAATAGTGTCAGTCATGCATCTTGAATGTACGGATAGTGATGCAGGTACTCTGTTCTTTCGGGAAGACATCCAAACTCCTCTAAAGACAATGGAATTTTAGTTATTGACTGTGATGATTTGTCAAAACAATTTCAGAAGTGTTGAAATGAAACATTCTGAAGTGTAGAATATTTTTTCCTGACAAAATTAAATGAAACAGACAAAAATTTGTGAAAGGGTTAACAATCCCTTTTCCGAACAGAATCTGCATTTTTTGCGGAAAGGAGTTTTGGATGAAAAATTTTGCCCAGCTCTAGTCATAACTCATTTCTGAATAGCTGAATTCTTAACGGGACCTTGTCAATTTAGGCTCCTAACATAAGTTCTACTTGATGTTTATTTATTTTTTAAATTAAAGGGTTTTATAAAACCTAAATAAGTGAATTCCCAGTGCAGAGAGCCAGCACAAAGCCCTCCACACCGTTTAAACCACATTAGAATGGGAGTGACTGTGGGAGGCAGGGTAGCTACCAGTGGAGCAACAGTATAGGGTTTTCTCTGCACCCCTGTGCACTGTGGAAGGGTACAAAGCCTACACAGGATGTGGAGATTAGCCACAGGAACACATCAGAGCGTCTGTGGATGGCAGGGGTGAAAATAACATTAAATACTAACTGCTGCCTGGCCCACACTGCCCAGGGCTCCAGCAGCGATTTAAAGGGCCCAGGGCTCTGGACGCTGCTGTGGTAGCGGAGGCCCCTGGGAGCCCCTGGCCCTTTTAAATCGCTAGCCCTGGGGCAGCTGCCCCTTTTGACCCCCCTCTCAGCAGCCCAGGGGTGGGGTGGGGGAAGGGGCAATGACATTAAAGTGCTACTGTGGCAGTGCTTTAAGTAGGGTCCTTTGCTGTGGCAGTGCTTTAACCTGGCTGTGTATGGACTAGTACTGGCTCACCCGTAGGGTTGGGGATGCGTGTGTGCATGCGCGCTGCCTTTCTCAGTGGAACATGCTACATAGTTCCCTAGTTCCAGCCCCTCTGCTCCAGCTAACACACCTACTGATTTCCACTGGAGCCCCCACTGCAGGCTGTCTGCATGGAGGGGCTGCTATCAGATGATAGGAGAGACAGCATGTAACATGGTCTCCCTTACATGCTACCTCATTCTCTGAACTTTGTAGCTGAAGGAAGTATCTGCCGTTATGAATATACATACCTTTTAGTACAAGCACCACAATCTGGAACATCACACCACAAATGCATTTGTTATCAGAGCATTGCTGTTGTGCATTTGGTGGTGAATCCAGAAGCTTCATTAAGTTATTAATGGTCACATTTGTTTTTTCCAAAAATGTAATTAAATGCTAAGTGATATTTACCATCATAATGCAAAAGCAAAATGGGACTAGTGCAAACTAAGGCAATGTAGTGGTAAGTATTCCTACACTACACTCTTTTTTCCCTGCTGGATAAATATACAACAGCCTGGCATGAAAAATTTACCAGTCCCAACAAAATATTTATTCACCCTTATGATAAAATCCACAAGTATACTCCAATATTAATAATTAAAAAATTCTCACCACAGGTAAGAGACAAGTAGAATTTTGTGCTTTCCATTTTAGCCAACATTTTGTAATAACTTAATATTTTGTTTATTTGTTGCAAATAAAAGGAGAGGTGTAATGAAGCCAAATGCCAAGGTACCTCAGAAGATAGGTATAGCAGACAGCCTTCCAATGAGATTTGAATTTCATTATATTTGTTGATTTCAAACTCCTTGAACATACTCAAGTACACTTCAATACTCTGAATGCAACTAGCTTTGAGGGTAGGCTTTTTGGGGGGGGGGAGGTAGGGATTATTTGTCACTGACTCAGTTACCTCTGCAGTTAGCGGGAGTTCTCACCCTGCTCCAGAAAGAATATAAGAACACTAGATATTATGTAAACTAAAGTCAACCTGTAGAAAAAAGATTATTAGTAAAATTAAACAAGTGAAACTTAAACCACAGCATAAGCTTTTCCTTAGGAGGGTGGTTCCTCAAGTTCCCTGAAGAATCCCTCTGACCTCAAGGTCAGACAGAGATGACTATTCATATGTCTAGACTGGAGCCAATAGGACTCCCCTGACTGAAATCAGAATGAGCCAGCAAGGTCTCTATATGCAAGGTCCTGACACTGTTTTATTTTCATTCCATGACAGATTGCAAATGTTGGGCATAAATCAGTTTTAAAGACCACATAAAGGTAAAAGAAACATTGGCTATCCATAGAGGAACAAATATGTACCATAAATAAGTGATAACAAAATTATCTATAGTAATCTATGGACATCATTCCAGATGTTGTACCCAGACTCAAAAGGTTTGGTAATTTGGGACAGATTACTATTCATAAGTTTAGATCCTTAGACTAAGAGAAGATTGTTCAGGCTTATCTTTAGGTGGAACAAAGAGCCTGGAACTGACTATTTCTAGAATTTTGGAGCATTGATGATTTGGAAACCAAACCCACTCTGAATTTTATAGCTGGCCCCTATCTACCTCCTCGCAAACTTCAGAGCAAACGTTCATATCTGAGGGATTTGAAATATGGATCTGCATCTCAACTTTCTGATTTGGGCCCATGTAGTCAAAACTATTCAAATCTCTTGTCTGCTTAAATGCACTGGAAATGAGATAAGAACTGACTTTTTCATGGTGTTTTGGAACTTCTGCTTATACTCTCAGTTGCATTCAGAGCCCAAGAGGTGAAGATGCACAGGCAAGAAGTGAGACCTTTAAACACCAGGAAAAGTTTAATCTTTAGGTCAACGTGCAGATCAGTTATTTCACTTGATTGGTTCTTGAAATGTGGTGGTTTCATTATATACAGGTGGTACACTCTGAGGGAGGAACAAAGGCTTATCTTTGTTTCTCAAAGTTTTGTTCATTAACAAAATTGACTCAAATTATAAACTCTCTCTTTTGTGGATATCAGAAACAAGCAAAGGGGTAAACACCACATACTTAAAGGTCAATTCAAGATGAAAATGCTGCTAGAGCTGAGGGTTTATCAAACCAGCAAATGAGGAGCTACAAATTAAGTACCCACACTGCTGTATCTGGAATTTGGAAGTAAACAACGCCATCTCCATGTTTGGCTCTAAGTCTCAGCCTGACTAAAGAAATATTTCCATGTAGAGTGGAGTTCATGGCACAGAATTTGGAAACGGATCAGAATTTGGAAAAGTCTGGTGGTATTCAGATCTAGGGGTGCTGTTGTCCCACTACAAAGATAAAATGCAGACAACTGCAAAATTCAGAACTAGAGCTGCATGCTAATTTCAAATCCTCCCAAGGTTCAGGTGTGAGCTGTGATTTGGTTCAGCCAACTCAGTTTTTAACCCCTAATAGCAATTACCTAATGGCACAATCCTGCAGTCCTTGTGCATGCAAACTTCTAATTGATTTCAGAGGGAGTTGTAAACATCTGAGGGCTGAAATGTTCCATCACAATATATATCCAGGATCTATAGCTTCCAATACAAATACACTATGCCAGGGTTTGAAATGTAGTATGTACATACCAGTCGTTTATTTTCTTTCCATTCCGCACTACCTATAGTCTGTGGGGCCCACAAATGAAATTATAGCTGCCAACAGTAATCCCATCTCATCTGTACCATTGCCATTAATCTATTGCTTTCGCCAATGCTCCCATGTGTGTCTTCCATCAAGTCTCAACCCTTAATTTTTTTCCTATTACTTTTCTTGGAGAGGTTCTGACAACACAGTGTATGGCCAAGCTCAGGCTGGAGGATTCAGTGAGACTTGAGATAGGGAGAATATATATTTACTATTATACTACTAGAGAAAAAACACATGCTGTCTACACAATTGAATCCTGGTTAATTAAATATGTCTGGATGAATCTTGTAATAGACAAAAAACAGGGTAAGGATTCCATTCACATTGTTGACTAATGCATTATGTAAAGTAGGGCTGGAAAATGTAGGGCAACTTCCCATGTCATCCTGCAAACCTCTTTGCTCAATTCAAGTTAATACAAGTTTATTTTTACTAGAAGAAAAAAAAACAGCTTTTGCCATCAGTGCTGCTTTTTTGCCTTGCCTCAACAAAAATGGGCCAGTTAAAAATCAATGAGACATGCAAGTATGTCTAAGAGCAAAGTTTAGTTCATTTATGGCAATCTTTTGGCTCCACAAGAGCAGAGGCAGAAGTTAAGTCATAAATTTTATAGAATTATTTACTCCTTCTGATAATTTGGTCATTTTATAATATTTTTACTGTATTTTCATGCTATTGGTTTGTTTTGAAGTGTGCAATATGTTGATAGCATTACATAAATAAAACAAACACGCAAATCATCACATATTAGTCCCACCCATCCACCCCTCTATTACCATCTGGCACTAAAGACAATGGAGCATATATAGTCCCACTGTTCATCAGGCCACTCGGTGCAGGGACTGTCTTCTTGAGGCACAATCCATCCCAGAGCTCCCCATAGATAAAGCTGTGTATAAATCACACAACTGGACCCTATGTATTTGGTTTAAGTATTGCTTATTTTCCACTAGATTTATAACCATACTTCCTGCTGCTGCTTCAGCTAGGACTTGGAGTTCAGTAAAAGGAACAATATGTGCATATACAGTATGGGAAGTCAATGGGACTAATTGTATTAGTAAGGCAAGTATAACTATGTGAGAGAAAGAAAAACTTACCCCATTCCCCACCCCCACACCACAATTGTGCTCTACATAGCTATTATAACTATGGCAGTGATGGTTTCCCTTCTCCGCTGAACTTTCCTTTAGAGCTGTGTGACGGGCAGAGAAAATAGCAAAAAGGGATCGGAGACGAGAACATTGAGAAAAGCCGAATGGTAATAAAATGAATTCTATTCAAAGAATGGGAAGGAAAAGGATAATGGCAAAGAGAAATGGATAAAAAAAAGAACAGAGGTACTGTAAATCAGAAACTGAAGGGAAAGACAAGTTGACAGTGAAAGTTCAACTAAAGAAGAGAAAGAGGCATGAAAAGATGCTTAAAATAGGGGGGGAAAGCATTTTACATTTCAAGTAAATTTTTCCAGGTAAGTGCATCTCACATAAAAGTGGCATGTGATTTATTGGATTGAAAGTCACAAGAAGAGATGCCTTGGTGCAGGATACTAACCCTAAAATGATTTTCTAAAAATTGCCACTTCTACTGTTCACGGTCATTGATCATCCTCTAACCACTTTCTTTCTAGATGTGATTGCCAGTTGCCATTGCTACAGTATTTAAAATGATAAAAGTTAGTCATTATATAAACTTGAAAACAACTTTCATGTTGTATAATAAATGCACCTGGTAGAAAGTCAGTTTGTGGGCTGGTTGTATCAAACCTACAAGGGTCAACTTTTAAGATTAGTTGATAGTATTGGGTGTAATTCCAATTTCAAACTCCAATCCTGCAACTCCTTATACACATGACTTCAACTGAACTACTTATGGGTCTGATCCTTCAAACACTTATGTATGTAAATAAATTTACTCATGAGAATAATCCCACCAAATCCAATAGGACTGTTCAAAAAACTAAAATTACTCATGTGATTATGCAGGATCAGATCCTATGTGCATAAAAATTATTCATATGTGTAAGAGATTGCAAGGTCAGACTCCAAACCGTATTTCTTAAATTAGGCTAATGAAAATTCAGATTCAGAAGTATAAAATCTCACACCTCTGTCTCAAACAGATTTTTCACAAGGAAATAACACTGTCATGGCTTCTTTTACAGTCTCTTCAGTTCTATTTACTGCTTACTATGATGTGCAGTCTATATTGTCTGAAGAATAGCTAATGTCTGCTTATTTCTATATCTGTTATGCATTTCAGTGCACATAGTGGTTTACTGTTTCACATAAGTTAGTGCAATTCCTACAAGCAGAACAAGTTTATCTGTTTCATAAGTGATCATAAAATGTAGCCTCTCCTCTGAGGTGTGGCTCCTTGGTGCTGGCTGGTGGGAGTGGCTTCTCCCTCCCCCCTGCATTGGTTGAGTCGGGAGTTCTTTGTGACACCTGGTGCCTCCACTCATGATGTCGCCTCACTACGTCCAAGACACAGGAGGTGCTGTCCTTTAGGACAATGAATAATTGTACCACTTCTGGCAAGAAGTACACAAGACACAAAAGGGTACATGAGCCCAGACCCCAGCAAAGAAATTACACACCCTAAAACTAACAAAGGGGGATTTTACTGCAAGTTGGCAAGTAGGATCTGGGGAAAGAAAGAGTTAGGGTTAACTAATAAATACTTAAACACATCAACAAATCTCACTCTGCCCACCTCAGTGTCATCTGCACCTGGTATTGGTGCCTCGCCCCGAGCCCAGCTACTTCTTCCCCGCCTCCCACCACCAGACCCATCTCCATTCTTTAATCTCCCTTCATCCCCATCTCTTCACCCACCCCACTAAGTTGCTTTCCCCACTCTCCCAAACACACCTAACACTGCTTTCAGCCAAGCAGGTCACTACAGCACTGCCCTCACCACAGGTTCTTCCCACTCCTGTGCCAGGATCCTCTCCTCGCAGCATCCCATGACAAATCTCTGGGATGCCCATGCTGGGGAGGCCTTACTCTCAACCTTTCGGGCCATGCCTTGGGGGTCAGGTTAACAGAGGTGAGCCCAAAGGGAGTCATGGTATGAAAAAGTTTGGGAGCCAGTTCCATAGAGGCTCAGTCCAGAATTCCAGGAGCTGTCAAACTACAAATGAGGGTTACAACAAAATTCAGGTTTTTTTTGTTTTGTTTTTTAATTATGGCTGTGTCACTGATAGATATGTAAAACAATGACAAACAAATGGACTATCTATGAACAGACCATTATTTTTCTAAATGTATCTTACACTTCTCTTTTTTAACCCTGCAGAATGGTCAAACAGTTTGCTGAGAGTATTCACCATTAATATTCCAAACTCAAACTGGCTTGCTTAGTTAAAATTGGTTCTTCATCTGAAGTCATTTCAGTGAAATCTTTTTAAGCAGCCACACAAGGGATCATCAAAGATAAGTTACCTAGTTATAGAAGTGGGCTTTAAGAAAACTCCAACCAAGCTGCAGTGTAGGTTTAGCATCTTCTAGATGCACCTTAATATACGTGTTCTTGTATTAGCAAGACTGAAACCAATACTGAAAACCAATTCTAAACTGACCCAATGGGAGAATAATTTGGCTCATTACTCCCAGTTCTTTATCAGTGGGATCATGAAAGAAAGGACATACAGAAAGAGTTCTATGTCTGTGTTTACTTCTTCAGAGAAGTTCCTACGGTCATGAGAATTTTTATTTTATTATAGACAGGATAGGTGGCACTGATTAAGCTTGCCCAACACTTCCCATTATAAGCCCATTTTCAGTTGCTTATAAACATTAACAAACTTCAATAGTTTATACTGAAATTTTCCATATCAGGTGTCCGCACAGACTGAATATTTTTGGAAATTTTTACCCCAAATGATTCAGCCCTTTCTGAGAAGAAGTCTAGGGGAAAATACACAATTTTGCCCATGTTAAAAAATTCTGGCAGCTTTTTCTTTGAAAAGTTCTACCATCCTAGAGTGCTTTTGTCCCCTGTGTGCATGTGCATTATGCAACTTCTGCGACAAATGAGGCCAGTGTTCTACAGACAAGAGTTTTCTTCAATACACAACCCTGATTCATCCCCAAAGCACACTCCATCCTGTGCACTGAATATGGCAGGCAGTTTGGGGGGAGGGGGAAGGAGAGTATGTGGATCATACAGTTAAAGACTATCATTATGCATAGGCAAAAGGGGACAGAATTAAACTTACACAGGCAGTCTAGATTCTGGCTTTACCTAACTTTTGAGTGTTTTTACTTTGCAACTTTAGTAATGTTTCTGACGGAGCGTGTGTTCATATAAAATATATACATATGGTTTGGTCCATGGTAGTGAGATGCAGATTCAGAACTGAGTGTGGATTTTGCAAAGGTCAAAGATATTTAGATTCAGGGTTTTGATTAAGGTCCGGTCTCTAGTTTGCAGAACCTCTTTGCTGGAACATGTTCCTAAACAATTTTCAAAAAGCCAATTGCAAAATAAGTCCCCTGGAGACTCACTATTCTCAGCTCTGTGTTCCTCTCAGTTGTCCTGGCATTACCCATTCTCTGCAGAAGGTATCTTCACATTTTAATTTAGTTAACACCACCTGCTGCTCTTCCCTGAAGGACACTTTCTAAAACTGACACATGATTCAGCACCTTCAGCCTTACATAGTTTCATAACAAATTTCCCACAGTATCAAGAGATGTCTTTTTATAAAGAAATATTATGAAGTTTTGTGAAAAGTGACAGCTGAGAAAAGCAGCCCCTGCTCAGGCGTCAGGGACAAAAAAGCTACTTTGCAGATTTGGTGAACATGTTTGTTTTATATTTTACCATTTATCAGAGGATATATTGTGGAGTGGTGTCATACCTTCCATAGGGAAGTTTATTTAAAGATGAAACACTAGTTTTCCATTTTGCACCAGTGTTCATACCCCATTCCCTAAAAGAAAAAGGCTGTTTGAAATTCCATGATGCATATCATCTCAGTGTAAAGGTTTTTCCCTGAGAAGTCTGGGAAAAATAGAAAATGGGGTTTTAAAATTATGAGGTCAGATCTTCAGCTTAACTTCAAAGGAACTATGCCAATTTACACCAGGTGAGGATCTGGGCCCATGGTGTTCTGAAAATTTCACCTGAGTGAACTTCAGGTGATCTCCCATATTATTTCCAAAATGTCTAGACACTCCAAATTTGTTTGGTTTCCATTGTGGTGGTGAAGTAGGAAAATAGATATGAGAGTAGACTGGGATGATCATATAGTTAGGAAATCAAGCTAGATAGAATGGAGCTGTCCTGCCTTGGAATGAGAGGTTGTCAGGATATAGGGTGGAATTAAGGATGAAGAAGGTATAGGAGAACAGGTTATGCAAGGACAGTGCAGCAGCGTGGGACTACTTATGGGCACCCACAGCTCCTATTGAAGTTAAAGAAAGTCTAAAAAACAAGCTGTTAAAGTCAACAGCACAACGTAATGATCCCCAAGAGTTTCTCTTGATAAACAAGTAAAATGCTGCAAAGAAAGCTCAAAAGCTGACAACAGGGTAAATATTTGCTAGTGTGGAAAAAAGAGTTACCTCCTTCACCTTTATAGATCCTGTTTTGTTCTTTAAAATGTAATGCATTTAAGGATAGCAGAGGTTTTGAGTGACAGATCTACATAATTGTGGGCCTTCCCGTTCCTGCAGTGTAATTGGGGCTTAAATATTAGCCCCTTTTAAACATTAAAGAGACTTAGAACTCTGAAAAAATAAGTGTACAAATGGCATTGTTGAGTTCCTAGTTTATTCTGTGCAGGTTCTTATATGGTCCTCATCCCCATGGCACCTGAGCATCTCATTTGTCAATGAATTATCCTCAGAACACCTGGAGAGGGAAGTACAAGTCCCATGTCATAGATGGGGACTGAGGTACAGACAGGCTCAAGTTTATGACAGTTCCTGGCTCTGAGTGCAGATTTCCTGAATCCTAATCCACAAGACTAGACTCCTATCTTTTACCCCAATGTCTTGCAGATCCATTGTGCAACTGTTGCCTCCCACCCCATCTCTGAGGAGGGGACTCTGATGGCAGCTGAACAGAGCAACACAGGGGTCTCCTGGACCCCGCTATGCTGACTGTCTTTGTGGACAACAGATGGATCCACCATTATGCAATTCCGCCAGTGGTTTTTCCTATAAGGGGGTGCATGCTGCAGACAATGCAGCTCTGAGGCTGCCAGTGTCACTCCTCTGACTCTTGATTTAGGGTTCCTTCTTTCCTCTAGTAAATTTGCACATCACACAAAGCAATTATATGGACCATATAATTGACTCCAAGTAAGCTGTTTTCTGTGTTTACGCTTTTTCTTCAAGTCTTGCTCTGGGACAAAAATGCCTCTGGGAATTAGAGAACTTGAAAAAGAATAAAACCACAACATGTGAGAGGTCTGAGATGTTCCCACCGAGCTGGAATGAATTATTTAGAATCCATTGTTTTACAAGACCCCTGATTTGCTATAACATTTAGTAGTATACTTTGCAATACAAGCATTCCCTCCTCAGTAAATATAGTGTAGCCTACTGGCCATTTAATAGTCCATAATAAAAGCTGTTTACCAGCTACAATCTAGGATAAAAGTTATCTTCAGCTTTGAACCGTGACAGCTGTATGTGTTATTTTTTCTAACAGCTGAGTACACAGCCCGATTGAAAGGTAATGATAGGTTGGCTATAGTAGATTTCTATTCCTTATAGAACAGTACAGCTCAGACAGATCAGAGCATAAATCATTCATTGAAAGAATGGGGAACGGTTCTTAATTTTAAAGCAAAAAGGTTGTTAAACCCCTTTGAAGTGCTAAAGGAACAAACATATGGAAAACCAAGATCCAGAAATGTAGCTACAAGTTTAGAAAACATGCAAGTAATCTTTGCAATATCAGTCCAGGAAAATGGAGAGATTGTGTGAGTCTACAAAAATACACAATGGGTGAAATCCTGGCCCCATTGAAGTCAATGGCAAAACTCCCATTGCATCAATGGGGCCAGGATTTAACTCAGAGTGCTCCATTTGTATCCTTCCCTGACTCTCTTCTCTGCACTTCTTCCAAGTCGGCTATCATTATGCATTTGCCCCAATATCTTCAATTCTACATTTAATGGTGCATCATAATGTACCATCAAAATATTAAATCAACAATATTTGTGGTTTAAAAATAAATCTTTCAAAATGATTTTAACATCTTTGATGATCATGCCTTGATGATATACTAGATTAATTCAGCTTCAAATCATCAGCAAACATTGAAATGTTAACTCACTCACCTCCTAGCAATACAACAAATAAATGCATTACCTGCTTTGTGCTTGGTCCTTTGCAGTCTCATGTTATTGGCAAGAATGTTAAAAATATTACCCGTTATTCATTGAGGCCTAATGTATTTCCTCTTGGCTTCACTCCAAATTTCATCATAATTTTATCTACTTAAATAAATTTATCCTAATGGAGGGGTGGGGGGAGAAAGAGACCACACTCCTAGATGACTTTGGGGGGAAAACAACAGAGGTGTACTCTCGGATAAACACACACAAAAAATTATAAGACAAAAATGCCATTATCACCTGCAGGTGAACACTTTCCACAAATTGATGACTCTGTATCTGACCTCTCAGTCCGCATACTCAAAAAGACACCTGCACAAACTTTCAAAATACAAGCCTGGAAGCTAAATTCATAACTTTGCTAGACACTAAAAATCATGGTCTTAATAAAGATACTGGATTTGTAGTTTATTGCAACATTCTATAATCCAGTAACCCTCATTTTTTGTCCTGACTGCAGAGGTATTAACAGGCTGCATATGTTTACTGCTTATGCTAAATAATCTGTTCTGCCTTGTATTTAGCTGTGACATTCTGAGTACCTATCCCAGACCTAAAGAAGAGCTTTGTGTAGCGTGAAAGCTTGTCTCTTTCACCAATATAAGCTGGTCCAATCAGAATTACCACCTCACCCACGTTGTCTAACAGAGGTAAAGATCATTTAAGGAATACTCATCTTGTTCATCAGAAATATCCCTGCCAATTTAGAGTTAACAGAATTACTGTGAAAAAGAAAGAAAATTCCTGGTCTAAATTTTCAAAATTGACTAGTTCCCTTCAGTACCATCCTGAAATACCTCAGAGGAGCTTGATTTTCCAACAGCACTGAGCATACACTCACTGAAAAATCAGACCTGCCAAAGGTTGTGTTTTTTTTTTTTAAATAAAGTTGGGCACTCAAAAAATGAGGTAATCATTAGTAAGTTTGGAAAATGTTTGGACCCTTTTTAAAAACTTTGCTGCAAGAAGCTGTTCCATTTAGGAAAACTGGCAAATTTAATCTCTTTCAAGATTCTATCATCTTACATAAAAACTCATTGTGCATTGCTTCACTGTTACATAGTACTGCAGTGCATGAAGATTAAAGTGCAGATGATTTGCTTTGCCTTTGTTGGCACTTATTTGCATCTAATGTTTCATACCACTTACTAAGACCATCACACACTATACACCTGATTGCACCTAGGCAAACACAGGACTGTATTGGTGGTGCTGTCTAGTCACATCACCCTATAGGAGCATTTGTAGCCACTAACCTAGTCCTTAAGACCCTGTACCATGAGCTCTCCTCCTTGGTAGACCTACTATATTGGGCTGGGCAAAGGGGTATGTGGTCCTGGTTCACTTTCACCCATTTTCTTTTTTAAAGAACAGTATTGAGATTTTCTGGGGTATCAATGCACAATGTCACAATCTACTAATGGTCAATTTAATATCTGTTTCATGATCTCACTGTATCACAGCATACTGGTTATCTGGATGGGCTATCTGGATGCAGATTCCTAATGGGCTCATCTCAGACAGCTCTGATGGTTTTTGGTGGGGTTTTTTTTTGGCACATTTACCGAGTCTCCTTCTGCCAACCCATGACTACAGGGCTAGTTTCCAATTCAAATTTCACACTCTTGGTCTTCACTGTTATAGATGCTCCACAGTCCAATTGGAAATGTAGGTATATTTTTTAACCCTGTTTCTTCATAGAATGACATGCCCCCTTCCTTCCAACATAACTGCTCTTCAGAAGGAAGCCACTAGTACCAGGATCTACCACCTACCTGAGAAGGCTACAGGAGATCTACAGGAAACTTGGAAGGAAATCCAATTCCTCTAATCAAAACTGCAGGAGACCAGAGGGAAGCTGCTTGTAGACAGCAATACTCTGTCACCATCTGCAACAAAATTTGAGGAGGTCACCATTGGGTCTTCTGAACTCTCCAGTCAATTGAGATTAAGTTACCATGTATTACTACCCCAGAATCTGAGTAAGACCTCCAATCTTACTGTCTCATCTTGGGACTCAATGGCTCCATTAACAAATCCATGCAGAGTGGACCTGTAACAAGTGTTATGAAACAGCTCTTCATTATATGAGATCTTTCACAACATCAGCAAAGAGATTATTAAATGTAGGTGGGGGGGGGGGGGGAAGGGTTCCAGAGCTGGGAGGGAGAGGAAGTTGAATGTCTTTTTGGAAGGACTGAGGGATCTCTGTTGGTTGGGAAGGGGTGGTAGGTTATTCTTACTAATTAGATCTGTGAAGGAATATTTAGCAGGCCTGAACTTTGGACAAGCTTGTAGGCCTAAAGTACTGGCCGAGTGTTGCTTCTGTGGCAAAGGACCAAATGGAAAGTCCCCAAAACAGAACAATGGCTTTCTGTGTATAAGGGCATAAGTGGGCAGAGTGAAAAACAGAATAATTTGCAATAGTCCAAGCTTAGGAAATATATAACTGCAATCGCACTGTTAGAAAAGTCAAACGCAACAAACCAGAACTGTGAACAACAACAACAGGAAAAGCCAAATAGGAAGGGTGACTGTTCTTTTAACTTTTGACCTGTATTAAATTTGCAATGTATTGCAAATAAGGTAATTAATATGGAAGTATGTGTAATTTGTCTCTGGTTTTCAGCTTTAAAAAGCTTGTGTGTTCCTGGACATGGGGAGGCAGTTCCATTAGCTGTCACCCCCTGTGCGCTTGTATTCAATAAATGAAGCCTCAGGCTTGTTCTGATCCAAACAATGCGTGGTCGTTTTTCCACAACAGATCCAACCAGGCATTTGGAGAGGGAAGGCTAGAAGCAGAAATTGAAAAGCATAGATCAGCAACCTATGAATGGAGAAGGGAAACTAAGGCAACCCTCAGATGGTACTGGTGATCAGATGGGAAGGCCAGCATTAGAAAAGGATACACTGCATATAAGGGGAACAGGCAAAAAGGAGAAAAGGGAAAGCTGACTGTCAAACTGGAGCTCAGTGAAGACAGGACAAGAATGGATGCCCATGGGAGTAATAAGGGGATCTAGAATGGTGTCTGCTATTGCTCCTAAAATAAGAGAAAGGAATAAGGCAAGGAGACAAACTGAGAATACACGAAGAGTCCTGTGGCACCTTATAGACTAACAGACGTATTGGAGGATAAGCTTTCGTGGGTGAAGCTTTTGTGCGTCTGACGAAGTGAGTATTCACCCACAAAAGCTTATGCTCCAATACGTCTGTTAGTCTATAAGGTGCCACAGGACTCTTTGTCGCTGTTTACAGATCCAGACTAACATGGCTACCCCTCTGATACTTGAGAATACACAGTGCTCTATTATTAGTATCGTTCCAAAAGCCCAGGCCTCGAGGTACTAACAATGATCATTAGTCAAGAACTAAAAAAGTTAATATTGCTTGTGTGTACAAAATTTGTCACATGTATTGTTTAAAAGCCTTGCAGTGATCTTCCAACATTGGTTTTACCACAGCAGTGGAGGCAAAGAAAACTCCTTGGGAGGTCAGGCTCACATTGATTTGTTCTTGACAGAATATTAGCTACTATGTCAACTTTGTGAAAGCCAAATAAGCAAAGTACATTTTTTTTAAAGTCATGACACATATTAGTGCTCTTCAGAATGACAGCCAGTGGCACTCATGTAGTCAATGTTTCTACAATTGTCCAAATATCTATTATGTGAATATGTTCATAATCATAATCACTGTCTCAAAGTCTGTTTAATTAAGTTGGACCCAGTGTGACAGGGATATAGCATCGTGAGGGATGTGAAAAAGAAGAAGCCAGACTGATATTGGGATAAATTAATAAAATACAAACTCAAGCCTTCACCCAAATATTGAACTGTAATCAAAACCTTGCAGATTAAAGTGGTTCTAATACCTGATTCTTTCATTATTTTTTAAGTATTCCCTGCATTTCTTCATTCTGGCTGTGGCCACAAGAGAAAGAAATTACAAATAATAAAAGAGGCAATTTTAGGCATATATCCAGCCTGATTGAAAGAGTAAACACATTGGAAATCCTCAAGAAAAAGGGTCAATAGATTTCACATTTAATTTTGAAGACTCAAGACATTTGGACAATTAGAGTAAGGTTGAGAGAAGCACCCACAGGTTTATGTGCATAGCTGAATGGAACAGAACCCAGAGTGTTTCACCCGTTCGTAATGATATACATTACAGATAGACCTAGATCTGAATAAATGTAAATTGAGAAGTTTAGATCTGATTCTGATCCATGTATCTGACACTTTTCTCTATAGTAGGCAGAACAAACACCACTGATCCCCAAATGCCTCACCCATGGAGAAGTTCAGATCTGTCTTTAGCAGTGAATTTTGAGAATCAAGCCCATTTTCTTAGTTAAAATAATACAATAAAGTTTAACAAATTTATTAGAGCATAAGCTTTCGTGGACTACAGCCCACTTCTTCGGATGCATATATGCTTATGCTCTAATAAATTTGTTAGTCTCTAAGGTGCCACAAGTACTCCTGTTCTTCTTTTTGCGGATACAGAGTAACACGGCTGTTACTCTGAAACCTGACAATAAAGTTTATAAATCATTTCATTCCCCTACAGTAAACAAAGACCACAGTAGGTAAGTACAAGGCATTATAAACATGTTAATTCTTTCTCTTTGAAAGCTACACAATGGTGGTGCTAAGTAGTCTTGGAATATAGGAATTGGCATACTGAATGACACCTATGGTCCATGTAGTCCAGAGATCTGTCCTGGACAGTAGCAAGTACCAGATGTTTCAGACGAAAGTGTAAGAACCCCACAGTAGGCAGATGTGTCTCATTTTGACCTCTATTAGTTAGAGGGTCGTATTGAACCTCATGTTTCAGGATTTTTAACTCAGTTTAAAAATTGTTATAGTTTATTAAGACAGATTAATTATTCTTGTTAGCCATAGAAATGTCCAAACATTTTTTTATTCTTGCTGAGTTCCTGTGCTCCATCTCCTGTGGCAATAAGTTCTACAATTTTACATTGTGTGAAATCGCTTTTAAGTTAATTGTTTGCCATTGTGACAATATCCACACCCCCACAATCAGAACCAATAGAAGGCCACCTTATCTTAGGGAGAACGTCCCTCCTTCTGTGCTAACTTGATCACATGGCACAGCTTGTGATGTTCTAGGATGGCTTACACTTGCTGACAGGACACTACAAATAATGTTTTGGGATTATCTGTCATATCAAGTTAAGAACCCTCCACCCCCACACACACACCCCTACCTTTTAGGTGATTTTTTCCCACTGACACACATGGTCATTGGGAAAGCCTAAATGTGAATAGTCCCACTTACATGAGTAAGAGTTGAAGGATCAAGCTCTGTAGTTCCATTTTAAGAACTATTTCAGACTTAATGTAACAACTAAAAACTGTTCTATGTGCTGAAACTTAGGGCTGGTCAAAAAAAAAAAAAGACAAAATATTGTCATGTGTAAGTAAATTTAGATTTTTGTCAGGAAAAATCAGAATAAACCACTTTGCTTCTCTGAGAAATGGGGACCTGAATTTGAGTATTTCACTCCAGAATCTCTCCCTTTGCCTGAGCAGTCAGGGCACCTCATAGGAGTTGTAAATTCTGAAAGAAATTGAGATGGGACAGGAAACTCCCATGAGTCACTGCAGTGGCTCAGCCACAGGGAGAGATCATAGTGCATTATGGGAAATGGAGTCTGGCTGGTAAATAGGGCTCATGGGGAAAACAGAACTATAACTTCCAGGATGCACTATAGCAACTCAGGCAAAGGGAGATAGTCTAAAACAAAATGTTTCAGAAAAGTTAAAACTTGAGTCAAATGTCAAAACAGAAGTTACTGAATCAAAAAAAATTTTGGATTTTTCATTCAGCAAAAAATTTCAATATTTTGACATTTTGTTCCAACTCAGGGTTAAAAATGAATGTCAAAATTTTAGAATTTCCCAGGGGCTGGAATTCTGGTTTTTGATCATCTCTACTGAAACCCTATAAAAGATTCACCTTTCCCACTTCTGATCCAATATAGTTACCTTTGCTTTTGTAACAGATCCAAAAGCTGTCCAGAAACTGGTTAAAGACAAACAAATTAAAGTAGGAAACATAAAAGTGGAGGAAAGAGAAACCGATGCAGCAAGAGCAAAAGAAATACGGAAAAGAATTTAACAAACTCAAGCTCTGAAGAGGGTGGATTTGTATAGAAATCACTACCCCATATACTCTTGACTTCACAGACTAGCAAAATTAGAATGGAAACCTGATTGCTTTCACAATTTTTTTTCCTGGCACTTTGTCCAGCTGTGTACCCTCTTAGAGACTCTTCAGCTACTTTGAAGCTCTCTGTCCTGGTTACAGAAGGAAATTACTCCTAGACAAAGTAGAATGGCTACTGCTTCCAAATTTTCCCTGTCTCATGTTTTAGCAATTCCATAGAGGGCATTAGATGGCATTTTCAATTGTCAACTTTATTGGTCTGAGTACTTATTTTTTTTAATTTATTTTAAGTTTTCATTTGTTTTGTTAATATTACATCATCATCTGTCTTCGGCAGCTTGAATGCATATTAAACATTAATGATAGAATTTACTTCATTTTAGCATGCTGCATATTTCTGAGAGGATTTCTGCAATGCTAGCTATGAAACAGATCTGCTCTGTAGTTTGGTTTTGTGAATTTTGTTTTAAATCACAGCTTGAATAAACACATTCAATTTAAAATAAAATCATCAATTATATTACTTTCCAGATTTGTTCCTTGTATCCCATTAAGTTAAAGGCCTGATATTTAACACCCCCCCAAAAAAAGTGTAGGTGTTAAACAATGAAACATAGTGGGGCCTGATTTTCTTCAGACAATACTTACACACCAGTGTAAGTCCAGTGTCTCTGGAATTCCTTCTGATTTAGATAGTAGAGAATCCAGCCCAGTGAATGTCAATGGCTTTAGAAATGTCCTTTCATTAAACTGTGAATCTTTTTTGGAAATATGGGCCTTAGGTTTCAGTAGCATGCTAATTAAGGGAATGAATCCAAAGGGAGCTTTGTTGAAAAGCACCATTAGTAAGGCTGTAGAATCCATTTAGTGCCCTAAATGATGCCATTAGGGTATAAAACACTAGAGTTCTGAAGATACTTGTCCATCTCAGAAGTCTACAGTTTCCATAACAACCTACATACTGAGTCCAGAGTCCATTTTCCTTAGCATTATCAAAGCCTTTATCCATACCTGCCTGAAGTTACAAGTGTTTCCACAGCATAGCTAGACTGTTATATGTTTTCCAGATGTAGCTCTTTTCTTCCTTTTCATTTCACACAACATGGTAGCTGGATGATGCTAGTGTTTCTCATATTGTGTGTAGGTACTGGGTAGGCTCAATAGATACAGTCCTTTACTTAGGAGCATGCAGCCATGATGCAACGTATAAATCATCTTGGTATTAATGCTGGGGGAAAGTCACTGGATTAGTTTAGGCACATATCCAGAGGGAAAAGGAAAACCCTATTTGTCTTAATTTAGCTTGAAACTATCTCTCACCACTTGGCCCTATGCCTGATTCAAAGTCATTTAAAGTACTGAGGAAAATGCCAGAGGCAGAATGATGAATTCTAATTGGTTTATTAAGGACTATAGGACCTATAATAGTCCTGTGTGCTATACCATTTAAACTCCAAAGTCATCAAATAATATTTTAAAATGTTAATATCAGGGACTGGACCATATCCTTAAACACCGCTCTGCCACAGATGTTTTAAAATAAAATGCTTTTCGCCATGAAAAACAAATCTGCATGCTGGAAAATAAAACTTTCAAAAACACCTCACAAAGTGTGGTTCATCTGGGTTGTGGGAGGTTTAGTCTATGTGTGCATACACATGTACCACAATCACAAAGCCATAAGGTATGTTTAGATTGTGTGTAAAATACCGTATGTTACACTGGAGTTACATCCCACGAAACAGCGTATGAGAACCTTATGAGTGGCAAAGAAATGCAAAGCAAACTAAATTCCCCAACCTGCAATGAACTCCAGCCGACTTTGCCAGGGTTGTGTTTAGAGCTGATTGGAGCAACTATTGAGGTTTCAAGACATTTGTCCATTCAGTATTGGAACAAACTAAAATCTTTCAAACATTTTTGCAAAACGGCATTGTGTCAAAACATTCATTTTCAATTTGGGAAGGGGTCTCAAGAGAGCGTGCATGTGTGTGCACATGCACAGAGGGGGATGGGGTGGTGATGGTTAGAGCACCACATAGGATATAGAAAGTTCAGGTTCAAATCTCCCTTTTTCCTAATTCAGAGTGATGTAGGATGAAAAACTCTGTCCTGCATCAGGCAGATCAGGAACTTGAACATGAGTCTCACAAATCCCTGGTCAATATCCTAACTACTGGGTGATAGAGTATGAGTCCCTCCCTAGTGCCCCCCCCCCAAAATAAATAAACCCACAACATTTTGACTAAGTCTTTGTTGAAACCAAAATGTCTTCATAAAACATTTTAGCTTTAATGAAATTTCATTTGGTCAAAAGTGTTCCAATGAGCTCTACATGTGTATGGGGATCCTACTCAAAGTACATAGCATCATTTAGCTCCAGATGCTGCAGACGCAAATACAATTTATGCAGTACTGTGCCTTTCACCCAAAGCACTTTACAAACATTAATGAATTAAGCATGAGTTAGGGAAGTGTTATTATACCTACTCTACAATGGGGGAGCTAGGGTACAGAAGTTTAAGTGACTTGCCTGAGGTCATACAGAAAAACTTTGCTCTGATACAAAGAGATGAAAGTACATTCCGTTAATATGTAACACCAGCACTCAAAAATTGGAGTGTACATTGTTTCAGTTTGTGGCAGTGTTCAGTGGAGCGGGGAAAGGAAGGGAGTTGTGAATAACAAAAGCAATATTTTTGTATTACTCACAATGTCTTGGTGGAACATAGCATATCAAAAGGAAAACAGCTTCCTGCCTCACCAGACAACCACATGTCTTGGTTCCCTAGTGTTTTCTTGCTGCTCTGAAATGACATGCTCAGGACCCAATCTAGACTCTAATGGGAGTTCTGGGTGCACCAGCAATGCAAGATGTGTGATTTGTATCAACAGCACTTCTGATCATTTTGGGCCTCCAATTCTTCCATCCTTCCTCAAATTGAATAATCCTATTGAACACACATTGAGATCAATGGGACTCTCAGAGCACAGGACTATCTGACAGAAGACTATGGAGAGAGGACAGAAGTAGATTCTTGGGAATGTGCAATAAATGGTCAATGAAGTAGTAAAGGCAGCATCTAGTTATTATGGTGAATGACACTAAGTACACATTGGGTTAATAGAAAATCTTCTCCCAATAACTAATATATTAACTAGAGACATATTTAAAAACATTCCATGACAGCCATTACAAACTTTCAGATGTGTTCCCTAAGAATCACCACTGTCATTTTATTCCTGAATAGGGGTCTTCAAAGACTCAATGACTCATTCTCTCTTGCTTGAGAGTTGGCTACCTTTTCCTCAAGGAGAGCTGATTGCAGCTCCTTTTGAAGCACACATCCAGAAAGGGGCCACCTGAAAGCTAGTCCTGTGGAGCTCCCAGTTAAGAATCAAAATACACACTGTGATAGGATTAGAATACTTGGCAATCCACTCACTAATGTTTTATTGTTTTTCCATCAATGACAATGGTGTTGCTATTAGCGTGGTCATGATTCAGAAAATATGTTTCAGATAAATATATGTATTTAATTCTATCTTGCAGATAGTAACTGTGCTTTTAATGCAGCTTGTAAATGATTGCTAACCGAAAGCTGGTAAAAATACATTGAATTATCCCCTGGCCAGAATCTGCTTTTTTTGGAGGGATGGGGGACGAAGGGGATAGGAAGGGGAGACAAAATCCTTTAAACATGGTCACCAACGATTTCCTCTGTATCTGGAACAGAACTGTACATTAGAGAACAAGCTCTGATGTTCAGAATAAAATATAAGATGTATAGTTTTTAAACTAACAATCCACAACTAATACGTAACTGGAGCATTGAGGGATAAAATGAAACCTAAAACTGGAGTTTATTTTTGTCTTGGTTAGATAAGATTATGTTCCCAGGTGCAAACCATAGTGTAAAGAGATAGTACCATCCCCTGCTGAGGATTGCTATTTTTTTTTTAAGTGAACTGTTATTAGGTTGACATTTGAAACTTTTGTCAATGTTGCTGTTTTAGGAAGGGATGTCACATGAGAAGGATTTTTGTTTTATTTTTTTGCATGTATAATGAGTCAGTGGCGTTAGAAAGATACTTTCCTGAAAGCCATTCCTCTTTAAACCTATATTATAATTATGAGCATACAAAGCATATCCCTCCCCTTCACATTTAGGCACTAGGTGGTAACAGTAATCCAGTATTCAATTTGACAGGATGGTTGCCAGGACTCAGACTAAAGGAGAACTGGGAGAATATGCTTTTCCCTATGTTAAATTATTTGGTTTTATACACACATAGTATTTTTAGAGACTGAGAATCAGCTGAGATACCTAGCCTTTACCAGCCTCAGAGCACTCTGTCACTGGACACCTATTCTGAGTATGAAATATGTCTGATAAGTGGGTCAAATCCCAAAGTCCTTGTTCATGGTTTCCTCAGGGGAGAGATGGGGCAGCCCAGGGATGTGTGAATGCTGTCCCTTTGTACAAAGTTCCAGGGGCTCCTAAATCAGTTAAGTTTTGCAACGGAGAGCGTAGCAACACAAATACCTCTAAAAATCTAGGCTGAAGAACTTGTCAATATGGAGAATTAGTGTTCAGCTAGCCGGGGTGTAAGTCTGCAGTGCTGTAGCCTGCTCCACACTGATTAGCCACGTAGACCTTGCTACCATGCACCGAACGTTCTATAGTACATTTTGATCTACTAGGGCTTCAAAACAGCAGTAGCTCAAAGTGGAACATTTAGTGCATAGAAGCAGAGTCAACAGGACCAGTTAATGAATGGCCTGCGGGAACACTGTAGACGTACAGCACAGCTTACTGCTAACTCATTCTCCATACTGACAAGCCTTAAGATACCAAGGTGATGGGTGTGGAATAAGACCCTGAATAGAAGAGAATTTTGTCATTGAGATATACTAGGACAGGAAGCCGGATCTGGCCTTTACAGTTATTACCTCAACTGCCTGCTTTAGCTGAATAAAATGCCTTTATGACATTTAATAAAGTCAGGCAGAGCAGTAATTAACAGATGTCTAATTTATCCCTGCATAACAAACTAAGTTCTTTTGAAAAGTAAAGAAAATTTCATTTTAAAGGAAATTCACTAGATATCACTATAACTCTGGGAGGTGAAGCTTAATGGAATAAACACTACCTGTACTGAAACTTAATGATCTAAGATGCAACTGACAGATGCTACATTCAGAGTCCTAACTCCCTTCTTCCTATTTAAAGTATTTCTCCCCCCACACATATACTTTTTAATTTTCAAGGCTCTCTTTTTCTTCTTGACAATTCCCAAACTCTGTGTATAGTAAAACACAGTATAGGCAGAAGTTAAATGCCTGAGTATGCAGGGAGGTACAATACAAGAGCTCTTGTATAATTTTAGTGATGTGTGCTGTTTTCTCAAATTATTGAAGTGTAACAAGGGAATTTTTTACACCACCACAGGAGTAAAAAAAGAATACAAATGAACAACAGGGAAGGGAATCTCTTAAGGGTTTTTTGTTTATGTGTTTTTTCATAGTGCACATATCACAATGGTATTTGAGTGAAATATTTGTGAATTGTGTTGAAAATATACCTGTGGTGGGGTGGCAGAATGGTTAATGTAGGCCTGAGAGACCAATTAACACATCCAGTTGTACTTGTAGGCCAGGCTCAAACAAAGATAAGTCTCGGCTAGAAGAGGAACTGGGTGATTTCTATAAAGAGAGGAAGCCCAGAGTATAAGAGGGCTTCAGGGAGACAGTGAAAGAGAGCTGCACTCTCTCTCTGGGTGGTAGAGAGCAGAGAAGCCTCAGGAGGGATGTGAGAGGGTAGCAGGGATGAAGGGGACTCAGAAGGCTAACCCCTAGGCAGAAAGCCAGAAAGCCTTGGGGTGGACTGGGGAGTTGAGGATTCAGACAAGGACAAGACTCCTAGGAGGTAACCCCCAAGAGTGAGTGTCCTGTAGAACAGAGAGCTGGCAGGGAGTGGGGGGGGGTAAGGATGGTTTAAAAGTTCAAGCTCAAGTATTTGGCCAAAGCTTCTTTCATTGGTATTAGTGTGTTGCTTTTGAGTTTGGTTGAGACTCCAGGGACAAGCTACTCTGATAGAAGAGTGGAATATAAGGGGAGCCCAGGAGGGGTGGAAGATGATGGGCAGTGTCATGTGGGACACTGTCTGCATGGGGCTTTGGTACCCTGGAAGAAGAGGGACCTGGTTGGAGGGCTAAGCTGCAAGAAGAGAGACCACCATAGGGCCAGAGTATTTGTTGACAGAGGGTGCTAGATGACAAATGAACTTCCAAGCCTAGCCACAAAGCATGTGCCTGTGGTGAGTACACTAACAGTACCCTACCAACAATTGTTCTTGATAAAAATTAATTTGACAGAGTTAGATGTCAAGCTAAGCATCCTTACTTCTCTCTCTTCCCTACTCTTTTAGAGTACGGATCTTTTACCTTTACCTTCAGTGCTGGTAATCTGCAAAAATGTATACTAATTTATGACACAGGATCCTGGAAAAAATGTAAACAACTTCCAAAATCTCTCTTTTAACCATTTCCAGTAACTTAAAATCCCTGCATTTTTATTCACCACACCCTAAACTTTCCTTAAAGCTGAGCTTGTTCTCTATGGTAGATGGTAGACTTATGCACTTCATAGATTTCTGTGCATCGAAACATGTAATAGTTGGCTTGTTCCTGTAGTGTTTTCCCTGGAAGATGCACATGAATCTTCTCGATTTCCCTGGAGACTTTCAGTCCTTGGAAGCTACCAGAAAGCAATTTTCCAAGCCCCCCCATCTATTAGAGACCTAAAAAAGGATATATTTGTTCATGATAATTGCACATGTATTCCCCCTGTGGTTCTGCAGTAACCCAGGCCTTGGCTAGACTGTGCCTACTGTGAGGAGAAGCAGAAGCAAACCAATCCAATGGTGATAACCTTGAATTTATAAACATTATGTAGAAAACCCAGACATTTGGCAGGAACATAAATATGAAGCAACATCAAATGCTTGCTTAGGAAAATATTAAACCATAAATTACCACCACAATAAAAGGAATTTATCAACCACATACTATGTCACCCCGAAGGGAATCAACTCCTCCTCTCCCTGATTGAGAAGTCCAGCTTCATCCCTTTTGTCCTGCTAGGGCAAGGGTTACTACAGTCCCTCAAGGGCACCCATGCTAGGCTTCCTGCTCCTTAGCCGTCACCTCTCTTGATTAAAGACCTGTATCATTACAGAAAAAAAAACGTTAAAACCCATAAAAGGATCTACACACATGCTAAAAAGCTTATAATAGGTCACTCCAACTCAAACCTTGGGCTCTGGTAGGTGTCAGTCCTTCAAAAAACTCACAACTGGGTTTTCTCCATGCTCAAAAGTTCATAACTGTCTCAGATCCCGAACAAACATGAGCCAGCCATTTCCTTTATACAGCTGGGGCCTTTGTTCTTGGCCTAATGTAACAGGTGATCAGCAGACAAAAGCCTACTCCTCAGTGTAGCTTCAAAAAGCTGGGTTTTTGCATAACCACCAAGTGAGGAGTTTGCATTCACCAACCCTTAGGTATTCTCCAGGAAATCCGTTTCACAAATGTCCGTTCTTTTCCAGCACACTGTTCAGTACAGTCCTTTGATCATCCAGGCTTTACAGATTACACCATCCCACCCCACAATAATTCATAAGTTTTAAATTTAGTACAATGTCTCCAAAACTCCTTATGGAATTGAGTTTAAGTGTTTTTCAAGGATATTGCAGGAAGTTGTATCTGGCAAAGGAGTTTGTTGAACTTCGTATAAACTTGGTAACAAGATATTTTCAGATAAATTGATCCCTCCCTAAGATAAAAAGAACACAGTTTCTAAACTCAATGGGTGGAGGGTTGACAGGTAACAGAGCCAGTGTTCTGAGCTGTCACTGAAAATTAGGCAGGAGCTTTCTGCTGGGAACTTGTCCAGCTACACCACCATTGCTGCCAGTCTGCACAAGTACCTTTACCTTCACACGTCAAAGAGAACTGGTGAGGACTAAAAGATCTGTAAGATCTTAGAGCTAGTGCACTTGCAACAGTAGCAATGCCTCTGAAAACACTGAGCAGTTGAGTGTGGACACAACAGGTCAGATCTTCAGGTGCTCTAAATTAGCACAATTTCCTTGTAATTAGAGGAACTGTCAATGTATACCACAGTGTTTCTCAAACTGGGACCACCGCTTGTGTAGGGAAAGCCCCTGGCGGGCCAGGCCGGATTGTTTACCTGCCCCATCTGCAGGTCCGGCTGCTCCAGGCCAATGGGAGCTGCTGGAAGCGGCAGCCAGTACGTCCCTCAGCCCCCCGCCACTTTCAGCAGCGCCCATTGGCCTGGAGCGGTGAACCCCAGTCAGTGGGAGCCGTGATTGGCTGCACCAGCGGACAGGGCAGGTAAACAAACCAGCCCGGCCCACCAGGGGCTTTCCCTACACAAGCGGCAGCCCCAGTTTGAGAAAACACTGGTATACCACATGAGGATCTGGCCCAAAATGTTTTACAAGCACTCTGGATGCTTGCAGCAGTGCTGTAGGCGACAAAACTTTTTTCTGTAGGCTAAGCTTGAACAAGTTTGTCCCCAACCTTGCCAAATTGAATTAAAAACAGAATAGCTGAAGTTACATTGTAATGATTTAAGCATTTCAACAAACTCAGTTTCTTGGCCAATATAGGTAAAGCTTCAAAAGTCAGCTCTTTGGTAAAACAGCCATGATGTAATGCTCTTGGGCACTTCAATCTATTGCAATCAGTTTTCTAGTGTAAATCTTTACATGCTACATACCACTTTGTAACAAAAGCATTAGCTAGAATTTAAGATTTTTTTCCTTTCTTGTTTTAGTGGCTTAAGGTTATAATTAGCGTCATAATAGTATTTAACATCCTATAAACATCTTGTTAAATGCCATCATCTAGCAAGAGTCCTTTACTGTAATATGGGTTCACACAAAGTGGGCTAGATTCTGACCTTAGTTATACTGATGCAAATCCAGAGCAACCCTAGTAAAGTCAGTGTACTGGGAATGCAAAATTACTAGCAGAATCTGGCTCAGGACAATTAAATGCCTCACATTTACATCATTGAGTGTTATTAGGACTATATTAATAAACACATCCTGACATGTGGTTAGAGTGCTGAGGGATGTCGATTTAACATGCACAAATCAAATATGAGAATTAGATAATACCTTCCATTTGTCCATAGGCAGACAGGTCACAACAGCAGGAATCTGAACTGACAAAAATCAGAGAGGAACATCCATCTTTTCTACCAGAGAAAAACATGGTTGCACTGAAGAAAACTTTCAGCTCTGCTTCTTTTTATAAAAAAAACAAAGAAAATAAAAAAAACTGAGCTCAAATTAGCACAAGTGAACATTCACTTAATCACACATATATATAGAAATGCTCAGAAAATCAGAAAACAGTATCATGCATAAACAAGGGTTACTACCAATACAAGTCTGAGTTATTCCATTATGAGATTACTTACCTTCCTTTGAAGCATCTGGACTCTTCCCCTCCCTCAAGGATTCCACTTAATTAAGGTCCCAGAAAGGTGTCTGAAATAAAGACACAGACAGACCAACAGGAGTATGGGATCTGACATGCTGCCTATTTTAATTATTTTTCATTAACCATTTAAATTGAGTAATTATGTATTATTATTATGTATTATTTCATAATGTTTACCAAAGATATGACATATAGTTCTAGTAGCATGATTTAACAGTTTACTATATTACATGCAATCCCCCCCCAACAAAACCTGTGTTAAAGGATTAAAATTAAAGTCAAATTACTCAAAAATTAGAGTATCAGAGGGGTAGCCGTGTTAGTCTGAATCTGTAAAAAGCAACAGAGGGTCCTGTGGCACCTTTAAGACTAACAGAAGTATTGGAGCATTCATGGGTGAATACCCACTTCAGATGCAAGTAATGGAAATTTTCAGAGCAAGGTATAAATCAGTATGGAGATAACAAGGTTAGTTCAATCAGGGAAGGTGAGATGCTTTGCTAGCAGTTGAGGTGTGAACACCAAGGGAGGAGAAACTGCTTCTGTAGTTGGATAGCTATTCACAGTCTTTGTTTAATCCTGATCTTATGGTGTCAAATTTGCAAATGAACTGGAGCTCAGCAGTTTCTCTTTGGAGTCTGGTCCTGAAGTTTTTTTGCTGTAAGATGGCTACCCTTACATCTGCTATTGTGTGGCCAGGGAGGTTGAAGTGTTCTCCTACAGGTTTTTGTATATTGCCATTCCTGATATCTGACTTGTGCCCATTTATTCTCTTGCATAGTGACTGTCCAGTTTGGCCAATGTACATAGCAGAGGGGCATTGCTGGCACATGATGGCATATATAACATTGGTGGACATGCAGGTGAATGAACAGGTGATGTTGTAGCTGATCTGGTTAGGTTCCATGATGGTGTTGCTAGTATAGATATGTGGGCAGAGTTGGCATCGAGGTTTGTTGCATGGGTTGGTTACTGAGTTAGAGTTGTTATGGTGCGGTGCGTGGTTGCTGGTGAGAATATGCTTAAGGTTGGCGGGTTGTCTGTGGATGAGGACTGGCCTGCCTCCCAAGGTCTGTGAAAGTGAGGGATCATTGTCCAGGATGGGTTGTAAATCACTGATGATGCGTTGGAGAGGTTTAAGCTGAGGACTGTAGGTGATGGCCAGTGGAGTTCTGTTGGTTTCTTTTTTCGGCCTGTCTTGTAGCAGGAGGCTTCTGGGTACACATCTGGCTCTGTTGATTTGTTTCTTTATTTCCTTGTGTGGGAATCGTAGATTTGAGAATGCTTGGTGAAGATCTTGTAGGTGTTGGTCTCTGAGAGGTTGGAGCAGATGCGGTTCTACCTCAGTGCTTGGCTGTAGACGATGGATCGTGTGGTGTGTCCGGGGTGGAAGCTGGAGGCATGAAGGTAGGCATAGCGGTCGGTGGGTTTTCGGTATAGGGTGGTGGTAACGTGGCCATCGCTTATTTGTACTGTGGTGTCTAGGAAGTGGACCTCCCATGTAGATTGGTCCAGGCTGAGGTTGATGGTGGGGTGAAAGCTATTGAAATCATGGTGGAATTCTTCCAGGGTCTCCTTCCCATGGGTCCAGATGATGAAGATGTCATCAATATAGTGTAGGTAGAGAAGGGGCGTGAGTGGACGAGAGCTGAGGAAGCGTTGTTCCAGGTCAGCCATAAAAATGTTGGCATATCGTGGGGCCATGTGGGTGCCCATGGTGGTGCCACTGGTCTGGAGGTAATATATTGTCACCAAATTTGAAATAATTATGTGTGAGGATAAAGTCACAGAGCTCAGCAACAAGTTGTGCTGTCTCATCATCAGGGATACTGTTCCTGACAGCTTGTATTCCATCTGTGTGTGGGATGTTTGTGTAGAGAGCCTCTACATCCATGGTGGCTAGGATGGTGTTTTCTGGGAGGTCACCAATGCATTGTAGTTTTCTCAAGAAATCAGTGGTGTCACGGAGATAGCTGGGAGTGCTGGTGGCATAGGGAATCCACATATCCAGACAGTCCTTCAGTGAGAGTGCCAATGCCCGAGATGATGGGGCGTCCAGGATTTCCAGGTGTGGGGATCTTGGGTAGTAGATAGAATAACCCCAGTCGGGGCTCTAAGGGTATGTTGATTTGTTCCTGTGTTAGTGTAGGGAGTGTCCCGAGTAGATGGTGCAGTTTCTTTGTGTATTCCTCAGTGGGATCTGAGGAAAGTGGCCTGTAGAATTTGGTTTTGGAGAGTTGTCTGGCAGCCTCCTTCTGGTAGTCAGACCTGTTCATGATAACAACAGCACCTCCTTTATTTTCTAAAATTAGAAAATGCCAGAATTAAGGTAGTCTATGCAACCTTAATTCAGACCTTTGTGTATATATGTTGATACAACCTTTAATTACATGAACACATACTTCCCCCCCCACCCCACCCCCCGCCATATGACCTCTGCCTCATTCAGTGCACAGGATGTATGGTGCTCACTGAATGGGCAGTTAGTCAATATTTCTTTTTATCCTCATTGTTCAAAATGTGGTCACAGCACTTGTGACACTATCCAAACCATGCTCTGAAAACAGAATTATTAATTTCAGGAATAATCATTACATGGGAATTGCTGACAAATAGTTGCCTGGGTTTAAGAAAAAGCACCTTTCACTGTGGTTTATTCCACAATTGTCCATTATGGAGTTTCTTGCACCAGAGCTTAGAACATGCAAGCATTGATTGTGACTTTTAAGAGGTTTCATAGCCTTCACATACAGTAGCATTAGCATCCCCTTTTGATGCCACAAGGGCAGCAAAAGACACTATTTATAAATAGTTAAATGAGCAATAATATGTACAATTGTATTCCATATTTAGATACAGTATTACGGGCTGCAGGCCTGCAGCATGCCACTGCATTGTGTGGCATTGCACTCTCATTGCCTCAATTCCCTTCTTAATTCTCCAGTCAACTCACCCACAGACAGGATTTTTAATGTAACATTCTACTCTTGGGGTCTAATTTCCAGGCTCAAACTCCTCCTAACTCAGGGTTTCAGGCTCCAGCACTGTCTCTGAGCAATGTGCAATGAATTGATTGGTCTCGAGTCCTATTTTTAGTGGGCAAGGGTAAACATCACAACTCAACCGAAATGGCACCAAAGGGAACTCTTGTTGGCAGACACAGAAGAGAAGCCACAGAGTGGATGGAAAAAGATACTGAGCTAACCTCTTATTCCTAGAAGTACTCCCTCCAGTTCTGGTCAGAGGTATATGTGGAGCAGCATGGGTAAAACCTGAAGTGGTGCTGCTTTACCTGTTTTGTGGACAGGAGAGATTCAATGCTCACAGCTGTCAAATCCAGTGCTTTTTCAGATACATTTAATTCCCTTTAATAAAATTGAAAAGTTAATGTGTCTGCATTTTCTGCTGTTGCTGTGATTGTATAGCACAATGATGGGACTAAGAAGTGTCTTCATATGAGAGGAAATGCGTAATTAATTTATAGCAGTAAATGAATGATTTATAATTGCAGGATGTTCCTAAACAAGAAATAGCAGTTGCTTATCTTGAGCAATGGAGAAGGGACCAATCCTGGTCCCCTTGAAGTTAGTTGGCAGTTTCCCCACTGACTTAATTTGAACAAAATCCAGTCAGATTCTTAAAGACGACATCGTTGAGGAGAGACATAATGGGAACAGATAGTAGCTCAAAACCTAGACAGAATGGTATTGTGTTTGTATTGGCTATGAATCAAGAAGACAGCTCTCCTTTCAAAACTGACACTTATTACTGAAGAAGTTCTTCATGTAACAGCTCCTTTATAGGGAAGTCTGTCAGTCTCAAAGCTTCATTCCTAGCAGGTATCATAGTTATCAGGAGCAAGAACCAAGGCTAGAATAGAACTACTATATTTGCCACCAGAAAGGTATATATTCTCTGGCAGAGCTAAACCACTGAACATCTTGGAAGAGGTGATTGCAGTGTATTATAGATCATCAATATTCTACCCTTCATCATCAACTTTGGACATGATAGAAATGCTCAATAAACTGTATGCTGTCAAATGACAACTCACTTAACTAGACAACTCATTTAGCCATTAGATATTTTCTCAGGGTTTATTGTCAAATGATAATGTGTCTTTCAAAATTAATATTTCACCTCATTCTGGCATTTTGTGCATGCTGCAGACTTGAAAGGGAAAAAGGTTGTATTGGTGAAATCAGGTTGTGAATTATTTCATATTCAGATATAACTGGTGTAGCATTTTTTTTAAGTCAACTACTAAATGGAAATACGGAATAAAAATCCCTCATTTAAACTTCTCCCTCTGGACTTGATTGAGTGCTTCCTGAAGAGTCCTCAGCACCCTTAGCTCCCTGGTGCTGAGCACCCTGGATAAGCATTCAGCATCTTGCAGGATCAGTTTCCTTTTTTTCCCTGTGCCTGCTTCTTTTTATCCAAGGAGAGAATCCTTGAGAAATTTAAACCACACACTTGGATTATTGTGATTCAGCATTTATATGGTGTGTGTGGGGGGGAATACTAGGGGCTAAAATGAACCACAAAGATAGGAGATGAACATGAAGAGCATTTTACAAT
Source organism: Chrysemys picta bellii (assembly GCF_011386835.1). Taxonomy (NCBI): domain Eukaryota; kingdom Metazoa; phylum Chordata; order Testudines; family Emydidae; genus Chrysemys; species Chrysemys picta. Next base: position 194,944,507 of record NC_088792.1, read on the forward strand.
AACTAAACTGTTAATATAGAGGAGAACTGCAAAACAAATATGCCACTGAGAGGGCCTGATTGTCTCGTTTCATATACAACATTACAGGGGAGGGCTACCTATGCAGAGTTATCATGGTAAGCAGCCCAGAAAATGGTCTGTGTGCAAAAAAAGGGGATGGAAAGTGATTCACTACTATGTTTGGGAATACTGCAAATGGAACCAGATCAAAAGATCTCAGCTCCCATATTTGAGCCACAATGGGAACTGCTGGGTGCTCAGTAGTTTTGAAAATCTGATCCCAATTGTGGTGCTGAGCACTAGAAAATCTGGCCCACAGTATCTGAATATTCGGGAAGAGATTGCTGTAACAGTATCCATGATAGCTAGACCGTACTATGAATTACCAAAGCCACCTATCCACTAGTGTAGTGATTGGTTTTTCCTTCTCCATCCTTTACTTATATCATATAGCAACCAGGAGCTCATTGGTCTAGGCACTGTACAAACAGAACAAGACTATAGTTCCTGCTCCAAAGGGTTTATAATCCACTAGGCCATCCTTCCACTTTTACTTATGGAAAGGACAGGAGATAAGTATGTATAAAATTAGTCTTGATGCCAACAACCTACTAGATCTGTGCAAAGGACATAAAGGGAATATGTAGCACTAAGATGTCACAAGGATTTCTAAAGTGCCTCCATTTTCTATGACTGATTGGGAATGAAAGTAGCTAATAGCATCAGACACCACCTCCAATTACTTCTCTCCCTAACCCCCCCCTCAATTTTTTTGCTACCCATATGTGCTATACTCTAGTATCTTGTCACCAACAGTGGCCTATCCTATGTTTTTCAGAGGAAATGTAAGAAACATTGCACAGGGCAGTTATAAGATTACCTGCTCTCAGGGAAAGTTTCTTCCTAACCACCTATCTGAGGAAGGTGTCCAAGATTGTGCCATTGATGTGCCACCGCACATGGGTAAAAGGTAGTAAGATACATGCATGTTAAATACCTCATATTTCTAGCTATAGTCTTAATCAAAGTTTTGTACAGTCATTACATTCTAATTTAGCATTACCAGAGTTCTTAACTGCTAATTCCAGGGACCTGATCCTCACTCTCAATGTCATGCTAATTGTTGCAGAGATGCCAAAAGGAATACATTTCTAGATAGAAATGGTAGACTCAGGACCAGATTGTGCCAGTGAGGCTCTGCCCCACTGTAGAGGGAAATGGTGCAATCACAGCACCAGAGCAGCTGCAAGAGACATTGTGCTGAATGCATCAAGTTATCAGAGGTTCAGGATTGATGCAGCTTACTGTGTAAATACCACTTCCATCAAAACACTTATTTTTAAAGTGATTAGTGATGTTGGGTGCCCGCTTTGAGACATTTTGAGGGAGCCTGATTTTTAGAAATAACTGAGTATCCACCCTCTTAAAATCAGGTTCCTTTACCACATGTCCATTTGGGCACCCAAAATGACTGGTCATGTTAGAAAATTTGGGCTGTCATAAATAAAAGTATTACCTCTGGTAAGTAAGTAATTGTTACTGCTTCCTATGGGAAGACATTAATAGTATTTGCTCCCTGCACAACAGCATTTATGACTTGCTCCAGGCTACCAGACATTTATTTTACAACTCCAAAGTTCAAACAGACACCTTGTCCAAAGTACAAAATCCAGGAGAATGAATGGTCTTTAATACAAAAAATAAAAGAGTAAAATACTGTCTGTTTAGTAGGACATGGTTAAGAAAGCTGAACATTGGTATCAAAAACACAATCTTTTGCCTCTGGTCATATTCTTTTAATTTGTTTTCCCCCTGAAGATTTAGAACAAGTGATCCATATAAGGTCAGCATAATCAAGGTGAATGATAACTCTCAACTTTGACACTACATATGTCTGGAGTAGAAACAGTTGTTTTAGGCCATCTGAAGTGCTCTTGTAGTTTTTCAATCACCTAAAAGTGACATCTACAATAAAAGGTGAAATACTGTGGTGCTTGGTTTTAGCAAGTTTATTATTACTTATGCTATTGTAAATACATTTACTAACAGCTCTACAAGTCAGCAAATCTTACATGACATTACCATTTATTTACTAGTGTATACTATATTGCATTGGAATTATGCACAGTGAAACCTTTACTGTCACAAGATACATATCTGAGCCAGAGTTAATTAACAAATGAGCATTTCTGTTACCAGGCTGCTTGAGGAAATATTTGTTTCCTGCAAGTTCTAATCACATAGGACCCATGGTATTACTGTGGTTATGATATGCTAGATTCTCTGGATTCAATACAATCTGTATTTATTTGTAAAAGCAACTCTATAAGGACTACATTGTCCTGGCAGTATAATGAATGCAGTAGATACAATTACTATATAAAACATACACATGGGGAGCTGGGACTTGAACCCTGAAGTCTTCAGCTGCAAAAGCACAGGCTGCTAGCACTCAAGCTCATGAAAAACTCTTCTGTGTGAGCCACCCAATAATGGGCAACATTACTCATACATAAGCCTATGCCTTACAGTGGGAATATCTTTGCTTTTTCCTCCCCTAATCTGGTTCAGCATCCTTTCATAGCATGCAGTGTGCAGAAGGAGATGAGAGGAAAGTGCAATTCAGAGGGGCAATCTGTATATTTTCTTTCTAAAACCATAGAACTAGACTTAATATTCTGAGCAATTTTTAAATGGCTGTATTCACTTTTCACTTATGGATGTGGAGAAGTAACATCCACATACAAACATTTGGATTTTGCTCATTAATGTTTCAGGATGTCATAAATACAAAACAACATTCTGCATGAAGTTTGTTCTTTTTTAATTAAGAGAATTGGATTATATTCCTACTGAGGAAGGCAGGGGTTTTGAGACCCATTAAAGTTAATCTTAATTTTCCTCACTGTTGCTTTTAGAAATTAAGATTTAAAAGGGGAGTTTTTCCCCCTTTTGCCACTGGCTTTTCCCCCCAGACATATAGTCTCCTCTACTGCTCTAATTAAGCAAGGTACTCAAGCATGTGCCTAACTTTAAGCACATAGAATTTAATAAGGATAAAACCAATAGGGTTCTATAGAATTTATTTAAAAAAAAACTACAAAATGTAATTGTGTGTGAATCCCTTCTCATAGATTCTTTAAATCAGGGGCTCCCAACCTCTTTCTGAACCCCACCCCCAATATGCTATAAAAACCCCATGGCCCACCATGCAATAACTGTTTTTCTGCATATAAAATCCAGGGCCACCATTAGGAGACAACAAGCAGGGTAAGTGCCTGGTGCCACATGGGGCCCTGCAAAGCTAAGTTGCTCAGGCTTTGGCTTCAGCCCCGGGTGGCAGGACTTGGAGCCTGCTTGACAGACCCCCTGAAACCTGCTTGCAGCCCCTCCCCACCCCAGTGACTAAACCACTGTTTTAAACCATCCTATAAAGTTATATCAAAATATAAACACATACTATTACATTTTATAGTATAGTCCAAAAATGCCTATATAAACTGTCATAGGCCTTTTCAAATAAGTGTTAGAAGTTGATCACATTACTATTTATAACAAGACAATACCCCATGAAGCAGCACAAATCGCATATGATTGACATTATTGCTGAGGTTCAGTTGAGGTAGAGTCGCTTGAAAAGGTTGACCAGCATAGCAACTTCTCCTATACTCTCTCCTTTCCAACAGTAGCTAACTAGCAAATCTGACACTGCCAACAAGTGGCAGCTGACACTGGTTACCATTAAAAGTTACCTTTGAGCCTTTTTAATGTGCTGAACTCCAGAGATTTTTTTGAACAAAATCTTTGGTCAATAGGAGTCATGCATAAAGATCCAAACATATCATTAAGAACTAGTAGAGATTGTCTCCCAGGGCAACAAAGAAAGAAAATTGTCCGCAAGTGAAAACTTCTCAGAGGAAGCAGTTATTTTATTTTTCTACAAATTTATTTTATTCACTTGGAAAACATCCCTGGGATACACTTCCTCCAGAACAGAATTATTTCAGTTTTCCTGCAGGTCATACACAAAGATGAGAAAAGGGGAGGAGTGAGGAATTATATAAATTTGGAAAGCAGAGAATACCAGAACATATTAATCAGCAAATTTACCAGTGAGAAGAAATGAAGTTGAACAAAACTCATTAAGTCAGGTTCAACTAAATAGGGGCCTGTACAATGATATTTGACTGGACCCCTTTGCAGAAAGGATTATGACATGTATTACCTTCCATCGTTCACCTGCCTCAAACTCATGTCCCAGGATATCGGGTGGGGGGGAGGGGAGGGAATGTCAGATCCACAGATGGGAAGGAGGCCATAAGAATGTGTCAAGAGAAACTAGTTTGCATTTTTAGGCCTGGCGAGTGTCTAGAACAGTGTTTCTCAAACTGGGGCTGCCACTCGTGTAGGAAAAGCCCCTGACGGGCCGGGCCGGTTTGTTTACCTGCCCTGTCCACAGGTCCAGCCGATCGCGGCCCCCACTGGCCATGGTTCGCCGCTCCAGGCCAATGGGGGCGGCTGGAAGCAGCACGGGCGAGGGACTTACTGGGCGCCGCTTCCAGCGGCTCCCATCGGCCTGGAGCAGTGAACCGCGGCCAGTCAGAGCCACGATCGGCCAGACCTGCGGACGGGGTAGGTAAACACCCGGCCTGACCCGCCAGGGGCTTTCCCTACACAAGCGGCAGCCCCTGTTTGAGAAACACTGGTCTAGAAAAACACAAACCACAGAACAATTAAATGAGATCTTTGAGATTCCCCCCCCCTTTTTTTAAATCAGGGTCTTTCTTCCCATGCAGAACCTTAGGGGCAGTCCCAAGGCCCAAAGAATTCATCATGATGATTTCAATGGGCTTTGGGTCAGGCCTTGAGAGAACACATTAATCCATGAACGTATAGTATAACCTGTACCTAAAACATTTGTAAAATCCCCAATTTGATAGGAATTAGAAAGATTTTTGTTTGGAAACCAAGTATTCTCCAACATGGTTTTCCAAAGAGGGGAATAATTTTCAAAGGGATATTCTCTTTCAGCCCTTTCCACAAAACTCAACACTCTCAAAATGCACTTCAAGTGCTTCAATATTCTTCCTGTAATAAAAGCAATATCTTTTGTCAAAACTCTTAAAAGAGCCTTAAATCTGTGTCATTCTGAATAGCCTGAACATTTGAAGTTGCTGTTTTCATCTTGCCTTCAAGATCTTCAGTCTTTTCTTCCAACATACTTATGCAAAGAGCAATAGCATCAGTCTTAACCTCTAATTTTACCTCCAAGCTTTTAATCTCCTGAAGCAGTGTATGAAATAAAATACAGATGTCCCTCCTGGTAAAAGCTTTTCTGAACACAGGATTGCCATACTGGATCAGACAACTGGTCCATCGAGTCCAGTAATCTGCCTCCAGCATCAGCCAATATTATATGGTTTACGGGAGGCATTTCCTCTGCTCCATCGTGGTAAGGCATGTTATGCAATATTGTATATAAGAGAAATTCCTCCGGCTTCAGGAGCCAAAAAGACTTGCTTTAGGTTAGCATGCATAACAAGCTGTTTCTAAACTCCATTTACAGTATTTGACACTGTCCGCCTGTAGTGGTGAATTCCTCAGGCTGGCTAGCCACTCTATGCAGTGCTTTGGGGTTTTTTTTTACCTGAAAATATTTTGGACAAGACACACCTCTCTGCCCTATCTGTATTTTGAGGGAATTGACACTGGCAGCCCTGTAACTGAACTAGTCTTTTTGGCTTTGGTTCCAGTGTAGAAAAAAAAATTAATCATAAGAAACATCATTTCTGATGGTTTCAGATGGATCTAGAAGCATCACAAGCACAGCTGTCCCCTTGCACTCTCCCACAGTCTTCTCCTTTGGCTAGTGTTTGAGGTCCTTTGCCAGGGGTTCCTTATTTCTCTATTCCATCCCCACTGCTCCTCATCCTTAAGAGAGAAAAGGGCTCTCCCTTTCCCACCATATACATTCATTTCCCCCTATTTGGGGGAACAGGGTTCCCCATCCCTTCTCTCCATACACCTCTCATCTTGCTTGCAGAATGAGATCTTGCTCTTCATCCCACAATTCTTACTCCATCAGGGAATGGGGCTCACCCTCATTCCTCCTAACTTCTTGTCCCCTGTTGTCCCCCCCAAATCAGGATCTCTGTGGCAGAGTCCCTCCTCATCTCTCTGCCTGGGGTAAGAATCCTTAGACCAAGGTCTCCTCTCTATTCCTTTTACTTAGGAAGTGGAATCCTCATTCAAATACTCTCTAATTTATTTCCAGGATAAATCATTCTGGTGCTTGCAATTTCTCATGTAAATCTACCACAGCTTTTTTCAGCCTCAATGCCCTACTCTAGATTTTTTCCAATCTCTAGAGCTATATCTTTCTTAAATGTGTGGCATCCAAAACTGTGCAGAGTACTCCAGATTAAGGTTGCTGGATATCATCTAATAAAAGAGCACTACAATATTTTCTGTATGTTATTCCTACACCCAGCTGTGACAGGGTGCTCTCCTCACCGCTGGATGGTGCTGCCTTCCTGTCAATTCTGGGGATTAGCTCAGTCAGGCCAATGCCCCTTCCAGCAATTACACCCCATCAGTTTTTCTTCTGCAGCCCCTCTCTTACTTCCAGGAGGTACAGGGTCCTTTTCATAACACAGCCCTCCAGCCAGGTCACAATTGTGGTTTCCCTCTTGGGCAGGGGAAAGAGATGAAAGTTGTCTAAGCCTGTTTGAGAAAAGAAATTCCCCACCAGCACCACTTCTCCTGTGGTTGGGCAGAGAACCCAGGCCACCCTCTACTCCGGGTTCCAGCTCAGGGATCCTCTAGTCAGCAGTCATGGTCTGTTCTACCCTGTACTTCGCTGCATTTCTCTGAGCCCTTTCCTAACCTCCTGGCTCACCCTTCCTTCTCTTGGTATGCCAGTTTCACCACTCCCTCCTCCTAGGGAGCAACTACACCTACACATATTTGCAGTCCCCAAACACCCCTCCCTTGTCTCAGACAGTGACTACAAACTCCTTCTTTGCAATCCCCCATCCAATTTTCTTCCTTTTGTAGAAGCCCTGTATGTTCCTCACAGGTGAGCTTCTCTCTAATTAGCTTCCTCAAGCCTAAAACTCCCTTGTTTGTAGCCTAATTAGCTGATTGGGCCTACTTCAGCTGTTGAAGGGCCAGTGTGGGGAAGCACACCCCATCACACCAGGCTTTTTTTTTTTTTTAATTGCTTCATTCTGGGAAGACATCTTCATCAATCCATCCTCAATGACTCAAAAATTATTTGTTAGAAAGCCCTGAAAATTGAATCCATCATTATATATGGGAAGTCCAGTTGTCCTCCTGTTAGTAACACAGAGCACACTCTTGAGTCTCCCCTTCTGCAAGCCTCTTCCTTTTGGAGTCTTGTCAGGGTCACAAACCTAAAGTGTACCTGTTTCTTGGTGCCCCATAGTTCAGGGCTATTATTGTCGCAAAGCATTACTAGGCAGTTCCCACAGAATGAACTAAGCTAAATATGTGCAAAAGGAAATTGTAGGGAAAATGCATGGAAATATTAAGCAACTGATTTTCACAAGTGACACTGCCAGCTTTCCCAGCCTCTTCCTTTTATGTTCAATAGTTACATCAAATTGCATTAGTTGTTTGGCATTTTAATTGAAAATATTGTAGTGTTTTTTCCAGCTGGTGAAAATCCAGATCTATGCTAGGAACATCCACCTACAGCTTTAATGGTTAGATAGAATACTCAGAATGAAAATTATAAATCATTTTTTCATAGGTTGGAGAGGCACTTTGTTTCCTCACTCAGAATCAGTCAGGAAGAATCTGTTGCAGGGAGCAATGGTGAGCAGCTTTGCTTCTCTGCTGCAACAGGAGGAGCAGGGCCACTTATCAGCCTGCCACAGACAATCCAGTGCTAAGCAATGTTCCTGCTTGGCTCTCCATCCCTATTCAAGGAAGATGGGAGAGGGAAGTAGCAGACCAGAGGCTGAGTGCCCAACACACCGCCACCAGAGGGCATCTTTGATAGGTTCATATAGTTGAGATAAGCATTCCAATTTGGAATTTTTGAGATTCCCCATCAATTGATTTCTATGTCATTTGGCTATGTTAGGGCTAGTTTACTGTAGTTCAGTATTTAGTTCAGTTATGTCAATGCTAAGATTTACATGGTTTATAAAATGGTGATAGTGTACAAATAATAAGAATCAGTAATGCTTGGGCTCTGCTGTGGGACCCTGGTGAGAAATAAGGTGACTTAGTTGCTGCCACACCAGAATGACTACAACTAGACACATCATGCTGTCAGCTTCAGAATTGCTTCCCTTGATCCTGCTGCCCAAAATCTTGATTTAAGTTGACATACCTCTTACAGTTACACTGTGCTCTCTGTGTGGTACAAGGGATGAGAGAAGTGGCAATAGCAACAGAACAGTCCAAGAAAAGGCTCACTACTGACAGTACAGCAGACACAGTGTTTAATTTGTAACAAGAGGTGCTGGGGCTCAAGTAATTTTTTTTACATTTATAACTGACGCAGCAAGTCCAGAGGTGTCGGGGCTATGAACTGCCAAGCCTAGAGAGGTGCCAGGGCTCAGCCGTGGCACAAATTAAGCACTGAGCCAACAACATGCTCAAGTCAGTTGCCTCCATCCCTGTGGGCACATGAACCACCTGTAATATCAGTTGCTTGAAATTGGTTTCTTGCTGCATATCCCCTGTTGAGGAACCATATATACCACTACTCCAGGGTGAATAAGAGCATCTCTAAAAACTCAAAAGATCAAATCATCTGAACCACCACCTGCACCTACTCATTGGGAAATATGGTGATTGTTGCCGGCATCAGAGGACCCTTGCTGAGCCTTAGACCCTGGCTGGCTCACAGGATAAAAGATCTTGATGGTCCAGGGTCTACTAGAGATCTGTCTTTTACAGAGATGGAACCAGAATGTAAATATCCCGGACTGGTTCCATCCCCTATTCATCTAGTCTATGTATCTGTCTCTGCACAAGAAATGTTTGTGATTTTTTCTGTGCTACTGTCTTCCCACTGCAATCCAAAATTTCATAGATGGAAGCCCTCAACCTTCTGTGTAAGATTTCAAACCAGACCGCAAAGTAGTTTGAGAGAAAGTGTTTGGGCCTTCAAAATGTTGCTAAAAACATGAAAAATGAATCGGTGAAAAAAATGTGTTAGTGCTAATATGCACATATATTGTACACCCCAGTACATATACAGTACTGTAATACAGCTATATGTGTGTGTGCGGCTATGTATGTTTTCCTGGCTATCACTTTTACTGTCACAATTGAGTTGTGTAACATCTCAGAGAAGAAGGATGTAAGTGTATACTGGGCTGCTTTGGATTAGCCCTACATTTATGAAATTTTGCTGTCAGTCTGAAGGCTTCCATTTACTCTGGTGAAAATTCTCTTCCTTCTGTGCTTCACAGCAGACAGAAACCTGGCCTGGAGGAAAGTGAATATTTCCTCCCAAAAGTTATAGTTTGTGTAAGTTATCTTACAGATGAAAGACTTTTCACACAGCTCTAATAGCAGGCTGTTAGACTAACTAAGAGTAGCACTGGAAGGGTGAAAGCTTCTAGGCAGGCAGAGAGACTACCATTTTACTTGCAATATAGCAAATTACAGAAAACCATAGCACCATTTCCACCTTTAAAGAAAGATATAAGGTGCATTTATGTGGAACAACCGAGACATCCAGGGGTAAGTCTGTTGTCAAATCTCATTGGCAAGCTTTTACTTTGACCCTTTCTGGTGCCTTTTAATTCCTCTTTCTTCACTTCAGATCTTCTATAGTAAGTACATCATCAATTCTAGAAAGTATTTGGGATACAGTTTGTATAAAAAAAGACATTATATAAAATTATACCCCAATCATGCAAAAGCTTGAGTCCTATTAATATCCATGGTACTATTCATGTGAGAGATGTTAAGCACATTTATAGATCCATTCACACTTCATTGCACAGTGAAGCATGCAAACTTCTATGTCACAGAGGCACAGAATTCTACTGGCCACCAGGGGTGAAGGGCTAAGACATAGTTCCACCTACACTCCATGTCCTATGTGGGGGCATCAGGCACCCCTGAGGTGAGAAATTAGGGAACAATTCCTGAACTTCCCTAGGTACAGGGACTGCAATTCTGCCAAGACATTGTGTATTCTAGGCTAAGGTTTGGGGAAGTGAAGGGGAAGTTTCTCAATCCCCTCCTTCTTATTTTACACTCGTATAAATAGTCAGAACCTCATCCTAAATTAATAGCCATAATGTTGAGCAAATTCACAGGTTGTACAGATTGATCCCTTTCATCTGGGATTTGAAATTTTAAGTAACTTATTAAAATGCACAATTTTAGACTATGAAAGACATTTAATCCCCTTCTGTAACTGGTAGGTTAGAGCAAGAATGGTCATTTTTAAGCTACTTTAGATTCTCAATTGCCTTTCAAATGTTTTTTGACTGAAACCCAACTTGAAGCATCCGAGGGGGGAAAAATACACCTTTAAAGCTTCACTATTTTAAAGATGCACAATCCATGTTCAGCTAGAGATGCCGAATCATTTCTGAGAAAAACTTTTCAATACTGCAGTATTTTAGAAAATGTTTTTACACTGATTCATGCTAGCAGCCCTCAGAGTCTTCTCTGAATTACTTTTAAAAGAAATGTATTTCTAGCTGCAAATAGAGGAGAGTCCGTTCATAAACAAACACAAAAACAACAAGCACACACTTCTTTTAACTTGGTAAATAGAAACAAGTTGAGATGTTGTTTTATTTATCACATAAACTTGTTGTGGGGCTGGGTACTATGTGGTGGGTATTGGCAAACTGACCTAGAACTATTGCTCTAATTAAAGACAATATTACCACTTAAAGGAATATACTGTATTGGATGTCATAAACAGCTGGGCTTTGAGAAGTGATCAAAGACTCTTCAAACAATCATACATGGTTGTATAATTTAAAAACAGCGGGCCTGATTCTCTTTGGATATCCATCCGTACTAATCTGGACTAACTAGTGAAGTCAAACAGAGCTACAATGAGGTAAAGCCTGTGAGAGAGAGAGGGAGGAAGATCAAGACCAGTGATTACACTGGTCTACAATTTTTGAGAAGTCGTCTGCTTCAGAGATAAAATGTGCTATTTATTATGTATTTTGATGTGCTGAATTCAAATATGACAATTAAAACAACTGATTGGCGACTGTTTCTAAGATATTTAAGTTTTTACATTTTATGTCTATGTATATTGTGTAGATAGTAGAATTTTAATCATAAATTGTAAACCTAGGTCTTTTCATGTGTTTATGGTTGCTTTACATGATAATATTTCACCTGTCCTGTTTATGTAACACTTTAAAAATCAGCAAATGGGTTATATAAATCAAATTTATTATGAAACAAAAGGCAAAAAACTATTATGTACATAGTTTAGTCCTATTCAGTGTCTACTTGGCGCTTCTTGGCTTGTCTCTTGTATTCATTAAATGTAGCATCTCTTGTCACTGTCCAGCAATAGTCTGCAAGCATTGATGGGCTCCATTTGCCCTGATAGCGTTTCTCCAGTGTTGCAATGTCCTGGTGAAATCACTCGCCGTGTTCGTCACTCACTGTTCCGCAGTTCGGTGGAAAAAAATCTAAATGAGAGTGCAAAAAATGTATCTTTAGTGACGTGTTGCAACCAAGGCTTTTGTATGCCTTGAGGAGGTTTTCCACCAACAACCTGTAGTTGTCTACCTTGTTGTTTCTGAGAAAATTTATTGCCACTAACTGGAAGGCTTTCCATGCCATCTTTTCCTGGCCACGCAGTGCATGGTCAAATGCATCATCTCAAAGAAGTTCACGAATCTGAGGACCAACAAAGACACCTTCCTTTATCTTAGCTTCACTTAACCGTGGACATTTTCCACGGAGGTGCTTGAAAGGCTGCTTGTGTTTTGTCAATGGCCTTGACAAAGTTCTTCATCAGGCCCAGCTTGACATGTAAGGGTGGTAACAAAATCTTCCTTGATTCAACAAGTGGTGGATGCTGAACACTTTTCCTCCCAGGCTCCAATGACTGTCAGAGTGGCCAATCTTTCTTGATGTAGTGGGAATCTCTTGCACGACTATCCCATTCGCAGAGAAAACAGCAGTACTTTGTGTATCCAGTCTGCAGACCAAGCAAGAGAGCAACAACCATCAAATCGCCACAAAGCTGCCACTGATGTTGGTCATAGTTTATGCACCTCAAAAGTTGTTTCATGTTGTCCTAGGTTTCCTTCATATGGACTGCATGACCAACTGGAATTGATGGCAAAACATTGCCATTATGCAGTAAAACAGCTTTAAGACTTGTCTTCGATGAATCAATGAACAGTCTCCACTCATCTGGATTGTGAACGATGTTGAGGGCTGCCATCACATCATCGATGTTGTTGCAGGCTACAAGATCACCTTCCATGAAGAAGAATGAGACAAGATCCTGTTGATGGTCACGGAACATGGAAACCCTAACATCACCTGTCAGGAGATTCCACTGCTGTAGTCTGGAGCCCAACAGCTCTGCCTTACTCTTGGGTAGTTCCAAATCCCTGACAAGGTCATTCAGTTCACCTTGTGTTATGAGGTGTGGTTCAGAGGAGGAGGAGGATGGGATAAAATGTGGGTCCTGTGACCAGAAGTTTCATCCTCTGGTTGAGGACCAGAAGTTTCATCCTCTTCCTCTTCCTTGTCTGACTCAAGTGAGAATGATTCTGGTGCATCAGGAACTGGCAGTCCTTCTCCGTGGGGTACTGGGCGTATAGCTGATGGAATGTTTGGATAATGCACAGTCCACTTTTTCTTCTTTGACACACCTTTCGCAACTGGAGGCACCATGCAGAAGTAACAATTGCTGGTATGATCTGTTGGCTCTCTCCAAATCATTGGCACTGCAGAAGGCATAGATTTCCTTTTCCTGTTCAACCACTGGTGAAGATTTGTTGCACAAGTGTTGCAGCATATGTGTGGGGCCCACCTCTTGTCCTGATCTCCAATTTTGCAGCCAAAATAAAGGTGATAGGCTTTCCCAACCATAGTGGTTATACTGCGCTTTTGTTATGCAAAAGTCACTTCACCACAAACATAGCAGAAATTATCTGCACTGTTCACACAAGTACGAGGCATCTCTGTTCATTTTGGCTAAACAGAAATGTGTCCCTTTGCAAAATCAAACACTGACAAATAAGAGAGTACGACACTGTATGATTACTAGAGCTGATATAGGGCAATTTGTTCAGCAGAGTGATGTAAACTTTGTTATGATTGCATCATCCATGACTTCTAGGAATAACATGATGCAAGTCATATCATGTATGATGCAATACCAGCTTCAGATTGCATCACTCATTGTTTTGCCTAAAAAGCAAGTACTGTCCAAACCCAGTCATAGATTTACTCATAGATCCAGTCAAAGATGTATTTTAGTCATTTCTGGTTTAAATTGAGATCCCTTCCCTTTATAACTCACTTATCCTCCGCCATTCCCAAGTCAAGGGTCGTATATACTGATGCAATAGCATATCTTGAAAACTAGAGCCAATCAACAATTTTAAGCATCATTTTCGTTCTCAGTGACCCAGAATTAGTAAAGTTTGACTACATTTATTTCAGAAGCATTTTGTCTGTAGAGCAGTGTTATAAGTGTGATTCTCAAGCAGGGTAAGGACAAGAGGGGGAAACTTTTGGCAGTTATCCTTTTTCAAGTGACTAGCAGTCTTGAGTGATGACACAGTTAAGATGTTCTCACAAAGGTCAGTGTTTGCCTCTTTGCTAAACACAGAATAAACCTCATTCAGCAGATCATTCCCATGCCCCATATCCACTCACTCTTCCCCCACCCAACCTTTATGGAGACATTACTAAGCTCACCACAGCACTGTTAACACTCACAATTTTAATCACGTCTCATGATTCCTAGTCTTTTTCTTAAAGCTCCAGCTGCTGGAATCATGATACTGCATGAGAAATATCAGCTTTCTTTTTTTTCCCTTTCTTTAAGTAATAGTTGCAAATAAATTATTAATAATATGAAACAAGGGCACCCTAAAAGCTAAAAAGCCAGAAGACATGAAAAAGAACTCAGATTTATCATTTTTAAAAAATCTCATAATTTCTAAGCAATCTAGTGATTGGGGTGGGGGCTGGTTTCATGATTTCTTAATGTCTAGGATTAACAACTCAGAACATCAACAACATTACAGTGGTTGATAAATACTTTTGGCCCCTAGACTGCACCTTAGACATCTGGCAGCTAGTCGGCAACAAACCCATTTCACTACTACCCAAATCCTAGCAGATAGTAAAGCCCTGGACTGCCAGCTGTACTCTGGATGGCCTCCCTGGCTCTGGCAACACAAGAAGGGGGAAAGGGTATGGCCAGGGAGCGAGCGGTTATGTTTTGTCCAGTCAGCGGGCAGTGTAAGAGAGATTAAAAAGTGAAAGTAGATCTTGATCTTAGTGTGGAAGAAAGGGGAAGACACTGTAGAAATTCAAACAAACAGGAGAAAAATATAAACTTTGCAGAAATAGTACTGACTGGGGCAAATCCTGAGGCCCTCTACTAAGGTTAACTCCCATAAAGCCAGGGTAAAAAACTGAGTAAGGACCTGAGGATTTGGCTCACGGTGATGCTCTACAAACTAAGGCCAACAGTTTAAAAGATGGGGCCCAAACGATAGATTCCTCATCCCAGAGTTAAGTACCTAAATAAATGGCCTGATTTTCAAAAGTGCTGAGTGCCCAACAATACTGGTATCAATAGTAGCTACTGAGATCTTAGCATTTTTGGGAATCAGGCCACTTATTTCAATGATTAATGGTAGATTCGGGCCAGGGTGAAAGTAATTTAAAGGACTTACCAGTACGCCGGAGTCCTGAGCAGGGGTGTGGCCTCAACCGGAAGAGGCGTGGCCTCAACCAGAAAATTTAAAGGCCTTGGGGCTCTGGCTGTGAGCTCCAGGGCCTTTAAATCACCCCAGAGCTACCAGCTGCAGAGGCGAATTAAAGGGCCCGGGGCTCCAGCCGCCACGGAGCTCCAGGCCCTTTAAATCACTGCGGGAGCCCTGCTGCCGCTACCCTGGGGCGGCAGGGCTCGGGCGGGGATGTAAAGGTCCCTGTGCGCTTGCCACTGTGGGGAGCCCCGGGCCCTTTAAATCCCCGCCTGAGCCCGGCTGCAGGAACCCCAGGGCTCCAGCAGCGATTTAAAGGGCCAGAAGCTCAGGCCGCTGCGGGGAGCCCCAGGCCCTTTAAAGCACCGCCGGAGAAGCCGGTCCAGTCCGGCACAGCGTACCAGCTCTTGCCGGTACACCATACCAGACTGGACCAGATTACTTTCTCCTCTGACTCAGGCGCCTAGTAATATGCACCAATTTTTTGAATGTTTTGGCATTGGCCAATATGTTTACTCTTTTCTGGGGATACTCCTTTCTTTTCAGTCTGGGAAACAATTGCAGCAATGTATTTTATAGTGTTTTTGTTGGAAGTGGGGTGGGAAAGGGAGTATGTAAAAGAAGATGGGGTATCCACAGGTGTCCCTATTGTGCACTGACTGAAAAGATAGTCAAGCTCTGCAAAACTACAGAATACAAGAACAGGGTCCAATAAAAATGTGGACTAGTGCTTAAAAAAGTGAAGGGTGTGCTTAGTCAGGAATTGCCACTTAACCTCTGCTTTCAGTTATCCAGTTGTAGAATGGGGGTGGGTCATGGTTCTTCCTTACCTTCCTGGTATGTTGTGAGGCTCAAGGGTTTGGAAAGCACTGTGGGACCCCCTTGCTGTGACACAAGTGTACTCTTCCTAGGCAATAGTTGTATTGCCCAGATGGAATGTTGAACAGGACTGAGGTTCACGTACCAGAGATGTTATTGCCCACTTACCTGAACCCTGCATATCCTTCTAAAGTAGGTCCACCTGAAATAGGGTAATTTTCCCCAATAGCTCAAACTTTATTAGTCCACATTATTTTCAGCATGCTGTAGATTGAAAAACGACCTGAACTGTAAGATATATATTAATAATATTTTCAGAATCATTGTGATATTTTAAAGTATTCATTTTGTGCCATTAGAATATTCATTTTAGCTCATACACAGTTTTAGGTTCACTTGGTTTTCTGGGACCTTGTAACATTTGTCTTAAAACACATCAAACATTGTCTTTTTTATTGTTGTTGTTAAAGAAAGGTTATACGTGGTAAATAATTAGATATAAATACACCGAGAATTAAGATAAATTGTGTATTTGTCAGTATGAACAAAATAGGACTTTTAATTCTAAAGTGCCATCTCCATGTTAATTAAAGCATCGCAGCAACAATGCCAAAATATTTGCGAAGCACATAACTAAATTATATTCATTCTATTAAGACATAGTAAGATTGATTTTGAATTAATTAATTTATAAACAGATTGAAATATATTTGGATTTAGCTCTTTTCAAAACCGTATTACCAATAAAACATACCAATCTGGCATTTTGCTCCGAAACGTCTAAGTGTTGCTTTTCAAGCTTTGAATGAATTGGGCTCCGTGGAGTGATTAGTTAGAAACTAACCTTTTTGATAACAAAGTGAAATCACAAAATAGGCGATAACTCAGTGTTCAAGTAAATTAAAAAAAGTTCTCTAACTACAGACACTTGCAAAATTGCACCTATGCAGCAGAATAATATCTAATTTAACACAGTTACTAAAGATAAATGATTTTTTCTGACCAAATTATATCAGGATGAATAATTTTATACTATATAATTGGTGAGCTGGATAATTCAATAAGTCCATTTGCTATGGTTGACTTCCTTTCACAAGTAGAAAGTCTGTAATGAGGAAGGCAGTTTTGTCAAAACAGCTGCCAAATGGCAGTAGCATAATAATAATAAAAAACATTAATCAGTAAATTAATTAAACATTCTGTGTATGTAAAACCTGCTGCATACTGAGAAAATGTGAATGGCCTGACAACAGCATTTGTAGCAGTTTACTCATTGGAAAACTGCAGGAAATAGCCGGTGTATTACAACAATGCACAAATACAGATTATTTTTATAGGAAGAAAATAGTTCAATTTTTAAGGTCAATTGGACAAACAATATATTTGAAAGAATTAAGCATTTCCCGTCATTTTCTTTGTGGCTACTGTATAAAGATTAAAGAAGCCCATCTCTCTTGCCTTTTTCAAAGTATACAGCAAGGAAAACCAGAGATGCACATGCAATAGTGTGAACAGCAGGCATTGGATTCCCAAGCTCTCCCAGAAAGAATTAAAAAAGAAAATGCTGTGGGAGGAGCTGGACAGAGTGGAGTTACATTGGAACCCTGCATTCTTTGGTAATGCTTCGGTTGTACGATACTGATGGGTGAAATGATTGGGAGAAAAGCATCCCAGAGCCTGGGCTTCACCCCGGGCCAAACATCTACACCACAGTTTTACAGTCCTGTAGCCCAAGCCCCACAAGCCCAAGTTAGCTGACATGGGTCAGCCGGAGAAATTTAATAGCAATATAGACAAACCCAAACTGGTCTCAGCCATTGCTCAACGGTTCTTATCAATTGGAAATGAACTGACCTTTGTAATATTTTTAATTAAATATATTTAAAATATGCTTTGTCTTCAGTACCAGTTTTTCTTTTCATTCCACATTCTACATTTTTGACATGCAGTAACACTGTGGTTGGATGGAGACAATGGAAATAGCACTGCCTACATTATTTTCTCTGTCCACATATCTAATATAGTACTGTGTGTAGCCTATTACCATAGCAGTATCTATATAAAAGATTAAATCAGGGTTATATTGGAACTGGTGACACTGCATATCAAAAGTATTTTTTTTTTACATTTTGTTACTGGAAATGATTTATTCATAGGTGGTTAGTGCTTAAAGAGCCCATATATATTTCTTCAAAGAGAACATGAATCCGCTTCAGACCTCTTAGCTTCTCTAGCACATTTTTGATTACTGCAATAGCAGAACAATAGGAAATTGAAAATGGCTGGATTTTGAAAATATTGTGAGGGGAACAGAGCAAACAAAGCACATTAATGAGCTTTTGTAAACCCATTTGAAATGCAACATTTTGAAACTGCATCCCATGCTGCAGAAATAGAGTGATGATCAGGAATCATGGGAAAACACTGAATAATTCATTAGCTTGCTTGGGGTCAGAGGGTGGCTTTTCATGCTGGATTCAAGTTAAGTCTTCATTTGGATCAGAAGTGAGATACCATCAGATGTATCATTTGAGTTCCTATTGGTAATTTGTCACCAGTTAAAAGCCTCTGTATGATTGGCAATCAGTGCACAGGTGAAACTGGAAATTGTCATAGCTGGGTATTGCAGGTCAGGATTAAGATGCTATGTGGGCAAACTTAGAGGTACTGCCTATGCTATGACTAGCTCTGACCATTACTATTGCTCTCCTCATTGTCTTTAAAGGACACGAAGGAAATGCACATAAAACTACTTAAAAAATGAACAGGGAAACATCTGAGGAATCCAATGCTTTATTTTTAAAATAAACACAGTGCATAGTAGCACAAATTCACCTGGAGTGATCCTATTGGGATCCAGGAAGTGGGCTCCGCCCGCCCACTGCTAAAGGACCTTCCCCCAGCCTAAGAGGAGGATCCACAGGACCTGAAAGCCAAGTGATTCCGGGGGACAACTATATCTCGTAATTGTTCTGGTCTGGTTCATTGATCAAATCAGTGAGTTCATACTTTAAGGAAATAAAACAAATATACAGAATAACATTTGCAGACCAAGATGTGAATGAGAAACCTCAGTTGTTGTTGGGGGACTGATCTGGGGGCAGAGAGAAGGATCGCTTTGCATTACTAGGCAGGCATTATTTGCTTCAAGGCTAGAACAAACAAAGCTGTTGTTGGAAAGCCATGGATGTGGAGCTCACCCTCTGTAATGATGCTGGTTTTGGCGGGACCCACTGAGAGTGCCAATTCAGGACAAATTGCTTAAACAGGGCAGTTACAGCCCAAGGCTGGGGTTTTTCCACCTCTAAGGCAAACCAAACCAGCCAGACTAAGAGGACTTTGGTCTCACCCCACTGGCTAACCACAGGTCACACAAGCAATTCCCTTAGACACTCTAGTTTCCCAGTATCACCACCAGTGCCCTCGTTATGGGGACAAATGGTTATGAAAACCAATACCCCAGTAAAAGAAAAAAAAAGGTTATCTCGATCCCAAAGGACCAAGCCCCAGACCTAGGTCAATATACAAATAAGATCTTACCCACAAATCTCGCTGTTGCCAATCCTTTAGAATCTAAAATCTAACGGTTTATTCATAAAAGGAAAAAGATATAGATGAGAGCTAGAATTGGTTAAATGGAATCAATTACATACAGTAATGGCAAAGTTCTTGGTTCAGGCTTGTAGCAGTGATGAAATAAACTGCAGGTTCAAAATCAAGTCTCTGGAGTATATCCCCAGCTGGGATGGGTCCTCAGTCCTTTGTTCAGAGCTTCAGTTTGTAGCAAAGTCCCTCCAGAGATAAGAAGTAGGACTGAAGACAAGATGGAGATGAGGCATCAGCCTTTTATAGTCTTTTCCAGGTGTAAGAACACCTCCTTGTTTTTACTGTGGAAAATTACAGCAAAATGTAGTCTGGAGTAACATGGGCAAGTTCCTGTACACTTTGCTGAGTTACAAGGCATATTTGCCTTCTCTCAATGGGTCAATTGTATAGCTGATGGTCCTTAATGGGCCATCAAGCAGGCTAGGCAGAGCTAACACCCACTTGTCTGCGATGTCTCCCAGAAGCATAGCATAAGTTTGAAATACAGACAGTATAGAGCCAATATTCATAACTTCATCTACAAAATTAATACACACATATAGACAGCATAATCATAACCAGCAAACCATAACCTTGACTTAGACACCTCATTTGACCCCCTTTATACAAGATTTGGTGCCACTACAGGACTTCGGTTGCAACCATGTTCTATATGGTCCCAGATTATGTCAATAATGTCACACCCTCCAATCACTGGTTGTTGCTATTGTCTAAAGGGCTACCTGGTGGCATCCCTGTGCCTGGAAGGTGATGGGGAAAGATGAGAAAACGGAAGGCTAATAGCAATCAAGAATGTAGTATGCCTCCTGTAGCCCACATGCTGGACTTTCATCTTTGCTATCTCCTCATCCCTTCAGGAACCTGGGATATTTATACAATAGCTAGAAGAACCACTTTGATGTATCATTTGTAGAGTTGAGCATAAGTTATGATTTCATTTCAGCCCAGCATGATATTCAGCTACAGAAACAAGGAGTTTTGAAAATGCAAGTCCATTTTTTTTCTGAACCATTTGGCTCCAGGATACTTAAATACTACCAGCGGCGTGCTCCTTTGAGGAAGAGCCAATATTTCAACAGCAGAACCCAAAATAAAGTATACTGTAGACTGCACCAACATACCGCTGGTTTGAAAGAAGCTGTTTTACACAGTATTAAATGGATGTGTTTTGTATGGGTACATTGGACAACACTTCCCAATTAGTATGTATAGTACTGTACTTTATTTTGTAAGAATAAAATATATTATACCATCACTATCCTTTAATTCACCATAGAAAAAGAGATCAGAGGCTTTTAAGATTTCATTTGAAACAACTCGATACGCAGCCTATACATCTGGTTACTTCATATTCAAAGGCAACCCATCTTTGTAACATGCTTCTGTTTATCTCTCATGCTATTCCAGTTATCCTGGAAGCTCTGAATAGCATCTAGAGTCACACTGAGTTGTGCAGATTAAATATGAAACATGATTAATTCTCAAAATGCACCTTATAAACCTAAGACAACCATCATTTAGTAATTTGGAAAACTTGCCCTTGGATTAAAATGCTTAGTACCATTTTTCTGTGCAACATCCTCTTACATGATATGCTTACCTGGCAATTTCCTGTTTGTGTTAGTGTGGCACACACTAGACTTTGTTTTTAAATCTTTGTGACCAAAAGCACCCTGTATTCACACCCCACACACTACTGTAATAATCGCTGTACAAAATATGCTTTGTGAGGGACATTAGGCAGGGTAGCATCTGGACCATTGAACAGCTGTGTCCCCTCAGTTCTCCAACCTGGGGTGCCTTTTACCCTGCTTTGCTATGAGAGCAACCACTCCTGGCCTGCTCACACACAGCTTCTAGCATGTAAATTACTCCTAGCTGAGTTTTATGAGTGCTCTCTCCCACCACTCCTGAATTATATTGCAGAGTGACACCAGCAAATTCCCAATCCTAGATTTGTCCCCAGAAATGTGTGTCTTGTACTGCCAAGCTCTTTCCTTCTGTACAATGAAAGCTTATAGAAAGTCCACAATTTTATTAATAGAAAATTATATGCACAAATCCTGTTAGCTCAAATGGAGGTTCCCAAACACTTCAATTCAAACACACCTTAATGCTAGAAAATTCACTATCCTGCTGTTGCTGCTATATTTTCCACAGCACAAAACCCATAAGTGGCTCTGTTCTTGGTAATTGTCTCCACTCCAGACAAAAAAATATAAAATAGGATAAATAGGATAAAATATAAAATAGTTCAGGTGACCTGGGAGAACTGCAGTAGCTGTGTGAGGATGGGTCTGCAGCCTGAGCTTTGCCACGCAGTTCATTCACACAGCATCTCTCCAGTTCACTGGTGCTAAGTCGCACTTCCACCAGTGACTCAGGCATGAGCTCTGAATCCCTAAGGCATATGCACATCAGCTGTTCTCTGCCAAGAAAAGTAACATCAATTTCCAGTTGAGAACTGCTGAGAGGCCCTAAAGGGAGGGAAAAGTCCAAGCTCTGTTCTGAGTGTGTGAAAGAAGATCTGTTTAGGGCTAAAAAAAAGGTTTTGTTAGGCCTGACTACAGTCTTGGCTGGTACAGGGAAAGAGAGATGATAAGGATTAAAGGAAGAAAGGAGGCCATGGAAAATTGAAGAGGCCAGAAGGGGACATTCTGACACACACAAAAAGACATGGGGACTGGACGGAAGACAAGGGGGGGGCAGAGAGAAGGAGGATGGGGACTGGAGAAAGGATATAACAGTAATTTCTTAATGACTTACAATATTATACTGACATTTATTTTTCCAGTGGGACTCACTGTGATCACCACCCCTTACATTAGGGTTGCAGAGGGAAGGAGGAGGATGTATGATGTTGGTTTGCCATGTTCCCTGCAGTGGATTCACATAATAATAGAATCAGCTGCTTTTATTAAAAAAAAAAAACTACAAAGATTTCAAAGACTAAAAAATGAATTCCCTGAAGAAAAAGAACTCAGAAGTTCAGGAGAAGTTTTAAGCCTTCGGAAAGTTAGGTGCTGAAACACAGCAGGAGCTGCAGAATACATGGACTCTTAAGATTTATTTTATTTTCTAAGTTCAGGAAAAACAAAAAATCAGTAAAAGTGGATTTCATTCTTTCTGAAAATAGCATTTGAAAATGTTTGACTGGAAATCTCCTGGGTGGCACTGTAAGCATAGATGAATATCTAAGTTAATCGGTGAAAGCCAGTTCTGTCATACCATTGTAATTCATAAAGCATAAACAAGTAGAAAATGGCTGAGAACTTCAAAATTGGATGATAACAGACCTCGAATGCCGGTGATTATTGAACCTTGCACTATTCCAAGCAAAGAGAGCTCTCAACTGTGCTTGTAGCTGTTTCCTTTGTTTCCTAGTATCTCAATAAAGGTTCTAGGCTTCAGAGTGACTCATAGATGGAGTGTCAGTCTTGGAATCTTATCTAAATTATATCCCTACAATATTGTCCAAACTCACTCCAGAGTATAATTAACAGGAGGGAAAGGGGTAAAACTGTTGCCTTTACCGGACACAGAGCAGAAAGCAGAGACCAATAATTTAGAAGAATTCCAAACAGAAAAGAAAAGAAATAGGGGAGGGGGAGATCTTGCAGATTTGAAACATATGCAGTTGCATATTAATGATGACATCTGTTATGTACTGCCTTGAGTTCCCTTAACCACGGAATGTTACAAAACCACTGTCAAGAGATTTTAAAAGCTTCCATTAATTTGTGATGGCAGCAATTAGCAAAGAGGGTGTTAATGCTTACTAGTGCTCAAGCTGTCAATTTCTGGCTATTTTTCATTTGGATTCTTTGTAAACTCTCACTGCTGTTTACTCACACAGATCACTGCATACAGCCAGAAAACAGACTTTTTGTTATGAGACATCTGAGATTGGTGGAGCAGGCACCTCTGAGCTCTGTACTCAGAACTAATTTTGTGAACTAGAATCAGGCCTATCCTACAAGGGGCCCACGCCTGAAATGCATCTTGAGTGGTGCATAGATTAAATGCTTATACAAATGCCCTTTGTAAACTCAACATTGTGAAAATTATGGCTGTCATGGAGAAAAACGTGTGTCCCCCAATGGTTTGTGTAAAAAAAAAAAAAAAAAATGGATGGAAACAGTCAGAGTGGGGATTAGCATCACCAACAGGAGCTGGCATGTAAAAATAAAGACTCCAGATCCTTTCAATTTCCATTGGTGTTGGTGCAGCACTGCTCTCAGAATCAGCGAGTGTTTATCAGCCCCTGACACTGATTGCATCACACTAAGGTGGGACAGAGTTTGTCTGCGGCTTACCCAGGAAGGACAGCTCTGCTTTATGGTGGGTGGGGGGAGGAAGAAGATCAGAAACTGCTGTAAAAAAGGTGCTTGATGGTCAGCTTTGCAGCAATGACTCACCCTCCCCCCGAAATGTGAGATCCGAAGGGGATAAAGGTATGAAACCTGGGTGGGGCAAGTCTCTTTGTTCCATGCAGTGAGGAAGCTAGCACTCACCATCCCTCCCCTAGTGGAGGTGAATGGCAGGCTGGGTTAGGACTTGCTGTGGGCATCACGCTAATCACTCCTTTTAAATGGGGGCTGGGAAGGAATTTTTCCCACACTGCCAGAAATGGCTTTGGTGGAGTGAGGTTTTTTTGCCTCCCCAACAGCAGGTGTGAAGGAGGACCTTTTCTGGTGAGAAGAAAAGGTGGTTGGCCATATGTCACAACTTATTTTGTAAGGTTGGGTGGATGTTCAGTGCAGGTACTCCATAGGGAAGGCAGCCAGTGACTAGATAAATGGCCTGGTAAAGGACTTAAAAGGAGGTACTGGATAAAGGAACAGAATGGGGGAGGGGGTTAGGGACTCCTCTGATTGGTATGGCAGGGAGCCAACCCACCCACCCCCATTCTCATAGCCCTCCTTAACCCTCTTATGAGGGTGGTGGATGGTAAGGTCCAAGCCATGGGTCAGCTGGGGGACCTGAATGGAAACAAAGGGGGGCTGGTGGAAGCCCCGGAGAATTGATTTGACAGCTCCTTTCTCTGCTGCATCCAGGTGGGTGCACCGGAACACCTGGCTCACCATGTATGGCCCCTATCATGAAATCTCACCCCAGATAAGAAACACACAATGTTTTACAATCGTTACTCATTTGTTAGTATTTCCACTAAGTGGCTCAGGGTCTTGAATCACTGCTGGAGCCTCAAAGTCCTTTAAACTTTCCATTCACACGGTAACATCTAAATCAAAAATAATATTTTACATTTTAAAAAACTCCCTATAATTACACAGGAGCGTCAGGAGCTAGAAAAAGTCAGCACCAATGGAAAGTTTAACTCTTTTTTGGAACTCTTCGTCTGCCAAAAAATTAAATATTTTGACTTTTCATCCTGATTTGGGATGAAAACAAATATGTACCTATCAGATTTTCCCACAGAACAGAAATTTCAATTTTCAGCCAGCTCTCCTTTCCACCTCTGCACAGGAGGGAGGGGAATGGAATCCCCAAAAACAAAAGTGACTGAGATGATGTGAGGCCACAAGTTTGTCATTTCCCGCCAGGCACACATATCCCCTTGCCCTGGAACCCCAATTTTGAAGTGTGTAATCAGGGATGGTGCAGAGGCAGGGGCCTTATGTATGCCCTGCCTACCCTTGAAATCCATTGACCTGGGAGTTTATTTTAAAGATGTATTTATTTGATACAGATACTTCCAATCTTTTACCTCCACCCTTTGTCCATTCACTCAGTTCCTTGTTTCAGTTCTGTCTTCATGCTGGCTTTAGCCCTTTTCCAGTCCATTCCCTCTCCCCACACCTCACTCCCGAGACTCACAGTCTCATCTGTCTCTGGAAAAAGAAAAGCAACTTCCCTGAGCACTGAGCCTGCTGCTAACAGCAGAATTCTAAGCGGTGTAGTTATAGTTCTGTGTTTCTGAAAAGAAATCTCTGCCTTAGGTAGCAATTGAAAGGAGCTTGGCAAGCTGAATATAGCTCACAACTGGCATTTGTCCAGATCACAGAAGCACGACAGAAGTTTATTGTAATTGATTTTGCTGAACAGAAGCACAATTTTGCAGGTCAGGACTCAGGTGCACTGGCAGAACCATGTCTGGAAGCTTGCACAAAAACCCGCCTGCTCTTGACCTGACTCTAACCAGGGGTACAGTGTCAGTTTCATAAGCACTACAAGTCATTGGGACTGTCAAAGCATTCAGGGATGTTTTGCATGCCT
This sequence comes from Chrysemys picta bellii, assembly GCF_011386835.1. Lineage (NCBI taxonomy): Eukaryota > Metazoa > Chordata > Testudines > Emydidae > Chrysemys > Chrysemys picta. The sequence continues at coordinate 194,970,105 of NC_088792.1, forward strand.
CAAAAAATTCTCTCTGTTATTTTGAAGAATTCAGGGCAGGAAGGAAAAACAAACTTAGTTTCCAAAGAGCTCCCAAGACCTATGGAAACACACAACAGAAATACAAATATTCACTGACATTACAGATGCCAAATCTTGTGTATAGAAAACAGACCTTGTTCTTGTGTTTTCAGGTGCCCCCTCGCCAAAGCTGATCACATTAATAGAAACAGGGATTCTATCCAGACTACTTACTGCATTCTGACCCATAATTGCCATCAAGTTTCTACACTTTATACAGAAGTTGCAATTTCTCAATTTCTGTGTTTTAAGCTCTTCATTCCTCTGCTGTTCCCCTCCTCCCTCCATGGATTTAAAAATATGTTCTTTAAAGTTCCTTTCAGCGTCAGCTGCTGTTTCATGGATCATGGAGGAGAATGAACTTTCCTTTTTAGAACTAGTGTCCTCTCCACTACTGATCAAGGTGTTAAACAAAAAATAAATATGTTCAGTAAAAAAAAAAGTTTTGTATTTGGATGACTAATTGTCATTGCTTCATAAGCCTCTAGAACTGTTGGAATCAAAACATTTTATTTTTGGCTCTCTGTTTAACCTCTACCTTTATGAAATATTTTGCCTTGGTTTAAAGGGCGGGGGGGGGGAGGGATAGCTCAGTGGTTTGAGCATTGGCCTACTAAACCCACGCTTGTGAGTTCAATCCTTAAGGGGGCCACTTAGGGATGTGGGGCAAAAATCAGTACTTGGTCCTGCTAGTGAAAGCAGGGGGCTGGACTGATGACCTTTCAGGGTCCCTTCAAGTTCTATGAGATAGGTATAAACACATGCTCATTATCTTGCTATAGTTTGATTAATTTTTGCTTGCTTTTGCAAATACTTTTTTTTGGTTTTTACTGTCAGGTACTTCACAATGTCTGACAATAGGATGCTGGGCTCTTTTTTGCCTGCTGTTCACAGTAATAGGAAAGTGTCTGCAGAAAACCTGTTGTCATTCTCCATGGAGTAGCCATCTGGTGCAGTGAGAATAAGCAAATGGTACAGTATATCAGCAGTATTTAACAGACTGATACAACAGAAATACTGGTTCTGTTCACATGATGCTAAGCTTCTTCAAACACCTTTTTTGGGGGGGCGGGGATAATATACAAAAGTGCAGATTGTATGCATGTGTTAATGTATTTTATACATCCTCCAGAAATGTCTTATAAATAGAGCAGAGTGAATAATTGAAAAATCTGGGGGGTGGGAAACCTTCATTTTGGGTTGACCCAAACCAACAATTTTTCAGTTTCCCTCATCAAAACTAAAATTGAAAAAATTGAGAAAAAAATGGGTTGAACTAAATGTTATGTTCAACTTGAAATGAAATGTTTCATTTAGTTTTCAGGTGTTTTAAATGCCCCCTCCCTCCTCTTTTATTTATTTTAAAGTTAAATCTACCTACATTAATTAATTAAATAATGTCAAAATGAAAATGGTGCTGTCAACGGGAAAGATTGATGATGTATTCAATCACAGCTTTGTTGTCTTCCTTCCACCAAGGTGTGCTGTTACTGCTACTCTTCTGCTTACACCTGGCAACACCTCACTGACTTATGCCATTTTTATTTATTTTAGGCTCTCCCTTTTCCTGTATGTCTCACCATAGCATAGATAGAACACAGCTGTAGAGCTCACATGACAACATCAAACCTTCCCCTGGGCTTTAAAGTTTGGAAGTGGGATGCAACACAGAAAGGATCTTTGGCTGGCAAAATGGAGAGATTTCAAGGGGGAAATAGAGGGGAGAGATCCTAGCAAAACAGAGGAGGGAAAGGAAAAGAGAGAATGCTAGGGAACGGGAAAGACTCCAATGGAGGGAAATAGAGAAGTGACAAAGAGATCGGAGACACCTCAGCAGATTTTCTAGTTGAATTTAATATAATTAAAACAAGAGTAACAAACAAGGCATATTTCTGGCTGCAAAATGGTTGCAAGAGCTCCCTAAAATCGACTACTTAAATCTCTTTGTGATTTATACTAAATCATTGGCATCTCATAATTCTACACAGTCCTTTTGTAGTTTCACACACTCTCTTTAGGTGTTCAAGCAGGAGTCTTTTATGATTGATGTCGTACAGAACTGTAGACAATCAGAGCAAGAACAGATAGTTTAATACTCTTGTTAGTGGCTGGGACATCTGGCACAACAGATTTTTCACTGGAAAGCGAAGCTCATAACTACTTTTCCATTTGCTGAATTTCTACTTTAGCTTATTTACTCTGTTTTGGATTTAGACTGAGTTAAAAGAATTCTACTTTGTGATGCAACATTAAGTCAATGTTTTGGCATTGAGGAACACACACACACACACACACACACACACACACACACACACACACACACACACACACACCAATAAAAATGTTTTCATTACTTTTGATTCTGGCATTGTATTTGTTGTATAAGAGGTGATAAGATGTTTTTCATTTTTTTGAATGCTCATGTAAATGATATGAGACCCACCTCTGCAAGGAGACAGCTTTCGCTGATCTTGGAAAAAAGGTGCTTTGCACCTTCAGTTAATTCAAATTATTTCCTTTTTCAAGCCATATAAAACTAATTTGGTTACTCACACAACCACTTAGGGCTAAACAGTTCACTGGCATGGCACCTTGGTGGAGTACACACCGCTGAAACTGTGACTCTGATTGCTGCGGGAGACCAGGGCTGCTGGTGTGATACTCCTCACTGAGATCAAGTGGTTGAGGAATGAAAGGATACGTGGCTGCGACCATCACTCACTGACCAGAGTAGCTGACTGGGTGCCTAGGAAGTGATAAACTGCTCCATAGAAAGGAGTGAGGTAACTTCTTGCCCTCCCTGCCTCCAGAGCAAATGTGCAAGCCATGAAGGAATTGTGGTCTGTCATCATTCAATCCCATGTATGCTCCTGGGAGGGCATAGCCTCAGGGTAGATTGTCAAGCTATCCCTTTTCACATACTCCGTTTCTTATGGAGCACCTGCAAACATGGCGCAGACCAGTTTAATTCCTTTTCTGGCATTGCAATTGATAGCAGCATCCGTGATGAATATGGTTTGAGAATAAGGTTTGCAAGTAAGTCAGATATTGCTACCTTCATTGACCACCATTTCCTTTTCAGAAAGTTGGTTACAAAAGCAAATATTTAGAATCAGGAGGACAGCTTCCCAGATTTAGAGCAGCCCATATTTTGTGCCTAAGATACATAATAGTACACCTTTAATTACAGCCTCACGTAGGCTATAATTAAGGGACATGCAGAAATTTAATTGCAAACAAGTCCCAAGGAGACTGTAACTTCACTAAAAGAAAACAACAACAACAAAAATTAAACCCAGCATGAAATTTGGCACACACATACTAAGCCGGGAAGTCAATTAACTTACAATGGTTTATTTAACATTGGTTTATCTGGATTTTTTTTTTTTTACATTTGGCAACTTTTTGTTGACTTCTAGTTCAATGTATAATGTAAACTCTTAAAAATACTAATGCCCATCAGTATTTTAAAACTGTCCATTTGATTGGTGTCTCTTTTATTTTGAAATCTTAAATAAGTTTAAACATTTTAAAGCTTAAACCTTGGGAATAGAAGGTGAAATTTGCTCTAGTGCAGAAGCCCATCACAAGGCTTCTGCATCACTTCAATCCCACTTAAGCTCTCAAAATAATTCTCTATATAGAAGATAGAGAATTGCACTTTCTAATCAGGTACACCTCTCCTATCTTTTCATTTCCAATAATCTAGAGATTGTCATGTTACAGTCATCCTTGGTATCCTCGAAGAAATCAGGCAACAAAGAAAGGCAAAATCATGCTCTTGCCAAGCCTTTGGCCCCAAATCCTGCAAACCCTGAGACATCTGACTAACTTTACACACATAAGTAGTCCCATTGAACTCACATTCATGCAGTTATTCACATGCCTCACTGCCTGCAGGATCAGAGCCTAGATTTAGATATCATCCCAATCATTTTGCATTTTCTGGCTATTATGTTATTAAAATGAAGCCCATTGTTCATAGTTAGCTAAATTTACTGTTCCGATATTTTCATTTCAACATATTTAATCAGAATCTGTGTTTGCATTTTTTCTATATTTTAGGAAAAACCTCCATAGCAACTGAAAAGAGCTCTCAAAGAATGTAAAATATCTCAAGTCCCTTGTTTTAGAGCCACAACACTGGTCTACAATTTTTGAGAAGTCGTCTGCTTCAGAGATAAAATGTGCTATTTATTATGTATTTTGATGTGCTGAATTCAAATATGACAATTAAAACAACTGATTGGCTACTGTTTCTAAGATATTTAAGTTTTTACATTTTATGTCTATGTATATTGTGTAGGTAGTAGAGTTTTAATCATAAATTGTAAACCTAGGTCTTTTCATGTGTTTATGGTTGCTTTACATGATAATATTTCACCTGTCCTGTTTATGTAACACTTTAAAAATCAAAGGGTTATATAAATAAAATTTATTATGAAACAAAAGGCAAAAAACTATTATGTATATAGTTTAGTCCTATTCAGTGTCTACTCGGTGCTTCTTGACTTGTCTCTTGTATTCATTAAATGGAGCATCTCTTGTCACTGTCCAACAATAGTCTGCAAGCATTGATGGGCTCCATTTGCCCTGATAGCGTTTCTCCATTGTTGCAATGTCCTGGTGAAATCGCTCGCCGTGTTCGTCGCTCACTGTTCCGCAGTTCTGTGGAAAAAAATCTAGATGAGAGTGCAAAAAATGTATCTTTAGTGACATGTTGCAACCAAGGCTTTTGAATGCCTTGAAGAGGTTTTCCACCAACAACCTGTAGTTGTCTGCCTTGTTGTTTCTGAGAAAATTTATTGCCACTAACTGGAAGGCTTCCATGCCGTCTTTTCCATGCCACGCAGTGCATGGTCAAATGCATCACCTCGAAGAAGTTCACGAATCTGAGGACCAACAAAGACACCTTCCTTTATCTCAGCTTCACTTAACCTTGGAAATTTTCCATGGAGGTACTTGAAAGCTGCTTGTGTTTTGTCAATGGATTGACAAAGTTCTTCATCAGACCCAGCTTGACGTGTAAGGGTGGTAACAAAATCTTCCTTGATTCAACAAGTGGTGGATGCTGAACACTTTTCCTCCCAGGCTCCAATGACTGTCAGAGTGGTTAATCTTTCTTGATGTAGTGGGAATCTCTTGCACGACTATCCCATTCGCAGAGAAAACAGCAGTACTCTGTGTATCCAGTCTGCAGACCAAGCAAGAGAGCAACAACCTTCAAATCGCCACAAAACTGCCACTGATGTTGATCATAGTTTATGCACCTCCAAAGTTGTTTCATGTTGTCATAGGTTTCCTTCATAAGGACTGCATGACCAACTGGAATTGACGGCAAAACATGGCCATTATGCAGTAAAACAGCTTGAAGACTCGTCTTCGATGAATCAATGAACAGTCTCCACTCATCTGGATCGTGAACGATGTTGTGGGCTGCCATCACACCATCGATGTTGTTGCAGGCTACAAGATCACCTTCTATGAAAAAGAATGGGACAAGATCCTTTTGACGGTCACGGAACATGGAAACCCTAACATCACCTGCCAGGAGATTCCACTGCTGTAGTCTGGAGCCCAACAGCTCTGCCTTACTCTTGGGTAGTTCCAAATCCCTGACAAGGTCATTCAGTTCACCTTGTGTTATGAGGTGTGGTTCAGAGGAGGAGGATGGGAGAAAATGTGGGTCCTGTGACATTAATGGTTCAGGACCAGAAGTTTCTTCCTCTTCCTCATCTGACTCAAGTGAGAATGGTTCTGGTGCATCAGGAACTGGAGTCCTTCTCCGTGGGATACTGGGCGTATAGCTGATGGAATGTTTGGATAATGCACAGTCCACTTTTTCTTCTTTGACACACCTTTCCCAACTGGAGGCACCATGCAGAAATAACAATTGCTGGTATGATCTGTTGGCTCTCTCCAAATCATTGGCACTGCAAAAGGCATAGATTTCCTTTTCCTGTTCAACCAGTGGCGGGTGAAGATTTGTTGCACAAGTGTTGCAGCATATGTGTGGGGCCCACCTCTTGTCCTGATCTCCAATTTTGCAGCCAAAATAAAGGTGATATGCTTTCTTAACCAGAGTGGTTATACTGCGCTTTTGTGATGCAAAAGTCACTTCACCACAAACATAACAGAAGTTATCTGCACTGTTCACACAAGTACGAGGCATCTCTGCTCACTTTGGCTAAACAGAAATATGTCCCTTTGCAAAATCAAACACTGACAAATAAGAGAGCATGACACTGTATGATTTCTAGAGCTGATATAGGGCAATTTGTTCAGCAGAGTGATGTAAGCTTCACTATGATTGCATCATCCATGACTTCTAGGAATTACATGATGCAATTCATATCATGTATAATGCAATACCAGCTTCAGATTGCATCATTCATTGTTTTGCCTAAAAAGCAAGTACTGTCCAAACCCAGTCATAGATTTATTCATAGATCCAGTCAAAGATGTATTTTAGTCATTTCTGGTTTAAATTGAGATCCCTTCCCTTTATAACTCACTTATCCTCCGCCATTCCCAAGTCCAGGGTCGTATATACTAACCCAATAGCATATCTTGAAAACTAGAGCCAATCAACAATTTTAAGCATCATTTTCATTCTCAGTGACCCAGAATTAGTAAAGTTTGACTACATTTATTTCAAAAGCATTTTGGCTGAAGAACAGTGTTACCTACCTCGAAAATGAAAGGATGCATCTGTTTAAACCTACTAAATTAACTTGTCATACTTGAATTAGCTAACTGAAAGTTCCATCCATACCTGTATCTTTTTCCATATCTATATTGTTTCAAAGGTTCATAGTACTTTGATATCCAACCATCCCACACCACTATTAAACAATGACATTATAAATGATGATCCAGAGTATCCTTTATTGAAACCATACTTTATTAGCCAACCATCTCAGAAGTCAATAATCAGCATCTTCTCTTCCTTAGAATTAAAAGAAGATTTTAGTTCATGTAACAAAGTATTTTATTGTGCCTTCTTTTGAGATTTTGAAGATTGAATGCTCATGAAATCCTATATGCCTGTAGAGCATAATTTTGAAGATATATAGAGACTCCTTTGTGAAACAGTTACTTCTCCGATAACTCCTTTTCTTAAGCTAGGTCTATACTACCCACCTGAATCGGCGGGTAGAAATCGACCTCTCGGGGATCGATTTATCGCGTCCCGTCGGGACGCGACAATCGATCCCCGAATCGGCGCTCTTACTCCACCAGCGGAGGTGGTAGTAAGCGCCGCCGACAGAAAGCCGCAGAAGTCGATTTTGCCGCCGTCCTCACAACGGGGTAAGTCGGCTGCAATACGTCGAATTCAGCTACGCTATTCACGTAGCTGAATTTGCGTATCTTAAATCGACTCCCCCCTGTAGTGTAGATGTACCCTTATACTTTTCAAAATTTTATCTGTATCCCCTGCAATGTTATGTCCTTAGAATGGAGCCATTACATTTTTTTTACAATATGCCTGTGACTTTCATATAATCATACAGTCTTTCATACTCTCACAGAAGTTAGATTAAAAGGAAAAAATACTAGTGATTCAAATCTGTGGCTTTAATGGGTCATAGTTTGTTCTTCTGTATGACCATTGCAACCTCAATGAACTTCAATATACCAAGAAGGAAGAAATAAATGGTCTGCAATCCACATGCAGGGGAGAGGGGGGGAATCCTCAATTAACTATTTATACTCTTTGCCATTGTTCTGTAGCCATTTTCCCCCTTATGTTGCTCTCTGGCCATTGGTTGTTGGGATCCCTTACCCCACCCTTTTCCTACCACTTCAAACTATCTAACTTCACTATCCCTGACCATTGTGCTTTTTGACCTTCCTCTTCCTCTCACTTCCCTTTATCTCTATATCTCCCTTACCCTCTGTTTACCCTTTTCGCATCATTCTTACTCTCACAATCCCTTCCTAAGATTATTTTTCCAAACCTAAACCCCCAATGAGTTACTCCTAATTCCACCCTCCCCCAACCATGAACATTATTTGCAATACAAATGCAACAAATACATCAATTATATATATTTTTAAAATGTAGCTTATGAGCCATAGCCACCTTGCCAGTATTTTTGTATCTCTTGCCTGCCACGGTTTGGTTTTTGTTTGTTTTTGGGCGGGAATGTTAGATTGTAAACTCTTTGAGGCAGGACCTTTTCTTTATTTATTTTTTACAATGCCTACCATTTTTTTTGTTTCTATTGCCATATAAATAATAAATGATAATAAGTTAAGCCACTGGCATTAAATAAGTCCTTGCCTGACAGGATAGTGTCACTCCTGTTTTATAACAGGCTAGGTCCATTAAAGTCAATAGAATTGCTCCCAAGTAAAGGACTGGAGAACGATGAACATAAGCTTTTCTCTGCATGTTTGGCAAGAAACCTACAGCTAACACTTCATTATTTAATGAAGTATATACTCAATTATAAGCTGGTTCGTTCATAAGTCGTTCATAAGCCGACCCCCCCTCCCCAAGATGGATGAGTAAAAATGGAAAATTGTAATGACACATTCATAAGCCAACCCTATAATTCAGGGGTCGGCAAACTTTGGCTTCCGGGCCATTGGGATAAGCCGCTGGCGGGCTGAGACGGTTTGTTTACCTTGAGTGTCTGCAGACATGGAGGTAAACCTAAGTAAACAAGGGCCTGGTCTACACTATGAGTTTAATTCGAATTTAGCAGCGTTAAATCAAATTAACACTGCACCCTTCCACACAACGAAGCCATTTATTTCAAAATAAAGGGCTCTTAAAATCGATTTCTGTACTCCTCCCCAACGCGCAGAGTAGCGCCAAAATTGATATTGTCATTTCGAATTAGGGTTAGTGTGGCCGCAATTCGATGGTATTGGCCTCTGGGAGCTATCCCACAGTGCACCATTGTGACTGCTCTGGACAGCAAACTGAACTTGCACTGGCCAGGTATACAGGAAAAGCCCCGTGAACATTTGAATTTCATTTCCTGTTTGCCCAGCACAGGAGAGCACAGGTGACCACAGAGAGCTCATCAACACAGATAACCATGCAGGCCGATAATCGAAAAAGAGCACCAGCATGGACCATATGGGAGGTACTGGATCTGATCGCTATATGGGGAGAGGATTCAGTGCTAGCAGAACTTCGTTTGAAAAGACAAAATGCCAAAACTGTTGAAAATATCTCCAAGGGCATGATGGAGAGAGGCCACAATAGGGACTCAGAGCAGTGCCGCATGAAAGTCAAGGAGCTCAGACAAGCCTATCAGCAAACAAAGGAGGCAAATGGTCGCTCTGGGTCAGAGCCGCAGACATGCCGCTTCTAAGCTGAGCTGCATGCAATTCTAGGGGGGCCACCACCACTACCCCACCTCTGACCGTGGTCGCCGAGGCAGGGGTAATCTCATCAGCCAAACCTGAGGATTCTGTGGACAGGAAAGAGGAGGAGGTGGAGGAGGACGAGGAGCTTGTGGAGAGCACACAGCACTCTGTTCTCCCCAACAGCCAGGATCTTTTTCTCAGCCTGACTGAAGTACCCTCCCAAGCCAATACCCAAGACCATGACCCCATGGAAGGGACCTCAGGTGAGTTTACCTTTTAAAATATAAAACATGGTTTAAAAGCAAGCATTTTTTTAATGATTAATTTGCCCTGAGGACTTGGGATGCATTCGCGGCCAGCACAGCTACTGGAAAAAGTCTGTTAACGTGTCTGGGGATGGAGCAGAAATCCTCCAGAGACATCTCCATGAAGCTCTCCTGGAGGTACTCCAGAAGCCTTTGCAGAAGGTTTCTGGGCAGTGCAGCCTTATTTCGTCCTCCATGGTAGGACACTTGACCACGCCATGCTCGTAGCAAGTAATCTAGTATCATTGCATGACAAAGCCTGGCAGCGTATGGTCCCGGTGTTTGCTGGCATTCAAGCAACATCCGTTCTTTATCTCACTGTGTAATCCTCAGGAGAGTGATATCGCTCATGGTAACCTGGTTGAAATATGGGAATTTAATGAAGGGACAGAACTGGCCATTCCTACTGGGCTGTTTGCCTGTGGCTGAAAATAAATCCTTCCCTGCAGTTAGCCAAGCGCAGGGGGGGGTGGGGGGGAGGGAATTGGTGCTGAGCTTTTCACCTTTGGCTAGCAGGGATCTTCCCTGATACCAGCCATGCGGTGGGGGGAGGGGTACAGCGATCATTCCAGAGAATTGGATGCGGGGGAAGGTTAGTTTGTTTTCTGCTGCTGAAGGTTAACAGGAAAACTGCAGCACCCAACGGGCTTTGCTTGGTATGTGGGAAAGGAGGGCGCAGAAGCCGAAAGACAGTGGCTTACCATGGCCGCATGCAAGCCGAATTCTGTTGCCCAGACCTGCGTCTGTGATCTCTAACACCAAAGCCACAGGCACTCAATATTAAGATAGAAAATGCGACCTTGTACTGAAATCACATGTGCTATGTAATGTGAATAGTGTTTTTCTCCGTGAAAGAGTATAAGCATTGTTCTCTAAAATGTATCTTTTTAAAAACTTCTCTCCTTTTTTCCATCCTTCCAGCAGCTGCAAATTTTTCAAGCCTCCCTCCTCCGTTCCGAAGGCTATCTCAGATAAGGCAGCGGAGAAAGAGAATGTGAGACGAGATGTTCTCGGAAATAATGGAATGCACCCGCAATGAAAGAGCTCATTTGAATGAGTGGAAGGACACGGTATCTAAGTACAGGAAAGATGCTAGTGAACGTGAGGTCATGAGGGATGCTCGAGATGAGAGGTGGCAGGCTGCAACACTGGGGCTGCTGCGTGATCAAACGGACATGCTCCGGCATCTGGTATAGCTTCAGGAATGGGAGCAGGATAACAGAGTGCTGCTACAGCCGCTGTATAACCTCCCTCCCCCCTCACCATGTTCCATAGCCTCCTCACCCGGACGTGTAAGAACACAGGGAGGGAAGCTCCATGCACTCTCCCACTGCACCCCAGTGGACAGCCCAACCAAAAGGCTGTCATTATATTGAATTTTTTCAGTGGCCTTTTACTTCCCTCCTATCCTCCTCCCAAACCTCATCCAGGTTACCTTGTCGGTTCTCTCCCTATGTTTATAATCAATTAATAAAGAATACATGATTTTTAAACTATAGTGACTTTATTTTCTTTAAACGCAAGCTGTGATTTAAGGCGGGAAGGTGGTTTGCTTACAGGGAATGAGTCAATCAAGGGGGCGGGTTTTCAACAAACAGAACTTTCACACTGTAGCCTGTCCAGTCATGAAACTGGTTTTCAAAGCTTCTCTGATGCGCAGCACTTCCTGGTGTGATCTTCTAATCGCCCTGGTGTCTGGCTGTGCATAATCAGCAGCCAGGCGATTTGCCTCAGACTCCCACCCCGCCATAAAGGTCTCCCCCTTACTCTCACAGAGATTGTGGAGCACACAGCAAGCAGCAATAACAATGGGGATATTGGTTTGGCTGAGGTCTGACCGAGTCAGTAATGAGCGCCAGCGACCTTTTAAATGTCCAAATGCACATTCTACCACCATTCTACACTTGCTCAGCCTGTAGTTGAACAGCTCCTGACTCCTGTCCAGGCTGCCTGTGTATGGCTTCATGAGCAATGGCATTAAGGGCTAGTCTGGGTCCCAAAGGATAACTATAGGCATTTCAACATCCCCAATGGTTATTTTCTGGTCTGGGAAGTAAGTCCCTTGCTGCAGCCGTTTAAACAGAGTAGTGTTCCTGAAGACATGAGCGTCATGAACCCTTCCCGGCCAGCCCACGTTGATGTTGGTGAAACATCCCTTGTGATTCACAAGTGCTTGCAGCACCATTGAAAAGTACCCCTTGCAGTTTATGTACTGGGTACCCTGGTGCTCCGGTGCCAAGATAGAGATATGGGTTCCATCTATCACCCCACCACAGTTAGGGAATCCCATTGCAGCAAAGCCATCCACTATGATCTGCACATTTCCCAGAGTCACTACCTTTTGTAGCAGCAGCTCAAAGATTGCTTTGGCTACTTGCATGACAGCAGCCCCCCACATTAGATTTTCCCACTCCAAATGGATTCCTGATTTGAGCGGTAGCTTTCTGGCGTTGCAAGCTTCCACAGGGCTATCGCCACTCACTTCTCAATTGTGAGGGCTGCTCTCATCTTGGTATTCTGGCGTTTCAGGGCAGGGGACAGCAGGTCACAAAGTTCCATGAAAGTGCCTTTACACATGCGAAAGTTTTGCAGCCACTGGGAATCGTCCCACACCTGCAACACTATGCGGTCCTACCAATCTGTGCTTGTTTCCCAGGCCCAGAATCGGCATTCCACGGATAGAACCTGCCCCATTAACAACATGATCTCCAAAGCGCCGGGACCCGTGGTTTGAGAGAAGTCTGTGTCTATGTCCATGTCCTCATCACTCTTGTCGCTGCACTGCCTTCGCTGCCTCCTCTTTGCCTCGTTTTTCTGGTCCTGGTTCAGCATAAACTGCACGATAACCGGTGAGGTGTTTACAATGTTCATGACTGCTGTCTTGAGCTTAGTGGACTCCATGCTTGCCATGGTATGGCGTCTGCACTGTTCACCCAGGAGAAAGGCACGAAACGGTTGTCTGCCGTTGCTTCCCTGGAGAGTGAGGAGGATGTACCCAGAACCACCCGCAACAATGTTTTTGGCCCCATGAGGCATTGGGATCTCAACCCAGAATTCCAATGGGCGGAGGAGACTGCGGGAACTATGGGATAGCTATGAGATAGCTACCTACAGTGCAACGCTCCGGAAATCGACGCTAGCCCCGGTACATGGATGCACACCGCCGAATTAATGTGTTTAGTGTGGTCGCATACATTAGACTTTATACAAAGTGTCCCAGCACTCCAACTGCTTATCCTGACGGGCTGGGACAGCAACTGGTGGGGAAATTTGCGGGGGGGGGGGGGGGAGAAGCTGGGGGTCAGGAAAGTAACCCCTGTGACCACCCCCCCCACATGACTCCACCACTAGCCCGGGACCCCCACACTCTCCCCATCCCATCCCTTCCCACCTTAGCTGGGGCGGGCCAGGGAAGATTGTCTCTGGCCTCGCTGGAGCTGCTCGGGTACACTGGGTGGCGCAGCCACAGCCTGCCAGTCCTGGAGCTGCAGCTGCTTCGGAGGCTGGGGGGAGAGCAGCGTGGCCAGAAGAGGAGAGATTCTGGCCCCGCCTCTTCCCTTCTGGCTCTGCAGGCTGTGCTGCCTCTCCTTGCCCCCTCTGTTGTGGGGAGGGGCTGTGTCCCACCTATCCCCTTGTCTATACCCGTTCATAAGCCGACCCCCTTCTCTGATGCTTCCCTTTGTTACAAAAAAAAATTCAAGCTTATGAACAAGTATATATGGTATATTAATTTTCAAGAAGGCATAACTTAATACTTAACTTAATATTTATAAGGCCTTTATATGTAGGGTGACCAGATGTCCTGATTGTATAGGGACAGTCCCGATTTTGGGGTCTTTTTCTTACATAGACTCCTATTACCCCCCAGCCCCGTCCCGATTTTTCACATTTGCTGTCTAGTCACCCTATTTATAGGTCTGAATTTCACTGTATAATTCACAATTTATTTCGGACAGTATTTTAAATGAGGATAGGAGAGGCTGATTCACTTATATTCTTGATTATATTTAACAGCTTACTATAAACAATTACTTATACAGAGGATTGAACCTTATTTTACTTTGTATTTTATAAGCAAGCCATAAAAAAATAGTCACTTACTGGATTATAATTCCTTTCCTAGGAGATACTCAAAGAGATATATTAAGGCATTATAAAGATCTACATAATTCCCTCTGACAATAATTTCTTCAGTCTCAGCAAAATACTGTGTACAGTCTAGAGTACAGTAGGGAAGTTACAATTCTAAGGCCTGATCCTTCAAACAGTTACACAAAGGTCCTTAACATTAATCGCAGGAGGAAAGTTAAGGATTTGTAAGTGTTTGCAGGAATGCAACCCTAATGAATGTTAACTTTCATCTGGGGAGACTCCAGATACAAAGCTATTTTTCACCTTTCTTTAGCTCCTGTAAAAAATTTTATGGCAATTAGTGCTGGGACTGACAAATACTGTAAATGCAGAAAGACTTCCATTATTTTCCTTTATGCTACTTATGCCTTACAAATAGATTACCTTACTCAACAAGAAGTGTGTGTGGAGAGAAGAGGGGATTAAAAGAGGTCATCACATCAACTGGAATGTCTATTTTTAGGGGTTTGGAACTATACATTTGCACCAACACATTACCAGTACAGTAGGCAGAGCTGGGTGAATAACTGATTAATATATATGGTGCACAAATTATGTAATTAATTTTGCAAAAATATTTAACAATGTTTTTCATCCATAAGTGTTTGCAGGATCAGGGCCTAAATGTGATTTTGCTGAAGTGGGTAGGATTTGAACTCTGTAGATGGTGTTGAAATGTGCTGCAAAATATTGGATAGGTTGGAAGATCCATTGCTACTTGGATTCACCATGACCACCGCTACCATTCCCATTGAAGGGGACAGAATCCACAAAGGCCAATGCAGCCATTGTATTACAGTAACCTCTTGGAAATAATTAAGGCGACATGCTAGTGTCTTGGATTACGGAAGAAAATTTCCTCTACCCCGGCATCTGCCAACCCTGGTCATTGGGTTCTGACTGTACCCACACGGGAATCCTAAAAGGCAAATATGCATATAAATAGCTGTTTTCACAAGCAAAAAGACAAGTTTTTGGCATGCAGAGAGATTGACTGATGATGAAGTCTAAAAAGACCCTTGCAAATGTGGTTCTTGAGCTTTAACTTTTTACAATGCCCCCAATATTTCATATTGGTTTACAATCAAAACTTTGTTTTGGTTCATCTAGCGATTAATACAATCAATCTGTTTTTGATTCCTTGTTCATTGATATCCCTGGTTTTAGTATTTCAACTTCTGTGTTAGCCACTATGCTTACCCTATTTCATTTTTTCATAAACTAGATTTTTTCCCTGATAATTTTTATATATTCTCTTTCTCTGTTTTTTTTTTTTTTTTTTTAATTTCTTGTTCAACTGCACTTTCTCCCAGAATTTTCCAGGTTCTTAATTGAAGTAGAAGATTAGAAAAGGCCAAGCGAAATAAAAACTCTCCAGGTGTTTTTGATCAGGGTTTGTACCATATTTTTTCTGTTTCAGGGATGTTAATCCAGGAAGAGGCTAAAAAACTCAAACAGCACTGACAAAGATTGCATTTTGATCAGTGGGTTGTAAAGCCTAAATATTCTGTTTGTAGTGTGTAAGGGTATGAACTTTATCTGCAATTAATATAAGTCTAAATGCTCCATGTGACTGCAATAAACCTATCTGGTCCATGATAGTTTTAATATTGAAATAAAACAAAATGAAGATAAAAGCCACCGGGTGGAGTTTTTCACTTCTATTTAGGCTTTGCAGTATGTTCCCCTTTCTTTCTTTACAATGACAAGCCTGTAGCCAATGGCTTTACTTTGCACTACTCATCTCAGATGAGCACAAATTTTCTAGCTTATTTGTATAATCATTAATTTCTATGTAAGATTAAAAAGAAAGATGTGTCACTTCTTATTCCGTATACTGTTGACTAAGGACAACTGCAAATG